>NC_042617.1:297698775-298981275 GCF_901001135.1 Rhinatrema bivittatum
GGAGACCTGTAGGCCCTTGCCTACTGGCTGTGTCAACCCCACCTTGGCCCAAGGGTCCACCTCAGACGCAACATTTCAGTGACGGAGGAATGGGATCTGAGGATTCTGGATGTAATGGACTGGTCACAAAGGCAAAATAAGTGTTTTGGGTTTTAGTTCTTTATCCAGTTTGAGGAATACATCCCCATGCCTCTGTGCCAGGTCCACTACACCATCTGCTTGACCGTTTTTTAATTTTTGTGAACCCACAGACACTGGTGCTTAGCTGTCAAACAAACCTCAGAAACCTCTCTCATTTTATGTGCCCCGAAAGGAGGTTACATTAAAAAAAAAATAAAAAAATTTAACAGTCGATTATAACAAAATAAAAAAGCAGAGTCTATGTATTTTGAAACTGTAGGTCTCTTTCCTACAGAAATTAAAACTATAAAAGTCAATAGAGGCAATGGGGCAAAACCAGGCTGTTTATTATATCGGCTTGTTAGAATTGATGTGGGTCAGGTGGTAACTCCAGGGTTGCTGGAAGAGGCGTGCAAGATAGGTGGCTACACGGGCTGCAAGACTGGGAGGGTGCCATGCCACTGTCGCTGCAGCAGCGCTGAAAATATGTTCCTGCATTGCCGTGTCATTAGAAGGGGACGGTTTCAGTAGGTCCCATCCCATTAACTTGCTTCAACATCAGAGGATGGCCCTCACTCCTATCAACTGCCCGGCATCTGTCCTGGGTAATCCCACTTACAGGAGATGTCAGGAGTCGGGTGGCACCTTAGAGGCTAACCAATTTATTGAAGTATGAGCTTTCAAGGACAAGTGCATCTGATGAAGTGGACACTTGTCCTCGAAAGATCATGCTTCAATAAATCGGTTAGTTTCAAAGGTACCACCCGACTCCTGTCATTTGTTTTTGCTACACTGGACTAACACGGCGACCCCTCTGGCGCTTTTTCACCACCTACATGAGGGTGTAGCGCAGAGGCCTTTTAGGACCTCCCCCATTCGTTGGCGTCTCCTTCTACATTGGAAAGACAAGAAGGAGGTGGATTGGTGGAAGGAGGAGTAGTCAAGCAACAGCAGCAAGAGAGAATGATTTTCTTTTAAATTTTAATACATTTCTTGTAAATAATTAAAATGGAGAATCTCTGGCGAGAATACAGAGATGATGGCATTTTAATGAAAATGTTCCATCATTTCTGAGAAGTAGTTGCTGTTAGCTGGCCTTAGGGCTCTGGTTAAACAACACTGTGATAGAATTAGTGCTTCTCCAGGCAGTGACTGCATGAACGGCACTCCAGTGCCCCAGTTAAGGTCATTTACATCCAAAAATAGAACTGGGGTTATCAGAGGTCTCTGGGTCATCAGGGAGGCTGAGCCAGTACTAGTTTAATGAATCTAGGGAAATGTAGTTCTGATTTTTCTAAGGATCTATTTAAAGGCATTAATCCTGAAGTTTGCATGGGAGGCTACCTTTGGTGGCCTCCTATGCTAATGCATGAAAAACATTAAAATCCATTGCAGCCTCTGCATCCCACTGGGCTGCACTAAAATATCTTCAACTGTAGCTACAGTTCTCATTGGGGCCAGACACGGTCTTTTAGCTATGGCAATAGAGGAGTGGATGGACAGGGAAGGGGAAGCCCACTGCACCTCCCTGAATGGTTAAGTTGATGGGGAAGTGAATTAGAGAGGTTTTTTTTTTCCAGAAGGAGGACTTAAGCAATTCAAATAACATAAAAAGAGATGGTGGTGGTGGAGGGCTTTGAGGACTTTATATGGAGGAACCTTGGCCGGAAAGCTTCAGGGTTGCTCCTGCTTGTCCAAGGCATGACCTCAAAACTCATGATAGCTAATGGTGTGAACACCTCACTTTTCCTGCACAGGGCTATTTCCACTGCTCTGAACCTAGCCCAACCTTCAACCTAACTACCTAAATGAATATAACATGGATTTTCCTAGGGAAATCAATGGAAAATCAGAGCTTTAAGTCTCTAGATGCAATAGAGATAAAACCAGGACTGGCTCAGCCTGTCCCTGATGAACTATGTCAGGTGTTAGGCCTCTGACTTCTTTCTCAGTGCATTCTGGGATTTGTAGTGCTGCAGTCCCAGCATAACATAGACTGAGGTTTCTTTCAAAAAAAGGTTGCTCTCAGTTTATCCTTGTTAGCTTGAATCCCAGCCCCCAACCCAGTAATCAAAAAAGGCTGCACTTTTCCTAAACCTGGTAGAGGTCAGTGTGCAAGAACCTATGCTCATACATTGGGCTTATTACTAATATTTGCATTTCAACCAGTCTTGGGAGATTTCTCTAACTCAGGGCTTTCCAAACCTGCTCTGGGAACCCCCACAGCCAGCTGGTTTTCAGAATATCCACAATGGATATGCATGGGATAAATGTGCATATGCTGGGTCTCCACAGCATGGAGATTTATCTCATGTAGATTCATGTTCTTTATCCTGAAACCTGACTGACTGTGGGGTTCCCAGGGCAGGTTTAGGAAGCCCTGTTCTAACTTTACCCTTAGGACTCTCAACCAGCTTGGTATGTCTGGATATCCCGAGTAAATATTCATTAAGAACATTTGCATACACTTGGACTCATTGCCAGGTTGCTTTGCACATTTTGCTGATCCCTGAAGAACGGACATGGTTGAAAGTTCTGAGGACTGAGTTTGAAAACCCTACCAGGAAAAGAGTGATCCAGTCCTGGTTTTACTCCCACCTCATGCAAAGACTTGTTCTCTTGCTTTCAGGAAAATCTGGACTAGAAACTGAAGCTTGTGATGAGGTAAAACCAGAACTGGATTAGCTTGCTCTGAAAAAAAAAAAAAAAAGTTAGCAGCAGCAGGCAGTCCTAACAGTGATTAAAGATCTATAAACTTGGAGACCCTCATTAAATCTTCTCTCTCCATTACACACTATGCGACTTTCAGCAAATCCCATAACCGTTTTGTGCTGAAACTTAGAACGCAAGTTCCTTGGGGCAGGCACGCTGCAGCCATATGAATTATAATATAGAATTTCTTCTCAATTCTTTGGCTTCCTGCCCCCCTCCTCCTCTCCCTTGCTCTCCTCATCTGCCCTTCCTCCTCCCTCTGTGTTGAGCTGTCAGGAGGCTGTAGTTCAGATTACCAGAGGTTGCAGGACCGCTCTTTCCTGAGCCAAATCTGATAGCACTGCATCCTGTAAGGTGACCTTCTGATGCCTTGGCTGAGTCTACAGCATAAAAAGGAATCTAAGATTGCATCAGTGAAAGCTCTCTGTGTTCACAAGAGCTGACCAAAGGAGGGAGCGGAGTGCTGGAGTTAGGGGCCCAGCTGGCTCAGATCCTGACTCCCAGTGACCTCGGTAGCCCACCCTTTCTCTTCTTACAATAATTATCCTGTATGCAATTACAGTCAGTAGCACTTGCAGATTTGAACAGCATCACTGTGTTTATTAAATGCTTAAAATATCTTGGGCTTAATGACTCAGCTTGTAAACCCATTGGGCTGGGGCAGGGTACTACAGTCATCTGTGTCTGTCTGTCTCCTTATAATCAATCATGCTTCTTAATTGCCATCAAGTATTATAAACTTGCATTATTACCAAGGAACTACACCAACACACTGGGAGTCACTGCTTTATACCTATCCACCCAGCCAGAAGAAATCCCATACAGAAGAGGAACCTGGATCCTCCACATCTACCGAGATGCGACTGGGCTGTTTTAAAGTAACATGGGGCAATAATGCATAGGTGTATTAGGAATGTGAAGGGAAAATATTTTGTTTTTTATCTTTTGTTTTTGTTTTTTTTTCCCGGGGTATTATTTTGTCCTTTAAGAAATTACATAAAGCAAATGTTGCTTACCTGTAACAGGTGTTCTCACAGGACAGCAGGATGTTAGTCCTCCCATATGGGTGACATCACAGGATGGAGCCCAATCACGGAACACTTTTGTCAAAGATTCCAGAACTTTGACTGGCACCTACTGGGCATGCCCAGCATGGCGCTAACCCTGCAGCCAGCAGGGGTCCCCCTTCAGTCTTGTTTAAAAGCTACAGGAAGTGCCGAAAAATAAAATAAGAAACGTAACGAACCCAACACCGCGGGGTGGCGGGCGGATTTCGTGAGGACTAACATCCTGCTGTCCTGTGAGAACACCTGTCACAGGTAAGCATCATTTGCTTTCTCACAGGACAAGCAGGATAGTAGTCCTCACATATGGGTGAGTACCGAGCTGAGGATCTCCGAGTATGCACTAAATGTACCCAGGTGTGCAAGGCATTAGACTGGGGTTGAATTTGGCGGAAGGCATCCTGAACCCTAACGGGCAGGCGGAAGGGTGTTGGTATGTCAAGTTGTATAGAGGTTGCGCAAGACAGACTGGCCGAAGATGGAATCTTGTCTTCCGGCTTTGTCTAAGCAAAAATGGGCTGTAAAGGTATGGAGAGAACTCCAGGTGGCAGCCCTGCAAATGTCAGGAAGCGGCACCGATCGCAGGTGTGCTACTGAAGTCGCCATGGCCCTCACAGAGTGTGCTTTAACAAGGTCTTGAAGTGGAATGCCGGCTTGCTGATAGCAAAAGGATATGCAGTCCACTAACCAGGAGGAGAGAGCCTGCTTACCCACAGGCTGCTCCAATTTGATGGAGTAGAAAGAGACAAACAATTGAGTGCTCTTCCTGTGGGCAGCTGTACAGTTTAGGTAGAATGCTAGAGCCCGTTTACAGTCAAGGGTATGCAGAGCCTGTTCTCCTGGACTGGAATGGGGCCTGGGAAAAAAGGTAGGTAATATAATGGATTGATTGAGATGAAACTCCGATACTACCTTAGGTAAGAACTTAGGGTGAGTGCGGAGTACTGCCCGGTCCTGCAGAAGTTTAGTGTAAGGTGGGTAGGTAACTAGGGCCTGTAACTGATTGCCAAAAGGAAGATCACTTTCCATGTGAGATAGCGAAGATCACAGGATTGGAGAGGCTCGAATGGTGGTTTCATGAGCCGACCCAAAACCAGGTCGAGGTCCCATGAAGGGAGGCTTGAGGTGAAGCAAGCCCTTCAGAAAACATGTTACAAGGGGCTGTACTGAAATAGGAATGTCCCCAATACCTTTATGGAAGGCGGCTACCGCACTGACATGCATTCTGATGGAGGAAGTTTTTAGACCTGATTCTGACAAGTGCCCGAGATAGTCTAGAAACTTCTTGGTAGGACAAGTAAAGGGGTCAAGGGACTGAGAAGAACACCATGACTTAAACCTGTTCCATTTGTAAAGGTAGGATTTTCTCGTGGAAGGCTTCCGTGAAGCAATCAGGACACGGGAAACCGGTTCCGAAAGGTTAAGTGGCTGAAGAATTAACCTTTCAACATCCAGGCTGTCAGGGACAAGGCTTGAAGATTGGGGTGGCGTAGGCACCCGTCGATTTGAGTGATCAGAAGTGGGTCCTTTCCCAAGGGAATGTGCCTGCGAATGGAGAGATCCTGAAGTATTGGGAACCACATTTGGCATGGCCAATGAAGTGCTATCAGAATCATGGTTCCCTTGTCCTGACGTAACTTCACGAGAGTCTTTGAGAGAAGTGGAAGTGGAAGGAATGCATGTAGGAGACCGGTCGCCCATGAGAGGAAGAATGCATCTCATGGCTGATAGTGTTGGCTGCGATTGAGAGAGCAAAAGTTCTCTACTTTGCGGTTTAAAAGTGACGCAAAGAGATCTATATGAGGGTAACCCCATTGTTGGAAGATCGAGTCCGCCACTGAGGGGTTGAGAGACCACTCGTGCGGCTGAAAGGTGCGACTTAGTTTGTCTGCCAACACATTGTCCACTCCCGGCAATAGATGGCCCTGAGGTAGATCGAGTGGGAGAGGGCCTCCACCCATATCTGCGTAGCTTCCTGACACAGAAGGTAGGAGCCCGTCCCTCCCATGTACCACATGGCCACCTGGTTGTCCGTCTGAATCAGGATGACTTGATTGGACAGGCGATCCTGAAATACCCTGAGAGTATATCTGATTGCTCGAAGCTTCCTCTGGAGACCAAGATCCTTGTGTCTGCAGTTCGGCCACATGGGCTCCCCAGCCGAGGTTGGAAGCATCGGTGGTGAGAATTATTTGAGGATCTGGAGCCTCGAAGGGCAAGTCTTGGAGGCGATTGATCTGATTTTTCCACCAGGCTAGAGACTGACGGAGTGAGTCGGTGACATGGATAATGGTCGACAGTGGCTGAATAGATTGAGTGCATTGTGACCCTGAAGTCCACTGCATGACTCTCATGGCCAAGCGGGCCATTGGGGTAACCTGAACTGAGGACGCCATGTGTCCCAGCAGGATGAGAAAGTGGCGTGCAGTCGTGCTGTGTTGAGACTGTAGCTGATGTGCGAGAGAGACAAGAGTGAGAGCTCGCTGATGAGACAGAAAAGCTTTTGCCTGCAAGGTGCCCAAGTCTTCCCCTATAAATGATAAAGTTTGAGATGGAACTAAGAAAGATTTGTCGTAGTTGACGAGAAATCCTAGCGAAATCAGAGTGTGTAAGGTAAGATGTAGGGACGACAGAGCAGTTTGCTGAGTGGGAACCCTGATCAACCAATCGTGTAGATAGGGGTAGACGTGAACACCTTGAGTCCTGAGGAAGGCAGCAACTACTACGAGGCATTTTGTGAAGACTCATGGTGCAGATGCCAGGCTGAATGGAAGCACTCGGTACTGATAGTGCTTGGGGCCTACCAGAAATCTCAGGAATTTGCGATGAGATGGAGTTATCCCAATATGTGTGTATGCGTCCTGGAGGTCTAGAGAGCAGAGCCAGTCTCCTCTTTGCAAAAGAGGAAGAAGAGAACCCAAGGTTACCATTTTGATCTTTTCTCGATGGAGGTACTTGTTGAGGGCACGGAGGTCCAGAATTGGACGAACACCTCCCGATTTTTTGGGGATTAGAAAGTACCAGGAATAGAACCCTAGGCCGTGCTGAGAGTAGTGCACTGGTTCTATTGCTTTGGACTGGAAGAGGAGGGAGACCTCCTGTCCCAGGGGGATAGAGTGGTCGGATGTTCTCCATGTTGGTAGAGATGGGGAGTCCGGTGGGATGGAGAGAAAGTTCAGATGATAACCTTGAGCGATTATCGCTAGGACCCACTGGTCTGAGGTGATTGAGTGCCACCTGTTGTTGAAATAGCATAATTGACCTCCCACTGGTATGTGAGGCAGTGGAAGCTGGCTGCTGCTCTCTATGCAGGAGTCAAAAACCGGAAGCAGGGCCCGGCTGAGGAGCTGCTTGAGGCTTTTGTTTTCGCAGTTGACGAGACTGGGTTTTTTGGAAAGGTCTCGTAGAACGAGCTCTAGACGGTGACAGGTAGGATTTCTTCGGACGGAAGAATGACTTTTTAGTGTCCTTTTGGAGAGATTGTTTTGAGGAATACTCAGAAGGCATCAGAGAGAGCTGTCTCAGAGTCTCATGATGGTCCTTGAGTTCCGCCACCGTCCGCTGAATCTGCTCGCCAAACAGATTGTCTCCTACACAGGGCAGGTCGGACAGTCTGTCCTGTACTTCAGGGCGAAGGTCCGAAGACTTGAGCCAGGCCCATCTTCTTGCTGAAATAGCAGCTGCAGATACCCTGGTAGCAGTGTCAAAGATATCATAAGATGATCTTATCTCATGCTTGCCTGCCTCAAAGCCCTTGTTCACTAGGGTTTGAAGTTGATCTTGGAACTGTTGAGGCAGGGAGTCTGTCAATTCTTGTATCTGCTTAAATAAGACTCTGTTGTATTGGGTCATATAGAGCTGATAAGAGGCAATTCGGGAGATGAGCATTGAGCCCTGGAAGACACGGTGACCAATGGCATCTAGAAATTTCTGCTCCTTGCCTGGGGGAAAGGAAGAGTGGGGTTTCGATCTCCTTGCACTCTTTTGGGCCAATTCTACAACCACAGATTGGTGATCCAACTGAGGTTTTTGAAAACCTGGGGCTGACTGTACCAAATAAGTGGTGTCAGCCTTCCTGTTGACTGGAGCAACAGAGCCAGGGTGTTCCCAGTTCTTTTTGAGGAGATCCAGAAGAACCTGGTGAATAGGGATGGAGGTTATTTCCTTGGGAGCATCCAGGAATTGCAACAGCTCCATCATTTGATGCCTGTCATCTTGTTCAGTCTGTAATTGAAAGGGAACCAATTCAGACATCTCCTTCACAAAATTTATGAAGGAAAGGTCCTCTGGAGGAGAACGCTTCCTGCTTTCAGTAGGAGAAGGTGGTGAAGGCAAGTCATCGGTGTCTGGTGAAGAATCATCAGTCCAGGTATCATTGGGATCAGCACCTGCCTCTCTAGGAACCACAGGGGGACGGGGCGGTGGAATTCTTCAAGGTCCAGGTCTAGGCTCTGAAGGAATCGAAGGAAGAACTGGAGGCACTGATGAAGGCATCGAAGGCACCGGTGCAGGCATCGATGGCATCGATGGATGGATTGGTGGCGTCAGATGCATCAGCATCGATGGCTAAGGATGTGGAATGGTGTTTCTCCTCCCGATGACAAAGTAAGAGGAGAGGGTACCAGAGCCATCGGTGACCCGGCATCCATAGGTGGAAAAGTGGCAATAAGCGCTTCCATCCTCGAGAGCAGCGGTGCCAACACTGCCGGAATCGGGTCAGTGGTTGGCTCCACGATCAGCACCGGTGTCAGTGCCGGAGGAACTTGTAGTCGATGCATCGCCTTGTCGATGGCCTCCTGAACCATCCAGTCCAGTTCTTCACGGAGACCTGGAGCAATCAGCCCCGGCTCTGGAAGGGGAGAAGGAGAAGGAGGCAGAGGCATAGCCGGAGGGACCACCGTTAAAGGCGGAATCGCGGCTCCCGATGCCCATCTGGGTGAGGGTTGCCTCAGTGACCCGGTCGCAGAAAAGGTTGGTGCCTTTTGTGCTCGGGGTTTCTTCGACGGCGGCTCGGACGATGGCGAGGCCGATGACTTCGCTCCCTCGATGGTCCGAGACTTCTGATGTCGATGTCTCTCTCTACGATCCCCTCGTAGAGAGGGGGAGTAGAGGGAGTTGAAGGCCGAGAAGGCGTCGATGCCGGACGGTCACCAGCCGGTGGTCGATACTGGCGTGAAGTGGATGGTGCCGGTTCTGACGATGTCGATGCAATAGACAGCGTCGGGGTTTGAGCACGGAAGAGAAATTCCATCTTCTCCATTCTGGCCTTGCGACCTTTTGGTGTCATTAGGGCACAGTTGGTGCAGGTCAGGACATCGTGCTCACATCTGAGACACATTACACAGACCTTATGAGGGTCTGTTATGGACATGGTGCGGTTACAGTCCGGGCACCGACAGAACCCAGACGCAATGGCCTTGAAAAATTTGAGCCGCGGTACAGTTGATGGCCAGTAGGCCGCAAGGGCCAAACTCAACGGGAATTGAACGAAAACGGGTAAAATACTTACCGGAGTACTGCGGCTTGAAAAAGTTGAAGGAGGGACCCCTGTGAGGTAAGAAAGTTTTCAGTAATTCCGTGAGGAAAATTCCTGTCAGGAATCTCTGCGGAGCTCCTTAACCGCGTGGCTACTGCTGTGCAGAAAAAAGAAGACTGAAGGGGGACCCCTGCTGGCTGCAGGGTTAGTGCCATGCTGGGCATGCCCAGTAGGTGCCAGTCAAAGTTCTAGAAACTTTGACAAAAGTGTTGCGTGATTGGGCTCCATCCTGTGATGTCACCCATATGTGAGCACTACCATCCTGCTTATCTTGTGAGAAACATTAAAAGAAAAAAAACAACAGAATTAGGGCCTATCCAAGCCTAAACGTGACCCATATCACCTGCCCCCACCCAAAAAAATAGGCCAGGGCCAGGAAGTTCTCCAGCTCCCAATTACCATACCTGGGAACTCTCAGGATTTCACTGTGAGAGTCAGGGAATATGCAGGGTATCAGGGAAACATTAGAAATCTCAGGACCTCACAGTATACAGCTCAGCCATTCCCCTTTCACAATAAGCCTGCTGAGAACCAGGAGAAGTGGGGTGACTCTGGAGCAGACACTGCAAGGAGCATGTGGGGAGAAACTGGAAAGAGGCTGCAACGCACACAAAACTCAGTCTGCAGCTGTGATTCCAGGACTTGGGAATCACTCAGCTAAGTGAGTGAGGATGCATAAGTCATGGAGCTGTAACTTATAGGGAGTGGGAACAAAGAGTGCTGAAAGAAGAAGGGGAATTATGGTGGGACTGTATCTGGAGGGAGGATAGATGATGGTGGTGGGTGGTGATACATATTATTCCACTGCTTTCTCTTTCCCACCTCCCCACCATCTGCTAATCGACAGCATCTCAGGGTGACCACAACTCAAAAGTTCCCAGGTATACCAATTACCCGGTTTGTGGAAGTCCCATCATTGCCACACTCTAGTGTGGTGGTTGAGACATAGGCCAGATGCTGGGCCGAGACTCAGCACTGGGGCTTGGCCCAAGGCCTTGTCCCATTGCCAGGCCTAGGCCCAGCATTGGGGCCCATCTCAAGACTAGTCCCTTCACCTAGGCCTCGGCCTAAACCAGGTCTCTCAATGTCTTCTCGCTTCTTGGTGGAAGCAACAAGAAGAAAGGCCTGCTTTAAGCTGAGGCCTAGGTTTAGTCCTTGGCACTGGGACCAGGCCCCAGACTGGGCCTCGGTAACAGGATCAGACCTTGGGCCAGGCCCCGTTCATGGGACCAGGTTTCAAGCCGGGCCCTGGCGCTAGGAGCAGGCCTTGGCACTAGGTCTAGGCTTAAGCGACAGGACCAGGCAATGAGTCAGGTCTTGTTTTCAGCCCTAGGCCTCGGCTATGGAATCCAGCTTTGGGCCAGGCCCGGCGCTGAGCTTAGGCCTAGATGACGGGACTAGACTTCGGGCCAGGCCTGTTCCCAGTGCCAAGCCTAGGCCTGAGAGACAGAACCAGGCCTCAGCGATGAGACCAGGCCTCAGGCCATGCATTTCTGCCTTTTTTTCCAAAATGAAACTAAGTTAAACCAATTAAATCTCGTTGGTTGTTTTTCATTCTGTTTTGTAAACATCATGAAACAAACTTGGAAATGTAGTTGACATTTTTTATTTTGTTTCAAATGAGTGTACATCCGTAATGTGTATATTCAATTAAAATATTCCAGTCTGGATAATTGATAGAGCTAGTGATACAGCATGGCCCATTTTATTACCACCTTATTTGCATTCTTCCCTTGTCTTAGTCTAAGGCTGGTTATGTAGTAGAGGAATGATGAGAATAAAGAGCCGGAGAAAACCCAATTTGAGAAACACAGGTTCTGATCCCACGTGACCTTTGGCAGGCATTTAACCTTCCTGTACGTGAGCATGAGGTACAAGTTCCTTGGCAGAAGGAGTGTAATGCAACTTGTATGGCTCTGGACTGCACGTCAGCCCTCAGTGAACACTATCAGAAGCTAAACAAAATGTTCAGCTTCACTCTCCAAGCTGTCTGAAACATAATCCTTTAGAAATTTCATTTTGCAAGTCCCTCTGGATGGGGTGTTTTACCATCGGTTAATACCCAGCCTGAGTTAAAGGCAATCAGCTGTGCCTCGGGGAGCACAGCCCCTTACGGCAGGGTATTAAATATCAGTAAATGCTGTTTCCATTAAGAGTGGTATAATTAAGAGCTCTTCATGGCATCCACTTTCTGCTCACCATTCCCTTTGAATCCATTTTTGTACTTAGCCAGCACAGGTGCCCAGGAGGATTCTGGGATGATTTCAATTAACAAATACATTGAAGTCTTATCTTCACTGCTTGGGAAGAAAGAGATACAGAGCATAATGGTGTCCTCTCTCCCTCATCTCTTTCCACTACCCCTATGCCTTCCAGCCCTCTTTGATCACTCCTCTGCATTATCTTAGTACAGTAAATGCATTCTAACAGTGACTGATTTTTTCGATAATTATAATTTCGGAATTACAGAATACTCTGTGTTTGGGAGCCATGGGGTGAGGGTGGACGGATTTCAGCAGAAGTGGTGCATAAGATTTTCGCTCTTCTTTGCCAGCAATTTCCAGAATGGCTGGGACATCTCAAATTCAATGTGAGACCCTTCCCCAAGGGTAGACTGGGAAGAGAAGGATAGTGATGATACAAGTGACTTCTGGTGAAAATGAGAATCTTTGGATAAAACTGTTTGAAGAAACAAGACATCAGAAATGGATGAACTCCAGGATGAGACGCATCAGCTGTCTTCTTTGTTTTGGGACGTGAAACAGGATTCCATACCCTGCCATTTAATTTGCTCAGTGTTCAAATTAAAGGTCCGTCTATGCTGCCATTTTCTCATCCTATTACAATACCCCAGACCCTACTTGATCGCCAGCTTTACTCCTCCCTCCTCCACTACTGAGGATCCTCTGAACTTTCCCCATGATTTCTTGAATTTGGATTTCATTGTATTCACCCCACCACCTCTACTGGGAGCCTGTTTTATGTCTCTACCACTCTTTCTGAGAAAAAATATTCCCCGTGTCTACCTCCTTTGAGCTTCACATGATCTCTTGTCCTAGAGCTTCCTTTGCACTGAAAAATGTTAACTTTTTGTGCATTATTTACACCTTTGAACTATCCAACTGTCTCTATTATATGCCTCCCTTCTCCTGGGTATGCATATTTATAATATAGACTGCCTTCAAAAAATGGGGGGTAGGAACTGATGGCCCTCATTTTCCCAGATGCTACTTTTCCTAAAATTCTATCAACTCTTTTGTATAGGAAGATTTTATAAAATGCAAAGTTAAAATGCAGAAATGGATTTTAGCCTCCATTTTCTTGTTACATAGCTAACAAATGAACACACGTACATGCGTAAAGAGTTCATCAAATGTCCCTTACTATTGACGTCATCATCTCCCTGTATGTTGGTTGGATGAGATCATAGGAAGCAGGAGCTGGGATGTGACCTCATCATCTCCTGTAAGCTGGTGGATGAGATCATAGGAAGCAGGAGTTGGGGTGTGACCTCATCATCTCCCTGTACGCTGGTGGATGAGATCATAGGAAGCAGGAGTTGGGGGTGTGTCTTACACTCCCCAATGGAAAGTGTTTTTCTTCTGTGAGTGGTTTAACAAAACTCATGAGCCCATTTGGCTCAGTGTTGACTTGGCTGAGAGTTCAGGTCAGTTGATTTCCTTCTTTCCTATCTCCTGTCCTGAAAGGGTAGCTGATAGACCCAAGAGTGGGGTTCTCAGGCTCTTATAATCAGTGAGATTCATCTTGGGGACCAAAAGTGTACTTCTGAGATAGTCCAAGGAACTAGAGAAGAAGTCTTAAGCAATAGGTGAGTTAGTCTTATACTCCTCAGCCTCTTATACTCCTCCTCTCTCTATCTGGGAGAGATTTCATCAGTGTTTTGGAGGAAAAGGATTTTCTTTGTGGGGAGTCAGAAGGAAGATTGCCTTGCAGGAAGAAAGTCCCATACAGCTGCTGCTTACAGAAAAGCATCAGCCTAGGAATTTACGTGTGTCAGCAAAGGTTCCAGTTTCCTATTGAGAAGGAATCTGCATCCAGTCTGCGGGTACCATTGGGGAAGTACCAAGCAAAGGTCCCATGTGAAGAGTACTTACTGCAGGCAAGTGCAGCTTTGCCAATGACTATATCTATGTCTTTCTTTTGGAACTTTATTTTCTGTATTCAGGTGCACTATTCATATGTGTATCATTTGTGATTTGACACCTGCAAACAAGTATTCAGTAAAAGGATTTATTTTTGAACAATAGCTGACTTATGCAATGCGGTTCTTTTACTATAAGAAGCATAAAACCTCTACAGGAAGCCCAAGGTCCTTAATTAAAGACTTTACTTTCCAGCCCCTGTCAAGAAAAGAACTTGGGAGCATGGGTCACTCAGAATGTGGCTCCACCATTCCCCAGTGTGCCCCTGAACCCTGTTAGCCAGTAGGACAAGGGTATACATGTATCCAGAAGGCTCGGTGTAGCACTCTGCATGGACACTCATTGGAAAATGCTTCTGACTCTCCCTCTAGCAATTAAGTCTGCAGCCTGACCAGAACAGATAACAAACACCATTCACAAGCAGCAATTTGGTGCATGCATACAATGCCTTTTTTGCATGTTTATAGGAATATTATAAAGCACAACACACTAGTAGGAGTCAAAAATAACTTTTATCTTAAACCCTGGAGTCGGCTGTATGTTTCCAAGCTGCCGGGTTTGCAGCATGCATTAAGATTCACCACTGAAAGCAAGGTACCATGGCAGAAAGCAAGGGGTGCTGCCAGAATGGATCAAATTTTAAAGCAAACATTTACCCACTCTCTCAGTTCACCCAACTTCTTTCCGAAGCTTTGCAGAAAGACTTTTGAAGGAGATGCATCAGCATTAATGTTTTTTCCAAGAGCTGACCACTAGACATGTCTATAATAGGTCAACTGTTCCGTCTCCTGAAACGAGTGCATAAAATACCAGACAGTTAAAAAGATGTGTTCTCATGCCATACAGGTCAGCTACAGCCTCTCAGAACAAAAAAAGCAACGAAAGAGAGAGAGAAAAAAATATGTCTTTGCTTTATTTCAGAAATCTATGGTTGGCATGCCATAGAAATCCACTTACCATTGCACTACTTTTGCAAAAATACACTGGTGTAAAAGTATATTTTTGTTTTGGACACAAAAGGGGGACTGCACTTAAAGGCTAAAGCAGTTCCTAGTCCCTGGAATTAGAATCTGGTTGCTGAGGTCAGAACCAAGGTCATCAGGGTAATCCAAAGGCCTTTCTCAAGAAAAAGGTTTGTCTCCCCGGAGAGGGGAAAGTGGGTTACTGGATATTATGTCATTGATTTTTAATCTTTTCCCCTGACATTGTCTATTTCAGGGCTTCCCCAGCTTATCCTGGGGACCCCACAGCCAGTGGGGTTTTCAGGATATCCACAATGAATATGAATGAGATAAATCTGCATATAGTGAGTCTCCATGGTATGCAAATGTGTCTCATGCATATTCATTGTGGATATCCTGAAAACCCCACTGGCTGTGGGGTCCCCCGGACAGGTTTAGGAAGCCCTGGTTTATTTGTTCTTGATTTTTAAGCATTTTATACTGAATATTCTTTGTTTTTAGGAAAGAAATTCTAAAAATGAAAAGTGGGAGAACCAGGCAAGGTCAAGCTTGGTCTGAGCCCACTCGTTTCCCTCTTTTCCAAGACAAAGCCAAAAAAAAAATCATTTGTCACAATTCTGGCTGTCAAGCTAAAGTTACATTATTCCTGTTGAACACAAGACAGCTGTTGAGTAATTTTGAAAGTCATGGAAAAGCTGCAGTGAGGGCCGGGTGGTTACAGTTTTAGCACTAGATGGACTTGTGATCACTGAATGTTTTCTTTGCTTCAGCTCCTAGGAAAGTTGCAGGTGAGTTGTGTGGAGCTGTGGTTTGGTCCCCTGGATACAGTTATAATCACTGAACATTCACCCCATCTCAATCTAATCTTGGTTTTCCAGCCAAACCAGAGGCCCTTCTCTTCTAAGCAGACAAATCAGTGGCCTAGCTCACCCTTCAACGACTAAACTGAAAATTCCCTGATAAAAGCCTTTAGAGATCAATATTCAAATAGTTGAACTCCTAAAGTTAGGATTCTAAGGGGCTCAATCACTAAGTTGCGTGTAACCCCGACTAGGGTCACTAGATAGGAGTTTCTGGAGGGTTCCTACTCTCTAAGGGTTCAACAATAGGTCAGAGAGCTCTGATCTAGCAATGATCTGCAAATTGCAAGATCCTTCTTTTTTAGGAGGGGTTTAAGAAATTCATAGAAACATAGAAACATAGAAACATAGAAATGACGGCAGAAGAAGACCAAATGGCCCATCCAGTCTGCCCAGCAAGCTTCCCTCATTTCTTCTCCCATACTTATCTGTTTCTCTTAGCTCTTGGTTCTAATTCCCTTCCACCCCCGCCATTAATGTAGAGAGCGGTGGAGGAGCTGCATCCAAGTGAAATATCTAGCTTGATTAGTTAGAGGTAGTAGGAGTAGTAACCGCCGCAATAAGCAAGCTACACCCATGCTTATTTGTTTTTACCCAGATTATGTTATACAGCCCTTATTGGTTGTTTATCTTCTCCCCTGCTGTTGAAGCAGAGAGCTATGCTGGATATGCATCGAAAGTGAAGTATCAGGCACATTTGGTTTGGGGTAGTAACCGCCGTGACAAGCCAGCTACTCCCCGCTTTGTGAGTGTGAATCCTTTTTTCTTCTCCCCTGCCGTTGAAGTTATGCTGGATATGCGTGAAGTATCAGTTTTTCTTTTCCCCTGCCGTTGAAGCAGAGAGCTATGCTGGAAATTCGTGATGTATCAGTCTTTCTCCGATGCCGTTGAAGTAGAGAGCCATGCTGGATATGCGTCGAGAGTGAAGTATCAGGTACATTTGGTTTGGGGTAGTAACCGCCGTAACAAGCCAGCTACTCCCCGCTTTGTGAGTGCGAACCCTTTTTTCTTCTCCCCTGCCGTTTAAGCAGAGAGCTCTGCTGGATGTGTGAAGTAACAGTTTTTCTTTTCCCCTGCTGTTGAAGCAGAGAACTATGCTGGATATGCATTGAAAGTGAAGTATAAGAATGGAGTGATCAAGCTAGTTGAAAGGCATCAGGAATAGAGGAAGGTGGAGGTAGTAATCTGGATATTTGGTTTGGGGTAGTAACCGCCGTAACAAGCCAGCTACTCCCGTCATTGTGAGTGCAAATCCTTTTTTCCACATTTCCTCATGCTGTTGAATCTTAGAGTGATGTTGGAGTCACAGTAACCATGTGTATGTTTATTGACTAAGGGTATTGTCTCCAGGCAGTAGCCATCATTCTGGCGAGTCACCCACTCTTCATTGGCGGCCTCTTGACTTTATGGATCCACAGTGTTTATCCCACGCCCCTTTGAAGTCCTTCACAGTTCTGGTCTTCACCACTTCCTCCGGAAGGGCATTCCAGGCATCCACCACCCTCTCCGTGAAGAAATACTTCCTGACATTGGTTCTGAATCTTCCTCCCTGGAGCTTCAAATCGTGACCCCTGGTTCTGCTGATTTTTTTCTTATGGTAAAGGTTTGTCGTTGCCTTTGGATCATTAAAACCTTTCAAGTATCTGAAAGTCTGTATCATATCACCTCTGCTCCTCCTTTCCTCCAGGGTGTACATATTTAGATTCTTCAATCTCTCCTCGTACGTCATGCGATGAAGATCCTCCACCTTCCTGGTCGCCCTTCTCTGTACCGCTTCCATCTTGTCTTTGTCTTTTTGTAGATACGGTCTCCAGAACTGAACACAGTACTCCAGGTGAGGCCTCACCAAGGACCTGTACAAGGGAATAATCACTTCCCTTTTCTTACTCGATATTCCTCTCTCTATGCAGCCCAGCATTCTTCTGGCTTTTGCTATCGCCTTGTCGCATTGTTTCGCAGACTTCATATCATTAGACACTATCACCCCAAGGTCCCTCTCCTGCTCCGTGCACGTCAGCCTTTCCCCCCCCATCGAATACAGTTCATTCGGATTTCCGCTCCCCATATGCATGACTTTGCACTTCTTGGCATTGAATCTCAGCTGCCATATCTTCGACCACTCTTCCAGTTTCCTTAGATCCCGTCTCATTCTCTCCACTCCTTCCGGCGTGTCCACTCTGTTGCAGATCTTAGTGTCATCCGCAAAAAGACAAACCTTACCTTCTATCCCGTCCGCAATGTCGCTCACAAAGATATTGAACAGGACCGGTCCCAACACCGATCCTTGCGGTACACCGCTTAAAACCGCTCTCTCTACAGAGAAGGTTCCGTTTACCATCACACATTGTCTTCTGTCCGTCAACCAATTTGCAATCCAGGTCACCACCTTGTCACTCACTCCCAAGCTTCTCGTTTTATTCACCAGTCTCCTGTGCGGAACCGTATCAAAAGCTTTGCTGAAATCCAAGTATATGACATCGAGCGCTCTTCCTTGGTCCAATTCCTTGGTTACCCAGTCAAAAAAGTCATCAGATTTGTCTGACAGGATCTTCCCCTGGTGAATCCATGTTGCCTCTGGTCCATCAATTCTCCGGACTGTAGATAGTTCACTATTCTCTCTTTCAGCAGAGACTCCATTACTTTTCCCACCACTGAAGTGAGGCTAACCGGCCTGTAGTTGCCAGCCTCCTCCCTGTTCCCACTCTTGTGAAGCGGGACCACCACCGCTCTTCTCCAGTCTCTCGGCACCACTCCCGTTTCTAGGGATCTATTGAACAGGTCACACAGCGGACCCGCCAGAACATCTCTGAGCTCCCTCAATATCCTTGGATGAATCCCATCAGGCCCCATGGCTTTGTCCACTTTCAGGTTCTTTAGCTCTTCCCACACATTTTCTACTGTAAAAGGATTTTCATCTATTCCACTTCCCTCCAGTTTCTTGTTGTGTAGAGATGGTCCTTCTCCAGGGTCTTCTTTAGTGAACACAGAGCTGAAGTATTCGTTTAATATTTCTGCCATTTCTTCGTCTGTCTCCACACATTGATCATTACCACCTTTCAATTTCACTATACCACTTTGGACCACCTTTCAATTTCACTATACCACTTTGGACCATAGAAAATGCAGCTAGTGCTGGGTCACAGTATGAAGTATCATTCCCCCAAAGGGAATGGCTTAGGTCAAAGGGCATAAAAGGTGCTTTCACAGACACTTGGGGAAGCAGAGGAGAGAAGGCTTGGAGAGGGTTGATGAGCTGGGACCAGCTTTTCTGCATTTGGGGCAAACATTCAGAATTATACATCCCCCACTTGCCCTGCATACACACTCTCAGTCACCAGGTACACTCACACACACTCTGCTATATTGCTGCTGCTCATCTGCTCACTCAGTAAGTGCTTCCCCTCCCCAGAACTGCCACATTATGTAAAGTTCTTGCTTGCTGCTAGCCCTCCTATAGCCTGTAGCAGCCCCTTCCCTTTCCTATTCTCACCCCTTCTTGGCACCCACAAGCTCCAGAAGACTCATTAATGCTACTGCCAGTGCATACAGCTCATGAAACACCAGCTGGCCCCACCCCCTGTGCTGGCAGAATACTTCACATTCAGAACACAGAAAGACCCCCACCAATTACAAAACAAAAAAGAGACCATAAAGTAGAAATTAGAAACATGCAGACAAGAAGTAAACTGGAAAACACAACAAGCCCAAATGTATTATGCAGTGAAACAATGAAAAAAGAACCATCACCATTCTTCATAAAACACCAAATAAAATCAAGAAATATAACATACCAATCATAATTGTAAAACCATAACAATAAAAAGAATAAAATTCAAAATAGCCAACCACTAGAACATCCAATAATTAAAAACTCACATAACTATTTAATATTTCCCCAAACACCAATAAAATATTTCAAAACAGAGGACACATCTAATAACACCCAAAAATTAAAACAAGCAAAGATTTAAAATCTTCTGCACTCTATACCTGGGATCTTCTGATGGCCACACTTACATATGTTCATTCTCTCAAACATTCCCCACATGCTCTCATACATAGGTAGGCAGTCACACAGGCAGGCAATTGTTTCCTCTCTCACACACACACATGCAGGCTGGCAGGCACTCTCTCTCATACACACACACACGCAGGCAGGCACTCTCATATACACACACAGACAGGCATTCTCTCATACACACATATGCTGGCACACACAAGCGAGTACTCTCTCAGGACCTATCTTTCCTCTTTCACAGAGGCCTGTGAAGGCTTCATCATAGGCCACCAAAGGATGGGCTAGCGGCCCAGGCTTCTTTTCCCACCACTGAGGCAGCCATTGCAGCAGCCCAATTGGACTTTGCTTTCAGCCATCATATGGGGAGGACGGGAAGGATGCGGATGTGAAAGCAAGCAGGAGGAGGGGAGCGGGAGAGGAGAGGAGGAGTTGCTACCCTTCCAATTGTGTCCGGAGGTTGTCAGACAATAAAGAGAATGATCCAAAGGTCAACGGCGTTCCCTGCTGGGCAGTGACCGAACATCTGCTCCCACATTCAAAGAGGAGCTACAGGTCCAGGCCCGGCAGCGGCAGTCCCGAGTCATGGTGGTGGCACGTGGACCAGTTGGCAAGTCAGTAAAGTGGGCAGATCCAGAAGCATAAAGGGCCTACAAGTATTCTAGGCCCCTTTATAATCTTTCTTTAAGATGTAATTTCCCCTGCACGCAAGCTGTAGCTCAGGCAGGAGGAGGGGGAGGAGGAATTGCTGTCTTTCCGATCCTGAGCATAGGAGGAGGGGAGAAGGAGAGAGCAGAGTCGGCGTGGCAACCTGAATTTTATGGGTGGGGGGGCGGGGGGCATGGCCCCTGCAGTCTCCCCTGCTCTGACACCTATGTGCTGCTGCCTGATCTAGAAAGACATGCCGACGCCCCCGGTAGCATAACCCCTGGGGCAGCTGCCCCGATTGCCCCCCTGCCTAGTCCTGCCACTGGCTCCTAGTTCAGGATCCCTAGCTGAAAGAAGAATCTGTTTGAAGTTGGAAGTATTTGTTACAAATCCGGAGGTGGACCCCTGTTCTGAGGTAAGGTTAGCGCTACCAAAGAGAAAGTCAACCCTCTCTGGTCCCTACCGTCGAAGGGCAAGGCTTGAAGGTACACCAGTCAAATAAAGGCTTTGCCCTGGAAGCTCGTGGTTCCCCCAGGAGGAGCCCGTAGGAACCCGGCCGCTGGGACTTAGGAGACTCCCTCAAGTCTGAAGATTGGTCTGGATGCAGGCGCCTCCTGCAGGTCGTTGATTCCAGACGTCTGGCGCCTCCAGCAGGTTGAGTCAGTCCAGGAATAGAAGCCGAAGAGTGGTCGAAAGCCATTCCGAGGGTCGAAGCCAGGAGAAGGGTCCGCAGCCAGTCCAGAAGCAAGCCAGGAGAAGGGTCCGCAGCCAGTCCAAAGTCAAGCCAAGCGAAGAACGACAGCCGCTCCAAGGGTCAGAAGCCAAGAATCAGTCCAACGAAGAAGGAGAACAGAAGCGGAACGAAGACCAGGAACACCAGCACAGAATCCTGAACCAGAAGCCTCAATACCAAGGCAAGGTCTGAGGAGCAGACCTTGACTTAAATACCCAGAAACAGGAGGAAGTCCAAAGGAGGAACCACTCAACTTCCTGTCGTGGTTCCTTTAAATTTAGCAGCCAGCCGCGCGCGCGGCCCTAGTCATCCCCAGAGGTGGGCGGAGCCAACCTGGCCGACGAGGAGCCATGCGGCCGGATGCCACCAGCGGCAATGGCCGCGAAGACAGTGCAGGGAAGGACTGCCCGCGTCTGCTGGAGCCTGGGGAATCGTCGGACCCCAAGGGTAGGTACTTGCCCCGGTCGCGGTCTGCTGCGACCGGCGGCCTTGACAGTCGGTCCCAGCAGCGGACCGCCGCAGCCGGTGACCATAACAGTATTAATGTAGACTACTGTTTAGTCCTCCAGAAGTTCAGCCTTCTTCAAGGAAAAGCAGGAACTTTTCTACCTGGGGTGGTCCACAGTGGAGGTTTTGTATTGGTATTATACTGGGACCTATGGGTTTGGGGCCCTGACAGAAGAAAGGATTTGACAACAGAGTTGTTGCTCTGGTAGAGAAAGAGTTAGCAACAAGAAATACTATAATTAACTGTACTTCAATTCAATTGTTCTTTTGCCTATTTCTGCTATTAAAATCTACTTTGGAAGATCTCAACTTTCTACATTGTTTTTTTGAACTTTACAATAAATTTTACTTTTTGGAACAAACCATCAGGTGGGGACATTTCTCCAACCTCGACTACTGCAACTCCTTACTATTCGGCCTACCCCTCGCCACAATCCGTCCACTACAAATCCTACAGAACGCAGCGGCTAGAATACTAACAGGAACAAAAAAACATGACCATATCACCCCATCCCTCATGGCGCTGCACTGGCTCCCAATTAAATATTGAATAGACTACAAAATACTAACAATACTTCACAAAATAATCATAGGACTGCAAACCAGCTGGTTATCTAAAACGATTGAACTACACGCCCCAAAATGATCCCTTCGCTCGACAAAGGTCTCCTAAAAATTCCTCCCACTCGAACCATGCGACTCACCACAAATCGAGAAAGAGCCATATCCATTGGAAGCCCCAAGCTATGGAACTTCCTGCCAATCAAAATAAGAACACAACCCAACCTAAAAACCTTCAAGAAGGACCTAAAATCATGGCTATTCACCAAAGCCTACTTAGAGACTCAATGAAAACCATACATCTGGTTTCACAACCATCAAACCAAACGAGACAAGGACACATTAAATACTACAAGCGAATTTTACACTTTCTGACTCACACAACTCTAAGAAGCCTGAAAACCATCCCAACCATAACATTACTATAACCTCTCACAGAACATATTGTACTATCTAACTTAAATCTGTAATTGTATATTGTTTCTTTGAATATGAACACGTTGCTATGTTAATCTGCTAACAATTTTGTAAACCGTTGTGATGGCAAACCCGAATGATGGTATATAAAAATCCACAAATAAATAATTAAATAAATAAATAAGTCTCCCCTCGGGCATCCCAGAATCATCTGGTCCACAGTTGGCGATCCCTGATAGAATAAAACTCATCCCAGGACTGCAGCAGTGTCACTCACCATCTCTGCAGTCTCCGAAGGTGACCACCGCAAAAAGGGGGAGTAACACGTGTTAGGGCATGTACCACATGAAAAACGCAGTACATGGCCTAATGTGGGGATAAAGCAAGTGTTGCTTACCTGTAACGGGTGTTCTCACAGGACAGCAGGATGTTAGTCCTCACATATGGGTGAATTCACAGGATGGAGCCCAATCACGGAACACTTTTGTCAAAGTTTCTAGAACTTTGACTGGCACCTACTGGGCATGCCCAGGATGGCACTAACCCTGCAACCAGCAGGGGGTCCCCCTTCAGTCTTGTTCAAAAGCAAAAGTAAGTGCCAAAAAATTAAATAAGAAACGTAACGAACCCAACACCGCGGGGTGGCGGGCGGGTTTCGTGAGGACTAACATCCTGCTGTCCTGTGAGAACACCTGTTACAGGTAAGCAACACTTCCTTTCTCACAGGTCAAGCAGGATGGTAGTCTTTACATATAGGTGAGTACCGAGCTGAGGATGTCCGAACATGCACCAAATGTACCCAAAGACGTGCAACAGGCACAACTGGGGTGGAATTTGGTAGAGGGCATCCTGAACCCTAACGGGCAGGCGGAAGGGTGTTGGTACATCCTCGCCATCAGGATCCTACAGTGGACTCTGCTCTCTAGACCTCCAGTATCCTTACATTCACATCGCAATAACTCCGTCTCATCACAAATTTTTGCGATTCCTCGTTGGCCCAAAACACTACCAATATCGAGTGCTACCATTTGGCCTAGCCTCTGCTCCATGAGTCTTCACCAAGTGCCTCGTAGTAGTAGCAGCGTTACTCAGAACTCAAGGTGTCCACATCTACCCCTACCTCGATGATTGGTTGATCAGGGCTCCCACACAGCAAGCTGTTCTGACGCCCCTAAGTCTCACCTTGCACACCCTGATCTCTCTGGGGTTTCTCATCAATTATCCAAAGTCCAGCTTGGTCCCATCGCAAACCCTGTCGTTCATAGGAGCAGACTTGGACACTTTCAAAGCGAAGGCATTTCTTCCTCGAGAACGAGCTCTCATCATCTCCTCTCTCGCCCATCAGCTGCAGTCTCGACAACGCTCCACTGCACGTCACTTTCTAGTCCTGCTAGGACACATGGCGTCCTCAGTACACGTCACTCCCATGGCTCATCTCGCCATGAGGATCCTACAGTGGACTCTAAGGTAATAGTGGATTCAATCACCTCAACCACTATCAGCTGTTGTCCACATAACCAACCCACTTCATCTATCTCTAGCTTGGTGGAAGAATCAGGCCAATCTCCTTCAAGGCCTTCCTTTTCAAGCTCCAGATCCTCAAATAACCCTTACAACAGATGCCTCCAACATCGGCTGGGGAACACACGTTGCCAATTTACAAACTCAAGGGTCCTGGTCTCCAGAGGAAGCCAAACACCAGATCAATTTCCTGGAGCCAAGAGCAATCAGATATGCTCTCAGAGTATTTCAGGATCGCCTCTCCAACCAGGTCATCCTGATTCAAATGGACAACCAGGTGGCTATGTGGTACATCAACAAATAAGGAGGAACAGGCTCCCACCTCCTGTGTCAGGAAGCTACACAGATATGGGCGGAGGCCCTCTCCCACTCGATGTACCTCAGGGCCACCTACTTGCTGGGAGTGGACAATGTGTTGGCAGACAAGCTGAGTCGCACCTTTCGACCACACGAGTGGTCTCTCAACCATGCAGTAGCGGACTCAATATTCCAACGTTGGGGCTACTTGTTATTGCTCACCCCTCCAGGAGGGTGGGGTTAGCAATCTATTAGGTTCCAGCTTCTCTGGGAGGAGGAGTTAGCAAACTGTTGTGGCTCAACTTGCCAGGAGGGTGGAGTTAGCAGTCTATATCGACCAGCTCCTCCGAGGAGTTAGCAAACTGATATGGCTAACCCCGCCAGGAGGGCAGAGTTGGCAACCTGGTATGCGCTGGTTCCTGTAGAATGAAAGAGTAGCACTCTGTTATAATTCTGCTTTGGAGTTGAGTAATCTGAGTCAGATCTGTAAAAATGAAAGAGGGGGACCCCTGTGGGGTAGAAAGTTGAATAGTAATTCTGTGAGGAAATTTCCTGTCAGGAATCTCTGTGGAGCTCCTTAACCCACGTGGCTACTGCTGCGTGAAAAAAAGAAGACTGAAGGGGGACCCCTGCTGGTTGCAGGGTTAGTACCATCCTGGGCATGCCCAGTAGGTGCCAGTCAAAGTTCTAGAAACTTTGACAAAAGTGTTCCGTGATTGGGCTCCATCCTGTCATGTCACCCATATGTGAGGACTAACATCCTGCTTGACCTGTGAGAACACAAGGTTTTTCAATGCCTTGTATTATTTCAGCACCCTGGCACATGCATGCTGGCTAGCTGATAAATAACTTTCCTCCAACTCTTTAAAATATATATATTTTTTAAAAAAATGGTTCCCTGGGCACTGCAACCCCTTCCCTCCCTTAAAAAAATATTTAAAAATGTTCCCACGTTGTGGTGTCCCCTTTCTTTCCCTCCCTCCACCCTTTGAAAAAAAAAAAAAATGTCCCTGCTGGCCGAGGTCCTCTTGCTTTCCCCTTCCTCCACCCATTCTAACAATAGAAAATTTCCTTCCTTCCCCGCACAGCAGGGACCATCCTTCTCTGCCTCCCTTACTGTTTGCTGGCAGGGCTTCCATCTCTTTCTGAGAAAGGACAGCGATGCCCTCCCCTCCTCTCCACAAAAGGGCACAGGAGGGGAGGGACCTTCCTTTCCTAGGAGGGAGATGGGATCCCGCCCAACCACTGGTTTTGACTGTTATCAGGTAGCAAGTTGAAAGCAAACAGGAGGAAGTTACTGCTTCACTGAACACAGCTAATTTGCAGAACTCATTGTCACATTAGTTTATGGAGGCAAAACAGAATAATTTGGTTCAAACAAAGATTAGAGAAATTATGGCAGATAAATCAATCACAGGTGGTTATAAGGTGACAGCCAGAGATATCAGCCCTGGGCCCAGTGCATCCTTAAACTCCTGACTGCTGGAAACGAAGAGGACGGGACAGGATGGGCAACTCTTACCCGTGCCCTCTGCACACCTGCTGCTTGCCCCCCCGTCAGAGACAGGGCCGGGTCACTGGACCTTTTGGTCTGTCCCAGCGTATCGGTTCTTTGGCACTTTATCCCTTGCGGAGAAGTCTTATTGTAGGAGAATCCTAAACATTTTGGGGACCAAGGCTTCCCTTTCTTACAGCGAAGGGTTTTCTCTGTAAAGGAAGGGGGAAGAGGCGTTGTAACGAGGGGAGAGGCCTACGTGAGACACAGGGACATTTTCAAATCTGCCCCACATTCTGGACTTGAGGCTGGATATGGAGTAATCAACGGGAGGAGGGGGGTGGCCCTGGTGGTTAGAGCAGCGAAGCCAGGGTTCAAAACCCACTTGCCCCACTGACACTTCTTGTGGCCCTTGGGCAAGTCCCTTTATCTCCCGTTGCCTCAGGTACCCACTTAGATTGTAAGTGCAGTGGGGCAGGGAGTTATCCTACAATACCCTGTAAGCAACCATGAGATGCATCATTTGGAAAGGCGGGGGCTGGAAGAAAAGTCCCCAAATACCGTTGAGCTCCAGATGTGTTCGAGTTAGGGACAGTTAAGGAATAAAGAGAGGCTTGAGGATTCTTCCTCGATCGAGGGTTTTTTATTGGCCCGGCAGAGTGCACAGAGGCAGTGGGGAGCTTGGCCTGTAGCTCGGACTCGACTCTTTCTCACATTACGGGACTCACAAAGCCATTTGATGCCACTCATACTCCTTTTACTCTTACCCACAATATCTTGAACCTCTGCCCTATCTCATTTCTGACCACAGGGTCCAGATTTACTGTAAAGGGATGGGGGGGGGGGGGGGGGGAAGGTGCGAGTCATTCTTGTGCGTCTCCAGTTTCGCAAACCTTCTCTGTGCCAGAGCTGCAGCTCTTTATCTTCTCCTCCCACACAAGCTCGGCCTTCCTCCTGCACCCTCCCCTTTTCATTGTGTGCCAGCTCTTTTCAGTGGTTAACCAGAGCTGCTTTAGCTGGCTGCAGAGAAATGGACTTGCAGCTTCTTCTTCCTGGCAATGAGGGCATCCCTGCAAAGGACTCGTTTTAATTACTTATTTGTTTCTTCTTTTCTTGCAAATTCAGCATTGTGAGAACCCCTGGAGTTCAAAATGTCTTTTCCCAAATCCTTAAAACTGTCTTTCAGTTTCTGACCAGCTTTCAGGAGTCGCACTCCCATCACTGGGTCAGAGCAAAACGTGTGCGCTGCCCTTCCTTCCCCGTATGAAAGTGGGTCGGCCTGGCATCCAAGATGAAACCCAGGCAGAAAACCAAGATTTATAATGCCATGTTTTATCCGAGATGAGATGCTGCTTTAATTCTTGTTTTTTTATGGTTGAAGTTAAAAGCCCTAAGGTTCCCTGGGAGGGGGTTAATGAGAAAAGCTGTTTTGGATGGATGGTGGCTATCTGCACTGTTCTTGGTCTCATCGAGCGGTGGGAGCATGGCATTGACGTTGCATTAGATACAATCTCTTTCTCTTGCTCTCTTCACTGAGAGATGCAATCTAAGTGTCCCAGTAATGCACCAACAGCAAGAATAGTCAGCGTTTCTTGAGTTGTTTTTTTTCGTTCCTTACAGTGGGAAGATGAAGCAGCCTTTCTGGGGGGGAAGGTTAATTCTTCTCTCACCAGTCTTCTGGGAACCACATGAAGCTGCTCTCCGAATGAGTCCCCCGGGACAGTAAGAAGAATGTGATACGCATCCCAGGTCCTGGCTGAGATTCAGAAAGTGGCTTTCTCCATAGATGTAGTCATCAGTGGAGCAGTCAGGGATGGAATGGGGTGGAGAATGGGGGCTACATGAGGGGCCATGGTGGCCATACCCTGATGCCGTTAGTCCTTAGTGGCACCCAGCAAAACGATCTGAACTGAGGAAATTTCAGTGGAGTATGCAAGTCTTAGCAAGACAGATTCTTACACTTTTTGGTAGAAAGGAACTTGTAGAAGAAGGCTGGAAGAGGAAGAGTTGACTCAGGAAATATCCCTGGACAGAATGGGTGATGGATGCATGGAACAGTCTCTGTGTGGAGACAATAATAACAATTCAAGAAGGCACCAAGGATTCTTAGCAATAGGGAAGCAACCTGGAAACACATAGCTGCCGATAAGCTCCAGGTCATAAGAGATAAACTGAGCCAAGCCAGGTTTTACTTCCACTGCTGTTCCAATTTCTTTAAGAAAGACAAGTTTAAAAGTGCATAGATATTGGTTTGAGAATCCATTTGCTGGCTTTGCCTGGGACAGGTGGATATCCTTGGCTGGCCGGCCTGAAAGCAGGAAGCAGCAGCCAGATCAGGACTTAGGAGGCAGCAGGGGTATGAATGTCTTAGGCACTGCTGAAGACCCCAGGAAGAGAAGGAAGCAGCTTTAGCCCCAGCTGTAAATTGTGTGAGGAAAGAGGAGGAGGAGGAGAAAGCCTTTAAGCCCCCACTGGAGTCTGGGAGGAGAGTGAGAGAGCTGAAAGGGAGAAGAGATGAGGAGAGAAAGTTGGAGGGAGGGGAAGAAGAGACTAAAATGAGAGGATTGCTGGGGTGGGACTGGAGGATGAGCAAAAGGAGTTCACAAGGGTGAGGGAAGGGAGGGGTTTGGAATGGAGGAGGGAGAGAGTTAAAGGGGAAACTGCAGGGGCAGGGACTGTAAGAGGGAAGACTGGATCTGGGTGGAGTGAGGGGATATGAAGTGATGGAGAAGGAGGCTGAGAGTTATACCAGGCACTCATCATGTACTTCCACCGCCTCAAATGAATTCATTGGTGGTGGTGGTGGTGGGGTGGGGGTGGGGGTGGGGGGGTTGGAGTATATGGCGAGTGCATTTGGTTCCTGGGTTCCTGGCCAGTAAGTCTTGGAGGAAGTTTGCAATTCTTCCATAGATGCAATAGGGGTAAAACCTGGACTGATTCGGCCTGTTCTTTATGACATGGGAGCTTATTGGCAGCTCTCACCAGTGTGTAATGCCCACCTGGGGCACTGGTTTGCTCTTTACTCAAGAAGGGGCATGAACAGTCTCCACTGAGCCACCAACACCATTTCTTGGATTTTCCATCCAAGTGCTGGCCACGTTCACCCTCGCCTGGCTGCTGAAATCTCTCAGGTTAAGAGCCTAGAGCTATTTATATATATATATATATATATATATATATATATATATATATATATATATATATAGTGTTAAATAGTGTGCCACATCGCTCCCAGGCTAAGAAAACACCAGAGGGCATCCCACCTAAGCTTACTAAATATATATATATAAATACATGTGCTTAAAAAGATACTAGTAATTAACAGAGCATGTGCAATGCTCTCTGCATGGCTCTAATTAGATGTTCACTGAACACATAACAAGATCATTATTGTAGTGCAATTCAAATTACTGTTTTCAGAAGGAGCCTGGCAAAGTTGAAAAGCATGTTCTGAATCCCCCCAATCTCGAGGTGCATGAACAGGACCCCTTCACACCAACCCTGGACAAATGGACTCAGTAGTATTAACATAAGAACAGGCCTTACTGGGTCAGACCGAGGGTCCATCAAGCCCAGCATCCTGTTTCCAACAGTGGCCAATCCAGGCTACAAGAACTTGGCAAGTATCCAAACATTAAATACATCCCATGCTACTGATGCCAGCAACAAGCAGTGGTTAGCCACCCCCTCCTCCCCCACCCAGTGCAAAGCAGCTCCTGTCTGCCACATAGGGTTCAGTCCCTAGGAGGGGAGGCCTTGCACTACAGACATTAGAAGATAGGATGGAAGGAGCATGGAGAAGCAACATATGTAACATCGTAGGGTTATTGACTGGCTCCATATCACCTCGACTGCACCTATGGACTTTGCATTTCCAATTCTCTACAAAAAAAGAAGATACAAGTCCATGTCTCCACTTAGGGGGAGGGGGGTTGTTTAATACAGGATTAGCTCAACCTGTCCAGATGACAAGCAGCCAGTTGATAACACCCCCCCCCCCGCCACCTTGCATAACCTTGTTCTATGCTAATTTAAACTTTAGGCTCTTTGGGGAAGGGACCTTGTTGAGATTATGTAAATTGTGCTGTACATCTCCAGATGCAATGGCAGCTCCTGTATAAATAATATTCCTACAGCCTAATGGGTAAGAAGGATGGGAGTCTCTGCAGAGGGCACAGTTGTATCATAACTCTCTGCTGCCGTCAGATCAGATGCAGCACTGAGCCGTATTCAGCTCGATGATTTCTGAGCTGATCACTATAGACTTGGGACTCGGGGGAAGGGCAGAAAAGAGAGGAGGGTGGGAAGCGAAAGAGACTAGAGCAAAGGGTGGCGGCGAGAGAGAGACGGAATGATCCAGATGGCTCCATGTCATGAGGGTCAGGATCATGCAGTCCCGGTTTTACCCTATGCTTCATGGATGAATTTACAATTCCAAGAACAGTGGGACCTATAAGTCAAGTTTGTGCATGCAACAAAGGTAAAAACAGGACTGGATCAGCCAGCTGGTGCTCCATGATGTTACCAGGAGCCCCTGATGCTTTAAACATTTTGCTACTTACAGTCGCTACAATTAACTCCTTACAGCAGTGTTTCCCAATCCTCTCCTGGAGGCACACCTAACCAGTCAGGTTTTCAGGATTTCCATAATAAATACACATGAGATGGATCTGCATATCCTGCATACCCAGGGTATGCAAATCTCATGCATATCCATTGTGTCAATCCTGAAAACCCGACCGGCTAGATGTGCTTCCAGGAGAGGGTTGGGAAACACTGACATAATTACAGTTTGTTAGTTTTATGATTATGCCGCAGAGTTTGTAGAGCACAGGCACATTTTCGGATGGATGTTTAACAGCTTTGTCAGGGAACTGCCCCCAGAAACCAACCTCGCAGCTTAAGCAGTTTTGTTCAAGTTAGTCCTGGAGTATCTAACCCCACAGCAAGTCAGGTTTTCAGGATATGCACAATGAATATGCAAGAGACACATCTGCATAAAATGGAGGCAGTGCAAGCAAATCTGTCCCATGCATACTCACTGCGGATATCCTGACAAACTTACAATCTAAGAACATCCTGGAGCCATTTGGCAACTTTTTCTTCTGAATGGGTGCATAGTGGTCCCCAACCTGGTCCTAGAAGAGTTCCTAATTAGTCTAGTTTTCAGGATTCCCATAATGAATATTCTTGAGATGCAGTGTATTGATCCATGGCAATCACACAAGTACTGTGTGCAGTTCTGGTTGCTCCACCTAAAAAAAAAACCCATAAAGAGCTACTAGAAAAGATACAGAGAAGGACAAGCAAAATGCTGAAGGGGATGGAACTGCTCCCTTATGGGGAAAGGTTAAACAGGTTACGTCTCTTCAGTTTGGAGAAGAGATGACTGAGAAGTGATATGGTGGATAGACTTATAAAATCATGTGGAGTGGAACAGATGAATAGGGAACAGTTATTTGCCTTTCAAATTGTATTAAGACTAGTGGACACGCCATGAAACTAACAAGTAGCAGATTTAAAAGAAATTGGAGAAAGTATTTTTTCACTCAATGTGCAATCAAGCTGTGGAATTTGTTGCCAGAGGATCTGGTCAAGGTGACTTGTGTTGTGGGGTTTAAAAAGGGGGTTGGACAAGTTCCTGGAGGAAAAGTCCATAAACGATTATTAGCCAGGTGGTTGTGATAAAATTACCACTTATTCCTGGTAGTGAGCAACAAGGAATAGATCTACTCTTTGGGATTTGCTGGGTACCTTCTAATAACCCAGATTGGCCACTGTCAAGAGTCAGGATGCTAGACACAATTTATTTTTTGAAATCCATTTATCACATGCCAAACAAATAAATATTCCTAGTGAATTACAATAATAATAAAAAAAAAAAAAACTGAAAAAAACCCCCCAATTAAAAATGCATTGAAAAATACAATGGCAAAAGCAACCCCCTCCAACCCCCCTCACCATGCTAACACAGAAAGTACTAAAATATGTGCAGCTATAATCAAGGGACAAAATTAATCAATGGTTGCTTGAAACAAAACTGATTTCAAAATATGCCAGAAGGACATGTAATCCTCCATATGGTACCGCTCACCGTAAAGATCATTCCATAATTTAGGTGCTGTTCCACAAAATGTTCTAGAATGAGTTGCAATAAGTCTGAGCCTTTAATGAAGGTACAACTAAATCCCACTTGGTTCAGCCAAGAGGGGAGTCATTCCCTCTCTTAGACCACAACCCCAGTCACAATGCAAGCAGCCCACATTTTGGACTATTTGCAAACTGCATATGTTTCTTGGGCAACCCAGTAAACAGTGCATTACAATAATCCAGCCTGTTGGTGACAAGTGTATGGACAACCTTCACCAGATCATTCTTTTTCAGCCAAGGATGGAGTTGGCGAATCCACTGCAATGGGGGGAAAAAAAAGCATATTCTAACCAATGAGCAAATTTATGGCTCCATCGACCAATCTCTATTGAGCTGTACTCCTACGTTATGTGATTGCGTTTTACAGGCACTGGCTGATTGTGTAATAACTGAATCACATCCAGTTCTAATGTGCCCAGTTTAGTGACATGTAAAATTTCTCTTAGCCATATTTAACTTGAACCATCTTTGGGTCATCCATGGAGCCTCAGCATGCATGCACTGAGATAACGTCTCTGACAACTCAGACCTTTGTTCTGACTTAGCATGGCATAGTTTATGTTCTTATATTTGCATACAATGGAGGCGGTGCATGCATATCTGGGGACAGGGAAAATGCTTATGGGAACTGGAATGTAATCTGCTTTTAAGTGACTGACTAGTCACGAAAGGTGGAATACAAATCAGATATTCAATGAAAAAATAAAAAATCTCTCTCATGTACATTCCTGAAAACCAAAGTGGCTAGATGTTCCTCTAGGACTGGACTGGGGACCCCTCTGTGGCACTATTTCTCACCTGGTCAGTTTGGTTCTCAGGATATCCTTAATGAACATACATGAGATATATTTGCATATCCTGGAGGCAGTGCATGCAAATATATCTCATTTGTGTTTATTAGGGATGTCTTGAAAACCACACTGGCCAGGCAGTCCCTGAGGACCGGATTAAGAATCACTGCACTACCATAATACAATAACTTATAAAATAGAACCAACAGTTCCTTCAAGTATAGCTGGTTTCCCAAACCCATCCTGAGCACCTCACTGACAATTGGCTTTTCACAATATCCACAATGGATAGGTAGAGAGAAAAAATGTACATGTACTGAGTTTCCAGTGAATGCAAATTTCTCTCATGTATATGAATTGTTGATATCCTGAAAGCTTGACTGGCTCTAGGATCCCTAGCACAAGTTTTGGGAAGCCCTGCAAACAACCATCATATCCAACAGATGGCGCTGTGTCACCATATTATCCCAGCCTTTGTAGCGTCACCAGGTTAGGAACCCGAAGTCCAGTCAATATGCAGAGCACACGCATAAAGTGTTTTTCCTCCATTTTTTCAAAATTAACATTTTTATTGAATTTGTTTTAAAATAAACGTTACAGAGCAAATACAATGTTTTGGGTAATCACTAATACAGAGTTTGACAATTCGACATCGGACATCCTACCAAGATTCAGGAGGACTGTGGTTTGAGTCAGTCCTGGCTGCATGGGTTCCATTCCCGTTGTGTCCTGGCGATTTTGACATCATCTATCAGAACACACTGAGGCGGGAGCTGAAAAATCATAGCTGGTTTTGCTCTGTCCCCGATGCATCTCTGGGTGTGAGAGCCTGATATTTCAAGAAAGAAATTGCAACCACAGGTCCCTATTTGCAACAGCGGGAAAACTAGGACTGGCTCCGCCTATCCCTGCTGACCTGGAACTCGTCAGCATTCCCAGCTGGAATGGACAAAATGGATCTGGATTTACAAATCCAAGTCACAGTTTGCCGGTTTGTGGCAAATCTGGTGCCACTTTATATCTGATTTAGACATGCACTTTAAAGGACCCTCATGTTGTGTTGGGGCACATAAGCAGAAGATGCAAAAATAATACTGAGCTTTTCTGTGGTTTTTATTTGTGGACACGCCTGCCATGCAGCCAGCCACACTTCCTAGAGGTAGCGGAGATACAATGGCCCTTGTTGTCTGTCACTCCTTCGCCAGCCCCTGTGCTGTGGTCATTGATCACAGCGACAGAATCCTGTGAGGGGAAGGGAATGATGAAAGCAGGAGAAATGTTCATGAAATCGTGCAGAGGTTAAAAGGTCATCTATAAATACTATCATTTCTTCCTGTTTTCAAGAACACTCTTTAGTGAAACTCTGCCTGAGCTGCACATGCATTTTCGTTCCAGAGGAAAATGAATTAAAAGCACAAAGACATGTATCCTTCTGCTGTAAAATATTGGTACTTTTTATGATTACTTTGAAGGAAAGGGAGGGGGGTGCAGATAAACTCAGAGGAGCATAGCCAAGGGTGTTAGGGTGACCTGAGCCTGCTCGGAGGCTGTCAGCCCTGAGTCCAATATCAGAACCGGCTCCAGCCCCCGCCGGCGGGCTAAAACAGGAGAGCGGCGAATCGGATCCTTTCACAAACCAAAAAGGTTTTCTTTGGGAATTTCATTTTTTTGTTCTCTTTGACCTAATGTCAGGTTGCCGATGCATTCCACAGAAGGAAAGCAGTGAGGTGCAAACAGAACGAATGCCTGGGCTGGGCTTCTGACTTCCAGCAGGAAGGCATAGGAAGAAGGGACCGGCTTCGGCTCAAAAGCTCCTGTACACCACCTCTGGATAATTCTTTCTTACAGAGGTTCCATAAAAAGCATCAATAACAGGCTATAGAGAATCTGGCGTTCTCACACGCTGCCTGGCGGAGATGATTTTTTTTTTTTTTTTTGCCGGCATATTCCCCGTTCCTGGTTTCGATTCGCTCAGTGTTTAGTTGCTTGTAAAATGATTTCTGATTGTCCCTCTGGAGGATTCTGCTTTAAAAGGAGCCTCCAGGTGCACAGGGGCGTAGCGGCACGTGAAGACTTCTGCTAAAATTGCTATCAGTCCCAACGCGGGCTGAGAAGAACAAGTCTTTTTTTTTAACTCCTGGAAAATCCAGGTTCCTTTAATAGAATCAAAACGCCCTCATCTCTCTGCCGGGGGCTTAAATGCTTGTTTGCAGGCCCTGCCAACCTCACTGACTCTGGCACGCCTCCAGGCCATGGTGAACCTCCTGCGCCCATCTCGCCCTGGTTGTGTCTGAGCAGCCTTCCCTTGGAAAGCATAAGGGGGCCGATGCAATAATTGTGCACAGAAAACAGGTGCGTCCAGCCACCTCTCCTGGGCACATGATCCAATATTTAAGTGAGGGGTCACTCTAAAAAAAAAAAAAAAGGAGGTGCTAGGGACAAATGTACGTCCCTAGCACCTCCTTGGCATCAGGCGCACAGGAGAGGTGGCTGTCCAAGCGGGTTGGGAAAACGGACGCTCAACCTACGAGCGTCCGTTTTTCATGCTACTGGTATATACACATAAGATACACATGAGACCATAAGAAATTGCCATGCTGGGTCAGACCAAGGGTCCATCAAGCCCAGCATCCTGTTTCCAACAGAGGCCAAACCAGGCCACAAGAACCTGGCAATTACCCAAACACTAAGAAGAACCCATGCTAGGGGTGTGCATTCTTTTGCAACTTATTGGTAATCCGCAACATATAGGGCCATATTCGTTGTATTCGTGGGGAAGCGAAATGTATCGTGATTCCCCACGAATACAATGAATCTTCACCAAATTATTTGGCCGTCTAAAGGAGCAAATTTAAACAAACCCCCCAGCCTCCTGACCGCCCCAAGACTTACCAAAACTCTCTGGTGGTCCAGCGGGGGGGGGGGGGGCTGAGAGCCATCTCCTGCCCTCAGGCCATCAGCTGTTGGTATTCAAAATGGCGCCGATGGCCTTTGCCCTTACTATGTCATAGGGGCTACCGGGTTGGCCCCAAGTCTTGTGGGAGGTCAGGAGGGTCCCCCAAGGCTTGCCAAAAGTCCCTGGTGGTCCAGCGGGGGTCTGGGAGCAACCTCCTGCATTCGGGCTGTCAGCTGCCAGTAATCAAAATGGCGCCGATAGCCTTTGCCCTTACTATGTCACAGGGGCTACCAGTGCCATTGGTCAGGCCCTGTCGCATGGTAGGAGCACAAGATGGCGCCAGCCGTCCATTAATTGCATCAGTTAGAGCAGTGGCTACGAACCAGGAGACCAGCGTTCTAGTCCCACTGTCACTCCTTGTGACCTTGGGCAAGTCACTTTACCCTCCATTGCCTCAGGTACAAACTTACGGGCCATAACCCGCCATTGGACACACATTTTCGACTTGCTAGCGTTACCCCTTATTCAGTAAGGGGCCGAAAACGCGCGTCCAAACCCCCGAACCTAATAGCGCCCTCAACATGCAAATGCATGTTGATGGCCCTATTAGGTATTCCCGCGCGATTCAGAAAACAAAATGTGCAGCCAAGCCGCACATTTTGCTTTCAGAAATTAGCGCCTACCCAAAGGTAGGCACTAATTTCTTCAGGCACCCTCCGACTTAATATCAAGGCGATATTAAGTAGGAGGTCCCGAAGGGTAAAAAAAGTAAAAAAATAAAAAATAAATTTGAAGTCAGCCCACGGCTGTCGGGTCGAAAACCGGACGCTCAATTTTGCCGGCGTCCGGTTTCCGAGTCCGTGGCTGTTAGCGGGCTCGAGAACCGATGCCGGCAAAATTGAGCGTATGCTGTGAAACCCGCTGACAGCCGCCGCTCCGGTCCAAAAGGAGGCGCTAGGGACACGCTAGTGTCCCTAGCGCCTCCTTTTGGACCTTTTGCCTGTTTTTACCGCCGGGCCTCATTTAAATACAGAATCGCGCGCACAGGAGAGTGGCCTGTGCGCGCACCGGGAGAGCAGGCGTTCGCCCGCTCTCCCGCGGACTTTACTGTATCGGCCCGTTATATTGTAAGCCTTCTGGGGATAGGGAAATACCTACAGTACCTGAATGTTAACCAATGTGATATCTCAGATCAAATGTTGGTATATATATATAAAAATAAAAATAATAATAAATGTTAATAACCAATTCACATCTACTTGTTGAAGACCTCTCCCAGCCTGGACTGTATATCTTGTATTGGATGTCCAGAATTAATTTTTTTTTTTAAGCTTTTTTTAAAACTAAATATTGCTTTATTTGGTTCCTCCTACTTAGTATCACTACGATACTATTAGGAGGAATCACAGGAAAGCAGGATCTTTCTTTTTTTTTTTTTTTTCAACGCTCCCTTGAGCGTGGCATATCTTTACGGCAGCCCCGACCGGCATAAAATTTGCCGCATTGCAAGGGCGCACTGGCCGCGCGGAAAATTTATTGGATCGCGGGGATTAGCTAAATATCCTCATCTACACGGAATGTACATATGACGAGCGCTATTGGCTACGCGGTGATTTGGTCGCGCGTTTTGGACTCGCTAATCCCCGTATCGCACTGGGGGATTATGGACGTGTGTCCGATCGCGTGTTCAGCCGTGCGTGGAGGTTAGCGCATGGTGTTGCATCGGCCCCCGTGGTGAAGGAGAGTTGACGACCAATCAAATGTCCAGGCCAGTTCTGGACATTTGCGTATAAAAAATTGTGAGGCACGGTTGTGAAAAGTAAAGCTGACCACATGGCTCTATCTCAAGAGGGATAAGCTGAAGCCAGTCCTCGTTTTTACCTCCCCCCTCCCTGACTGTGTCCATGGACTCGTACTTTCAATTTTTATATGGGGGCGACAGAAGGGGTGGGATAAAAACCAGTATTGAATCAGACCGTCCCTGACAACCTGGAGCTGTTGGGGTCACTTCAGTGGGAATCAGATTGAATCTTCAGGGATGCGATAAGATCTTGGCTCTCTTCCTATTCTTGCATCTTATTTTGTGGTATTCCCCCTCCCCACCCACATTCTGCAGCAGTCTCCCCCCTCCCTCCCCCCCTTGTGTGCCAGGAGGGGGGAGGGAGAGGGGGTGGGGTTGGCACAAGGATCCCCATGCTGGCTGGAGGTTTAGGTTTGCCACCTTCCTCCAGGTCAACTGAACAGGCTGATCTGGTCCTGGGTTTTGCCCGCTGCACGCATGGATTTGCAGCTCTGATTTTCTTAGGGAACTCGATGGGAAACTTGAAACTACAAAAGTCAAATGCATTCAATGGGAGCAAAACGGAACTGGATCTGCCTGTTCTGGCTGACTTGGTGTGAAATGGCAACTCTATGGAGGGCTAAAGGGGCACCTCTGCCATCCAGATGTGGGTCATCAAGGGGCAGGCTGAGCATTCAACGGGTGGGGGGTGTTTATAAAGCAGGACTGGTTCAGTCTGTCCCCGACAACCTGGAGGCAGCTGGTAACTCCTAGTTAGCCACCACTCCCTCCTCAGGCCTAAGGGTACCATCCCCATGACAGCCTTAAACAGCATCTAATTTTATTTACATAATTTTCTCATTTTAAGAATTTTTATTCTCTGCTCATGAAGAATGTCTGTAATAGGAAAGAAGGAAGACAGGACTTTGATGAGGAGGTGCATGCCTCATTTCTCACTGTCTGGTGAGCACATGACGTCATGACACAAAGAACGCAAATGAGTCGGTCCTGGTTCTGCCCTGCTGCACGGAGGGATTTGTAGTTCGATCTACCTAAAATGAGCAGGACTACAAGGCCACGGATGCAACGGGGGAAAATCCAGGACTGGCCCAGAGCATTTCTAGTGACATAGACTTACCTGGCAATCTTTCCACCAGGTTTTCTGGAGAGGTTAAGCCAGTCCTGGTTTTGTCCCATGACAGCCATGGACTTAAGAGTTCCTGTTTTTTTTTATTCTGGTAGCAAAGTAGGTGCTAGAAATCTTCCTGCAAAATGGAGTAAAACCAGAAACGGCTAAGCCTCTCCAACTGACATGGAGGCAGTTGGTAGCCGCACAGGTCTTTAATTCTGTGGATCCCGTCCCCTGCACTCCTTCCATTCTTCTGTCAGTCCTCAGGTCTGGGAAAGACAGATCCTCACAAAGCGCTCAGAATAATCCCCTCCTGAGCTCCTGCCACCTCTCAGACCTCCTGAAAACAGCATCTTGTTATCCTTTCCCTCAACCTGTCTCTCTTCCCTCCCTGCTGCTGACCCTGTCGACCAATGGCAGCTCAAGTCACTGCCCCCCCCCCCCCAACAGTTCCCAGCCTCCTTATCCCAGGGATTAGCCGCCTTCACAGGGGGGGATTAGTGTTTTACATCCAATGCAGAAAAAAATTGACAGTTACAGAAAGGTGTTTTATTCTGGGTAGGATTCCCGCCTCCCTTAGGACCCCTGCAGAAATCCTTCAGTCTTTGATTTCCTTCTCTCCCCCCAGCCCCTCTCCCCTCCCTCAAAATATCTGTTTTCTTACCATCAGCACTTTTTTTTCACAGATGCAGTCATTTACGTGAGGCTTGTACTGCTGCCTGTCCATCACAAGACAAAATGTTAGGGGGGAAAAGATATAGCCAATTTGGGACTCTTAAAATATGCAGAGTACTTCTCTCTCTAGATCCTTCGGAAAACCCACACAGCTACTTCTGATTTCATTGCTCCCTGCACTGGCCTTCTCTAGGTCGTCTCTCCTTTTTTTTGGTTACTGCACACTTCTTACACACAGGTTCCTTGTGGAATGAAAGGCGGGCCCTTTCACCATGACCACCGATACCGTGTAAAAGCATGAATACAGCTCACAAGTGGGCTCGGAAGGAAGCGATTTGCAGAAGTAAGAATGCGTAAGCATCGTTTTGCATGCAGACCTGAAGAAACAGATTACATTTTTAAAAAACCCTCTCTTTTTAAATAGGCATTCGAGCAGAGCATACAGCTAAGTTACTTAACACTTTCTCAGGAGGTGCTGAAGGCCATTACAACCACTGAGACTGGTGAAGGTCCAAGTTCATACTCAGGACCTGGACATTGGAGATGAGGTTTTACGGGCTGTGCTGACCGCTGCATTTTATTGGACATCCATTTGGTTTTATTATTGTAATCGTATGCATGTTTATTGCACACCACCGAGAATTTCAGAACTTGCAGTTTTTAAATTCTTAGGAGGTACAGTAAATACATAAATTGTACAATTTTCATTCAAATATTTCTATGTTTTTGGGGGAGGGACGAAATTAAAGGCGGGGGCACCTGTATGATTCTGAACTATGATCAGAAGACAGGCGCGTTAAGAGCAAACTAGGGGCAGCGACAGCGCTAAGAAACAGAGGAGGAGTGTGGTCAGCAATTTCTTTTGGTATCCTGGGGTGCACCCTCTCAGGGTTTAGGGTTTTCCTCCACTCATTTGTGTAAGTACTGCAAGAGCTTCCCCCTCTGTAACGGGCCAATACAGAACGGTGCGCTCAGCCGAGCGCACCGTTAGCCCCCGTCTGGACACGTGTTTTCGACGTGCTATTATTACCCCATATACAGCAAGGGGTAATAGCGCGAGGAAAACGCGTGTCCAACTCCCTAAAAACTAATAGCAACCGCAACATGCAAATACATGTTGATGAGCCTATTAGGTATTCCCACGTCATACAGAAAGTAAAATGTGCAGCCAAGCCGCACATTTTACTCTCAGAAATTAACGCCTGCCCAAAGGCAGGCGTTAATTTCAGCCGGCACCGGGAAAGTGTTCAGAAACATAGAAACATAGAAATGATGGCAGAAGAAGACCAAACGGCCCATCCAATCTGCCCAGCAAGTTCCGCACTTTTTTTTTTCTCATACTTATCTGTTACTCTTGGCCCTTGTTAATAACTTTTTGGATCTAGTTACCGTCCACCCCCACCATTAATGCAGAGAGCAGTGTTGGAGCTGCATCTAAGTGAAATATCTAGCTTAATTAGTTAGGGGTAGTAACTGCCGCAATAAGCAAGCTACACCCATGCTTATTTGTTTACCCAGACTATGTTATTCAGTCCTTGTTGGTTGTCTGTATATAGATCCACTTTTCTTCATTCCCCTTGCCGATGAAGCAGAGAGTTATGCTGGATATGCAATGAAAGTGAAGTATCAGTCTTTCTCCCCTGCCGTTGAAGCAGAGAGCTATGCTGGATATGCGTGAAGTATCAGACTTTCTCCCCTGCCGTTGAAGCAGAGAGCTATGCTGGATATGCGTGAAGTATCAGACTTTCTCCCCTGCCGTTGAAGCAGAGAGCTATGCTGGATATGCATGAAGTATCAGACTTTCTCCCCTGCCGTTAAAGCAGAGAGCTATGCTGGATATGCGTGAAGTATCAGTCTTTCTCCCCTGCTTTTCTAAACACCCTCCGACTTAATATCATAGCGATATTAAGTCGGAGGACCCCCCCTAAAACAAAATTGGCCCGCGGCTTGGAAGAAGGACACTTAATTTTGCCGGCGTCCGTTTTCCGAACCCGTGGCTGTCAGCGGGTTTGACAACCAATGCCGGTAAAATTAAGTGTCAGCTGTCAAACCTGTTGACAGCCGCTGCTTCTGCCAATGAGGCGGCGCTAGGGACACAATAGTGTCCCTAGTGCCTCCTTATTACCGCGGGCCCTCATTAGCATAGAGAATCGCGCGCCCAGGAGAGTGGCCTGGGCGTACGTCAGGAGAGCTGGCGCTCGCCTCGGAGCGCCGGCTCTCCCGCGCATTTTACTGTATCGGCCCGTATATGAGGTTTGTGATCATTTCATGATCATACAGGCTGTATCTTGCCTTAGGCACATCACCCTCCCCTTCTTCTGTAAATAATGAGCAAAAGAGCCCATTCAAAATTTCTCTCTTTTGCCAGTCCCCTTCCTTACTAATCCCACTTCTGCCTTTTATTTTAGTTATTCCTTTTAGGTGTCACATCTCTCCCTTATAGATCTGAAGAAGATTTTATCTCCTCCTTTTGTGGACTGAGCCATTTTCTCCCCCTGTTTGGATCTATCTTTCTGATAATTCTGACCTCCGTTGTGCCTTTTTGCTCTTACCATCACCGTTGCCTTCCTACAGAACCAGACTGGTCTCTTTTTTTTTTTTTCCCTCTTCCCTTTATTAACTTGCCTGGCACAGAGATCTGTCATCATCTCGCTGCTCTTTTATTACTGCCCACGGTTCCTCTGTACCCAAGGGATGGCCCACTCCAGTCCTCGGCAGCCACAAACAGGCCAGGTTTTCAGGATATCCACAACGAATATGCATGAGATAGATTTGCATGCACTGCCTCCCCTGCATACAAATCTATCTCATGCATATTCACTGTGGATATCCTGAAAACCTGGCCTGTTTGTGGCTCTTGAGGACTGGAGTGGTCCATCCCTGTGCTATTCCACTTAGAAGCAGTTCATTTTTAAAAACTGGGAATTTTGTAGACTTCAATAGGAATATGCATTGTAATTTTGCTTAGTTTATTATTATTATTATTAGTATTTTATGTTATATATTTTTTTTATTTTTCAAATATTTGTTTGTATTTGAAACGCTTAAAATTCTAATAAAATAAAAAAAAAAACTAAAAAAGAGGCCCAGCCTGGTGGCTCACTGGCAAATGCAGTGCGATGCCATGCGGAGGACCTGGCTCTGACTCCTCCTGGGTCAGGTCTTCCCTTCTCGTTCTGGCCCAGGGCTGCCGAGGAGGCTGCAGTCGCAGTACCTGCCGGGAGCCGTGCCTCAGCCACTGCTCAGCGGGGACACCTCGTGGCCAGGCACAGGGATCCCAAACAGTTTACGGCTCCTGGCTGAGGACTGTTGCTGTGATGGGTTCCGATACAGTTGGAAGAAGGGTAAATAAAAAGAGGGGGAGAAATCCAGGTAGTCGTGAATGAAGACTCAAGGCCTCATGGCCCAATAGGCTGGTTCCGAGCGAGCTGGAAACCTGAAGGAGAAGGAAGAAACTGCTGGGCCAAACCCCTCCCCGGCCGAAAGCATACACTGAATCCCAAGGCAGTAGAAATTTCAGTTAGAAAATAGGCAGATACTGCACTTCTAATTTCCCCCCACAGAAAGCAGAGACAGAGTGAGCTGGTATCTGCAGATTGAAATCCTAAATCTTACAAGATCACTCCATGTCAGCTAGGGCAGGCTGAACTAGTCCTCCTGGTTTGGGCCCCCCCCATCGTTTGCATGGAGCTACGGTTCCTGCCCTCCTTAAGAGAAATCAGTAGTACGTCTCTCTGCGGAGGCAGCAAGGCAAAGCCATGGCCTGGTACGGCATGTGCAGAAGACCATGGCGTTTCCCAGAAATTCAGTCTGACGGAAAGAAGGCAGCGGCAGCCCAATTAATAATAAATAAGAGAGTTTCTTGGGGAAAGGAAACCGTGCAAGGCAAAATATTTCTCCGCTGGCATTCAGAGCCTCAAAGGGTTAACAAACTCAGTATGCTAATCAGAGGCTAGCTATTATTATTATGTGAGAGTTTCTGAACCTTTACACTGCAGCCAGCGCTGCTCATGGGGAGGAAAAAAAATAACCCTCTCCATAAAAACATGCATTTCTAATCAATTTCTCTCCCCAATTTCTAAATTATTTATGGTCTCTGCAAGAGGTATAAATAACCCAAGTGAAGGTGCCAAGTCCTTAGCCTTGCAAGACTATCTACTGAACTCCTCTGATTGTTAATGGTGCTCTGTGCTGATGAAAGGCAGGCAGGTAGTCTGACAGCTGATGGCTCTCGGGGAATCTATCCAGCACCTTTCTTAACTCCCTGCAGGGTTCCCCCACACCCTACCTTGCTGTCTCCTCCCGATAAGGATAACAACAAGCCTGGGCCAGTGCATGTTTTTTTACTGGAAACCCTAGAGACAGACTCAGATTTAGGCACAGGCAATTTCCTAGGGTACTACATTTTGAAGGCACCAAACATCAAGGCCAAAGAGAAGCCAGCCTTATTCTTGCTACAGTGCCGTGTGCCAGCACAGCTTCAACGTTGCACCCATTGCCATGGCACTGCCTTTGGGCACCCTGATCTTAAATCTTGCCCTGCCTGGAGAACTATGAAAATGTTCTACTCTCCCTTCTTTCCTCCTCCTCTAGGGCTGCATTTAGGGCAAATGGCACCAACTGTAACAGCATAGGAGTAGGAAGAGGGTGCAGGGTCTGAGCTCAAGTACATGCATGCCTGGCACTTACAGCGGTCAAGAAGCCTCCCTCCCAGTACCTCTCTCCCCCCCCCCCACCAACTTCCACAGCTGAACCCCTGTGATTTTTCACAGTCCCTCTCTTGCCTTACATGCTGCGGTGGTCACCCTGCTCCTGGTCACTTAACGCCAAACTCCACCAAGGCCTCCTTTTGGGTTGGAACCCATGATATGCTCCATCACCCCTGCCACTTTATTCCGGAAGCTCCATTCAGTCTGGGCTACTGCTACCACCTCCTCCAGCTGTGGGGGCTACATCCTGCTGCCCCATATGAACATAAGAAATACCAAGCTGGGTCAGGCCAATGATCCATTCAGGCCCAGGAACCTGTCTCCGACTGCTCCAGAACACCTGGAAGTGCCTGGCAAATTTCATAGTGCTCTCACCAAGAATAAAGAGATGGAAAATCCAAAGTCTATCCGGCTGATAATTAGTTATGGACCTGCTCTCCAGAAACCTGTCCAGACCTTTTTTATTCTCAGTCACAGAACTAGCCTTAATCATGTTTTCTCGCAACAAGTTTTGTAACTTGATTATGCAGGGTCTTGAAAAAAATAATTTCTTAAATTTGTTTGAAGTCTGCTACCTGTTAGTTTCACAGAGTGATCCCTGGTCCTAGTGTTATTTATTAGTGTAAATAACTTCCCTACTTCCCTATTCTATACCACTCAGAATTTTATAAACCTCTATCATATAAAGCTTCTAAGTTGTTTTCTATTCCTTTCTGAATAATTCCTAACATTCTATTTGCTTTATCGGCTGTCACCGCACCCGACCTGAGAATTTTAACATATCAGCCACACTTTTATTTATTTATTTGATTTATATTTGGCTTTTCAGGCACTTCAAAGCGGACTGACATTCAGGTACTGCAGGTATTTGACACCGAGGTCCTTTTTCTAGGTGATAGCTCCTAATACGAAACACACACGAGTATGTAGATAGTTAGGATTATTTTTCTCTGTTTGCATTACCGGTACTTTGCATTTGCCCACATTAAATTTTATCTGCCATTTAGATGCCCAGTTCCCCAGTCTGGCAATGTGCCCCTGCAATTCCTTACAGTTAGCTCATGTTTTAACTACCTTGACAAATCTATTGTCATCTGCAAATTTCATCACCTTGCTCATTGTTAAGAACATAAGAACATAAGAACATGCCATACTGGGTTAGACCAAGGGTCCATCAAGCCCAGCATCCTGTTTCCAACAGTGGCCAATCCAGGCCATAAGAACCTGGCAAGTACCCAAAAGCTAAGTCCATTCCATGTAACCATTGCTAATGGCAGTGGCTATTCTCTAAGTGAACCTAATAGCAGGTAATGGACTTCTCCTCCAAGAACTTATTGTTCCTTTTTCTAGATCATTTATGAATATGTTAAACAACTCTGGTCTCAATACAGACTCCTGTAAGATTCCACTATTCACCTCCCTCCATTAGGAAAAATGAATAACCAGAGAACTGCAACTCCAGCTTGGACAGGTCTGGTTTTCAGGATATCCACAATGAATGTGCATGAAATTTATTTGCATACAGTGAAGGTAGTGCATGCAAATATACCTCATACATATTCATTATGGATATCCTGAAAACCAGACCTGTTTGCCGCACTCTAGGCCCGGAGCTGCCTACCTCTATTCTCTGTTTCTTATCTTTTTAACCAGTTACCAAACCACGATAGGACATTGTCACATTCATTCCCAAGACTTTTATAATTTCCTGAGGAGTCCCACATGAGGTGGGACTTAATCAAATGCCTTCGAAAATCAAATGCCTTCGAATGCCTTCGAAAATCCAGGTACAATATATCGACCGGCTCTCCCTCATCCACATGTTAATTTACACCTTCAAAGAATTTTAATAGATTGGTAAGGCATGAATTCCTTTTGCTAAAATATGTTAACTTTTTCCCGTTAAACCATGCTTATCCATTTGCCCAGTAATTCTGTTCTTAATTATAGTTTCTATTTTGCCAGCAGTAATCTCAGGCTTAATGGTCTCTAGTTTTCCCGATCAGCTCTAGTGCCCTATTTAAAAATTGGTGTACATTGGTTACCCTCCAGTCTTCAGGTATGGTGGCAGATTTTAATGATGGGTTACAGATTAACATATCACATCTGCAATTTTATATTTGAGTTCTTTCAGAACTTTGGGATGCATAGCATCAAGTCCTGGCGATTTGTTGCTATTTAGCTTGCCAGTTAGTTCTAGTTTAACAGCTGCTGACTCCTCATCCCCTTCCAAGAATGGGTCCAATGAGGGTATCTATCCTCTTCAGTAAAGACTGAAGCAAAGAATCAATCAGCTTTTCTGTGATGGCATTCTCTTCTTTGAATACCCCTTTTACCTCCTGGTCATCCAGTTGTCCAAATGGCTCCCTGGCAGCCTTCTTCCTGTTGGTCTGGGCCCCGAAATCTTGCCACCTCATCCTTAGCACCTTATGGATGGCGAGAGACTTGCTGACATTGCTGCCTTCTCTGAAGGGGATCCCCTGATAAAAAGGACTAGAGGAATGAAGCTAGGTGCAGGTGTGAGAGAGAGGAGTAGATAAGTTGATGGAGCTGCTGAACAGAGAATGCAGGATTGGTAGACAGAAGAAGGGATTGTGACAGGGCTGCTAAGGGGAGGAGGGAGGGCACTGCACAGGAGTGGATTCAGTAGAAAATGTGATCATAGGTGAATGGTGAAGCCACCGAGAGGAAGGAAGAGGACTGTGGAGGAGCAGGGTTGAATTAATCTTGAATTAATCTTGTTTATAATAATTTAACGCTATACTCCCCTTATATCTCCCCCCCCTCAATTACTCTCTTGTTAACATGTTATATTTGTTCGACGTTATATTTGTTCGATGTAAAGCGCCACCCCAGGCGTCTGTTTGCGTTACACTTTGAACCGATGTGATATCATTGATGAATGTCGGTATCTAAAAGCTTTAAATAAAATAAATAAATAAAAATAATCTTTTGCCATCTCAATTTTTCTGTCCTAGGAAGCCATCTAGTCAGTCCTGCCAGACATGGGGGCAGATTGCTAGGGAGACTGATTGCTGCAGGGTGAGTCAGTAGGGAATAAAATCAAACTTCCCAAGAAGAGCTGCAGAGAAGAGGGACTATAAGTGCATGTTTTGATAGGTTTATGTTGTTGGCACTAAAGCAACTTATGGGTAAACACCTCCTTTTATATTACTCATGCTTCCTTTCACTGTGTCTCCAGCATCTTCTGCCGTGGCTGGCTAATATATTTTCCCATAATCCCATATACCCATTATTCCCAGGAAATATTAATTACCCAAGTCTTCTACACCAGGTCCCATCATTCCCAGCATAAAAGGTCTAATGTGTTATCCACAAGCCTTCACACCAGGTCCCATCATTGCCATATTTTCTAAGTGCCCAGCATTTTTGCCCTGTCCTCTACAGAATCTTTGCAGCTAGATCAGCTATTCCCCCACAAAATTACAGCAAAATCTTCAGTACAGCCCTGAAAAACTTTGATGGGCATGCATGTCTAGTGAATCCTTTGCACCAGGCCACCAGCATTGCTGTTAAGACACTGACCAGTATAGTACTTACATTAGGTCTGCAACATTTTCATCAGCGATTCCATTACATTTCAACCACTATATGTCCCACTGTCCTATCAGAATGAAACACAGTCTTTATATATGTGTCCCTATGTAAGGAACCCAAGAGAGGTGAGGAAGAGTAAACAGTAAAACACTCCCTCCTCACCCTGTCAATTTTATTGGCTTATCCTGAGAAGATATGGACATCCAGATACCTTACTGGAGAAGCCTACATATTCAGGGATCTCTGTCTGCCTCACTCTCCGCGATTTTAAATGTCAAAGTGAAAGAAAGTGAAATGGCATTGTGAGCAATGCTGAAAGTTCACGGTTACTGAAAGGAGATTATAGATATATTTTTCTCTTCTCTAGCTGCTGCTGTTCAGCACTCCTGGAGACTATCAGGCAGGAAATGAAAGCATCGCATTTCGTATAATGATCATTTAATAAACCGATTGATTGATTCTATTCTGTCTGCATCCACGGGTGCTTTCAGCTCAGCTGCAGTAAATATCAGCGAGCACGTTCTGAATCAGGATACATGAATGCCTGGGATGGATTGAATACAGGCACATCCTACCAAGAGAGTCAGAGCCAGCAGGTGGCACAGGCTGAGCCGGCCCCTCAGTGGGTAAAAAGTCAATGGTTTAGCACCATGAGCAGTGGTGGAGGTGGTGGTGGGTGGGCATTCAATTGACTCCAGGTTATAAAGAGTAACAGTTCTATATCTGTAACATGCTAGTAACTAACCAATCTGAGGTCCCCTCCCCTCAAGCAAAAGAAGAAAGGCTACCTGCGATTCCAGGACACGAAGCAGCGAGATTCCAGGGATAAAAACTTCTGGAGACCCCCAGACAAGACAGAACGAGTCCGCCACAGAGCCCAGACCACGCGAGAATTAGGCTGTCCGAAGCCCAGGTCAAGAGGGGTGAAACTGAGGCAAAGGGACGTGAAACTGTCAGGTAGAGGGAGACAGCAGGAACCGGGGTCAGGAGGCTCCCCGATCAGAGGCAGCACAGAACAGCAGGTTCCTCCCCCGGGGGAAGAGCTCAGAGAAAGGTTAGAAAACATGTTCACATTTTATGCAATCATCTAACCTTTGAGTCATCCCAATCACAGTGGTTGCTCTCCATGGCAGATAATGTAGAAACAGACTTTAATAAGGTCAGGAGGCAGCAAAACTTGACACATAACTGGATATGGCACAAGAGCGTATCACTTACTGAGCATGTGCAGTGAGGCTGACGCGCGTATTGCGCAACTGCAGATCCCAAGTCCTGAGTGCAGGGAGGGACAGAGATAAACTGCCTGCAACCCATCTATTTATCTTACTCTCTTCCCCTACAACAGACATTAGTCTACCAGTACTATGAATCACTCTATTCACGCACACACATATCTACAGTTTAGTTCAGTGCTTCCCCAACTTTTTCAAGCCCAAGACACACCTACATTAACAAAAATGTTGTGTGGCGCACCAGCCTCCACGGGGCAGACAGTGCGGACACGCAGAAGACTCATAGAGCTACAAGAAGAGCTAGGGCAGCACTGTAAGCCCCACCAGCCTCTCTTCCAAATTTTAAAATAAAGCGAGAGAAGGGGGGAAAGATACATACAAACCCGTCATGGGCGGACCAGTTTCTTATGTACACGACTGCAGAATAAGGCCGAAGTCGGTACGGGAGGCCGGCTAATTAGGCTGAGCATTAGAACACCGTGTGCTGAATTTAAGAACATAGTTTTAACACACAAGCCACTTTATTTTTTTTTAAATCCCCAGTGCAGTAACCTAATGCCATGCTAATGCATCGGGAGTTAAAAAGTGCACATGCAGAGTTAAAATGTACATAATGCATATTTTAGCTCGGGGGGGGGGGGGGAGGCGGGAGTGTAGAACTGCCTGTCGCAGCATTGCTGCCTTGCGTACCCCGATTCCAGTGGCTAGAATGTGCAAGAGGGAGGGGGAGGAAGACCGTAGCACTGAATCAGAGATGCCACAGCTAGATTTAAAAGTGTATGAGGGGACTAAAGCTTGGAACAATTGCATAAGAGCTGGTGACGACCCTGCCTCTCTCCCGAGAGCTGGTAGCAGATTGGTGCTTTTTTTTTTTTTCACTCTGCAGTTTTCACTAGCTTTGCAATGGTAACGCAGTATTCTTCCCAGTAAAAAGAAAAAAAATAAAATAAAGAATGCGCACCACATACTAGAGGCGACGATTCAGCAGCAGCTTTCTGTTTGTATATTATTAAAAAAAAACAAACTCCTGAAGTGTCTCCATCTAATTATTTTCAAACGTGGACTGAACTTCTACAAGGTAACAGCAGTGCTGGAAACTTAACCATCTCTGATTAGGAGTAAAGTTTCCAGCACTAAGAAAACCTGGGTTAAGCCAAGCGCACCTCTCTGCATTGGGGATTACTGCTTAATGCCCTCATTTGCATGAGATTTCCATGCGAGGGCGCTAAGCAGGATGCACGATTTTAAATGCACATTTTATGCACATAAAACTCCTTCCTGCATCAGCAGTAGGGTTTACGTGCACACAATGTTAGTTCAATTGCTGGTAAAACTGTGCGCTCAACTGAACATACTTTTATTGCATCGGCCTGTAACTTAGTTACTTTCGGGCCGATATAGTAAAAGTCGCGGGAGAGCGGGCGAACGCCCGCTGTCCAGGCGCGCACCAAGCCACTCTCCTGTGCGCGCGATTTTGTATTCAAATAAGGGCCCATGGCAAAAAGAGGCGCTAGGGACACTAGTGCGTCCCTAGCACCTCTTTTTGGACAGGAGCGGCGGCTGTCAGCAGGTTTGACAGCCGACGCTCAATCTTGCCGGTGTCGGTTCTTGAGCCCACTGACAGCCACGGGTTCGGAAACCGGACGCCGGCAAAATTGAGCATCCGGTTTTCAACCCACGAGCCGATTTCACATTTTTTTTTTAACTTTTTTTTAACTTTTGGGACCTCCAACTTAATATCGCCATGATATTAAGTTGGAGGGTGCACAGAAAAGCAGATTTTACTGCTTTTCTGTGCACTTTCCCGGTGCCCGGAGAAATTAACGCCTACCTTTGGGTAGGCACTAATTTCTGAAAGTAAAATGTGCAGCTTGGCTGCACATTTTGCTTTCTGAATCGCACCGGAATACCTAATAGGGCCATCAACATGCATTTGCATGTTGTGGGCGCTATTAGGTTCTGGGGGATTGGATGCGCGTTTTCGATGCGCTATTACCCCTTACTGAATAAGGGGTAAAGCTGGCACATCGAAAACGCACGTCCAATCGCAGGTTAACAGTGCACTCCGGAGCGCACTATACTGTATCGGCCTGTTTGGTTGCTGCATGTGGCTGCCAGGGCTCATTTACTGCTGCTACTCCCAACACTTGGGTTGTTACATATGGGCCGATTCAGTATGGTGAATGGTGCCTGCGGTTTGGCCGCGCTATTTTTACTCCTTATTCAGTAAGGGGTAATAGCGTGTCGAAAACCGCAGCCAACGCCCCCGAAACTAATAGCGCCCACAACATGCAAATGCATGTTGATGGGCCTATTAGTTAGTCCCGCGCAATACAGAAAGTAACGCCTGCCCAAAGGCAGAAGTTAATTTCGGCTGGCACAGGGAAAGTGTAAGGAAAAGCAGAAAAAAACTGCTTTTCTGTACACCCTCTGACTTAATATCATAGTGATTAACCCGCTGACAGCAGCCGCTTCTGTCAAAAAGGAGGCACTAAGGACGCACTAGTGTCCCTAGCGCCTCCTTTTACCGTGGGCCCTCATTTACATATTTTTTCTTACTGAATCGCTCGCCCAGGAGAGTGGCCTGGGCGCACATCGGGAGAGCGGGCGCTCGCCGGCTCTCCCGCGGGTTTTTCTGTATCGGCCCGTATGGTTGCTGCATGTGGCTGCCAGGGCTCATTTACTGCTGCTACTCCCAACACTTAGGGTAAGTCACATACAGTGCTAAGTATACCCTCTCCTCATCTCACTCAGCATAGGGACAGATCAAAGGCTGGAAGGACTCAAAGGAGGAGGCTCAGAGCGGGGAAGATGAGGTGCTGCCATGTGCAATGGTGTGCTATACACAAAGCAAAACCCAGCTATCCATGCCCTGCACGCCGCCCATTAATTGCTACACTCCAGGGCTTATTCTGTAGTTAGGAAGAAGAGGCATGCATGATTACACATAGTCCTAAGAAAGTAGTTCCTACATGTTTAAAAGCCACTGCTGCTGTCTCTTGTTGTTGTAAGATGCTGAAAGTAGAGCCCAAGTGCCGGTCTGGATCTTAGCATCAGGCAATGGTGATTTTTCTGTAGCACACCTGATCAGGTCTGAAGGCACATTGGTTGGGAAACATTGGTTTAGCTATAGCATCAATTATATTTACATACAGTATTAATCTTATTCAGTTACAATATCTATTTATAGAATCTTGTGGTATTATTTAAACAGAACATTTAGGTCATTTAGAGAGGGTGCCCAACCCCCTTCTGTCTAGGTGTGTCCTGCTATTCACATGAATCAACTGAAGAGAAGTTTCTGTTGCTCAGGCATCCTTGAATACACTGAAATTTTCATCAGCCAGGAATACATCTCTTGTTCCTTAAAGGTTTCTAATGAAGATCCTCCAATGGTTTCTAGTGGCAGAGAATGGACCTGATGCACTAAGCATTTTTCCCATAAACACAAAATAAGAAAAACCTGGCTTGGGAATTTGTTTAAATAAAATAGAAATTTTAGCACACATCCCCATTTTGTTTCAAATAATTTTTAGAAATGAAAAGAAAGAAAAATGAACTGGAATTCAGAATCTGGTGCAACAGGTAATGGTGGTGGAGCTGCTTGGCAATAGTGATCCTAATGCAATCAAACTGAGATAATCACTGAAGGAAAAATAAGAACTAAAACTACTGCAATAACAACATATAACTTTAAAAAAGGAAGCCACAATAAGATGAGGACATTAATTTGATGGGAATTAAAAGGAGTAGTTACAATGGTTCAAAGTCTGCATGTTTAAAAACACCATCTTGGAAACCCAGGTAAAAAAAAGTTCAAAAGAATTACAAGTGTCTACTAGCGTGGCTAACTGAATCTATGGAAGAGGCTATCAAAGCTAAAGTGGCATCTTTTAAAAACAGAAATCAGGCCCTAAGGAGGAAAATAGGAAGATATGAAGCTTTAATAAAGCAGGCCAAGAAAGAATTTGAGGAGAAATTGTCAAAGAGGCAAAAGCTAATAATAATCTTTGGGGGAGTCAGTAGGGCCATTAGATGATCAGGTGGGGGAGGGGCGGCATTAAAAGGCGTGCTTAGGAAGGATAAGGGCATAGCAGAAAAACTTAATGAATTCTTTGTTTTGGTCTTTACTGTGGAGGATGTTGCAGAGATATCAGACCTGAATCATTCTTTGGAGGTGATGATTCAGAGGAACTGAATTAAATCAGTGTGAATCTGGCTGCTCAAGCATACTGACAAACTAAGTAGTAGCAAATCAATGGAATGGATGGTATTCACCCCAGCATTCTAAAGAAACTCAAATATGAAATTTCAGACCTGCTACTGGCAATCTGTAACCTATCACATCATTCTGATGTTTAGAAAGACAGTCAATCAAATAAAATTACCACTTACAGTATCATTCAAATCTATCGCTATATGTAAGGACTGGAGGGTAGCAAGTATAATGACAATTTTCAAAAAGGGCTCTAGGGATAACCCAAGTAACTACAGACCAGTGAGCTTGACATCGTTGCTAGGTAAAATACTGAAATCTATTGCTAAGAAAGAAAATTACTGGTTAAATGGATAAACATGGCTTGATGGGGAAGAGGCAGCATGGATTTAGCAAAGGGAGGTGATAAATTGCTAACCTATTAAAGTTCTTTAAACTTGTGAATAAGCATATGGATAAAAATAAGTCGATCGATATAGTATATTTGGATTTTCAGAAGGCATTTGATAAAAGTGCCTCATGAGAGACCTTTCAGAAAAATAAAATGTCGTGGAATAGGAAGCATTGACTTACTGTGGATTGATAACTGGTTAAAAGGTAGGAGACAGAGAGTACTATTAAATGGTCAGTTTTCCCAATGGAGAAAGATAAATAGTGGAGTGCCCTGGGGATCTGTACTGGAAACCTTGTTGTTTAACTTATTAACAATCTTAAAAAGGGAGCAACAAGTGATCAGATTTTCAGATGACACAAAATGATTCAAAATAGTTAAAATACAGATAGACTGGAGAATTGCATAAGGACCTTGTGAGACTGGAGAACTAGGTATGTAAATTGCAGATGAAATTTAATGTGGCCAAGTGCCAAGTAATGCACAAAGGGAAAAATAATCCTAACTACAGGTGCACAATGCTGGGTTCTGTATTAGGAATCACCATGCAGGAAAAGGATTTGGAAGTTATTGTGGATAACAGTTTGAAATCCTCAGCTCAGATTGTGGTGGTGGTCAAATAAGGAGACAGAATGTTGGGAATTATTTGGAAAGAAATGGAAAATAAAACTGTAAATATCATTAATACCTCTGTATGGATCTGTGGCACAACTGCACCTTGAGTACTGTCTGCAGTTTTGATTGCCCCATCTCAAGAAAGATACAGCAAAACTAGAACGTGTATAAGGAAGGGCAATAAAAATGATAACGGGGATGGAATGGCTTACCTTACGAGGAAAGGCTAAACAGGTTAGGACTCTTCAGCTTGGAGAAGAGATGACAGAGGGGGATATGACAGAAGTTTATAAAATCATGAGTGGGGGTGGAACAGGTAAATAGGGGATAGTTCTTTACCTTTCCAAATAGTAATGAAACTAGAGAAAGTTTTTTGTTTTTTTTATTCGACCCACAATTAAGCTGTGCAATTCTTTGCCAGAGGATGTAGTAAAGACATGTGGCACAGCTGAGTTTCAAAGGTGGTTGGACAAGTTCCCGGAGAAAAAAGTCCATAAACAGTTATTAGCTGGGTGGACTCGGGGGGGGGCAACAAAAAACTGGATCCAGACTCTTTGGGACCTGCTGGGCATTTCCTCATGACCTGGATGGGCCACTGTCAGAAACAGGACACCGGGCTAATGAGCCTGCGATCTGACCACAGCACATCTTACATTATTATAGTGTTTTTAAAAATGCTTCCACCGCTGCTGCTGGAGCCCTCTTACCATATTCTCTTCCTTCCCAGGCCTGGGAGTGATTCCCTGACCACGCCTGCCCCGCTGGCGGAACGCTCAGAAATGGCAGCGGCAGGTCCAGGCCGACACCGTTTTCAATTTATTCCACACAGGCCCAGGTCCAAGCCAGCGCTGCTTTGTACAGAATAAATTAACAGTGGGCACTAGTTTTGGTCTGTCAGCGCCATGCCTGAGCATTCCATCGGCGGGGCAGGGGCAAAGCGGAGATTGCTTCTGCCCCTTTGAAGAAAGAAAAACATAAGGAAAAGTGGTCGAGGGAGAGGGAAAGGGGGATGTATGTGGAGGGACTGGGGTCAGAAAAGAGTCGTGAGGGAGCTTTATTTTCTTTTTCCGTGGGGCCCACCATTTTATTTGTTTTAAATTTTGCCTTCTGTATATTTTCCTTGTTTTTAAATTTTAATTTTGTTTTGTTTTAAATAAATGAAAAGAAATAAAACAAACAGAAAACAAAATGAAAAGTATAATGAAAAACAAATATATCTGTGCACACCCCTGTTTAGTTCAATAATCCCATACCCCCCTTCTCTCTGTTTCTACTTAGTAGGTAATAATAGGCCTGAGTTCCACCCATCCTTTATCACTGGTTGTGTTTGTGACTGTGTTGTGTGTGTCTAGCAATGTATGTTCTAATGTCTGTATTTGGATGTGTGGGTCTCATCGTGTAACACTTGTGTAGGTCAATAGGTTTTATGGTATATGCTACTCACTATCGGGTAGATTTTAAAGGTGTATGTGCAAAGATACACGCTATTTTATAATGTATATGCGTAGGTTATAAAATACTCGTCATGCATATATGTCTGCAGCTTTGTGCACATAACTTACGTGGAGAGAGAGAGAGAGAGAGAGAGAAAGAGAGAGAACACGAACGAGAACCTCTTTATAAGGCTCAGCATGACACTCAATATATAGACCATTGTAAGGGGTGAGTTTTCAGGAGGTGGGTTGGGGTTTGGGTATGGTTGCCAACTGCCTGGTTTTGGACCGGTTAGGCAGGTCTTCAGCTGGACTGACTGGACACTGAAAATCCGGTTTTTGCAAGACGTTCCTCTTTCCCCACAGCTTCCTGGTCACAGGGAAAGACAGGGCCGAGAACTGGGCTGTGTCCCCACCCTCTTGCCTCCTTTCCTATGTTGTGATTGGATGGAATGGGGAGAGGAGGTGGGGCATAGCACAGCCCTCAGTTCCCAGTGGCTCCACAGATCTCTGCAGCAATGCCCTCTGGTTCCCTCCCCCTCCCTCACTGAGTGCTGGGCCAAAACCCCAGAGAGGGGCTGTAGTAGCAAGCCAGCCAAGGGATGCAGTCATAGAGGAGGGGAAGGTGGAGAGAGAGAGACAGAGTCACAGGGTGGGGAAAGGGGAGAGAAAGAGGGGACACAGATAAAAGGGGAGGGAAAGGAAGATAGACACATGGGGAGCAAGGGAGGAAAGAGACACAGAGGGGGTATAGAAGGAAGATCACAGGGAAGAATAGAGTCACAATGGGAGCATGAGGGAAGGAGGGAGATGGGGAGGGGGCAGAGAAGGAAGAGACAGAAGAATGAACAAAGGAGACAGGGGAACACAGGAGGAAAAGAGATAAAGAGGAAGGCACTGGGGAGGGAGACAGGAGGGAGAGAAAGACAAGAGCATAGGGAGGGAGGGGACTAGGGAATGGAGGGTAGCACAAGGGGCACAGAGAAGGGGGAGGGCATATGGAGAGACAGGTGGTACAAGGGAGACAGATGAAAGGCTGGAAAGTTTTTAACGAAAGGAAGAGTGAACCACCTGTGTCTGAGGCAGGAGGCTATGTGTTTGGGAGTGTGCATGTGTGTCTGAGAGAGGAGGCTGTGTGTTTGGGAGTGTGTGGATGAGAGAGGATGTGTATGTGTGGATGAGAGGAGGCTGTGTGTGGGTATGTGGATGAGAGAGGAGGCTGTGTTTTTGGGAGTGTGTATGTATAAGAGAGGAGGGTGTGTGTTTATGGGGAAGTATGGAGGTGGATGTGTATTAGAAAAGCTTTAGTTGTGATAGAGAGCAAAACGTCATGAGAGAGGCTGCCATTGATGTGTTTATAAAGATAGTGAAATAACATTTTATAAAACAAAGTATATTGAGGAGGTGCTTGAAAGCCAAGTAATGAGTGGATCGACAATTGACAGTAGTCCCCCAAAGCATGAAGTTTAGTGGGGGGGCCAGTTTTGGTCCATGGAGGTGGATTTACAGACACATTCTGGGGTATTCATTGTAAAACTGACATTATTAAAGAATTTAAAATGTCCATTTTACAATGAATACCTCTGAATGTTTCTGTAATACCCCCCTCCCCCCAACTCCAACCTACATTCCGAAAACTCACCCCGATTCAAAGTGCCCTCTTACAATGATCCATATGATTGTTAGGCTGAGCCTTATAAAGAGGTTTTCTCTCTCTCTCTCTCAATCCCTGCTGAGAAAAATTAGGAGTTATGCGTATCAGTGCTGGCCCTGCCCCTTTTCCACCTACTTTTTCTGGGCGCGCATACATCAATGTACGCGTAGCTCCCGAATGGCCATTTACGCACGTATGTGGCCATTTTTGTGAGCGCACGGCTTTTAAAATCTACCTCTGTGGCTGTGTGGCTAGTTTAGGTACCAACGTTCCACAAGTGGAACATTTTTTCATATACTTTTAATTACTTGCACATTTTTTTATACCATATTTGGGTCTAGTTAACTAAGATATGTAAAAAGAGGCATCAGGAAATAATTCCTTCAATGAGCAGGATCTAAAAGGTTAATGCATCTATGGGCATGGGCACTGTGCCTGTAAACATTTTCTTCAGTCTATGTTTGACCAGGTGTGGGTAAGAGTCTGTGTGTGTGTGAGTATATGTTTACATCCATGACCGGGGTGTGCATAAAAGTACATTACAGATGTACTACTGACCGTGGATGCACGTTCATACATGGAAGTGTGTGTGCGTTGCTGTGTTTACGTGTATGTAAATAAGGATATTCCTACTCCTGTGTCTATGCTTGTGTGTGCATATGTACCTATGTGTACATGTACGTGCATGTTTTCCTGTGTCTTCCTCTGCGACTGTGTGCATCTGCCTCTACGGCTGTATTCTTTTTTTGCCTCAGATACCTCTCTAACTGGAAAACTGAGGGGGAGCACTGTTCCCTGGGCAGCTAAAGTCAGAAGCTGCAATATTAGCAAGAGCTCTTTCATAATTCAGCCCTCATACATCTAACGCAATGACCTTCAACTGTATAGCTATCCAGAGACATCTCAAACAAAACGTACAAGATCATCCTTTTCTCTTACCCCCTACCCTTGTTTTCTTCACCTTGCCCTGATAATATATGTGGTGACCAGATAGGTTTGATTCTTTTATTACAGGGTGAAGAGTCTGGGTGGGGGAGGCCCTGCTATCATCACAATCAGACTTGTTAAAGTAGGGGTTAAACAATTCTCATGTAGTACCATGAAATGATCACTGGCTGGCATTTGAAGGGAATAAATCATGATCTAAATTAGTTTAAGGTGCTTTGGGAAAAAATGTGTATGTTCCCGTAACAATTTTGGACTATCTTATTGGTGGACTCTAGAGCAGTGGTTCTCAATCTTTTTTTCTATCAGGACACACCTGAGAGATCATGCTCACATGAGTCATCTGCTCTGCATCCACAGGAGTCCCCCGCTTCCTAACAATGAGTGCAGAGCAGAACCAAGACATTTCCCTGCACAACTCGCTATACAAAAAAGATATTCTGATTCTGGTGTCATCTCAATAACAACATCACAAATTCCCTCCACTACCAGGTGCATTGTAAAATAATACAAACAACCCCACTCTGTACGTCTATCAAACCTGCCATGAAACAGCAATAGCCCTACCCATGAAAAGGCAGAGAAAATACAACAAATAAAGCTGATACAAACTTCTAGTAAAGTACCTCATCTCAGTCACATACACACAGAACACAGACAGGCCTGCCTTCACCAAATAAGAATAAAAGACCATAAATTACAAAACAAAACCTGGAATGGAAACCCCAAGACCACCACCTGCATGCAGTGCAAAACTGGAGACCTGAAACAAAAATATATTTCCTCTTACACTAATCAAAGTTCAAAGAGAGAAGAAATGCAAATTCTCAAAACTGACATAGTATGGTCCTTGTATCCCATCACTCCCCTCCATGCACCTCACGTCTCCCAACTACTTAATCATCCCTTCACATGCTCATATCCCTGTCTTTCTGCCCTTCCCTCTCCCCTTCCCTACCCAGAATACATCTAACCACCTCTTTCCTACTCCTTCCTGTTCAACATCCTCCACTCCCCGCTCCCCGCTCCCCTCTCCCCCAACCCGGCAGCCCCACACCTCCATCTCTCCACTTCCATCTCTTCCCTGCCCAGCTGCCCTCACCCCTGACTCCCTATCTCCCCATGACTTCCAGTCCAGCAGACTCTTGAACTCTTGCCTTTCTACCCAGTACATTTCCCCCTCCTGGCTCCCAGTCAGCAGAAAAGATTGTCCAATCTAGAGTCTCCCTCCCTCTATCAGCAGCAGATGAGGGCAAGAAGCATTGAGGAGGGGAAGATGATGAGGAGGCAGCAGCAGCAGCAGCGGATCTACAGAGCACTCACATTTCTCCCTTATGCTCCTGCTTTCACATCCAGGCCCCATGGGGGTGAAGAGAGCATCAGCAGCCTCATTGCCAGCAGGCAGAGGAAGATAAAATTGGTGTCCTGCTGGGCCCATATGAACAGGACTTGGTGATATTGCGCTATGATCTGGATGAAGGAAGAGGGAGCAACCTTCCACTGGCTTGGAAGAGGAGAAGGAAACAAGAGCAGCTTCCTGTCATATCCAATATAAGAGAAGTCTGCCATCTTCTGCCCAGACTGATGAAGAAAGATCAGTCTTCTGGAGGCTCTGTGACACACCTCCAAGGACATGGAGACACACTAGTGGGTCCCGACAAACCTGCTGAGAGTGGTCAGTATAAAGGGGAAAGATTTTGGCGGGTTTTTGCCTTTTCTTCCCCTGCTCTCTCCCGTATAGGGTGGGAATTAGGGACCTCCAGTTATGTAATCATATGGAGTACTCAGCCTGAGGGTTGGGAGGCCAAGGGACCCTGCAGGGTCTCTCCCCTTCAAGGGGAGAGGCCCATGGCTAAGAAGAAGTGTAGTGGAGCCCATCCCCTGTTATGGTTGGATCGGAGTAGAGAAGTGCCTGAGAGGCAAGGAGTAGGGTTCACCCCCCACCCCAACCCTAAAAAATGGAACTACCATACAGAAGAAAGGAGAAGTACAGGAGTGGGGTGACTTAACCAACTGTGGAATTGCCCTGGAGCGTTATTGATGTGCAGGCCCTGGGAAACCTAGAATAGGTTTCCCTCCAAGGAGCTCACCGTAGTGGGGAAGCGGAGAGGCCAGTGGCCGGAATCCTCCCCCTGAGGGCCTAAGGCTCCAAGAGGGGACGCCGCGTGTGTAAGAGTGGGTGAATTGTACCGAGGTATTGCCCAATGTGTCCTAGCTAGTGTTGCGTCCGGGGAAGCCAGCACCGAATGATGGGGATGCGGAGTTGGGAAAGAGGTCCATGACCATGGCGAGAGGCAAGCAGTGACCTTGGAAGACGAGATGGCATATTGCCCTGTCACGGAAATTTTGTGCTTATGTATTTGGTGCCCATTGGATGAGAATTTTGGGATGTGGGTATGTCTGAACCAACCAGCCCTCCCATAAGGTTGAAGGAGAGAAAAGGCAGCGGTCGGCTGTGATTGTAACATTCATTGTATGGAAGCCCATGATTTTCTGACTTGCTCAGCACGTCTTGAAACACCTTCTCATCCATGTACTGTAAATAATTCTTGGCTGGCTGGATATTTCAGAAAATAAAGTTGCAGTTTTGTTTGGAAATTGATACAGTTTGTCAGTGTCCATTTTTGAGTCAGTTTTATGGTTTTATGGAGGGAGTCGAACAGTCCTATTTAGACAAGCCTTAAAAAAAAAAAAAAAAAAAAAAAGTCCTATTGATGGAATGTGCAGCAGCATGATCTTTTTCATTTCTGATTTGTTTTTAGTGATGGGTAATGTTGTGAGCTGCCGTGGGTCCCTGCATGGGTGGCATTTAAACACAAACAAACAAATAAATAAATAAATGGAAGGGAGTGAGGGGACTTCTCCGTCTGCATGACCGAACTTGAGGAACCCATACAAAAGTTGGAAGGATGGTCATCATTGATGTACCCCATCAGGGGGTTACTGCAATGGAAGTGGACTCTTGTGCTGTGGTCTGGTTTGCGCAGCCCAGTAGGCGAACCCACTAGGGCCTCACTTTCAGCTGGCAGACGCACCCCGGGCTGGGACAGAGCTGAGGCTTCACCTGTACCAGGCCCCATTCCCCGCAGGTTGAACCCTTGGGTTCCGGGGGCCAGCAGAACTTAGGCGATGGTCCCATGGGACAAAGACTAAGAAAGAGAGAGTCTAGGGCCAAGCTGAGGTCAGGGCAGGTAGCAGTCAGAGAATCACCAGATCCGTGCTGACGGTTGAGGTAGGCAGCGAGTAAAGCTTTAAACAAGCCTTCGACTAACACCACCCTCCCTATTCCCCACTACGAACCCATGTCAAATCTCTCTGCCAGCTCCTCCCATTGATCTTCCTGTATATTGTTCTTCTCTTACATGTTAATCTTACACTTCTACCTCCCTACTTTCATGTAATTAACTTTTAATTAGATTATATCTCTGGCCCCCAACATGACCATTCTATATACTTGTACCTAGTTTACAAACTGATTGGTTTAATTACCTCTTTTTTATGCTATCTCTAAATGCTACCAACCTGTTCCATGCAACTGTTATGCTTCATAATATAAGCTCAAGGTTCTTTGCAAACCGATACATTGTACATAGTTTATAATCTGATTGATTTAAATACTTCTTATTTATGTTATCCCTATATGTTACCAATTTGTTCCATGAAACTGTTATGCTTCATATTATAAGCGCAATGTTCTTTGTAAACCGATACGATGTGCAAACGGCTATCGGTATGTAAAAGCCTATAAATAAATAAAGCGTAGTCCAGGTCCAGTGAAGCAATGATCAGTGGCAGGTGGCAAGCAAGAAAGTGGTCCAGGTCCAAAGCAATGGTCAATACCAGGAATCAGCCCAAGATGGACAGGATGGGGAGAAGATAGGACATGGAGGACCAGGACAAGACAGGTCGGACAAGGCAAGGCAAGCAAGCCAATGAGGCAAGAAAACAGTCAGCAAGACAAGGCACAGGAGAGACAGCAACATGCACTGCTAGGCAGTAGTTCCTGTTGCTGAGGTGTTTGCCTGGAGCACGGCTGGGGTTTACATATCCCACCACACTGACATCATCAGAGAGTGTCGCAGGGTTCCTTCCTGCCACGGGGCCTGTGTAGTCGGGGCGAGTGCGCGCACACGTGCCTAGAGGGAGGCTCGGCCCGACTGGCTGGGCGCTTGCTGGCGGCATCCCTACCGGACGGGAATTCAGACGGCGCCCTGCAGGTCCTGGCGGCATTGTGTGGTAGGTGCGGCCGGTCGCGGTGCCTTCCCACGGCTGTCCAAACGTTACAGTTACACATAATCTGAACAGGAGCGTTCACTCTCTGGTTCTGTACGGTCACAATATCCTTTGCTGGGATGAGACTTTCTTAATATTTGTTTTTCTCTTTCTCTCTCTCTCTCACTCTTTTTTTTTTTTTACCATTTATCTCCTCCTTTCTTTCACTTCTTTGACTCCTGCCCTCTCTATAGCACCTGTCACCACCTCCTCCTCTGTCTCATGAGATTTCCTTCCCCAGTGGAAAGTTCTTATGGCTGCCCTTAGTGCTCTCCACAAGGTCTGAGAGAGACCCAAGCGAGGGCTCTGCTGTTGAAGGCTGCTTCAGCAAACCACACCACTGACCATACACAGCCCCAGGGCAACCAGAAGCCTGCAACCAAGGCCCCATTCTCCATCAAGAATGTTTTTGTATTAGGCTGCTGAAGCATGGAACAATTAAGAAGGAGGTTTTCCCACTAACCAGGTTAGGTGAATTATAATCACATGGTTACTGCTGAAAAGCCTGTGAACCACTCATGCCCTCTGAAGCAGTGAGGGATTACCACCCTAGCAGCCTTTGCACGTCTGACGTTCTTTTTCTCATTCCCTCTGAATTTTTGCAGCAGATTAAGTGGGAAATTTGTTGCTTCTCTGCTGAGACAGACCGTGAGTGACAATAGTGATTGTGAAGAAAGAGGCAACATAAGGGTTCTCAGAGCCATGGTATGTAGGAGGCATCTTTTGTTTACATTACAGGTATAAAGGGTGTATACAACATGATCTGTTCACATTATAGGTGCAGACTGTCTATGCAATATCTGTTTGTGTTATAAGTGAAGAGTTTGTATGTGTGCTAACCCCACTATAACACAAATCCCAGGTAGTGTGCTTAGATCCAGGAAGGGAGGAAAGATGGCCCTGTGCCTTGGAGAAAGCATCTCTCCACCCCCAGGGCCAGTGAGGTCTCCCAGAGCCACCCTGGCACGCCAGCTGGACAGGAGAGTCAAAGATGAGAAAAAAAACAAAACAAAACAATTTACCTCCCTCCCATACAAACAAACCACAGATCCTGCCAGGGCTAATCCCACTATAATACACTCTGCATGCACCAGTGCTCCTGAGTACACGAATCCTAAACACACCACTGTTTTTCGCTTATTCAGATTTTAAGAGTATTAATTATTTTTAGCTGACAGTAGAATGAGTGCCAGTCTCCTCTTTTTTCCTTTTTATGAGTCCTGAAGGAAATCCTTTACCTTGCAATGGCTGGATGGTGCAATCAGCGAGATAGGAAGAGTGGGGGCTTTACACTGCTGCAGTGCTTGAGCTTGGAGTTATGAGTGCTGGAGTTATCGTGCATAGCTCAGTGCTCGTCATTCACAGTAACAGACTAATACAAAGACTCATTATCTCAAGTCAGGCTTTAAGTGGACTTCATTACTGGATGAATGCATTTTTCACATTGGTGTACTGTCCTACATTATTTCATATCAGGAGTGTCTTATCTCCCCTCCAAATGCCTCCATTTAAACTTCATTAATCTTCTGGAACCTCGGCCATTGCTCTTGCCTCCTCCTCCACTCTGATGGCTCACCAGGGGCACTGGCAGAGGCAAGCGCATCCTATGCTACTGCCTCAGCTACTTCTGATTAATAGGCGCAGAGGGGTGCTAAGGGAGGGGGGGGCGGCAACAGAGGGAGGGGTGTCATTGCTGCCGACAGGACGGTCCTGCGGCGGCGCTGGACAGTGACGTGGAAGGGAGGAGAACCCCGCCAGCAAAAGCAAGGAGCTGCAGGGGCAGAGCGCAGCGGCGCTGCCAGCTTTTCCTGGAGGAGGCGGCGTGACGTGGCGACAAGGAGCAGGTCTGCATTGCCGCCGGCGCTCCAGAAGCCAATGGCAGAAGAAGAGGCCCTGCAATGTCGCCGGTGGCCGAAGAAGGGAGAGACTGGCCCTGTGAGAGTAAGTGCCAGTGTATGAGGGGGTGTGGGTGTGAGAGTTAATTTTCCTTAGAAGTGCTTTAAGTTATTTGTACCTCTGCTATTTCCTCTGTTTGTTTTATCTCTGATTGTTTTTATTGATTTTATGTATGTTAATTGTACACCGCCTAGATCCACTAATGTGTGTATATGCGGTATATAAGAACCTTTTAAATAAATAAATAAATAAATGAGGTCACATGGGTGTGTGTGTGTATGAGGGTGTAAGAACATAAGAACATAAGAACATGCCATACTTGGTCAGTCTAAGGGTCCATCAAGCCCAGCATCCTGTCTCCAACAGTGGCCAATCCAGGCCATAAGAACCTGGCAAGTACCCAAAAACTAAGTCTATTCCATGTTACCACTGCTAATAATAGCAGTGGCTGTTTTCTAAGTCAACTTAATTAATAGCAGGTAATGGACTTCTCCTCCAAGAACTTATCCAATCCTTTTTTAAACACAGCTATACTAACTGCACTAACCACATCCTCTGGCAACAAATTCCAGAGTTTAATTCTGCGTTGAGTGAAGAACTTTCTCTGATTAGTCTTAAATGTGCCACATGCTAACTTCATGGAGTGCCCCCTAGTCCTTCTATTATCCGAAAGAGTAAATACCTGATTCACATTTACCCGTTCTAGACCTCTCATGATTTTAAACATCTCTATCATATCCCCCCTCAGCCGTCTCTTCTCCAAGCTGAACAGTCCTAACCTCTTTAGTCTTTTTATGTATTTGTGTGTGTGTGTGTGTGTGTACGAGGGTGTATATGAGGGAGTGTGTGTATCTATATATATGAGGGTGTTTAGGTGGGTGTGTGTATGACAGGATGCCTGTGTGTATGAGACAGTGAGTGTATACGCCTATGGGTGCGTATGTGTGAGAGGGTGCCTGGGTGCGGGATTGGGGGTGAGAGAGAGGAATCATGTGTGTGTGTGTGCATGGGTGAGACAGGAATCCTGTGTGAGAGATAAAGAGGACGCGTGTATATGTGAGCGAGAGAGACGGAGGAAATGTGTGTGTCTGTCTCTTTCACACACACATACTCAAGCTCCCTCTGCTCTCACCAAGCATGTATATGTGTGAGAGACAAAGGGAGCATATTTTGTTTGTGTCTCTGTGTATGTGTGAACCCCCAGTTCACAACAATCTCAGGGTGACAGGTATGAAGAATGGGGGATTTTTAAAATCCTTATTAGTTTTAATTACTGGGTGTTATTTGATGTCTGCTATTTTGAAATATTTTATCAATGTTTAGGAAATTTTTAAAAATTTGTACAGGAGCTTCTAATTATTGAATATTATTCTGTTCATCAGCTGTTTTGAAATGTATATTATTTAGTATGGTTTTACTATTCTGATTGATTTATATTTCTTGATTGTATTGTTTTGAGGAATAGTGATCTTCTGCTTTTCCATTGTTACACTGCATTCAGAATCTGGCTTGTGGTTTCCAGTTCAGTTTTTGTCTGCATGTGTGTGTGTGTGAGAATGAGAGAGAGGGAGCATGTGTGTGTGTGTGTGTGTGTGTGTGTGAGAGACACAAAGAAACTGTGTGTGAGAGAGATACAGAGAAAGTGTATGTATGTGTGTTTCTCACACATACACATGCTCCCTCTGTCTCTCACCTGGGGAATTCTGTGCTACTGTGGAGCGCAGAATTTGCACAGAATTGGCAAATTCTGAGCAGAATATGTCAGAGGAGACCCCGGCATGCCGCGAACGGAGCGCACTGTTCGCGGCGAAGATGAAGGCCTCTGGTGTGCCATTCGCGCCGAAGAAGGACCTCGGTGCACCGTTCGTGCGAAGAAGAAGGCTACCAGTGCGCCGTTCACACCAAAGAAGGCCCTCTGCGCGCCGTTTGCACTGACGAAGAAGGCCCTTGGCGTACCGTTTGTGCCGAAGGCCCTCAGTGCACAATTTGCACCGAAGAAGGTGGCTCCTGGCACACCATTCGCACCAAAGAAGAAGGCTCTCGGTGCGCCTTTTGCGCCGAAGAACAAGGTCCTTGGCGCGCCGTTTGCGCCAAAGAAGAAGGCCCCCGGCATGCCACTGGCAGCAAAGATGAAAGCCCCCACATGTCTTGACACCCGCTCCACTTGTGGCGAAGATGAAGGCTCCAGTGAGAGTGAATGTGTGTAGAGAGAGGTGGGTTTGTGTGTATGTGTGTGTGTGAGAGAGAGGAGGGGGAGGGGAGAGGGGTGTGAGAGAGGGAAAGGGGGGAGGGAGAGGGGTGTGAGAGAATGGAGGGGATATGAGAGAGGGAAAGGGAGGATGAGAGAGGGGAGGAGGGGTGTGAGAGAGCAAGAGCAGGGGGGAGGGAGAGAGAGACAGCAGGGGGAGGGTATGAGAGAGAAAGCAGGGGAGGTGAGAGATACAGCGTGTGTGTGTGTGTGTGTGGAGGGGGGGGGGGTGCTTGAGTGTGGGTGCCAGAGAGAGGGAGCCTGTATGAGATTGTGAAAGAGTATGTATGTATGTGAGAGACTGGGAGCTGGTGTGTATGAAAAAGGGATCCTGTGTAAGTGAGGGTGTGAAGGGATTGTGTATACTATGTGTGAAGGGGGTGCATGAGAGAGAGACATAGGTAGCCTGTGTGAGAGAGAAAGGGAGCTTGTGTGGGTGTGTCTGCAAGAGAGAGAGGGACCCTGTATGAGGGATGTGTGTGTGCAAGAGAGTGAGGGAGCCTGTATGAGGGTGTGTGTATGTGTATTAAAGAGAGGGAGCATGTGTGTGAGAGAGGGAGGGACAGAGGGAGCCTGTGTGAGGGGCAGTTCTGAGAATGGGATCAAGTTCTGGGACTGGCGATAGAGTGGAAGGGGTTGAGCCTAGAGGTGGAGGAGAGAGATACTGGCAGGTGGAGGAATTGGGGTCTGAGAGGGCAAAGTGGCCAGGCGCATAGGGAGAGCGAGGGGAAGAGACACAGTGAATTTCTAGGGAAATTCTGCTCAAAATATTAAAAAAATTCGGCATCTCTAAGTAATAGATTTTTTCTGTATTAATTTAAAATATAATTACTTAAAGGCTGTCATGTAAATTTTGTTATTTTGACCAATATAAAGTTTGCAGAATTTTGCAGAATTTTAAGTTTTTGTGTGCAGAATTTTAAGTTTTTTTTGCGCAGAATTCCCCCAGGAGTAGTATGTGTGTATATGAGAGAGAGGAAGCATATTGTGTGTTTGTGTGAGTGCATGCATGCCCCCAGTCTACAACAATCTTAGGATGACAGATATGGAGAATGAGAAAATTTTAAAATCCTCATTAGTTTTAATTATTGGGTGTTATTTGATTTGTCTGCTGTTTTGAAATATTTTATCAATGTTTAGGAAATTTTAAAATTATATATTGGGTGGGGGGTGCCAAAGAAGTATGTACCCCAGGTGCCAAATACTCTAGCTATGCCTTGGAACAGGCACAGCCTAACCTGCTTCCCGCTTACTTCTGGTCACCTCGGTTTAACAAGCGTGGTTTAACCTGCTGCCCCCAGCTACTTCTGTTTAACCAGCGCAGCCTACCTTGCTGTACCCCCACCCCCCACTCCACTGGCCACCCGATTAACAAGAACAGCATAACCTGCTCTCAGTGCCAGACCTTTTGAATTTACATCCAAGTGCACTGTGGTATTTGTAATCTAGGCTTCTTCCATTTGAAATCAGCACCGCGGGCACCAAAATGCAGCAGGAGGGAGAGTCAGAAAGCCAGTACTGGCCTATAATCTCCTGGTAGGATCTGGGCCATTTGGCAGCTTTTGAATGGAGTTTTCTTTGAAACAGGAAATTAGCTGCATCAGTTGAACATTTGGCCTATCTGAGGCTGACCATATGCTCCCTAAACTCCACTCCCCACCTCCTTCTAGAGTGGTGGCCCCAGGATCTGTGCTGCTGGCAAGAGACTCAATTGCTTCAAAGTAAGATCAGCAGCAACAGCCCTCGGATCAGAGCCCATCCTTTGAGCTCCAAATGGGATTAGCAAATATTGTGAAATCCATCATAATCCCACTAAATACAGCATTTCCGAGGCATCTAATTGTCTTGTGCTTTAGGATTTGAAATCCCCACCTCTCCTGTGCCTTTGCAGAAAGCGAAAGGTGTGTGTGTGTATGTGTGTGTGAGTGCGCAAGGAGCAAGAGAGCATGGAATGAAAGTGCGAATGTGTGTGAGGTATGAGCATGAATCAGGCTGCAGTGCCTCTTGCAACTGCTCATGGTGTTATATTTAAACAGTACACTGAGTTAACGGTGGATGACAGCTTGCTGAATAAAGATATTCGTGTGCCCTATGTCACTCTTAAAAGCCTGAAAATCAAATTCCCTTTTGCGTTTAAGTAATTTGGCGGACATTGACAAATAAAATTACTCTGCATGATCAAACAGCAGAGGCAGTAGTGGGACCAGAGGGCAGAAAGATGCACAAGGATAGGGGTTTGCTTTCTGCCTAGCAGTTTCTTTGGGTTAGTACTGGGATCTGGCACCATAAGCCCAAATTTGCAACTACCCAGGAATTTCTCTCCCCCCCCTCCCCATTTTATATCCCCTCCCAATTCACTGAGCCCAGTAATCGCAGCAACAGTCCTTGGCCGGGGAGCTCCATGTACCAGGGGCCCCTTTCAGAACCCTGCAATTCTGGGACACAAATCCAGCCACTAAGTGTCACCATTGGGTAAAAACTGGGATTCCCGAACCTTCCCCCCACCCCAAGGCCTGTGAGCACTGCCTTGCAGAATCTCCAGCCCCAGGCAGCCAACAGCTTGGAACACCCGACCCAGAAATCAAACCCAGGTCCGTCTCCACATGCACTGTCAACGAACTACTGGGCTGGCATCACTCTCTCTTATCTTATCCCCTTGTCAGCAGAGAAGAGAACCGCCTACCTAGGGAACTGTATGAGGCTTGGACCGAGTACCCAGGTTACCTCAGTCCTCAGCAGAAATCCATTTCTTTAGGCATATATATGTTTCATGGAACTGGTCCATGGACGGTGAAACTTCTCCTTTCCCTTTGCCACATCACATTAATGGAAACAGCTGGAACCTTTGGCAACCGGGCCAACCTACTCTAGCATCCCTACGGCAGCTGGGGCAATAGGTGGTGTTAAACACCAAGCAAGATAACCTGGATGCAAGGCAGAAAGAAGTCAGTTACAAATAAAAAAAATAGATTATTTATTTATTTGTTTGTTTGTTTGTTTGTTTGTTTATTTATTTATTTATTTATTTAGAGTTTTTGTGTACCGACATTCGTTAAGCAAACATCACATCGGTTTCCATACAACGTAAAAATAGCCAACAGGGCTTTACAGTGTAACTGATAATGGAACTAGGGGAGGGGAGGAGGGGGGAAAGGGGAGGGTAACCAGGGTCTTTTGCTATACATTCAGTAAACGCGATATACAATTAAGTACAAAAGTGGTGAACTGAAAGTACCCCAGAGACTGGTGGATGATAGAGACCCTGTTACATTCCTTGTGATTCTTAAATCATTTTGCTCCTTTCCTCTCTCCTTCTGCATCTCCCTTTCCCGTTACTCTCTCTACTTTGTGTTAACATTCTCCCTTTTCTCTCCTTCTCCCTCCTCTTGAAATACAAAGTTCCTGTCCTCATCCTTATTTAGCGTAGGATCAGTTTTCAAAAGGTTTAGCTGGCTATCTTTGATAATTAGCTGGCTAAACCTTTACTTTTAAAAATATTCCCCTACTGACTGGCTATATTTAACTCCCTAAATTCACAAAGTAGATAACAAGCAAAAAAACAAAACAAAAAAAACCCAAAAAACATAAGGCTGCAGGGGTGAACCCAGGGCAGATTTATGTCTTAGCTGGTGAGCACTGATTTTTAATGCTACCCAGCTAAATTTAGGGAGATGACACCAGCTACACAAATAACTGTCCTAAGTCTAGCCAGTCAGGTTCAGCTAAAAATTCACCTAAAGATAACTAGCTAAAATTAATCCATTATCTTATTTACTCAGCAGATCTTTGAAAATTTATACCTATATAAAACTTTCCCCAACAATAAAATAAATTATTTTTCCTCTGTTAAATATAAGTTCAATCATGCCACCATGCTGCCAAAGGATCCAGTACCTTGCAGAAGACATTTGGCCAGTCTTGGGGTTTTTTGTTTGTTTTTTTTAATTTTTTTGTAGTCATAGCTCAGGGCATTGTGGTATTTGTAGTCTTGATGCTGCTAGTTTAAATCAGCAGTGCACGAGGACAGCCAAAGCAGAGGTTAAAAAGAGATTGTCCTATTTTAAGCACAGAGAAATAGCAGGGATTACACTGAATGTCTGTATCGGGTCCCTAATGTGAGCAGTGCATGAACAAAAATATATCAGTGTAGAGACAGGGCCTCAGGTCTCCAGTGATGGGCCCTGAAATCTGCCTTTTCTTATGGATTTTGCACATCTCTGCAGAATTGCTGAAGGAGACTGGGGGGGGGGGGGGGGGCCTTACCGGCAACATATTCTAAGTCCCTCCCTCCCCATCCCAAGCAGTGGCGGCGGGTCAGACTGCTTCCTCCTGTCTTACTGCCTGGGCCCAACTGCAGCAGTTCAGCCACATGGATTGAGATGGGGGATAGGGGAGGGGTGGATGAAGAGTACTTGGGGGGGGGGGGGGAAGAGATGGGAAGGCTTGAAGAGAAAGCCCTTTGGTGGTGGGTTGAACAGAGATAAGTGAAGGCTAGGAGTAGGGGGCCAGAGCAAAGGGATGAGTGGTGTTAGGCGGCTAGAGCAAATGAGAGCGAATGAGGGGATCAGAGAAGGTGCAGGGGTAGGAGGAGGAAGAGTGAACAAGGGACAGAGGCGAGAGTGAATGAGAGGATCAGACAGAGACAGGAAGATAGTGAGTGAAGAGGTTTAGGAAAGAGTAGGCGAGGAGATCAGTTGAGTTGCTGGATGTGGGCGAGGGGCTCATAGGCAGGATGCAGAGAAGGAGCCAGGTGCTCAGAGGGGCTGTAAATGAGGGAAGCAGAGGGTTGGGAAAAAAGGGATTGGTGTTGAGAGCAAGAGTGTAAGTGAATCATCTCTCCCTCTCCTGATCCTGACGCCCCCTCCCCCTCCCCCTCCTTGATCCTCCTTACCTTTCTTCCACTGTTCCCTTTCCTTCTGATTCCCCCCTTCCATCTTTCTACCCCCTCCTGCTTGAGCTTCCTTTTTATGGCTTTTTGTTTTTAAGATCTGAAGCCACCTGGCCACCCTGGATTTATTTCAAAAACTGGTTTCTACTAGGAAAAAAAAATGCATTTCAGCCCCCCACTTCCTGTGGGGTCGCCCTACAAAAAAAAACCAAAAACCAAAAACCAAAAAACTTTTTATACTAATTTTTGAGTGAATACTCACCTGGCAACTCTGAATTGAGTCATTTGGTCACACTCACGCCTGAAAAGCATTATGAAGTAAGGGTCCCCCCAGCTACTGCATGTTGCAGTAAATGTAACTGGACTCCTTCAGGCTCCTTCTCCTGTCCTTGCTCAGCTGGTCATTACCAAGTCATCCTCCTCCCCCCCATGTACCTCCCTGCCTCTGCAAGTTCATTAGCCCTGTGTTCTAGTCACTGTGCAGATCATTCCAAGCACAGCCTCCCCCCCCCCCCCCCCCCCCCCCTCTTAGTAATTATCCAGCTCCAGAGCGGTGGACACACCGGCTCCTCCACCAGCCCTCTCTTCTGCAATTACTGTGGGTGCACGCAGGCACGACAAGGGAGGGCAGCTGCATGGAGAAGTGTGGAGCACGGCAATTAGGAGGGTTCTTCCATCTATACCTGAGTTGGAGTCACTGCGAGAAGTGGAAATAAAAAAAGAAAATATACAAACGACACTGCTGCTTTCAGGGCATGGACTAAATGTAAGGTCTAAGGCCACCACAGAGCTGTTTCTCGCATTATAAGTAAGGTAAATCTCTTCACAACTAGTCTTGAAGAATGCACGCTTTAAACACAAAGCCTTGGCCCTGACTCCCAGGTTAAGAAAATCTGAAAGCCCAATGATTGACTGGACTTTGAGGACTGGCGCTTAGGTAGCGAATAAGTGTCAACAGAGCCATACACTCAGGTTCCAGCTCAAGGACTGGCTCTTTCCTTTTTTGCTGTTCCTCATTTAACTGCATTAAAATACATTGGTGCAAGTTGCAATCCTTGAGCAGATTCATGTAAAGCAAGGGAACTAATATTGGGCCTATAGACTACCCACAGGGTCACCAACTGGCTGCATGTCATATAGGACAGATCCAGCCAATCCTGATATTACTCCCTCTTCCCAGCATATCCACCCAGTGTATGGACTTGTGTTTCCAAGTTCTCTAGAGACCAATGGAACTGCAAATCCATAGATAAAATGAGTAGGGTACCATCTGGCTCAGTCATACGGCACAGATTAATTCAGGCCTGCTTTTACCCTATTGCATGCAGGGATTTGTAGTTCTGATTTGCTTAGATAAATCAATGGGATAATCAGAACTATAAGTCCCTGCATGCAATAGGGTAAAACCAGCACTGGATTTGCCTTTTATTTATTTATTTATTTATTTGTTTATTTCTTTTATATACCGACATTCAATCGAGATATCACATCGGTTTCCAGGTAACTAAGAGAATAGGGCGAGTTCTGCCCTATTTTACATTATAACATGAGTATTTTTCCTTATGACATGGAGTTAAGTGACAAACCTAACATGGAAGCAAAATCAGGAATGGCTCAGCTTGTCCCTCATGACATGGACCATCACGTAGCTCTATTGGCCAGGCTTATGCAAAATCAGTCAGGTCTATAGCTCCATACTTAGGAAGCTTGCCCTAAACAGTTCTCATTGGGCTGCCTTATCCAGTGATTCTCAACTCTCATTCTTTAAGGCAGTGGTTCTTAACCTTTTTTCTGTCGGGACACACCTGACAGATGGTTCTCACATGCGTGACACACTGAACACATGAGCATCATAGGGCTAAATGTAAAAGTACAGTTTGCATCCACAGGAACCCCCCTGACCCACAATTATGAATGTAAAGCAGAATTACGACATTCCCTGTACAACTCATCTTACAAAAAAGATATTCTGGTTCTAGTGTCATCTCAGTAACAGCAACACAAACTCCTACTACCGGGCTTAATAGCCCTACTTAAGAAAAGACAGTAGTTTATCACCAATGCATGTCCTCTTCAGAAAATACAGCAAATAAGACTGATTCAGTAAAATAACTCACCTCGGTCACATACACAGAACCGACCTATCATACTCCCAGGATCTGTAGTAATGCACATAAACTAATCCGCACACAGTTACACCTGTATTATGGAATACACCCAAACAGGAGCAACCCTATCTATGAAAAGGCAACACTATAAATATTAAATCAGGCCCTAAACACCAATACACCTCCTATTAGGAAAACAGAACTAGCCAAGCAGCTATAGATCCCAACACAGAAATAATTGTATAACTATACTAATAAGCAGAATAAATGTTTCACAACAACTATGAACAGAATAATATCCAACAATTAAAAACTCATACAAATTATTTAAAATTCTCCAAACACCAATAAAATATTTCAAAACTGCAGACACATCACATAATATTCAGTAATTAAAATGGCAGTCAATCAAGAAAAATAAACTTAAAAAGCCACCTTTATTAACCCCCTCCAGTAGCTCTCCTACTCCTCTTCCATGCAGGCCAGTAGCACACACCAGAAGCAGTAGCGGCTGAAGTTCTGTACTCATGGTCCTCTTCCTTAGGGCCCACGATCAGTCTCTCTGTCTCTCACTCACACACACACACACCAGTCACACTCCCATGCCAGTTTCTGTCTTTCACACACCAATCATCTCCTGACCAGTCTTTCTCTTACACACACACACCAGTCACCTTCCCGAACAGTCTCTCTCTCTCATGTACACACACACACAGGCTTCCCACTCCCATGTTCTCTCTTACATATACAGGCTTCTCACTCCCATGCTGTGTCTCACACACAACCACACACCCAGGTTTCTCACTCCTATGCTAGCTCTCTCTCCACATGCACAGGCTTCTCATTCCTATAATCACTTTCTTTCTCTCTCACACACACATACCAATCACACTCACATACCAGTTTCTGTCTCTCACACACCAATCATCTCCTGACCAGTCTTTCTCTTACACACACATACATACACACACCAGTCACCTTCCCGAAAAGTCTCTCTCTCTCATGTACACACACACACACAGGCTTCCCACTCCCATGTTCTCTCTTACATATACAGGCTTCTCACTCCCATGCTGTGTCCCACACACACCCACACACCCAGGTTTCTCACTCTTATGCTAACTCTCTCTCCACATGCACAGGCTTCTCATTCCCATAATCATTTTCTCTCTCTCACACACACACACATATATACTTTCAATCACACATACATTCTCTCACTTACAGACACAGGCTGGCTGGCTGTCTCTCTCTCATTTCCTGCACCCCCCCCCCCCCCCAAGAACAAATGGTAGCTGCAGCAGCCTTCTCCTCTAGCCCCCACAGGCCAAGAAAGAAGAATCTCATCGGCCACGGGAGACTAATTCTGCTGTCTCCTGTACCGATTTCTGGTTGCTTCTGATTTTGCTCCGGGCCCACGCTACTGCTCGGGGCTGATGCTGCTGCCGCTACTTCTTCCTGCGCACCCCACTGCGCATCACTTCCTGTTCCGGGCCAGGGTGGAGGCAGAAGAAAAGGCCCAGCCGCAGTTGCCAGCCTCCACTAACACTGCTGCCGTTCCCATCCGGGCTTGAACATGTTGATAGCCCAGGCGGCAACCGGAGCAGTGGAAGATTGTCCCTCGCTCTCTCTCGGTGAAGGAAGAGGAGGGAAGAGCAGCGGGAGACTGGTAACACGCAACACACCTGCCGCTGCTTGGCAACTCACTGGTGTGTCACGACAGACCGGTTGAGAATCGTTGCTTTAAGGTAATGAGACAAGATAGATTTTCAGGATAATTACCACAAATATTCATAATGAAACTATATGCATTTTGGTCTGAGAACCAAACTAATTTACATAGCTTGACTACCCAGAAAACCTGTTGGTTCTCAGCTGGGTGGGCCTGGTGGAACAGGACCTGGAGGCACCCATATAGCTAGTATCCAGGCCAAAGTCTATGGATAAAGGTGAACAAACCTTGGGAACCATGAAGGCTGGAGAACAGAAGCAGAGTAGGCCAAAGTACAAAATTAAGTAAGCAGATGCACAGATACTTTTGAAGGTCAGAGTGCAGGAGTAACAAATTGCAGATGATTAATTGAAGCATAGGTATTTTGGAGATTGAAGTGCAGATTTTAGAATGTTGGCTGGGCAGCCTTCTAGTTGCTGGGAACAACTGCAGGCAGGGTATCTAAGTCCCAGAAGCAGGCTCCAAATTCAACTGTGGCAATACTTCTGACACCTCCTAACTCCAAAAATCAAGCTCCACTGTCCCACTTTCTTAGGGAGATAGCTGCTTTAATACCACAAGGGGCTGGTCATCCCAATACCCTCAAGGGCACCGAATGGTGCCTCCCCTACATTACTAACCTGTCTGTACTAGTTCAAAGAGTTAATAGGGCCATATTGGTAATGAACCCAAAGGGTCATAACATTTGCAACACCAGTAACCACAAGGTTTGATTTTCCCTGGTGAGTGCTACCACTAGCCCTTGTTGAATCCTGATCATGTGGGCCAGGGTAGATACTTTCATGCCAGAGCCAGCAGATGTCCAGATGGAAGGTTGAGGGGCCCTAAGGGTAGAGTGATGGTTAGGTCTCCACTACAGAGTTGCCAACCGGCTCCAGATTTTCAGGACAGGTTCATCCAGTCCTGGTTTTACTCCCCTGCACGCAGGTACTTATAGTTTTGATTTTCTGAGCGAATGCAGTACAAAAAGTAGAATAAATCCCAGCATGCAATGGGGTAAAACCAGGACTGGATCAACCTATCCTGAAAATATGGAGCTGGTTGGCAACCCTACTCCACTAGTGTTTGTCCCTAGCTCAGGTTATGGGTTAGGATTTAAGAAGGAGGAGGAGTACACCATCCCTGACAAGCACCTCCAGTGAGGATGCTTGGATTGTTCAGCCAGCAGGCAGAATGGGAAATCAATGTGAGTGCGCTCGTTTAAGATTTGTGGAAGCAGGAGTGTGGTGTTTTGGGAGCTCCTCAGTCTCCAACATTAGGCCCCCACAGGGCAGGGAGGATGCACATCCCTGTCTAGCACCTAAATGGTCTGGAAGGGGTTGTCTCAGAGAGAGATGACTGTTTTGGAGTTTTGGTTTTTGTGGAGAAACTCTGTTCCTGCCTCTGGGAGGGAGGATATTTTCCCCTGCCTGGAGGAGGTCAGAAAAGAGCTGAGTTTTCCAGCTTGCACTACAAGGAGGGACAGTGCTGTCTTGTCATCGGAGAAGAGAGTGGTATTTTTGGAGAAGAGGTTTTTGTGACTCTTTGTTTTAGGAGGAATTTTACCCACCATTCCTGCCTGGGAGATGCTGAGGAGGACAGTGTTTGTGATTTTGGGGGGCTCTCTACCAGAGAGGGCCCTGAAGAAAGATAAGAGAGACAGACACAGTACCCCCATTAGGGACCTGGTTTCAACCCCCTGAAATAGTGCCTTGCCATCCTGAGGGGCACTAATATAGAGGACATGAATTGAGACTGTTTTTCACACTTGGATTTGGAAATGTAAATGAGAAGATTCCTATGATTACTTCTGAAGATTTAATTACAGTGAAGTTAATTTTGGAACACCCCACTTGCTATACATGGGAGCTCTCTGGATTTGGTCCGGAGACTCTGGAATTCTGAAGGAATTGCTGGGTCTCCGGGCCATCACCGAAAAGCTCCAGGTGCTCCTGCAGAAGCAGGCCCCGGAAGAAAAAGTTGTGGAGCTGCATGGGCAAGAAGGTGGAGGGTCGTTTGGTCCAGTGGCGTGGCCCACCCAATCAGGGCTGCCTGATAGCCAAAGAAATGGAACCTTCCCAGGTTCTAATTTTAATTTTTTTTTTTTTTTTTTTCATATTGAGGACTGTGTGTGTGTGTGTGTGTGTGTGTGTGTGTGTGTGTGAAAAGGTGAAGAACTGATTGAGTGTGCATGTATGTGAGAGTCTGTACAGTATGTGGGTGAATGAGAGAAATGAGAGTGTGTGAGAATGAGCATGTATGTGTGTGAAAGAGAGTATGAGCATGAACATGCAAGTGTGATAGTGTTTATGTTTATGTGAGAAAATTTGTGTGACTGCTGCTACTGGCATGTCCCCTCCCCCACCCCCTGCAAAGCCACAACAATCTCAGGGTGAGTGAAGTCAAAAGTTCCCAGGTATGCCACGTGCATGTTCTGTGAGTCCTTGGGTACTGGGAAACAACACTGGATTGAGAGAAGTCATCTAATAGTGAGTATACTCGTGAGAAAGAGACTGTATTTTCCCCCTGTTGTGCCTTGAGCTCTGGAGGTTAAGCCCCCTTCCCCTATCAAGAGAATCCACACCCTACTGTAAAAGGATTAGTGTAAGTAAACTGGGACTTAGCCCAGGGACTGACTGTGTCCCCTGCACAGATTCGGCCTTCAGACTGAAGAAGACTACACAAGTTTAACGCAAAACAATTTACATCATGCAATAAATACAATAATCAAATACATCATTAAAAAATAGTAATACATGATAATATAAAATTTACTTTAATAATTTAGAACGATGGCTCAAAACTATCCCATTCTTACTAGGGGGAATAAAATGACAGTCCATATCAAGACTGCAGGACTAGTGTGGGCAGAAGTCCAGAAGTTAGTTCTTTGTCTGTGTGGGCTGGGCAGGTTCTAGTTGTCCGATACAAAGGCTTGATTTTGACATACCTTTAAATATATTCCCAGGGACAAACCATTCCCTTTGGGGTGTGGCCATCTGCATGCTTGCTGATCCCTGAGTCATCAGTGTTGTCTGGTGACTTGGGGGCAAAATGCATCCTCCAGTTCAAATCCCACTGGGGCTACAGGCAACTTACAACAGTAATCAATAGAGCAAAATGTGAGTAGCCTGGCTCTCAGGGAAGAATGACAAAGCAATAACACAGATAGAAAGAGGTAAAATAGGGCACTGATGTCTATAGCTGCCTTAGTTCTTCTCCCTTCAAAATATTTAAGGAGGAGTTAACCAACAGATAAAGGAAATAATATTCAAAGCACCTTTGAAGCTCCAGAAACGGTAGTGGAATGCTTTCCAGAAATTATTTTCAATACACTGAATAGAGCTAAACCCAGAGAGGAAAGGGGTAAGGGTAGGAGTTGGAGGGTGAGGGTGGAGGAAGAGACAGCAAGAGAAGGAAAGAAGGGAGAGAGACATGAAGGAAGGTAGGTGGGTGGGAAATAAAGATAGGGATGAAGATTGTGGGAATAAAGAAGGAAGAGGAAAAGAGAAAATCACAAGGCATGAAACAAGAAGAGCAATCACAAATAAGTGAGAAAAAGAAACAGCATGAGAGAAAGAGCTAGAGAGAGTGAGAGATGGGGAAGTGTGAGAAAGAAATTCAGTAACAGTCATATTAGGTTGAAAGAAAAACAGAGGGCCATCAAAATTAATCTGATTGCCTAACACCTATTTACTATAATTGAAGCTATCTATAATACTGAGAGACCTGAAGCTCAGTTCCCAAAGGTGATGGCTAGTGATGTAGGATGAGTGAGAGGTGGTGGTGGGGAGGGGAGGAGGCCAGGTAGAGGGTTTGCTTAGATCAGTAGTTCCCAAATCTATTCTGCAGGACCCCCCAATCCAGTCGAGTTTTCAGGATATCCACAATAACATGCATGAGATAAATTTTCATGCACTGCCTTCATAGCATGCAAATTGTATCTCATGTATATTCATTATGGATATCCTGAAAATCTGACTGTCTGGAGCTTCCCCAGGACAGGTTTAGGAACCTCTAGTTTATATTATTCAGCTTTCATCTCTTACGTTTAAGGTTGGAGCAGGGGCTTCATCTCCACTACATCTGCAACACAAACTTGAACTTTTGTTTATTTTATGGCCCAAAAGCTTCCTCCTGCTCTATTGGGCTTCCAGCTTAATCAAAATATGCCCTTATTGGGGCTATGGTGCCATGAGCCTTCATTTACAGCTGTTTTTTATTCCTCATTTTAAACCCATGTAGTCCAGACATCACAACATGGCCAGAGGGCCACCAACTGACCAGAGCTTTTTCCGTACTCTGACTTTGAATAAGGACAATATGCTTCATTCTTGCGCAGTGAGGACTCCCTGGCATCCATGGATTGTGCACACTATTCTCCTTAACATTGTCAGCCCTGGCTGGCTCCATGATAGCCATAGTTCCAGCCCTACAGGAATCATTTCATGGTCATCAGAGAATGCTCCAGAAACATAGTTCCAACACCAGTCCTTGGGATCTACTGGTCAGTCCAGGTTTTAGGATCTACTGAACAGTCTGGTTTTTAGGATATCTGCAATGAATATTCATCATACTGTATATACAGTGCATTCAGAAAGTATTCAGACCCCTTCACTTTTTCCACATTTTGTTACATTACAGCCCTTTTCTAAAATAGATAATATGCATTTTTCACCTCCTCAGTCTACTCACAATACCCCTTAATGACAAAGTAAAATCAGATTTGTATAAAGTTGCACAATTTAATTACAAAACCCCTGAAATATCACATTTACATAAGTATTCAGACCCTTTGCTATGGCACTCAAAGCTGAGCTCAGGTGCATCCTGTTCCCATCCTTACGATGTTTCTCCAACTTGATTGGAGTCCGCCTGTGGTAAATTCAGTTGATTGGACGCGATTTGGAAAGGCACACACCCATGTATATAAGGTTCCACAGTTGACGGTGCATGTCAGAGCCAAACCAATAATCAAATTCAATGGCAACTGGTACAATTTTATATGCAATATAAATCATGAGCCAAATCAAAGCCATGAAGACAAAGGAGTTGTCTGTAAACCTCCGGGACAGAATTGTGTCGAGCCACAGATCTGGGGAATGGGACAAAAATACTTGCTGCAGCATTGAAGGTCCTGAAGAACACAGTGGCCTCCATCAATCTTAAATGGAAGATGTTCAAAACCACCAGGACTCTTCCTTGGAATGGCCGCCCGCCCAAACTAAGCAATCGGGGGAGAAGGGCCTTGGTCAGGGAGGTGACCAAGAACCTGATGATCACTGACAAAGCTCCAGAGTCCCACTGTGAAGATGGGAGAACCTTCCAGAAGGGCAGCCATCTCTGCAGCACTCTCCCAATCAGGTCTTTATGGTAGAGTGGCCAGATAGAAGCCACTCCTCATAAAAAGGCAGCTGTCCGCCTACTTGGAGTTTGCCAAAAGGCACTTAAATGAGACTCAGAGCATGAGAAACAAGATTCTCTGGTCTGATGAATCCAAGATTGAACTCTTTGGCCTGAATGCTAAGCATCATGTCTGGAGGAAACCAGGCACTGTTCATCATCTAGCAAATGCAATCCCTATGGTGAAGCATAGTGTTGGCAGCATCATGCTATGGGGATGTTTTTCAGCTGCAGAAACTGGGAGACTAGTCAGGATCAAGGGAAATATGAACAGAGCAAAGTACTGAGAGTTCCTTGATGAAATCCTGCTCCCAACAACTTGGGCAATGATTCACTTCCCAAAAGGACAACAACCCTAAGCACACAGCCAAGAGAACACAGTTCTCAATGTGCTTTGGGACAAGTCTGTGAATGTCCTTGAGTGGCCCAGCCACAGCCCGGACTTGAGCCCAATGGAAAATCTCTGGAGAGACCTGAAAACAGCTGTACATCAATACTTCCCATCCAACCTGAAAGAGTTTGAGGGGATCTGTAGAAAAGAATGGGAGAAAATCCCCAAATCCAGTGTGCCAAAATTGTAGCGTCATACCCAAGAATACTTGAGGCTGTAATAGCTGCAAATGGTGCCTCAACAAATTACTGATTAAAGCCTCTGAATACTTATGTAAATGTGATAGTTTCGTATTTGTTTGTTTTTTTAAATTTATTTGCACAAATTTCTACAAACCTGATTTCACTTTGTCATTATGGGGCATTGTGTGTAGTTTGAGAAGGGAAAGAATGCATATTATCTATTTTAGAAAAAGACTGTAACATAACAAAAAGTGGAAAAAGTGAATATGAATACTTTCTTAATGCACTGAATTTGCATAAGTTTGTTTATTTATTTATTTATTTATTTATTTATTTATTTAGAGTCTTTTATATACCGAGGTATAGCTGGCTGCCTTCACTCCGGTTTACATTTTAACAACTTGTTACAGAAAGAAACAGTAAAAACCGAGCAACTTGTTAACTTAACGCTCTTGGAACCATTTTATATATAGGCGAATACAAACAGTATATGGATAGATATTATAGTTAATAATCATAGTCCAAGTAGAGTAAAAAAAAAACCAGGTCTTGCAGTGTAAAGAATATTGTCTAAGCAGTATATAACAGGGTAATGATACATATTACGTAAGGAAACTCGAGAATGACTTCGAGTCACCGGAGTGTGAGCAATCAGATTATCCAACCCCATCCGTGAATGTCTGTCGGAATATCCAAGTTTTGAGTTCTTTTTTGAATGATTTGATGTCATGGAGTGTGCATAGGTAGTCTGGTAAGGAGTTCCATGATTTCGGCCCCGCAATGGAGAAGGCTCTGTTCCTAGTGTTGGAAAGCTTTGCTGAAGGGAGAGAGGGTATGGCTAGATGGAGTTTGCTGGTTGTTCTTGTTGTGCGTTGAGTTTTGTGTATTTGGATCATGTTCTCGAGGGCGGTATTGTCAGTTCTGTGGATAGCGTTGTGTAAGATTGTTAAGGATTTGAACTTAATTCTTTGTTCGACCAGTAGCCAGTGAAGACTTCTTAAGACGGGGGTGATGTGGTCTGATTTTTTCTTGCCGGTTAGAACTCTGGCTGCAGCATTCTGCAACAGTTGGAGAGGCTTTAAGGCAGATTTGGGAAGTTAATCCAAAAAATGGATTCATTTGTACATTTGGGTCACAATGAAAACCAGTCTGGTTTGTGACTCTCAAGAACTGGAATCACCCACAAATACTCTAGAACAGTGTTCCTCAATCTATTCTTCATGGACCACTCAAACCATCTGGTTTTCAGGAAACCTGTAATTCATATGCATTATATGAATGAGATATACTGGAATATGGTGGAAGCAGTGTTTGCAAATCTCTAATGCATATTCAATGCGGATAACTTGAAAACCAGATTGGCTGGGTGTTCCTTGAAGACCAGGATGGAAACCCACCCCATTGACACTCTTGCAAAGTAACAAGTCAGTCTCACATTCCTATACATTCAAGCAGGCAGCTGAAGTATTGCAAATTCTTGGTGCAGTCTGTAGAGGGCATCCAAAGTTGCAAGAAGCAGCAGTATTGCAGAGACAATCACCAAACAACTGTTGGCAGGAGGCACTCAGAACAAAAAGCTCACAATCTAAACCAAGATTGCTCAAACTGGCCCTATGGGTCCCCCCAGCTTGTCAGGTTTTCAGGATATCTCTAATGAATATGCATGAGATTTATTTGCATGTACTACCTCCTGGGTATGCAAATATTTCTCTTGCATATTTATTAGGGATATTCTGAAAACCTGACTGGCTGGGGGGGACCTGTAGGACCATTTTGATCATCCCTGATCTAGATCCCCCCCAAGACAAAGCTTGTGTGGAACACAAGCATTAAGGCAGGGTTTGTCAACTCCATTCCTCGAGAGCCACAGACAGGCCATGTTTTCAGGATATCCACAATGATTATGCGTGAGATAGATTTGAATATAATGGAGGTAGAGCATGCAAATCTATCTCATGCATATTCTTCGTGGATATCCAGTGATACCGGACAGCTCTCCTGGACTGAGCAGATGGAGGCCCAGGAGCAACGCAACTTAGCAGTGGAGATGATACTATCTGTGATTGGGCGAGGTAGATGGGTTCCTAGATTTGGGGAGTTTGAACTCATGCGGCTGTTGACCCCATCAAAAGTGTACCCACTCCATTTGAAATCTGCACCACCCCCACAATTTGCCTGTGCTGTTGCCGCAGCAGCAGATACAGCTTCAACAACCATGGGAGCCTCGTCCAACCAGTTTTGGGCCAGGTCGCATTCAAGGCAAATGGAGCGCCGTGAGTGGGACACAGCCATTACCTCCGAGGAAGCTGAGGAAATGTATGGAGTGGTAACACTTAAATGTATCCTCATGGTGAGAAGCCCCAATGCTTTCAGAGAGCTTTTGCTGGATGGCCATAGAGGTGTCATCCAGGCCTCCTAGTTCTGGTATCTTGAGTAATACTGAGTCTGCTTCCAGCAGCGAACCACATTTTCCAGCAGGGAGGAGACCAACAGTTCTGGAGGGCCCTATATCCTTGGGTGCCTCCTGAAATATCCAGCAAGGGAGATCTTTTGGACCAGTCTCTGCCTTTGGCGGTACGTGATCAAGAGTGGATGGTGCCCAGCATGCTAGGAAAGAGATCCAACATCTACCAGTTTTCCCAAGCACAGCGCACTGTTGATCATCAGTTACAAGGAATCTTTGGACTTCAATACCCATACATCACAATACAACATCTACCGGTTTTCCCAAGCACAGCACACTGTTGATCATCAGGTACAAGGAATCTTTGGACTTCAATACCCATACATCACAGTACATGTCATGAACTTTGTTGAGGAAAACTGGCACGCTGAACAAGTGATTATAAAGGATTCCAAGCACCCTCAGTACATAAGGGATCGTATGGACTACAGGAGAACCTTGGACAGGAAGGTGGCCTATCTGCAGCATGGCAGAAATATCTTTAAACACGCCGTCATCTACTACCTCAGGAATGGCGAGCGGAAGCCCTACTCAGTAAACTACCTACTACCCAATGGGATCACAGTGGGAAAAACCCCCATCTTGAGCACTATGAATGACAGAGGTCCCCAAAGAAGGAAGACGTTCCCAGTGAAGACGTTATCTCCCTGTGAGGAGGGGGTAACTTCATCCCTATACACAGGCTGTTCTAGTTACAGAAGGGACATTGTTTTCTGTGTGTTGTGTTGCAGGGTGTCCAGTTAGCTTGGGCTGTCCAAGACACAGAGATTTCTGCTGGGAGTTCCTGAATAAGAGACTGTTTGCTTACCCTCAGTGGAAGGGTAAAGATTTCTACTCTGGCATAGAGTCTGTTAGTCTGTCCTCCATGGGACAGACTTAGGAAAGGGTGGACTGCTGTGTCATCAGAAGCCAGACTTCATTCAAGAAGATTTCTACAGTAATGAACTGTTCTAAGCCCTTTGGGGAAGGGACCTTTTATTTAACATTTATTCTCATCGGAGAATCCTCTACACTAAAATCAATTACTATCCTTAAAGATATTTGTTGTTACATGCTTAAATGTTAATATCCTTCTCAGGTTTGATAAAGTTATAAAACTTCATTAAAAGGGTGTTTGATTTATTTATATTGGATTTTTGTGATTAACTATTGTTTTTCTTCTTAGGTGGAGTCTCTTAATACGATTCAACACCTTTCACTCTAATTCATTATTTATTTGCAGGAGAGTTACACTGAAAAATAAATTGATGATCCTGTGTTCTAACCTTTTGAGAAAGAATTGTGTCACTTTCGAGGTGATGGGAAGAAAAGAAGGAATTAAAAGAGGAAATTTCAATGTGAAACTATAAAGTATTTTTGTAGGGAAATAATTTTGATGAGCAAATAAAGTATTCCAATGTATTTGAAGGTAGAGTAGTGTCCCCTCTTTGGGATACACTAGTAATATCGGGCAAATTGTTGAATAAAAAAGATTTGAATAGCTTTCCATTACAGGGATAGTGGATGACTATGCTGCTAATGGAGTGATATTCACCTCATTTTTGTAAACTGCTTTCATTACAGACAGTGAGAGAGACTAACTCATATTGGGTGGTGGAGGCACCCGTACTGTTGCAGCAGTGGCAGTGCTGGCCCTCAGTTCAGATTAACCATTATTAAATTCGCAGGAATATGGGCCCAGGGTTGTGTGTTTTCCTAATGTGATGCAATTACAGGCCGATACAGTAAAAGTCGCACAGGCCACTCTCCTGATTAACAATAGTTAATCACAGAAATCCAATATAAACAAATCAAACACCCTTTAGTGTGCGTGATTCAGTAAAAAAAAATATTCAAATTAGGGCCCACGGTAAAAACAGAGCACTGTACTGTATCGGCCTGTTAGTGTGTATTCTGGGTTTCAAGTAAACCACATGTTCCATCCTGCTATGCTGGTTATAGTTTCCTAGGGAATGTACACCCCCTAATGGTGGGAAGATTTATGATACCACCTGCATACCATTTGTAATTGTATCCTGTTATTTGTGTGAAATGTTTGTGAATAAGTGTCCTAGCTCAGACAATTTTGTTTTTGTGAGTGTGTGTGTGTGTGTGGGGGGGGGGGGGGGGGGGGGGGAGTGTGGCACCCCTACCAGGTCTGGTCACTAGATGCCACTATCCCTGTCCTTAGAACACACTCAGTATACTTAGTAGGAGCCATCCATCCCTTCAGGCCCTCCCACCAGGAGACTTTGGATTGGGTGACTCAGTGCTATTTAGCGCAGCCATCTTTAACACTCAGGGGGGTCAGTTAGAGAGAGAGCAGCTGCAGAGAAAAACTATTTTTTCCACACTCTGGTAGGGCCTCCCAGCCTTGCCCAAAGGAGTTTTCTATTAGAAGAGACCCCTCACTGGTGCACTCCCTGCCAGAGGGTCCTTATAATTTACAGTGAGATAAACTTTTAAGCCTGATACCCCTATGGGGCGAAGGGGCTCTCTTCAGGGGACCACAGACCTGTGAGCCTACTCTACTCACTAGGGGGTGCCATGCAATATTTAAATTAGGGGGTCGCGTTAGCAAGGAGGCGCTAGGGGTATTGTGCACTGTAGTGCATCGGCCCCTAGGTAGGCAAGCACAGTTATGCTGCGAGAGACAGTGAGGGCAGAGAAGATATCCAGATTTAGACAAAGTATTTTTTGGAACTAAAGAGTAGTGGTGAGGTTTTTGGATCCCCCTCCCCCACGGGAATTTTAGCGCAGGATTAATAGCCTGGTCTCCAGATTTTTCCACAAGAGAAATCACACGAAGTAACAGCTGAGGAATAAAAAAACAGCACAACCAAAGGAAGGAAGTACAAGAGAAGGAGATCCCATCCTGATTTCCACCTAAGCAATCAAAACAGGCTGGGTGTCCACGGGAAAGATTTCTCAAGATAGGATTTTTGCAGTTAAAAGGGAACCCTCTCACTAGGATTCCCACAGCACAGCCGCTGGGAGAGTAAGGGCATTTAAAATCTCCATGGGCTGTACCCAGAGGTCTGTAATAAGGTCACCTACCTACACAGAAAGATAACCCTGTAACTACAGTCAGATGTACACTCATCATTTTGGACAACGGACTTTAATCTGATTTTAAAAATCAGTAAACTTTATTTTAACACTCATTCCTGGTCCTGTCTGAGTTCTTACAGCTTCTTTCCTCATGAGAGGCACTTAAAGCACAGCACACACACACACTGGCGACCTTCTTTCATCGTCTGGGCCATAAGCGAGAGCTTCCCCCCCATAAAAAGAGTCGTGTCCCCCCGGGATTAAAAGTCAGCGTGGCAGTGAATGGTTAGCCGGAGCAGCCCCAGAAGATATAAATAAGATTTGCGACCTTGAGATTTATTACACCCCTCTAAAGGTTACATCACGATGCCCTGGTTTAACTGAAACCAGTCTTTTTTTTTTAATGCAATCAAAAGGTTATAAATTAAAGAAATGCAACTTTCCTGACACACTATAATGTACAAAGTAGGAACAATGGGCTCCGTATTCAGCTGCTGTGCGGCTCTGCAAGGTGGCAGGACCCCCACCCCTATCCCCTAACCTCCCATACCTCAAAAAGGTGTCTTCAGCGGCCGATCTGACTTTGCCCCTTTCACGTAACAAGCCAAGGATCGGGGGCTTGGGGAGTAGGGGTGAGGGTCCACTTGTCCTCCCAGACCACCAGGGTACTATTTTTTGGGGTTGGGGACACTAGACCCGAGTGATTTTATAATATTTAGAAGGGGGTTGGGATGGGCTGGGAAGGGTGGGAGGGCTATCCTGTGTCAATGGGGCTTTTTGGCTTTGAAGGGGTTGGGGGGGGGGGGGGGAGGAAAAGGCCTGTTGCTGCGCATGTGGCATACGTTGTTGTTTTTCATTCCTGGGGAACCAGTGCCATCTACGTAGGCGGCGGGGGTCGCCATTGACCCCTGGGATGATTTTCTTTGGCCTTTGGGTGTGTGTGTGTGTGTGTGTGTATCAGGTACCTTGGCCCTTTAATCTTCCCACGGGAGCATCTAGGATCCACATTAGCAGCCCAATCCTCCCTCAGGAAAATTAACTACTCCTCCCTCAAATGCGATACAATTATGAGGCTGACTTTATTCAAAGTCAGCTGTGTTATTTTATTAGCATTGGATTGCCTATGCATACACTGCTTTATATGCATTAGGCAATTTTATGCAAGAAAAATGCATGCCAAAGCAGCTTATTTCCATAGGGGAAGGAATTTTCTGCTATTATTGGGTGATATTGCTGCAATAAACATCATTTAATGTATGTTACGTGCTATTTAACTCACGATATTGCCATATTGTGACTTAGTAAATATAGTCCTAAATTTGTACCTGAGGTAGTAGGGAGTGAAGTGACTTTGCCCAAGGTCACAAGGAGCAGCAGTGGGATTTGAATGCTAGCTGGGCTGATTTGCAATCCACTGCCCTAACGACTAGGCTACTCTTCCACTCCCAGCATTCAGAATGGTACTTATCTGGCTAAATACTGAGTAGGGTTTGTTGCCCCAACTGTTCCTGACCCAGAACCCTTGTGCTCATGTTGCTGAATGTTGTTTCCGCTGTTTGATTCTGTTGTGCTGTAAAAATTCAACTGTGCCTCTTCCATATAGTCATTATTGATGATTATATATTTATTTATTTATGTATTTTGTTCTTTGTTCTTTGACATAGCCCTCTGTTATTGTTACCGTTTGTTCTGTAACACACTCACCAGCTGGAAGATCAAGTAAAAAATAAATGAAGATGATGATGATGACTTATCCGGCTAAGTAGCACCCGGTGACCCTAGCCGGAAATTCAGCAGCATCACTTAGCCAGATAAGTAGGGCATATCTGGACAAGTACCGTTTTGAATATGAGACTCCTCAAGACTAATTCAGAATTAGGTGTGTGAAATAATAAGTGAATCCTGATTTACTTAGCACATTTAATTGGCTAATTAAAATCAGGTGGAGAGGATCCAAGATGGCATCTGGGTGAGGATGCATTGCGAGACTGCTCCAGTGTACGTTTACCTCTCAGCACTGCTTCTGGCTTCTTTCCATGTTGAAGCAGAAGGTTAAGGCTGCTGGGAGTTCCCCCTACTCACCTGCAGAGACCCTCCAAGCAACAAGGGGTGAGCAGAGCAGCAGCCTCTGTTCCATCCATGTAAATTGGTTGGGGCCCCTACACATCTGCTTATATCTCTTACAGAACTATATCCTGGATTCCCAATCTGGCTCTTGAACCAGTTGCAAGTAATAACACTGCTAGCCAGTATCAGACACACACACACATTTGGTCACAAACATATTTTTAAATTGCAGAAACTTTATTGGCACATCTAGATTGACACACACAACGACACAGACACAAAGACACACCCACACATTGAGAGTCTGTTTCAGAGAGAAAGATGCCCTCTCACCATCATGGTTTGTATGGGTGTATGTGTGTGTCTCTCTCTCACTCTCTCTGACACAGACACACACTCTCTCTGACATGCTACTATTGTGCTGCTGCTTATGTGCTCACACAGCGAGTGCCCCCAGTCCAGCACTGCTGCATCATGGTGTAAAGTTCTTGCTTGCTGCCAGCCCTTCCCCATTCTGCAGTAGCCCCCTCCCTTTCCCAATCCCATTCTCTAGGAGACTCGCTGGTTCCACAGCCAGCTGCTTCTCTCAGAGCTCAGTACAGTCACCTCAGACAGAAGCCTCCCCAACACTGCACAGGCACTTCCTCCTGGCTTACCCTATTCCTTCCTGTGCCTGCAGCCTGCCTCCACTTCTTTGCATCCCTCACACCACTCTAGAGCATTCCCATTGGCTGCAGGCTACACAGTCTGCTGCTTTTATGGTTCCCCAAGCTCTGCTCTGCCTACCAACTCCAGGAGATGGGGGACCAAAAGTGACCCATACGGTTTCCTGGGCTTATAAAAAGAAAAAAAATTAAGCCCTGACCGAGACAGGGGGAAGCCACTAACCCAAAGTGGCACAGCTTCAGATGGAACTTTGCTTTCTCTTGTGGAGGCAGTGCAGCCAGGGCTAGTGCAAGGGTATTAGGTGTCATAGGCAAATCTTACAGCCTTGCACACACACCTGGCCCACCCTTTCCACAAATAATTTAAAAATATGCATTTATGATAATATATTTTACATGAAAAAGAACATTCAGTGTTTTAAAGTAAAAATATCACTTACAACATGTATATTATTTACATGCACTGCTTTGGTATCAACCAGGAACCTCTAAAAAAAAAAAGACATCTGCAGCCATATGGTATTAGGACTATTGTAAAACATGTTGGCCCTCAGAAAGCTTTAAGTAAACTGAATTACAATATAGTAAATCTCTCATATGAAAACAGCACTAACTGCCAGCACTCAAACAGCAAAATTCCTACCAATGAAAATGCAGCATTGCAAATATTACACCAGGCCCTAAAACACCAATACACTCTATATTAGGAAAACAGAACAAGCCAGGCTGCTATAGATCCTTATACAGTAACTAGATGCTAGCAGAATACCTCACCTCAGTCACATTTGTAGAGCACAGACAGACCCTCACCAAATACAGAATAAAGAGGCTATAAAGTATAACTAAAAAAATGCAGATAAAAACTGAATTGGAAACCATAACAAAATGGACTCCATATGCAGTGCAACAATGAAAAAACAGAAATATCATTATTACTCATTAAACACATCAAGATAAATAAACCATAAATCATAATAGTAAAACCATACTCATAAAAAGAATAAAGCAGTTGATAAATAGGACATCCAGAGGCCGATATTCAGAAGCCATTTAGCCGGATAACTGAAAGGTTATCCGGCTAAATGTTAAGGTCGATATTCAGAAGCCATTTAGCCGGATAACTGAAAGGTTATCCGGCTATTTGTTAATTTTCCAAACATCAATAAAATATTTAAAAACAACAGACACATCAAATAACACCCCAATAATTAAATCTAAGTCTAAAAAAAATCCCCTGCTGTCCATACTTGGGGACTTTAGACTCCCCTCACACTGAGATTATGATGGATTAGTCAGGGATAAGAGGTATGCACAAACTTTCTCCTCTCTCTCATACATGCTCATTCTTACACAAACTTCCTTATATTCTCTCTCACACACATGCTGACTGGCTCACAAACTCTGGCTCATGCACATGTTCATAGTCCTCTTGCTTGCACACATGCTTATTGGCTCACTTGTTCTCTCTTACTCACACACATGCCTTAGAAACAACAGCAAGCTTGACTGCATTATGCAGTACAAAATGGAAAAAACACAAACATCATTCCTCATAAAACATTAAGCAATAAAGTCTAGAGATATAAAACATTGTTCATAACATTAAAACCATACTAATAAAAAGAATAAGTATGTCAAACAGGCAACAGCCAACAAACATTCAGTAATTAAAATGACTCATACATTTTTTCTAATATTTCCCAAACATCAAATACTTCAGACACATGGAATAACATCCCAAAATTTAAAATAATAGGATTAAAAATCTCCACCTCTCCATACCTGGGATCTTTTGATTTCCAGTCACAAACATATTGTTGTGGATTGGGGGAGGGGGGGCCTCACAATCATTATCCTCTATCACCTCCCCTCACACACACATATGTTGTCACCAGGGCTGGTGCAAGGGGATTAGGGGTCCTAAGCACTTTCTGCCTTGCGCCGGCCCCCCCCTGGTCATGTTGCTCTCCCCCCCCCAGTCGCAGCCCCGACTCCTACCTCCTACCCACATGGCTTGTGAGTGGCGGTGGCGGCAAAGTGGAATGGGGATTTGAATCTGCTCGCACTCCCTAATGGTCGGCGCCCTGGGCCCAGGCCTAGCTTGCCCAGTGCTTCTGCTGGCCCTGGCTGTCACACACACACAGGCTCTCTCTCACTCACATATATGCTGTCATATGCACCAGGCTTTCTCGTTCTCACATACACACAGGCTCTCAAAGACACATGCAGGCTCTCTCGCTCTCTCATACATACGCAATCTCTCACAAATACGTAGGCTCTCTTGCTCTCATACATATACAGGCTCTCGCTTTTTCATACACACGCAGGCTCTCACACAAACACACATGCAGACTGTCTCATACATACATGCAGGCTCTCTCTGTCACATACACACCCAGGTGCTCACTCTCTTAAATATACACGCAATCTATCTCTCATACACACAAGCATAATATACACATACAGCTTTCAGACCGCCCCCTTTCTTCTGGGACTTGTCTTTGGCCACTGTTGGATGGCAGTGCTGCTGCTCACTGTCGGAAGGGAGATGGAAGCAGGCCACTGCTACCATGCTGCTCCTGCAAGGTAGGGGGTGGGGGGGGAAGAGGGCTGTGGCAGGATGGGCTCTGCTGATGCCCTGCAGGCATCTCCTCCAGTCGCGGTCCTGCAGGCCTGTCTTCAGGCTATGGTAGGATGGGCTCTGCTGAGGCCCTGCAGACCTCTCCTCTGGCCACAGCAGGATGGTCTCTCTGCAGTCCCGCATGCTTCTCTTTAGGCTGCGGCAGGATGGATTCTGCTATGGCGCCGCAGGCCTCTCCTCCATCTGCGGCAAGTTGGGTTCTGCTGCGGCAATGCAGGCTGTCTTTTAGCTGTGGCAGGACGGGCACTGTCGCGGCCCTGGAGACCTTTCTTAAAGCCGCAGCTCCATAGGCCTTTCGTCAGGCTACAGCAGCATGGGCTCTGCTGCGGCCTCATAGGCCTCTCTTCAGGACACAACAGGATGGGCTCTGCTGCTACCCCAGAGGTTTCTCTTTGGGCTGTAGCAGCCCCTCTTTTTTTTTTTATCATGGAAGCTGAAAAAAAAACATGTGATGGGAGCGACCAGCCCACCGGAAGAAGTCTGATCCCCCAATAGGCCAATCCGCTCCAGCTTTCATGTGTTACCTTTTTCTTGCTTGTCAAATGCTATTTCTGTTGCAAGTTTATTTTTGTAATTTATTTTACAAAATGATAAATAAATAGTAAAAAAAAATAAAAAAATCAGGTGATTAAATAATCAGATAACAAGTACATTTGCACCAGTGAGCCTGAACATCCTGTCCTATATAAAGGTTCAGAAGGTTTTGAATGTTCACCTTAAAAGTTATTGAGAACTCATCAAGCCACAATCAAAAGAAATTTCAAAGGACTTACAAACAAAAACAGTTGATGCTCATCTGTCTGGACAGATTTACAAAACCAATTCTAAACATTTGGGACTCCATCCATCCACTGTCGGACAGACAGTCTACATACAAATGGAAAAAGTTGAAGACTACAGTGACTCTATCTAAGAGTGTTCATCCTGCTATGATCACCCCAAGAGCAAACCATAAAATTATCCACAGAGTCGCAGTAAGAACTCCAGGTTAACATCCAAAGATCTTCAGGCCTCTTTTACTGCGGCTGAATTGAGGGTTCTGGAAAAAATTGGATGCGAATGGTTTTACTGTGAAGATAACTAGGAAGAAACTACTTGCTTTCTAAAAATGACACTTGCTTTTCTTTCTCCTCACTTAGATTTTGGGACTCTGTCCTGTCTTGGTTGTCTTCTTACCTCTCCCATCACACTTTTTGTGTTTTTCTCTGGTGAGTCTCCTCTACTGCCATCCCATTATCAATTGGTGTGCCTCAGGGTTCTGTTCCGGGCCCTCTTCTCTTCTTGTATATTAATACCCTTAGTACTCTGATTTCTTCTCATGACTTTCAATACCATTTTTATGCTGATTGCTCTCAGATCTACTTCTCTGCACCAGAAATTTCATCAAAAATCCAGTCCCAGATCTCAGCCTGCTTGTCTGACATTGCTGCCTGGATGTCCCACCGCCACCTTAAACTCAACATGGCTAAGACTGAATTCATTATCCCACCCCCAGCCCACCTCCCCTCTTTCTTCCTGTACTTCTGTGGATAACACAGTCATCCTCCCAGTCTCCTCAACCGGTAACCTAGGAATCATCTTTGACTCCTCTCTCCTTCTCTATACATATCCAAAACTGCTACAATGTGCTTTTTCTTTCTCTATAACAGCCAAAATCCATCCCTTTCTTTCTGAATACACTATCAGAACTCTTATCTACTCTTTCATCTCCTCCCACTTAGACTATTGCAACCTGCTCTTCACAGGTCTCCCAGCAAGGCATCTCTCTCCACTACAATCTACTCTAAATTCAGCTGCGAGACTTATCTTTCACCAAAGTTGCTATACCCATATTACTCCTCTTCTGAAGTCACTGCATTAGCTCCCTATCCATTCCCACATACAGTTCAAGTGCCTCTTACTCATCTACCAGTGTCTTCACTCTGCAGTTCCTCACTACCTCTCCTCTCTTAGCTCTCTCTACATCCCTCCTCATGCACTCCGCTCATCAGACAAGTCACGTCTATCTATGCCCTTCTTCTCTAGCGCCAGTTCCTGACTCCATGCTTTCCACCTGGCTGCACCATGTGCTTGGAATAGACTTCCTGAGCCAGTGCATCTTGCACCCACTCTCACCTTCTTCAAATCCCACTTTTTTAAGGCTTCTTTTAAATCTTAAGCCTGTTGGTCTGCTTTCAGCCTCATTAACTAATTTTAACAATTGTCTGTTGGCCTGTATGATTATCTTGATTAGATTGTAAGCTCTACTGAGAAGGGAATGTCTCTTGTATGTTGTTTGCATAGTGCTGCATATGCCGAGAAGCGCTATAGAAATGTTAAGTAATAATAGTAACATGAACATTGCTGCCCACTCAGGTTTGTCAAAGAGCATCTGGGTGACCAACAAGACTTCAGGAATAATGTTCTCTGGGAAAAAAATTGAACTTTTTGGTTATAATAACAAACATTTTGTTTGGCAAAATCAACACTGCCTTCCAAAGTAAGAACCTCATTCCAACTATCAAGCAAGATGATGGGGGTATCTTGGCATGGGGCAGCTTTATTGCATCAGGACTTAGACGGCTTGCCATCATTAATGGAACCACAAATTCTGTTTTATATCAGAGAATGCTAAAGGAGAATGTCAGGCCATCTGTCCATGAGCTGATGCTATGCTGAGAATGCATCAAGCGCCAAGACAGCGACCCTAAACATTCAAGTAAAACTACTACAGAGTGGCTGAAGAAGTGATTTAATGGTTTAGACTGGTTAAGTCAGAGTCCCAAACTAAACCCGATGGAAAGGTCTGAAGCAAGATATTCATGCAAGGAAGCCTTCCAATTGTCACAGAGTTGAAACAGTTCTGCATGAAAGAATGGGATAAATTTATCAAGTTCAATGTGAGAACCCGATCAACAGTAACAGGAAATGTTTAGTTGAAGTTACTGTTGCTCAAGAAGAAGGTGCCACTAGTAACTGAATGAAGGGTTCATATAATTTTTGCACAAGGATACTTGTTGTTGAATCTTTTTGTTGAATAATCAAACAATATCCTTTTTGTCTGAGTTATTTATTCAATGGGGATTATCTTTCTCTCTTAGGAAGGTTTAGATTATAATCTAATCATGTTTTGAGTATAAATGTGCTATCACACACAGGGGCTTCTCAAACGTTTTAAAAGCACTATATAAATGTTTTCACAATGGTTAGGACATTTTGCACTGCATCTTTCCAAAAGGGTCTGGTTTACTAAGACTATTTCCATTCTGTGTCAATGGGAAAAATGCTTAGTAAATCAGGCCTAGGATTTTTTATTATTATTTTTGTATTTTTTTTCTTGACATATCACAATTCTGTTAGTACTATCAAATTAGCAAAGAACATTTTCGTATGTTTTGATTATTTTCCTTGACTTTGCATGGTATCAGAACACTTCTAGGACCGAGACCACCATCTGCAGAGTCCACCATTCCATCTGATTACTGATTAATTTCTGGTGGAATTTTAATGAGGTGTGGTTTTGTATATAATAGCTGAGGCTTAGTGATATATATTTTTGGAGTCTAAAAATCAAAACAATTTTTTGATGTGTTTTTTTTTTAGCACTTCTCTCTCTCTTTCTCTCTCTCTCTCTCTGTCTTTTGCTCTGGGCTAATTAATATGAGAGAACTGATCAGATGTTCTGGGAAACCAGAGGGCCAATCCCTTCTGAAGCGGAGATCCTTTAATCCTTAGGACATTCTCACCAGTCGGAGAGGGGGCCCTCTGCCTGATGCATCAGTTTCAGACAGGCTCTTCATCTCTTTCCGCCTTCATTTAGAGTTCCTGCTCCTTCTTAACATTCTGTGTCAGGATGAGATGCTAAGGGGGAGCCGGGTCCTGGCTCTCCAGTGCAGCGGCCCATTAGCATTCATGACTCACAGCAATCAGTGGGAAGCAGGCCGGAGCCTTCCCCTCCCCTCTCCTCCTCTTTGTGTCTCTCACAAACCTGCATTATCAGGGTGAGCCAGGCTTTCTTTTATCGCCTTTGCATTAATGCAGGGCTCGCCAATTTGCTCGCAGCACAGTTTTTTTTAGGTCAAACCCTGCCTGCCCACCCCCCCCCACCCCCTCCCCTGCTCAGAACTTTCTGAGAGCACACAGCACCATCCTGCTTCTCCAAATCCTATGCATGAAAGGGGGGGAAACACCCCCATCCACCGTCAAATCCCTGCCTCCCTCATCATCATACTCACTCAGGCAGAGGACTGGGGGAGACTAGGAATGTGGATGTGGACTATATAATTTGTTTATGTACCTGATGCCTTTCCCCAAGGTTCCTCCAAAGCAATCACACATAGAGTGCAATCAAGCTGATGGATCATAGGAATAATCAGGAGGCGGCAAGTGTGAGGAGACGGAGGGAAAGAGTTAGTGCTGCTCAAGGCCCTCAGGCCAAGGGAAAGGTCCTGAGAAATAATTGAAAAGGATGGAGCAGAGCAAAAAGAAAGAGGGCTTTGGTTCTGCCAAAGGAAGGGTGTTATGATTAAGCAATGGAAAGGCGGCAAGACAAAACAGGTAGGCAGACAATCTAGACTGGGAGCCAAGTAGGGTAATGAGGTTTGATATGGAGTTCACCCTGAGACTGTTGGCGATTAGTGGGAAGGGGGTGGATGGGCGGGTGCTATGCGCACAGAGCTTCTCCTCTCAGACACATACACTGTTACATTCCCACATGTTCGCTTACACATATACATGCTCATTCTCTCATACACAGATGCACACTTACACACTCCCTCCTTTTATTCTGTCACACACACTCACATACACTCCCTTACAAACACATGACCACTTGCACTCTCACACACACCCATGTGCCTGCTCACACACATGGCTACACACGCATACTCCCTCACATACACACACTCACATGCCTATTCACACTCTCTCTCACTCACATGCTCACTCATTCCCTCTCTCCTGCCCGCAGACAGGACTTCTCCTTCTTCGGCCACGTGGGTTGATTCTACCTTTGCTCCTTCTTCTGGCCATGTGGGTGGACAGGATTTTCCTTGCTTCTTCCTGATTGTGCACCCAATGGTATCTCTACTCCTTCTTCTGGCTGCATGGGCCAATTGGATTCTTCTTATTTCTTCCCACTTGCACGGCTGACACTGCCACTGCTCCCTCTTTCCCACCTGCGCGGCCAACGCTCGTCCTCCTTTCGGCCAGCGGAAGCCCAAGTGATTTCCTCTTCTGGGGCCCATGCAGGCACTTCCTTACTGTAGTCACTGTTCCCTCTAAGCTGCATGTGTGCACATGCATTCAGGTTGTGAACCCTGCGCACATGGCAAAAATTAGTGCACACAAGAAATCCTGATATTATTTGCATTATACTGACTACTAGTGCACAAATTTGAGCTTAGCTTATAAAAAGTTGCACAAAAAGATAATTTAGGTGCACGCAGTCTTTCAGAAATTTGAGGGAACACTGGCTGTAGCCCAGAGTTTTCCGGTGTTGGCCCAGAGACCTGGCAACTTCTTTAAAACTGTGGAGTCTCCAGGCCAAATCTGGAGAGTTCCTAAGTATGGCAATGAGAGGAATAGTTGGAAACGAGCTATGTAGGAGCAGTAGGCCAAAGAGCTCAATGTCTGGGAGGCAGTAGGAAGGGCTGAAGCATAATTCACATGTCACCAGTTGATGGATTTCCACCTAAGCAAAAGAGCAGGTGTAAACTCAGCCAGAGCTGAATGTAGCAGATAAACAACTGGCTAAACAGCTGGCCTAAGGTCCCAGCCCACTGCCAGAACATCTTCTGTTATCTCTGCGGGCTCTTGGAAGGTGAGAGGCCTGCTGTCCAGGTTTGGATGGAGCACAGTCTGAATTTGTGACATCAGCTGCTCTGCTCTGCTTTGCTGCCATTGGCTTCTGAACATCCAGATATGCAAATAATCCTGTATTGTGATGCTTCTTGCTGCAGATATTAACTGTCTTTAACATACACATACGAGTGAGAACATTTTCTATATCCCCATCACTATTTCCAAAACTCGGGGCAGAAATCTGTGAACTCGAAGAAGCAATACTGTATGACATGATGATTTCTCCTTGCCAGTGGTTCCCAAATCTGGGCTTCAAATAACCTCTGTTAGGTCTGGTCTGTAGGATATCCACAATGAATATTAATCAGATGTACTTCCATACAGTGTCTCTTATAACCAAGTTAGTTTGTGTACTTTGCTTGCCCCGACCTGTTGGGAGATTTTAAAGGACTGGATCAGGAAACTGCTGCCCCCCCCCCCCCCCATATTCATCCCCTCCTCCCAAGAAAGCTTCCCTTCTTCTTAAATAAAGGGTGCATGTGACTGAGAATCTACCTGCTTCCCTCCCCTGGCCCCTCCATCCCATCCTCCACCTCCAGCCTTCCTCTGGGGCAGGGAACTGTTTGTGCTCTCACTCACCCTGCAGAGAAGGCGAGATACTGGCAGGAGACATTGGCAGCGGAGTTAATGGTATTCACCGTGGATTTGATGCATTGCTTCAATTTTCTCAATCACACCTGAGGGCTGGCAGTGCTTAGCCACTCCTGTGATTGGATGAAATTACAAACCATCCATCACCCTCCATGAGCAGCTTTCAGAAACTCGGCAGCAGAGAAAAGAGAGCAAGGAAGACAGAGCGAGAGAGAATCATAGGAAGGAAGCATCGTTACCAGATGGCTTTAGATCATCAAGGACAGTGTGAGCCCTTTGGCTTTTCCTCTGTTGTATCTATGGACTTGTAGTTCTAATTTGCCTAAGGAAAACATGAATTACAGGTCCACAGATGCCATGGGGACAAAATCAGAACTGCCTTGGCCAGTGTCTGATGACCTGCAGCCACCTACTAACCCTAAAAGAAGGGCAAGATTGATCAAACCTTTTCTCCATTACAAACATGACTCCAGATGTATTTACGGTGTAATATCTGGCCAGTCGCGGAATGGCCCTGCACCCAGCTGCGCTCACCCTCAATGCTGCTGACTCCTTCCGCAGCAAGGATGCCGCCATTCCCTGACTGCCAGTGCGGCCCCTAGGCATGTGTGAACACTGCTCACTGACATTAGAAGGCCCTGCAGCAGGAAACTTTCCAGTGGCGCCTCTTGATGACATCACGTGGCGGGGTATTTAAACCCCTGCCATGCTTACCCTGATGCCTCAGCAACAGGTCCCCTGCAGCCTTGCAGTGCGTATTACATCTCCAGTTCCTGGTGTGCTCCAGTTCCTGTTCCAGTCTTGCCTCATCTCCCCTACCTTGCCTCTTCCAGTCAGCCTTTCTCGCCCAGCCTGCCCTGCCTTGTCCAGCCTGTCTTGCCTTGTCCTGGTCCTTTGTCTGCCTGATACTGACCTCTGCTCTAAACCCTGACTTTGATCACAGCTGCCCTGACCTCAGTCCGGCCCTAGACTCTTGCTTTCTGTCCGCCCCAGGGACACTTGCCTAAATCCTGCGGCATCTGGAACCGAAAGGCTCAATCTGCGGGGAACGGGGCTGGCTCAGTCCTGTCGAGGGCTGTGCCCGCCAATTGTCGGCATAGGCCTAGTAGGTTCGCCTGCTTGGCTGCATCAACCATGTCACAGCACAAGGGTTCACAACTATGACATATGGAAATATCCCAGTGTTGGGAAAAATGGGATAGAAATGGAGAAACAATGATGCAGAGACTTTGATAAATCACCTTCCAAAGAAGAGGGACAAACAAAGAGAAAAGAGAAATAAAGAAGAAACAAAGACACAAACAAAGTAACAAGTTATTGAAAAGATGGAAGAAGACTGCAAAATTCATACATCTCTGTAACATCAATATATCAAACTAAAGCGCTTATCGGGACGGATTTTAAGAGGTACGCGCGGGCGTACATTTGTGGGCGCAACCCGGCGCGCACAAATGTACGCCCAATTTTATAACATGCACGTGCAGCCGCATGCATGTTATAAAATCTGGGGTCGGCGCACGCAAGAGGGTGCACACTTGTGCACCTTGTGCGCGCCGAGCCCTAGGGGAGCCCCGATGGCTTTCCCGTTCCCTCCAAGGCCGCTCCGAAATCGGAGCCTCGGAGGGAACTTTCCTTCCGCCCCCCCCCCCCCCACCTTCCCCTACCGAACCCACCCCCCAGCCCTACCTAAACCCCCCCATACCTTTATTTTTCAAGTTGCTCCTGCTTCCGGGCAGGTGTAGGTTGCGCGCGCTGGCCAAGTGCCGGCGTGCTATCCCCTGCCTAGAGTCCCTACGGAGGCTTTGGCCAGGCCCCCACCCCGACCCGGACCGCCCACACCCTGCCCCTTTTTTCAAGCCCCGGGACATACGCGCGTCCCGGGGTTTGCGCGCGTCGCCGGGTCTATGCAAAATAGGCTCAGTGCGCGTAACCCCCCTGCGCTTAAATCCAGCTGGATTTACGTGCGTAGGGCTTTTAAAATCTGCCCCATCATGTTTTGGTGCTCAGGCCTTACAACTACCCATATTCAAAATAAAAGGATCGCATTCATACTTCTCCAAGAATGTATAAATGATCCAATGCAAAAAAAATGTGAAGAAGAATGCTACATTGCTAAAAGATGCCAAAAATTAAAGACAAGAATCAATCTTCACAGACATAACATAAACTTACAGAGAAAAACAGAATGACAGCTCAGTCCCTTAATGATCTCACGATCAGGATACTTAAAGAGAAATTTACGAGTACACAAAAAGGAAAACATTTAAAATTAGGATGATTGAACACTTCAAAATTAAACTCAAAAGGACATTATCTTTCTCACCCATTATGAGATATAAGCCTTTTCAATTGTAAAGTTTTATCCGTCTCATCCCCTCTGTCATTTTCCCCCACCTTCACTGAGCCGTAATGTCATATGCACGCAGCTGAAGACCTAGACGACTCTGTACTATTTAAATCCAGTGTAATTGCGCTGTTGCTTCACTGACCTGATGAAGAGAGGACAACTCTCAATGTTTAGTCAGAGATGTATTAAGTTATTCCAATCAAGAGATCTCACCTACAACTTTGTTTATTGACCCTTTAATTCTAAATATCCAAGTGGAGTAAGACGGCAACAATAATTATAATTCTCTGCTCATTAGAATGCCATAGGCAGACCATGTTACAAAGCATGACAGAATTAAAACCGAAAGTAATCTTCATTAGGATTTTAGATTTCATTATTCCCCTTTCCAAATCAGCACTCAGACTGAGTTACAAATTCAGGTACAGTTGACACCTCCCTGTCCCAGGGGGCTTACAATCTAAGGGTCTGATTTACTAAGGCTTTTCTCCTATTCTGTGTCTGAGACAGTGGAGGGTGATCTGTAAGGGTTGCACTTAAATCTTTTTCATTTTGTTTTTGCTTCTTTTTTCAATGTTGTTTGTGGTTTATTTCATTTCATTTATTTGAAACAAAATGAATGAAAAAACAAAATGAAAAGAAGGGGGCTATTGTTCCCCCACCTCTGCCAAAAAACACCAGAACAAGTCATATCTACCCTGCAGACTGCTATTTAAAAATAGTGCTGGTGAGCCTTGAGGCCAGAACCATCTTTAAATATGGACCTGGTAGGGCAGAATTGACTTGGGATCGCTCCTGTCCCATTTAGAAAGAAATTCCTTGTGTGACATGTAAGAGTATAGCAGTGGGTGTATACTGCTGGCCACCAGGCCAAAATGAAGAAATAGACTGAAATGCTAGCTGAAATTAGAAAAGCAAATAAATTTGGCAACAAAATAACAATGGGAGCTTTCAGTTGCCCCAATATTGACTGGCTCAATGTATCATCAGGTCATGCTAGAGAGGTTACGTTTTTAGATGCCATAAATGACTGCTTCATGGAGCAGCTGGTCCCAGAACCAATGAGCAGGACAGTTACCTTAGATCTAGTCCTCAGTGCAACACACAATCTAGTATGAGGCATTACTGAGATGGGGCCGCTAAGCAATAGTGATCATAATGCAATCAAATTTGACATAATCACTGGAGGGAGGACATTAAGTAAAACTATTACAGTAGCATATAACTTTAAAAAGGGAGTCAACGACAGAATGAGGAAATAGAAAAAAACTAAAAGGAATGGTTGCAAGGATTAAAAGTTTGCATGAGGCATAGACATTGTTTAAAAATACCATTTTAGGAGGAAGTGACGTCACCGATGGTAATGGCCGCCTGAATCTGGAGCTCCCGACCCAAATGAGAATAATCTTCCCCCATCGGCTAATTTCGCAGTGGTTCCTGGTAAAAAAGCACTGCGAGAGGCTGCTGATATTGCCAGAATGGCAGCCCAACAGAAAAAAACAGATTTGCAGAAATTCTCGTTCACTGAAGCCACAGCGCAACTGGAGGCTGGCTCAGATGGTGCAGTACAGGCTGCACACGTGGCTGCGGAGGTGAGCAAGAGCAGTAACGCCGGGGCTGGGGAAACCCCGCCGAGCCACGCTGATTTTATCAATTGGTTTGGGGAGCTCCACGGCGAGATAGAAGGGCTAAAAATAGAGTTGCAGGGGGTCATGGCCGAGATCCAGAAGGATGGCACTGGGAAACAGAGTGGCAGACACAGAGGTCCACCTGGAGGATCAAGCCTATGAAATATCAGGCTGCAAACTAGCCCTGGATAAACTTATGCAGGCCAAAAATTGATCTCATGAACAGGCCTGAAGACCTGGAGAACAGGTCCAGCAGAACCAATCTTAGGTTCCGGGGAATATGTGAATCCCAGGAATTTAATAATTGTAACCAAGTGGTTGGCAGTATTTGTGCCCAAATTCTTAGCTCTGAATCTGCATCAGTGGAAGCGAAAACAATTAAACTAGAACAGGCTCACCGCGCACTGGGGGCAAATCGTTCCAACAGGCCCAGGGACATCATAGCCTGTTTTCATAGCTTCTCCCAAAAAGAGGATATTGCCTCGCAGTCACGTAAGCTTGGTTCTATATAATGGCAGAATCATAAAATGGAGATCTTTCAAGATCTAGCCCCGACCACCATCCGCAGACGGAGAGGTCTACGCGATGTCACCACCATTCTTCGATCCAATAACATCAAATATAGATGGCTGTTTCTGTTTGGACTGAGCTTTACCATCGCTGGAGTAACTTTGCGGGTATCCACCATAGAGGAAGCAGCTGATATTTTGCATGCCTTTTGTGACAACAGGCGACACCTCCGAATTGAGTACCAGCATCAGATCCCGCAGATACACACCCAGATCTTCAGTTTAGTGACCATCCTTAGTGACTAGCCACGATCCTTCCCTTTTTTTCTTTTATAGTGAGCTGGATCATGGTTGGCATAAGAGTGATGACTTTATTTTGATAATGCTTTATGTCTGACTTCTCTGTTTATAGTTCGTGATGGGGGCGAGATTGCACTACCTTTATTTTTTGTTGCAAACAAGCATATCATGGTCGGGGGGGGGGGGGGGGCCGGGGGGGGGGGGCCAGAAGCAGCGATGACTTCAATCCTCCAGGAGGAGTGGGCCCTTTCAAAGGGATATGGGCTGTTGGTAAGGGGATTACGGGAGGGGGGTAAAATGGGGTGTGGGGTTCAGTTATCATAGGTGCATATATACGCACTATTTCTGGATCAACAGTGGTTTGTGGCAGAATGCTTTTCAGTTCACTCTTGGGTGGTGGCCAATAGGAGTAGCTATATATCTGTTTCACGGATTCCAGATGGCAGGGCTGTGCATAATTTCTATCAGTGTGAAGGGCCTAAATACCCCAACCAAGAGGAAATTACTTTTTTAGGAAGCGAAAAGGGGGCAAGTAAGAGTCATTTTCTGCCAGGAGACCCACCTATTAAAACGGGCAGAAGGCCTTCTTTGGGATAGATCTTTTCCTCAACAATTTTTGGCATCTGCATCCATTCATTGGAAGTATTGCGGAGTGGGGATTTTATTTTCGAATTCTCTTGTTATAGATGTTAGAGACATCCAAAGGGATCCCGAGGGTAGATATATAACCCTAAATGTTTTAATTGACAACACCCTGTTTATACTTCTCACATTATATGGTCCTAGCACCAATCAGCAATCCTTCTTCCGCCACATCTCTACCTTGTTGGAGACATGGGCAGAGGGTGAAGTAATAGTTGGTGGTGACTTTAATCTCACTAGGTATCCCTACCTAGACAACTCAGGTACAACAGGTGGGGGAGGTTGGATTCACAGACAGGCTTTAAAAGCATTAATCACCGAACGGGGATTGGTTGACATCTGGCGCTTGCAGAACCCCACCCAGCGTAATTACACCTTCTTTTCCAACTCTCATCAATCATACTCCCGTATTGATATGTATTTAATTGATAAGGATATTTCAGAATTGGCAATTGAGTCGGACATAGGCCTTATCACCTGGTCAGACCACGCTCCCATTTGGTTAGAGATTAGGTTACCTACCTGACCCTCTGGTAGTCATCACTGGCACCTAAATGATAGCTTACTAAATCATAAAACCTTTGTGGAGTCCTTGACTGGTGATATCCAGGAGTATCTGCGACTAAATTGTACAGGTGAAGTAGCACCCGGATCAGTAGGGGACTGTTTAAAAGCAGTAGTTCAGGGGAAACTAATAGCCTGGGCTAGTTTCCTTAAAAAAGAGAGGAATGCCAAACGCCTACGCCTTATGCAGCGTATTGCTAAATCAGCTTTAAGTCATAAACGATCTCTAGATCCTAAAATGTTCGATGAAATCCAGTTTGCTAAAAGAGAATTGCAAGCCCTTGACTTAGAGAAAATAGCATTCCATCTTGATTTGCTGCATCAGAAACACTTTGAATTTGGCAATAAAGCAGGATGCATGCTTGCTAGAAAGCTTAGAGAGAGCTGCACAATCCCTTATCACTAAAATCAAGGATTCCACAGGGACGATGTTATATGAAGCCAGTGAGATCCACACCCGATTCACCCGCTTCTATGAAGAACTTTATGCATCAGATGACCTAGAAGGTGAAATGATTATAGATGAATATTTACAAAGGGTAGAATTACCATCTCTCCCGGATGAAGCGTGCGAGTTCTTAAACGCTGAAATAACCCATAATGAACTTTACCAGGCGATTCAAGGCCTGAAGCTAGGAAAATCCTCAGCCTCGATGACTTCATGGCTAAATTCTATAAAAGCTTCCAGGCTATGGTGATTTCACCGTTACTCCGGATGATCAATGCTTTAAGATCTGAGGGCTCTATATCCCCTGAAGCTAATCTAGCTGGTATTACTATCCTGGCTAAGAGTAGGAGAGACCCCTCACTCTGCGTGTCGCCCCATATTCTTGATTAACATAGATCTGAAACTCCTGGTCAAGATCCTAGCAACCAGATTGGGAAAAGTGGCTCCCCTTTTGATCCATGAAGACCAGTCAGGGTTCGTCTCTGGTCTTCTCGCTTCAGACAATGTGCGTAGAGTGTTAGAACTAATTTTGAGGGCGAAACAGGAGAACATACCTCTTGTGCTCCTAGGGGTAGACGCTGAAAAGGCCTTTAATAGGATCCACTGGCCATATCTTTTTAAAGTTCTTGGAAAATTCAACTTGGGAAATACCTGTATTAGATGGGTCCAGCGCCTATATGAAAATCCTAGGGGTGGTCTAAAAATTAATGGGGAATATACCCAGCCATTCCCAGTGAAGCGGGGAACTCAGCAGGGATGTCCATTATCACCCCTTCTTTTTGCATTATCCTTAGAACCATTTGCGGCCTAGTAAGATCTAACCCCTCAATTCAAGAGTTACAGGTTGGGCCCTACACTTACAAATTGTCCATGTTTGCAGATGATCTCCTCTTCACTGTGACTGTTCTGGACTCTTCCCTTCAGCACTTGCTGCAGGAGATGCAAGCCTATGGAAAAGTCTCTGGTTTTAAAGTAAATGAAGATAAGATGGAACTTCTTAATATATCAATGCCCCGGGAACATTTTGAAACTATCAAGACCACCCTGTTGTTTCGCACCGCAAAATATTGGGTAAAATATTTGGATGTTAAGATTGGCCCTGAGGACCATGAGCTATTTCGTTTGAATTATGGCCCGCTTTTCCTTAACATTCAAAAAGACCTGGACCGCTGGGTCCGCGGGGATTTCTCCTGGTTTGGGAGAGCGTAAACTCTTTTGGTTTATCTGGAGGCGTAGGCCCACCAGGGAGGCTCGCTCCACTTTATAAACACCAAGGAATTTATTAATATTTCGTAGTAAAAAGCCCGATTCAGGCAGAGTATCACTCTATTGAGCTGCTTCAGGGGCTGTTGAATAATGAAAGCAGTGTTTGCCTGTATATAGCACCTCATGCGGATGTAAGGTCCTTATATTCCATATATTGTACTAAATAACTCTGTTTAAGCAAGTTTTTGAAAAAGCCGGAGATAGTCCATTAGATGTCCATACGAATTCCTTGCTATGAGACTTAGATTCCTGCAAAAAGCGTCCTGCAACCACTGCAAGCCAAACAATACATAGGCCACCCTGGGCGGCCTACGCCTCCAGACAAACCAAAAGAGTTTACGCTGCCATAGGGATAGTAAGGCGTCTGGGACTAATACTAGCAGAGTCTGAAAAAAATAACATAGGCAGGGTAGGATGTTCATTTTAACTATAGCTATCCTCCCAAACCAGGAGAAATCCTCGGAATTTGTATGGACATCTAATGGACTATCTCCAGCTTTTTCAAAAACTTGCTTAAACAGAGTTATTTAGTACAATATATGGAATATAAGGACTTTACATCTGCATGAGGTGCTGTATACAGGCAAACACCGCTTTCATTATTCAACAGCCCCCGAAGCAGTTCAATAGAGTGAAACTCGGCCTGAGTCGGGTTTTTTACTACGAAATATTAATAAATTCCTTGTTTACCGATCTTCTTCTTCATGTGGTCGCTACTTGCAATACTGGATCAGTTTCCGGTTTGTTTCTTTGGACCTTTGCTCCACTTTATAACACGATAAGTCTTGGGGTGGCCTTCAGGTACCAAATTTGGCGTGGTATTTAGCGCATCCCAGCTTAGTGCACTTATCCAATGGCACCTTCAGGGAGTCCCGAAACCCTGGATCAGAATAGCTTCTGCAGGCACAGGTGACCCTCCTTTCCATGTCAGAGCCTGGCAAAGGGGTAGGATAGATGATGCAGGCTTGTCTCCCTTCTCCTGATTGATCTTAACTGTGTGGGGGAAATGGCGGTCTCAGCTGGCTGGTGATAAATCCGCCTATTATCTAACGTCATTTCTTTATGATAAATCCTTTACTCCAGGCATGCATTCAAGCATGATCAGGCTATGGCAAGGAAGAGATTTATACACCTGGGAGCATTTATGGAATGGCCAGAACCGTATACCTTTTAATGATTTGCAACACACATATCACCCATCAGATAAGGATTCATTCGCTTATAATCAGATCCTCCCATTTTTTCTCTACAGTTCAAATTGGAAGGGCACTAAATCAGGGCAAATCCCTATTTGAGAACTATTGTTCGCACACAGATAAGGTTTCCAAACCCATTTCTAAAATTATGACTGTCATTAAAGGGGTCCCCCAAGGCAAGCTGACCTTTCAGATAGCATGGGAACGAGATATTGGGAAGGCCCTTGAAGATAGCGACTGGGATCAATCCTTTCTCACTACCAGCAGATGCTCAATATCTGCGGCGATAAAAGAAAATGCATATAAAGTACTATACAGATGGTATATCACTCCTGACATATTGAGCAAGTTCCGTGGGGGAGGCAGTAACCTTTGCTGGAAGGGTTGTGGCGCTATAGGAACTTACTTCCATCAGTGGTGGGAACGCCAGCGTATTGTTCAATTATGGGAAACCATTCTCGATTTTATTTTCTCAGTCTCACACCTCCAGATTTCTAGGGACCCAAAAATTTGTCTGCTTAATATTTTTCCTGACCAAGAAACCAAACCCGTGCAACACTGGGCCCAACAAGTAGCTTCCTCCGTCAAATGTGAGATAGTTCTTTGGTGGTGCAAGCCGGGGGTCCCACGCGTAGGAGCCGTACAGTCTAGAATAGAGAGGGTATATTATATGAGTAAACTCATGGCAATCCGTATCGATAGGTTAGCGCATCATAGGGAAACTTGGTCACCTTATCTAAGATGGAAATCTGAATATATCGCTCCATGGTGACACCGCACCTTGAATACTGTGTACAATTCTGGTTGCCGCATCTCAAAAAAGATATAATTGCGATGGAGAAGGTACAGAGAAGTGCTACCAAAATGATAAGGGGAATGGAACAACTCCCCTATGAGGAAAGACTAAAGAGGTTAGGACTTTTCAGCTTGGAGAAGAGACGACTGAGGGGGGATATGATAGAGGTGTTTAAAATCATGAGAGGTCTAGAACGGGTAGATGTGAATCGGTTATTTACTCTTTTGGATAGTAGAAAGACTAGGGGGCACTCCATGAAGTTAGCATGGGGCACATTTAAAACTAATCGGAGAAAGTTCTTTTTTACTCAATGCACAATTAAACTCTGGAATTTGTTGCCAGCGAATGTGGTTAGTGCAGTTAGTATAGCTGTGTTTAAAAAAGGATTGGATAAGTTCTTGGAGGAGAAGTCCATTACCTGCTATTAAGTTCACTTAGAGAATAGCCACTGCCATTAGCAATGGTTACATGGAATAGACTTAGTTTTTGGGTACTTGCCAGGTTCTTATGGCCTGGATTGGCCACTGTTGGAAACAGGATGCTGGGCTTGATGGACCCTTGGTCTGACCCAGTATGGCATTTTCTTATGTTCTTATGTTCTTATATATGTCCATCCCCGATGGCCATTCTCACATAGGAGTAGGTGCATTTAAGACTTTAGTGCACTAGTTGCTACCTAACCTTTGGGAGCCACTGCTGTCTCCTAGTTAATATCATTAGTTTTGCCACTCTCTAGATATCTTCTACCTCCTGTACATAACATGTGGGTTTGGGTGAGGTGGGATTAGCTCGTGTCACACCCTGCACTGTGGGCTTCAACTGATGATATCAGAAATCACTTATGTGTCATCATTTTATTACTACCCACGTGCTGGATTATGCTCAGATAACCGGCGGGGGGGGGGGGGGTAAGGGAGGTATAAACAGAAAAATAAAACATACATAGGTTTATGTTTACATTTTATTATTCTGTACATTGCAGAGATTGTTTGTACCTGATTTTGTTATACTTGGGCTTTTTCAATATTTCTGTGTCTTTTATTGAGCTGATTAATAAAATTTCAATTACAAAAAAATAAATAAAATAAAAATACCATTTTGGAAGCTCGAATAAAATGCATTCCATGCCTTAAAAAAGGGTCGAAGGAAGACCAAACAACTCCCAGCATGGTTTAATGGTGAGATCAAAAAGGCAGTTAAAGCTAAAAGGGCATCGGTTCATAAACTGCAAAAAAACCCCAAAAGATGAGAATAGGCAAGACCATAAGCACTGGAAAGTTAGATATAAAACAGAATTTAGACAGGCCAAGAGAGACTTTGAGAAACAGCTTGTCAATGAGGCAAAAACTAATAATAAAACTTTTTCAAGTACATTTGATGCACAAAGCTTGTGAGAGAGTCAGTTGGGCAGCTAGATGACAAAGGATCAAAAGGGGCGCTCAGGGAGGACAAGGAAATAGCAAAAAAACTGAATGCTTTGCTTGGTCTTTAGAGGAGGATGGAAACACATCCATACCTGAAACATTCCTTAATGGTGGAAATTATGAGCCATTAACACAAACATCTGTGACAATGGAGGATGTAATAGATCAGATTGGAAAACTAAAGAGTAAAAAAATCATCGGGATGGCATTCACTCCAGAGTTCTAAAAGAGCTAAAACATGAAATCGCTAATCTGTTACTAATAATCTGTCACCAGGCCCGGCGTGACTGGCTGTGCATACCGTGCATTTGCACGAGGTGGCACACCAAGGGGGTTAGTGGCAACAGGAGAGCCCGCAGAGCAGCCAGCGGAGCCAAACTTGCCAGCAAAGTTCAACCCACCAGGAGCTAAAAAGGAAGAGTGGCTGCCATCTGCCAGCAAAGTTCATCCCACCAGCGGCTGAAGAGGAAATACCGCACCGCTGCAGTATTCCTTGTGATGTGCTGCTTGTGTGCCTGCGCACAACTTTCCCCGCTTCAGCTCCAACTCTCCCCCCCCCCCTGCTTCAGCTCCAACTCTCCCCTCCCCCAAAAGCAGGAAGATCAGCTGATCATGGTGGGGCCAATGAGAAGAGGAGCCCGCGGGGCCATGGTAGAACTCATCCCCCATGGCCCAAAAAGAAGAGAAGCCCAAAGGGCCGTGATGGAGCTCATACCACCATGGCCCGAAGAGAAGAGGAGCCCATAGGGCTGTAATGGAGCTCATACCACCAGCCCGAAGAGAACAGGAGGCCGTGTATGTGTTTGTCTGAATCTGTGTGAGAGCTTATCTGTGTGTGTGTGTGTGTGTGTGTGTGTGGGTGTGTCTCTGTGTGAAAGCGTGTGTGTGGGTTTGTCTGAAAGACAGAATGTATGCATGTGTGTGTCTGTGTGGAAGCTTGTGTGTGTGTGTGTGTGGCTGTGTGACAGCCTGTATGTATGCATGTGGCTGTGTGAGAGCTTGTGTGTGGCTGTGTGAGAGCCTATGTGCTTATGTGTGTGTCTTGTAAGTGCCTGTGTGCGTGTTTGTGTGAGGACCGTGTGTGTGTCTGTGTGAGAGCCTGTGTGTTTGTGTATAAGTGAGGGTGCGCCTGTGAAAGGCTATTTATCACATGTAGGCTCTCACAGGCATAAATAAGCATACATACCTTATGTATATGTGAGGGAGAGAGAGAGTATGTGTGTGAGCATAGGCATGTATATGAGACGGAGTGTGTGAGAGGATCAATGTGCTATTGTGTGTGTGTGTGTGAGAGACAGAAGATAAAGTTTGTGTGGCCCTATCTCTCTGAATCCATGAAAATCTCAGATTGACTGAAAATCAAAACATCCCAGGTATGGAGAGCAAGATTTTGTAATCCTTATTAGTTTTAATTATTGGGTTAATTTGATGGTTTTGCTGTTTTGAAATATTTTGTTGTTTTTTTGGGGGGGAAATAGAACATTTTTTAATTATTGGAGTTTTTGAAATATTGTATTGATGCTTTAAAATTTTTGGATATTCTAGTCTTTAACTGGTTTGAAATATTTATTCTGTTTATGAATATGATTTTACTATTATTATGTTTTATATTTCTTGATTTTATTATTTAATATTTTATGAAGAATGGTAATGTTGCGCTCGGGGGTGGATCCTTGTCCTGTGGCAGAGGAGATCCGCCTCCTGGTAGGAACCAGGAGGCAACTGGCCCCAGAAGGTGGAGCATGGAAGGAGACAGAGGCTAGGAAAGCACCACTGGAAGCCTGAGGTCCCCCCGGGAGGAGCCCATAGGAACCCGGGCCGCTTGGACTTAGGTGGGCCTCGCAGGGTCTCCTGGGAGAGTGGAAGTCCAGCGTGCCCACAGACAGAAGAGGAGCGCAGTCAGGTTCGAGACTGGAGGTCAAGTGGAACAAGGAGGACCAGAATAGCGTAGGTGATAACAAGGCTAGGAACAGAGCCAGAATCTAGAGACGAGGTCAAGAAGGCAGAGGTCAAAGTCCAGGAGTCAGTCCGAAGAATGGTCAACAAAGCAGACATCAGGTACTGGAGGTCAGATGAAGTCACAGGCAGGCTGAGGTCAAGAGGCAGGCAGCAGGCAGCAGGCAGGCGAGTCAAGTAACAGGCGGACGTCAGAAGGCAGGCAGCAGGCAGGCGAGTCAAGGAACAGACTAGAGTCAGAAGGCAGATGGCAGGCAGGCAAGTCAAAGAATAGACTGGAGTCAGGAGGCAGGTGGCTGGCAGGCAGGTCGAGGAACAGACTGGAGTCAGGAGGCAGGCAGGCAGGCAGGCGGGTCAACTAGCAAGCCGATGTCAGTACTAGAGGGTCAGTCCGAAGGTACTACCTGGGAGACGAACAGACGAACAGGAACAGAAGGACGCTGGAACTAGGAAGCAGGAACAGAACTGGAACAGAAGGATCCTGGAACGAGACTTGGAACAAGACAGGAGCAAGTACAAGCGCGGAGGCAATCTAGCATAAGCCGACCCGATTGCCAAGGCAAGGAAAAGCAGGCAGGGACTTCCTTATAACAGATAATCAATCAGGGCATGCCGCGGAGCTAAGACCCGACCTTGGCCCTACAAGAGGCTGGGTGGTCCACGCGCGTGCGCATAGGGGCGAGGCAAACAGCGCCGAAGATGCCGAGCTCTGGCGTGAGGCCTGGTGCACAGTGGAAGGCCTGGCGACCGCCCCCGCGGGACGCCGGGGCCTGGAAGTGCTAGCAGCTGCTGCTAGGGAGGCCAACCTGGGACCTGCCGAGGAATCATGAAGGTGAGCAGGCCCGTGCGCGGGATGAGCATGAACGGGGCGCGTAACAGGTAATGTTTCGTATTTCCATTGTTGCTCTGCATATAGAGGCTGGCTTGTGGGTTCCAGTTCAGTTTTTCTCAGCACATTTCTATTTATACTCTCTGAACTCTTTATTCTATATTTGGTCAGGGTCTGTCTGTATTTTGCATATGTGACCAAGGTGAGCTATTTTGCTGGCATGTAGTTTCAGTGTAGGAATCTATAGCAGCCTGGCTTGTTCTGTTTTCCCAATAGGAGGTGTATTGGAGTTCTAGGGCCTAGTGTAATATTTGCAGTGTTGCCTTTTCATAGATAAGGTTGCTACTGTTTGAGTGCTGGAAGTTAGGATTGTCTTGGTATGGGAAGTTTACTAAATTGTAATGGTAATTACGTTTATCCATGGCTTTCTGAAGTACCATTATAAATTCCATAGGAATTCCAAGTGTCATTTTTGCATAGTTTTCTGGCTGGCACTACAGCAATGCATATAAATATTAGGGCTATGCAGGAGAAAAACATTCATTTTCGATTCGTTTTCAGGAGATTTTTATCCCATGAATTTCGGTTTATTGATTGTTTGTTTCATCCATGAGAAAAAAAGAAATCAGACAATTAAAAAAAAACAAAACAAAAACAAAATGGCCAAAAAATGAAAACGAGGCCTCCCGGGGCCTCCTGCCTGCCTGAAAAATTGCCCGGTTCGGGATCCTCCCCGACCTCCACTTACCCGGTCCAGTGGGGATCCATATATCAAAATGGAGCCGTCCACTAGGGTGAATGAGCTGGAGTTAATTAACTCTGGTGCAACCCGAGCAGATGGCGTCATTTGGCTTGTAAGTGCCAAAGAACAAAGAGGATGAAGAAGAGGCTCCAAGGCCTGGGCTCTGAAGCCTGGACCTAACCCTGGGTCGAGGCCAGGCATCAGGATTTGGCCTCTTGGCCGAAGCCCCAGCATCGGGCTTGGGTCCAGGCCCAGGCCCCGGGACCTGGCCTTCATCAGATACCTAACGGATAAGGTAAGATTTTTTTCTGTTGTTTAATTTTTGGGGGTCTTGACCGAGGCCCTGGCATCAGCCCATGCATCCACTGAGACCCTGGCACTGCACTCAGCCTAGGCCGGGGTCCCTGCTTTGGGCATCAGCCCATGCTCTAGGTGAGGCACTGGCTTCGGGCCTTGGCCAAGGTGACAACATCATGCTCGGGCATAGGCTGCAGCCCGCTTTGGGCCTTGGCCTATGCCCTAGGCAAGACCCTGGCTTCGAGCCTAGACCTAGGCCTGCATCATGTTTAAAACGAAATGAAACGAATAAGATTCGTTTCATTTGGGGGGGGCCCCCCGAATGAAACAAATTAGCCTTATTCGTTGCATTTTGCAGTTTTGTTTTAAAGAATGCACATCCCTAGTAAATATAATACATATGTTGTAAGTGATATTTTGCCTCAGAAGACTGTACTTATGAATGTTCTTTTTCATGTGAAATTTGTTACAGCTGCATAATTAAATTTTGTGTGGCTATAGAGGATCTGGGAGTGTGGGGTGGTGGTGTGTGTGCAAGGCTGTAAGGTTTCCCTAGGGTATGTAATAACCTTCCCTAGACCATGGGTTCTGTGGAGGAGTGGATGGGTGTTAGTTTTTAAAAATATAGATTGCTGGAGGGAGCTGGGCTATATTTGATGGGCCTGGGACAGAGACTGATTGAATCATTGGGGGGAGGGGGGAGCAGCAACAAAGCCTGCACCGGCCCTGTCTGTAACCTTTGATTTAAAGCACTCACGAATTCTGAAGAATGGAAGGTGGCCAATGTGAAGCCAATATTTTAAAAGGGCTCCAGGGTTGGTTTGGAAAACTATAGACCAGTGAGCCTAATGTCTGTATAAGGCAAAATTGTAGAAGCTATTCTTAAAAACAAAATCACTGGCCATATAAATAGACATGGCTTAATGGGGAAGAGTCAACATGGTTTTAGCAAGGTGAAGTCTTGTCTTACCAATCTTTTAGAATTTTTTGAAGGTATAAATAAACTTGTAGCTAAAAGTGCGCTGGTTGATAAGAGTGAATTTGGACTTCCAGAAGGCATCTGGAAAAGTCCCCCATGAGAGACTCCTCAGGAAATTACAATGGATAGGAATCGGGTTCACTTTGTGGCTTGGTTAAAAGGCCAGAAACAGTGTATAGGACTAAATGGTCAGTTTTCCAAATGAAGAAAGGTCAGCACAGATCCACAGGGATTTATATTGGGATCTGTGCTGTTTAACGTTCATAAATGATCTTGAAAAGGGAACAAGAGGTGAGGTGATCAAATTTGCAATGACCCAAAATTATTCAAATTTGTTAAAACAGCAGTGGATTGCAAGGAACTGTCGAAGTACCCTGTGAGCTAGGAGACTGGGCAACTGAATGGCAGATGTAATGTATAAAAGTGCAAAGTGATGCACATAGGAAAAAAATAATACCAACTACAGGTACTCGATGCTAGGTTCTCTGTTGGGATTGGGAAAAGGAACTCCCAGGAAAAGGAGTTCTTGTGGATAATACGTTGACATCCTTAGCTCAGTGTAAGGCAGCAGTCAAAAAGGCAAATAGAATGTTAGGAATGATCTGAAAAGGAATGGAGAATAAAACCTCTGTATCGAGCCATGGTACGACTGCACCTTGTGTGCAGTTCTGGTCACCCCCATCTCAAGAAAGACAGTGGAACTAGAAAAGATACAGAAAAAAGGCGACAAAAGTGATAAAGCGGATGAAACATATCTGCTATGATGAGAGGCTACACAGGCTAGGGCTCTTTGGCTTGAAAAAGAAACGGCTGAGAGGGGACGTGATAGACGTTTACAAAATCATGAGTGGGGTGGAATGGGTAAATATAGGACGGTTGTTTACCTTTTCAAATAATATTGCCTCCCCTTGTGTTTCTAAACTGCTAGTATTTAAGCTGTTGATTTTACGCCCTTATTTTCTAGACAAGTTATCACCCCCTGCTGCTCCAAATTGCTAGTTTTAAGTCATTCATAATTCTGTTCACAGTTCCTTGTAAAGCCCGTTTGCTGCTTATTGTTTTGTTATGTGTAAACCGATGTGATGTTCCCAACCAACGTCGGTCTATAAAAATGTTCAAATAAATAAATAAATATTAAAACAAGGGGACGCTCCATGAAAACTAACAATGAGCAGATTCAATACAAATTGTAGAAAGTACTTTTTCACTCAGTGCATTATCAAGCTGTGGAATCTGTTGCTAGAAGACATGATCAAGGCGACTAGCCCTCGCCAGGTTTAAAAGAGGGGTTGGACAAGTTCCTGGAGGAAAAGTCCATAGCACATTATTAGCCAGGTAGACTTAAGAAAGCTATTGCTATCCCTGGGAGTGAATAACAAATCTACTCTATGGGATCTGCCGGGTACTTGCGACCTGAATTGGCCACTGTTGGAGACAGGATGTTGGGCTCGATAGACCTTGGTCTGACCCAGTATGGCACTTCTTATGTTCTAGACCCCATGGCTGGGGAAGATGAGTCCAAGAGTATGAGGGGTGGTATAGTAAAAGGCCCTGATGAGGGCTTTACTACTTACAGTTTCATGACATCAGTGCTGGTGTTTTTCAGGGTGGGGGAGGGAGGCCAGGGTCAGGGCCAGTGGCTACTGCCTTATAGAAAACAAAATGAAATTGCATTTTTTCAAAATGAATTGAAATGAGAAATTTTGTTTAAAAAAAATTAACATCCCTAAAGAAGCAACTTGCCAAAGGTCACAAGCAGAATCAATGGGAGAAACAGATTTGAACCCTGGCTTCAGCCCACTGCTCTAATAACCACTAGGCTATTTATTCCTCCATTATAATCAAGTTAAGGCTAACTCCAAAGCTTGAGTGACAGAGGCTACAAACCTCTGGATAATTTCTCAGACAGTGGGCTTAAGGGAGTGCTAATGGAAGCAGGAAGCAATGGCGGCAACTAGTGGTATTGTATGGAAGGACTGAAGGCATCGCAGTCTAAAACAGGCTTCCTTTCCAGACAATCTAATTTGGTGCTTGATGACTGTTTAATATATCCTCGGTGAGGAAACCAGAAAACATGTGCATGTGTGCTTAGGGGAAGGAAGACGGACAAAAGCAAAAATCCAAGAAATCAATTAAAAGAAGCAAGCACTACTTACTAATGGTATAGCAAATGTTGCTTACCTGATGTAACAGGTGTTCTCACAGGACAGCAGGATGTTAGTCCTCACAAATGGGTGACATCGAGGATGGAGCCCACCACGGAAAACTTCTGTCAAAGTTTAAACAGAACTTTGACTGGCCCCTACTGGGCATGCCCAGCAAGGCACTGACCCTGCAGCCAGCAGGGGTCTCCCTTCAGTCTAATTTTCAAAGCTACAGGCAGTGCCTAGAAAGTAAAAACAAAACGAACCCAACACCGCGGGGTGGCGGGCGGGTTTCGTGAGGACTAACATCCTGCTGTCCTGTGAGAACACCTGTTACATCAGGTAAGCAACATTTGCTTTCTCACAGGACAAGCAGGATGGTTGTCCTCACAAATGGGTGAGTACCGAGCTGAGGATGTCCTGACTTGCACCAAATGCTCCCAACGACGTGCAACAGGCAGTACAAGTGGGGTGGAATTTGGGAAAGGGCATCCGCACCCTACCGGGAAGGTGGAAGGGTGTTGGTACATCAGGTTGGAAAAAGGTTACGCAAGACAGATTGGCCGAAGATGGAGTCCTGTCTTCCAGCTTTGTCCAAACAATAGTGGGCTGCAAAGGTATGGAGAGAACTCCAGGTTGCAGCCCTGCAGATGTCAGGAAGCGGCACCGATCGAAGGTGTGCCACTGACGTCGCCATGGCCCTCACAGAGTGTGCTTTGACACGGTCTTGGAAAGGAATGCCAGCCTGCTCATAGCAGAAAGAAATGCAGTCCGCCAACCAGGAGGAAAGAGCCTGCTTACCCACAGGTTGTCCTAACTTGTTAGGATGGAAAGAGACGAATAATTGAGTGCTCTTCCTGTGAGAAACTGTACGGTCTAGGTAAAAGGCTAGAGCTCGTTTACAGTCTAGGGTATGCAGGGTCTGTTCTCCAGAGTTGGAGTGGGGCCTGGGAAAAAAGATAGGTAGTATGATGGATTGATTGATATGAAACTCAGAAACTACCTTAGGTAAAAATTTAGGGTGAGTGCGGAGTACCGCCCGGTCCTGCAGGAGCTTAGTGTAAGGCGGATAGGTAACTAGGGCCTGTAATTCACTAACCCTGCGAGCTGAAGTGATAGCCAAAAGGAATAACACTTTCCATGTGAGATACTTTAACTCACAGGAGTGCAGAGGTTCGAAAGGAGGTTTCATTAGACGACCAAGAACCAGATTAAGGTCCCAGGATGGGGCCGGAGGCCGTAAGGGTGGCTTCAGATGGAGCAAGCCTTTAAGAAAACGTGTTACTAGGGGTTGTACTGAAATAGGGACACCCTGTACACCTTTATGGAAGGCGGCTACCGCACTGACATGCATCCTAATGGAAGAGGTTTTAAGACCTGATTCAGAGAGATGCCATAAATAGTCCAAGAATTTGGAAATTGGACAGGAAAGGGGATCAAGGGACTGAGAAGTGCACCATGATGTGTACCTTTTCCATTTGTATGAGTAAGACTTTCTTGTGGAAGGCTTTCGTGAAGCTATCAGGACTCGAGAAACGGAATCTGAAAGGTTGAAAGGCTGAAGGACTAACCTTTCAACATCCATGCCGTCAGGGACAAGGCTTGGAGGTTGGGATGGAGGAGGCATCCGTCGTTTTGAGTGAGCAGATGCGGGTCCTTTCCCAGAGGAATGTGCCTGCGGATGGAGAGATCCTGGAGTATTGGAAACCATACTTGGCGTGGCCAGTAAGGTGCTATCAGGATCATGGTTCCTCCGTCCTGGCGTAGCTTCACGAGAGTCTTTGACACAAGAGGAAGTGGGGGGAATGCGTAGAGCAGACCGGTTGTCCACTTGAGGGAGAATGCATCCCTCGGCCGAGAGTTCTGGCTCCGAATGAGAGAGCAGTAATCGTCCACTTTGTGGTTCTGAGGGGACGCAAAGAGGTCTATGCGGGGAGAACCCCACTTGTGAAACAGAGAGGTCGCTACCAGAGGATCGAGTGACCACTCGTGCGGTCGGAAGACACGGCTCAGCCGGTCTGCCAATACATTGTCTACTCCCGGCAGGTAAGTGGCCCTGAGGTACATAGAGTGGGAGAGGGCTTCCGCCCAGATCTGCGCAGCTTCCTGACACAGAAGGAAGGAGCCTGTGCCTCCCTGCTTGTTTATGTACCACATGGCCACTTGGTTGTCCGTCTGGATTAAGATTATCTGATGAAAGAGATGATCTTTGAAAGTGCGGAGCGCATAGCGGATTGCTCGAAGTTCCAGGAAATTGATCTGGTGTTCGGCTTCCTCGTTGGACCATAACCCTTGGGTTTGAAAATTGTCCACATGGGCCCCCCAACCGATGTGGGAAGCGTCGGTGGTTAGGATAACTTGCGGATCCGGTGGAAGAAAGGGTAAGCCCTGAAGGAGGTTGACCTGAGTCGTCCACCAGGTTAAGGATAGGCGCAGCGCTTGTGTGACTGTGATTATGGAGGACAGAGGCTGAAAAGCTTGAATCCATTGTTGTCGTAGAGTCCATTGTGTTACTCTCATGGCTAGTCTGGTCATGGGAGTGACTTGAACCGAGGATGCCATGTGTCCTAGGAGAACTAGGAATTGGCGAGCTGTGGCAGTGTCTTGAGACTGGAGCTGGTGAGCTAGGGACATGAGAGTTTGGACCCGTTGTAGCGGAAGGTAGGCCTTTGCCTGTAAGGTGTCCAAGTCTGCCCCAATGAAAGATAAGGTTTGAGATGGGACGAAGCAAGATTTCTCGTAATTGACAAGAAACCCTAAGGAAAGGAGTGTGTTGATTGTCAATTGTAGGGAGGACCGGGCAATCTGAGGGGTGGAGGCCCTGATCAGCCAGTCGTCCAGATAGGGGTATACGTGGACACCTTCCTTCCTGAGGAATGCTGCTACAACTACGAGGCATTTGGTGAAGACCCGTGGAGCAGATGCCAGACCGAAAGGCAGTACTCGGTATTGATAATGGTCGCGGCCTACGAGAAACCGCAGATATTTGCGATGGGATTGTGTTATCGCAATATGGGTATAAGCTTCCTTGAGGTCGAGGGAGCATAGCCAATCCCCTTTCTGCAGCAGAGGGAGTAACGTGCCCAGGGTTACCATCTTGAACTTTTCTTTTTGCAGATACTTGTTGAGGGCTCGAAGGTCTAAAATTGGACGTAGCCCTCCTGATTTCTTTGGAATTAGGAAGTATCTGGAATAGAATCCCTTGCCTCGTTGAGAGGGAGGAACGAGTTCTATAGCATTTGATTGCAGAAGAAGAGATACTTCCTGTTGTAATTGAGCCAAATGGCTGGATAGACTCCACGCTTGAAGCGGCGGGGAGTCTGCCGGAAGAGTTATGAAATTGAGGTGGTAACCCTGTGCGATAATCGCCAGCACCCACTGGTCTGAGGTAATCCGTATCCAATGCTGTAGAAAGTGGCACAGACGACCCCCTACAGGGATGTGGGGGAGTGGGATATGGCATGTGCTCCGAGTCGGGAAGTCAAAGGCCTGCCGCAGGCCCGGGGGGTGGGGCTACAGCAGGTCTTTGTTTCCGAGGTTGGCGTGGCTGAGGTCTGGTGGAGGATCGAGCCGGACGAGGCCTAGTCGACGGAGGGTAATAACGACGTGGCCGAAAGAATGACTTTTTGGAGTCCTTCTTAGGTGGTGGTTTGGAGGATACCTCAGATGGAACAGACGAAAGTTGTTTCAACGTCTCGTGGTGATCCTTCAATTCCGCCACAATTTGTTGAATCTGTTCTCCGAACAGATTATCCCCTAAGCAGGGTAAATCGGCTAGACGATCCTGAACCTCTGGGCGAAGGTTGGATGATTTTAACCAAGCCCAACGTCTGGCTGAGATGGCAGTAGCTGAGACTTTCGTGGAAGCATCGAAGATATCGTAGGCCGTTCGGATCTCGTGCTTCCCAGCTTCAAATCCTTTGTGAAGGAGGGCTTGAAGCTGTGGCTGGTATTGGTCCGGTAAGGTGTCAGCGTAGTCCTGCATTTGTTTAAGGATAGCTCTGTTGTACTGAGTCATATAAAGTTGGTATGAAGCTATACGAGATATCAACATAGCCCCATGATACACTTTCCTTCCCACACTATCAAGAAATTGGTTGTCCTTGATAGGGGGAGTGGAAGAGTGTGGCTTTAAACGCTTGGCTTTCTTTTGCGCAGACTCAACTACAACAGAGCGATGATCCAGTTGAGACTTCTGAAATCCTGGTGCTGACTGAACGAGGTAGGTTGAGTCAGCTTTTTTATTGACTGGTGACACAGATGAAGGTGATTCCCAGTTTTTCTTTAAAAGATCCAGAAATACTTGGTGAATGGGGATGGAAGCGATGATCTTGGGGGCATCCAGAAATTGGAGCAGTTCCATCATTTGGTGCCTGTCATCGGTCTCAGATTGCAGCTGAAAAGGCACAACTTCTGACATCTCCTTTACAAAATTTATAAAGGAGAGATCTTCAGGAGGAGATCGTTTTCTACTCTCTGTAGGAGATGGTGGGGATGGTAAATCTGTATCTGAAGATGAATCATCACCCCAGGTATCATAAGGATCATGTAAGGTTTGCTGTCCTGAAGGACCTGGTAGAGGATCCAAAGGCATCGATGGAACCGGTGCTGCAAACGGAACAGTGAACGGCATCGAGGGCTTCGGGGCCACCGATGGAATCGGTGCCGATCTTGGAATCGATGGAGCCGAAGGATAAATCGGTGGAAAGGTATGTGAAGGCACCGATGGAACGACACCGGACGGAGGAATCCGGAACGGTGTTTCTCCTGTCGATGAATGTCCTTCCGGAGATGATGGTGTAGTCGGTGCTAATGAAATCACCGATGGAAGGGCGCGCATAAGTGCCTCCATACGATTTAGTATCGGTGCCAACGCTTCCACTATAGGCTCGGTGGTCGGTTCCATCCTTGGTGGCAGAGTCGGTGCTGAGGTCGGTGCCTGAGGCGGTGCCGGAATCGGTGCCGGAGGCGGTGCCGGTGGAGGCTGGAATCTTCGCATCGCATTCTCGATGGCCTCCTGGACCAGCCGGTCCAGTTCTGCCCGGAGACCAGGGGTAAGCATACCCGGCTCGACGGGAGAGGGAGGCTGAGGCAGGGCCGGAGGGACCACCGTAACCGGTGGGATCACGGCCCCCGCACCCCGGGAGGGTGAGGGTTTCCTCGGTGCCTGCGAACGAGACGTGGACGGTGCCAGGTCCGACCGAGGCTTTTTCTTCGGTGGCTCGGCCTGTTCAGAGGTCGATGGTTGCGGATCCTCGACGGGCCGAGACTTGTGCCGTCGATGGCGATGCTTATCCTTCCGATCTCCTCGGTCATCCGGGGAGGGGACAGGAGTCGACGGCCGAGAAGTCATCGATGGTGGACGGTCACCGGCGGGTTGGCGATGGTGGTGCAACTTCGACGGTGCCGGTTCCGATGACGTCGATGCTATCGATGGCGTTGGGGTGGGTGCATGGAAGAGGAGCCCCATCTTCTCCATCCTGGCCTTGCGACCCTTAGGTGTCATTAAGGCACATTTGGTGCAAGTCAGGACATCATGCTCACTACCCAAACATAAAACACAAACCCTATGGGGGTCAGTGATGGACATAGTCCGGGTACAATCCGGACATCGACGGAACCCCGTCGCCATGGCTTAAGGCCAAATTTAGGCGCGGGCTCAGTAAGTTCCCACAGGCCTCAAGGGCCAAAATCGACGGCCGCCGATTAAAAAAGGGAAAAAACTTACCGGTTTCCGCGAAAGTGACAAAAATTTGTCGAAGGGAGACCCCTGAGGGGCAAATTTTCTTCGGATAGAAAAATACCGAATTCCTGTCAGGAACGTGGTAAGAGAGCTCCTTTCACCGCGTGGCAACTGCTGCGCGGAAAAAAGAAGACTGAAGGGAGACCCCTGCTGGCTGCAGGGTCAGTGCCTTGCTGGGCATGCCCAGTAGGGGCCAGTCAAAGTTCTGTTTAAACTTTGACAGAAGTTTTCCGTGGTGGGCTCCATCCTCGATGTCACCCATTTGTGAGGACAACCATCCTGCTTGTCCTGTGAGAACAGATGTGGCTTTGAGAAGAACATTAATCAAAGAATCCTATGTAACCCTTATCAGGGGTTTTAATCCCAGGGCACACAAACTTACTTATTCCTTTTCGGGGCTGGCTCTGGCTAGCAATGCACTCCAATGCCCAAACTCTTGATCCTGAGAGGGATTCTTTTTATGGAAAGAAGCTCTTGCTTATGGCCCGGACCATGGTGTCGTTTTCAATCAGGCCGATGCAATACCATGCACTGGCCACAGCACACAGCTCAACACTCGACTGGAAAGTTCTTCCTAATGTCTCAGCTCAGTCTCAGATTCATATTATTATTATTTTTTTGTCATGACAGTTTTAGGTGCCCTGCAGCAATTTAAGTCCTTTATTTGTTGACATTTCCCCCTTTCTCCTATTAATGTGCAGTGGGTGGGGGGAGCATTTTCAATAACCCTCCGCATAAATAGCTGTGAAAGGGAAACAAAATAAGGTCTCCATCATCTCTTTTTTTATGTCATTGTCTGAACAACTTTCAGCACAGCATCAGGCAGGGGTGGGGAAATGCTACTAAACAGGTCAGGAAAGAAGGAAGAAAGAAAGAGGTTGAACGGAATCCACAGCAAAGGACAGAGAAAGAAGACTGGGAATAAGGGGGTAGGAAAGGGAGATGGGCCACGGCTAGGGCAGTGCAGGCGGTCAGGAGTGTACAGCTGACAGCTGGGAGATACCCTCAGCTAAAGCAATGTAGGCAGGGGGACAGCCAGGTGGACAGGGCGAGCCAGACAGTCCTTAGGTTGCCAACACCTACTGTGACTGTAAAAGAGAGAGGAACGGGAGCAAGAGCGGGGGGGGGGGGGGGGGGGGGTGGGGGGAGAGGGGTAGAGCTGGAGATTAGGCTGCATCTGTGATACTGAAGTTGGGAAAGAGAATGATCAGCACGGGTGGGGCGGGCCTTCCGTATCCTACGTTTAAGACAAACAAACAGATGGGGACGAACAGAGGAAAGATGGAGAGAGAAGCAAGAAAGTGATGAAAAAGAGAGAGAGAGAGAGAGAGAGATCAAGGGGATTGGAAAATGGAAGCTAGAAGAGATAAGATTCTAAAGAAAAATGTGGGGGTTTTTTGGTTTTTTTTTTACTTTATTATGATGATATTATTATTCTGATGGAGCAGCTGACGCTGGGGATCCACATGCTGCTCGTAATGCAGCCCTCAGCAGATGCAGTGGACGCTGCAGATAACGCATACCCCTACAGCACATCCTAACCCTGCCTCCCCACCCACTCACTATCTCTCTGCTTCCAGCTTGTAAGTTCAATCAAAGAAACGCATGATATAATTTGTCAGATATGCGGATTCCAGTAAAGAGACTGAATTTGCTACAGTTGAAAACTTTGAACATTTCAGCGTACCCAGCAGTGAAAACAGGCAAATTAATCTCCAGGGAACGTGGCAGAAAACATGTCCAGGGCTTGCATCTCCAGAAGCTCAGGGCCGGCTGCTTCCCATCCCCCAACACAGCAGCCCTGGAGATATTCCCTATATACTGTGGAATATAGGCAAAACTTAAACATACAGCTCTGCATATTTTTACAAGAATAGGATAATTCCCCACAGTCAATGAAAACATTGTATTTTGTCCAGTAGAGCTAGCTAAGGTGCACAGCATAAATACTAAATTCTAAACAAATTTTATACCTTTCTAGGTTATAAAGACTCCTTTCGTGTTTAATCTCTGGCAGCATGGTGTAAGTGCATACTTTCAATTCTTAACTACTGTAGGCATCCTTTAAACATGTAATTTCTCAATGCGGGGTACTGTCTAGAGTGCCATATAACCCTGGATAACCCACACTAACTGCTTGCTGCAAAGAACCGGGGCTACTTTGCCCTGGAATATATTTTCAGTCATCATAATTTTGTTATTTATACTTTTGCTTCTCAAAGCTATCTGAAGAGAAGCTTTTCTTTGACTACAGCAGCCTCACTCTACTGCTGACTCAGTACCTAAAGCGAGTAAATGGCCTATCATTATGAAAGGTTTCAAGAAAGAAAAAGAAAAATCCATCCAGCAAATTAAAGAAGTTTAGCTCTTGCCGAAAAGCATGAGCCACTCCAGGACTGACGAGGCAGAATTATTTAAATCAGGGCTTCTCAAACCTGTCCTCAGGGACCCCCTCCCCACCTGCCAGTCATGTTTTTGGGCTATCCACAATGAATATGCATGATATAAATTTGCATATACCAGATATCTAATATATGAAAATTTATCTCATGCATATTCATAGTGGATATCCTTAAAACCTGACTGTTGGGAGTCCTGAGGACAGGTTTGAGAGGCTCTCATTTAAATGCTTTGAACACCTGACTTGGGGTCAGTTTGATATACCACGTAATCATAAACTTGCACAGAGGGCAGAAAAACATAAAATTATAGGGATAGGATAACCTTATCCTGGGTGCCCATTCCATCATCGGCAAGCAAAATAGAACGTCTGGGCTGAACATGTGAAGACAAATGAGTGTTTATGCCTCTCTAGAAAAGAATGAGGAATAACTAAAATAGCTCTAAGTAGAATTGCCAAGTGATCCAGGTCAACCAGGAGAGGCTGATCCTGTACTACTTTTCCCCATTAATTCCATGGTGAGGTTGCCCCTCTAAGAAAAGCGGTCAAAACAGGACCTGTGACATAGAGTCATCTGGTCACTTTATGTTCAGAACTACTGTGTGCCCTGGTTTCTGGAGAAAAATGTTAGGCCAGTCCTGGTTTTCTGACATCCCCTTCCCGGGGCATTCAGTGAGTACCAGAGTGCTGATTTCCAATACAGGCAGCAGGGCTACAAATACTACAGTGCACTAGACTGCAAGTTCGAAAACCAGGACCTGCCCACAAAACACCTCCTTCCATAGATTAGGTCCCTTGGTGCTTTTTCTTTATTGCCTCTGACAAAAAAACCCAAAACAAACAGGATTTACTACAAAGCAATTTTTCATTACCCGGGAGCCCATCGCCATCTTCACTGGAAAAAATTCACTTTAATTACTGGGAAATATACAAAAAAAAAGCCCTTTTCACTTTCGCATTTCACCCTGCATACTAATGCCCTTTTCATTAGTGCTTCACATTTCTGAGGGTGTATGCAGCTTGCAGGATCTTCCCTATAGGTTGGCTGATAAGATAAATAAAACTCTTAAAGCAAATACATGAGCACATGTGAGGAGAAAAGAGAGGTGAATAGTGACCCCACATATAAACACACAAAACAGAACACGGGGGCAGATAAATAAGAAGCCCCATATTAGTTTAAGGAATAAAGACCAACAAAAAATATAAATTCAGCAATTTCTGTGGATCTCTATATTCAGGACTCTCTGCTAACATTAATCCGGGATCGACACTGAGTCAGTTCTGGTTCTTGAGGTCATCTTTCCCAGCATGCTAGGAGCTATCTGAGCAAAATGCAAGACTAAAAATCCAAGAACACCTGGAGCTGGAGAGCCAGAAACACGAGGCTGGCTGAAAGCATCCTTGATGGACTGTCTGGAACTAGTCAGGGGGAGTCTGCTGTAAAGTGTAAGGTGAATGCATAGCGCCATCTCATAATGGACAGACTGAGCTGGTCCTGGATTTATCACCTCCACCTCCCTGTGGGCTGGATTCCTACACTGTCTTCAGAAAATAAAGGGGGGGGGGGGGAAGGGGGGAGGAGAAATGAATTGCTGTGTAAACCTATGTTCCTGCAAATTGGTGGCATGGTGGCTCAGTGGTTGTACCGTGCGCTGTCATGTGGAGGGAGCCAGGGCCTGTTCCTTCACGTCCCCAGCATGGCTGGGGCTCAAGTTGCTGCGAAAGTAGCGCTCACAGTTCAAGGTGGGACGGAGTCTCAGTCACATCACACACACAGTAGTGATAAACAGAGGCCAGATTTAGAGCCCATGATTGCAGGAGTCTGGAAGGAGTCTTGGCGCACGGCCCTTGGCAAAGAACTATCACTGCGATGACTGGCCTGTGTGAGTTGGGAGGGGATATAAAATAGGGGGAAAAAAAAATCCATGGGTAGTTGTGAATGAAGGTTCATGGTACTGGTTTTGACTGAGCTGGAGATCCGAAGGAGTAGGAGAAAACAGCTGGGCCAAACGATGCAAAACTAGCTGGCAGCAGTAAGCAAAGTTCAGGCTGGTTATGTGTGGCGTTAGTCGTCTGCCAGCCCTTTCTGCCCAATCATATCAGTTCCTGAAGGAGTCATCCTGAGCCCCGATGTATGTTATGGTGTGGTAACGGACCTTGTAAAAAAAAAAAAAGTGGTTGTTTTTTTAACCAGTTGTGAGGCACAGAACAAACAAAACGATCTTGGTTTTATACAGTGACTTGTATACCCAGTAGATCCTCCTGCTGTTGCCAAATCTCCGAGCAGGTGATCTTTTGCATGTGAGGCTCTTAGTACAACGCTTGTTTGGCAGCAAATTAAAGCGAGATTCTTTCAGAGGCCATGCATCAATGTTTACAGCTGGCAGAAGCACAACTCCTTTATAATTCCCCTGAATCCCTGGGAGAAGTCATGTACAGCGAACTATCAAAATATCCCATGCACAATGATATTCTGATAGATTTAGGCTATGTACAATAGAGATGTGAATCGTGTGCCAGATCGTCTTAACGATCAGATTCGGCTGGGGGGGGGGGGGGGAATCTGATCGTTAAGATATGTGAATTGGAATCGTTTCCGATTCCAATTCACATCGCCAATTTCACATCCTAAAAAAAATTTCACATCCTAAAAAAAAAGGGTCGGGAGGGTGGGGGAGGCTAAGGGGGGGTCGATTTAAAGGGTCGGGTGGGTTTTTTATTTTATCGGGCCATCGGCGCCATTTTAATTAGTGGCAGCCAAAATGGCGCCGATGGCCCGAGAGCGGGAGATCACGCCGGGACCCCCCCCCCACTGGACCACCAGGTAATTTAACATTTTGGGGGGGTGCGGGAGGGTGGGGGAGGGTAAGGAATTGGTTTTAAAGGGTCGGGGTGGGTTTAGGGGTTGTTTTGGTGTGCCGGTTTTCCCGCCCTCCCCCAAATAATTCCCGTGCCCTATTTAACGATACAATACAAATGCCCCTGACGATAAATCGGGGGCATTTGTATTGTATCGATTTAGGACGATTTTAAAATTATCTGACGATAATTTTAATCGTTCAAAAACGATTCACATCCCTAATGTACAATGTCATTTATTACATCATAGTCAATAGGAACCAGTCAGATGCCATTCAATATGATATCACTTGTGAGCATTATGGACGTCTGCCATAGTGAATCCTCTCTCTAATGTGGTTCTCTGTAAGACATAACACCTTAGACTTGTCCAACAACGATGATGTTAAGTTAGTACCTGAGTTTCCAAGACCCAAAATGAGGAGCCAAGACATCTGAAGAAGGGATCTATGGAGTCTTGAAAGCACATGTCTTACAGCATCAACTTTGCTGGTTTAATGAAAGATGTCACTGTCCCTAAAGATCCCCATATTCAAAAACCTGCCAAGCAAGTGTGATAGCCAAATAATTTTACCTGGTTATCTTTACCCAGATATTTAAAGTTATCCAGATTAACTTTACACCAGTTATTTTGCAGACCGACTTGTCTCACAAATTTAGCTGGACAGCGCTCAATATGGTGCTAACCGGCTAAATATGTTAGCCTGCCTCCAGCCTCGCCTCCTTAGTGTCCAGATTTCTTTGTATTTGTGTGGACAATGTTACCTGGAGAAAGGAATACATTTTAAAAAGCTGATTTTACCTGATTTTTACCAAATAAATCCTTTGAACGTGGGACCTCCTAAGAGATTCCATTTTCTCAGGACCAACATGGCTACAAGAACTCTAATTTCATGGCTTATGAGTTACAAGTTTTCTCTTGTTTGGCAACCGTACCCCCAGAGAAATTTCAGATCAGTGCCTAATTGTGGATTTTCTATTGCAAATCACTAAGGGGCAGATTTTAATACCTATGCGCCCGATTTTATAACATGCGCACGCAGCCGCGCGCATGTTATAAAATCTGGGGTCGGCGCGCGCAAGGGGGTGCACAACAGTGCACCCTGCGCGCGCCAAGCCCCTGGGGAGCCCTGCTGGCTTTCCCCATTCCCTCCGAGGCCGCTCCGAAATTGGAGCGGCCTCGGAGGGAACTTTCCTTCTGCCCCCCCACCTTTCCTCCCCCCCCCCAGCCCTACCTAAACCCCCCCAACCTTTATAATTTCTTTTTTGAAGTTTTTATGTTATTTATAATACAAACTCTCCCCCCCCCCCCCCCAACCTTTATTAAATAAGTAGCGCCTGCCTCTGGGCAGGCGTAGGTTGAGCACTGGCCAACGGCCGGCCCGCGATCCCGGGCACAGAGGCAAATGGCCGCTGTGCCTGGAGGCTCCGGCCCTGCCCTGCCCCCGGACCGCCCCGCCCCTTTTTTCAAGCCCCGGGACTTACACACGTCCTGGGGCTTTATGCGTGCCACCGGGCCCTTTTGAAAATAGGTGCGCGTATCCCCCCCTCCCGGATTTACGTGCCTAGGGCTTTGAAAATCTGCCCCTAAGAGAGCCACTATTTAAAGGGGTTTATCTGGATTGCTATAAGCGGAATATAAATGTTTTAAATACATAAATAATAGTCATCCAGATAAACCCTGAGATTTTACTATCTTGGCCACTGATCCAGATTCATTTTATCTGGCTTAAGTCATTAACCAGATAAAACCTATCTGGAGAAATGGAAGGCATTCCAGGGCGGAGCGGGCTTAGCCGAATAATTTATCCAACTTAACTCCAATATTCAGAGTCAGCCGAATAAGTTCTTCAGCTAAGTCTAGAGAGACATGCCTCAGAGCAGGAGTAGAGTTATCTGGGAATGGCTGCATATCGTGATTAAGTGGCGACCAAAAGCATAAAAAATTGGCAACTGAGTGGGTCTCCTGGCCTGATCATTCACCTGCCAATCCCAGTGAAACTCTTGTCAGGCGCTGCACCCAATCCCCTCCCAAGCCTCACAAAAGAGTATTATAATACTCTGACGGCCATGCTGGTGGCTTATACTTCCAGCCCTGCTGTCAAAGCTACATTTGATGCTGCTGGGAACAGTACGATAGTTCCATGATCCTGGCAGCTGAGGGGGGTGGAAATGGCAGGGGGGATGGGAATGTTTGGGTTGAGGTGGTGGTGGGAGGGAGGGGCGGGGAGAATGAGAAGGGGGCCTGGTGGCTGCAATATTTGGAGAAAGCACAGGGGTGGGGGGTTACAGCTGGCTCCTCATGCCAAGAGGTCCTAAACTTTTTAAAAATGTTTTTGGAGGGGCTTGAGGGAAGGGGGGGGAATTAGGTAATGAGGGACTGGGCTGGCTAGCCTACTCGGCTGCTTTTTGCTTGCTTTGGTTGCCACTTAACCAGCTATGGGCCGGATTTTCTAAACTATCGCGGCTCTGTGAATTTGGCGGTACCAGGGGGCGGGGCGAAGTGGGGGGCAGGCCTGGGAAAGCTGGCAGCGAACGCACCACTGTGGTGTTATCACTGCCGACTTTCGCACCCAATAGCGCCACCGTGAAAGGTAGAGCTATTGGGCGCGCTACTGGCAGCGATAAGGTGTCCTGTCTTTTTGCCGACAGCGAAGTCGTCATGGAGTCCACCCTGATGCCACCCTGACTCCTCCCCTTCCGGTGCGGATTCTGCCCCGATTTAGCTATCGGATGCGAAAAGGGACTTTTCGCATGCAAAATGTCCCTTTTTGTGTGCGATCCCTTTAGAAAATGACCCCCTATATCTTTTAAATATAGCCGGTTAAGGTAAATTTATCCCAGAACATGTGCCTGGATTACTTTCAAATCTAACCAGCAATATTCAAACATAAGGCCTTGTTTACTAAGCATTTTTCCCATAGACACGGCATGGGAGAAAAGCCTTAGTAAATCAGACTTATATTATAGCCTGTTAGTTTTCAAAGTTATCTGGTTACATATACCCAGATAAATTTATTCTGGGACATACAACGGGACATTTATCCTGTTGAATATCCCTAATTTATCTAGCTAACTTTAGCAGGATAAGTTATCCATTTTCTGATGATTTTTTAATATTGGCCTCTGTTCATTGGATCATCCCATTTTCCAATTTAAGTGTTAGATGATCTTATTTACTGACTTACCAGCCACTAAATCTATCCAGGACTGAATAGAAGATCTTCGGAAACACAAGAACATAAGCTCAAGATCCAACAAGAATTAAAAACTGTACCAGAGGCATGCGTTCACAGACAGGCAGATGTGCTGCAGATGTGCAGGCGGGAATGGAACTGTGCCTCCATGGGCTTGCACAGAAGAACATACACCCTCTTAGAGTTGGATAGCAGAGGCAATGCTGGCTGGCTTATTACCCAAGGCCCAACTAGCAGAGCTGGTGTCACATGCTAAGGGAGCCCTTATTCCCTAACCCTGCTCTCCTGTGGCTGTAAGCGCTGCCTTCAATGCTGGTTGTATGATTAACCAGTAATTCTTCTTTGCAGGGGTTCTTCTCTCTGCTTGATGATGAGCTGCAGGAGTGACTAAGAGCTGTGTATTGATTCCCCGTCCAGAGAGAGAGAGAGAGGACAGCTAGATGAAAAGTATTCCTTGGCGGAGGTTGGTATCTCCATGCTGAGCCAGTGCTAACAGGAGCTCTCCGAATTCTTTATTGGGCTGAGGATGAAAACCTCCAATGAGGAAAAAAAAAAAAAAAAAAGGGTGGGGGAGCCGGCAAAGATACAAATCCTATATCTGCTCCTCCCTTGAACACAATGGAAATTACGTGAGCTCCTGGTGTCCAACACCTGTCTTTACATTTTCCTAATTATTTTTACATTTATATTCAAGGGGCTCCTGAGCTGGCAGCACGTGAACCCGCTGATGGGGCTCCAGAAGATGTGCAAGATGGCTCTGCAGATGGAAGCGCTACAGGGGGGGGGGGGGGAGGAGGGAGGGGTTCTGTGGGGGGGGGGGGGGGTGCCACCTCACCAGGGAATTCAAGAGTAAGATGGATGCAGAAGACCAGGACAGCAATCTTATAAACACTCAGCTCCAGGCTTATCCCATTTGGATTTTGAACTCATTTTATTATTCAGTGGGCCCTGACGTTTCGTTACAGCTCACGGGCAGTAGCCTGAATGGGAATTGCTTTGGGAACCCTGCGTTTTAGAAACTGTAAGTTCTTTGGCTGGCAAAAGGAGCCTTTCAACCTTTTCCTGTTTGTGACTGTGCAAGCTGCTGGCACTTTAAGCAAAGAGAAATTACAAGTATGTGTCCATAGTTTTTTTTTTTTTTTTTGGGGGGGGGGGCAAGATTTTAACTAGCAAAAAGGTTTACAAAACTACAGGAACTGTAAAGTCTGATACACCCTGGACCCATGTCCTGTGCAGCTGACCTGAAGGTCTGAGGAGCCGGCATTACTTGGAAGCCCTTGGATCACACTCTTCAAATTCTGAGTTACTCAAAAAGATTAGCAAGCATGGGCAGAGCTGCTGGCCTAGCTCAAATGTCTTCTGCTGGGGGGTGCTCTAGCCTTCTGTCCTCTCACTGACTGCGCTGGTTTTGGGGGGGGGGGGGGGGGGAGGTTAGAAAATTAGTAAATCATGGTGGATTTGATTAAGGATAGTTGCAAAACAAACTATACGGATTTTGAGAATTTGGTGCTAAAATATACTTAAAAAACAATGCAGGCCTAATCTCTACAGGTTATCTGATTCTCCAGAAAAGGCCACCTAAATATATGTTGGTGTGGAAAAAAAAAAAGCATTAGCTTATCAATGTTGTTCATGCACCAGAGGAAGAAGATGTGGAACAAAATCCTAAAAGGAAACTCGATAATTGCGCACATGCACAAAAGAGACTTAAAAACTACGCAGTGAGTGGGACATTATCAGCCATGGACAAGACGGCGCATGCATAGACAATTAGCTCTGCATGGTGGCTTAAGATAATCACCTTGAATCTGCTTTTATTATTCTCCCCTTTCTGGATGGAATGCTAACGCAGCCAAAAAAACAATTCCCTCTCAATGGCTAGCAGGTGCAGAGCTTCAAATTTGAAGGAGGATTTATTTATTTATATGCCGCTTATGCAAAGCCCCTAAGCGGCGCACAGCAAAACATACACAGTATTACTAAACCGGTAAAAGAAAAGATAAAAACATGATGGGCCTGATTCATCAAGGTATTTTCCCCTTAGCCACAGAGTGGCCGATGCAATTCAGTGCACTCAGCCAAGCGCATTGTTTAACCCGCAGTTGGACGCGGAATGTGTAGGAGCGTCCACAGCCCCTTATGCTATAAGGGGATCAGCCGTCCACATCGCACTTCCAATGTGTCGCAAAACTAATAGTACATTCATGTTGATGAGGCTATTAGTCACCCCAAATGCAAAAAAAATAAAGTGTGTCCAATGCGCACATTTTTGTGTTCAGAAATTGTCTGCCCAGGGAAGACGTTAATTTATGAGCGCCCCAAAAAAGTTGTACAGAAAAGCAGAAAATACTGCTTTTCTGTACAAAGAAAGATTTAAAAAAAAAAAAAATATTTTTTTTTTTAAGTGCAGGCGATCGAGTTCGGGAAACAGACGCTCAGTTAACCAGCGTCCGTTTTCTGAACCAATGGCTGTGTGTGCTGATTAGGAAAACGGATGCCGATAAATTCAGCGTCCATTTTCTTAACTGGCGGACAGCCGCGAAGAGCCGACCTCCCCCGGGCACTCGCTGTCAAGGAGGTGCTAGGAGCGCGCAATTGACCCTAGCGCCTCCTTGACAGCGCGGCCCCTAATTTAAATATCGCATGGCGCCCCCAGGAGAGGAGCCTGGGGGCGAGTTAGGAAAGTGGGCGCTGAACACTCAGAGCCCGCTTTCAGCACATTTTATTTGCATTGGCCCCAGAATGGGAGAAAAGCCTTAGTGAATAAGGCAGATAGTCAGTAACAAGGGCCTGGTTGGCATTTCAGAAGGAAGGACAATGGATTCACAGTGGAGCCTGCAGCCAGCGGCAGATTCCTGATGAAGACCTGCCTGGGGATTCGCCGCCCAGGCCGGCCCAGGAGATATCACGTGGTCTGCCGAGCGCTGCTCTGTTACGGCCTCACTCGGCAGACCACATGACTAGCGCAGCCGGCCCTGCCTGCAGCCATCTGATTTGCTGGCGAACACATGCGCTCTACAGTTGGGAGAAGGGAATCAGGGGCAGCTGATGCAGGCATTTCAATTCCCAGATCTGATATAAGGCACTTAATGGTTGAATTACAGATAGACTGTAAGATGGTTATTTTCTAAGCTATTTATGCATGGGAATAGCTGTTCTAAAATTGACTCTGTGCATGCAACCTGATTTCGCTCGTTGTTTTATACCGAAGAGAGGCATTCCTGGGGGTGGATTCGGGACAGAGTAATGACTTGCGTGCATGGTTATTGATTTTTTTTAAAAGTGTGCACATCACGCTGTTAGTTACCCAAGGATATTCAAAGCAAACTCATGTGCGTAAAGTGACTTTGAAAATCCTCCATGAAGCCTGAGAGTACAATGCGCATGCAGAATTTACTGCTATGCGGGGTGTTTATAAAATTACCCTCTGGGGTCACGTGACGTGATGTAGCTGAACGGACGTTTCTGGCTCGGCTCCGTGCGCCGCCCTCCCGTAATCAGCCATCATCTCTTCCAATTCTCGTCTAACCACAGCCTTTTTTTGCAAGTATAACAAGTTAATGTCGATAGACAAGTTTATGCTTAAAGGAGCGAGTAGTATGCCCCTGAGAGGCAGCAAAAAGGAGAAGGAAAAATCAGGCCCGACGGCTCCTAAAATGGCGGACACACCGATTAGGCCAACAGCCCCCGCTACACCGAACCTTGCAGGGCCGCCCACCGATTTCACTCTCACTGTCACAAGTGCTGTGGTAGCCGCTTTAGATAGCCGATTTACTGACTTATCTACACAACTTACGGATCTGAAAAACTCCTTTGCGGAGCTCCCCCCTAGACTTGCGGAGGTTGAGTCCCGGATCTCTGAAATGGAGGATACCGCCCTTACCACGAGGAGCAGGGTGCAAGCGCTCGAGACCACGGTGGCAGCTCAGGCGGAGAAGATTGACGATTTAGAAAATCGAGCGAGGCGGAACAACATTCGGCTGTCTGGATTCCCGGAGTCGGTGGGGGACACCAATTTGGAAGCTATTTTGGAAGCATGGCTCCCTGAAGCCTTAGCGATACCAGACCTTGGCCGCGACTTTCATGTGGAAAGAGCTCACCGGCTGGGACGAAGGCGCGAAGGGGATAATCGTCCACGTTTCATAATCGCTAAGTTACTAAACTGGTCCCAAAAACAGAAAATCCTGCAGGCATATCGCTCAAAACCAGTTTTGAAATATAAAGAGGCGGAAATACGGCTCTATCAAGATTTCTCAGCAGTCCTTGCTCAAAAACGGAAACAATTCAGTCCGATTTGTACCGACCTGTTTCAAAAAAATATCCGTTTCCAACTGGCATACCCGGCTACGTTGAAATTCAAGCATGGAGGTAAGGAGCACAGCTTTACTTCTGCTGATCAGGCGAAGGAATATATGGCTAATATTTGAGAAGTTAAAACCTGACCCGCCATTTTACATAGCGTGGAGTCGGACTCTCATTAATATGCTAAGTTGCGCTGAGGCGGCTTCTTCTTTATTTTGCCGAATCTTTTTTCTTTACTAAGGGGAAAGGCATGCTTCTCTCCTGGTCCTTGCTTGCCTAGCAGCCACCGCTCACTAGACATTATTGGCAATCCGTTTTGGTTAATCCCCGCCGGACTCATGTAACTGTCAAGGAGAACCGTGCAGAGTCCAGCAGGGCCCAGCAACTTGTTTTTTTTTTTTTTTTTAGCCCGTGCCACATGGATGCGGGTCGACTGCCCGGCGAATTTCAGAAGGGGTTCCTGACCACCATTTGAGGACTGGCTACTATCGACCATTTTGGGGGGTGGCTTGGCGGCCTCACATTTTCTTCCTGGGATTTGGGTCTGCTGGCTCGCCCAAACTTTGTGGCGCTACGGTCAGAAGAACTTACAATCATGGGGAACATGAAACCGTACTGAGACCCGTTTCTTTCTTTTTTGGGGCCAACGCCGGAGCAGTGGATAATGTTTGGGTCCGGAGCCTTAATATCACTCTGAGCTGAACCGCTAGGGCAGTAGGGCTCCCTATCAGATCGTCAGATGACTACCTGGCTTTTGGAGAATGTTAAGGTGTGCTACCCGCAGGTCTCTATACAGCGGCATTACTACATGGATTCGGCTATGTGTACAACATTTATCTTACTGCTAGCTACAGCGTTTTGGACCAGGGAGTGGTCAAGGAGGCCGGAGTGTTGTCCTACCCTTTGAATTACAAATCGGGTTGTGGTTACATTCTTCTATGGCTTTGGTGAGACATGTGGAGAGGTAGCTTTGCTGCAGGGCAGATGGAGAGGACACGCTTCTGCGCCCGCCAGTTTAAGATGGTGACTGGATGGAGAGCATGACTCCTGCGGTGTTTGGCATTTTCCGTTTTTTGTTTTTTTTTTTTTTTCCTTCTTTATTGCTACTCAGGTTCCTTGTTGAATGAATCTTTTTTCCTTCCCGGCTCCCAAGTTATAGCTTGCTGATTAATAAGCAGACTCTGGGTAGTAATGAGCCGGGATTTTCAATTTTCAATGAGGTTGTTCATATTAAATGTTGATGGCTGGTGCGGGGGGTGTGGTGCACAACACGTTAGTAGTGAACCCCCCGAGGCTCCCTCCTGGGAGGGTGTCTCTTGAGATTCCTTAATGGGGCTTGAATGTTGGGGTTTGGGACGGGAAGCGGGGAAGGGGAGGGGGAGGGGGTACACGGGAGGTTCATACAGCATAAGCTATGTACATCTCTTGTTCTCTTGTTTACTTCTTTTGTTGTTGAGTGGCATCAAACTGCAAAGAGGGGCTATTTGGAAACTATATCCGGGCTTCTATTGGATGGTGGACCTAGGCGGGGGGTTCGTCACCTTCATTTAGTAGCACATACTGTACATATTTTAATTTCCACGGGGCCGGTAGGAATCACATAAAACTTGCGAGCCTCAATGTCAACGGATTAGGCAATCCAATCAAGAGAACTAAGGTTTTGCAGTTTCTAAAACGGTCCAAAGTACAGTTAGCTTGTATATAGGTAACTCACCTGACAGAGGTGGAATCTAAGAAACTTAGGAGGGATTGGGTTGGTCAGTGTTTTTTTGCCGCAGCTCGTGGAAAAAAAGCAGGAGTAGCGATCCTAATACACAAGAGTCTCTCCTTCCAATTAAATAAAGAGTTATCAGACCCCGAGGGCAGATACATTTTCATAACCGGGAAGCTTAATGGTAAGGAAATCACTATTGGTAACATATATGGGCCTAACTCACCTTCACCTAGTTTTTTTACCAATATTGCGAACCTATTTACTACATATGGAGTGGGCAGACAACTCTTAGTAGGGGATTTTAATAGTGTCCATGACCCATCTCTAGACAAACTCCCGGGTAATCCCAGACTAATACCGCGCACCAAACCCACTCTCATTAGTCAACTCTGTCGGGACCTCAATTTCATGGACTATTGGCGTGTTTTACATATAGAGGAAAAAGACTATACCCATGTCTCTAAAGCCCACGGCACGCTTTCTAGGATAGATTATATCCTGGGCGATACCAGGCTCTTCCCGCTCATCTCCGCAGCGGGGATTGATGCCCCTGGAGTATCTGATCACGCACTCATTTGGGCTACTATAAATTGGGAGGACACAATACCCCAAAGTAATTGTTGGAAATTCCCCACTTATATCAAAGATGATAAGAGTTTTAGAGATTACCTTACCGCCAAATGGTCTCAATTTCAAGAAACGAATAGCCAACATAGGGACTCGCCTGAACTGTTCTGGCAAACAGGGAAGGCGGTGATGAGGGGAGAAATAGTCTCCTTCTTGAGGCGCAGGAACAAACTTCTAAACGCGGATATTTTACGTTTAGATGCCCAACTGAGACAAGACAAACAGGCCTTGATTCAAGATCCCGCGCAAATTAACTGGGCGCGCTACCATCAAACCTTAGGGACGTTACAAACGCAGCTGCAGCAGAGAGCTCTGAAATCTTTTAAATTCAAGGAGCACTCCTTCTATCGATATGGGAACAAGGCTGGGCGAATGATGGCGAACCTGATTAGGACTCGACATAGCAAAACCTATATTGAAAAAATGAAAACGAATAGCGGCACATGGGTACAAAAAGGGGAGGAGATTAGTGAAGTGTTTCGTCAGTTCTATTCCAAACTATACACAGAAGATAGGCTGGGCAACTATGGGGAGGAAAATGATTTTTTTGAGCACTTGTCTATTCCTGCCCTTACGGAAGCTCAGCGGGACCGACTCAACTCTCCCATACAGGCACAAGAGCTACTTTCAGCTATAAAAAAGAGCAAGTCAGGCAAAGCCCCAGGGCCCGATGGGTTCACCTACGATTTCTATAAGATCTTAGGGGAAGGGGTAGCAGACACGTTGCAATCTTTCTTTCACCAAGCTCTCCTGGATCGCAAATTTCCTTCTGACTTTAACACGGCATACATCACTGTGCTCCCGAAACCAGGTAAAGACCCGGGCGTCCCTGCCTCCTACAGGCCCATATCTCTGTTGAATTGTGATCTGAAATTACTAGCGAATGTATTGGCAGCACGGCTGAGCCTGGTCTTGCCGGGGTTGATCTCCCCGTCGCAAGTGGGGTTTGTAAAAGGTAGATCGTCCAGCTCACATATAGTTAGATTACTCACTGCTATAAATCACTGCCAAATTAGCCATACTCCATCCATAGCTGTGAGTTTCGACTCGGAAAAAGCTTTTGATCGAGTCTCATGGGACTACCTGTTTTCAGTGTTAAAACGCTTTGGGTTGCAAGGTAATATATTTCCCTGCTATATGCTAATCCGTCTTCTCACATCTTAGCTAATGGCCTACTTTCGCAGGCATTCACACCACAACGAGGGGTGAGACAGGGATGCCCTCTCTCACCGTTACTATACATTATGGCTATTGACCCATTACTTCGTTACATTGCCAAAGATCCCCAGATTACGGGCCTAACCATTGGGGGGCAGACTTTTAAAACAGCGGCGTTTGCCGATGATATTCTGATCTTTCTTACTTGCCCACAAACGACACTGCCTCGAGTCCTGAATCTGATGCTCCGTTATGGGCGATTCTCAGGCCTCAAAATCAATACGGACAAGTCGGAGGCATTGGACGTCACCGGTAACATGCAACAAACTTGGGGTGTACCTTTCCCACTTAAATGGGCTCCAGGCTCCATAAAATATTTGGGTATACAGATTTCTAACTCTCTTCCATCCGTATATAAGGCAAATGTAAGACCGGCCTTGGATAAGATGCAGGCGAGATTATTAAAATGGCAAAATTTGCCTTTATCGCTGATGGGTAGGATTCATCTCTTTAAAATGGTGGAATTGCCCAAATGGCTATACATCCTTCAGATGCTTCCAATCTGGTTGACTAGTGCTGACCTAAAAGCCATGAACAAAGCTTTGAGGACCTTTATTTGGAGGGGGCGCAAAGCGAGATTAGCCCTGCAGTATATGACCTGTGCAAAAGTGGATGGTGGCCTGGCATGTCCAGATTTCCAACACTACAATTTAATGTGCATGTTACGGCATTTTAGAGACTGGCTTTTAGATACAGAATACTTTTCTCCTATGACCTTTTTGCAAGCCAGTCTTCAGGGTTTCTCACCACTGACATTGATCCAATTGGCATCTACGGACCTACCGATAGACTGTAAACAATTTTTCATAGTGCAGATGGGACGGCAAGCTTGGGCTCACTTGTGTCGATGTCTCGGCCTTGCCAAGTTCTGCACCCCCCTCATGCCCATTTGTTCCAACCCGCACTTTCCTCCTGGACAAGACCACAGTGTATTCCAGACATGGGCTTCCAAGGGACTGAGACTTATCACTCAGGTTCTACACCCGGACACAAACCACATGCACAGTTTTCAGGAACTTCAGACCCTCTTTGATTTACCCTCCCAAGATTTCTTTGCCTTTCTTCAACTTAGGCATTATGTCCAGTCCACTGGTATGCAAATGATCCCGCCTAGCCATAAGGCACAGTTAGAGGGATTGTTGGGCCTTAACGTTAAGATGAAGATGTCCTGTACAATGTTTTCCAAAGTCCTACTGAAATTGACAGGGGTCACAGCATTTGGAGTTATCAGTGAAAAATGGGCTGGAACTGCGGAGCTTCAAGTCACCCCTGCCATTGTGAAAAAGTATCTTAGTCATATTAGAGGTCTCACAGAAAATAATACACTGAGAGAGTTACAATTTAAATTTATTTGGCAGCTTTACATTACTCCTAACCGAGCTTACAAAATGGGTCTTAGTGGATCTTCTCAATGCATAAAGTGTGGTGCTAGTGGGGGCGATCTTTTTCACAATTTCTGGTCATGCGCAAGACTACATACCTTTTGGGCACAGATACACACCTTTTGTTCAGGGGTTTGGGATTGTGCTCTTCCTCTAATACCGCAATTCTGGCTGGTAGGTAGTGACTTGACACCGGAGGTCCACTTTAACATATACATTAACTTATTTGTGAACAAAGCGGGGCTTTTAGCTAAGCAAACCATTCTATCCTATTGGATATCCGGAGAAGCTCCCCAATTTAAACACTGGCTCAATAAAATGATTAAGCTAGCCACATTTGAACAGATGACTGCCAAGTTGCAGCCTCAAAAAAAGGGCGAGGACTTCTCAAAGCTTTGGGGTCCTTTCTTTACCTACCAGCACCTTGATGAATCAGCGACGTTAATGCCAGAGGTTTAACTATTTCTCGGCTAGTCACAGTTCCATACAATGCGGGCCTACCCGCTAGGGCTTACTTTCGTCCAACAGTTGCACATCCACTTTTGGAGACCTAACTGAAGGGATTCTTCTATAGGTGGACTTAAATGGTTATACAGTTGCCCGCCTACCGATGACTCATATGCCCTACCATTTGCTATCTGGGCTAGAGTTCTATAGCATACCCTTTCTGGTTTCCGGCTACTTGGCCCTTTATTTTATTTTATTTTATTTTATTTTGTTTTACTTCATTTCACCTCCTTTCTTTCCATTTTTTTTCCTTTTTCCTTTTTTATTTTTTATTTCCTCTTCCTCTTCCTTTTTGCTATGGTCCTATTGCTATAGTACTTCGAGCTGTAACAAGAATGTATCATGACTGCAACTTACCTGTGACATGCTTTAACATGATTACCATATGCTTATAACAGGATGTTATCTATATGCTGTATGTTGGGATGGGAGGGGGGAGGGTATGGGGGGCCCTGAAGGTATAGGGGAAAACTGCTTCAGGGATTTTTGACCCACGACAGCTCATTGGTTCCTGTTTCCGTCGATGAACGGGCACCGAAACACGTGTGGATACTAAAACAGTCGCAGAATTTACCAGGACCATTGGCTGACTTTGGATGACCTACGTGGTCTCGTGCTTAAAGGTTGGCCGGTCAGATTGAACTCACTCTGGTCCGGTTCCTACTGCGATCAATACAAACCTTTATGAATCGCCGGGATTATATGCTGATGTGGTTTCGCAGAGAATGTTGGTTTGTACAATTATTGGTTGTATTACTATTACCTTTATACCCCTGTACACGAAGGTTTGGGATTCTTTGTTATGTACAAAATTAATAAAAACAGATTTCAAAAAAAAAAATAAAATTACCCTCTAAAAATATAAAATGAGAGATGCTTGCCAAGATTACTGGAGCCAAAGCAGATCTAGATAATCCGGGGAACCATGTCTCCGAGATCCAGTGAAAAGTTGAAAAGGTCTGACTTGACTGGGATGCCAAAGAAAAATATGTAATGCAGGGATTACACTAGGTCAGTATTCAGTAAGCAGGTGAGTAAAGAAATTATCCAATTAAGGTTACCTGGATAACGTTAGCCGAATATTCAGTGGAACTTACCGGAATAAATATTCCACTAAATATCCTCAGCTACAGTTACCTGGTAAGTTATTTAGGTAACTTTACTTCTCGTTGGCATACAGAACATTGGGAAAAGAAAAACAAAAAAAACAAAACAAACCCTAGCAGTCAAACAGTGATCAATGTTCCCTTCCCCCCACCTCCCCAATACCTTAAACAACTGTAGGAGCCAAATGGTGCCGTTTCACTGCCCTCCTCACCCATCACCATCACCTACCTTCAAAATATTTTGAGCAAAAATCCTCATCTGAACCTCCAACAGCAGAGTGGGGGGAGGAGACATTCGTACCTCTTCCTTCCTTGCTGAATTCTAAGTGCCGGTAGAGCTAAAAGGTACCGGCACTTAATATTAATTTATTCATTTTACTCTGAGGTGTACACAACAATCCCCATTTGGAACTCGGTGATAGGGAAGGAGCCAATCCCCGTTCAGTACTGCGCTCTGAATGGCGATCGGTGTTTATAATGAGGAGTGAAATGAATAGATTAATACTAAGTGCTGGTACTTATAAACTGAACTGGCAGTCAGCGAAGCAGGAAGAAGTAAGAGCTTTTCCTCCTTCTGATCTTTTTTGTGAAAACTTTGGGGGATGTGGGTGGGGATTTTTACCCACAATTTTTTGAAGATGGTGGAGAATGGGGGGAGAAATCAGCACTGCTCAGCCCTTACAATGTTTTAAGATATTTGGGGGGGGGGGGGGGAGGGGGCTGGAGAGGGGCTGCTAAGACCTTGCTACAATTTTTTAAGATGTTTGGGGGCGAGGCAAGGGAGACGGACTGGCTGCTACTTTGATGTTAGGTGTTTTGTTTTGTTTTTTTGTTATTTGGCTATCTTTAGGACAGAAATGTTTCCATCCAGAGCTAGCCAGATAACTTTATCCAGTTAATGCTGAAGCAGCACTAGCTGGATAAATTTTAGCCATGCCCAAAAAACACACCCTAAATTTTGTATAGTTAATGACTTACCCAACAAAATTTAAATGGCATGAGTTGGGACATATTGAAACATCAGGTTTTGTTCGGCTAACTCCAAACGTTAGGCGGACAAAGCCTTTGAACAGGAAGCTCAGAATATCTGGGTGCAAGGACTACCTGAAGGAAACAGGCTTAGGGGATATGGCCACATTTGCCATCTTGTTTGAAAGTGGTAAAGGAGCTGCGTCAGGACAATAGTTATTGATCAGGTCTGTATACCACTCATTTTAATCAGATAGCATAATCTCACTGACCAAGAGCATATAATTAGAAAGATACTATTGTTGAAACCCTGCACTTTTTGATGAGGCCACCATCTGCTCCCTGAAGCTGAAGCAAGTCACCCACCCGATAGTCGGAAAGATCTTTTGTGGAGGAGAGTTGGATGGAGGGTTATTTGTCATCAGCAGGCTTTAGCGTTATGCTTGCCTTTTTTTTTCTGTCAGGGATCTTTCATATTGCTTATCTTTTCGGTATGTGAATGTTGCTGAAGTGTGGGGGAGAAAGGTAGATAAATGAACTTAATGGCTCATGTGGCATGGGGAAGGGGAATGGAACGGAGTGGTTGACAGGTAGGGTAAAGAACAGTGTCTCATTTTGGGAATCTGTGATGAGGGGAGGCAGGAGTTGGGCATTAATGGATGGCCGTTTGCTATAGGGGGAGTGGGATGGAAAGGCCCATCTCCTCTCAGCCCAGGGTGGGGTGTAATGACAGCCACCTATCTGTGGTCTCTTCCCTACTTTAAGGAATATTATTTACCAGGAAAGTAAAATTGATGTGCCGTTTTTTGGGGGGTTTTTTTTTTTACATGGAATGTGAAAGGGCATAATAGGCCACATAAAAAAAAAAACAAAAAACAAAAACATAAGGTACATGCATTCTATTCTTCAATCAGATTCAAATTAAACTACTTCATATAAAGAGTTAATATTTTTGGACACTACAGTCTCGAACATTTGTGCACAGAAAACCTACTGACAGATGCAGCTTACCTTCCCTCCACTTTCCCTTGACATATAAAAAGGTCCGTTTCACACAGCCAAGCCCACACAGAACCACTGTACTGTATATGGTTCCTACCCAGTTAATTAGGGATAAATATGTCAAAGCTCTAAATGATTGTCTCAGATTAAAAGGCTACAAACTTAAAATCATCTGTAAGAAAATTGCACCATCACTTAGAACACCCGGGGAAAACCTCCCTATAGAGCAAAGAAAGGAAAACCCACAGAGCGGGAAACCCTTTGCAGTTACGCATAACCAGAACTAGAAAAAAGCTAAGAAAAGTCATAAAAGATCTACTGCCACTATAAGCAGAGGATGAACACTGAAGGAAATATCCCCTGCTCCCTCCAGTTCTAGCTTTCAGGCAACCATCTAATCTGGAGCAAAATCTAGTAAGGGGCACACTTCAAATAGAAATTAAAAAAGAAGAAAATGGCTCAAAACTCTGCAAAGCAACTTGCCGCAACTATGTGCCAGCACGTCTCACAGGACCTCACAGGTACGAGAGGCATTGAACAGAAGGGGATCATTCGTGCTCCTCTGTTAATGAAGTATATGTTATCCGGTGCAGAAAGTGTGAAAAGGGATGCTGGATTGGTAAAACAGGTCAGGTTAGAAGTTACAGATAAAAAACAAAGAAATGTGTGACTCCTTCCTAGTTTTCTTCTGTGGTACAGAAATTTGTTATCGGGTTACGAGGGTAATTTTCAAACAGCCTAAGGGAGGGCTAAAATGTGCATATAAGTCCACTTTGAAAACTTGCAAGTTGTCCAGTATATGCATATGTATGCCTGTGGGAAGTTAACCCCCTTCATGCTTTCCCTGTCCCAATTCTGACCCCTCCCCTTTCTAATGCAGGTAAAGGTATACATGAAATGGGGTTTTGCACATAACACAGAAACATGACAACAGAAAAAGACCATATGGCCTATCTAGTCTGCCCATCTATACTAACTGCTCAGTTCTACAATCCTTATGACTTCCTCGAGGATCCCCAGTGCTTGTCCCAGGTTTTCTTGAATTCAGATACCGTCTTTGTCTCCACCACTTCCAAGGGGGGGGCTGTTGCATGTATCTGCTACCCACTCTGTAAAGACATTCCTTAGGTTACTCCTCAGCAGTGACGTACCCAGAATTGATTTTTTGGGCGGGCACAAGGTTAACATGGCTGGGCTGTAGGCATGCAGGTCTGAGACCTACTAGTTGTATTCTTATTGATAAATAACGCCATATACTGCACCCTGCAATGGTTTTCTAAGTAGTTTGCAACAGCCATTATGCATCATGTATGAAACTTTAAAATAATTTACCTCAAATATTTCAAACACTTACCAGATTTAAAATTTAGTATTAATCTGAATTAATTTTATATTTATTGCAGTTTATGAATGCACAAGTATATCATGTAAAAAGCAAAGAAAACAATCAGATCCAATCAATCGTAATAAAACAAAAATTAATGTATTCTTTCATGAACCATCTTTGCAGAAAACCAGAAATCTTCATAAATACAATAAAATATAATTAATCATCAGAGAAGAGCAGATACATCCCCATAGAGGTGGTACTGCACTTCCAGAGTCTGATGTCATATTCCTGCTGACATCCAGGAGCCAACCTGGAGAAAGCTAACATGATAAGAAGTGGGGATTGGCACTGGATGTGGAAGCCAATTCTGAGGTATTGAGAGATTGGAGTGTGATTGCAGCAGTAAGAATCAAACTTTTAAATATCCATCGGCTGTCCAGCAATTGCTCCGTTTCGCAAGGAAATGACTTACAGGCTGAAGACCATGTTTGACTGTCCATTGAGGCAGGCATCAACATTGGGCAGTCCAAGGCCACCAGGTTCAAGACCTACAACCAGTGGTAAATTCAGTGCACTACTGCCTAGAGTCTATTTATGAACCAGAGACTTTGGGGTTGTGTCTGAAATACGAACATCTCTACCAAAGAGAGTTGGTGTGGCGCCAGAGAAAGGAAGTGAGGCCGCAGAGGAGGAAAGGGGCCTCTGAAGTTGCCCACCTTCTCAGAGGGAATCAGTGGAATCAAGCAGGCTTCCAAGAACTTGGCAGGAACACGGAGCAGAAGTAACAGCAGGAGAGATCAAGGGCATGCAGGTAACGAGGAAGCACCCACCAATTACCCAGAAAACCGTGAGGTGTCCCTGATTGAAAGGGAGAAAACTAGAGGTGTCGAGGAGCCCCTGTACTGGCATGGAAGGAGCCTGGTTAAGCCAGAGGTTTTGCACGCAAGAGGACCCAAGAGAAGTTGCCCAGGAGCAGAAAGGGTTGAGGACATCTATCTGCATAAGGAGATATAGGCCCAGTGCCCCTCCCTCTTGCCCAGTTATCATCATCAGCCTGACCAAGTGGGGAGGCCACATGGTAGGCAGACTGAGGAGGCTTAGAGCTCCTTGGGGACTGAAGTCGTTTTGGTAATTAGAGGATGCATTAGGACCTTGAAGATTATCCACCGGAATGGCTTGCCAAAAATGTAAACCATGATGGACTTTGCAATCCTGCTCTAGGGTCCCTTGTGGAGGAATCTACCACATCTGGGATGTCCCCAGGCTGCTCAGTTTCCAGACATGAACTTGAGATGAGGTCTCTGGCGTACAGTATTACATCATGGAAGAGAAAGATGTTGGGCCTGTCTCTTGGCATGACTGACGGGGAATAAGAGATAGATTTGGCATAGGTCCCCATCACCCCAGAACTACTGACTAAATCCTGGATTGAACTGGGATGTCCTAGATGGAAAAAACTACCTGCCTAGTCAAGGGATGAGAAGTTTGTGAGGAAGCTGCTATATGAGCTATGGGAATATTCCTACCCCCACATGCCTTTGACCGTAAAAAGTGTGATAGAGCTGAGAAGATAAGAGTAGGCACACCAGTAGCCATATAACTGGATGAAAAGGGATGTAACATACAAACATTTTCCCTGGCATCATCCACTGATAGTCTCAACCATTAACAAACAATATGATCAGTAGCAGGTTGCTCGCAGAATACAGAAGCAAGCAATGTTCATTATGGATCCAGATGAGAGACCCAGAAAATATTCGAAAATAAGAATTCTGCCTGGAGGGAACAGCGAGCAGATTCCAAATCCTGCTTGGTAAACAGGAAATGCAAACTACAAGAAACTGTTGATGGGACCTTGTCTGTTGCAAGAAGTACTTGTTTGAAGTAAAGAAGCACAAAGAGGACATTTTCTTTGTGTTTGCCATTTTGTTGTTTTTATCTTGTCTGTTGCAAGAAGTACTTGTTTGAAGTAAAGAAGCACAAAGAGGACATTTTCTTTGTGTTTGCCATTTTGTTGTTTTTATTTATTTATAAAGATTTTAAATCAAAGATAAAGCAATTATCTCAACACAGAAATAGATCTTTCCAGGTCAATATACAAAATCATATAATAACCACAAAAACAAAATCACCTAGAAAAAAAATGCAAGACTACAGTTCAAAGAGGGGGAGAAGAGAAAATAAAAAAAGAAACAAAATAAATCAGTAGAGATTGACTGAACTCCAGTGAGCAAGCTATAAAAGAAAATTAACCATAGCCCTCCTCTAGAGAAACCATATTACCATCAGCTGCTTGGCCTGAAATAAATCTTCAGAGTTGTTCAGGATCATAGAATACATAAGTGACCTCTTGATATTTAATTAAACTTAAGTGGAAAATTCAGAAAAAAATCTGCATCCTTCCTATGCACTGATTGATTAACCCATTATGCCCCAAATTTTTAAAGAAGCTATCGTCTAAATAGGAAAAAGGCACATAATGGGTTAAGCCCCATAAAAATCCTAAACTTCTCTTGAACATGCCTGTTAACGTCAGGAAAAATCCTAACTTTAGCATCATAGAAATACAAATTTTTGTTCCAAAAAAGGACTTAAGAGTCCAGTCACAGCTGGGCTCCAAAATAAACAAAACAAGCAAAGTTAGTCTTGTAATCTTAGGATCCAGAGATGATTCCAATAAGGTAGTTAGTTCCAGTTTATCAAACTTCAAATTAGTTTTCCCCCATATCTTCTCTCTCCTGACTACTCTTCTTTCCCACTGGGAGGTAAAAACAAATCTGAGCTATAGGTGGAATAGCCTCAGCTGGATATTTCAAAATCTCTATTAAGTACTTTTTTAATATGTCTAACAGAGATATCAAAAAGGATTTAGGGAAGTTAATAAACTTCCTCCTGATTTGATTTTCTTAAACGTCTAATTTATAATGCAGTGCTTGACTGTCCTGAGACTGAGAGAGCGGTTTTAACAGATAAAAGTCTTAATATTCCCATTTAGCCAAATACTGCCCTTGTTTAAACAGTACTTCATCTTGGAAGACTCTTTAGAGAAAACACAAAGTTGAGATACACAACCCGTTGATGAAGTTTCCATATGAGAAACTTGGGAACAAATCTCTCCCAAAGAAACATCTGATGGGGGTTGAGATAATGGAGCCAAGGTGAATTTAACAGTGGTAGGAAGCTGAGGCAGGGATACCAACAATACAGCAAAAAGCTCATTCCGGTCTCCACATTATGCAGTAAATTATCTGCTCCTTCCTGCTGAGAATCAACCCCCATCAGGCAATTTACCAGTCTCTGTTTTCAAACCCAGAGACCGTGGTGCACCTGGCCTCTTCCTCCTGTGAAGCCCTCTGCAGCACGTCATCAACCAGCGATGCTTTTCCCAGGAAGATGGAGGGGGGGGGGGGGGGTGTTTCTCTCATCTGAACTCAGAGAAGCCTCCTGAACATCAGCACCAAATTTCAACTATCCTCTCACCGCCTGGAGGAAAAGCTTGCAAAGAATAGGCCATAAAGGAATCCAGCGGTCCAACAACTGGTGAGGACATATTTGGAAAAGTCCTGAACTTCCCTTTCCTCTTAATCATCATGGCCCAGAGCTCAACCTTGCAACTGCTGCTTGCCTGACAATTTAGCTCCTCTTCCCCCATTGTTCTGTTTGTGTGCATATGCGCTTTATTTCAGGTAGGAAATGTATCCAGGATCTGGAAATGAAGTAGATCCTATTTTGATTGTTAGACTTTGCTTGGATTTTGTTGAAATTATGGGGATATCAGGTCTCTGAAAGCCAAAAGCCCTGAAGACCTTGAAAGGAAAGGAAATGTGTTCATTTTACTTAGAGTGCCTAAGGTTAAAACCCAAAGAACATTATTTGGGTGGACATTCTAAGTTGCTGATTAAAATGTTTTAAGTTATACGGTAGTAGGAAAGAAAAAAAGTTTGAAAATTTGTATAAAAAGTACAAAAAATTGAAAAAAAACCCATAAAAATTGGAAAAACTGCACCAAACCTCTCTCTTTGTCTTTTTCTTATTTCTGTCTATGGTAATTTCTGGAAGTGAAGGAATTTAACCATTGCTGGTTATCTTTCATAGAAACATAAACACAGAAACAGAAATGATGGCAGAAAAAGACCAAATGGCCCATCCAGTCTGCCCAGCAAGCTCCCACTCTTATATTCCCATACTTATCTGTTTCACCGACCACCAAGTTCAGGGCTCTTGTTGGTAACTGTTTGATTTGAATTTCCTGCCACCCCCTGCCATTGATGCAGAGAGTAATGCTGGAGTTGCATCACAAGTAAATCATAAGACTTAATGGTTAAGGGTAGTAACCGCCGCATCAAGCAAGTTACCCCGATGCTTGTTTACCCAGATTGCATAGATCAATGCCTTGTTGGATTTGTCTGAATGTAAATCCTCTTTTTCACACTTCCCCCTGCCATTGAAGCAGAGAGCAATGCTGTATATGCATTCAAAGTGAAGGATCAGGTTTAATTGGTTTAGGGTAGTAACCACCGCAATAAGCAAGCTACCTCCACGCTTATTTGTTTACCCAGACTGTGTAGTTCAGTCCTTGTTGGTTGTTGTCTGAACGCAAATCCTCTTTTCCACATTTCCCCTTGCCGTTGATACAGATAGCAATGTTGGAGTTGCATTAACCATGTGAAGACTTATTGAGAAAGGGTAGTAATCACCAGGTAGTAGCCATCACCATTTCAGCAAGCCACCCCCTTGGCTCTTCTCTTCATTCCCATCCTCTAGCCTTTATGGATCTACAGTGTTTATCCCATGCCCCTTTGAATTCCTTCACAGTTTTAGTCGTCACCACTTCCTCCGGAAGGGCATTCCAGGCATCCACCACCCTCTCCATGAAGAAATACTTCCTGACATTGATTCTAAGTCTTCCTCCCTGGAGTTTCAAATCGTGGAGGAAAATGGTCAAAGTGATAAAATACTAGTGCTCAATATTCAAAGATATCCGGGGGATGACACCAAGATAGTGGGGCCCCCTCCCCCATTCTTTTGTTTTGTGAGCAAATACCATGGGACAAAAGAATGCGGCGCACTCACCTTAAAGGGCCACTGGCCCAAAAAAAGTCCTAGTTGAGATGGCCCCAACAGGCATTTGCCACTTGAGAGAGAGAGAGAGAGACTAGCTATAAGGCCCTCATACTAGGTAGGTATTTATACCTCTATAGGAGGCCCACCTAGTTACTCGAGGTGAGGTTTAAGTAGTAGTGTAGGGGTTAGGGGCCACTTTGACATTCACAGTGCGATGTACGAACAGAACAGTGGACTCTCTACCTGGGTAACATCAAGCTAGCTTGAGAGAACATTGTACAAATCTCATCTTTGTGTGTTTCCTCACTCCGAAGGTCATCAAATCTTCACAAGAGTGCACTGTTCTCTCTCTCTCTCAAAATGCTATTTGCGAAAACATCGCAAAGTGTGATAAAGCCATATCACATGGCTTAACGCAAATTGTGAAGCCAGTCCACTTGGCCAGAAATCCTGCCCCGAACTCCTTCCCTTTTCCTGATTTGCATTGCACCACGCGTTATGGTGCTTTCACATGCGAAAACGCCATATAACACTTTGATAAATGACCCCCTTAGTGTCTTCCTGAAAATCCTTTGATGTTAACCTCACTTCCAGTCTTATTTTTGTCTGTTTTCTGTTGTCTTACACCAGGCAGAAATATCTGTTAAGCAAGTCTGTTTTTAGCTTTTCAGTCTTTTCATATTCCTTCCCTTCACCTCTGAGTCTCACAATGCCACTTTTGTACTTCCTTCTATCACTAAAATAGCTTTAAAATGTGTAAGGCAGCTTAGGCCTTGCTATAAGATTAAATTATTTGCTAAGTTTATCATGGAGTATCTTTCAGTTAGTGAGAGGTTTTGGAAGGTATATTTAAGGTGATGAATGTGTAGAGAACCAGGGGCGGTTCTATCATGAGGCAGTCGCTTCAGGCAGTAAAGTTTTGAGGCGGCAAAAAGTGTCCCTCATAACTCTCCATCTGCAGCCTGCCTTGAGGCACAGTTCTGCAAACCACCCTGAAGGATCCCCATCATCCACAGGCACGAAGAAAAAACCCCAGCAGTAATGCAAATTTGATGACAGGCCCACGGGGTGTTGCCCCCCGTGGGCAAGAAGAAAGGAACCAGCAGCCGACGATGGCCACTTTTACTGACGTGCCTGAGGGGTCCCCACCCCCCTCCGAGCAAGAGGAAAAGGACCATGGCAGCAGCAGCGATGCACTTTAGTAACATGCCCTGGGCCAAAATAAAACCGGATGGAACCAAAGATGACTACCTTCAGGATTACACCCACCCCCACCCCCGCGGGTAGTTAGGACACGGGGAGGAGGAGAGGCGATGCACTGGCAGCAAAGGGAAGGGAAGGTGAGAGAACTCACGTTTCCCCTTCCCCTGACTTAGCTCAGCTCTCCTTCCTTTCTCAATGAGAGGGAAGGGAAGAGGAGCTGAGCTAAGCAAAAAGGGAGGGGTTAGAGGGAGGAGAAGGGGGAAGGAGTGAGGAAGGGGTGAGAGAGAGGGAAGGGGATAAGTGCAAGGGGGAAAGGGGTAGGGGTGTGAGAGGAGGAAGGCAGATGAAAGGGAGTGGAATGGGAGTAACACGTGAGTGAGACTGGGAAGGGGAAAAGTGGGTAGGAGTGAGTGAGTAGGGAGAAGAGCAGAGGAGCACGAATGTTTTGTGGGGATATGAATGAGGGCCAGTAGAAGTAGATGGCTGTTTAGAGTGCCACAGTTTTAGCTGTGGAACAGTGGGGTCAGGAGTGCAATGGCTGCAGCTCCTTGTTCTTCCTACCCATGTGAGCCCAGCATAGGAAGATGTTGCATGGGTCCACGTGGGTGGGAAGGAGGAGGCACAATAACTGCAGCCAGAAGGAGCAGAAGCAGTGTTGGACCATGTGGCCAGAAGAAAGGAGGAGAGCCTCTGCCCAAGTCCCAAGGGGAATGAGTAGTCCTATCGACTGTTCGGGCTATAGTTGGAGGTTGCTACAGTTTGTGCATTCCAGAGGGGGAGAGAATGTGTGTGTGTGAACATGTGAGAGAGTGTGAGCAAGTGTGTGTATTAATGAAAGAGTCAAAGTTTATGTGCAGTGCACTTCCTCCACTCTTCCATGACAATCTCAAAGTGACTGGAAATATAGAGTTCACAGGTAGAATGATGCATTTATTTTATCCTTATAAGTTTTAATTATTGGTTGTTTGATGTGTCTGCTCTTTTTAAACATTTAATTGATTTGTTTTGGAAAATGTTAATAATTCTTATATGAGTCTATTTCATGTTCTATTTGTCAGCTGTTTTGAAATATTCATGTTCTTATTATGTTTTTAATATAATTGTGTTTTATATTTCTTGACTGTAGTTGTTTTAAGAGGAATGGTGATGCTTCTGTTTTTCCATTGTTGCATTGCAAATGGAGTCTGGCTTGTTGCAGTTTCCAGTTCAATTTTTGTCTGGACATTTCTATTTATGGTCTCTTTATTCTCTATTTAGTGAGGCTGTGCTTTGGCTGTGTTCTGCTTGTGGAACCAAGGTGAGGTATTCTGCTATGTGTAGTTTCTGTGTAGGGATGTACAGCAGACTGGCTTGTTCTGTTTTCCTTATAGGAGGTGTATTTGTGTTGCTTTTCATAGGTAGGGTTGATACTGTTTGAGTGCTAGCAGTTAGTGCTGCTTTGGTATCAAAGGTTTAGCAGAAGTTGCTTACCTGTAACAGGTGTTCTCACAGGACAGCAGGATGTTAGTCCTCACATATGGGTGACATCACAGGATGGAGCCCAATCACGGAACACTTTTGTCAAAGTTTCTAGAACTTTGACTGGCACCTACTGGGCATGGCCAGGATGGCACTAACCCTGCAGCCAGCAGGGGTCCCCCTTCAGTCTTGTTTAAAAGCTAAAGTAAGTGCCAAAAAATAAAATAAGAAAACGTAACAAACCCAACACCGTGGGGTGGCGGGCGGGTTTCGTGAGGACTAATATCCTGCTGTCCTGTGAGAACACCTGTTACAGGTAAGCAACTTCTGCTTTCTCACAGGACAAGCAGGATGGTAGTCCTCACATATGGGTGAGTACCGAGCTGAGGATGTCCGAGAAATGCACCAAACATATCCAAGATGTGCAAGAGGCACAAGGACTGGGGTGGAATTTGGTAGAGGGCATCCTGAACCCTAACGGGGCAGGATGTTGGTACATCAAGTTGCAAAAATGGTTGTGCAAGACAGACTGTCCGAAGATGGAATCTTGTCTGCCAGCCTTGTCTAAACAGTAATGGGCTGTAAATGTATGGAGAGAACTCCAGGTAGCAGCTCTACAAATATCAGGAAGCGGCACCGAGCGTAGGTGCGCTACTGAAGTTGCCATGGCCCTGACAGAGTGTGCTTTAACATGGTCTTGAAGTGGAATGCCTGCTTGCTGATAGCAAAAGGATATGCAGTCCGCTAACCAGGAGGAGATAGTCTGCTTACCCACAGGATGACCCAATCTGATGGAATGGTAGGAAACAAACAGTTGGGTGGATTTTCTGTGGGTAGCTGTATGGTCTAGATAGAATGCTAGAGCCCGTTTACAGTCAAGAGTATGCAGATCCTGTTCTCCTGGATTGGAATGGGGCCTGGGAAAGAATACGGGTAGTATAATATATATATATTATAATATATTATATAATAACCACTAGCAGCTCTAACCACTAGGAATAGCCTAGTGGTTAGAGCAGTGGACTATGAACCAGGAGACCAAGGTTCAAGTCCTGCTGTCGCTCCTTGTGACCTTGGGCAAGTCACTTTACCCTACATTGCCTCAGGTACAAAAACTTAGATTATAAGCCCTCTGGGGATAGAGAAATACCTACAGTACCTGAATGTAAACTGGTGTGATATCTCAATTGAGATGAATGTCAGTATATAAAAATAATTATATATATATAATGGATTGATTAATGTGAAACTCCGATACTACCTTAGGCAAAAACTTAGAGTGAGTGCGGAATACTACCCGGTCGTGCAGAAGTTTAGTGTAAGGTGGGTAGGTAACTAGGGCCTGTAACTCACTAACTCTGTGAACAGATGTGATTGCCAAAAGAAAAATCACTTTCCATGTGAGATAGCAAAGATCACAAGATTGGAGAGGCTCAAATGGTGGTTTCATGAGCTGACCCAAAATGAGGTGAAGGGGCCAGAGGGTGCAGTGGAGGTTTGAGGTGGAGCAAGCCCTTCAGAAAACGTGTTACAAGGGGTTGTACTGAAATGGGAACATCCCCAACACCTTTATGGAAGGCAGCTACTGCACTGACATGCACCCTGATGGAAGAAGGTTTTTAGACCTGATTCTGTCAAGTGCCAGAGATAGTCTAGAAATTTCATGGTGGAACAAGTGAAAGGATTAAGGGACAGGGAAGAACACCATAACTTAAACCTGTTCCATTTGGAATAATAAGATTTTCTCGTGGAAGGCTTTCGTGAAGCAATCAAGACACGGGAAACTGGCTCCAAAAGTTTGAGTGGCTGAAGAATTAACCTTTCAACATCCAGGCAGGCAGGGACAAGGCCTGAAGATTGGGGTGAGTTCTGAGTGATCAGAAGTGGGTCCTTCCCCAGGGGAATGTGCCTGCGAATGGAGAGGTCTTGAAGAATCGTAAACCACACTTGGCGTGACCAGTGAGGGGCTATCAGGATCATGCTTCCCTTGTCCTGATGTAACGTCACGAGAGTCTTTGAGAGAAGTGGAAGTGGAGGGAATGCATATAGGAGACCTGTGGCCCATGAGAGGGAGATTGCATCTCTTGGTAGTAAGTGTTGGCTATGAGTGAGAGAGCAAATGTTCTCTACTTTGCAGTTTTGAGGTGACGCAAAGAGGTCTATGCAAGGGTAACCTCAATGTTGGAATATTGAGTCCGCTACTGTGGGGTTGAGGGACCACTCGTGCGGCTGAAAGGTGCGACTCAGCTTGTCTGCCAACACATTGTCCACTCCCAGCAAGTAGGTGGCTTTGAGGTACATCGAGTGGGAAAGGGCCTCTGCCCATATCTGTGCAGCTTCCTGACACAGGAGGTAGGAGCCCGTTCCTCCTTGTTTGTTGATGTACCACATGGCCACCTGGTTGTCTGTCTGAATCAGGATGACCTGGTTAGAAAGGCGATCCTGAAACACCCTGAGAGCATATCTGATTGCTCGTAGTTCCAGGAAATTTATTTGGTGTTTGGCTTCCTCTGGAGACCAGGTCCCTTGCGTTTGTAGATTGGCAAGATGTGCTCCCCAGTCGAGGTTGGAGGCATCAGTTGTAAGGGTTATTTGAGGATCTGGAGCCTGGAAAGGTAGGCCTTTGAGGAGATTGGATTGACTTTTCCACCAAGCCAGAGACAGGCAAAGTGGGTTGGTGATGTGGACAATGGCTGACAGTGGTTGAGATGATTGAATTCACTGTGACCTTACAGTCCACTGCATTACTCTCATGGCAAGACGAGCCATTGGAGTGACATGTACCAAGGACGCCATGTGTTCCAGCAAAACTAGAAATTGACGTGCAGTTGAGCGTTGTCGAGACTGCAGTTGATGGGCAAGAGAAGTGAGAGTGAGAGCTCGTTCTCGAGGAAGAAAAGCTTTTGCTTTGAAGGTGTCCAAGTCTGCTCCTATGAACGACAGGGTTTGTGATGGGACTAGGTTGAATTTTGGGTAATTGATGAGAAACCCTAGGGAGACCAGGGTATGCAAGATGAGACATAGGGACGTCAAAGCAGCTTGCTGGGTGGGAGCCCTGATCAACCAATTGTCGATGTAGGGGTAGACGTGGACACCTTGAGTCCTGAGGAATGCTGCTACTACTATGAGGCACTTGGTGAAGACTCGTGGTGCAGATGCCAGGCCAAATGGTAGCACTCGGTATTGATAGTGCTTTGGCCTACCAGGAATCACAGAAATTTGCGATGAGACGGAGTTATTGCGATGTGTGTGTGTGAGCATCCTGGAGGTCTAGAGAGCAGAGCCAGTCTTCCCTTTGCAGAAGGGGAAGGAGGGAACCCAAGATTACCATCTTGAACTTTTCTGTTTGTAGGTACTCGTTTAAGGCGCGAAGGTCCAGTATCGGGCGAAAGCCACCTAACTTTATTGGGATTAGAAAGTACCGAGAACAGAATCCTAGGCCCTGTTGGGAGTAGGGCACTGGTTTGATTGCTCTGGATCGCAGGAGGAGGGAGACTTCCTGATCCAGGAGTGGTGAGTGATCGGATGTTCCCCACGTCAGCCAAGGTGGGGAGTCCGGCGGAATGGAGAGAAAGTTGAGGTGATAACCTTGAGTAACTATGGTAAGGACCCACTGGTCTGAGGTGATTGTGTGCCAGATGTTGCTGAAGTGACACAATCGACCTCCCACTGGTACATGTAATAATGGAGGCTGAATACTGCTCTCTAGGAAAGAGTCAAAAACCAGATGCTGGACCTGGCTGAGGGGTTGTCTGTGGTTTTTGTCTACGAGGTTGTCTGGACTGGCCTTTCTGTTAAGGCTTAGTAGAACGACCTTTAGACGGTGGAGGATATGATTTCTTTTGGTGGTAAAAAGACTTTTTGGAATCCTTTCTGAACGTTTGCTTAGCAGGATATTCAGAAGGCAACAAGGAGAGTTGGCGAAGAGTCTTGTGGTGATCTTTAAGCTGTGCCACTGCTTGCTGTATCTGTTCACCAAAATGGTTGTCACCAGTGCAAGGCAAGTCGGATAGTCTGTCCTGGATCCTCAGGTTGTAGGTCTGAAGACTTTAGCCTAGCCCACCTCGTCGCAGAAATAGCTGCTGCTGATACCCTAGAAGCGGTGTCAAAAATGTCATATGCTAATCTGATTTCATGTTTGCCCGCTTCTAATCCTTTTTGAGCCAGGGCATGAAATTGCTCTTGAAACTGCTGAGGTAGGGATTCAGCAAAGTCCTGCATTTGCTTAAAGAGGACCCTGTTGTACTGGGTCATATAGAGTTGGAAAGAGGCAATGCGAGATATAAGCATTGACCCATGAAAAATCGCCGACCTATGGTATCCAGGAACTTTTGTTCTTTCCCTGGAGGGAAAGAAGAGTGAGGCTTGGAGCATCGGGCCTTCTTTTGGGCTGACTCAACAACCACTAAATGGTGATCCAATTGAGTTTTTTGGAAACCTGGAGTTCACTGGACTAAGTATGTGGTGTCTGCTTTTTGGTTGACTGGTGCCACCGAACCAGGATGCTCCCAATTCCTCTTTAGAATATCCAAGAAGACATCATGGATAGGGATAGAGGTGATTTCTTTAGGAGCATCCAAAAATTGCAGAAGTTCCATCATCTGGTGTCTATCATCCTGTTCTGTCTGAAGTTGGAATGGAACCAATTCAGACATTTCGTTCACAAAATTAATGAAGGACAAGTCCTCTGGAGGAGAATGCTTCCTGCTTTCGGCAGGAGAGGGTGGTGATGGTAAGTCATCGGTATCCTGGGACGAGTCATCGGTCCATGGATCATAGGTTTCATCACCAGCACCCCTAGGATCCTCAGAGGGATGAAATGTTGGTATTCCTGAAGGTCCTGGTTTAGACACCGAGGGCATCGAGGTAGTCACCGGAGGCATCGATGGCAGCACCAAGGGCATTGATGGACAGATCGGAGGCACCGATGGTAGCAAAGACCCTATCGGTGACATCGATGGCTGAGGCATCAGTAGAACTCCCGATGGAGGAAGAAATAACGGTGTTTCTCCTTCTTCAGTCGATGAGAGAGGAATTGGGGAGGAGGGCACCGGGCCCATCAGTGCCCCCAGATCCATCGGAGGAAAATCGGCGAGTGGTGCTTCCATCCTCATCAGTAGCGGTGCCAGTGCTGCAGGAATTGGATCGGTAGCCGGTTCAGGAATCGGCACCGGCATTGGAGGAATCTTGAAGCCTTGCATCGCTCTGCCGATGGCCTCTTGAATCATCTGATCCAATTCCGCTCGGACACCTGGAGCATGCAGCCCCAATACCGGAGGAGGAGGTGGAGGCGTAGCCGGAGGAACCACCGTTGGAGGCTCAGATGATGGCGACGTCAAGGGCTGGCCTGCGTCGATGGTCTGAGACCTACAGTGTCGATGCCGATGTTTTTCTCGACGATCTCCTTGGTCCTTTTCCTGAGGTGGAACAGAGGGGGCCGCCGGCTGCGGAGTCATTGATGCTGGTCGGACACCGGTCAGTGCTCGATACTGGCATGACGTAGACGGTGTCGGCTCGGATGACGTCGATGCTATGGACGGAGTAGGGGTTTGTGACCGAAAGAGAAGTTCCATCTTCTCATTCTAGCCTTGTGACCTTTTGTGTCATTAGGGCACATTTGGTGCAAGTTAGGACATCATGCTCGCTCCCTAAGCACATTACACAGACCTTGTGAGGGTCTGTAATGGACATTGTGCGAGTGCAGTCGGGACATCGATGGAACCCCAACGCCATGGCCTCTCAAAAAATTTAGGAGCGGTGCGGTCGACGGCCAGTAGGCTGTGAGGGCAGAACCCGACGGGAATCGACCGGAACCAGGTAAAAAACTTACCGGACCACCACAGAAGTGAAAATTCAGTAGGGGGACCCCGTGGGGTATTAAATTATGAAGTAATTCCGTGAGGAAAATTCCTGTCAGGAATCTCTGAAGAGCTCCTTAACCCACGTGGCTACTGCTGCGCAGAAAAAAGAAGACTGAAGGGGGACCCCTGCTGGTTGCAGGGTTAGTGCCATCCTGGGCATGCCCAGTAGGTGCCAGTCAAAGTTCTAGAAACTTTGACAAAAGTGTTCCGTGATTGGGCTCCATCCTGTGATGTCACCCATATGTGAGGACTACCATCCTGCTTGTCCTATGAGAAACTGTATTATAATTTGTAATTCAGTTTATTTATCGCTGTCTGAGGGCCAAGCTCATATCTAACACACTTTATAACAGGCCTAATACCATATGTGTTGCAAGTGTCTTGCTTTTTTGCAGGATTTTCTGACTGACACCACAATAGTGCATGTAAATATAATATACCTGATGTAAACTCTATTATTATAAATGAGCAATTTGTAATTGTGTGTGGGAGAGCCAGGGAGTGAACAGGGGTGGGCGCAAGGCTGTACAATTTGCCTAGGTGGTCAATGTACTCGCTTCCAGTTCCTCAGGGGTCAAATGTTGGGGAAGGGTGGAAGGCAGATGGTAGAGTTCCTGGGAGTGTGAGAAGGTTACCAACTTCCTGGAAATACAAATAGTACTCTATCTGCCACTCTTCTGGGAACCCTGACCCCTGCCTCCCCTCTTGCTCAGCATTTCAAATCACCAAAAGGACTAGACTGTAAGGGGGAATCTATCCCCTCACCCCCCCCCCCCCCCCCCCCGCTCTGATTTGACCTGCGCTTCGCCTTGGGGGGGGAGGGGGAGTGTTTTCTTTTTTCTCGCTTCAGGCATCAGATTGCCTTGAGAACCCTCTGGGTTCCTACTAGGAGGAATGGTTCAACTTTGGAGGTGAAACAGAGATGTTGTGTTCCGCGCTCATGGAAGCCATAAGCGCGGCCCCCTACCTTGCCCGCGACGGCGACCCACCATGGGAACTCCGGAGGAGAACCCTGACCCGATGCCCATCGCTTCGGCGCGGGTCCCCGCTCTGGCCGCCAGTTGGGGAGCCGTCCCTGCTCCTCCCTCCCGGCGTCCTGCAGCATGTCCTCCGGAGGAAATCCAAGATGGCCACCGCCATCTTTAGGCACGAGGCCGCGCCCCCTCATTAGATTTAAAGGGACCTGATCCCTTTAACCAGGTTCAGCTGTTCCCTATGAGCCAGAGCAGAGGAAGTATAAAAGGAGGCTTCCTCTGCTCATTCCTCGACTTGGCAACTTCCGTGGTTGGTCAGGTCTGCTTGCTTTGGTGAGTTCTTGTGTCTTGAATCCTTGTTCCTGTCTCATCTTGGTGTTCTTGGTTTCTGACTTCGGATCGGCTAGCGGTGATTCCTGGTGTTTGACTTCGGACTGGCAAGCGGTGATTCTCTGGTGTGTGACTTCGGACTGGCAAGTGGTGATCCCTCGGTGTGTGACCTCGGACTGGTAAGCGACGACCCTCTGGCACTTGACCTTGGACTTCTTCTTGACCATCGTCTCCAAGGGCCCACCTAAGTCCCAGTGGCCCGGGTCTATACGGGCTCCTCCTGGGGGTACCGCGGGCTTCCAAGGGTGAAGCTCCAGCCAACCCTTGCACCGAACGCTCGACCTTCCAAAGGTCCACCTAAGTCCCAGAGGTCCGGTTCCCTACAGGCTCCTCCTGGGGGGACCGTGGACTTCCAGTGGCGAAGACACACTTCCTTCCTCGACGTCACAACTCTTCGTCTGTCTCTACAGTCGCCTCTGCCTCCAGTGCCAAGGGTCAGCTGGTCACGTCTTCTGTTCCTGCCTCACCACCCGACGGGAGAACCTACGGATCTTCCTCCTAAGGTATTCCATCCTCCAATCGGCCCAAGGGTCCACAAGCCTGAGCATAACAAGAGACAGCAGTAGTATGGGATGTAGCTCCCCATGTGGGAATCTCAGATGGTGAGCTCTCAGTCTATATAAACTATTGCCATCATCTTAAATTGTGGAACTTTCAGTTGACCCTTTTAGGGGCAGAATGTCCCCTTTGCAATTTGTTTGTTTTTCTGGCAAAGCATCTTGGGATCTCCAGAACTGAGACTTGGGTATATGGAAGAAGAAACAATGCCTTTTCCATTATTCTTGCCACGTTTTTAGATACCATACCTTTCTGTTAGGAGGAGGAAGTTTTTTTCCACCCTTTCTATTTCTGAATTTGGTTTCTCCTTTGTTTAAGAGCTTTACAGTTTTGTTTTGTTTTTTCTGTTTTTCTGTGTACCCTAGGGGCCAGAGGCTCAGTTCTGTTACCATCTTTAGGAAGAGTGTTATCCCTTTGAGTTAACATGCAGACCATCATTTATTCTTGGGGAAAGGAATAAGAAGATTGTGAAGAAGAACTGTGGCACCAGTCAGGTCAGGGGCATAGGATGGCTGCTGCCAGGTGCCCTACAATACAGTCCACCCTGCTACATTACCTTGTGAGCACAACTTTCTTTGGTGCAAAAAGCCTATCAATTTTCTTCTCACAGCAACCCAATTCCTAGAGGGAAAATTAGCTAAATCCATCCCTTAAAATAATCGCCTAACTACTAAAAGCAGTTACAATAAAATATGTGAATGGTAAAAAATATTTCTGCAAGAACATAAGATATGCCATACTAGGTCAGAGCAAGGGTCCATCAAGCCCAGCATCCTGTTTCCAGCAGTGGCCAATCCAGGATAGAAGTACCTGGCAAGTACCCAAACATTAAATAGATCTCAAGATACTATTCCTTATTGATTAATAGAAGTTTATGGATTTTAACTCTAGGAACTTATCCAAATCTTTTTTAAACCCGGTTACACTAACTGCCGTAACCACATCCTCTGGCAATGAATTCCAGAGCTTAACTATGCGCTGAGTGACAAAGAATTTTCTTCAATTAAATGAGCTACTTGCTAACTTCATGGAGTGCCCCCTGGTCCTTCTATTTTCTGAGAAAGTAAATAACCAATTTACATTAAAGTCCTTTCATGATTTTGTAGACCTCTATCATATCCCCCCTCAGTAGTCTCTTCCCCAAACTGAACAGCCCTAACCTCTTTAGCTTTTCCTCACAGAGGAGTCGTTTCATGCTCCTTATTATTTTTGTCACCCTCAAAATGATTTTCTGCATGCAAATGAAATTAATAAAAAGAAAACTTTTGTTTAAAATAGAAATTAAGAAGAGAGGACCAAAATGCCATAAAAGCCAGTGATGATAAGTATGTTAATTTTCACAGCAAGAATTCAAGTTACACAAGAACTGGACCTTTACAATACAGACAAACCCTCACCGAGAACAAAATAGAAACATTCCAACAAAAACTGTACTGGAAACCAGAAGCTTGACTGTATTATGCAGTACAGAAATGGAAAAACAGAAACCTCATAATTCCTTGCAAAACATCAAGCAATAAAATCAAGATATATAAAACATCATTCATAATATTAAAACCATGGTAAAAAAAAGAATAAATGCCAACACAGCCAACGAACATCCAATAATTAAAAAAAAACTTGGACACATTTGTTCTATTTCCCAAACATCAATAAAATATTTCAAAACATTTGATGAATAAAATATCCAATAATTTAAAAATGTTCTAATATTTTACCAAAAAAAACAATAAAATATTTTAAAACAAAAGAAACATCAAATTACACCCAATAATTAAAACCAATAAGGATTAAAAAATCTCCTACTCTTCATTCTTGGGATCTTTTGATTTCCGCTCACCCTGAATTATCAAAGATTAGGGGAGTTAGGGCCACACAAACTATCTCCTCTCTTCCTCATTCCCACACACACATACTAACAATTTCATTCTTTCACACACTCCTCGAAAAATGCCAATGCTCTCACACACACTCCCTCTCTCACACACACACACACACAGGCTTGTGTGTGCGACTCACCAAGCCCTAGAACAGTAATACATCACCTACTGGGCAAACAGAACAAACCAGACTTCTACAAATCCCTACATAGACACTACACGCTAATCAAAATACTGTACCTCTGTCACACATGTACATCACAGACAGACCCTTACCTAATACAGCATAAGCGACTACAAATTAGAAAGAGAAACATGCAGGCAAAATTGAAATGGAAAGCTAGAGAAACCAGATTCTGTAAACTCTGGAATACTGAAGAAAAAGCAAAATACAAATATATAATAAATGCACATTCCCAAAGATGGCATATTCCAATTGTTGAAATGGCAAAATAATTTGTTTTAGCCATGTTGTCTGATCTTATTTTTCTAATCAGTTGGTCCCATTCTCTTTTTCCCCCTTGTCTATCTTTTCCTTATTCCTTTTCAGGGTCTCTTTTAATCTTTCTGTTTCTTCTCTCTCTTCCTGTCTTCTTTCCTTCATCCAGACACGCACATAGGCTCTCTCTCACATGCGCTCTCTCACACGCAAGCTTTCTCTCTCACAGGATCCCACTTTTTCATGCTCTCTCTCACATACACACAGGCTCCCATTCCCACACAGGTGCCCACTCTCATATGCTCTCTCACACGCAAGCTTTCTCTCTCACAGGATCCCATTCTTTCATGCTCTCTCTCACATACACACAGGCTACCATTCCCACACACAGGTGCCCACTCTCATATGCTCTCTCTCACATGCAGGCTCTCGCTCTCACATACTCAGAGTCGTAGCTAGCCTATGACTGATATGGCCTCGTCCATAGGCGCCATCTACTGGAGAGCGCCACTGCTCCCTCACCCTGTGGCTGAACAGCCATTTCCTCATTCCCCAATACAGCCCTTACTCTTAAGAATGCTGTGCCGTGGGAGAGAAGAGCTGCTGCACCTGTTCCAGGTGCCCCGTCTCCTCGCAGGGTCCTCCTTAAAGGCAATAGAGGGAGAGAGCGGCAATAGAGGGAGAGAGCAAATCCAGAGAAATCTGCACCAACACTCTCATACAACTCATTTGCGGCCTGCACAGCCCACGCACCCCCTCCCTCCAAGAAGCAGCGGGCTGGAAGAAAAAACGTTTGCAGCAAGAACAGGGCCGTCAGATGCAATTACCTCCTTTCACCTCCCCTCTGGCAGTGAGAAGAAGTGCAGCAAGAAGCACCAGCCTCCTCTCCCTTCCTCCCAGTGAGGGGCAGCGTGGCTGAAGGGCCACTAGTAATATTGGACTTCCCTCCAGCCCAACAGCAGTCAGGAGCAGCACAGCAGCGGGGCTGCAAGAATTGTCAGCTTCCTTCCTCCTCCTACCTCCCGTGCAACACTGAGGAACAGTGCTGCCACGGGCCTCAAAATAAGCATAGCAACTCTCTCCTCTTAGTCAGGAGCAGAAGAAACACTGCTTGGAAGCTAGAACAATCTGGTAGGCCATGGGGGATGAACAAAGAGGCTGCTGCCCCTTGTGCATCTAGACTGAGAAACAAGTGAAAGAGCATATGTTTCTATGTATATGATTAAGAGAGAGAGAGCAAACAAGTGTGTATGTGTTTGTTTGTGTGTTTGTGTGTGTGTGTGTGATTCAGAGAGCGAGTGAATGAGCATGCATGTGTGCGTATGACAGAGCATGAACAAGTGTGTGTGTGTGAGTATGATACAGAAAGCGTGAACAAGCAAGTGTGTGTGTGTATGAGTGACAGAGAGAGCAAACAAGCATATGTGAGTGTGTGTGCATACCTCTATCGCCTCAGGTACAAAATTAGATTGTAAGCCCTGTGAAGACAGGGAAATACCTATAGTACCTGAATATAATCTTTGAACACTTTGAAGTGCCGAAAAACGGAATATAACAATAAATAAATAAATGATTGAATGAGAGTGTGTGTGTGCATGATTTGAAATAGGGAATGAGCATGTGTGTGTATGATTTGAGAGACAGCACAAACATATGTGTGTGATAGAGAGTGCGAACAAGTGTGTGTGTATGATTGCGAGAGTTAATGAGCATGTGTGTATGTATGACTGCGAAAGCGAGCGAATGAGTGTGTGTGTGTATGACTGAATGAGCATATGTGTGTGTATGATTGAGAGAGAGTGAACAAATGTGTGTCAGTGTGTATATGATTGAGAGAGAGAGAAAATGAGCGTGTGTGTGTATGTGTATGATTGAGTATGTGTGAGAGAGAGAGAGAGGCAAGCCATGACAATCTCATGGGATCTGAAGATCAAAAGTTTCTAGGTATGGAAAACAGGGGAGTTTATCTTATCCTTATTAATTATGGGGTTGATTTTCTAAATCGCGCACGTGCGTCCATGTGCGCGCTGTTCCCAGCACGCGCACATGGTCGCGATGATTTTATAACATGCGCACATCGGTACGCGCATGTTATAAAATACGATTCCTGCGTGCACATGCATGCCGGATTTTAATATCCGCGGTCGGGTGTCATCTCCCACGTGAAAGGGGGAGTATTTTACAAAAATAAGTATGGCGACACAAGAAGGCCTTTTCCTTAATTGGAGCGGACTGGGAAGGAATTTCCATATCCCCCTACCAACACTTCCTCCCTTTTCCCCTCTCCTGGATTGCAAACTGGCTAAAAGACAGGAAACAGAGAGTAGGATTAAATGGACAATTTTCTCAGTGGAAGGGAGTGGACAGTGGAGTGCCTCAGGGATCTGTATTGGGACCCTTACTTTTCAATATATTTATAAATGATCTGGAAAGAAATACGAGTGAGATAATCAAATTTGCAGATGACACAAAATTGTTCAGAGTAGTTAAATCACAAGCAGATTGTGATAAATTTCAGGAAGACCTTGTGAGACTGGAAAATTGGGCATCCAAATGGCAGATGAAATTTAATGTGGATAAGTGCAAGGTGATGCATATAGGGAAAAATAACCCATGCTATAATTACACAATGTTGGGTTCCATATTAGGTGCTACAACCCAAGAAAGAGATCTAGGCGTCATAGTGGATAACATGTTGAAATCGTCGGTTCAGTGTGCTGTGGCAGTCAAAAAAGCAAACAGAATGTTGGGAATTATTAGGAAGGGAATGGTGAATAAAACAGAAAATGTCATAATGCCTCTGTATCGCTCCATGGTGAGACCGCACCTTGAATACTGTGTACAATTCTGGTCGTCTCATCTAAAAAAAGATATAATTGCGATGGAGAAGGTACAGAGAAGGGCTAACAAAATGATAAGGGGAATGGAACAGCTCTCCTATGAGGAAAGACTAAAGAGGTTAGGACTTTTCAGCTTGGAGAAGAGACGGCTGAGGGGGGATATGATAGAGGTGTTTAAAATCATGCGAGGTCTAGAACAGGTCGATGTGAATCGGTTATTTACTCTTTCGGATAATAGAAAGACTAGGGGGCACGCCATGAAGGTAGCATGGGGTACATTTAAAACTAATTGGAGAAAGTTCTTTTTTACTCAACGCACAATTAAACTCTGGAATTTGTTGCCAGAGGATGTGGTTAGTGCAGTTAGTATAGCTGTGTTTAAAAAAGGATTGGATAGGTTCTTGGAGGTGAAGTCCATTACCTGCTATTAAGTTCACTTAGAGAAGAGCCACTGCCATTAGCAATGGTAACATGGAATAGACTTAGTTTTTGGGTACTTGCCAGGTTCTTATGTCCTGGATTGGCCACTGTTGGAAACAGGATGCTGGGCTTGATGGACCCTTGGTCTGACCCAGTATGGCATTTTCTTCTGTTCTTATGTTCCTCCCCGACCCCTAAACTAACCCTATCTACCCTAGAAATTTTTGTTTTAAAACTTACCCACTCCGAGCAGGTGTAAGTACCCGGTGCGAGCTTCCCTGGGACAGGGTCTAATGGCTGCTGTCCCGGCCGGCCTCTGCCAGACCCCGCCACCCTGGCCCGCCCCTTTCATCAAGCCCGGCACTTCTGTGCATATCGGGAAATACGTGGCCGGGCCGTTTTTAATATACGCTCGGTGTGAGCATGGCCTGGCTACACGCTTATCTCCCGGAATTTACGTGCGCCGGGCTTCGAAAATTCAGGCGTATAACTCTATGACATTATTTGAGGCATCTGCTGTTTTGAAATACTTTATGGGCATTTGGAAAAGATTCTTCTTTTATGTATTTTATTTTAAGGTTTTCTACAAAAGAGCACCAAGACACAGCAGAACAAGACATGCAATTTTTCGCCGCAGCTTACCCTTGTCCCAACCCAACCCACCCCTCCCAATACCCTCCCTCCCCTAATATATTCACATCCAAAGCAGGGAATACCACTAACATTTAGTCAGTTGAAAGAAAAGAAAATTAACAGGAAGACTCCACAAGATAACACAGGAAACTCTGAGAGTCAGCATACTAGGCTAAAACTGTGCAGACTATGCAAAAGAACCAGATTTCTATCCAGCATCGTATGTATTGTGTTCTAACTGTTACAATAAAGCAAACAAACTACTACGTGCTTTCAGTCAATGTCATCATATAAGCATGCCAGATATCCAAAAACAAATCATATTTAGATTTTGATGAACGGCGAACAGAGATATGTTTGAAAACTGCCATTTTATGTAACTTCAATTTCCAGTATGTGATTGAAGGTTTCTCCACTTTTATCCAATGATCTAAAATGGATTTCTTAGCCAGCAGGACGGCTTTCTGCAAAAAACATCTGTTGCGCCTTTGCAGTTTTGGAATATATCATATCCATACAGTCAAATAGTGGAATAGAAAAACAATACAATCCTTCTAGATAGCGCAAAACAGCCTTCCAGAAAGATTTTATCACTTCATAATCCCCCAAAACAATGAAATAGAGTATGCTGTGCTACCATACATTTGATACTTTTATGTGTGGCAGCCGGCTTAGCTTTATAGGCCCAAATACTGGAGACAAACATACGTCTGAGAAATTTGAAATAGTTCTCACGCAGTAAGAAATTTTCTGAGATAATATTACAGTTCCCGCAACAAGATTTTAATATTTGAACTGAGATAGGAGTGTCTACCTCCTGGTTCCAATTAGCGACCAAGTCATGCACAGGGATGTGTAAAGTAAATACTCTTTATGGCTTTTGTCAAAGATGCACCCAGGGTCTTTTGACCAGGTGGGTCATAAAAAACCTATCAAAAAGGTGGGCATTATTTACTTTGTATGTACGTCATGTTCGATAAAATGTCTAATCTGTAGGTATACATAAAACTCCTTGTGTGAAAGATCAAAGGTTAACCGGAGCTCCTCAAAAGAGAGAACCGCTCCGGTATCTGCATAGATGAACTGCCTTAAGGCAGTGAGGCCCATTTCATGAGTTCCGGATTTACCGAACCTGGGCCTGGATTTTTCAAAATGCACTAAATATCGCCTGCGATAGAAAAAGGGGTGTGTTTTATGGTAAGAGACAGTTTATCACAATTTGCACTAATACCTAGTATGAAGAGCTAAGTTGCCACAACTTTCAGATAAGTGCCAGAATGTGGTATTTCCTACATACAATGAGAGAGAGAGAGAGAGAGAGAGAGAGAGAGAGAGAGAGAGAGAGAGAGAGAGAGAGAGAGAGAGACTAGCCATAATGCCTTCACCCTACATAGGTATTTATATCTCTATGGGAGGCCCACCTAGTAGCTCGGTGTGAGGTTTAGGTATCAGTATAGGGGTTAGGGGCCACTTTGACATTCAAAGTGAGACATACGAACAGAACAGTGCTCTCTTGTGAAGATTTGATGAACCTCGGAGTGAGGAAACTCACTCAAAGATGAGATTTGTGCAATGTTCTCTCCACCTAGCTTGATGGACTCTCTACCTGGGCCTCCCATAGAGATATAAATATCTATGTAGGTTAAAGGCATTATGGCTAGCCTCTCTCTCTCTCTCTCTCTTTCAGAGCTGTAAAACAGGCCTGTGAGAACACATCACAATAAAGGCTTAACAATACTGGAAAAGGCATAGGTAACATTGCATTAAAGCTGTGCAATAGGACTACAGTAAACCCAGCCTAACTTTTCCGATTTGCATCACACCATACATTATGGTCTTAACGCATGTGAAAACGCCTTATAGCATTTTGATATATGACCCCCCTGGTGAGAGCCTCAGGTGGCCAGCAATAGAGAGAAAATGGGAAACTTCCCAGTGGGAACCCAGTCTGTTACAAAGGATCTTCCACACCTGTTTGCACAAGATAATGATAGGGTGATATTTTACATAAGCTGGCAGAATATGGCCAGGGACGTGTAATAAATTACCCAAAATAAATAATGTGTACCAGGCCTGTAGAAAGCTAGTTGGAGAAAACATATCCGAGCCAGTGAACCAATCTTTGGCATGTCATAATAAGCATGCTAGATTATAACTCTGTAAATTGGGATAGTCCATCGCTCCCACCTCCCATGATAGCTGCATCTTACTTAAAGACAAATGAGCCATTTTAACCCCCCCACCCCCAAAGAAATTTCCTTAGTGCCCTTTCTACTTCCAACAAAAGTTTTCGTTTAATCCAGAGTGGCAACATTTGCAGAGTGTATAACCATCTTGGTAGCTCCATCATCTTGAACAAATGGATCCATCCTGATAAAGAAAGGGGCAGTGACTACCACTCCATCAACTTTCTTTTTATCTTAGTTAATTGATGGCAAGATATAACAATCGTATATAGTGTGAATATCAGCCGGGATTTTAATCCCTTGGTATTTCATCTCCGCTTCCACCCAACATAAAGGAAACAAGCCTGGCCATTGGGCCTCCAAGGACCCCAAGACATCCAAGACTTCTGATTTATCAAGATTGATTTTAAGCCTGAGAATGAGCTGAATTGCATTTGCAGAGCCATCACTTTCGGGACCAAAGAACAGGGTCTGTCAAGAAGACAAAGACATCATCTGAAAAGGCAGCTATTTTAAAATGTACTGCCTATAATTTAAATCCCTGAATTTCTGGGCATTCATCTATTTTCCGCAATAGTGGGTCTAAGGAAAGGATATAAAGAAGCGGAGATAATGGGTACCCCTGCCTCGTCCCCCTTTGTGGCTCGAATTCCGCCGACATGTAACCATTTGCCAAGACGATGGAGCTAGGTTCTTTATATAATAAAGAGATATTGTGCAATATTTCCCTCCTCAAACCCATAGCGATGGAGAACAAATATCGCCAGACCACACGATCAAATGCCTTTTCAGCATCGAATCTTACGACTAGCGCCTGCACTTGAGAATTCTTACTCTGCATCATAGCCATTCACAATCTCTCAAAGTGTTTGCTCACCGGCCTCCCTTTCACAAATCCTGCCTGATTCTGGAAAATCAATGTAGGCAGTATCAGATTTAAGTGGTTTGCCATGATTTTGGCAAAAAGTTTCAAATCATAATTTAAGAGGGATATGGATCTATATGAGCCTGGCTGAGATGGGTGCTTTGCCTCTTTAGGGAACACCATAATATAAGCCCTTTTAGCCTCTCTGGGAAAAGAGCCCTGGAGTAACGCTCCGGTAAAATACTCCTTAAAGAGTTTCCCCTATGTCCCTACTTAAAATCCTATAAAAATCTGCATTAAACCCATCGGGGCCCAGGGCTTTGTGTAAAGGGCTTGTCTTTATACTCTCCAGAATTTCCGATAAATTAAATAGTCTGTTTAACCAGGACAACTGTTGATCAGATACCGTTGGCAAATTTAAATCTTGAAATAACCTATCTTCTGCCAAGCAAGCCCCCTCTTCTGGTTCACCCTTATAAAACTGTTCATAAAAAGACTGGAAAATCTTACAAATTGCCTCAGCGGATGTTTGTCCTAACCCATATTGATCCTTCAGCACCTCAATGTAAGTATGCCCCTTTTTTACCTTAACCAGGTTGGCCAATAATCTTCCCTCTTTGTTCCCGTATCTATATAATTTATGGGAGGTTTATAAGAGAGTCTTCATTGTTTTTTGATGCACATAACAATTTAAAGGATAAAGAGTCTCTCTATAATGGGTCTCGTTAGCCACTGAGGGGAACCTTATCATCTGCACCTTGGCCTTTTGGAACTCCTCTAGCGCCACAATTTGTTTATTCAATAATTTAGCATTACAAATCATATATGAAGTGATTTTCCGTGGCATAACATCCTTCCCAGTATCCCAAAATAACAAAGGATTTGATTTGTGTTGGGAATTATATTCCTCATATTCTTTCCATTCAAGTTTGAGGTATTCCTGAAATTCACTATCTCCAGTGAGATGAGTAGGGAACCTCCATCTACACTGACCCATCTGAGGGCCCCCTATCCTGACATCCACCCATACCTGGGAATGATCAGAGAATTCAGTGGATCCTAGTTTTAGCCTTAACAACTTTAGAAAAGGTAGTCTCCGATATCAGTATATAATCTATACAAGACATGGACCGATGTGTGTGAAATCCTTTTCTTCAGGATGCAAGATCCGCCAGACATCAAGGAATTGCAAGTGTTTACAAAGGAAAGGAATACCTTTATTTTTTCTCACTCTGGATATAGAAACCTGAGAAGATCTATCTACAGTGGGATCCACGGCACGATTAAAATCTCCAGCTAAGAGCAAAGCACCTTTAACATAAACAATCAAGTCCCTCACCAACCCTTCAAATAATGTATGACTATATGTATTGGGGGCATAAACACTACATACTGTGGTGATTTGACCATATAGCTTCCCAGTGACAAAATGAAACTGTCCCTCAGAATCTTAATGTGTTGAAATATGCTCAAAAGCCACATTTACCAAAGAGAATCGCAACCCCTCCCTTCCTATTTACTGCAGAGGAATAAAAAATATTGCCCAACCAATCACTGACCAATTTACCATGTTCCAAATCACTTAAATGAGTCTCCTGTAAACAAATGATCTTAGCTTTTGGTCTGCTTCACAGGGGATCCCAATCCTGCTATATTCCACAAAAGCATTGTCAACCATTTTCCAATCAATGGAGAGCATTCTTGCAATATGACATCCATACCCATATTAACTGGACACCAATCCTCCCCATCCTAGGGAACTAACTCCCATCGAAACCTCCCATAACTACTACTGAGAGTGCAGTGACAAAGACTCTGCTTGGATAGAGCCATTTTATTTTCTTTGGATGCCAGTAAAATACCCAGCCCCTGTCCCTGCCCCCACCTCTCACCTTCCCACCCTAGCTCCCATCCTTTCTCCCACCAACATAACCAAGTTACCCCCAAAACAAGGAGGTACAGAAACCACATGTACTATTCGTACCAGTGCCCCCTCTGTGTTCCATCAATACTTATAACATCCCACTTAGCTATTTAAGAAAAACAACATACCCTTAAAGCAAGCTTACTTTCTTGTAACATATCATATAGAAAGAAACCAGTATATAAGACATATAACAGTGACATATATCTGGATGCACCGTAACATTATCAACATATGAAGCATAAGCCAATACTGCATGTCTTTCATTTTTCCATTAATGATTCCAAGAATTGTTGAGCGCATGCCGCTTATTCGAAAACATTCCAGGAACCCTTATGCTCCAGTCGAAGCCTCGCTGGGTATTGCAATGTGAAATGGATATGGCCATTGAATAAATCCGCACAGAGTTTAGAGAAGTTTCTCTGCTTCTGCGTGATCACAATGGAGTAATCCTGAAAAATCAAAATTCTGCCTCCATCCCATAACAGTGCAGACGTTTTCCAGTAGGCTTGTAGGATCGCAAGTGTGTGTGAAATTCAAAAAACGTGCAATCACGGTACGGGATCTTGATGTTCCTTGGGTTCGAGTTCCCAACCAATGCGCATGCTCCAGTGGCACCTTCCAATAAGCGCATCTAAACCTAACTCTTTCAGCAGCCATCCTTCCAACAAGGAATGTATTTCATGATCTGACAGAGACACCGAAAAGCCCACAAAACAAAGATTATTCTCATGCCCAAATCATCCACCTTGGCTTCCAAAGTCAGGATCTGTTTTTTCAAGGCTCCTTGCTTCTCTTTTAGGGCCTATGTTTCAGACTCCACCTCCCCCACTCAGTTTTGTGTATCTTCCACCTGAAGCTTAATTTTATTCAGGGTTTCATTGCCCAATGTAATTTGTTGTGATATTGTTTGAGAACAGGTGTCTAGGGCTTGTACCACAGCTTTGGTCACTTCTTCTACCAAAGCACCATTACCTGAAGCTGAGCGCAGGCTCGGAAGGCCATCAGCCATTTTGTTGTCGGTAGGCTTGCCCACGATTTTTTTGTCCTGTTGTTGTTTTGCTGATATATCGGTGCTTCCCCGGAGGAGAAAATCATCCATAAACCGTTGAGAAGCCACTGGGAAGCAAAGCTTCTTCCTCTTCTCAGCTGCTGGTGACCTCCCGGATGTCTTCTTTCTTTGGCTGCCAGTGGGATGGGGTCTGCCGGCGGCCTCCGGAGCCTGTTCCTCTTCTTGGCTGCTGGCAAGATGGGGTCCACTGATGGCCTTGAGAGCTTCTTCCTCTTCTCAGCTGCCGGCGGGATGGGGCCAAGTGGTGGCCTACCAGTCCTGCCCCTCTTCTCGACTACCAGCAAGATGGGGTCTGCCAGCAGCCTCTCAGACCTCTTCCTCCTCTCTGTTGCCACTCTTCTGGATGTACACGCAGTTGGTGGTGTACAGCATACCACGTTTTAAAGTTGGGTATATCCATAACCATCTCACTGAAATCAACAAGGGATGAGAGCAGTAAGAGGGTACCACCCATGTACAAAATCCAGGAAAGAGGTTGAATTCTGAGTAACTACATTAAAGGTATGAAAATAGAGATTTTATCTAAACATAACTAAGAAAGTATCCTAGTCATCATCTATTGGGAGGAAGCTTAACAACTTCCTCAATGATTGGACTGGAGAAAGAATCAAGTGATTAATTGCAATTGCTTTAACAATTGGCTTCAAACTTAAGATTAGTTTTACTGGAACTATAAGGTCACAAATTTATTGAAGAACTAAGTGTAAATCTGGAGTTGTAAATATCAAGAGCTGTAAGGAATCTTTTCATCAATTTCAATTATTGATCAGTAAAAATTAAGTTAGGAACCATTAACTACTTCCACAGTGATCATTACTGCAGTCCACAATTATGAGGTTATTGCTGCTATATACAAGGAGCTTAAGAACTACTTTAGTGCTAAACAACACACAGGGCCTAGGTATTATCTCCTCTCATCAGGGAACCTTGGATATCAGATTTTATTAACATCAGGAGAGGACTACTAACAATCCCTTCAGTAAAGTCAGCAAAATTAACTCAAGTGAGAGAAAGGGTTTTATCATTGGCTGGGCCCATACTATGGAACACGATGCCCCCTGAACTCAGATTACAGAATAATCTCAAAACTTTTAAGAAAAATTTAAAAACATGGCTCTTTAAAAAAGCCTTCACTAAAGAGTGTGGAGGGTAGAGAATGAAAGTACAGGGTAATGCAGATGAGAATGAATTTACTCAATCCTACATTTAAGAAGTAATATCTCAAAGAGATAGTAACTCAATAATATACCTGGTCTTGACCAACATTACTCAAATAATGATTTTATTTATGAAATTGTAACCGAACTTTATTGGCACCTGTTAGAATGTACGATATCCTACATTTACTTACCTTAGTCTATGTGCCTATTTGTAAACCGTTGCGATGGTATATAACTTAGTGACGGTATAGAAAAGTTTTTAAATAAATAAATAAATTTGGACCTTTTATTTAAAGTGTGGTCCTCAGGGTCCCATACTGGGATGCTAGCCTGGGGGTTACAAGTGAAAAGAAGTTCTTTTTCCCTAAGGGGGTGGATTTGAGAGTATAGGTACTTAAGTTACTTCCACAAGCCCTGGGCAGAATATTTTGGGAGCAGTTGGTGAGAAGTGGTGGGCTGAGACTTTCACAAGTCAGACGTTTTGCAGTTTTGGGGTTGCAGCTTTCTTCAGTGCCTGGAGTGGTTTCTACAATGGAGAATATCTGAGAATTTGGATTTGTTGAAGAAGCCAACAAACAGGTTTCCAAGGAGATTGGGGATCCCTCAGTCAACTGGAATAGTTGCATCTGCCCTGGAAACCCACAGTTTGGGACAGAGATCTTTTGCTAGAGGAGAGGAATTTCCAGTTTTGCATTTGGGACCTTACAGGAGTAAGGGGCCTTGAAGAGACTCTGCTTTTATCGTCCTTTAACACCATACTAAGAGGCTTTGACTCTAATAAAGATTACATTCTAGTGCGCCTAGATATTTTGGCGGCCTTTGATACTCTTGATCACACTATACTATTATCCAGACTACGTTCAATTGGTATCTCTGACTCAGTCCACAACTGGTTTAACTCCTTCCTATTTAACCGGCAATGTCAAATTCACATTGGCACATTTTCTTCAGCTCCCTATTCCATTCCCTCTGGTGGTCCACAAGGTTCATCACTTTCTCCTATTCTCTTTAATATTTATCTTTTACCACTCTGTTACCGGCTAGACAGTTTAAAAGTTCAGTTCAAAATACATGCAGATGACATCCAGTTTTATATCCCCTATTCAACATCCTGGTCCTATACTCTATCATTAATCTCATTATACAATATAAATACAATAAGAATATGGCTTTCACATAACTTCCTAAAACTTAACACCTCAAAAACTGAAATAATCCATTTATCTTCTATCCCAGCCTCTGACTGTGGTCCACCAACCTTCTTAGACTTCAATGGCAACTCACTACCTATTATCTCAAAAGCTCGGATCCTTGGCATCATAATCAATTCCAGCCTCTTCATGACCAACCATATATCTTTACTTGTAAACAGTGGAGTGCCTCAGGGATCTGTACTTGGACCGGTGCTTTTCAATATATATATATAAATGATCTGGAAAGGAATACGACAAGTGAGGTAATCAAATTTGCGGATGATACAAAATTATTCAGAGTAGTTAAATCACAAGCAGACTGTGATACATTACAGGAGGACCTTGCAAGACTTGAAGATTGGGCATCCAAATGGCAGATGAAATTTAATGTGGACAAGTGCAAGGTGTTGCATATAGGGAAAAATAACCATTGCTATAGTTACACGATGTTAGGTTCCATATTAGGAGCTACCACCCAGGAAAAAGATCTAGGCATCATAGTGGATAATACTTTAAAATTGTCGGCACAGTATGCTGCAGCAGTCAAAAAAGCAAATAGAATGTTAGGAATTATTAGGAAGGGAATGGTTAATAGAACGGAAAATGTCATAATGCCTCTATATCGCTCCATGGTGAGACCACACCTTGAATACTGTGTGTACAATTCTGGTCCCCGCATCTCAAAAAAGATATAGTTGCGATGGAGAAGGTACAGAGAAGGCCAACCAAAATGATAAAGGGGATGGAACAGCTTCCCTATGAGGAAAGGCTGAAGAGGTTAGGGCTGTTCAGCTTGGAGAAGAGACGGCTGAGGGGGATATGATAGAGGTCTTTAAGATCATGAGAGGTCTTGAACAAGTAGATGTGACTCGGTTATTTTCACTTTCGAATAATAGAAGGACATGGGGACATTCCATGAAGTTAGCAAGTAGCACATTTAAGACTAATCGGAGAAAATTCTTTTTCACTCAACACACAATAAAGCTCTGGAATTTGTTGCCAGAGGATGTGGTTAGTGCAGTTAGTGTAGTTGGGTTCAAAAAAAGTTTGGATAAATTCTTGGAGGAGAAGTCCATTAATGGCTATTAATCAATTTTACTTAGGGAATAGCCACTACTATTAATTGCATCAGTAGCATGGGATCTTCTTAGTGTTTGGGTAATTGCCAGGTTCTTGTGGCCTGGTTTTGGCCTCTGTTGGAAACAGGATGCTGGGCTTGATGGACCCTTGGTCTGACCCAGCATGGCAATTTCTTATGTTCTTATGTTCTTATTATTACATCATAATGACTTCAGAACAATACTACAATCCCTAATTTTCAGAAGCCTAGACTACTGTAAAGCACTGTTTTTTGGCCTTCACCTTAACGCACTTCGCCCATTTCAACTGATCCAGAATGCTGCCTCCCGTATCCTCACCGGTAAATGTCGTAGAGACCACATTTCCCCAGTTCTCTATTCACTACATTGGTTACCCGTACAATATAGAATAAAATATAAAATACTTTTCATTATTTACAACCTTCTAAATGATGACACTTTATCCTGGCTTAGCTCTCAATTGCGCATTTATAGACCAACCAGAAGTCTCCGTTCAGCCCATAAGAATCTTTTACAAATACCAACAATTAAGACTGCCCGACTTGACATCACCAGAAAGCGTGCTTTCTCTGTTGCAGGCTCCCAGCTTTGGAATTCACTCCCAGATAACCCAAGAAATATTGACAGTAAGAAAGAATTCAAAAAGAACTTAAAAGCCTATATTTTTGAATGTGCGTTCACCAGAAACAATGCTTGGTAATTTCCTGACACCGGATACTGTCTTTATTCATTAGTTTACTTTGATTTTTCCCTCCACGCCCCCTTATCCCCATAAATTTTTTGGTACAGCATTTTTTAATTTGCTGTTAGTCATATTAAATTTTAATATTTAATGTTTTTTATTATATGTACTCCTGTTTGTCATATTAATTTTACTATTTATTTTTTATTTTTATGTTTTTTATTATATATGTACATACTGTAAACCATTTTGACTACTCCCCAGTAAAAAAACAGTATATAAAAATTGTTTAAATAAATAAATATCATGCACGCAAAAAAATGTGCATCTAACTTGGATGCATGTTTTTTGAATGCATGCACATCCCGTCTCTTGGGCGCTTGATATAATACTCAAACGAGCTGGCACGCTAAAAAGCGCGCATGTGCATGACGTTGTGTGCCCAGGAGAAGTGGCTGCGCGCAGGTAAGGAAAACAGACACTCAATTTTCCAAGCGTCCGTTTTCCTAACCCATGCACAGCCATAGGTTAGGAAAATGGACGCTCATAAATTGAGCTTCCCTTTTCCTAACCTGCCTGCTGTCAAGATTTTTTTTTCATGTTGCAGCTTTCTGTGGTTCCTCCTGCTTAGTATCGCAACGATATTAAGTAGGAGGAACCACAGAAAAGCTGTATTTTTTGTTTTTCTGAGCATGGCTTGGGGTGCCTCAAACCTTAACACCAGCTCTGGGCTGCCATTAATTTTTGAGGGTTAAAATGTCGGGAGCACTTTTTTTTTTTTTTTTACATCGGGGGTACTAGCTAATAGCCTCATCAACATGGCATTTGCATGTGATGTGCGCTATTAGCTACGCGCCAGTATGGATGTGCGTTTTGTACGCACTAATCCCAACATTGCATTGGGCGTAGGTCTAGCACGTCCAAAACATGTGCCCAATGCGCATTTAGCGGCGCGCTGAGCTCAGCACCCAATATTGCATCAGCCCCGCAGTCTGTTAAGAGAAATTGCATGTTTGGGGTTTCAGTGTACTGATTAGAGTGCCTTCAGTAATGGAGCTTTCTTAATTAATTACCTGCTAGGAGAAACTGCATAATGGGTTAAAGGTACTGCTGAAGAGGAACTCCAACTAACAGAGATCTGAGTGTTGGGTTCAAGAGTACTGTTCTAGAGGGTTTGCAGTTTACACAGAATTGTTAACTAATTGGCCATTAGAAGAAACTGCAGGTCTGGTTAAAGAAGCACATAGGAGTAAGCCCATAGGAGATATGTTTGTGAAACCTTAAACTCTGAATGCTGTTTCTAAATTAATGGAAGCTGTTTGTAATAAGCTTAAATGGTTCTTTCAGCTGTTAACCTTGTCTCAGGCTCTAAGAAGTGTTAAGTCATGTACTGAAGCTAATTAAAGTTAAAACTCCTAAGCTCTGTGATGTTTTGGGGTGGAATCTTAGCCCTGTTGTGAAACTAAAGGAGAAGGGAAACAAAGTTGTGTTCTAGTATATTTGAGTGATTGTGTGATGTTTGGGTAAAACTAGGTGTTAATAAAGGGGTTTAGAATTATAGGGTTTCAAGCTTCATCCTTTTAAACTTTATGGGAATGAAGTGGCTAGCTGAAGTGGTAGGAAACCAGAGAGGTAGCTATTATTAAAAATATACCCTGAGTTTGGACAAAGAAGTAGCTCAGGGTAAGACTGATTAACTGCCCTTACTACCAACGTATCGCCTGACCCACTAGTCACTTTAGGCCCAATATTGAAAGCGTGTTTACTGCTAGATAGCCGGATAAGTAGGACTGATCCAGCTAAGTAATGGCTGTTGAATATCCAACTATGTTCAGCGGCCGCTACTTAACTGGATAATTCACTTATCCAGCTAAGTATATAACTGGATAGTCAATGGGCGGGAAATGGGCGGATAGAGGCAGCGCTACTTATCCAGTTATCTTAACCAAATAAGTGCCTATATTTAGCTTTATCCGTTTAAGTTATCTGGTTGTACTCAGCCGCATAGCCATGCAGCTGAATATCCCTTCTAGGTTATCCGGATAACTTAAATAATTGGATATCTTTGAATATTGGGCCCTATAAAGGGCGGATTTTCAGAAGGACACGCACATAAAATCCAGCCTTTACACGCGTAGCCGGGCCTAGCACATGCCGAGCCTATTTTCAAAAAGGCCTGGCCAGGCTCTAGAACAGCATTACTATTCTTCCCAGCAGGGAAAAAGAGTGGCCTAGTGGTTAGAGTTATGGGTTGAGAATTAGCAAAACACACTGACACTCTTTGTGACCTTGAGCAAGTTGCTTTATCTCCTGTTGCCTCAGATACAATGCTACTAGTTAATTTTAAAAAGAACACGCGTGCATCCATAAACGTGTATATCGGCATGCAGAGATTTGCTGCAATTTTATATCATATGCGTGCATACACGTGTATCATATAAAATACCTCTTCCATGCATGATTTTAAGAGGAGGCTCGAGTAATAACCCGCACGTATTACCACCAGAACTTTAGCAGCTTTTACGCACGTATGCTCACACAAGGGGAAAACCATTTTTTTCATGAGAGAGAAAAAGAGAGAGAGTGAGAGCAATATGAAAACTATATATAGTTACTCCAATATGAAAACTATATATAGTTTTCATATTGGAGTAAATTGAACGTGCTTTTTCTGATCCACTCCTTTATGTTCAGGTAGGAGTAGGAGTCAGGTGAGGTTTTTAGAAATTGAATTGTTTGTTAAAAATAATTTATTGATTAAAAATTTTATATATGCATAATGATGTAAAAGAGGATTTGATAATATTTTGAAAACGTGGTGAAATATTTTATATGGGGATTTAGGATTTGGGGAGTGTAGGTTGTTTTTTACATTGTTTTATGTATTATAGATACAAGAGGTGGAAATGATTACTGTCCATTGATGTTTGGTCTTATTAAAAGTATTCCCCTGAAGAAGCCAGATTGGCGAAACGAGGTCCTTGTCGGGATAGAAGATAGAACCAGCTGAATGGAATACACCATTAATATAAAATTAATAAATTAATGTAGGATTGTAATTTGAATAATTGAGATAAGTTTCTTTAAATATAAATGGTGTATTCAATATGAAAGACCGATCATTACATCAATGTGGTTAGGGAATATTAAGTCCGGTAAGGGTAAGATTGAGACAAGAAGTAGGAGAAGGCTGAGGGATATAATCATATGGACTTAACATTAATTTTTGAAGTAATCAATGATTTATTTAAAATGCACTTTATGATGTGTTGACAAGCTATTGTTGTTAAATTTTCAATAAAAAAGTAATAATTTTATAAAATATTATATTTTTGAGATGGTTTATTGAATAATAAGGGTGCTTGTTTTTCTCCAAAAAATATTTTTTTTTTTTTGGGGGGGGTTTGTATATATATATATATATATATATATATATATATATATATATATGTACCACTGTAAGAGGGGCACTTTCAACTCAGGGTGGGTGTTACATTGGCGCGCTACAGACCCTTGTGCCCTGGCCATGGAGGAGGGAATGAAGGACTTGAACAGGTAAATGTAAACCAGTTATTTACTCTCTCAGACAATAGCAGGTCTAGGGGGCACTCCATGAAGTTAGCAAGTAGCTAATTTAAAACAAATCAGAAAAACTTCTTTTTCACTCAGTGCATAGTTAAGCTCTGAAATTCATTCCCAGAGGATATGGTTACGGAAGTTAGTGTAACTGGGTTTAAAAAAGGTTTGGATAAGGTTCTTATGATTCAAATCCATCTAGGAGCTGAAAGTGTCCTCTTACAGTGGTATATATATCTAGTGTCAAATTGCCTCACCTACGGTTCTCTCTTTCTCTCTCTCTCTGTATGGTAGTTCAGAAGTCTTGAAAATCCCTGAACTTGAGATGTTCACAAATAACACACTGACAGGCACCATGCCACACCCCCTTTTCTACCCCCTTGTTCTTGATGTATATACTTTGTGGCTTCTTTAGTATAAAACGATTTTTATTGAGTGTGGAACACGTAACATATAAACAGTGGTTACTCTGAAAATCCAGTGACATATCACATTTTGGTACATGTGGAGGCACCACATTTGGGATTAACAGACACTCATTACATAAAACCCATCTTCCCCTTCTTATTCAGAACATGGAAAGACGTGGTCAACCCAGTCAGTGAACACTCCAGGGAGGTGCCAGAGACGCAGAGCTCTGATATACCCCTCAGCACCTCTCACCGAAAGAGCTAAAGTCCAAGACCACCGCTTTTCAAAATACAAACTCTAAGTAAACCGTCCACGAACTGCGATAACCTCACCATATCCAAGTCCAGCAGGCTTTCTAGTACGGTCAGTCATTCAGAATCAGACTCCGAGCATGGTGCAGCAGAGCTTGGAGATAGACTTCTCAAGTTCTTAAAAAGGATCTGCGTTGCAGCGGTGATAATTTTGAAGTGAAATTGTCCATTTGCATCATACGGTGGAAGTGTATACGCCACGTCCAATACGAGGGCGCCATCAATTCTTTCCAATTGAGCAATATAACTTTCTTCCCTACCAGCCAGGCCTTCTTGACCGATAAACGCGGACCCACCTCCCGAATCAAGGTCTGGGGAATGCAATCAAATAAAATCAGATGCGGAGTAACAGGGATCTGTACCTTCAATAGGTGCTGTAAATACCTCACAATCTTCCCCCAATATAATTGGATCAGAGGGCAAGCCCAAAAGACATGAGATAATGTCCCAACTGCAAGGTGACAGCGGGGGCAAGTGGTGTCCGGGATTAGTTGCGCTCGCCAGGCTAATTGCGGGGAAATAAAGGCTCTCTGCAGGAATTTGTATTGCATTTCCCGGAAATATATGTTCCCAGTAGTCTTGGTCAAACTCCTCATACAAGCAGAGAAGGCCGCCATTGAAACAGAAAACACTCCATCTTGTCCCCAGCGGTCAACAGACATAGTATAAGTAGTTTGCGACTGGCCTTGAAAGAGCCCCTTATAATATCTAGATAGTGAAGGGGAGTACTCTCTCTCCAGTTGAAAAAAAGACTCTAAGGAAAGGAAATGGGCAGGGCTGTGGGTATCTAGCTTTAAGGACATAATATAATGCCTGAGCTGCAAATAGCCAAAGACATGAGCAGCCGTTAACCCATATGTGCCTTGCAATGTTGCAAAGGGTATGAGAGTCCCCTCCGGATTGAGCATATGGCCAAAGTGTGTGATGCTCCGCTGCTCCCAGCCTTGTAAACTAGTGGATTGAGAACCAGGCAGAAACTCTAGATTCCCCTGAATCAGAAGGAGGTAAGAACAACGTCTAGGCAGCTCAAGTCGCTTGGTGAGAAAGAGCCATAAGAACATAAGAACATGCCATACTGGGTCAGACTAAGGGTCCATCAAGCCCAGCATCCTGTTTCCAACAGTGGCCAATCCAGGCCATAAGAACCTGGCAAGTACCCAAAAACTAAGTCTATTTCATGTTATCGTTGCTACTAATATAGCAGTGGCTATTTTCTAAGTCATGGACTTCTCCTCCAAGAACTTATCCAATCCTTTTTTAAACACAGCTATACTAATTGAACTAACCATGTCCTCTGGCAACAAATTCCAGAGTTTAATTGTGCGTTGAGTGAAGAAGAACGTTCTCTGATTAGTTTTAAATGTGCCACATGCTAGCTTCATGGAGTGCCCCCTAGTCTTTCTATTATCTGAAAGACTAAATAACCGATTCACATCTACCCGTTCTAGACCTCTCTTGATTTTAAACACCTCTATCATATCCCCCCCTCAGCCATCTCTTCTCCAAGCTGAAAAGTCCTAACCTCTTTAGTCTTTCCTCATAGAGGAGCTGTTCCATTCCCTTTATCATTTTGGTCGCTTTCCTAATTGGGACAATTAAGGGGCTTTGGGATAGTGCAATAGGTAATTCCCCACTCGGGCCCATCAAGACAAATTTAAGATCCAAAGGGGCCACTAGAGTCCATTCCGCCAAAATATTCGTATAAAAGGATGTCCCTAAAATCCATTCGCGAACGAGATGGAGGTTAGCCGCTACACAATAGCGGGCTAAGTCTGGTACTCCCATTCCTCCCTCACCCTACCTCAAAGCTAGCCAGGAAAGCGGTATATGTGCTTTCCTCCCCTGCCAGAAAAAGACAAACATCAATGTATTCAGTGTTCCTATATCGTGGCACTTGAGCGATAATGGGAAATTCTGCAACACATATAGCCACTTGAGTAAGAGGGTCAATTTGAACAGATTGATACGCCCTCCCAGAGAAACCAGTGGACACAGCCAAAGATGCAGCTTTTCCTGGGTATGTTGGAGCAGGCCTGGAATGTTAAGGTCGTACATATCCGCCAGGTCCAGCGATAGGTGTATCCCCAGGTACTTAATAGTATTACCTGCCCAGTGTAAGGGAAAGGGGCCACCCCACTGTTCCCGAAGGGTCCGTGGAAAAACCAGGACCTCGGATTTATCCCAATTAATCCACAGACCCGAGAAAGTACCATAAACCTGGACCAACTCCAGTAGAGCAGGCAAAGAGTGACAGGGGTTAGTAAGAAAGACCATAATGTCATCGCAAAAGCGGCATATTTGAAAACCTCCTTCTGTTCCTGAAAGTGAAATAAGAGTCCCCAAATAGCACAGGATGCTTGGATGGCAAAAAGCAGGGGCTCCAATGTTAAAAGAAAAAGAAGGGGGGACAGAGGGCATCCCTGACGGGTACCCCTTAGCACCGGGAAGGGGGCAGAATACTGTCCATTCACTAACAATGAGGCGACCGGGGAGTTGTAGAATAACCTAAGGGCTTGATAGAAAAAACCCCCAAAGCCCATTAAACCCAGAAGATGGAACATAAACCCCACTCTACCCAGTTGAAGGCTTTTTCAGCATCCAAGCTGGCGATGAGATAAGGAGCATTATTCCGAGAGCAAAGTTCCATGGCCACCGCCAGTCGCCGAATGTTAGTCAAGGCATAATGCTTCTTAACAAAGCCCACCTGTCCAGGCTTAATCAACTGGGGTAGGACATTACCTAGCCTGACAGCCAGGATCTTCGCCAACAATTTATGGTCTACGTTTAATAAGGAGATGGGGCGATATGAAGCTGGCAGCAGGGGATCTTTCCCCGGTTTGGGGATAAGAGTCACATGAGTCACATTCCAATGCACCGGAAAAGCCCCTGTAGAAATCAGAGCATTGATCACTAAAGGAAGGAGTTGAGTGAATGGTTCGAGAAGGCATTTATAAAACTCCGAGCTATAGCCATCTGGACCGGGGGCTTTAAACTTTGGGGAATTCCATATGGCCAGCCGTACCTCCTCATCTGAGATGGGGTTATTCAGCCATTTATTTGTGCAAGAGTGAGAGAGGGGAGGTGAAGACAAGCACAGAAGGCCTCCCACTGGGCAGGACTCCACCCCTCGGACTGATAAAGGGTAGAATAGTAGGCCTGAAAAACTTTCAAAATATCTGAAGTATCGTTGACTATCTGTCCCCCTGAGGTTTTAAGGGCAGAAATATGGCGAGTCCCCCTGGCTGATTTAATTAAATTGGCTAACAGTTTCCCTGATTTATTACCATGTCTATAGAGTTTGTGCTAATAAAATAAAAGACTGCGTTTGGCCCTCTGGTGTAAGAGAGAGTTAATCGCCATTTAGATAGCCAGGTACGCCTCCCTATTGGCTTGGGAGTGAGACCCCAACAACGTCTTCTTGGCTTTCTGAAGTTTCCCAGTGAGGGTTAACAGACGGCTATTCATGGATTTCCTCCTATGTGCCAAGTAAGAGATGATGTCTCCCCTCACCACAACCTTGGCTGTGTTCCAAAACAAAATGGGATCTCCACTGTGCTGGGTATTCAGTGTTGCAAAATCTGCCCATTTCTCCCTTAGAAAGTCCTGAAAAGCACTGTCATCGGCCAAAAAGTAAGGGAAGCACCAATGGAAAGCTGAGAATGTGTTGGGGAGCAACGCCAGCTCCACCCATATCGGGGCATGGTCCGAGAGGATGATGTCTCCAATCCCTGCTTCTAAAACTTTAGAAAAGGAATGAGTACTGACCAACAAATAGTCTATTCTGGAATGTGTCACATGCGCTCTGGAGAGATGAGTGAAATCTCTCTGAAATGGGTGGAGAGTGCGCCATGTATCAGCTAGATGCAATATCTCTTCCAACAAGCGGATCCCTCTACCAGAAACTCCCACCCTGTGGGCCGAAGAAGACCTATCCCACTCAGGGTCTCTAAGCGCGTTAAAATCTCCCCCCATCAGGGGCGGATTGGCCTATCGGGGCTTCGGGCATGCCCCAGTGGGCCGGTCAGCCCGATCACGTGGTTGGTGTTCACAGCGGCCCCATGCCTGCGGAGTCTCTGTGCCTAACACAACTCTGTAGGACAGCGCTTCTCAACCAGTGTGTCGCGTCTCCCGGTGTCCCACTACCCCGTTCTACTTTCCTTTTGCCTTTTTCCAGCCCAATTGGAAGCCTCGTGTCTTCCTATCCCCATTGCCCAATGGGAAGCCTCCTTCATTCTGCCTGCCCCCGCACAGGCCAATCGGAAGCATCTTCCCTACCAGTGGGAGTAGGGAGGAAGCCTTTGATTGGCTGGTGAGGCAGGCATCTGAATGCCCGGGGGTGGGAGGAATAGAAGTTTTGAACTCCGAAGCAAGGCCGCGCAGTTAAGAGGAAACCCGACCCCCGATGAAGCAAAGCCGCCATGGGAGCCCATTCCCATGGCGGCGAAGAGGAAACCCAACCCTGACCAATCTAGGCCGCCACAGCCCGTGGCAGCGAAGAGGAAACTGGACCCCGACCTAGGCCACCATGGGAGCCCATTCCCGTGGTGGCGAAAAAAGAAGGCCCGCCGGAGTAAAGCTGCGGCGGAACTGGAGCTCATCCCTGCAGTGAAGGAAGAAGTTTTTGGTGCGAGCTGGTGCGTCTGTGTGTGAATGAGTGCCTGGCTGAGAGCTGGTGCATCTGTGTGTGAATGAGTTCATGGCTGAATGCTGGTGCTGTGGTTTGTGTGTGAATGAGTGCCTGGCTGAGTGCTGGTGCTGTGGTCTGTGTGTGAATAAATGAGTGCCAGGCTGAGAGCTGGTGCATCTGTGTGTGAATGAGTGCATGGCTGAGAGCTGGTGCGTCTGTGTGTGAATGAGTACCTGGCTGAGTGCTGGTGCTATGGTCTGGTCTGTGTGTGAATGAGTGCCTGGCTGAGTGCTGGTGCTGTGGTTTGTGTGTGAATGAGTGCCTGGCTGAGTGCTGGTGCTGTGGTCTGTGTGTGAATGAGTGCCTGGCTGAGAGCTGGTGTGTCTGTGTGTGAATGAGTGCCTGGCTGAGAGCTGGTGTGAATGGATGCCTGGGTGAGAGCTTGTTTGTGTGGGTGTGAATGGGTGTTTGGGTGAGAGCTTGTGTGTGTGTGTGGGTGTGAATGGGTGCTTGGGTGAGAGCTTTTGTGTGTGTGTGTATGTGTGTAAATGGGTGCTTGGGTGAGAGCTTGTGTGTGTGGGTGTGAATGGGTGCTTGGGTGAGAGCTTATGTGTGTGGGTGTGAATGGATGCATGGGTGAGATCTTGTGTCTGTGGGTGTGAATGGAAGCCTGGGTAAGAGCTGGTGTGAATGGGTGCGAGAGCATTTGTGTGTGATTGAGAGCTTGAATATAAGAGACCATGAGTGTGATTGAGAGAGAGACTGGTCAGGGTGGTGATGTGTTTCTGTGTGAAGAGGAGGCCCAGAGGTAAGAGAGAGGCTGAAGGCCCGTAGAGTGCATGCATGAGATGAGTTGACAGATTGTGTGTGTGTGTGTGTATGAGATGAGTTGAGAGATTGTGTGTGTGCGTATATGAGATGAGTTGAGAGATTGTGTGCGTGTATGAGATGAGTTGAGAGATTGTGTGTCTGTGTGTGAGAGTGAGTTGAGAGACTGTATGTGGGAGTGAGGACCTGAATGTTTGGAGAGACAGCATGTGAGAGCCTGTGTGTGTGAGAGAGAGACAGCATGTGACAGTGAGAGCCTGTGCTTGAGCAAGACAGCATGTGGGAGTGAGAGAGAGCCTGGGTGTGAGGGTCAGACAACATGTGCAAGAGAGAGACTGTGTATGAATGATTGTATGAGAGAGAGCATGTGAGAGTGAGAACCTGTGTGTGTGTGAGAGAGAGAGAAAGCATGTGAGAATGAGAACCTGACTGTGTGTTTGAGGGACGAAGATAGATGGAGAGAAAGAAATAGAAAAAAAGACAATATGAAAGGAATTGGCAAAAAAATAAGAAAGGGAAGGTGGAACAAAAAAGCCTGTGACCAACCGATTAGAAAACTAAGATCAGACAGCAAAGGTAAAAAATAAATAAATTACTTTTTACTGATTGGCACATGTAATCTTTGGTAATGTGCAAGAGTAGCACTTTCTCTATGCGGATCTCACAATGTACGAGATCAACATGGAGGAAGAGGAAACCCACGGGGCCTGCACAGAGGAGGCAGCAGAATGGGCTTCAGTACCAGTAGCAGAAATCAGCGCCTCCCCAATAGCCATGCGGCATCAGTGACAGTGGCAGCAGAGGAATGAGAGAGGTTCTGAGGTTGCTGGCAAAAGAAAGAGAGGGGGTCTGCCTTTATTTATTTATTTATTTTAATTTTTTTCTATACCGGCATTCGTGATAATATCACATCAAGCCGGTTTACAATAAACAATGGGTGATAACCTGAACAGAGAACGAAATAATATGAACTATACATAATATAGATGCAGTTACAATAAACAAGGAGTCGTACAACTAGGAGCAAGAAGAAGAAGAGATAGAAACTTTAACATAGTGTATAAACCTGTAGAATGGTGGAATTTCCAAAAATGGATGTTTGAGATTTACAATGAATTGTTCAGTACAAGTATGTAGTTTTTTAACAATAAAGAAGAAATCATAGGTAATGAAGATTCTGGATGATTATAATGCTTAGGGGTAGGATACCAGGATGGTTATAATAATAAAAGATGTTGATTGGAGGTTGACTATCGGATAGAATTGTTTTTAATCTGAGTCTGGGAAGGCTTGTTTGAAAAGCCTTTAGTGTGTGCATGTGTATGAATGGGAGTCTGCCTGGGGGTGTATGTGTGTGAATGCATGGGTGCTTGCCTGAGGGTGTGTCTGTGTATGAGAATGAATGGGTGTCTTCCTGGGGTTGGTATGTGTGAGAATAGGTGCCTGCTTGTGTGTGGTGTATGTGTGTGTGTGAGAATGAATTGGTGCCTGCCTGGGGGTCTGTGTGTGTGAAAATGAATGCGTGCATGCCTGGGGGATGGTGAGGGAGTGGTGTGAAAATGAATGGGAGCCTGCCTGGGGGTCAGCTTCAGTGCGTGAGAATGATTGGGAGCTTGCCTGGGTGTGTGTGTTTGTGTGAGAATGATTGGTAACTTGCCTGGGTGTGTGTGTGTGTATGTAAGGGAGCCAGAGAGAGTGAGAGCATGAGTGTGTATGAGAAAATCCAGGGGAGTAAGAGTTTGTGTGTGTGTGGGGGGGAGGGGGTGTGGAGGGGGAGAGAGTGTCTTAGAGCCTGAGAGTGTGTCAGTGTCTGTGAGAGGTTATGGGTATAAGAGCATGAATGTGTATGTATGTGACAGTGTATGTGTGAGAGAGAATGGACATGTGAGTATGTGTGAGAGAGAGAGGATAACCTCCTAATCCTCAACAATATCAGGGTGACAGGAAATCAAGAGCTCCCACGTATGGACAGCAGGGGCTTTTTAAAATCCTTATTAGTTTTAATTATTGGGTGTTACTTGATATATGTGCTGTTTTGAAATATTTTATTGGTGTTTGGGAAATTGTAAAAAATGTATATGATTTTAATTAATAGAAATTCTATTTATCAGTAGTTTTAAAATATTCTTATATTAGTATTGTTTTACTATTACAACTGATGCTTTATGTTTCTTAATTTTATTTGTTTTATGAGGAATGGTGGTTCTGTTTTTCCATTGTTAATACACAGAGTCTGGATTCTTGGGGTTTCCATCTCAGTTTTTGTCTAATTTGTGCTCCTTTATTTTGTATTCTGTATTTGGTGAGGGTCTGTCTCTGCTCTGTGTGTGTGACCATGATGAGAGATTCTGCTAGCATGTAGTGTCTGTATAGGGATCTATAGCAATCTGGTTTGTTTTGTTTCCTCAGTAGGTGGTGTATTGGTATTCTAGGACCCAGTGTAATATTTACCCTTGCTTTTTCACAGGTTTTGTTTGAGTCCTTGGTGTTATTACTGTTATGTTACAATGGGATTGCAGTATAGATTTTGAGTGTCTTTTTTGCGGTGTTTTGTGTTAGTTCACAATGTGCCTGGCAGTGGAAGGTGTTTGTGTTGCTGTTACTGTGAGGTGACACCAGAATTTGAAAATATCTTTTAGTATGATGAGCTGTAAGGGAAACATCCAAGCTCCATTGTTTGGAGGAATTTCAGTGGATGCACAGAGTTACAGAACTGGAGGTGCAGGATTGACCTTCTGTCCCTTCCTATAAATTCCAGACTTCACTCTCATAGCCATATAGAATTAGTTGAATGAGGCTATCAAATAATTTTATAGTGTGAAACTGGCCAGCTTTTTAAAATTACGCAGAAGACCCTTTGGACTTTTTTATTAACACCAAATATTCAAAAGCTGTGTTCATCCCATCAAGCTCATATATCTCATTAAAGAGGTAAATTGAATAACCCAATAACTTTGTTTTATTATTGTTACTCATAAATTATAACAATAACATTAATCTTGGAATATTATATATTTTTAATATAAATTAAAGGTTTTCACAAGATAGGTTGTGTCGTGAAACATTTTATTATGTATATATTTAAGGAAACACATATAAATTGTCGAAATACATTTCGTTCATTTAACCTTTAACCTCTGGTTTGCTAGTAGACTGAATTACTGTGTCACGAAATTATGTTTGTCTAAAAAGTGTGTCACCAACATGAAAAGTTTGGAAAGCTCTGGGCTAGATAAATTGGAAGGATGGGCAGACTAGATGGGCCATATGGTCTTTTTCTGCCATCTTGTTTCTACTTGCCTTTTTTTCATGCTGTTTATATTCTGTACTCTGGATTGATTTGTTTCTTTGCTGCATTTTCTCAAAGGAGTTCGTGTATTTGTTTATAACTGGTTTGTTGTACACATGGGGGGGCCGGATTTTAATACCTAAGCGCGGGCGTAGATTTTTGCGTGCAACCCTGCGCGCACAAATCTACGCCCGATTTTATAACATGCGTGCGCAGCCAGGGCAGGGCAGGATCATGGCCTCTGGCCATGATCCTGCCCTGCCCTGGACCGCCCACGTCCCGCCCCTTTTTCAAGCCCCGAGACATGCGCGCGTCCCGGGGCTTGCAAGCGCCGGGCCTATGCAAAATAGGCTCGGCATGCGTAACCCCCCTGCGCACGTAAATCCAGCTGGATTTACACGTGTAGGGCTTTTAAAATCTGCCCCACGATTTTTACATATTGTAATTACGTGAATTTGATTATGATAAAGTGGAGTTAGGCTGCATAAATGCTCAGAGGTTCCACAGGACTTAGGGGAGGTTGACTTGTGCATGCATGATCATCTAGACCCTGATTGACTTGTGTGTGTATGGGGGGAGGGGGGGGGCGCAAAGTTGACCCCAACACAGAAGAATCTATTAGTGCAGTGGCATAAATTCCATCCAAATAGTCCCTGGGTGGACCCAAGGAAGAAAGGGAATCCCTTGCAGCTGTTTCCAGATCTCCTGAAGTAGACTCTCTCTCCCCCCCCCCCCCCCCCCTCAACACTGGGGGTCCTTTCAAAATTTGTCATTTGGGGACCTTTCATTTGAACTTATGACACTACAACAGAGGCATGCTCTTTTCAGTCACCGTGCACAGATTTCTCATAATAAGAGGGTGCCACAAGGAAGGGTCTTAGTTCTTATGAATTCTGGCCCAGGAACATGGATTCCATAAAGTAACTCTGTCAGCACCCTGGAACAATGCCAGAAACTAACAGATGTAAACATGAAGGAGCTGAGTTGTTGGTGGGCAGAAGGAGGGTTGCCTGGGGAAGTTAGAGCCACTAAGGAAAAGAGAGAAGAGAGGTGATGCTCGATCAATTCTCATTTTTACACATATCTCAAAATATCACTTTTTTTTTTTTTTTGCTCCAGGCTTTGAACTTTACATTATACTTATTTAAACCAGTCATTAATCTTGGAGATGCCTGGGGAGAGTGCGGGTGAAACAGACACTTAGAATAGCCCCAGCTGCGCTAGCTGGTTTCTCATTAACCTGCAGTAGGAAATCTCTTTAGAAGAAAGAGCAGATAAGTGAAACTTTAAGCAGGAGATGAGGCCAAGACCTTAAACCAAGGAGCGTGAGATGCGTAATACTTAAATCAGTGGTCCAGGGATTCTGAATCCGCTGTTGGCAAAAAAAATGTCTGTGTGAACAAGGAACACTGGGACCCTGAACCTAAGCCAGGAAAAATTCCATGTCCGAGTTCTCAGAACATTCACTCCAATCACCACAGGCACCAAATTTTCAAAATGAAATGGGGGTGCTAAACTCAACACAAATTACCCCTCCCTGGACATAATAAAGGAGTTTGTTCGATATTTGGGGTGCTCAAGCACACACTGCATCCATAGATCTGGCACCAATGCCAGTCACACACCAGGGTATGCAGTCCTCCCTGATTGCTCTGGGTTATTTTTTTCTTTTAAATTCCCATCAAGGTCCAAACTTGTAGGATAATGGCAAACAAAGTTATTCCAAGCCCTTAAATATTATGAATGGAATGATAGCTATTATTTAAATTAAAAAAAGTTAATTAGCAGAATTCCTCGACTGGTCAGGGTGAATTTCTTCTGAGGAACTGTCAGGATTGACTGGTTTCAAATCAGCATCCTGTAGCTGCTCAGCTGATAGTTCTCTCTGTTGAGACCTCATTTGGAATACTGTGTACAATTCTGGAAACCACATCTACAGAAGGATATAAATCGGCTGAAGATGGCACAGAGGGTGGCTACTAAAATGGTCAGTGGTCTTCGTTCTAAAGATCTAAACATGTACACCCTAGAGAAAAGGTGAGATAAGGCAGATATAATAAAGACAAATATGTCAAAGGTTTCCATGCACACGAGGCAATTCCCTTTCAATGGCAAGGAGGCTCTAGAACCAGGGATCATGGGATGAGGGTAAAACAGGGTAGACTCAGAAGTAATCTAAGGATATATTTCTTTACAGCTAGGGTAGTAGATGCATGGAATAGTCTTCCCATGGAGGTGGTAGAGACAAGGACGGTATCTGATTTCAAGAAACCACAGGATAAACATAGAGCTCTCTGAAGGAATAGCAGGGATTGAAAAACTGAATTGGATGGCATGGATGAGCAGACAAGATAGGCCATATGATCATTTTCTGCCATAATATTTCTATATTTGAGCTATCTCTGCCATCTAGTCAAAGGGGGCCTTAGGGAGTGACAACTGTTCCTGGCAGGGCCATCCTTAGGGAGAGGTGAATAGGGACGACTCTCTTGGGCACAGCACTTTGAGGGGCCCTGTGCTGCCATGTTAGCCCCGCCCCCAGCACCATCATTTCCTGTCAGCTTGGGAGTGGAGTCACGTACGTCAGCATTTCAGCGCCCCCACAGCAGTTGTTTTGCCCAGGCCCCACACCCTATTAAGGTCAGTCCTTAATTTCACTTGGATGCAGCTCCATCACTGCTCTCTACATTAATGGTGGGGGTGGAAGGGAAATAGAACCAAAGAGCTAAGAGAAACAGATAAGTATGAGAGAAAAAAATGTGTGAAGCTTGCTGGGCAGACTGGATGGGCCGTTTGGTCTTCTTCTGCCGTCATTTCTCTGTTTCTATGTTTCCTGGCTCCTGGCCCTGTGCTTGCCACTTGAGGCTCGTGTAGCTCTTTGCCCTCTGCTGCTGCCAGCACCTCCTACCTCCTAGTCAGCAATTTGTGCTCTCTCTCCAGCATCTTGCATTCTGCATCCCTCTAGGGTCTGTCCTGCCTTTAGTGACAGATGGGATCCAGCTATCTCCCATTTCTCCTGGGAGTTTGCCTTTAGATCCTAAATTCTGTTTCCTGATTGGACCAGATGTAATAGGCTGATGTTTTTTACTTACTTAATCCTTGGCCTGTTCTCCTGCCTGGTAAAACTAATCTGTTTGGACCTTCTCTAAGATTTCTGCTTCCAGCTCTTATTTTGGGTCCTGTCCAAGCTTGCACCCATTTCCTTACTTGCCAGCCCTTGTCTCTTTGGCTTTCACTTTGGCCTGGATCAGACACTATGAGTCCTGTGTATTTTCCCACAGACATGGAGAGGATACTTTTCAGAGTCATTTAATTCCGTTTATTAAATTTATAAGCCTCCTTTCCCAAGCTCAAGGCAGAAGTTACAAAATAAAAACATAATATACAGAATTAAATAAACACTATAAACAGGACAGACCCCCAATATAAAGCAATCAAATCATCAATACCAGCCAGAATAAGAAACAAGCAATAATAAAAACATAAAATCAATTTATGAGAATAGATTACCTTCAATGCAAGAAATCTAATAAATGTGAAAGAAATATTACAACAATAAATTTAAACATTACAGCAAGTAGAGAGAGCACAACAAATCCAAAAGGTGATAAAAGAAGTATTAGAACAGTAAAAAAGCACAATAAATGAATCATTTATTTATTTATATAAAATAATCTCAAAAACCTGTATTAAAAGAGTAATTTTCAAAGGTATTTCTGCTAGTAAAATTGTGTTATTCTTGCATAAATGGCCTTTTGCAAAATTGCCTGCCCAATCTGCAGGTTAATTTATGCGCTTGCTACCTTTCCACTCAAAGTTTACCAGGACTGAGAGAAGGTGTTCCTGGGGATGGAGTTAGGGAGGGATTTAGACTTATGCACATGTGGTCCAGATCCTAAATTCTGGTCCCTGTGCACCTAGTAAGGTGTCCTTAACCTTTCTCCAAATTTTCACTTAATCTCTACTTTTGGTTAGAATAGGATTATATTGGTCCGGAAGCGTATGGCCCTGTTTTGACCTATCTCTTTAAGGAAGGGTATGGAGAGATGGCCTCTGGTATGCCCTGTGCAAACTTAAGCTTAAGCTCAGAGTAGGAGTGGGGCTCTTTTGCAGTCGGATCCCGAGGGAAAGACCTGAAGTGATCCTGGGAATTCCCTGTTGGCCTGCTGGTTCTTCCAGTCCAGCAGGGCCATCTGTTACCATGGATGACAAAGTGCCAACGGAATGCCATAGGCATTTTGCCAAGAGGCTGGGAGCAGGCATGGTAGGTCCTTTGTCCTTCTTTGGATATTTCCTCCTGTGAAGAATTCAGTGATTTGGTGTCAGTAATGATGAGCTTATGCTGGAAGAATAACTGATGCACAAAGGTTGTTAGTAGAAGAGATATGGATCTTGACATAATGCTAAAGGAGGAAGAAGGGTAAAGTGTGTTTATGTGGTTGTTGCGCTTATCTCTGCCGTGGAAATCCTGTAACTCATCCTTTTATAATTTTGATGGTTGACTGACTGCTGGTACTCCAGAAGAATGAAAGTTGTTGTTGATAATATTAAAATACAATCCTTGTGTGAGACTTTGATTAAAAAAAAAAAAAAATCCCTGGCGACAGAGGGGAAAAGTTTGATTTTGGTATTTTCCCTGTCCAGCAGCATAAAATAGTGCAAGTAAACCTCAGAGGCCCAATCCAATATCTACCCAGCCATTGTTTTTTGGGGGTTTTTTTTAACTCACTGAGCTGGTGCCAGGACCACAAAAACCCATTAGACCTCTTTTACATAGAAACATAGAAATGACAACAGAAAAGGACCTAATGGTCCATCCAGTCTGCCTAGTAAGCTTATGGTAGTATCTGCTGCACCATGTATGAATCCCAAGCCAAGGTTACACACGTACTTTCGCATTTTTTAAAATATGCGTGTAAATTTTCCACAAAATTTTCCATGCACATAAGAACTGGTATAATTTTGTGGGGGTAAATTTGGTGGGCTAATATTCAAAGCAGACATTTATTATTATTATTTTAAAAATTTCTTGACTGTCAATCACCATTTCTTGGTGATTTACAATAAAACGTTCATAATCATGGAAACATACATACATAAAAATGCAAAACAAACATAAAATCAACAATTAAAAGACACCCCTAGAAAACAATCAGCTATCTTCCTGTTGCTATCTAATAAAAAAAAACCAAACACTTGTGCATGTTACTTCAGTTTTCAAAGCAGACTTAACCTACATGCGTATTTAGCGGGCTGTCACAAAATTATTTAGCAGGCTGTCCTGAGGTGTCAAAAGCTGACCAAAAGAGCCAAAATTTGAGATATTGTCTAAAACTCAGATACCCACGTGAACTGGCCATCAGAAAGCTACCCACCTCCATTGCGGCTGAAAGCATGTGCATGCTATTATCCGCATTTGGAGGAGGCATTCCCAGGGGAGTGTCTGGGTCAGTGTGTGTGTAGACTGCATTTTCTGTGTCTATTATTTACATATAAAATTTACCTGCACAAAAAAAGAGGCACAAAAGTCAACAGGCGCAAAATTTCAAAGCATATGCATGCTTTCTCTTGGAAAGTCTGCAGGTAGAAAGACTTTTATCTGATGCCGAGAGTCTGAAAATTGTCCCTGTACAGCGGAAGAAAAACTCTAGTACAGGGGCCGCTGTGGGTTTGCCCGATTTGATGCTCTGGGGCTTCAAGTTCTGTCCTCAGCTTTCCCGCTTTGCTCTCTGAACTCTGTGGCTGTGTTGGCCACCGGTGCCTTGGCTGCATGCTACTACAAGCACTGGCAAAAGGAAGCAAGCCTGAGCATCTGGTAGCACTCACGGGAAAGAAAGAGCAATAAAGGATAACTGCTGGCAGTGCCAGGCAACAAAAAAAAAACAACAAAACAAAATCAAATTATTATTTTGTGAAGTATGTGCTTGTGGTCATATTATCTTTCCCTTTTTGTGCACTCTGAAGAGTGTGTGCATTCTTTAATGATCTGTGGGAGAGAAACTAACAAGTACATACAGTTTACAGTGAAAGGCACAAGCATTGCCACTGGGACGCAATCCTGCCATGATTCTGCTACACATTCAAGCTGCCTGTGCGTCACGTAACTTCTCTGTGCTCAATATTATCTTGTACAGCTCTGTGTACGCTCATGGCACAGTACAGGTAATAAGAAATAGATATAATAAATACAGGCACACTCCAGCCACTCACGCTTGTAGACACTGAATATGTGCCATGAAATCCATCCATGCGCGTGCCCACACAAAAACACACATGCATGCAAGGGACCATGGGCAAGAGAAACCAGGAATTCCATAGCTGGAAACCTGAAAACTAGGTGGGGACCTGACTTTATTTTTATCTTCTTTTTTACTCTGATTTGACATTAGTTTTTAGGTTATATGGTTTATTATTTTATATTATTATTTACTTTTATTTTGGTGTTCATCTTTTACATGATGTCATATTTTGAATTGTTCTTGTTACGCGCCCCGCCCGTGGCTGTCCCGCACACAGGCCTGCTCACCTTCATGGTTCCACAGCGGGTCCCGGGACGACCTCCCTCGAGGTAGTTGCCAGCCCTGCCAGGCCCCGGCGTCCCACGGCGGCGGTCGCCGGGCCTTCCACTGCGCGCCAGGCCTCACGCCGAGGCTCGGCGTCCTCTGCCATGTTAGCCACGTCCCCTACGCGTGTGCGCAGACCGCCCGGACTCATGTAGGACCAAGGGCGGGTCTTAGCTCCGCGGCGTGCCCTGATTGATCCCTCGATATAAGGAAGTTCCTGTCTATGCTTCCTTGCCTTGGCAATCGGGTCGGTTTGTTCTATGATTGCCTCTGCGTTTGTTCCTGCTCTTGCCTGTTCCTAGTCTCGTTCCAGGATCCTTCTGTTCCAGTTCTGTTCCTGACTTGTTCCTGCATCCTAGTTCCTGCATCCTGCTTGTTCCTGTGTTCGTCTGTCTGTCTACCCAGGTAGTACCCTCGGACTGTCTTACTGTTACTGACCTCAGCTTGTTCCTGACCTGCCTGCCTGCCTGCCACCTGCCTCAAAGACCTCAGCTTGCTCCTGACCTGCCTGCCTGCCTGCCGCCTGCCTCAAGACCTCAGCCTGCCTTTGACCTCGTCTGACCTCCGGTACCTGACCCCTGCTTTACTGACCATTCCTCGGACTGACCTCTGGATCTTGCCCTTTGCCTGCCTGACCTTGTCTTCAGATTCTGGCTCTGTTCCTCGCCTTGTCATCACCAACTCTGTTCTGGTTCTCCTTGTTCCAACCAGCTTCCAAATTCGAACCCGATCGCGCTGCCCCTGTGTCCGTGAGCATGCTGGTTTCCATTCTCTCAAGAGACCCTGCGAGGCCCACCTTAGTCTAAGCGGCCTGGGACCCTACGGGCTCCTCCCAGGGGCTCTCGGGCTTCCAGTGGTGAAGCTCTTCACAGCCTCTGTCTCCTCCAGTGCTCCGCCCCCTAGGGGCAGTTACCTCCTGTTCTCTTTCAGGAGGCGTTCCTTCACTGTCCCAGGACAAGGGTCCACCCCCGAGCGCAATAATTCTACCTTGCCTTGAGCAATATGGAAAGATGAGTTATACATTCGTTAAATAAATGTTACATAAAATAAAATTCTCCAAGAAGAAAAATATCTGGGGATAGGATAGAAAATCCAACACTTGAGGGAGGAAGTGAGGTCACCGGATTTAATGGCTGCCTGAGCCACGAGCTCCTCATCTTGCCCTCATAAGATCATTAAAATTGGGACCTAGAGCTATATTAAACATCGCTGAAAAACGTGGGAAGTGCAATGGAATTGAATCGAGATGGCAGCGAAACAAAAGTCCGTAGACTTTAACTGCTTTTCATACCGAAAAGCTGGAGACCGCGGGACTGAAGCGGACGAGCAGGCCGTGGGCATCTCCCCAGCAGATGAAGGTACAGAATCGGATGACGCATTTAATATACATTTGGAAGAAGCCCCGACACGCATAGAATTTCAAGATTGGTTTTTTGGATTAAGACAGGACCTAAAAAACTATAAAAAGGAAATCCAAGACATGCTGGGAGAATTTCAAGAAAAACTTTCTGGCCTTAGCCACAGAGTAGATGATATCGATGTTAGAGTGGGCGCACAGGCTGAACCACAAAACAGCTGCAAGAGGTGTGTACGGAACTTCAGGGAGATAATCTACATATGCAGGCTAAAATAGCAGATTTTCAGGCCGATACAGTACAGTGCGCACCAGCGGAGTGCACTGTTAATCCGCGTTTGGACGGGTGTTTTGGACGCGCTAGCTTTACCCCTTATTCAGTAAGGGGTAATAGCGCATCCAAAACGTGCGTCCAACCCCCCCGAACCTAATAGCGCCCGCAACATGCAAATGCATGGTGATGGCCCTATTAGGTATTCCCGCGCGATTCAGAAAGCAAAATGTGCAGCCAAGCTGCACATTTTGCTTTCAGAAATTAGCGCCTACCCAAAGGTAGGAGCTAATTTCTACCGGCACCAGGAAAGTGCACAGAAAAGCAGTAAAAACTGCTTTTCTGTGCACCTTCTGACTTAATATCATGGCGATATTAAGTCGGAGGTCCCGAAAGTTAAAAAAAGTTAAAAAAAAAAATTGAAATAGGCCCACAGCTCGCGGGTTGAAAACCGGACGCCCAATTTTGCCGGCGTCCGGTTTCCGAACCTGTGGCTGTCAGCGGGCTTGAGAACTGACGCTAACAAAATTGAGCGTCGGCTGTCAAATCCGCTGACAGCTGCTGCTCCTGTCCGAAAAGAGGCACTAGGGATGCGCTAGTGTCCCTAGCGCCTCTTTTTACGCCAGGCCTAATTTAAATAAATGTATTTACTGAATCGCGCGCACAGGAGAGTATCCTGTGCGCGTGCCGGGAGAGCGGGCGCTTGCCTGCTCTCCCATGATTTTACTGTATTGGCCCGTTAGAGAATAGGGCCAGAAGAGGGAACCTGAGATTTCAAGGGTTCCAGGAAACACGGGAAAATATGAATTGCGCAGATACTATACGACACTTTTGCATATTCTTGTTGGAATCTAGCTCTGATCATGAAGAGGGACATACCCCGGATATTAAGCTGGATAGAGCTCCTAGGGCCATGCGAGCGACGGGATCCAGCCAAACAAGAGATATCCTCGCAATGTTTTCATGACTATTCCCTAAAGGAAAGGATAGCAGGAGTGGCCAGAAAACAAATGCGCTGGGCCTGGGAGAATCCAGAAATATCAGTATATGCAGACCTGTCTCAGGCCACACTTCAAAATAGGCAGGAGTTAAAAGAAGTCATCTCGTTTCTCAGAAAAGAAAATAGCAAATACAGATGGATGCACCCTTTTGGGCTGATGTATACGTGGGAAGGGGTGTCCTCCCGCATTCAATCCGTTTCAGAAGCCACGCTACTATTGAAAGACAGAGGGTTTACACCGGTAACTACCCAGCCATCGAGCACTAAAAGGTTCATACCTAAAGATCAACATCCTCGGGGGCAGAGGGCGAGCGCAAGAAATAGCAGGCTGAAAAGAAACTCTGACCCGAAGAAGAATTTAATGGACGACTCGTGAAGCGTCACCCAGGTCATTTTGTAATATGGAACCCATATATCAATATAAACCTGCGAACTCGATTTCTCATAAGATTTATTTACAGCGGGTTTTCTTTCTCAAACTGTAAACCGCCAAAATTCTGAACTCAGCATAATAGACAATCGGCTGATCATGGGACTTTGATGTTTAGCAGATTTGTTTTCAAGGTCCTGATGTGTCGATATAGACAGGGCTGGAGGGAGTTTGCATGATGGTGACATTAACTTCCTCCTGGTGATCTGATCTGCAAGGAGGTTTGAGCAGATTGTGGTTGGTACAAAGGGGGGAGGGGGTGGGGAAAATAACAGGGAAAAGGGACTGCACACAATTATTCTGGTCAATAAGATCTGAATGCTGTACACTGCTCCTATGGGACTTTGTGGAGGGGGACATGGTGGTGACAGGGAGTTCTGGAGTCTATGTAGCAGGCCACAATTATGTACTGAATGACTGAATAAATCTGAGATGAAGGCAGCAGTCCAGCAGCAAGAGGGGGGCTTCCCAGTCTTTTGCATCGAGTGTCACATGTATGATATTTTACCTGCCGGTGAGAAGTTGTACATGTGCATGCGATGCAAAGAGCTCCTGGCTCTCAGAGAATGAGTCCGATCTCTGGAGGCTAGAGTGGCAGACCTGGAAGAGCTGAAGCAGACAGAGAGGTATATAGATGAGACCTTCATGGACATAGTAGCCAAGTCCCAACTTCAGACTGGCAGCCCTGGTGCTGCCTTGGAGGAAGAAGGTATCATGATTGGAGAGCATCAACCTGAAGCGGCAGGAAAGGATCCTGTAGCAAGGACCTGCTCTCCAGGTGATGCATTGTCCTTTCGCACCAAGGATATCTCACCAAGGCCTACTGCCCAAGAGGGAAGGGTTAGGTCGGCCGTCATAGCTGGTGATTCGATTATTAGGAATGAAGACAGCTGGATGGCTGGTAACATGCCTACCTGGTGCGAAGGTGGCAGACCTCAAGCATCACCTAGATAGGATTTTAGACAGTGCTGGGGAGGAGCCGGCTGTCGTGGTACATGTGGGCACCAACGACATAGGAAAATGTGGGAGGGAGGTTCTGGAAGCCGAATTTAGGCTCTTAGGTAGAAAGCTTCAATCCAGAACCTCCAGGGTAGCATTCTCTGAAATGCTCCCTGTTCCACGCGCAGTAGGTAGAAAGCTTAAATCCAGATCCTCCAGGGTAGCATTCTCTGAAATGCTCCCTGTTCCATGCGCAGGTCACCAGAGGCAGGCAGAGTCTCAATGCGTGGATGAGACGATGGTGCAAGGAAGAGGGATTCAGTTTTGTTAGGAACTGAAGAACCTTATGGGGAAAGGGGAGTTTCTTCTGAAGGGTTGGGCTCCACCTTAACCAGGATGGAACCAGACTGCTGGTGCTAACCTTTAAAAAGGAGATAGAGCAGCTTTTAAACTAGAACAAAAGGGAAAGCAGACAGTTGCTCAGCAGCGCATGGTTCGGAGAGAGGTATCTTCAAAGGATACTAATGATGCATTAGAATTAGGGCATCCCGACAGTGAGGTTCCAATAATAAGAAAAATAGTCGAAGTGCCTGGAACTAAAAACTCACCTGAGCTAAAAAATTCTAACTTATCCCTATCAATTAAAAAGCAGAATGAAAATACAAACAGAAAACAAACTTTGAAATGTTTGTATGCTAATGCCAGAAGTCTAAGAAGATGGGACAATTAGAATATATAGCAGTGAGTGATGACATAGACTTAATTGGCATCTCAGAGACATGGTAGAAGGAGGACAACCAATGGGACAGTGCTATCCCGGGGTACAAATTATATCGCAATGACAGAGAGGAGCACCCGGGAGGTGGTGTGGTGCTTTATGTCCGGGATGGCATAGAGTCCAACAGGATAAACATCCTGCATGAGACTAAATGCACAATTGAATCTTTATGGGTAGAAATCCCTTGTGTGTCGGGGAAGACTATAGTGATAGGAGTATACTACCGTCCACCTGGTCAAGATGGTGAGACTGACAGTGAAATGCTAAGAGAAATTAGGGAAGCTAACCAAATTGGTAGTGCGGTAATAATGGGAGACTTCAATTACCCCAATATTGACTGGGTAAATGTATCATCGGGACACGCTACAGAGATAAAGTTCTTGGATGGAATAAATGATAGCTTTATGGAGCAATTGGTTCAGGAACCAATGAGAGAGGGAGAAATTTTAGATCTAATTCTTAGTGGAGCACAAGATTTGGTGAGACAGGTAACGGTAGTGGGGCTGCTTGGCAATAGTGATCATAATATGATCAAATTTGAATTAATGACTGGAAGGGGGGACAGTAAGTAAATCCACGGCTCTCGTGCTAAACTTTCAAAAGGGAAACTTTGATAAAATGAGAAAAATTGTTAGAAAAAAACTGATAGGAGCAGCTAAAGGTAAAAAGTGTGCAAGAGGCGTGGTCATTGTTAAAAAATACCATCCTAGAAGTGGAAACGATTACCGGCATGGTTAAAAGAGGAGGTGAAAGACGCTATTATAGCCAAAAGATCTTCATTCAAAAATTGGAAGAAGGATCCAACAGAAGAAAATAGGATAATGCATAAGCGTTGGCAAGTTAAATGTAAGACATTAATAAGACAGACTAAGAAAGAATTTGAAAAGAAGTTGGCCGTAGAGACAAAAACTCACAGTAAAAACTTTTAAAAATATATCTGAAGCAGAAAGTCTGTGAGGGAGTCAGTTGGACCGTTATATGATTGAGGGGTTAAAGGAACACTTAAAGGCCATCGCAGAAAGATTAAATGATTTCTTTGCTTCGGTGTTTACTGAAGAGGATGTTGGGGAGGTACCAGTACCTGATTTACAAACTGAAGAGTAGTAAATCACCTGGACCGGATGGTATACACCCCAGAGTTCTGAAGGAACTAAAAAATGAAATTTCAGACCTATTAGTAAACATTTGTAACCTCTCATTAAAATCATCCATTGTACCTGAAGACTGGAGGATAGATAATGTAACCCCAATATTTAAAAAGGGCTCCAGGGGCGATCAGGGAAACTACAGACCGGTTAGCCTGACTTCAGTGCCAGGAAAAATAGTAGAAAGTGTTCTAAACATCAAAATCACAGAACATATAGAAAGACATGGTTTAATGGAACAAAATCAGAATGGCTTTACCCAAGGCAAGTCTTGCCTCACAAATCTGCTTCACATTTTTGAAGGAGTTAATAAACATGTGGATAAAGGTGAACAGGTAGATGTAGTGTACTTGGATTTTCAGAAGGCGTTTGACAAACATCCTCATGAGAGGCTTCTAGAAAAAGCAAAAAGTCATGGGATAGGTGGCGATGTCCTTTCATGGATTACAAACTGGCTAGAAGACAGGAAACAGAAAATAGGATTAAATGGACAATTTTCTCAGTGGAAGGGAGTGGGCAGTGGAGTGCGTCAGGGATGTGTATTGGGACCCTTACTTTTCAATATATTTATAAAAGATCTGGAAAGAAATACGACAAGTGATGCAATCAAATTTGCAGATGATACAAAATTGTTCAGAGTAGTTAAATCACAAGTAGATTGTGATAAATTGCAGGAAGCCCTTGTGAGACTGGAAAATTGGGCATCGAAATGGCAGATTAAATTTAATGTGGATAAGTGCAAGGTGATGCATATAGGGAAAAATAACCCATGCTATAGTTATACAATGTTAGGTTCCATATTAGCTGCTACCACCCAAGAAAGAGATCTAGGCATCATAGTGGATAACACATTGAAATCGTCGGTTCAGTGTGCTGCGGCAGTCAAAAAAGCAAACAGAATGTTGGGAATTATTAGAAAGGGAATGGTGAATAAAACGGAAAATGTCACAATGGAAAATGTCATAATGCCTCTGTATCGCTCCATGGTGAGACCGCACCTTGAATACTGTGTACAATTCTGGTTGCTGCTTCTCAAAAAAGATATAATTGCGATGGAGAAGGTACAGAGAAGGGCAACCAAAATGATAAGGCGAATGGAACAGCTCCCCTATGAGGAAAGACTAAAGAGGTTAGGACTTTTCAGCTTGTAGAAGAAACGGCTGAAGGGGGATATGATAGAGGTATTTAAAATCATGAGAAGTCTAGAACTGGTAGATGTGAATCGGTTATTTACTCTTTCAGATAATAGAAAGACTAGTGGAGGACTCCATGAAGTTAGCATGTGACACATTTAAAACTAATCGGAGAAAGTTCTTTTTCACTCAACGCACAATTAAACTCTGGAATTTGTTGCCAGAGGATGTGGTTAGTGCAGTTAGTATAGCTGTGTTTAAAAAAGGATTGGACCACCCTCCCCTACCATTGTTATTCTTTGGAAAACTCAATAAAAATTGTTAAAATAAAAAAGGATTGGATAAGTTCTTGGAGGAGAAGTCCATTACCTGCTATTAATTGAGTTGACTTAGAAAATAGCCACTGCTATTACTAGCAACAGTAACATGGAATATACTTAGTTTTTGGGTACTTGCCAGGTTCTTATGGCCTGGGTTGGCCACTGTTGGAAACAGGATGCTGGGCTTGATGGACCCTTGGTCTGATCCAGTATGGCATATTCTTATGTTTTATGTCTTACTATAAGGGAATACTTAACCATTACTTGCAATTATGGGATCTCCATGTCCAAGGAAAGAAATACACTGAACAAGGGGAAAGCGACCTGGTGTCTGACTCTAAATGGGGAGACTCATCCTAGTTGGCTGTAACTACGGCTACTTTTCATATAATTTTCCTTAATGTTAAGGGACTCAATTCCCCGTTTAAGAGACATATTTTCTTTAAAGAAGCATGAGCTATGCAAGCGGATATCGTATTCATTCAAGAATCCCACTTGAAAGGCAGACACGAGTCACTTTTAAAATCTAACCATTATCCTTTCCAATTCTTGACTACGTGCACAAAATCCACTAAGTACAGAGGAGTTGGTATATTATTTTCGTAACATTTGGTATTTGCTAGTCAGTTATGTATCCATGACCCACTAGGCCGATATATTCTATTACAGATTTTAGTGAATGGGATGGAGAATACTTTGGTGAATGTGTATGCCCCAAATCAGGAGCAAGGAAAGTTTTTGAGTGGCTAAACCAGGTCCTATTATTATATAGGAAAGGAAAAATAATCATTGGTGGGGATTTCAGTCTGGCAAGAAAACCTGAGATGGATGCCTCTAAGGTGAGTATATCCGCTTCCCCAATACATAAGAAAAAACTGCAGGAGTTGATTGATAATTGGCAATTGATAGATGTTTGGAGAGCACAATACCCTTCCTCTAGATTTTATACTTTTTACTCCCCTCCACACACTTCGTACTCCTGGATAGATTGCTTCTTGGTAGACAAGGCATTGTTTCATAATATTACCAACCCAGATATAACCCCAGTGGCAGGCCGCTGTGTTGCTTGATATTACGTTTGCCCAATATGACAAAGGGATACGATTTTGGCATCTTAATGACTCCTTATTGGCAGATGAGGACTATGTTAGAACTATTATTACCTGCATTCAGGACTATCTAAAAAATGATAATGGAGAAGAAACTCTACCGGTAGTATGGGACTCCCTTAAGACATATTTGAGGGGATTATTTATACCTAGTGCTTCTTTCATAAAAATATGAGATACCCAAGCAGCTCAAGAATTGAGGAAAAAGATAGAAAGGCTATCCCAAGAACATCAGGTTACGGGATCTACAAAATTACTATTGCAGTTGTCCAATACTAGGGAAGAACGTTTGAGACTGGAATCCGCAAAGATGGTCCATATGATGGACATGGTTAAGCAGGAGTACTTCGAGGGGGGCAACAAAGCTGGATGGAATTTAGCACGAAAATTAAAGAAGATAGTTTATCAAAATACAGTCACCAAGATCAAAGATGAAAAGGGCGCCCTGTTAACCAATAATCCCTGTTAACCAATAATCAGTTAAAGATTCCTAAATTTCTACTCTGACCTATACACTTTAGAAAATACCACACAAGAAAGGGTAGATGGATACCTGGAGTTGATCCTGATACCCTCCCTATCTGCTGAGGCCCAGCTAGAATTGGATGAGGAAATAACTGCAGTAGAAATTTTGAACTCCATAAAAGCATTGAAGTTAGGGAAATCCCCAGGCCCTGATGGCCTTACGGCAAAGTTCTATAAACAATTTGCTCCTTATGTAGTAGCATATCTCCAGGTCTTTAATTTCTTGAGGAATGGAGGAGTATTGGCCCCTAATTCTAATCTAGCGGGGATAATGTTATTGCTTTAACCGGGCAGAGACCCTGCCAGCTGCGGGTCGTACAGACCTATATCCCTCTTAAATCTAGACCTTAAAATTCTAGCAAAAATACTAGCAGGAAGAATGAATAAATATTTTACCTCTCTGATACACCAAGACCAAGCTGGCTTTATGCCTGGACGATTAGCGTGAGATAATATTCACAAATTGGTTGATATAATGTGGTGGGCTCATGGGAATCATACAGAAGCTATCTTCCTTTCCATTGATGCCAAAAAGGCATTTGATATGGTACAGTGGCCCTTTCTCTTCAGGTCCTGAGGAGGATGGGTTTTGGGCCCTTCTTCTGTACGTGGATAGCAAGTTTATACACTGAACCTAAGGCATGTCTTAAAATAAATGGAGGATACTCAGATTATTTCTCAGTGGGTCGAGGTGCCAGACAGGGATGCCCTCTCTCCTCATTACTGTTTGCCATTTTCGTAGAAGCTTTGGCTATCACCATACGTAATAACAACGCAGTGACAGGATTTAATTTCTCACATCATGCATTTAAACTGGCCTTATTCGCAGATGACATAATGTTTCCTTAACCAATCCTCATACCTCCATGCAGGCCACAGAACATGATATTCAAGAGTTTAATGGTGGTGGTGTCTCCAGATTTAAGGTAAATTGGAAGAAGTCTGAAATACTTAATCTCACCTGTAACCCAGAGAAAGTTCGCACACTCAAGCAAAAGCACCCATTTCGATGGGCCTCCCAGAAGCTTAAGTATTTGGGTATCTACCTTCCTACCCATTGAAAGATCTGTTTCAATTGAATTAAACCCCTCTTCTAAAGTGGGCCTTAATGGACTTAGACAGTTGGTGTGGACTTCCCATCTCGTGGCTAAATCGGATAGCAACAATAAAAATGAACTTTCTACCTAGATTATTGTATCTATTTCAAACCCTACCCATACCTATATCAAGTGATATTCTGAAACAATGGCAGAAATGGTGTTTAGCTTTATATGAAAGAGGAGACTACCTAGGATTAGCAGATATGTTCTTTATCAAAGTAAATTGGATGGGGGTTTAGGTTTACCTAATTTGATGTGGTATTACCCGCTAACTTTCAGAATATCTAGAAGACCATAAAATCCTCTACCCAACCCAATATGGTTTCCGCAAATCGCTAGGCACTGAAACCCTCCTCATCTCCCTCACGGACCACCTCATCATGGGCCTAGACAAAGGACACTCCTTCCTGCTAGCACTCCTCGACATCACGGCGGCGTTCGACATGGTGAACCACTCCATCCTCCTAAATCGAATATCAGACATTGGGATATCAGGAACAGTCTTCAGATGGTTTGATTCTTTCCTCAGTAATAGAGGCTATAAAGTTAAAATCAACAACAAAGAATCCCTGTGCATCAATTCTTCACTAGGAGTACCCCAAGACTCTTCTCTGACCCCACCCTCTTCAATATCTACCTCCTACCCCTCTGCCAGCTGCTAACAAGCCTAAAACTAAAACACTATCTTTACGCTGATGACGTACAAATTCTGATTCCTATAACTGAATCCCTACCGAAAACACTCAAGTTCTGGAACAATTGCCTCCAATCCATCAACCTCCTCCTCACTAGCCTAAATCTTGTACTTAACTCAGCCACGACGGAACTCCTCCTCATATCTCCTGACTACAGTGATTTTCCTCAGCAGACCCACCCCAACACCATGGTCACCCAAGCAAGAGATCTTGGAGTGATACTTGACAACCATCTGAACTTCTTTAAGTTCATCAATCACACAACCAAGGACTGCTTCTACAAATTACAGGTGCTAAAAAGACAAAACACGTCTACATTTCCACGACTTCAGGACTGTCCTCCAAGCCACTCTATTTTCCAAGATAGACTACTGTAACTCCCTACTTTTGGGTCTCCCTGCCTCCACAACCAAACCTCTTCAGATGCTCCAAAACGCGGCCGCTAAAATCTTGACAAATACCAACAGAAGAGACCATATCACGCCCATTCTCAGAAATTTGCACTGGCTACCAATAAGTTGTAGAATCCTATGCAAGTCCCTCACCATTATTCACAAAACCATTCACAACCAGGGCCCTATCGACCTTCAATTCCCACTCAGACTCCACACCTCTTCAAGACCTATCAGAGAAGCTTACAAAGGAACTCTGCACGCCCCCACAACCAAATCCACACAGCATACAGTCACTAGAGAACGGGCCTTCTCGACAGTGGGACCAGCCATCTGGAATGCTATCCCCCCAGATCTCAGACAGGAACCCTGCCTGTTGACTTTCAGAAAAAAACTCAAGACCTGGCTGTTTCAACAAGCCTTCCCTTAACCCAGTCCACCCCCTTCCAAGCCCTTGATCCTGGCAAGCCGCATCATCCAGCCTGCTATACCCCCCCCCCCCCATTAGTCCTCGCCTCGCCTTCTCAGCAACTCTACAGTTCGTATACAAGTGCCACCTAATCAGTGCACTCCATTTCTGACACTGTATTTTTTGTTATAGTTACCTCATTTATCTTCTGCTCCTGGCTTCTTCATCTCCCAAGTTTCCATGCCCCTGTTTTATTGTAACTTTTTGCCTCTTCTTCTATGTTAATGTTATAACCCCTTGTTCCATGTAAACCGATATGATATGATCTGTATCATGAATGTCGGTATAAAAAAGACCTAAATAAATAAATAAAATAAATTACGTGGCGGCACAGATGAGACCCTTGATAGTTTAGCATTTGACTGCTGATCCCAAACATTGGGCGATCATTGAACAATCCCAATTAGCTGTGATGCCTCTGGCTGCCATGCTGTGGCAAGCCAGGAAAACCTGGAGATCATGCCCCCATATGTTCCCAACTACAAGACATACTTTAAATACCTGGGAAAGGTGGAAATTGAGATTGGTGGGAAAGAGAACTCACTATCATCTAACTCAACTGTTTCATAATATCAAATTCCCCCCCTCTCTATCGTTACTTTCCTTCCCAGAGTGGAAAACCAAGGGCATAACACGACTTGCACACATTTGGGAGGGGGATGCTTTCATTTAATTTGACTCTCTGTGCCGGACACACGATATGTCCATTTCTGAAGATTTTGCCTATCAACAACTACGTCACTTTTGTAAGGATAACCATATGAAAGAGGATCTATGCTGGGGGTCTCATTTCCAAAATTTACAAACTGCTAAATGTGAGACTTACCCTTCTCCCCAACCACATTAAGGCATGGAACAAAGACTTACCAAAAGAATACGCCATAGATGAATGGTCGGCAATATTCGAATTTATCAGCAGGATTTCGCTCTCATCTTCTTTAATCGAAAATGGGTATAAGCAATTATATTGATGGAATATAACCCCGGAGAGACTAGCCAAAATTCTACCCAGCAATGATGGCAATTGTTGGAGGGGGTGCCAATTTACGGGCACTTATATGCATATGTGGTGGTCTGGGGACTGTATCGTACCTCTATGGAAGCAGGTAAAAGCCACGTTATCGTCTATCCTAAAGGATAGAATTCACTTACGGTTGGACTCAGCCCTGCTACATTATGATGATCCAGATACACCTTCTTCACAACACCCCTTTATTGCACAGGTATGTCTGGCAACCCACATGGAGATTGCCAAAGCTTGGGAATTAAAGCAATGCCCATCCTTAAAGTCGGTGGTACTAAGACTTGACCAGGTGTGCACTATGAATAAGTTTACAGCGACGAAACATCATACAATGAAAAGATACCATCATACTTGGGATCATTATCTTCAGTGGCGCTCCACAAAAGCACCAGAGGACTCAGTAAAGACATAAGGATACAAGTGTACAAAATCTGAGAGAAGCACCTGATACGATCTCAGATCATTGTGTGGAGGGGAAGGGGGTGGGGGAGGGAAGGAGATAGTCGGATTGGGGGAAAAAATTCATAACGGTGTGTATAAAGTTGTTAAATTTTTTATTTCATATGTATGTTTATGTACAACACCAATAAAACTGTTTACACAAAAAAGAAAATCCCACACTTACATGTTGACATATTGGCCCAGCATAAGAATAATGCAAAGATTTTATAGCACACAAGCTTCCAAGGCCACAGACTTGAAAGCTCACAAAATCACAATATCCTTTGATTATTCGTATGCTGGTTCAACGGCAGGCATACCATACTCCAAAGTGCACAGGTCTAACTAATGTTAAGTACAATAACTGAGGCAATACCAGCTCAGTGCTTGCTGGAAGGCAATGCCCAGGACAGCCAATAAATTCAGCAGGTTCATTAATCTGCCGCAGGGAGGACTTTTCATTTTAACGCACACTAAAAGCTCTGCAGTTAGAGATGCTGCATGGACGAGGAAAAAAAAAAAGCATGCAATATCTAAATTAAAAAAAAAGAAGTAGGCAAAACCCAACTTTTAGGAACCGCTTTGATTGCCTCCAGCATCAAAGCAGCACCTCAGCAGTTTCTTCCTGTGCTGATGAAATATCGAGCTACCCAAGTGTATAGCACAACCCATTACGTAAAGTCATATTCTGTGCAGAAAACAAATGTGTTGGGAAAAAGCATTAAACAACAAAAAAAGGCAGGAAGAGTTACAAAATAGGTAGGTAGAGAGAGGTCGATCTCTCATGGGGAAAGAAGAAAAGGAAGGAGGCTAGGGAATGATGTGGCTGGAGAACCCGGCTTCAGTCTGCAACAGCTAATCCCCCAACTTAATTTCTCAAACACTTGGCACAGTGCTCAGATATAGCAGGACACCGCACAAATAGATCTTGATGATCTCAAACCAGAGTAACAGGGGGAGGCAAGGACACAGCCTGCGGCAGCGCAGAACATTCAGGGTACAGTGTGAGCGTGGTGAGGGCTGGCTCAACCATTAGGCAATCTAGGCAGTTGTCTAGGGTGGCAGCTTGTGGTGGGGGCACCAAAGAGCAGCCATAGGCACAGCAAAACAATAGTGCTGTTTTGGTACGGCAAATTTGTTGTATAGGTTCTGTGTGTCTTTTTTTCTTTTTTTTTGCAGGTTTTTGTGTTACTTCACAAAGTGTCTGGTACCAGAGGGAGTTTGTGTCACTGTTACTAAGGAGACACCAGAATTTGACATTTTCTCTTTTAATATGTGAGTAGTAAGGGAAAACATCCCAGTTCAGTCCAGCCAGCCATTTCAGAGATTACCTTTTGACAATATGATATGAATTTCCTTTAATTTATAAATTTATATATTTATTGATTTTATTTGCAGTCTAATCACAAAACTCACAGATGATAAATTCCTAACACATTGTAATATAATTTCTGAATATATAAGTTACTGCACAGGACCTACAGATATCCTCTCTATCTTGTAAATTTTTCGCCATCCTCTTCTAAATTTTGTTGGAGGGGCTGTGGGGAAGAAGGCTCCTATCTACATGTTTTGTGGTTCTGTGTTTCTGTTAAGATTTTCTGGGGTAAAGCTGAACTGAGAATCTCTGATATTTTGGCCCTGTGGGTTAAACTTCTTCCGAAGATGTGTGGAGGGATGCCACACTTAATACCTATCAACATAAATTATATAGCCACCTTATTCATGCTGTCTGCTCACTGTTGCTACCTCTTGGAAATCTATACCCTTGATTTCACATTGGTGCAAGCAGGTACATGAGATAACGGATCAAGAAACTGACTTTTATGTTGCACAAAAAGATAGCTGTGTCTAATAAAATTTGGAGAAAATACTGGGGATATGTGGGTGGCCTTTTTCATATCTGTACAAGAGTCTGAAGTCACTATCAGGTGCTCCTAGACTGTATCTCTTACACGAAAGTGGAAAGTATGTCTTGATCTTGTTGTGTTAATGTTTCTCTGCACCACAATTATATTCTTTCCTTGTTTGCTGGTTTGTTTAATAAAGCATTAAAAAAAAGAAATGTTTAAGTCTGATATCCAATTATGTGTTTATACAGGATTATTCTTGGAGGGGTGGTAGTGGGGTGATTATGAGGGTTGAATTTAATTATCAAAATATCAAGGGGGGCCTAAGACTCTGAAAGTTATTGATGGAGGTGGGGATGGGCACAAGGGTTAAAGGTTCACCTAGGATCTCTAATATTGCCCTGGCCCTGTTTGTGGTATAGTGAGAAGACACGGGACTATGTGTGGGGGGGAAGTGAAAAAAGGACAGGCAGAAAGCACACCTCAGCATGAACAGGGCAGGGAACGTGACAAACATCGCACAATGCATGCATTGTGCGATGTTTGTCAGTTTGTCCAGGAGATTTCAACCCAGAGGTTTTCCAGGCAGATGTGCTCAGTCAGAACAATAACAGGAAACTTTGTGATGCCAAAGAAATGTGGAGCTGCATCCTGTTTGACTTTGCTCTCTCCATCTGTTTTTTTAGGCGTACCCACCTCCAGATGTTACACTTTGCCTCTGCTACATTCATAGGTTGCACCGTGAGTGACCAGGCCCGTGCCCAAATCCTTACAGAAAAAAATCTATTTTCAAACTCCCATTTAAAGCATCAGAAGCTTTGGGCTCAGTCGCAGAGTAAAAACAAAAGGTGGGGAGCAATTTATGGTATTTTAACTGCGAGCATACAGAAAATGCACTCTCAACAAGACATCCATCAGAAAAACTGCCACGGAGCAACGACGCAAGATAAGGGACTAGCAACGCTTCAGAGCCATAATTCACACAACCTGATCCCTGGGTATATGCTCTGTATTCGCAGAGTTCAATTTTATTAACATCGTCAAGGATTTTTTTTTTTTTTCCCTGAGCTGGTAAAGTCATCAGCATTTCAAATGCTGAAAGGAGAAAATCTCCTGTTAAGGTTGAAAAGCAATCAGTGCCAGCTGTTCCTCTCCTCCTTTTACATGGACTGCCAGCGAGTCCTTCTCTTGTAAAATGAGGGTTGTGAAGGCTCAGTACTTGCTGAAGCACTCCACAATGTTATGGCCTATTTTTATGAGGAGGGGGCATCAAGATCTGAACCTACAACCTTCCTGGCTCCCTGCCAGGGATTCTAGCCTAGCAGTAAAAGGGCAGCTCTCCTGAAAGAGCTAGAGAGCGACTCCCGTCTAGTCTGGCTTGGTTACTGATGTCCATCCCCTCTAGGGCACTTGGGGAAAACATTATAGTGCAGGTAATGGAGGCCTTGGTGTGCTGGGCATAGAACCATGGACATTTCTTGCATAGGGGTGGTGTGTGTGTGCAAGATAACGGTTACTTTTTTATGGAATAGTCTCCGCTTTGCTCCTTGCAGCTTGGTCAAAATAACTTTCTGCTTACAAGAAATGGGCGCCTGCAGGTGTGTCTAGGTCTTACTCATGTTTGTGGTAATCTGCTGGAAGCACCAGTGAGGCCTGACTGCCTTCAGTTCAGAGAAAGAAGAAACCGCTTGCAGTAAAGCAGAATGCCTGCAAGACTGCTGTGGACAGATGGTTTTTGTCTGTAATGGTGAGATGCTGATCATGCAGGAGCAGATGAAGGAAGTTAGAAATGATCAGTAACTTTATGGGTAATTATAATTGCATGTGACCTTTCACACATGAACAGTAAGAATATAGCAACCGGCTTTTCCTAAATAAAGGAATACGTCAGGTTTACGGTCAATACCCCGAATCAATTAAGCTTGATACTTCACTTTCAATACATATCCAGAGTAGCTCTCTCCTTCAACGGCAGGGGGGGACAAAGAAAAGTGGATTTATATTCAGATAACAACCAACAAGGACTGAATTGCACAGGCTGGGTAAACAAATATGCGTGGGAGTAACTTGCTTATTGCAGCAGTTACTACCCCTAACCAATTAAGCTACATACTTCACTTAGAAGCTGTTCCAGCACTGCTTTCTACATTAATGGCGGGGGTGGAAGGGAAATAGAACTAAAGGTTACATTAATGGCGGGGGTGGAAAGGAAATAGAACCAAAAGGTTACTAAAGGCCAAGAGTAACAGATAAGTATGAGAGATAAAAAAAAAAGTGTGAAAGCTTGCTGGGCAGACTGGATGGGCCAATTGGTCTTCTTCTGCTGTCATTTCTATATTTCTATAACACTCAGGTAACAGAAATCCCCAACCTAGCAGTACATGCACAGGAACTAAGGCCTCAGCAATTGTGTCTTCGGTACCAGCACTAAAAACCATCACTCTGTCCCCTCCTATCACTCCTTACTTCATGACCCGTACACCCCCATTAATAGCCATTAACCTGTCCTTCCTATCATTCATAAGATTTGCCATAATGATTCAGTCCAAAGATCCATTAAGCCCAATTTCCAACAGTGGTTAATCCAGGTCACAAGTATCTGGCAGGATCCCAAGTCCACCTTATTAATGGTTTATGGACTTTTCTTCCAAACCTTTTTAAAACCTAGTTTCACTAAAAACTTACACCACATACCCTGGCAAGAAATTCCAGAGTTTAATTATGTGTTGAGTAAAAAATATTTTCTTCTATTTGTCTTTAAATGTATTACCTAGTAACTTCATTGTGTATCCCCTAAACTTTGAAAGAGTAAACAACCAATTTGGTTTACCTGTTCCACGTCACTCATTATTTTAAATCTCCCCTCAGCCATCTCTTCTCCAAACTGAAGACCCCTAACATCTTTAGCCTTTCCTCATAGGGGAATCGTTCCATCCCCTTTATCATTTTGGTCGCTCTCCTCCACACCTTTCTAATTCCACTGTACGTTTTTGAAATGCGGTGACCAAAACGGCACACAATACTCAAGGGGGCCAATGCAATAAAGTGCGCTCAGCCTAGGTGAACGCGCGGTCGGACGAACGTTTTGGATGTGGTAGACTAACATCCGATGCAAAAAGGGGATTAGTGTGTCCAAACAAACTCATAGCTAATAGTGTTCATCATATGTAAATGCCATGTAGATGAGGCTATTAGCTATTACCCTTGATGCAGAAAATCGCTGCTCAGCCAACACACCGTTTTTAATGCAGCAAATTTAAAGCCAGCCCTGGAGCTGGTGTTAAGCCATACCACGAATCAAGGGTGCTTGAAAAACCAAAAATACTGCTCACTTTGGTTCCTCTACTTTTTGCAAATCCGAAGCTGTACATTTTTTACTTTTCTGATGCAAGACTCTGTCCGGTTTGTTGCATCCCCCACCTCCACCAACACCCGGGGAAAACCCCGATTGGCTGGGGGGGGGGGGGGGGGGGAGCTGCTTCAGTGCCTCCCCCAGCACCGCAGCTCAAATGCTTCCCTGGGTTTCTTCTTTTCAAATGCACCTCAGCGGCTGAACCCTCATGAAGAAATGAATGAATGAAGTCGAGATTTACTTGTGCTTGGCCACGGGCTTCCCCTGGCTGAACTAGGGGCTGGATCCTGAGGTATAGAGGCTGTCTGTTACAGTGAGTCATGAGTGGGTAACAGTAATAAGACCCCTTTGCATCAAGCAGGGAGAGCAACATTCCCATCCAGCACAGCAGCGGCACCAGAGGAGTTTTCTTGAAGGATCCACTTGTCCTGATCTTGATCTCTCTTGCCCGGCCCCCCCCATCAAAAAAAAACAAAAACCCGCAATGAGGAAAAAAGTATTCTTGAGGGCTGAGAAAACAGATGTTTGTACTGAGCGCCTGTTTTCCTAACTCACGCACAGACACAGCACCGCCTGGGCGCCCGATGCTTTTTAGCATGGCAGCTCATTAAAAATCTAGCATTGTGCACCCAGAAGAGGTAGATGTGCGCGCATTGAAAAAAAACGGGCGCCCAGTTTGGACGCATGTTTTTACGTGCGTGATACTGCATTGGCCTGAAGATGTGGTCACCCCATGAAGTGACACAGAGGCATTATGATATTCTCTGTTTTATTCACCATTCCTTTCTATCGTATTTGTGGACTCTTTGACCAAAGCGGGATTGGCTGTACCTGCAAGGAGGAGCCCAACAGGTTGCCACAGTCAGCAGGCTGACCCAGGCAAAGAAGAGACCAGTCAGACCTTCACCTATACCAGCCCACGTTCCCCTCGGGTTGAGCCTTAGGGTGCTGGAGCCGGCAGGTGCATTCTCTGCTGATGGCAGGGGCAAAGGTCTGTGGTAAGATGGGTCACAGGCAGGCGGCAGTCAGATGTATCCGGAGTCCAGTCAGTGGTCAGAGGCAGGCAGCGTTCAGTCATATCCGAAGTCCAGGCAATGGGAAGAGGTAGGCAGCAGTCAGCCATATCCGAAGTCCAGGCAATGGGAAGAGGTAGGCAGCAGTCAGTCATATCCAAGGTCTAGGCCAAGGTCAAACCAGGTATCCATCCAAGAGAGGAGAAGAGAGACGGACAGGAGAGGACAAGAACAGACAAGCAATGAGGATGGAGCAGACGGAGATGAAGACTAAAGATAAACCAAAGACAGCTGGATGAGTGCTGAAGACAAGACTGGAAAGAAGATTGAAGACAAGACTGGAATGAAGACTGGAACGCTGGGGAGCAACATGCACTACTAAGAAGTAGCTGGGCCTGTTGCTGAGACAAGTTGCTTCCGGGGAAATGCCCTTATAAAGGGCTATGCCGATAATGTCATCTTTAGGGGTCGTGGGGACTTTCTCACTGCGATCCCTTTAAATCCCAGCAAGTGGTGTGCGTGCGCACCTAAGGGAAGGTGCAGCGTGCTGTGTCGGCGGCATCCTGCCGGCAGCGTCCTGTCGGCATCCTGCCACGGCAAAGAGAGGCATCCTGCTTTGTGGCTGACTGGCGGCATTTGCCGTGTGGATGAGAGGCAAGGCCGGCCCAGCCAGGGGAGCTGAGTGCAGCAATTTGCGGGGGTAGCCTGCGGACCGCCGAACGAAACACTTTCTTAATAGAATGTAGGAATTATTTGCTTTCTTGGCCATCGCCGCATACTGAGCAGAGTATTTCAACATATCCACGACGACACCTAGATCCTTTTCCTGAGTGATGACTCCCAATATGAAACCTTGCATTGGGTAGTTATAATGTGGACAAATGCAAAATGATGCACGTAGGGAAGAGTAACCCAAATTATATGTCATCTGCATTTGGATGCCCTCTCTTGCAAGGTCCTCCTGCAATTTCTCACAATCCTCTTGTGATTTATCAGCTGTAATGCCTCACTCCATGTCCTCTATACCCAAGTTGCACTTATAAGTTGAAAAAGCTGGACTGAGAAGAACAGCACGATGGGCTGAGAACAGCTCTGGGCCACAGCAGTGGGGCTGACAAAGTGTCCCAGGCCCTCCCCGGCAAAGAACAGCAGGAGGGGCCGGTAGCCAGAGCAGTGGGGCTGGCAGGGATTCCAAGTCTCTGCCAGCCTAAGAGAAAAAGGAGGAGGTAAAGAACGCCTTTCAAAATGTTTTCTACTCCATGTAGTCCACCTTTCCAATCTTGTTACATCATGCAGCTTACAAGTTAATTAAAGGGAAGACACATGGACTGCAAGTCAGTCCCTTTATAATACTTTGGCATTCATATCCTTGTGAATTAAAAGCCTGCTTAAAGTGTGAGATAAACTGCTCTCCATTAAGTTAACAATTCCAGGCAGCCTGCAGCCACCCTGCAATGTGAAAATGAGGTGTCTTTAAAACAAAAATATAATAATCAACGTTATTTCTCCCCTTTCAAAATGAGGATACCATTATTTCATGTGACAAGGTGGTATTCTTGATTCTGGTACATTATCAATCCTGGACAGTAGTCAGCGAGAGGAAGCACATATCAAAGCTAATCAGGCCCTTCCCCCTCTCCCATTTCTCAAATCTGGTACTGGACTTCTTAATAAGTTATAATTTTATCACCTGCTGTTAGACAGGCTGCCAGGAAATAAGGTTTATAAACATGCCTGGAGGAACCATAAACAAACTCCAAATTATTTACTACAGGTCTGGGTCACCAGTACTAGCCAGCTCTGCATTAACCCTGTCCTGCCCAGGTCCTGGTTCTACATTAAGCCTGTCTTTTGCAAGCGTGAATCTCTCTCCTTCTCTCTTTCTCTGTGTGTTTGTCTCTCTTCTTTCTTTATGACTCTTCTCCTCTTTCTCTTAGTATATGTGTATATATATGTAGCCCCTATCCCTGTCAGCTCTTGGGCAAAAAGGGAGGATTACAGGACCACACAAGGCTCCACCGTCTCCAGGGATTCTGGCATGGGGGGGGGGGGGGGGGGGGGGGGGGGGTAAAGGGTGTTTACTTCAGTCTTTTCAAGGCCCTCACTCTGGGGCTCTTCTGCACACCAGTCACACTGACAAAATCACAGTTCACTGTAATTCTGTTGTTCAGAAATAAAAGCCTTTACTATAAACTGGTGGCAGGAAAAGAGTGTCCAAACACTACCTTAGAGGAGAGTACACCAAGACCAAGTACGAAAATAAAAGCTCAGTTTCTTCTTACATGCTCTTTCCCACAAAGATAAGATCTTTGGGGCAGGTACCCTCCCACCATGGGCCCTCCCAGTACCTTTTGGATCTGTAGATCCTCTCAGTTCCTTTAGATGAGCTTTTTGCAGATTTGCTTAATCATGCAAACGCTCTATGGATTTTCCCAGGCAGGCTGTTCTTCCCAAGGACTCCCTGCTACGCTCATCCAGGTCTCTGCAGAGTTCCCTTCTCTCATGGATCTCCCCAGACCTTTTCTCAGGAACTCTTCCACCCACCTCTCGCTGGAATCCCAGAACATCTTCCTTTTGGACTCCTTCCTCTGAGGTCCCTGAAGTTCCCCCTGCTTCTCAGACCTTCCATGTGGAGGAATAAAGCCACCAAGTCTCCTCCGCAGGTGGGAGACCTGCTCTCCCAGCGCTGTACTAAGGCTGATTCTTAACTCCCAGAGTCCCCCTGCAACACATGGGTGCAGGGGGTTTTCTTTTTTTTTATCAAAATCTTTTTTATTGGTAGTATCGGGTAAGTAACAACCATAGATCACTGAGAACACTAGAACAATATACACAGTAACAAGCAAAGAAAGCATCAGTACAGGTATTACCCAACACTCCATAACATTTTGTATTTTCATAGGGAAGGGGGATCCATGCGGATACCCTCAACCCCCCCCCCCCCCCCCGTCCAAACCTCCCCATCAAGCATTCCTCATTCATCCCCTTTCACTTCCCAGTCAAACCACCCCCCTTCCCCCCTTTGGAACAGTCCAGTCCGAAGTATATCCATTCAGTCGAAGTTCGTCCTGTAGCTCCGCAGGTAAAGCCAACACACAGGCATTCCAACATGCACAGTAAGTTTTATCCAGAGGTCGATGTCCCAGCGAACACGCCATGCGTTCCAGAAGAGCCATGTCAGCCATACGCCAGGCCCAGGCAAGGTAGGAGGGTCCGCGGCAGTCCGAGCCAGTCCGCGGCAGTCCGAGCCAGTCCGCCAACACTGTGCGGCACGCCAACATAACCGCCGCCCTTTCAAAGCGCGTCTTGGAGCTGCAGCCCAGCATCGTGCTCGGGATAGAGCTACTAATCAGTATCATCCCCGTAAGGCTAGTAGTGGCTCCCGTACACTGATCAATCACAGTCATTATGGCAGTCCAAAACGCCCGTAAAGAGGGGCAGGCAAATAGTTTGTGCGCCAAAGTCCCAACCTGCAATCCACATTTAAGACACGTGGAGGTGTGTGTAAGCCGCATTTGATGACGTCGGACATCATCGCAATAGAGCCAATGCAGAATTTTAAATTGCACCTCTCGAAGCCCAAGATCCGGGAAATTCTTATTAAGGCGTACAAACTGTGCCAGCACCTGAGCCCCCGACACAGGAGTGCCAAGCGCTTCCGTCCATCGGTCCACCAAATGAGAGGTTCTATCAATGACACGAAGTCTCTGCCCCACAGTCTTCCACCCAGTGATAGTGTTAGCAACATACGCAGTATCGAAGAAGGCGTTGGCAAACTTGACTTCCTCTGCCAGTTCAGCTGCAGTCCACTGATGAGAACGGATGTAATGTCTGGCCTGGAGAAAGGCATAAAACTGCTTCGATGAAAGATTATAAGTCCGTTGTAACGTGGCAAAATCTAACAATTGACAATCATTTGCATCATACATGTGATAGATAAACATTAAGCCTTTAATTGCCCAAGAGTGAAAAATAGCCCCACTGTCTTGACCCGGCAAGAATTCCAGATTCCGTACCAAGGGGAGGAGTAAAGACCGAGTCCCTGGGCATGGATATAGCCGCCGCCACCAAGACCAGGCCTTAATACAGGGATGCAGAAAAACCGCTGGGTAAGATACACCAGCACGGTCCACTGCTCTGGATTGCAGGATACTGACAGGGGAAAAAGGGGCAGACATGCGCAGTAGCATGCCGGCCGCGCAGAACTTATAGGTGCCTGTCAGCCATTCCCCTATGAACCGCAACTGGCAGGCCACATTATACAAGCGGAAGTCTGGCATGTTGAACCCTCCCTGCTCCCGCAGCAATTCCAAGGCAGGATAGGGTAGTCGCGCACGCTTTCCCTGCCACAAAAACTTTTGGATACTGGAGCGCAAGCGCCTGATATCCTTCCCTGCTAGCCAGCAAGGAACCATGTGCAATACATACAGCAATTTGGGCACAACTACCATTTTTATCAATGCACACCTACCAAAAAGCGATAGTGGGAGGGAAATCCAAGCAGTTAATTGATTACATAATTTCGCTATACAGGCGGTGATATTTAAAACATACAATTTCTTCAAATCCCTGGGAACCCAGATCCCCAAATACTTCAACCGGGTCGGAGCCCATTGAAATGGGAAAGGACCCCCCCACTTGGTTGGCAAGCATTCATCAAGGGCCAACGCCTCCGACTTAGAGTAATTGATGCGCAAGCCAGCAACCAGCTGAAACTGATCGAATAACCGGACAATCACTGGAACACTATCCCGTGGCTTGCCAACAAACAATAAAATATCGTCGGCGAATAAGGCAATCTTCAAGGGATACCCACCCACACTGAGACCTCAAACCTCCCTGTCTCCCCGTAAACGAATGGCCAAAGGCTCCAAGGCCAGGACAAATAGCAGGGGAGACAGGGGGCAACCTTGCCTAACACCACACCGAATAGGAAAGGCCTCCGTAGGTAAGCCATTCACCAAAATGGTAGCACTGGGGTTGCTATAGAGGACAGAGCAGGGGGTTTTCTTATATACACACACTCACAACACCTCTGAATATGGAGTGATACACTACACTAACATACCTCACTACACTGACTTCACACATAGCAGCAGGGTCTGGATGAAGACCTCTGACACACACTACTGGCTAGCTAACCTGCTGAGGCCATTAATGTCATAGCATTAAGGGGCAACCACTACTAGTTAAGGACAAATGTGTTTTTCCTTCTCTCTCTCTCTCTCTCCATTTGTGATTCTCCTTCTCTGTTGCTCAGCATTTGGCAATGTATGTATGCATGTGTGTGGGTGTGTCTCTCTCCCTCCATATATATATATATATATATATATATATATAATGTATGTATGTGTGTTTGTGACTCTCTCTCCCTCCATATATATAATGTATCTCATTCCCTCTCTCTCTGTATTTGTATCTGATTGTGTTTCTCCTTCCCTCTCTGTATATGTCTTTATGTACAGACATCTTCGTTCTCTGCCAGTTCGGTCTGGATTAAGGATGCCTAACTCCCCCCATGTGGGAGACAGTAAGTGGTTGAGTTCCTCTGAACCTCACGGAGGCGTTGCTGAATCCGGCGGTCAATACGCCCATAGAGATCGGTGACGCCCTCCAAGTCGTCGGGGAGCTCTTGGGCAGCCAGTTCATCCTTTACCTTGGGAGCCAGTCCCTCCAAGAAGATGCTGCTTAGGCTGTCTTCTCGCCACCCTAGTTCTGACGCTAGGGTGCGGAATTCCACTGTGTGCCCTGCCAACGGCCGCAGATCCCCTGGCGAAGATGGAGGAGATCGGAGGCTGCCGTGCTCTGTCGCCCGGGCTCATCGAAGACCTTTTTGAAGGTCTGTACAAACCGTGGAAGGTCTCGGAGCAGTGGGGTCTCCGTGTTTCCAGGGGAGGGGGGGGGGGGGAGAGTCCCAGGCCAGAGTCTTCCCATCCAGGAGGGATAGGATGAAGTTGGTCTTGATACTGTCACTAGCAAACTGGGATGGCTGCAGGGAAAAATGCATAAAGCAGTGATTTAGAAATCCCTGAGACTGCCGCGGGTCCCCTGCGTAGCGCCGGGGAGCAGGTAAGTGGAGGGCGGTCGAGGGCATAGGTGGCACCGCTGGAACAGGAGGCTGAACGTTGGGTGCCGGGTCGGCATCCAGTCGGTTTTACCAGCTGCTCCACTCTAGAGGCCAGCAAATCCAGACATTGTTGTTGCTGCTACAGTCTCTGAGTCAGTCTGGGGATGGTTTGCAGGCCGGACAGATCTGCCGGGTCCATGGCCTCAGCAAACTGTAAGGGAAGTGGACCCTTGAGCCGCGACAAGGTTGGTACTTCCGCCAGGAGAGGGCCCCCTGGTGGTTCTTGTTGACGGAAGGCGGAACAGGTACAGATGGACCCACAGGAGCTTCACCTATACTAGTCCTCGTTCCCTACAGGTTGAGCCCTTGGGTGCCGGGGCCAGCAGGACTTAGGCGGGGGCTTCTCACGGAGTGAGTCCTGAGGAAGAGGCAGAGACGGCATCGGACTGGCTGGAGTCAAGGTGGATGGAGAATAGGCGGAGTCAGGACAGGCAGCGGGCAGGAAGAAGACGAAGAAACTGGCTGGAGGTCTGGGCAGGTGGAGGTCACTCGGAATCGGATTACTAGGTGGAGGTCAGGCAGGCAGAGGTCACAGTCGGATTACCAGGCAGAGGTCACTCAGAGTCGGATAACCAGGTGGTCAGGCAGGCAGAAGGCAGTCCGGCAGGGCAAGGAGCAGGAAGGAAGGCACAAAAGGCAAGGATCAGGCAGGGACGCAGGAACAGTAATTAAGCAGGAACGCTGGAGCAGGAATCAAGCAAGAACACACTCTCACGAAGCAGGACCCGTAGATGAGGCGAAGTGGACAAGGCAGGACGGGTATAAGTACCTGAGGCATTTGATGTCATCCCCGCGCACCGAGGGAACTTTTCCCACCACTGGGCCTTTAAATCTGGTGGCGCGCGCCTAGGGAATCAGGCCCGGAGCGGCATGCTGGATCGCCGTGAGAGCAGGCCGCAGCCGCGGCCTCCGCCGGGGAAAGGCAGCAGAGGTCAGTACGGGTCTCCGGTGGTGAGGGGGCCCAGCCGGGGTCCTCTATGGGTGGGGATCCTAGCAGTTGTCTAAGAAGGGAGAAAGGAGAGGAGTTCTCTTGGACCGCACCAGGGTTCATATCTATCTAAGCTGATATTGGGAAAAGAGGTGTTCAGTATGTGCCAATCAAGTACAGTGAGGAGAAAGAGAAGGTCAGAAAACTACTGGGAGAGGTATGAGAAATGGACTGTGCATTTTGGAAACATCTGTACGAGACTGTATAACCCAACATTCCAAATACATGGAAGGGAAGCTTAAACCTACCCTCAAAGGAAAGACTACAAATCATAAAAAGCCAATTTTTATTCTAACATCCAAAATATTTACAAGACTTTATGGAGTCACAAATTTATTAAGACATATCTGTGCAACATCTTAACAGATAAATGAGGCTGTAAAGAACATTCTATCTTCAGCAAAGAGTGGACTGAAAACCATTTCAGCCTCCAGAGTTTTACTGCGATAGCTGGACATTGAGAGCTCATCAGTGCTGTTGATAAATGGGTGATCCTCAGTGCTGTTTACCAGAGTGAAAGAAGAGTTTGGGGATATAGACAATGCACAGGGTTTAGAAGATCTGTCTTGCCCCCACTCAGGGAATCCTGGAGAGATTACATACAATTAACAATATATGGGCAGGTTTAACATTAGAGACTTGTGTTGAGATATGGGCCTTTGGAGATCTCTATCCAGGACTATCTGCCCAGGGGTTACATATCTGTGAGTGCATATTCCTAGGTGAGTTTTCAAATGTTGCACACATAAAAATTAGCACTTGTATGCATAAAATAGCACATACATGAATACATGTTACTTACAAAACCACAACTTACGCACATAAATCAGAGTCTATGAGTAACTTTACATGTTTAAGAAAGGGGCGTGCCAGGGGCATTCCGGGGTGGGGCAAACATTTACATGAATAAGTTGCTATTTTAAAATCTGCCAAAGTGACACGCGTATGTCTTTTAATTGCTCAATATCTGGCGAGATTATAAACATCGGTTAAAAAATGACTGGGTAGTGGGTCTGGGTGCAATGGGGGGATTTCAGGCTGAACAGCCAGGAGGGTCTTCACGAGCTGGAGATAGACCATGCAAACTGGTTATTCCATTGCCATGCGTATGCTATAAAATACCCTTATTTACATTTGTTTAAGCCGACTTACAGGGGATAAAAGCATCACATTAATGCAATAAAAATCTACATGCATATCCTTGTAAAATTGGAAGTACAAATACCTGGGTAAATGAGTTGTGCACACTTATCCGGCTAATTTCCAATTTATTCAGCTAAGTAGCAACTTTCCCATTAATTGGATGGACAAATTTGAACTTATTCGGAATATAACGGCACTTATCCAGCTATATTCTGATTTATCTGGCTAAGAAGCAGCAGGCCTACATAGCCAGATAAGTCTGAAAAGTGCTATTTGTTCAATGTAGCACTTTTCGGACTTATCCAGTAACATGCTGCTACTTAGTTGGATAAATCAGTCAAACTTGCAAGGCTCATGGTTTTTACATATGCAAGAGCATTTGTGCATGCATATGTACTCATATTTTATAACCTTTCCGTGCTGGTTATAAAATAGAGTATCAAGTTTGCACGTGCCCATATACACGTGCACGTTAACCGGCCAAATAAATATTCGGGCATACATCTGGCTAAATTCTAGTCACTTAATAAGTTAGGAAGCTAGAATTTAGCTGGTTAAGTCTAGTTGGGTCAAAGAGATGTCCTAAAGTTAGGCGGATATAGTTAGCCAGCTAACTTTAAGATAGCTGGCTACATACAATACTGAGGCTGCGTTATTGAATTATACCTCCAAAGTTAGTCCAGAATCTGTTAAAGTGCCTGCCTCCATTGCTAGGCCATCTCAAGCCTTGTTATCTTCCTCTTCTGATTCTTATCAGAACACTAAATCTGGTATCTGGATCCCCTTTCAGGTCTTATTATCAAGTTTTCCAATAATCCACACACAACCACCCAAACTAGGGAAGCTATTGCGCAAAATACCCTGCCTCAACGTGCTCACCACGGTTTGGGTTTCAACCACATGGTCAGTCCGTGCAGGTCACCTCAGTTCCTTCTTGGAAGCCCAATGTGGTTGCATCACTGCTGTTTAGCATTGCAATGGCCGCTCCATGCAGGTGATCCCAATGCCTTCTTGCAAACCCAATGCAACCATGCTACTGCTCTTTAGGTTGGTAAGTCCTAGCATATAATGAGGTAAAAACCAGGACTAGATTAGCCTGTCCTGAAAACCAGCGCGCATATGTACACGATTATCTCACTCCACTCTGGCTACATATATGTGTGTGGGTCTCTCTCTCCTTCCTTCTCTCCCCTCTCTCTTTCTGCCTTATTACTGGACCTCATTAAAACTCTACACTTTTTTTCCACTTCTGGTCAAGATCTCCATCTCCCTCCTAACTTTCGCTCTTCCCATAATTCTTAGAGGCCCACCCTGGACCCCAGCCTCTCACTTTGGCATCAGGCTCTGCAGTGTTCCTAGTCCTCCCGCTCTGGCAGGTTTTACTGCCTGTTGCTGGTTTAGTGTGTTTGTCTGTTTGCAAGGCTTTATCTGATTCCACCTGGAACTCTGCTACTGCGATCCTTACACTGGCTTATGATTAAATATACATGGTTGCCATCTCCCGAAAAACATTTTAACTGAAGGTCTAAGAGGTTTATTTTATTATTATTATTATTTTTTTTTTTTTTTTTTTTACTGACAATTCAGTTCTTTTTTTTTATTGTGTCTCAGATGTGGCTAGACTGGGAATGAGAAGGGTAGGTGGCGGTGGTGGGGGAGTTGAGTGGAGGTCTCCCCTGTGATTTTGGATATCAGAAGGAGCCAGGTGAGAGACAAGCCAAAATTACAGGCATTTGCAAAATCTTTACAGACAGGTTCATTTTTCATAATTTTTGACAGGTGGTCGGGAACTCTGCAGATACTGCACCGTGTTTAAACATTGACAGTCACTTAGGCATATCTCCACAGTCCCTAGTCTCCTGAGACAGCTCAGGGGCAGATTCTGCAGCAACTCTGTGGCACATTTGCACAAATCTGCATAGAACTGCATATGCAAACCCCTAAATCTTGATTGAAAATGCTTTTTTTTTTTTTTTTAATGTTCCTGCAGCTTCCCTCCTTCCTCTCCCCAGCCTCACCTCTCCAACTTCTCTCCCTATCTCACTTCTGCGAGCTTTGCACCACACCAGCCTTTCAACCTGCCTCTCATCCCTCCTTTCCCCATCTCTCTCCCACCCCAGCCTGTCATCCTTCCACCTTTAAATCTCCTTCCCCATTCAGCTGTATATTTACAGAACCATCCCCCAACCCGTCTTTATCTGTCCCCTCCTGTCACTGCACTGGCACATTGCTGCCTCCCCCCCCCCCCCCCCCCCCCCCCCCCCCCCCCCCACCACCACCACCATAGGGCTCTTTTTGCTGTGAGCCAGCTGATTGGGTTATCTGGTAGGTGCTGACGAAAACATCAGCAGCAGCAGCATATGCTGCCAGGCCGGGCCCAAGCCAGCCTGGGTGGCAGAAAAGAGTAGGTGGCAGCAGGCGTGGAGGACAGCAGCAAGGACAGGGAGAGAAGAGGAGCAACGGATTGGGGAGCCAGAAGCAAATTCTGCAGTGGGGAGGGAGGTAAATTGCACATTTGCTGCGGCATCGCGGCAGCCTGTGGGGGGGACGACGACGTGATTACATTGCACCTTGCTCTCTCCGTTCACAACTGCTGAACCCTCCTCTCTATCTCTCATACTGACTGAGTAGCATCAGGTTTCCTTTGTACCGGCTCCGGCGCTCCTGAGTTGAGGTTACAACTTCATGTAGGAGAGACTGTCCGTAAGGAAAACAGAGAACTCCTCGCTTCCTGCCCGTACATCCCAGTGCATCCATTGTCCTCAGCCTCTCACTAAGTTTCTGGACTGCTCAGGCACCGAACTTTGAACCCCTTGTTCCACAGAATAAGTGACCATGTACTAGAAACAGAAATATGCAGGCAAAAACCAAACTGGAAACCCTAAAAAGCTAAACTGTATGAAATGCAACATCAGAGAAAAACAAACAGAAATGCATTTCCTCCTGTACTGTGCAAAATACAAAGATATCAGAGATGCACATTTCCCAAAATAGACAGAAAAAAAAATCAAAGCCTTCCCTTAAAAAACTGAGCAGGGAAAACTGTATAATTCTAGAAGAAGCAGCAGCTATTGCACCAAAAGATGTGGTTTCCTGCCACCAGGCCAGAAATGTAATTTGACCAGGGATAATACAGGCCAGCATCAAATCCTGCGAGCTATCCTTTTTGTTGTCATACTCTTGTGTTATCACTACTTTATATTTTTTCCCTTTTTTATTTTTAACATTGCATGTATTAATTAGGTATTAATTTGGCATCATATACAAAATTGTCATGGCAATAAAATTCTCTGAACCTGAGACAATAAGAGTATGTGTATGAGAGAGTTCATCACCTTTCTCCCTCCACTCCCATTCTGCAGAATTAAGTTAATATTTGTATGTGACCACCCACGTTAACATCACGACACCCACCAAATGTGGCAATGCCACATTTCTCCAGGGGCCGAAGAGGTATATTCTGCTGCATCTCCAGAGCATCAGGGAGAGAGTGTACCGTGAGTGAGAGATTCAGTCTGAGAATCGGGGAGTTAGATGCTGTGTGAAAGAAAATCAAAGAATCAGAGACAGAATCAGAGTTGGGGATGTATGTGAGAGAATCAAAGGCAGTATGTAAGAGAATCAGCAGGTTGGAGGCTCTCTGTGAGAGAATCAGAGAGTGAGAAGCTGTGTGTGAGAGAATCAGGAGTTGGAGAGAATCAGAGTCAGAGCCTGTTTATGAGAGACCATACAGAGAAAAGTCTAAATAATATAAATGGAGAGTTGTAATGTATATTAATTTATATGAGCACCACATCAACAATAAATTTTAAATTTTCTGATTTTTTAGTTTTCAAAACAGAAACCTATCCATATACCAGGTATGAGTATGATAGACCATCATACCACCCCACGGTCTCTCGGGCATGTCTGCTCCATGTTTAAACCACTAACGGGGTCATCTTTAATCATTGGTCTTTACTCAACCTACATTTGTTTTTCCTTTTTTTTGTTTTTAGATTTTTTTGTTTTTTTCAAACTTTTTTTGTTAATATAAAATATATTCAAGATGCTTCTCTCAAGCAAATATTTATTTTATTTACTTATTTATTTAAAAACTTTTCTAGACCGTCGTTTAGTGATATACCATCACAACGGTTTACAAATAGGTACATAAATAAGTTCGAAATGGATTTACTTTAACCAGAGGGTGCCATAGTTGTTCAGATACATGATTCGGTATTATAAGCTATATGTAAAGTGTATTAAAATTCTCTTTATGAGCTAACCGTAGATGCGGTATACTGTAATTCTTTAACTTAATACTTAAGTGTGATAAAATAAAAATAAAAACACACATATGTTCTCAGGTGAATTTGCCTGTGTGTATAAGTCCTTTTCTTGTTTCTTAGTAACACCTATTTCCCATTCTCACTTTGAAAAGCCTTTTTGAAAAGCCATGTTTTTAAACCTTTTTTTTAAATATATTTTTAAATATTGAAATTCTCTTATTATTTTGCCAAGAGAAGTAAATTCAGGATACTTTCTTTTAGCTGATATCAGAGTACAATTCAACGTGATTATATTAACAAAAAAACTTTTGAAAAAAACAAAAAAAATATTAAAAAAAAAAAAAAGGAAAAACAAATGTAGGTTGAGTAAAGATCAATGACTAAAGATGACCCCTTTAGCAGTTTAAACATGGAACAGACATGCCCAAAAGACCATGGGGTGGTATGAATGTCTATCATACTCATACCTGGTATATGGATAATAGGTTTCTGGTTTGAAAACTAAAAAATCAGAAAATTTAAAATTTATTGTTGACATGGTGCTCATATAAATTAATATTTCTATCATCAACTCGGAGAAAAAGGAGTATTCTGAGTTGTAATGTATGACATTGAATGAAGATGCAGATAATAGGCATCTCAGGGACCTGGCAGAAGGAGGATAATCAATGGAACATTGCGATACCAGTGTACAAATTTTATTGAAATGATAGGCCAGGCCAAACTGGTGGAGGGATAGCACTATATGTTAAGGACTGAATAACTATAGACTGGTCTCAAACTTCCCACTAATAGCAAAATTAATAGAAAAAACAGTCCAAAACCAACTGTCAGATCATCTTGAAAGTAATAACATACTATATCACTATCTGACAATATCTTAAGAGGCTTCGACACAGGAACACACTACATTCTGGTTCCCATTAGATCTGTCCTCTGCTTTTGACACTGTGAATCACGAAATACTTATCAATAGACTAATGGAAATAGGACTCCAGCACAACACAATAACCTGGTTCAAGTCATACTTACGTAACAGATTTTTCCAAGTACAAATCAATAACTCAATATCTGAAAAAGTAGAGTTAAAAACAGGAGTGCCACAGGGATCAGCCCTGTCTGCAACACTTTTAAATATTTACCTCCTCCCGGTTTGCCACCTACTCGCAGGACTGGGAATCATACATTATATTTACGTGGATGACATACAACTATTGTTACCGATTGACAACACAATTGAAGAAACAATAAAACTGGCCAATATGTACCTAGACATAATCAAACAACTACTAAACCAGATGGAGTTAGTAATAAACATTGAAAAAACAGAATTCCTACACCTCGAACGAAAAATATAAACCCAATTCAAACACCAATAGCAATAAAAAATAATCAAACAGTGGAATTAGCAGTGAAAGTATGCAATCTAAGTGAAATAATAGACCCCAAACTAAACCTGAAACAACACATATCACTAAAAATAAAAGAAGGTTACGCAAAACTAATGGTTCTCAGAAAGTTGAAACCTTTACTAACCATGGCAAATTTCCAAACAGTTCTACAGTCAATGGTATTCACAAGCACTGACTACTGTAACGCCCTGTTACTAGGTGTACCTCAAGCGACCATAAGTCTGCTCCAAATACTGCAAAATTCAGCTGCTAGAATATTGACAGGAAAAAAGAAAAGAGACCACATTACAGGAACACTAGCAGAACTACACTGGCTACCTATTGAACAAAGAAAACAATATAAAGCACTGTGTATAATACATAAATTAATCCATGATGAAAAAGCGGAGTGGCTAAACACAGCACTTCATGTACATGTGGCGGCGGTCCGGGGGCGTGGCGGTGGTCTGGGGGCAGGGTCGAGTGCTCTGGCAGCCGGCCGTCGTGCGCAAGTTACGCCTGCTTTTTTTGATAAAAACAGATAAATGACTATGGAGGCCTAGTTGGCTATGATTAACACGTGGTAAGCAGCATGGTGCTGGAGAACTTCGATGCAAGAAGGACTGCTACAGTCTAATGCAGGTGCACATGCCTTTTTTTTAAAACCAATTTTCGCTGAGCTCCTCGGCTTTTGTGTGCATCTTTAGGAAATTTTTATGTATTTATTTTTATATTGTTCAAACTGTACAACTTTTGTTTCCATGCAAAATGATAGAGGTGGGGGTCGGAAGCTAAAATATCATCTTAAAATTTGGACTATTAGGAGATGGCTGCTGCAGATACAGATGGATGAGGAGGGAGTAGAGGGTTCAAAAAGTATAGGGTGGGACATTGTGTGGGGTAAATGTGGCTTGAGAGAAACTGTGCATGAGAGTAGTTTTCATAAGTCTTGAGAGATTATACTGTATGCCAACTTGTAATAATGTGACATTTCCATGAATGTACCATACATGGCATACATTCTCCTATAAAGCATAAGAAAATATTAATGTGTTTGGAGAAATTGCACACTCATGCTGCATTCTTACTGGAAACTAGAGATGTGAATCGTGTGCCAGATCGTCTTAACGATCAGGTTCGGCTGGGGGGGGGGAAATCTGATCATTAAGATATGTGAATTGGAATCGTTTCCGATTCCAATTCACATCGCTAATTTTTTTTTTAGGGAGGCCCGCGCTGCTAAAAAAAAAAACCCATCCGACCCTTTAAATCAACCCCCCTTAGCCTCCCCCACCCTCCCGACCCCCCCAAAACCTTTTAACATTACCTGGTAGTCCAGGGGGGCCTCGGGGGACGATTTCCCGTTCCCAGGCATCAGCTGCGCTAAAATAAAATGGCGCCAATGCCCCTTTGCCCTTACCATGTGACAGGGTATCCGTGCCATTGGCCGGCCCCTGTCACATGGTAGGAGCACTGGATGGCCGGCGCCTTCTTTAAAGATGGCACCGGCCATCTTTACTCATCAGCCCCTATGGCCGGCGCTATCTTTAAAGATGGCGCCGGCCATCTTTACTCATCAGCCCCTATTATACTAGGGGCTGATGAGTAAAGATGGCCCCCGAGGCCCCCCTGGACCACCAGGTAATGTTAAAAGGTTTTGGGGGGGGGGTCGGGAGGGTGGGGGAGGCTAAGGGGGGTCGATTTAAAGGGTCGGGTGGGTTTTTTTTTTATCGGGCCATCGGCGCCATTTTAATTAGTGGCAGCCAAAATGGCGCCGATGGCCCGAGAGCGGGAGATCGCGCCGGGACCCCCCCCATTGGACCACCAGGTAATTTAACATTTTGGGGGGGGGGTCGGGAGGGTGGGGGAGGGTAAGGAATTGGTTTTAAAGGGTCGGGGTGGGTTTAGGGGTTGTTTTGGTGTGCCGGTTTTCCCGCCCTCCCCCAAATAATTCCCGTGCCCTATTTAACGATTTAGGACGATTTATGACGATAAATCGGGGGCATTAGTATTGTATCGTGCACTCTGACGATTTAGGACGATTTTAAAATTATCTGACGATAATTTTAATCGTTCAAAAACGATTCACATCCCCACTGGAAACTCACCTAGAAGACAAAGAACATATGAAGTTGAAATCAACTGGATAAGAGTATGTGAATATTCTTCTTATACATGGAAACAAAGAGGGGTGACAATACTTATACAGAAATCTTTGCCTTTTGAGTGTGAGAAGGTGGTAAAAGATCTTCAGGGGAGGTATTTGTGGGTGGCTGATAAGATGCTTGGATCAAAGATATTGTTGGGAAACATACACTCCTAACCAATATGATCATAAATTCCCTTCACAGATAGTGTCACAGGTGGCTCAGTTTGATGGCTACAAAGTAAGTTTTAGGGGGGAGGGACTTTAGTATGTCCCTGGATATACTGCCTTCCTGGGATACCAGGGGGTAAAATAGGTACAAAGGGGATTTTCTTTTTTTTAATAAAGAGCTGGATTTAGTGGATATATGAAGATGGTTACACCCTGAAAAAACTGACTATATTTATTATTCTCATGTTCACCATACTTATTCTAGAATAGATGGGTTTTTGATAACAAGTTCTTTGTTTTCAGATATTAAATCTGAAACTATCAGGGCTAACCCAGTTTCTGATCATTCTCCTGTGAAAGTGATTATCTTTTTGGAAGGGAAAGAAAAATGGCCTTTTTTCTCAAAACTTAATCTGGTGTGGTTTCAGGATCCAGAGTTTATAAAGTACTTAACTACAAATGGCATATGTATGAAACTAGCAATTGATCTAAGGATATGGACCCAAGAATTTTTGGAAAATGGCCGAAATAGTACTATGAGGGGGTGTTATCTCTTATGTAGCACATAAGAAAAAATTATCTAACATGAATATTCATAACGCCACAAGGGATTTGAAGAGTCTAAAGAGCAGCTGGTGAATTGTAAGTTAAGTTGAACTTACTGTTTCAGGATAAAGTGCACTTTTCAATATTATAATTTAAGGCAAAACTGTATAAATATGGTAACCATAGTGGGAAAATGTTGGCCAGGTTGATTAAGTGAAGAACAGCATAAAGGCAGATATTTACTATGAAAGATGCCTGGGGCAGTATTTGCCAAGAAATAGTCACAAATTAAATCTAGCTTTGGAAGTTTTTATGAGTCTTTATGTAATCCTACCTAGGGTCATTAACATGTTCTAGAAGATTTTGGAAGGGTTCCTGCTTTCCAGAGTTCAGGAAGAGTTTAGTGAGTTCTGCATAAGGACAGAGCTCTTGCGAGCTGCAAGCATCCTCTCTATTAAATAAGGGGTGTAAAGCGGGATGAGGTAATCTTTCTAGCCGAGTTGGTGTGAGATAAGGTAGTGATGAGAGGAGGTGCTTTCTCTCCACAGGGAATAGGCTGGGTTATTAGCGTCTAAATCAAATGCCCCCAAGCAACTGATTGATGTTGTCTTGAGAGTCCTGGGAAGAGACAGGGCTTGTAAGGCACCCAAAGATTTCTGGAACTAGGAACAAGGAAGATTCCAAGTTGAAGAAAAGATTTATTGGCCTACCAGAGGGAGGACACCCTACTAAGAAAAAGGGTAAAATCCTTGTCTGGGAAAGCTCCAGTACATGAACTGTTTACATATGATGTTACCCCAAAGGCCTTGGGGCTGAAGTTTTGGGTGAGTGAGATCCCTCCTTCTTAGTGAGAATTATCCGAGTTTGTTTATTTCCTGTTGGACTGTATCCAGCTATTCAGTTCAAGATTCTACTATGTTCTTCTGTCTATTGTTTGTACTTACAAATACATTTCATTTTGGAACCAACACCGGAGTGGACACTGGACTGTGTAAGTTGGTGGTAAGTCTTCCCCTGGGCCTCTCAGAGTCAGTCTGGCCCCCATTGGTGATCCCTGGTAAACTTTATCCTATCACAGGGCTGCAGCAGTGGCCCTCTCCTTCCTCTGTAGTCTCTGAAGGTGACCCCAAGGAAAAGTGGGGTTACATTTATATTCTAAATTTAGGGAGATGGAAGGAGCTAAAGATAATGGCCTATCACTGCTCACACTGAGTGAAGATGCTATTCAGGTTTTGAATAGCCCCATGAAGAGACTGGAAATAGAGAGTGATTATAACATGCCAAATTATAAATCTCCTGGACCAGACAGACATGGCGGGGATTTTTATGAACATATGAGGCAGCTTATTTCTGGGCACTTGGAATCTTTGGGCTGGATTTTAAAAGCCCTACACGCATAAATCCATGGGATTTATGTGCATAAGAGGCCTTACGCATGCCGGGCCTATTTTAAAAGGCCCGGCCACGCCCGTAAAGCCCCGGGCCACATGTAAGACCTGGGGCTTCAAGAAAGGGGAGGGGGCGGGAGATCCGGAGGCAGGGTGAGGCTAGAGGTCACATGCACAGCATCCGTTTGCCACTGTGATGGAGGATCGTGTGCTGGCCGGCCGGCTGCCGGCGTGCACAACCTGCGCCTGCTTCAAGCAGGCGCAAAAGGCGAGACAACTTTTGGGAGGGGGTTAGGATAGGGCTAGGGGGCAGGAAGGTTAGGGGAAGGGGTAGGAAGGATAGATTAGGAGGTAGGGAAGTTCCCTCCCAGGCCGATCCTAAATTGGAGCAGTCTGGGAGGGAACGGGGGAAGGCTGCGGGCGTCGGCGTGTGCAAGTTGCATTAATGTGCAACCCCTTGCACCCGCTGACCCCGGATTTTATAACATGCGCACACCTGCGCATGTATGCACCATATGTATGTACTATACCTACATAGTCTATTCAGTATTTACATACATACTAAGGCCATCTATTCAGAACACGCTATCTCAGACATTGTAATTACTTTGTTATACTTAATGAGTTACCTCTCTACTTCTGGCTTCTTCTCCTCTCTAGTTCCATTATCCCTGTTCATTGTAACTTTTGTATCTTCGTCTATGTTAAGGTTAATGTTATAACACCCCTGTTCCATGTAAACTGATATGATATGATCTGTATCATGAATATCGGTATAAAAAAAGTATTAAATAAATAATAAATAAATAAATTTGCTTTTATTCACCTTGGGTAGGAGTGCTTTATTTAAAATGATTTTGTTTCAAAAAATACTATAGGTTCTAGAATTGCTGCCTTGTTGGCTGAAAAAAAGATAGTGTTGTGGGTTTCAGAAACATCTTAGTACTTTTATATGGAAAAAGAAAAAAACAACAGAATTGCAATAACTAAATTAACTAGAACAAAAAATCGGAAAGGGGGGGGGGGGGGGTATGACCTTACCGGATATCCGTCTGTATAATGCTGCATGCCAATTAAGGGTATTGCATGATTGGTGTTTGGAAGCTGGCCATTATGCAAATGTGAAAATTGAATTAGGATTAATGCAGCCTTATCTTCCAATTAATGTGGTTCATGTACCTGGAGTATATTTACCAAGACAGCACATTTTGATTAAACCGGTCAGACAAGCCTGGGCTTTCTTGCAGTGAAAGTGGGCATTACCAAGTCATTTCTCTCCCTTAATTTCTATTGCAGTTAATCCTATGTTTCAATCTAGAGGGGAGGATGTATTTTGAAAGTGGTACGATGCAGGTATTCAGCAAGTTGCTAATATATTATCTGTTATTATACAGGTTTTATCATTTCACATTTTACAACAAAAATATGGTATCTTTGGAAGTCATTGGTATATGCATATTTACAAGCTCAAAACTATCTGATGACACAAATTATCTGGGCCACAGGAGGTGAAAAAGAAAACTTTTTTACAATCTTATGCTAGGGCATTAAAAAATAAGAATACCATCACCATCTGGTATAATGTAGGAAGGAAGAGCACCACGATTGATATTCTTTAATTTCAGAGTAATTATTAGTCTGAGGTTTTAACTGAGGTCATCAAAGTTAATGATTTATTATTATGAACATATACATAATATGACAGTAGATGTAAGATGGAGGGAGATGCAACTAAAGCTTCCTTATTCTGCGTATATGGGCAAGCATAAATTCCAGATGGGATTTGTTGATACAATGTATGTTCCAAATGTAGAGAGGATGCAGGCACATTTCTTCATAGTATATACTCATGCCCTTTAATACAATGGTTCTGGACTGATATTTTTTTAGAGCTTCAGAGGTTATTAAAATTATTATTTCCTTTGACAGTGTTAAAGCGATCTTAGGACTATGTGAATTTGATGATAGTATACCAAATACAGTACATATAGACATGATAGTCTTGTCTTTGTTATTAGCAAGGAAATGCATATGTCTCAAATAGACTGTGGAAGAAGTTCCCACAGAAGGTTTATGGTTACATTTAATGGTTGAAATGTTTCACCTTGAAAAGATACAAATATGGCCTCTGGTAAATTTATGGGATGTTGTGTGAAAGGATAATTTTACGAAAGCTAGCTAGATCCCCAGAAGACTTTGTACTGGGAATACAGAGCTATGGATCAGAACAGACTCTTATCGACTGATGAGTATGGATCAATATATTGCATATAATTTAAATACAAAGATTGTATAAAGGCATGACACTATCACCATTTGTTCCCTTCATTCCTGAGACATTCTGGCAAAAATGAGCTGATTAAGAGTTGGGATGGCCCCAAGATAACATCTGGTGTCTCTGGGGACAACAAAGATGAAGACATTTGGTATCTTTTAACACCTGGGAAGATCAAATGCTAAAGACCAGTATGGCTACCAATGAACTGATAATGAGTTAAAAATTTTGGTGTCTTTTACCAAATGGGAGCTCAGAAGACTGGTACTGAAATGCCTTCCTAGGTAAAGTGCAAATTGAAACACAGGGGATATATAAGGCAATGCATTTGCTTATTTTAGTTGGATGAGCTGAAAGGAACAGAGAGCGAGTCATTCTTTTTCAGAGTCCCCGGGCATGCGTCTTCCAGATTTCTATGAATACTGACTGGCTTATATACAAGGATGACATCTAAGGGAGGTGTTCTTTTCTTTTTTGTTCATTATTGTTCTTTGATTAATGTTCTACCTTTATTTCTGTCTGTTTCCTATTTACCTGTATTGATTTATCTACAGCTTACTGTGATACTGTACTCAATGTTTGCTGAGAAGAGATATAATAGAGGTCTATAAAATCATGGATGGAGTGGAACAGGTAAATAGGGAATGGTTATTTACCTTTAACAGTAGTACTAGGACTAGGGGACATGCTATGAAGCTAATGGATAGCACTTTTAAAACAAATCGAAGAAAGTACTTTTTCACTCAGCATACAATTAAACTGTGGAATTTGTTGCCAGAGAACGTGATGAAAGCAGTTAGTGTAATTGGGTTTAAAAAGGGTTTAGACAAGTTCCTGGAGGAAAAGTCCATAAACCATTATTAGCCATGTAGACTTGGGGAAGCCACTGCTTATCCCGGTTATGAGCAAGAAGGATTGGGCCTATTCTTTGGTATCCTACCGGGTACTTATGGCCTACATTGGCCATTGTGGGAGAAAGGATGCTGGGCTTGATGGACCTTTTGTCAAATCTAGTATGGCATTTTTTTATGTTCTTATGTAATATCAGGGAGTCAGAGACTGAGTGTGAGAGAATCAAAAAGTCAGAGGGACAGTCTTACACTGTGAGAAAAAATCAGACTGGGAATCAAGGAGTCAGAAGTTGTGTTTGAGAGAATCAGAGTCTGAGGCTTTATGTGAGAATCAGAGTCTGAAAGAACCAGGGAGTCAGAGAGAGAGAGAGAGAGAGAGAGAGTCAGAGGCAGTGTGTGCCAGAAAGCAAGTCTGCTTACCATAAACAATATTTTCTGTAGCAAGTAAGATGAATAAGCCATTAAGTGTGGGCGCCATCATCCAGTAACACCAAATGAACCTCTCTCTCTTAGCCCATAGAGCATTTGCTCTACTGAGCATATGTGGTTATTCCCATTTGGGCATTGCCTCATGACCCCCTCAGTCAATTTTAGAGCTAATTCTAGCTAGATAAACGATTCTCCAGGGAGATGGGCGGCTATTTAGTATAACTAATTCATCCTGCTATCCACTGATAACACCGTTTACATTAAGCAAACTTGCTTTTTCTATGGATACTTTAAGCAAACTTACTTTTTCTGTGATTAGCCATTATATGTAGGGAATTCCAAGATGAGGGTTGCAGCAGAGTGATTAATGAAGAAAGGCAACCCGGATGCCACCATGTAGAGTGGACTACTGGGTGAACAGGCTACACAAAACTGCTTATCTGAATTTACTGCCACTTCTTGAAAGATTGTCCAAACAGTAATGGGATGCAAAGGTGTGTACTGGCAACCAAGTGGCAGCTTTGCAGATGTCTTTGAGAGGCATGGCTTGCAGATGAGCCACTGAGGCAGTGATAGCTCTAACTTGATGAGCCTTGATGGTGTCTTTAATTTGTAAACCTGCTAAGGTATAGGAGTGCACAATGTAGTCTGCTAAACAGTTGGACAATGTACGTATAGATACTGCTATGCCCAGTTTGTTTGGATCATAAAAGAAGAATAATTGAGAAGCCTGATGATGAGGATAAAGTCTTCTCTTGTAGCAAGCCAAGGTCCTTTTACAGCCTAAGTTATAAAGGGTCTTCTCATCTTCATATGTGTGTGGCCTCAAATAACATAGGCAACACGATGACTTGACTAATATGAAAAGCAGATACTACCTTTGGTAGAAACTTTGGGTGGGTATGGAGCACCACTCTATTGTGGAAGAATTATGTATAAGATAGATACTGAACTAAAGCCTGAAGCTCCTTGATGCTTAAGAACATAAGAACATAAGAAAATGCCATACTGGGTCAGACCAAGGGTCGATCAAGCCCAGCATCCTGTTTCCAACAGTGGCCAATCCAGGCCATAAGAACCTGGCAAGTACCCAAAAACTAAGTCTATTCCATGTAACCATTGCTAATGGCAGTGGCTATTCTCTAAGTGAACTTAATAGCAGGTAATGGACTTCTCCTCCAAGAACTTATCCAATCCTTTTTTAAACACTGCTATATTAACTGCACTAACCACATCCTCCGGCAACAAATTCCAGAGTCTAATTGTGCGTTGAGATTACTGATACCAGGAATATTACTTTCCACATTAGGAACTTGAAAGAAGCTGATTACAATGATTCATATGGTGGCTTCTTTGTTGTGCAAGAACCATGTTTAGATCCCAGGAAATAGGTGATTTTACGACTGGAGGTTTAGTATGCCATAAGCCTTTCATGAACTTGAAACTAACAGATGAATTGAGAAAGACTTACTGTTGATTTGATCATGGTAAGTTGCTATGGCTCTAAGATGTACTCTCCCTAATGAGGCTGTTAGGATTCATGGGTTTCATGGACCTTGCCCTGAGGTGGAGGTTGATGCGACCTGAGGGGGGATGGGCCCCACAGGTCCTCACCGTCGGGAGGCAAGGTCAGTTGCAGCAGGGACAAGACTATAGTTCAGAGAAGTGAGAATGTCCTGCGTCACTGCCACGTCGTGATCGCAGGTACCTGTGCTGAGATATACTATGAGGCCCCCCGAGGAGCGGGACGGAGAGGCACAGTCCGAGGGAGTCACAGTACTAGGCAGGGCTGAAGGTATGGTGTACTAGGAAGGGAAGCTCCTGGACAGAGGTGCGCTGGGCAGGCCACGAGGAGCGGGGTGCACAGAGACAGGATCTCTGAAGGAGTAATGCGGAGACTGTCCCGAGGGGTGGAACAGCGCAGCAATAGAGACTTTGATGATAACGTCGGGGCTGCCCTGAGGAGCGGGGAAGCGCAGAGTCAAGTCTCTGATGTAATGGCGTAGGCTACCCTGAGGAGCAGGGAGCATAAAGCAAGGTCACTGGTGTAAAAACATGGAGGCTGTCCCGAGGTACGGGGTAGCATAGAGTCAAATTCTCCAGAGTAGAAAGGTAGAAACTGCCCGAGGAGCGGGGAAGCATAGAGATGGGATCTCTGGAAGTCAGTGTTGCAGCAACTCTGAGGAGCGGAGAAGCGAATCGGCAGGACCTCTGGTGAGGAGCGCAGGAGCTACCCCAAGGAGCAGGGAAGCCTGGAGACCAGGTCTCCCGAAGGAAGCGCAAGCAGGTCCCAAGGAACGGGTACCCAAGCCAGAGTCCAGAAAAGCCGGTAGAGATCCAAGGCAGGAACCATGGGTCCAAAGACACAGGAACAAGCACCATTGAGGCGAAGGAACTCGTTGCCAAGTCAGTTTGCATAGGCCAAAGAAGGTGCTTAAATATCCCAAAGTGATGATGTCATCAATCGGAGACGGCCCAGAGATTCCCGCCAATGGTCCTTTAAATTGAGCAGGGATGGTGCGTATGCGCGCCTAGGAAGGCCTGGAGTTGGAGTGTGGGCCAGTGGTGTCCCAGCCACCATGTGGAGCAAGGAGGGCCAAGAACAGTGTGACAACAATGGCTGGCCAGAGATGTGAGCTCCCCTGAAGTGGAGGGCCAGGCATGGCAGGAAGTAAGTTGGGTCGACCGTGGGCGGCTGCGGCCAACGGTCATAACAGAGGAGCTGAGACTTGAATCAGACAGAATGAATAAATAGTTCAGTAACTCCTTAGGTTTGCATGCGAATGGATCTAAGGTACCGTGTACATGTCATGTGGACAACCTTCTTAATTTAAATCTGTAAGCTCTTCTAATTGATGGATTTCTGGCAGGCACTAGAATGTCCTCAACTTCCTTGGATAAGGACAGTTCATAATTATTGAGCATTCAACATTCTTTCCATTATGTTGAGTGAGGAAAGGTTCAGATGAAACAGGTTGAAAAACTCTGCTGACATGATATGTCAATGTGTTGAAAATCACTGGAAGGTAATTCACTTGCAAGAAAGCCTGATGACTACATGCCCATTCCCATATCTTTATTGCTTAGTTGTTGGTTTGAATGAGAATACCTTTCCTCTGGAGGAAGCGAGTGGAAGTTGTTAGGGCATATCTGATCACTGTCAATTCTAGGAGGTTGATTTAAAACTGTCTTCCCATTAATGATCATATTCCTTGAGGTTGAGACTCCCAATATTTTGTGGAGGCATCCATCACCGTCCAACTTGGTGAGGAAGAAGACAGAATGGAGATGCCTCCTGAAGAATATAAGATTGTAGCCACTTTCATTTGCTGTGAAATTTTCACTTTGGTTGACAAGGATTGAGTGAGCTGGTCCCAATGGGAGCAGAGGCCCCACTACACAATCTGTATATGAAGGTGTGTTAGTGAAACTATGTGAATCACTGCTTCCATATGACCCAGAATGACTAGAACTTGTCTGGCTGTTGACTGATCTGTAATCAACAGTATGTACACCAGGGAACTGAGAGTATCTCCCTGATCTGACAAAAGGAAAACTCTCTCTTATAATCTATCCATGCTCTAATGAATTTGATTTTCTGTGAGGGAATCAGTCTTGATTTCTTAAAATTCACTAGGGATTCTAGTGATTGTAGCACCTTCTGCAGGGAGATTAGAACACCTTCCTTGGAGTTTGCAATCTCAAGCTAGTTGTCTAGCTAAAGGCTCGGATTTCTTGACACCCCAAATTCACTGCTACTACAGCCAGGTATTGGTGAAGACCCTCAATGTTGCTGAAAAGTTGAAGGGGAGCACTGATAGTGGGAAAAGTTCAAAATAAATCTCAGGTAATGCCAGTGGGAGAGATGGATGGATGGGAATATGTGCATAAGCATCCTTTAAATCCAAAGTGCACATACACTCTTCTCAATGAAGGGAAGCATTGAGTGGAGGAAATTCATTTAGAATTTCTTATAGAGCATATGCTTGTTCATGATTCTTAAATCCAGGATGAGTGTCAGTCCCCTGGATTTATTAGGAATAAGGAAATAATGGGAGTAGAGACCCGGCCATGGTGATGGGGAGGGGGCCATGATGATGGGGAGGAACAGGTTTTATGGCTGCTTTTGAAGACAGAATCTGGAGTGAGACAGATCCAGATTGAAGGTTGAACAATGAGGAAGTGTGGGAAGCCAGGAGAAACAAAAAATATCCAGACTCCACAATCTTGAGAACTCAATGGTCTTTAGTGATCTTGCGCCACTCCTCCAAATAATGCTGATTTTTTTCCCCTTACCAGTAAGGTTGGGTGCTGAGTTTGAAAAGTGGTCAAAGCTTGGTTCAGTCTTTGCTGGGCTTGTTGCATTGTTTTTGGTTTCTGATGCTCATGCTGTTGATTGCACACCAGAAGTTATTGAAACTGTGGAAGTAAAGACAATATCCAGTATCTTTGAAATTGTTGGAAGGGGTGTCTCTGAAATATGGTCTTTTAAAAGCATAGTAAGAGCACCTTATGGAAGATTGTTGTTCTTGTCCTGTAGAGAGGGACTGGACTGCAAGATTCTGTTCCTTTATTTGAGCAACTGTTTCTCTAAGCTTTTCTTTGAAAAGATGATCACCTAAGCATGGGATGTCTTCCATCATTTCATAGGCATCATCATGCAGGCTACTGGTTCTCAACCAAGCCATATGACATGCTCTGATGGATGCTGTCAAAGTGTGAACCGTGGTATCAAATGCTTCATAAAAGGATCAAAGAAGATAGTATGTACACTCTTCTTCATCTAAGAGAGGTTGAAGGTATGCAACTCCAACTTCTCAGGGTGGAAGAAAAGGTTTTATTGTTTGTATATACTCATGTAAATATTGAACCATGTAGACTTGATGAGCAGAGAGATTCATGCATTAAGTATAGAGATTTGAAAAACCTTTTTTGCCAAAGTTTTCCAGTAGTCTGGGATCCTTCCCTAGTGGGGTACTGGAGTATATCCATGTTTTCTATGCACTTTTAAGAGCTGATTCTACCACAGCTGATTGGTTGAGTAATTGTACTATTCCAAACCCAGGAGATTTTTGTACCTTATACTTGAGGTCTACTTTCCTTGCCACTGGGGTACAGGAAACTGGGATACTATAGATCAAATTTGCTGCTGGTTCCACTAGGTTTTCCAGAATCTGGAGGAGGCCAAAGACATTTGTGCAAGGATCTTTGTCTCTATGCCAGGACTCCTTGAGGGAGTAAATTTGATATCTTGGAAAAGAGAGGTTGGAAGCTACCTTCCTTATCCTTTAGCAGAGGTAATTAAATCTTTCACTAGCTTCCCTATTTGGCTTAGGGGCTGGGAAGCCCTTTAATCTGGTGTGGGCAGTAGAACATCCTCTTCTGATACCAGAATGGAATCTTGAACATTTTTCTGGGCTCTGCAAAATTTTAACTGCAGGCCAGTTGATGTGGGATATGGAGTCTCCAGGCATAATTTAATTTTTGTCCCATTAGTTTTGTTGGAGTAAGTTCTCTGATAATTGGTGGGGGTAGGGGTATAATATCCTCTTCTGTCCCTGTCAAAATTCTGTGTAGGCCTGTATACAGCTTGTAAAAAGCATTGCAGCACGATGCAGCAATGATGAAGCTCATGCCCTGAAAGTAAAGGTGTTAAGGGCCCATGTATTTCACCATCCAGGGCTCACTGTGTCGAGTATGTCGAGGATTTACATGTCAACGACACCAGTGTCTTGTGTTTTGACGTGGACTTATGTGTTGATGGCATGGACTTATGTGTTTTGACATGGACTTACGTGTTGATGGCACCATGGACTTTTGTTTCACTGGCATGGGGGCCTTGTGCATCTATAGCATCGGGGCCTTGTGCATTGATGGCACAGACAGTGCTGATGCACTCTGCGTCTATGCATCCAACACTCAGTTCTTTTTGCACACCGGCTGCACCAGCTACTCTGGCAGCTCCGCAGAGTGACAACTCTTTTTCTTCAACACATGTCGTTTACTCGATTCTGATGATCCGGCCTGTTCTTCCAAAGGGGGGATATTTTAGAGTAGCTCCTGCTCAATTCCATTCACAAATGAGACAGGTGAGGTTGCACTTCAGGAGGAAGAACAACTGCGGCTTCTCTGAGACTTACACAGTTCCTCCATTTTCCAGGCCCTCGACCTTTGGATCCCAGGAAACACCCGTCCACAGTCGTATTAGTTGGTCTGGTTGTGATCTAGTCCCAGACAACAGTAGCAGGGGTCAAGTCCATTGGTAATGGATATTTTCCTCCCACAACATAATCCCTGAACGCACTAACTGTGGCCTTTTTCTTTCCAGACATCCTGAAGAAAAACATTCTACTTCTTTCTTTTTTTTAATGCAAATGAAGTACTGAAAAGTGCTGTTTTGCCTCGCTGCTTCAGCAGCCCCACTTTAAAAACAAAACTTTGAACATTTTTAGAGAAAAACTGAGAGAGAAAGAGAGATAGAGACATATACGTCCATGCCAGTGCTCAGACAATAAAAGACTGAGGGAGCTCACAAGGCAATGCCCAAGAGGGAATTTTCACACATGCTCGGTAGAACAAAAGTTCTATTAGCTATGAGAGAGGTCCGTTCGGTGTCAATTGAATAACATCATCCATATGAAATGGCTAATTCACCCCTGCTTATTGACAGAAGATAAGGGAGTCAGAAGCTATGTGTGGGAGAATCATAACATAAGAACATAAGAAATTGCCATACTGGGTCAGACTGAAGGTCCATCCAGCATCCTGTTTCCAACTGTGGCCAATCCAGGAAATAAACATTAAATAGATCCCATGCTACTACAGCCAGTATTAGGCAGTGGCTATTCCCTAAGTCAATTTGACTAATAGCAATTTATGGATTTCTCAAAGAATTTGTAAGATTCGTGCACTCTTGCTGCTGTGGTGCAGCATACAGAGTAGGCCCCATAGGTTCTCACCAATAGCCGGCAGAGCTACACAAGGAAGGGACTGGACAGGAGCTTCACCTATACCAAACTCTTTCCCCTTGGGTTGAGCTTTCGGGTTCCAGGGGTCAGCAGGTTTTAGGCCAGAGTCTCTATAGAAGAAGCAAATGCATAGATTCCAGAGCTAGGCCAAGGTTGGAGGCAGGCAGCAAGTGAGAATGGTTGAAGTGTCCAGTCAAAGGTCAATGGTGGGTGGCAAGCAAGAATAGTCAATGTCCAGGTGAGGGTCAGATCCAAAAGTCAGTCCAAGGACAGGCTGGGGAAATGAGGAGAAGGACTGATACGGCAGGGCAGGCAGGAGGGTACGGGCTGGATAAGATGAGACTGGACAGACTGAGAGATGAGGCAAGGCTGGACTAGAGAAACGAAGTGAGGCTGGGCTGGAGAGATGAGGCAAAGCTAGGCTGGAGAGACAAGGCAAGAAGCAGGACCAGGAACGCAGGAAACAGGAAGCAGCAACACACGCTACACTCTGGGATGTAGAAGACCTGTTGCTGAGGTGATATGGGAGAGGCACCGAGGTCATCAGTGGGTGCCGCAGCTCTTTTCCCGCCATGGGCCCTTGAAAGCTGAGGACTTAGTGTGCGCCCATGCCTAAGGAGAACAGAGTGAAGGGCCAGGATGGCAGTGGATGTGGCACGCAGGAGAGGCCTAGCTGTCCACGGTGGCTTGGCCATGGAGCGTCACTGCAGGTGTCGGTAGTAAATGCGCCAGCTTTCGGGGGCTTCCTGAGAGCCGGAAATCATAACAGAATTTGTCCAAACCTTTTTTAAACCCAGCTAAGCTAACTTCCTTAACCACATTCTCTGGCAATGAATTCCAGAGCTTAATTGTGCATTGAGTGAAAGAATTTTCTCCAATTTTTTTTTTTTTTTTTAAATCTTCTACTTGCTAACTTCATGGAGTGGCCCCTAGTCCTTCTATTATCTCAAAGAATAAACCGATTCACACTTACCCGTTCTAGTCTTCTCATGATTTTGTAGACCTCCATTATATCTCCCCTCAGCCTTCTCCAAGCTGAACAGCCCTAACCGCTTTAGTCTTTCCTCATAGCAAAAACATTCCATCCCCTTTATCATTTGGTTGCCCTTCTCTGAACCTTCTCCCGTGCATCTATACCTTATTTGAGATGCGGCAACCAGAACTGTACACAGTACTCAAGATGCAGTCTCACCATGTAGCGACACAGAGGCATTATGACATTCTTGGTTTTATTCACCATTCTCTTCCTAATAATTCCTAACATTCTGTTTGCTTTTTTGACCATCGCTGCACACTGAACTGAAGATTTCAATGTATTATCCACTAGGACGCCTATATCTTTTTCCTGGATGGTAACTCCTAACATGGGTTATTTTTCCTTATATGCATTAACTTGCACTGGTCCACATTAGATTTTATCTGCCATTTGAATGCCCAATCTTCCAGTCTCGCAAGATCCTCCTGCAATTTACCACTATGTGCTTATGATTTAACTATCTGAATAATTTTGCATCATCTGCATATTTGATCATCTAACTTGTTGTTCCCCTTTCCGTTAGGTTCCAGATACCCTCTCCTCCACCAGAGGACCCTGGTGAGCCCGGCTCTGAACTACCAACACGTCCTGGTCCCTGGCCTCCATGACACTAGAGGACTCCATGAGCTCTCGACCTTGGTTGGCCAAGTCCTTCTCTCCTGCCCTACTTAATCCTGCCTCTCCCATGTGTCAATGCTTCAGCGTTGAGTTCCCTTGGTCTCCTTGCCGGTCCAAGTACAGATCCCTGAGGCACTCCACTGTTTACCTCTCTCCACTGAGAAAACTGACCATTTATTCCTACTTTCTGTTTCCAGTCTTCCAGTTTGTAATCCACAATAGTACATTACCTCCTACCCCATGTCTCTTTAATTTTCCTAGAAGCCTCTCATGGGGGACTTTGTCAAACGCCTTCTGAAAATCCAAATATACTACATCTACCAGCTCACCTTTATCCACATGTTTATTATCCCCTTCAAAAAATGTAGATTTGTGAGACAAGACTTCCCTTGGGTAAATCCATGCTGGATATGTCTTATTAAATCATGTCTATCTATATGTTCTGTGATTTTGTTCTTTAGAATAGTTTCTACAATTTTTCCCAGCACTGAAATCAGGCTCACCAGTCTGTAGTTTCCCGGATCTCCCCGGAGCTTTTTTAAATATCGGGGTGGCATTGTACACATTACTAGTAATAGAGCTAAAATTTAATTTTTGAGTTCTTTAAGAACCCTGGGAGCATATCATCTGGTCCGGGCGATTTGCTACTCTTCAGTTTGACAATCTGGCCTACTACATCTTCCATGTTCACTGTGATTTGGTTCAGGTCATCTATATCATCACCCTTGAAAACCAACTCCGGAATGGTATCTCCCCAATATCTTCATCTGTAAACACCGAAGCAAAGAATTCATTTAGTCTTTCTGCGATAGCATTATTTTCCCTACGTGCCCCTTTCACCTCTCAATCATCTAACAGTCCAATCGACTCCCTCACAGGCTTCCTGCTTCGGATATATTTTTTTACGTTTTTATTGTGGCACCCCCTTGGGTCAGCCACTAGATGGCTCTAGATTCCTGCTTAGAACCCTTTTAGAACTCACACCTTTTTGGGGGTTTCAAATTATGGAAGAAGGCCTGGGGCTGCCGGCGGAGCCCATCCCACTGGTGGCTGAAGAGCACAGGAGCCGCCCCCAGTCGGTAAGACTTGGGAGGGAGGGCGCAAGGCCAATGGTTGCCTAGGGTGCCTAATACCATTACACCAGCCCTGGATCCATGCCTTCTGTTAAGGATCTCCACTGAGGTGGAGTAAACTCACATTCCTGGTGGAGCCGAGTGTAATACTACACATCAGAGTCTGAGAACGTCAGAGGCTGTGTGAGAGAATAGGAGATTCAGAATCAGTCAAAGGCTGTGTGAGAGATAATCAAAAACTCTAAAAGAATCAGGGAATCAGAGGCTATGTGCGAGAGAAGCAGAGACTCTGAGAGAACCAGGGAGTCAGTGGCTGTATATGAGCGACAAATTCAGGAACTGCAAAGACCAGTCACTGGATTTTACTTCACTGATGTGATCATTTCATGTTATTACTTTGCATGGATGGCAGCTGCATGCTGAATGTTTCAGAATAGCAAACATGGATAATAATGTATGCTTGCTGATGACTGCAGATCTGTTCGCTTAAATTATTTTGTTTGTTTATATCAAAATATAAAATTTAAATAGGTATTACCTAAAGCTTTTTTGTTTTATGATCCCTAGGGATCTTCATTTTCAGTTTATTTTTGTCAGGGAATTTATCAGTGTTTATTACAACAAGAACAAAAATTATATCTACCTAGAAAAATTGAGTCATATTTTCCACTGAATTCTCCTGTTTTTGTTCTTATTGTAATAAACACTGATAAATTCCCCCAACACCAAAAAAACTAAAAACTGAAAACGCAGGTCCCTAATTTATTAATTTAATTTATTTATTTAGGGATTTTTTATATACCGCAGCACATTAAAAACATCACCTTGGTTTACAATGAACAATAATTCAGCAACAAGCTTTACAATCAAATGAATTTAGCATGAAACATAACATATCAATAAATTAAAACCTGTAAACATAGGATAATCCCAGACAATTATGGGCTCAAAATAGAAACAAACCCTCCCAACTCTCAGATTTTTCAAGAGTTTGGGGGGAGCCTCCCCAAAAACGTGAGTCGCCAGGTGCTTATGAGGTTTGGTATAAAGAGTAACCCCTATATTTGGCTGTCCCTCCCCGTCCCAGTGAGGCTCTGAGTGCTACAAGAGCCTGAGATCCAGGAACCTGATGGATTAATATGAGCTGGGTGTCTTGCTTGGTAGTAGACAGTGCTGAGCTTTCGGGACTATTGTCAGGCAGCTCATTGCATGGTCCACTGGAGACCCGAGATACAACTTCTGCAGGCACAAGGCATGGCCACTACTCTTTATTTCTCTTAAATCCCTGCATACCCTCCTCTGCCAAACTTTCTGTTTGATGACTGTTATTGCATGCGCACACAAACAATTCAGCTTGTGTGGTTCTGATCTTGCAAAGGATCCAGTTTACAGTTACTAGAATTTTGCACTATGCATACACAAGGCGCACATACACGCTGCCCTGGGGACCACACTTCCCTCCTTGCACACATGATTAGACTGGTCTTCAGCACTCCACCTGCCATCTGCGGCCTCAGCAGTTTGTGATCTATCACGGTGTGAGTCCCTGGTACTGAGCATTGTACACCAGTTCCACTGATGTTGCCAATGGAGCCCAGGATCGTACCTTGCCCTCTCTGATTCTAGACTAGCTCCAACTAGTTTTAATTTGAGCGAAGTCTCTGGAACAAACTGCAGCCTGGACCGTTCCTCAGACCACTGATGATAGATGAGAGGGGTCTGAAGCTCCACTGCTGCAAGGTGATTATGAGCCCAGCACGGGAAAGGATACTGCACTGGGGAATATTATTTCTCCAGAGAGTGATCACACATGGCAGTCCTGGGTACTTACGAGGCTATGCAATAAAACTTGCTTTAAAAATGTTTTCATGTGTATGACATTAAGAATTTTATGGGCATGCTAAAATGGCATGATGTACTTTTCACAAAATTTTAGCATGCAGATGCTAAATAATTGCTTCTAGAACATGTACATGGTAGTAATATACATGTTAACTCAGATAAGTGTAGCATGCATGCTGCCTGCCTCTGGAAATCCCCTGTGCTAACCAAACAGAAGCAAAAGAAAGTACCAGTTAGCAGGGGGGGGAGGGGGGGATTTCCTCTTCCTGCAAACCTCCCAATCTCCCTCCCATCCCCATCCCCAAGCACCATCCGATCTCCTTCACTCTCATCGGCACCATCATTCCCACTCCAGTAGCCATCAGACGCTCACACAATGAAGATTTTTCCCAAATCGCCTCCAAACCCATGCCCCCCCAGAAGATGAAGCACAGGCAGCACTGTCTAGAAGTGTCATTCAATGGCTGCAGAGGTGTAAGCAAAAGGTCTCCCACGTCCTTTTTGTCCTTGAAGATGGGGGAACCCTCCAGAAAGGTAAAGGCCTCATTTGAAAGGCACGGAAGGGAGATTGGGGCTTCACGTGGACTGGGGGGGGGGGGGGGGGGAGACGACTTCATTTTACAGGGGAGCCTGAGTAGAGCTTGGTTGGGGGTTAGGGTCATGGTAACTGAAGGCTATTGAGGGGAGGGAGAGTGATGGTGTCAGGTAGTGGTGGAGAGGGGAGATGGAGGCAGATCGTCCTTATGGAGGGTATGGGGAAGAGGAAATTCCCCCATGCTAGCTGGCACTTTCACTTCTAGCTAGTTAGCATAGGGGATTTCCAGAGAGGGCTAGACAGTTTTTAAGCTTTAGCGTACGAAGCAAGGATCTAACACTTGCACGTAGCTAGGTGTTAAATCTTTGGTGGTAGTTAGTGCACGATAAAGAGAAGGTGAAGGAGAGCAGGATATTTTCTGTACAAATGCCAAAGCCTCATTTGCATGTAACATCTCTTCATATACAATATGCATACACATTAACTTTAGCACATATGTGCTGACATCTTCTGACCCCGGCTTAGCAAGCACTCTAAGCTGTTCTAGCATAATTTGCTATTTTTAGTGCGGGCTAAGTGGCCTCAACCTGCATGCTGAGCTTTGGTGTATAGGCCCTATGAGGTCATGTTTCTTTCAGCAGGGTTCTCTATGGTCCCCCCAAAAACTGGAACCGAGACTCAGGAGTTAATTATTGAAGTGACGCATGCAAAGGAGACCATGATGCAATGCATAGAATGAGGCCTGACACAAAGGAGCTTGTTGATGTAATAAAGCGGAATATAATTCAAATAAATAAGTAAAGTAATATGTGCAAAGTAACCTTCTGATATAATGAAATGAATGTGGCTTGGTGATGGTATGCTCATGTCTGATGATGTAATATATTCACAAGAGCCTGATGTAATCCATGTGTAACACCACCCCCGCCCCCACCCCCGCCACACACACACACACACACACACACACTGGTCACTTTGGTTTGTCCCAGTTATTTATTTATTTCCTTTTTATTTTCCGCCTTTAATTAACATAAGTCTCAAGGCAGAATACAGCTAAACATTTTACACAGTATAAACATACTGGGGCAGTATTAAAAAAGTAAGCCCACGCAAACAAGAGTACGCCGGATTTTAATAGATACGCGCGTAGCCACGCGTATCTTTTAAAATCCAGGGTCGGCGAGCGCGGTCAAGCCGCGCAGCCTGCCTCCATTCCCTCAGAGGCCGTTCCGAAATTGGAGCGGCCTCGGAGGGAACTTTCCTTCCACCCCCCCGGACCTTCCCCTCCCTTCCCTACCTAACCCACCCCCCCAGCCCTATCTAAACCCCCCCTACCTTTCAAAAGTTACTCCTGCCCGAGGCAGACGTAATTCTCGCGCGCCGGCCAACCGCCGTCACGCAATTCTCCAGCCCGGGAGCAGTTTCGGAGGCCTCGGCCTCGCCCCTGAAACGCCCTTGGGCCGGAACCACGCCCGCGGCCCCGCCCCCGGATGACGCGTCACCGCGACACGCCCCCCCCCCAGAAAGCCCCAGGACTTACGCGCGTTGCCAAGCCTATTCAACATAGGCTCGGCGCGTGCAGGGGGAGCTTGGGGCAGGTTTTCGAGGGACCGCATGTAACTTACGCACTTACCCCTTTGAAAATCTTCTCCACTATGTACATATGAAAATAACATAGTTCCAAGGCTCCATTTCTTCAAACCAATGGTTAACCCAGTCCTTGGGAACACCTAGCCAGTCAGGGTTTCAGTATACCCAAAATAAATATGCATGAGATAGATTTCCATGCATTGCCTCCATTGTTGTAAAACTATTTCATACATACTTATTATGGATATTCTGAAAACCTGACTGGCTAGGTGGGTCCCAAGGACTGGCTTGAGAACCTTCACTTTAAACAGCTGTTACCTCCCAAGACCTGACATCATAAAAATACACCCAAAAGAGAATCAAGCAGAAGCAGGTCAAAGAGCTAGGATTTTTTTTTCCAGAATTTTAAATAGTTCAACTCTAGCTAGTAAAGCCTGTGCAGGGACAATTAATAATCCAGCCAGGTGTGATCTGGGCATGCTCCCAAGAATGAGTGAGGAGATATTTGTTAACCCAGCAAGCAGTTTGCTGGATGGTATGCAGGAGCTGTCAATATGGAGCGAATACAGAGGACCAATTTTACTTGGATTTCAGCAAGGCCTTTCACACTGTACTGCGTAGGAGGCTCATAAATAAACTGGACAGTCTAGGGATGGGACCTAAATTGATGGACTGGATTAGAAACTAGCTGAAAGACAGAGACAGAACATGGTGATAAATGGGGTTCGCTCTGAGGAAAAAAAAATAGTGAGTGGAGTGCCTCAGGGATCGGTCCAGAGGCTGGTTATGTTCAATATCTTGCTGAGTAATACTGAACAGGGGTTAAGAGCAAAAATTTGCTTTTCTGTAGACACTATAAGATCTGCAATAGAGTGGATGTATATATGATGGAGCAGACAGAACCAAAAGCGATCTAAAAAATCTTACAGAGTAGTTGATTGCTTGGCAGCTAATTTCAATATTAAAAAATGCATTGGCTTCCTAGGGCCCCTGTGTAGCTTGCCAGACTGATCCAGCTACACGAACACTTACCTTTCCTGTAGAACTTTTAGAGATCCGTATACAGTAGAATGTTTAGTGGACAAGTTTTTCGGCTAAGTTTAACTGGATAACTTGTTCTGGATATTCAGTAGGATAAATGTCCCACTGAATATCTTTGTTTAAACTTGTCCACCTAACTGTAGCCGGATAACTTTAAACACAACTGGATAGTCTTTTGAATATCACCGCTAGGCCTCTGGTATGTAGCCTAGCAATGGCAGAAGCACTGAGCCTGGAGCACAGTAGGATGCTACCTCTGTCCAGGCTGAAAAAATGCTACATGTTAAGGTAAGGGTGGGTGGAAGGGAAAGGACAGGGGGGGCACTGTGGGAGGGGGGGGGCATCTGCAGAATATGGCATTAAAAAAAAAAAAAAGGGGAACCAGGAGCAGGGGGTGGAGGAGGGGGGGGGGGGGGATGAAATTGCTATGACTCTCGGCACTAACAGTTTTTATTAAACTTAGAGATGGGTCAGGGGCTGGGTAACTTTTCCACTAAACGTCCTACTGTTTATGGACCTCTAGAAGTTCTAGAGGAAAGGTTCAATATAGTAGAGTACAAATGAGGAAGATGAACAAATCTATCATGGATAAGGACAGAAAGCTTACAAGTGATCATGCTCTATGGCTGGCAGCTGGGATAGATCTTTGCAGTGTGGACAGGAATAACTGGACAGACTGGATGGGCCAACTGGTCTTTTTCTGCTCTCATCTACTAAGTTATTATCTCTCCTGCTAAGCTGCTCAAATGCTCCAAGGGTAGCAAATGAAGTTACCCTGTTGGACTCTTCATCCAACCGTTATAGTGCCTTGACATGTGAGTAACCTGAATCCTTCCTGTTAAGGACATGAATGGTGGAACTCTTGGATTACAAATTCCACAGAGAAACGTGGGTGCTGATTTGGTGCCTGGAACACCCTGGTCATCCGCATGTGCGTATAAAAGAGTTTTAGAGTTTCAGCTACTTAAAAGCTGGGAAATTGACACCCGCTGTGTTTTATGAACCTGTATGTCAGTGAAAGACATGACAAAGAAAGTCAGACAGTTTTGGAATCTTTCTTCAGTGCAATCTGTTGTTTTTAACTTATTTACCGGGAACTGCACTAGAGCTATAGGAGGGAAAAACAATTTCCCGCATAATAAGGCACTATGCAGGTTCACTTCACCAATAGATAGGCCAAGTTAAAAGAGAACCCAAGCCATAAGAGGAGCTTAGAACTGAGGAGCATGGACATATGCAAACATAGCCTGACAATATAAGACACAGGACACCATGCATGCAATTCAGATCACTGACAGAGCAGAATGTAAAAGGCAGGGAATGGGGTCCAGAGTGTTTTAACAGGGCCAGATGTTTTTGTATAATGCTTATTTCTTACTTTTTGAAGGTTGTGCTCTCTTCTTCCTTCCTGCCAATGGCTCTGTTTGTTTTGGGCTGGCAGGTGCTATGCCTGGAGCACAGCCAGCTCTGTAGAATGAAGGGATCTTTTTCTGCACAGAAAACAACATGAGTGCAAGCATGTATCTTTTGTGCATTTATGTCCAAGTACTGGATGACTGAAAGGTTCTCATACACCTGTGCCAATCCCAAGTAGACCATAGAAAGCAGCCCCATACTTGGTGGAAATGGCTCAAGGGATCATATTACCTCCACTTCTCCTTTCTGCCCGCTCTTTTAAACTTTTGCATAATATTGTTTGATTGGAAGCAAGTGCTCTGTAGGAGCACAGGGAGCTTTCGATCAACCTATAGCACATGTATTCATTATGTTCAAGTGATTTTCAGCATGCACATGCTTGCCTGAATATGCAATTGTGCCTATGTCTCTGTAAATCTGTGCACATGCATGTGGCTGTGCCCACTAGTCTCTATGTATTTCTCTGTAAACATACATAGGTTTATGCCTGCATATGTCTTTCCACATGTGGCTTTTTGGGGATGCATGTGCATGTCTCTCTGTAACTGCATGTTTGTGTGCCTGTATGTCTGTCTGTGATATGTAGCCATCTCTCTTTGCATTCTTGTCTCTGCTACCTCTTTCCTGTCAGCTACATAAATTTTCATATCAGATATCAAAATGCATAACCCTTTTTGAGATGCAAGCCAGATCTGTCCACTGCTGTAACAGCATTCGGTCTTCCTGTGTCAGATAATGAAACTGCTACAGATGCAGCGGCATCAGGAGAATGTGCGAGCTGTTTCTATTGTGCGTTTTCATTAAAATCCTTATTAAAATGTGATATTTGCCGCCTGGAGAATAAAGAAGGCATAAATATCACGAAGCGTGAGCGGCAGTCATTTTATGTGCATATAATGAAACGGAATGGGATTCAACAGATCCTTTAATGTCAGTAAAGGCCCTTAACAACATGCACAAATCACCCAAAAATGATGTGCTGCATGCAAGAAGGGAATCCTACATTAATCCATGGGGACCTCTGAATTTGTTGAGGTTGCAAACTTTAACTGTGCAAAACTCAGAATAAGCTACTAGTGAGCGAATAACATAAATCTATTCCAGAAAAGCTTAAATTCCCTCTGCTCCTTCTTCCAGAGAACTAACATCTTGTTCTCTAAAAGTCTGGTTCTCTCTAGAGGGAGAGACAGATAGAGAGAGATGGAAGAAGAAACAGAGCAGCAGAGAGAGAGATAAAGAAAAGAGAAAAGGGGGATATGATGGAGACATTCTAATACCTCAAAAAGTATAAATTATGCAGGGCCAGTTTAGAGTGTGCAACTGTGCTACTGCTTTAGGGTCATGGGCAGTAGCTGTTTTGGAGGGGGGGTCACCAACCACAGCACTCTGGGAGGGACCTCACCACTGGCCATGAAGGGCACCTTTCCTGGTATTTGCACTCACCCTAAATCTAGCCCTGAAATAATGTACAGACATTTTTCCGTGTTCCAGAAGTTCTAGAACAAGAGTTTACATAGTTCCTGGAATGGAGTAGCACAATGGTTAATAGCAGTTGGGCTGGGAAGTCAGAATTCAAATCGTGCTGACACTCCTTCTGTCCTTGGACAAGTCACTTCACCCTCCATTGCCTCAGGTACAAACACAGGGCCTTTATTTATTATTAAGGCTTGTCTCCCATTCTGTGTCTATGGGGAAAATTCTTAGCATATGAGTCTCATAGATTGTAAGCCCTCTGGGGACAGGGAAAATACTGACTGTACCTGAATGTAATTCGCCTTGAAAAGGCATGAGCTAAAAATAAAATGATATGAGGTCAAAGGGGGCAGACACAGGCATAATAACATAAGGAAATATTTTATTTATTTATTTATAAAATCCTGCATTCTGCTGCTTCCAAAAGAAACGTCCAGAGCGAATTCAAATCAAATATTTCTTCACATAAAAGGTGCATGGAATGACTTCTCAATAAAGGTGGTGAAAAAAGCCTGGAACAGATACCAAGGATCCATAGTTGCAAAGAAGTAAAGGAAAAGTCAGAGATCTATCGAGGACTCTGTTGTATTACAGCAGGAGTTAAATTGGGTAATACTAAACCTTATAGTTCTTATCTGCCATCACTGCCTATATTCCTATGACAAAGACTGTGACATTAGGAATCCTTCTAAAGAGAGAGAAATTGGATCGTTCAGTGCAGAGAAATAGTAGCCATGCTGATTCTGGAGAACAGTGGCCTCTTTACAGACTGTGGGACATTTTATTGAATAACATAAGAATTAGCCATAGATGATGCTGAGTATATATTTTCCAGAGCACACAGGTCCCTTCTGCAGATGTGACCCACTGGAGGGATCTACTGGTACAATGTCAGTAACATCTGTTTACCTGTCTGTCCACCATCCTATACATCCTCTTTCCTTTCCATGCATGACTTCCAATTTTCTAGATAAGATAGATTTAACCACAGACCCTATGTAAATGGCAACTTTCTTTATGTGTTTTATAGATATAAGTTCACAATAGTAAAAAATTATAAGTTCCAAAAACATCCCAACACAGTAGTGTTTAAATGTTCTAAATGCACTGAGAGGAGAGCATCATCTTGCTGGTGTCAGAAGAGGATCAATATGTATTGTTTTGGGAAATTTTAGCACTTAAAAAAGTTTTGGGGAGAGATAAACTATTGGGGTATATTCTTTAGTGCGCATGTGTGTGTTTGTTAAAAAAAAAGCAAGCCAAAAGGTAGGAAAAAGCTTAGGGGTACATTTTAAAATACAGTGCGCGCATGTACTTTTGTTCGCGCACCAGGCACAAACAAAGGTATGCTGGATTTTATAAGATATGTGCGTAGCCGCGCATATCTTATAAAATCCGGGGTCGACACGCGCAAGGAGGTGCACATTTGTGCAACTTGCGCGCTGAGCCCTGCGAGCGCTGCCCGTTCCCTCCGAGGCTGCTCCGAAATCTGAGCGGCCTCGGAGGGAACTTTCCTTCTGCCTTCCCCCACCTTCCCCTCCCTTCCCCTACCTAACCCACCCTCCCCCCCCCCCGGCCCTATCTAAAACCCCCCTACCTCTATCGCACAAGTTACGCCTGCTAGAGGCAGGCGTAACTTTGCGCGCGCCGGGCCGGCTACCGCGCGCCATGTTCCGGTCCGGGGGCTGGTCCGGAGGCCACGGCCACGCCCCCAGAACGCCCCCAGGCAGAAACCACGCCCGTGGCACCGCCCCCGGATGACGCGCTGACCGTGTCACGCCCCCGACACGCCCCCGGATGATGCGCCGACCGCGTCACGCCCCTGACGCGCCCACCCCAAGAAAGCCCCGGGACTTACGCGCGTCCTGGGGCTTTGCGCGCGCCGGAAGCCTATGCAATATAGGCTCGGCGCGCGCAGGGCCGTTTTAGAAGGGTTACGCGCGTTCTTATGCGCGTTACCCTTTTAAAATCCGGCCCTTAGAGTTTATGTAATTGTTATAAAAAGCTAGCCAAAATGTAAGAAAAAAGGTTAGAGTTTATGAGTGTTTCTCTTTCCCTCCCTTCCACCCATCTCACACCCACTCCTAACTCATCCTTTGATTTATAGGCAGGAAACATTGTCACATTAAAAATCAATCAGCATTTTATCTAAAACACAGGATTGTCCTAGCCCTTATCAAGAGTTTAATTACCCCATTGCAGATCACTACCAGATTGACAGTGAATATACCAATAAATTTAAAGGACTCTTATTTATACATTCCTTTCCCTTAGCAACTTTAACTTAACTAAGAACACAACAAAATTAAGATGAAGGCAGCAGTCTGGCAGCAAGAGGGGAGCCTTCCAGTCTTCTGCATCTAATTTTACATGTATGATTTTTTACCCACCGGTGAGAAGTTGTATGTGTACACCCAATGCAAGGAGTTCCTGGCTCTCAGAAATGAGTCCGATCTCTGGAGGCTAGAGTGACAGATCTAGGGGAGCTGAGGCAGAGTGGTATATAGATGAGACCTTCAGGGACATAGCAACCAAGTCCCAACTCCAGCAAAGCACCCTTGGTTCTGCCTTGGAGGAGGAAGATCTCCTGGTTGACAGCAACAACCTAGTGCAGCAGGAAGTGATCCTGTAGCAAGGACCTGCTCTCCAAGGATGTGTCTCCCAGGACTACTGCTCAGGAGGAAAGACTTAGGTTGACCGCCATAATGGGTGATTCGATTATTAGGAATGTAGAGAGCTGGGTGGCTGGTGAGCGCGAGGATTGCCTAGTAACATGCAGATCTGGTGTGAAGGTGGTGGGCCTCACGCTTCACCTAGATAAGATTTTAGACAGTGCTGGGGAGGAGATGGCTGTCATGGTACATGTGGACACCAACGACACAGGAAAATGTGAGAGGGAGGTTCTGGAAGCCAAATTAAGGCTCTTAGATAGTAAGCTGAAATCCAGAACCTCCAGGATAGCATGTTCTGAAATGTTCCCTTTTTCATACGCAGGTCCCCACAGAGGCAGGCAGAGCTCTGGAGTCTCAATGCATGGCCTGTCTCCAGTAATTGCACCTGTGTTCCTGTTTTCAGTTTACTCAGTATTCCTGTTTCCGATGTCTCCTGCCATTCATTTCCAGGACACTCTGTGTTTGTCTTCAGTCCAATACTATGGAATTCTGCTGGATGCATGATCTGACTCAGAGACAAAATTTCTTATGAATTCTGAGTCCCTGGTTCATTTTTCTGAGTAAACTCAGAGAAGAATCTGACAGGTAACAATAGGAGGGACAGTAGAAAGGAAATACCAAGCTGAACAGTGGCAAATGGGGGGAAGGGAAAGAGAGAGACAGGAGAAAAAGAGCTGGGTGGTAGTGACACTGGGTAGGAGGGAGAGCAGGCAAGAGGCACAGAGCTGTGGTGACATTGAGTGGGAGTGTAACCCTTACTGATTGGGGGGGGGGGGGGGGGGGGAGGGGTAAGTCCCAAGGGCACACAAACATATTATTTTCTTTGGGGATGCTGTGGCTAGCAATTAACATCCCATGCTTGACTCTCTATCCCATAGTGGATTCTTTTTATAGGGGGAAGCTCTCGCTTATGGCCTGGATCATGATGTCTTGCTTTCAGTGTGTGTTGTTTACAGCTGCATACCAAGGAGTGAGATGCCGGGACAAATCAGACAGGACCAGGCACTGGTTGTTAAAATAAAGTTTACTGACAAGTAATAATTAAATTAAAGTCCATTTGTCCATTATGTTGAGGTTACATCAGACTGTTGATACATGTGTATATTTCTCTATAGGTAGGTGTCCGTTTATTTCAGGCATCTGGCTAGAGCTTCCCATAGTGATTTTACGTGCACAAAGCTCACCCAGTGGCTAACCGGGAATCCTACTGGAGGGAGTCTTACATTCTTCACAGCAAAATAGTCCTACCCGACTCCATATCCTTCCTGGATACCCAGCCCGACCTGGCCTCATGAGTGTGGAGATTCGTTTGGGTTCTCCTGTTCTTGCTCTTTCTCCTTAGTTTTTATTACTGAGGACTTCCCTCTGGGAGGAAAAGTCAAAAAAGGATCAGGCTTCTTCAGCTATGCATCACAGTATGGAGAGGTAAATCAGAAAAAAAAACTCCCTGCACAGCAAAAAAAATATTTCTAAAGGTAAAGATGGATACATCTTCAGCTATCATTCAGGCCAATACAGAACAGGCCCTCTGCCAGTAAGATGGCATAATCTTCCTTTCCTTTATTTGGTCGACCCAACCCTCCCTCTCCCTCCCATCCACCCCACCCCCCTTCCCCCCTCCCATCCAAGGTGCAGAGGGTATTAGTGTGTTGGCCAGTTTGATTAATTATTCCTTCTAAGTTTTTTCTTTCTAATTGTTCCCTCAATAGCCTAATTAGCATAGATTAAAGTATACTAGTGTGCTTTACTTTAAAGTCGTGCTTATATCCTGCATTGGTTTGGAAGCTCAGGTTCTCATTTCTAGGGCATATTTATTTGAACATTTTGTTTACTGAAATGTTATGCTTATTGAAACATTCTTCCATTGCAGACTTTGCTTCCATTCAATTTATGCTCGCTCTTGCTTTTTGTCCTGGATCTGCTGGTCTCAACGCTAGGAACCTGTCTCTAACCTCTCTGGGTTGGTACTGTATGAAACGGTCCCAGATGTTTTGAGTTTCAGCCCATTTACTAGCCGCCGAATATTGCGCAGAGGTCATATACTAAAAAATGGCTAGCTTGACCATTTTATTATTCCATTATTGGAATGCCGGGGCCTTCAAGGATAGCCATACCGATAGAATAGTATACTTGGCCATTAAAGCGGCTTTGTCTAAGAAACGTTTTTGGGTTATATTAAACTTCACTTTCTCACTATGCCAAATAGCTAAATTTTTGGGTCATCTGCTATACTATAGGCTTATAGCATTGAGCACAGAGTCCGTATTTGTGTCCAAAATACTTTAATCTTTGGGCAGGACCAGAAACAGTGAAAATAATCACCCTTATCACTCTCACATTTTTGGCACATAGGGGATGGGCAAATCCTCATTTGATAAGCCTGTGTCTTAGAGTAATAGAGTTGCCAAATGAACTTTAGAAGCATTTCCCTAAAATTTGAATTCCCTGAAACTTTTGGGATATTTTGTAAGTAATGTTTTATGTCTGTTTTGGATAGTGCTAATGTAGGGAGGTTGCCCCACCTTCCCAACACCTCATGGTAAACCTTATTGTGGAGTTGTTTGGTTAAGGTTTTTGCAAACTGGGAGCATGAAACCTTAATTGAACGCGGAGTTTCTTGTTTGGTCCATTGGGAAATTTTGCAGGCCTGTAGACACCACATAATGTCGGAGTTGTAAAAACGCATAAAAATGTCACTTGCTTTAATAGCTTTGGATAACTCCCCAACTGTAATGGGAAAATTGAAGGTGGAGAATTGTTGTGCAGTAAGTTTTGGGAGCTGTAGTTTATTAAAAAAATCATTCTCCTCCTTGTGACCCCCTTGCCTATCATCTGTATATAGCTTCTCATAGAAGGAGAGGAGCACTTTGCCAATGTCTTTCCCTTGCACTGCCCACGTGCTCTGTGGTGTTTTTAGCTTTTCAATATATGTTTTACTACATACATCGCGTTCTTATTAGATTAGCTAACAATTTTCCAGTTTTGTATGATCTGCATTTTGATAACTTTTCATAGCCCGCTGTTGTAAATAGGCTTGTAGTGAACATAGAATCATGTGGTAGCTGTTCGAATGTTCTTGGGAGGGACGGTTGATCATGATGCGCTTAGCTTTTACCAAGTCAGCTTCTAGTTGTAAAATCTTGGTGTTTAGGCATTTATTCCTGTGTCTAAGATAGGAAATTATTTCCCCTCTTAGGACAGCCTTGCTGGTTTTTTAATTCCTGTAATTGGGAAGAGAGTTCATTGAATCTTACGTTTAAGGCGCTGACCACCGCACTAGTTACTTGGATTGTAATGTCACTGTGCGAGTCGGTCGACTTGGGAGAGGGGGGATTGCGTCCTGTACTTGTCGCTATTTTGTCAGTGGATTCTTTGATCTTCTCTTTCTCCTTTTTTCCCCCCTCTCAAGGGCATAGTATTCGTGGCTTTCAACATAAATTGGTCGATAAACATGTAATATCTCCTAAAAACCAGTTGGTTTCACTTAGCAATGCCAGATGGTGGCGATATCCGTGGGTTTTGGGGGTTAGTGCCCAGAGTTAGAGCTAAGCATGTCCACTCAGCTGCACCACATCACGTGATTTCCCCAGCTTGTTTAGCTGTCCAGTAGGTGATGGTTTAGTATTCTAGGGCCTTGCTGCCTTTTCATAGATAAGGTTGCTGCTGTTTGAATCCTGAGAGTTACTGCTGTTATGGTATGGTATGGTATGGCAAGGTTCTAGGTGGCTTTTTATTATATTTTTGTAAGGGTTTGTGTTACTTCACAGTATTTGGCAGTGGAGGGAGTTTATTTTACTGTTACTGAGGTGACACCAGAATTTGAATATTTGTTTTGCATGTTGGGTTGTAATATGAACTGTTCTAGTTCTGTTGTGTTTCCATTGCAGATCTTAAGTTCTTATAATTATTGTTGTTTTATTGTAGTTATGATATACTCTGCATTTTTTAAGAGTATTCATACAGGAATACATTGATATTTGTTTTATTACATGATTGAATCTGATGTCTTTAAGTATTTTTTGTTAAATTTTTATAAACTGCAAATATAAAATAAATTAATACAGATTAATAAGGCATTTTTAATATTGGTAAGTGCTTGAAATAAAAGAATTAAAATATTTTAAAATGGATGCATGATGCATGATGGCTGTTGCAGACTACTTAGAAATCTATTGTCAGGTGCATTCTAAGGCATTATTTATCAATAAGACTACAACTAGTAGGGCCTAGACCTGTATCCTTACTGCTTATCCATGATAACCTCGGGCCCTTCCAAAAAATTTAGTTCTGGCTATGCCACTGGGTGGAAGACGCTCATCTAAGGGGCTCAGGGAAGCTTCATCCCCAGCAGCGGAAGACACTCCCTCATTAACCGCCGCATCGGGGCCTGAGCCCTCCAGAGCAGATGACAAAGCCTTGAACTCCAAGACAGAGTGCTGGGCCAGGGTGAGCTGGGTCTCAGAGGGATATACCTTAACTCGCCCCCTTCCTTTTTGAGAGGCACAACCCTAAAGAGGAGCCCAAGGAGGCCGTGACTAACTCATGCCATCATCTTGTCTGATTATGCCATACATTCTAACTCTCCAGTCTTATCATTCAGACTTCTGGCATTAACATACTGACATTTTAAAGTATGCTTTTTATTTGTATTTCAATTTATTTTCACAACCTGCTTATTAGCAGAAGATACAGGCAGTTTAGAGCCATTTAGATCTGAGTTCTGTTTACTTATACCCATTTGGCTACGTCAGCTTTAATCACAGTCTATCTACTGGGATATTCTAACTTCCCTGTTTTGAAGTGTCCTTCAAAAATACCTCCCTCTGAGCTATATGCTTCTGAATGATTAGTGACTTTCTCTAGTTTGAAAGCTGCTCTGTCTCTGTTACGATCCCCCCTGTTGCTGCGCTACAGGAGGTATCTCACCTTTCCACTGGAGGCCGCTCCAGGGCCTGGGAGGCCTAGCTGTTCCTGAGGCCTGCCTGTGGCTTGCTTGGCTGTTTGGACTTCCTGGTTAGGCCACACCCTTCTCCCTAGGGGCCGGCCCGCAGCTCTCCACCTCAGTTATAGGGCCAGCGAGGGGCGGTCCAGGTGAACTCCTCCCAGGGAGTTGCCCACTTCAGCTGTATAAAAGAACTTTCATTCCACTTCCTGCGTGCCTTTGGATTAGCCTTGCACATCGCTGTGTCCTATCTGCTGATCCAGGTCCTCCATGGTCGTCTGTGCTTTGATGGCTCCCTGTCCTGTCTATGAAGTTGCCTCGATGTCTGTTCCTGATGTTGCCTGATGTCTGTTCCTGATCCAGTGCCTGATCCAGTTCCTGATGTTCCTTCCTGCTTTAGGCTGCCAGGAGTGCAGCAAACCTGCTTTAGGCTGCCAGGAGTGCAGCAACCTACCCTACCTTGACTGCCAGGAGTGCAGTAACCCACCGCTTCCTCTTCCCTGCACTTTTCTGCTCCCGTGTTTGTAGGACAGGGTGGTCCGTGACCAGTCCAACCGTGCTGGCTGTGTAGGACGCCCTGAGAGACAGTGCCCGTATCTTGCTTCAACCCTTGCCTTGATGTCTTGCTTCAGCCCTGTCTTGGATGTCTTGCTTCAGCCCCCGACTGATGTCTTCACTGTGCTAAGGACTCTGTCTGCCCTCGCCTCTGTCCGGCGTGCCGTACCCAGCGGCAGGTCCGAAAGGGCTTGAAACAGTCGGAGGACTGTTCATCAATCAACATCCCATTGTTGGTTGCCATGGGCGTGCAGGTCCGGCTGAGGGTCAGACTCCGCTCCTTACCCCCTGCTTCAGTACCCATCTGGCTCACCATGCCAGCACCAGCTCACCTCCTACGGTGTGGCTTGGGGCTCCCCCTAAGTCTTGCCGTGGCCCAAGGGCTCACCACCGGCTTAGAAGCGACCGTGCTCCTCGCGCTCATAACAACAGTCTCTATCACCATTAGCTGGGCTCCCAGGGCCAATACTTCAATTAGACATTCTAAGCAGTTGCCTAGAGCGTCAACCCTTAGGGGGGTGCCAAAACGACCAGCTTGACCTCTATACCAGCCTAAGATAGAGAAGAACCATGGCAGAAGACAGGAAAAAGAGGCCCAGGTGGAGCCCATCCAACCCGTGGCTGAAGATAAAAAGGCTTGGGAGGGCCACCTGTAGAGCAAATCCCACACGCAACAGAAGATGATGGGGAACCTGGAGCGAGAGCACAACAGATGGGAGCTGAAGGAGGAAGAGGCTGCTACTATACCATGTGCTTGTGGAGGAAGGGGTGAGGGGGAGAGTGAGTGAAATAACATGTGTGTGTGTGTGATTGAAAGCATGTATGTGTGTATGTGATTGACAGCATGTGTGGAGAGAGCATGTATAAGTGTGATTGAGAACAGATGTGTTTGTGATTCATAGCATATGTAGAGAGAACATGTTTGTGTGAGTGTCACTGACAGCATAGGGGGAGTTATAGTGTGTGTGTGTGTGTCAGTGTGTGTGTGTATGTATGTATATATATGTGTGTGTGTGTGTGTGTGTGTGACTGAGAGCATGTATGGAGACAGCTTGTGTAAATGTGATTGAGAACAAGTGTGTGCGCAACAACACTATCCCAGTCATCACTAATCTCAATGCATCTGAAAATCAAAAGTTCCCAGGTATAAAGAGAGGGTAATTAGTTTATCCTTATTAGTTTCAATTATTGCTTTGGCTATTATTTGATGTGTCTGATGTACTGAAATTTTATTGGTATTTGAAAAATGTTTATTTTTTAATTTTAGATGCTATTCTATTTATCAGTTGTTTTGAAATATTTATTATTTTTATTAGGCTGATTTGATATTATGATTAATGATTTATATTTCTTGATTTTATTGTTTAATTTTTTTTAATTTAAGTTTTTTTTGATTTATTTCTTAAACCACATAAACAGGTTCAGCTTTTACAAACATAATACATTATAAACTAATCATAAATCCCCCCCAAAGTCCCCTCCCTTCCCTCCCGTCCCCCTATATGGTGGAGTCAAGGCCTCTGAGTCGATTTCCCTAATGTTCAACAATAAAACATCAATTACATATCCATATCCATAATAATATGTCTGCAGGTCTCTCAGTGCGAGTAGAGTATTGCGTACAAGCAGCGTCATTTCTGTATTACAAGTTCGCTATATAATCCGAAAAAGGTTTCCATGTTACCAGAACGGAGGACATTCTATTATATTTGGCAGCGGTTAAAGAGTGAAATTTTCCCTGCACTTCACTTAACCTCGGCAGTTAATCTGATTTCCATCTCATGGCTACTAGGCTGCGGGCAGCAATGAAAATGTGGGTGCCCAATCGCTGCTGGGCTTTAATTATAGCCTCAGGAGATACATGTAGCAATGCTGTCTTGGCAGCAGTTGGCCAAGGCACTGCCAAAAGGTTACTAAGCCAAGTAAACAGGTCTCCCCAGAAGGGCACTATTTTAGGGCATTCCCACCAAATATAAATAATAAGTGCCTCGAGCCCCGCATTTACGCAAGCACTCTTCTGGCACATGCGAATAAATCTTGTGAAGTTTATCTGGGGTGAGGTACCATCTATATATCATTTTGTAGCAATTCTCTTGTAATCTGGCGGATACAGAACACCGTCTGGCAGTGCATATAGTCTCTCCCCATATTTTAGCACCCAGCTGTTTACCCAAATCAGTTTCCCAGTTCACTATAAATTTGCAAGTATCCGATTCCTCTGGGAGGAATAATTGGTACAACTTGGATATAGACCCTTTAATCGGGTCGCTATGTGAAAAAACAGTCTCCGGCAGTGACCTGCCTGGACGGAGAGATTTAGAATGTTGTATAGAGTATATAAATTGGGTGACCTGTACATATGCCAAAAAGTTGTGATGATCAAAATAGAATATGTCCGTCATCCCGTCAAGGGGGAGAAGGTCGCCCTGGGACATCAGATGTCCTATGGTTGTAACTCCCTTCTCCTGCCAGGACTTGAGTTGCTGGGTTTGATAGCCAGCCGGTAAGTGTACATTGTGCAAAAGTGATGTCTGGTAAAAATACTTATAGTCCCCAACCAACCGTTTTTGGCACTGCTTCCAAATACGCAGGGTGACGTCCAAGGACCATGAAATGCCCTTAACGGGGCACCAGGTGCTACATGGCTGCCATGGTAGAGCAGTGAGTGCCATGGGGCCATTTTAGGGTGCTCAATTTGCACCCATTGTTTAGGCGCCGTATGGCGGTTAAAGTCTAACATGGCTCTCAATTGTAATGCATTGTAGTACCACAGGATATGGGGTACCCCCAGTCCCCCTTGTAATTTAGGGAGGTATAGTACCTTTCGTGTTAGTCTGGGGGGGCGCCGCCGCCAATTAAAACAAAAAATCTTTTTCTGCCAGCTGCGAAGTATTGATGCAGGGATATATACAGGTAAAGCTGAAAAAAGATATAGAAATTTTGGCAGGACATTCATTTTGATTATTGCAATCCTACCAAGCCAGGAAAAGTGCCCCGGTTCCACCTGCTTAGGTCTATAGTGATTTTGTCGACCAACGGTTGGTAATTAAGCTGATACAAGTCGGTGAACCGTGCTGACATTAAAATGCCCAGGTACTTAATATGGGATTTGGCCCATTTGAATGGATATTTTCCCCCAATTGCCTGAATTGCCTGTTGACTTAGATTGATATTAAGCAATTCCGACTTCTCAATGTTAACTTTAAGCCCAGCCACCTCTTTAAACCATGTGATTTCCTTCATTGCTTCCTCCATTATTTCCTAAAGTGACCCCCTTAATATCCGGCGATGCTTGGACCCTCGTTGTAAGAGGCTCCATATAAAAGGCAAAGAGCAATGGAGAAAGGGGGCATCCCTGCCTAGTACCCCTCCCTATGTCAAAGTCCTGCCCATAACCATTATTAACTTTGACCCTTGCTTTGTGTTTATCATACAGCTTCTGTACCCAACGAAGGAAATAGGGTCCAAACGCTATCTTTTGCAATGTGGAGAACAAAAAGGGCCAGTGGACTAGGTCAAACGTTTTTTTCAGCATCAATGGATAATAGGACGGCCAGGATCTGTTCCCTATGAACCTACCACAGGAGATCTATAACTTTACGAATGTTGTCTGCTGCCATGCGTAGTGGGACAAAGCCCACTTGATCAGAGTGGACCAAGTGGGGGAGGAATTTATTAAGTGTAGGACTAGTACTCTAGCCAAGATCTTAAGGTCCATGTTGATGAGTGAGATGGGCCTATACGAGCCACATTGCGTGGGGTCCCTCCCAGGTTTGGCCCGTGACATTGGCTTGGGGGCCTATACTTCCAGCTTCCCGGAGGCTATTAAAAAACTGAGCTAAAGGTTCTGCTACCACGTTAGCGTGCTTCTTGTAGTATGCTCCAGATAGGCCGTCTAGGCCTAGAGATTTGCTCAACTTAAGAGATTTAATTACCAGCTCTATCTCGCTAACAGATATGGGTGCGTCTAAATCCTGTTGTTGCTCAAGGGATAATCCTGGCAGTTCCATATCCTGCAAATAGTCAGCTATATCTGACTATTTGCAGATTATTTACATCCCCCCAGACCTCAGAAATGAGCCATGCCTCCTAACATTTAGGAAAAGACTCAAGACATGGCTGTTCAGGCAAGCATTCCCTGACTCCAACTAATACGCTTCACCAGCAAACATTCTACACAGCAGCTGTATATTTTGTACACTGTATATATTGTATACATGTATATAATTAACTTCTTCTATCTCTCTTTATTTCCTCCACCCCAGTTCAACAGCCCTTGTTAATTGTAACTGCATCTCTTCATCACATTTATTTATGTTCATTGTTGTATTCATTGCACCCCTGTTTTTATGTAAACCGACATGATGTGAATGCTTCATGAATGCCGGTATAAAAAAACCTTAAATAAATAAAATAAATAAATAAATATCGGCCATGTGAATAGTCTGCTCGGGTTCATACAGCTTCCAATAGAAATCAGAAAAGGCTGCTCGAATCTCTGATGAGGCTATCTGGATGTGGCCCTTGACATCTTTAATCTTTTGGATATTATTCTAGGCTTGCCTAGTTTTCAATTGCTTTGCCAGCAGGCGCCCCACCTTATTCCCTCCCTTATAACACTTTTGCCTAGTTGTTTCTAAAGCATGTAATAAATTTCAGAGCTAATAATTTTTTGTAGCATGTCTTCGATTGAGTCCTCATATGCTCTCTAGACAGGTCTTCGATTTTAGCTAATAAATCCAGTCTAGCATGTTGTTCTAGGCGCCTGCACCTGGTAGCTCTAGAAATGAATAACCCTCGGGCCACTGCCTTTGAACATTCCCACAGAGTACTGGGGGTAATATTGGGACTGCTATTGAGGTTAAAATATTCATGCATTTGGGAGTCTAGCGATTTAACAAAAGAGGCATCTTGCAGTAAAGATTCATTTAGCTTCCAGAATCTACCACCCCGGTCCCCATAGTCCAGTTCGACCTCCAAGCTGATAGGAGCGTGGCCGGACCAGGTTATTATATCCACCTCTGCCCTACGTACATAGTTGCCAAACATTTTGTCCACAAGAAAGTAATCAATACGTGAGAAAATACCTACAGTACCTGAATGTAAACCAATGTGATATCTCAGATCGAATGTCAGTATAAATAAATAAATAAATAAATTGTGCGGAGTAGAATAAAAAATATAAGCTCGAGACTTAGGGAATCGGTTCCTCCATATATCGATTAAGTCCCAGTCATCTCGAAGTCCTTTCAGTCAATTTCTAATTTTGTGAGGTGTGTGAGAGGATGGATTGGAGTTATCCACATCCTGCCTTAAGGTGGCATTAAAGTCGCCCCCTATAATTATTGACCCTTTGGCATAGGAAGACATAAAGCTGTGTATCTCCTGTAAAAAAGAATCCTGTTCCCGGTTTGGTGCATAAAGAGACACTAAAGTATAGATCTGGGTGCCAATCCGGATCTTTAACAATAAATACCTCCCAGCCGGATCAGCTATTTGAGAGATAAATTCAAACAGCAGCCAGGCTGAGATCAGGATCCCCGTCCCTGTGTATTTATTCATTTTCCCACTGGCAGCCAAAAATACATGAGGATATTCCTTATAGGCCTAAAGGTGTTCATGCCTGCGTTTTAAGTGAGTCTCCTGGATATAGGCTATGTCAGCTTTTTGATTCATCAACTCTCTTTTAAGGAGGAACCGCTTCCTATAAGTATTTAAACTTTTAACATTCAGTGAAATTATTTTGACCATGATTACAGCAAGAAAATGAACTTCCGCTGAGATAGACGCCGCTGAGTCGCCCAGACCGTGAGAGAGCAGTACAACAAAAATGTTAACTCAAACATGGGTAGGATATTTAAGCGAAATTTATTCAGACAGTGCAAGTACTTAAACACACAAATTAGTGACTCCACCTCTTCCCGGTCCTCATTCTGGCAAGATTTGCTAGCCCATCGCGAATCAAAGCCCTGGGGGTACATAGTGCGCAGCGCCGTTGGCCTTTATCTTTCCGCTCCCTCCCTCTCCCAAAACAACACAAAAACAGAATCCAAATCAGAGGCATTAATCTTCATGCTTCATCGCCGCCATAGCAGGTCCATTTGCCCGACAAATAATAAAAGAAAATAATCACTGAAACTGCTGTGTTGCAGAGTAGTCGGGCGATATATAGGGTCAGTGGAACCAATCATCATCTAAACGTGGAAAAAACACTCCTGAAACACTTGCTAGTGGAGTCAGCCCTTGTCCGCTGTCGGATCCACGAACTGGGATTGCTGCCTGCGTAGTCTGCTTCGTCCTGTGCCTTGTCACCGCCATCTTGGGGTGGCGTCCATGGATTTAATCAATGCTGGTTTGGGATTCACTGCAAAACTGAAGGCCCCTGCTTGTGCGAAACAGTCTGCTGCCTCAGCCAGCATTTTCATTCTATAGGTGACAACCTAATGCTGGAAAATCAGGGCAAATGGGAAGGCCCAACGGAATCGGAGTTCTTCATTCCGCAGGGTGGTGGTCGCCTCTCGGAGCATGAAACGTTTCTGTAATGTGGTGGGCACCAGGTCGTTGTAAATAGAGAGCTCAAGGTCCTGCCACTTCCAGTGGGGGTTAGACCGAGCCAGCTTGATGATTTCCTCCTTCATTTTAAAATTGTGGAATTGGATTATAATGTCCCAAGATTGATTGTTCCACTTAGGGTCTAACGCCCGGTGTGCACGCTCCAAATCTATCTCAAGTGCTATTTCATTTGCATTGGGGTTCGCTCCGTGGCAGGTCAGGAGATCCTTGCAGATAGTCGTCGCCTTCTGTACTGTTCTAGCTCGGGTATCCCCCGTATATGGAGGTTTGAATGGCATGATCGATTTTCAAGATCTTCGACCCTATCCGCCAAGGTCTCTAGCTCCGAAGTTAGTTGCTTAGTCTGAGTGGAGAGCGAGTCCATCATGGCGTTCTGGTTATCTGCTCGAGTATCCAGGTCATCCACTCGATGTCCCTTGGAGTTCAGGTCATCTTTCATCTCCGAGATAGTTGCTAACAGCTCTGCTCTGTGATTTTTCAAGTCAGTCCGCAGTTCAATGAACCAATTTCTAATTTCTGCACTGGTCGGGAAATCCAAACTGGTCACCCCCGTGGGTTGTTCAGAGAGAGAGAGTTATACTTGGAGCACTGCCCTGCTGCACCGGTCTCTTCCCCCTGAGATGTTGCGGCCTGTGCGTCATCGTCAGGCGGGATCTCGTCCGCAATTTTACTAAATGAGAATTGCTTTAAATCAGTGGTTCTCTTGTGCCTGGTCATCCTGAGCCCTTCTCCCAGCAATGTAGCGGTTATCGGTGCAGGAGGGCTTATTTCTTACCGATAAAATGCCTCTAAGGGAGAGTTGAGGAGCGGAGCTGTTAGATTAAGCAGCCATCTTGCAACGCTGCTCAAGAGCGCCCCCTTATTGTTTAATATTTTATGAGAAATGGTGGTGTTTCTGTTTTCCATTTTTGCACTGTATATAGAGTCTGGCTTCTTGCGGTTTCCAGTTCACTGTTTTGTTTGCATATTTCTATTTCTATTTTGTGGTCTCTTTATTTTGTATTTGGTGAGAGTTTGTCTGTGTTCTTCATATGTGACCGAAGTGAAGTATTCTTCTAACATGTTGTTTTTGTGTACAGTTCTATAGCAGCCTGGCTTGTTCTATTTTCCTAATAGGAAGTAATTTGGTGTTTTAGGACTTATTGTAATATTTGCAGTGTTGCCTTTTCATATATAGGAATGTTACTGTTTGAGTGCTGGCATTGAGTGCTGTTTTAGAATGGGAGGTTTACTACACTGTAACTGTAATTCCATTTACTCTTGGCTTTCTGAAGGCCAAACCCACACGCAACATGTGTTACCATATTCCTAATACCATATGGGTTCCAATTTCTTCTTTACAGGGTCTTTGGTTGGCACCACAGCAGTGCATGCAAATATAATATACATGTTGTTGTAAGTAATATTTTTATCTCAAAAGAGTATTCTTTATTTTTCATGTAAAATCTGTTATTATAAATGCAAACTTTTTAAAACTGGTGTGTGTGTGTGTGTGAAGGGTGCGACCACTGGGGATGGGAGGCAAAGAATGCACCCAGTGTGTGTGTATGTGCAATCTTTGCCTCCTCTAAAGCAGCACTGGAACTGACAGACTGGGGGTGGGACTGCTCTGTCTGTATCAGCTCCTGCAGGTCTGCCACTCTGACCTCCAGAAACTGGAATTGTTCTCTGAGAATCAGGAGCTTTTGGCATTTGGTGCATGTCACAAAGTTGTATGATTTGCCTAGGGCGCCTAAAACCCTTGCACAGGCCCTGCAGGTTCCACCCTGGTTAAACCGTAGCCCATTCCATTGAAATAGGCTCCCCCTTCCCCAGAATGTTCCTCAGTCCCTAACAAATCTAAAACCCCTGTAGCATGCATCTCATCCACGCACTGAGACTCTAGAGGTCAGCCTGCCTCTGGGGTTCTGCATGTGAACAGGAAGCATTTCTTCGAATGCAACCCTGGAAATTCTGGATTTCAATTTCCTACCTTAAAGCTTAAACCTATCCTCAAGAACCTCGCTCCTGCACCTTCTTATGTCATTGGTACCCACATATACCATTACAACTGGCTCCTCGTCAGCACTCTCTAAAATCCTATCTAGTTGACATATGTGGTCTTCTACCTTTGCACCAGGCAGGCAATTTACCAAGCAATCCTCACGCCCATTAGTCATCCAGCTTTCTACATTCTTAAAAATTGAATCGCCAACTACAATGGCAGTCCTAATCCTTCCATCCTGGGCACATGCTCATGGGGACAGGTCATGCTCATGCTCATGGAGGGCAGGTCCTAGCTCATGCTCATGCTCATGGAGAGCTCATGGAGGGCAGGTCCTAGCTCATGCTCATGGAGGGCAGGTCCTAGCGACAGGATCATTTCCTGCCACATCCAGGTGATGGTCTCCTGCCGGATGATCTTGCTCCTCTAAAGCAGCATTGGGACTGACAGACTGGGGGTGGGACTGCTCTGTTACGTCCCTGAAGGCCTCCTCTATACCTCTCTGTATCAGCTCCTGCAGGTCTGCCACTCTGGCCTCCAGAAACTGGAATTGTTTTCTGAGAATCAGGAGCTTTTGGCATTTGGTGCACACGTACAACCTCTCACCATCTGATAAATATTCATACATGTAGCACTATGTACAAAAAGGCTGGATAGCTCCCCTCTCGCTGCTGGACCTCTGTCTGCATCTTAATATTTGTTGAGTTGTTGAAGTTTATTAAAGCTGTTTAAGGAGTGAATATGTTTAAATCTAAGGGTTTTTAAATTTGATTTTTAGGTGTATTATGTTAGTTTGTCAAAAATCAGCAATAAGACTAAAATGAGTCAATCACTAAAGCCAGGGTTAATTGCACCTTGTTCTAAATCACTAATTAATTCTTTAACTGAAGATTTTACTCTTAATGGGGATAATAATCTACATATCAAAAATATAACAGGGGTGAGTGGGAATCCACACCTGTCTTTTCTATCATTCCACCTCTCCCATCTCGAGGCTCATCTTCCTGCTACTAGTGAGGCCCGAGAAACCCAACCAACTGCTGCCATCATGCCAGTTTCCTTTTTTTACTTGTGGGGCCTAGAAAACCCACCAGCCTTTCTGCTGATTCCTCCACACCCTTGTTCAGCTGCCTGAGGTCTCCTGCAGTGCTGATGGCAAGCTGACCTGTCCCCCAGCTCCAGGTGAGTGTTGCAATGCCAGTGCACATGCCGAGCCCCTTACAATTTCATATATATATATATATATATATATGTATGTGTATGTACAAGCAAGCACACCCATGCATGCATAGATATATAGGTGAAGGTGCTACTGAAATGGGAGAGCATTCGCAGCATTAACAGGTTTATCCATGAAGCTTATCTTCACCTCTGCATGAAGGCCTAGGCCAGGGGTGGCCAACTTCAGTCCTCAAGAACCACAAACAGGTCTGGTTTTTAGGATATCCACAATGAATATACATGATGTAGATTTGCATGCAGTGCATGCAAATGTCTCTCATACCTGAAAACCCAACAGGCTGCCATCAGGACAAGTTTGGGAAGCCCCGGCAGAGAAAATAAATTATGTGCTCAGGTATGCATCTGTCAGTATTTCTGTGTCTCTCTCCAGCTGTGTGCATGTGTGACTGTCTTTCTGTATTTGTATGCTTGTGTATCTGTGTTATGTGTGCCTCTGTCTTTGAGTATCTGTATTTGTATGCCACTATCAATCCCTCTCTGTATGTAAAGATGTGTGGGCTGAGCCACCCCAGCTGCCCTCTCTCTACCCTGCATTCTTCATTATGGTCACAGATCTAGGTCTGCTAAGTACCTCCTTTCTTACATGAAAGAGCATTGATCGATCTGCTCCTTCCCTGTGTCACAGTAAAATAACCCATTGTCTTCAGATGCTGTTCTTTTTTTCCCACTTACAATTATTCAAAACCAATTAGGATTTTTATGCTTCACAAGGGTTTGTTCTCGCTCGCCTTCTTGACAGGGGCAGAAGCTTCTAATACAGGGCATGCCTCGCTTTCCAGAACTGCAGATTTAAGAGAGGACCGCCTCATAGGCTCTGCTCTTGTGTGTAGTTCAGAACTTTAGTGATTGAAAAAGCTCAGTCCAAATTACACAACTATTTTTTTTGCATTTTCAAAATATTACACTGCGTTATTTTTATTGTCCTGTGCACCAGCTGTGGAGATGATAGGTAATTTTCAAAGAACCTGCCTAAATAGACCAAGAGCCTGCACCAAATTTTCAAAGGGAAAGTTCATGTGCACTCTGAAAACTTTCCATGGGTACAAAGGACTCGGTGACTTTCCACTTGCTTTTTTGTGAGCAGACTGTGGCTGGGAAATAATGCGCATAGACAAGAAAATGAAATCTACATGCACTGTTTCCCAATCCCATCCAAAACAAGCCCCCCTCTCCCTCCCAGGAACACCTTCACTGAAAGTAAATGGCATACTTTTACCCGCATTGAGGTGGGAAACTTTCAAATGGGTCATTCTATGTGTTATGACCATCAGTTGCAGACGGCTGTGACTGCTATTACTCACTTCGTGCCTCGCTGCCCTCTCTCCTCTGGGAAGACTCGCAGCTGTGGCTAGCCGCCTCCGACCCTCATGGCTCCGACCCTCATGGCTCTGTCTCAGGACTCCCCAGGGCGACGAGGACGCTGCTGACCACCATGTCTCTCCCGGGCCTTCCTAGGCGCGCGCTCCATGGCCCTCCTTTAAGGACACCAGGGCGGGAGCCTCAGGGGCGTCTCCCCTTGATGACATCACTAGCCCTGGACTCTTAAGCACCATCGGGGCCTGGCTCTAATCGACTTGACAATGAGTTCCCTCCTTGCTGAATCCTGCTGCTCTCTCTACGGACGTCGGTTCCTGGTTCCTGCTTCTCCTGGCGTGAGAGACTCTCAGGTACCCACTCCTCGGAGGGCCCTGTGCCTCGGATGCTGTCTACCTTCCCCCGCTCCACAAGGCTGCTCCAGGAACTACTTATCTGTGAGCCTCTACTTCGGTGTACCCCGCTCTGCGGACCATTGCCATTCTACTCTGCCTTGTGGAGCCCAACGTAGGTGTACCCTGCTCTGCGGGCCACTGCCTCGCCGCTCTGCTTCATGGAGACCTAGCGCTGGTGTACCCTGCTCTGCGGGCCATTGCCATCGCTTGTGACTAAGCCGCGCCCCCGCTCCTCGGGGCAGCGCTTGTGAACTCGAGACTGTGCTGCGCTCCCCCGCTCCTTGAGACAGCGCCTTGCTACTTCCATTTACTACATTCCGCTCACCGCTCCTCAGGGTAGCATCCTGCCTATCTCCGAGACTGTACCGCACTCCCCCGCTCCTCGGGGTAGTGTTCCCTCGCACTGCCAGAGACCCCTGGGCTTCCCCGTGCCTCGGGTAAGCCTACGTCATTCTTTCTGTGCTGACTCTCTCTGTAGCTCCATCCCCTGGGGTAACCCTCGAAAGCACTCCTCCTTACCCTGCCTGCATTCCCCACTCCTCAGGGCCTGTTCAGCACTCCACCACTAGGGGGGATCTATTCTGGCTAACCACATCCTCAACCCGGCCTCCTACTCTCCCTGTACTCGCTGGGCTGTGTTACCTGTAGCTCTGACCTCGCCTCCTGACGGTGAGGCTCAGCGGGGCTCCTCCCCGTGGGCGGTACCACCTCTCACCTCGGGCCAAGGGCCCACTAAGCTACGAATCCTAACACTACGCCCTTTTATCCTTTTTACTGTGCCTAGATTGTTTTAAATACTGTCCTCCCGACGCCTCCTTTTCGGCATCCCCCTATGTAACTGGTGACCCTTAACTTTTCACACTGGCTCCTGATATTTCCTGTGAACTCTGGAAAAGCAGCAGCAGTAGCAGAACACGAGAAAGGAAATGATAACACATTATTCTGAAGTGAAACAATGCGCACGCCCTTCAGAGGCACCACCATTATGCAAAACAGGCCTATGCAACAAAAACCTGGCTCTGCTCCTCTTCACCTTCCTCTTCTGGGAGTACTGTGGTTATTCTGGAGCTGGAATGGGCCTATGGGCGGTTGATAGCATCTTGATATTTTCAGTGTAGGGTGACCCTATAGCTCCATGTTTGCAGGAAGAGTCTGAGCCAATACTGGTTTTTGACTCATTGCATGCTTGGACTGGTACTTCCAATTTCATAAAGAGCATGGCGATATGGTCACCCTATTCCTTTTGACCTCCTTGCTTTTCTGGTGTTCAGTTTAGACCTGAAATTTGGGTTTCCAACAGACCAAGGTCAAGTTGAACAAGCCGATCCACTCCTGGTTTTTCTCCATTGCATGCATGAAGATGTAGTTCCTACTTTTATTTTAAGGGCAATCAGACCTACATCCCTACACATGAAGTAGGGCAAAACCAGGCCTGGATCAGCTAGCCTAGGTGAGGTGACATGGGCTGAGACTCATAAATGTGCTTGCCCCTTGGAGTTTTGATGCATTACCTTCAGGGTTGTTCCTTTGAAAGTCTCTTGATGAAGTATACTGATTCTTTGATGCATTACAGCTTGTTGTATGTACACTTAGGGGCAGATTTTAAAAGCCCTACGCGCATAAATCCAGGTGGATTTACGCGTGTAGGAGGGTTACGTGCGCCGGGCCTATTTTCAAAAGGTCCGGCGATGCGCATAAAGCCCCGGAACGCGTGTAAGTCCCAGGGCTTGCAAAAAGGGGCGGGGCGTGGGCAGGGCCAGAGGCCTCCACATGGCCACTGTGCCTGGGGATCGCGCGCCGGCAGTCTCTGGCAGGCGTAACTTGTGAGATAAAGGTACGGGGGGGGGGGGGGGGGGTTTGAATGGGAAATGTTTCAGGAGCACTAGAGTGCTGCAAGAAATAGTTTCTATGACTTGAAGAGAGTATTATTCCTTGTTTGCTAGTACTGAACTACTTCTCACTTCACCCAGGTCAACTCAAGAGGCTCATCCAGTCCTGGTTTTACCTAGGGGTGACCCTAAGGAGTATATAATTTATTTATTATTTAATGTATTTATTGCCTGCCCCTCCACAGTTTGGAGCGGGGTACAATTTACATACATAAATGAGACATATGAAGACAGACAGACAACAATATTTATCAAATAAAATATCAAGTAATAGATATCATATCATCAAATGAACTGCTGACATGAAAAACAAGGAGTGTAAGTAAGAGATATAAGCAGGAGAATTGAACTCAAGTTTAAATAGGTATGTTTTCAGGGCTCTTTTAAATACTCTCTGTTCTTTGATATTATGTATAGTTGTGGGTAAAGAATTCCACAAAACAGGACCCGCGATGGATATTACTCTCTCTCAGACTTCACCTAGGTGACATCTAGTAGGCCTGAGTTGGAGAATCGGAGGGCGTAGCCGCGCGTATCTTATAAAATCCGGGGTCGGTGTGCAAGGCTGCGCAAAATTGGCAGCCTGCGCGCGCCAAGCCGCACAGCCTGCGTCCGTTCCCTCCGAGGCCGCTCCGAAATCGGAGCGGCCTCGGAGGGAACTTTCCTTCCACCCCTCCGCACCTTCCCCTCCCTTCCCCTACCTACCCACCCTCCCGGCCCTATCTAACCCTTCCCCCTACCTTTATCAGAAAAGTTACTACTGCCTCCGGGCAGTAATAACTTACGCACGCCGGCGTTGCAGGCCCCTCCCCCGGACACGCCCCCGATTGAAAACCGCGCCCCCCCCCTCACCACGCCCCCAACCGCCCCTTTTTGCAAGCCCCGGGACTTACGCACGTCCCGGGGCTTGCACGCGCCGCCGAGCCTATGTAAAATAGGCTCGGCGCACACAGGGGGGTTTTAAAAGGGTAGTGGCAGATTTTAAAACCCCTGCGCGCGTAAATCCGGCCGGATTTACGCGTGCAGGGCTCTCTCGCGCCGGTGCTCCTATTTTGCATTGGCCGCCGGCGCGCGCAGAGCCCCGGGACTCGCGTAAGTCCCGGGGATTTCGAAAAGGGGCGTGTCGGGGGGTGTCGGGGGCGTGTCTAGAATGACGCGCCGTTTCATGGGCGTGACGCAGCGTTTGGGGGGCGGGCCCGGGGGTGTTGCGCCGGCCCGGGGGCGTGGTCGAGGCCTCCGGACCAGCCCCTGGGTCGGATGATGGCACGCCAGCAGTCCGCTGGCGCGCGTTGATTTACGTCTGCTTTGGGCAGGCGTAAATCACGAAATAAAGGTGGTGGTAGGGTTTTAGATAGGGCCGGGGGGGTGGGTTAGGCAGGGGAAGGGAGGGGAAGGGGAGGGCAGGCAAAAAGAAAGTTCCCTCCGAGGCCGCTCCGATTTCGGAGCGGCCTCGGAGGGAATGGAGGCAGGCTGTGCGGTTCGGCGCGCGCAGGCTGCCCAAAATTGGCAGCCTTGCGTGCGCCAATCCTGGATTTTATAGGATACACGCGGCTACATGCGTATCTTATAAAATCCAGTGTACTTTTGTTTGCGCCTGGTGCGCCAACAAAAGTACGCGATCGCGTATGTTTTAAAGATCTACCTCGTTACGCGCGTACCTTATGGGGCGGATTTTAAATGCCCTGCTCGCCAGCTCGCCTATTTTGCATAGGCCGCCGGCGCGCGCAGAGCCCCGGGATGTGCGTAAGTCCCGGGGCTTTTTTAAGGGGACATGTCGGGGGCGTGTCGGGGGCGTCGCCAAATGACGCGGCATTTCAGGGGCGCGACGCGGCGTTTGGGGGGCGGGCCCGGGGGCGTGGTTTCGGTCCGAGGGCGTTCTGGGGCGTGGCCGCGCCCTCCGGAACAGCCCCCGGGTCGGGTCTTGGCGCGCCAGCAGCCCACTGGCGTGCTCGGATTTACGTCTGCCTCCGGCAGGCGTAAATCCATGGATAAAGGTAGGGGGGGGGTTTAGATAGGGCCGGGGGGGTGGGTTAGGTAGGGGAAGGGAGGGGAAGGTGAGGGGAGGGTGAAAGAAAGTTCCCTCCGAGGCCGCTCCCATTTCGGAGGCAGGCTGCGCGGCTCGGCGGGCGCAGGCTGCCCAAAATCGGCAGCCTTGCGCGTGCCGATCCAGGATTTTAATGAATATGCGCGGCTACACGCGTATCTATTGAAATCCCACATGCTCTTGTTCGTGCCTGGTGCGCCACCAAAAGTACGCGATCGCGTATTTTTTTAAGATCTACCTCTATGCGCGTAACCCTTTTAAAATCTGGCCTATAACTTGCCAATACTTATGCTTTTTCTTATTTTCTTCTGTTGATCCTTCTTCCAGTTTTTGAATGAAGATCTTTTTGCTAAAATAGCCTCTTTCACCTCACTTTTTAGCCATGCCGGCAATTATTTGAATTTCCTTCCACCTTTTTTAATGCGTGGAATACATTTGGACTGCGCTTCTAAGATGATATTTTTTAACAATGTCCACACCTGTTGCACACTCTTAACCTTTGTAGCTGCATCTTTCAGGAGTTTTAAAACTATTTTTCTCATTTTATCAAAGTTTCCCTTTTCAAAGTTTAGTGCTAGAGCCGTAGATTTACATATTGTCCCCCTTCCAGTCATTAATTCAAATTTGATCATATAATGATCATTATTTCCATATATACATAACTCCTAAAAATCTAAGTGGATTGTGGCTATTGAGAACTGAGTTTGTAGAACCTGTCATAAGGGACAGGCTGATCTAGTCTTGGTTTTACTCCTCCCCTTACATCTATGGACTTGTGCTTCCAGTTTCTTTTATGGACATAAAATTGAGTCTGTCTCAGCCTGTCTCTTTTTAACATGGAAATGAAAATGTCATTCTTGTTTTATCCCATTGTATGTATGGAGATGTAGATCTGACTTCCCTAAGACAAGGAGAACTCTATTTTTGGGCATGCAATGGTGCAAAGCTGGGCCTGGCTCAGTTCTTTGGGTAGAGCAGGGTCAGGTGGCACTGTGTTAATAAAAGGTAACCATGTTGCAAATAAAATATTATAGCAGGACCTTCCAAACTTGTCCTGGTGACCCCATAGCTAGCTGGGTTTTCAGGAGATCTACAAAGAACATGAATAAGATGAAATGGCAGATACTGGGTCTTCAGTGTATGCAAATATCACTCCTGCATGTTCATTGTGGATATCCTGAAAACTCAACTGGTGTGGGAAGCTCTGCACCAGAAGGAGCTCCTGATAGGGTAACCCAATAACTCCACCTCACTTGGCAGTCTTGGTTTTTCCCCATTCCATGCATGAAAACTGAATTCCCTGTTTGTATTCGGGAAATCAGAGCTACATCTCCATACACGCAATGGGACAGAAGAACTGGCCCAAGTGAGTCTTGTGGTCACCCTATATCTACTTGAAGGACAAACTTAACTTTGTTTCAAGGGGTTTTGAGTATTTGTTTGTTTTGCAACTGTAGGATTGATTCCAGTGCCCTGGTCAAATTCCAGTACAGTCTGTATGTTCTGGTGCCAGTCTAAAGTCTCTCTGGAAAAACAGCATTTAATTACGGAATAAAAAAGTTTAATTTCTTCTGTTTTTAATTACATACTGTACCATCTGCTATAACTGGACATTCTGCAGTGCTGTGGCATGAAAGTGCTATAAAAATGAAGAAATAATCATATTAATTGTAGGGCAAACTGTAGGCAAGAGCTAAGCTTGGAAAGAGCTAAGCAGTGCTATGGTTTCTCTTATGATGCCAGGGAAATTACTTTGGTCAATTTAATGCCATCATTTTTAAAAAATGTACACTTTCCTGACTGCCTCACTCTGAACTCAGACTTCAAGCTTTTAACATTTGCTTTGCCACTGTCAAAGCCAATATAAAAATAGAAAGCAGGATTCAGATAAAAGCTTTGTTTTCATGGTGGAAAAGTTTAAGAACATCAGCGACAATCAGCAAAGACTTGTGTGCAAGACTATACACAGAAGAGTCTAGAGCAGGGCTTCCCAAACCTGTCCTGGGGACCCCACAGCCAGTCGGGTTTTCAGGATATCCATAATGAATATGCATGAGACACATTTGCATATCCTTGTGGGGTCCCCAGGACAGGTTTGGGAAGCCCTGGTCTAAGGTATATAGAGAAATGTTGTGTCTGACACCAGCATACATAGGGAACTGTATCATTACATAGAAGGGATTCTATAATGGATGGGGAATAGCTGCATCTGAAACCAGCACATATAGGGGATTCTATAATGGATGGGGAATAGCTGATTCTGATACCAGCACATATAGGGAATTCTATAATGCACAGAGAATAGTTGGGGCTGATACCAGAATACACAGGTGATTCAGTAATTGGCAGATAATTTCAGGGGCTGATAAGAATATATGGAAGGGATTCTAATAACAGGGTGGGGATGATAATGTCTTGTTCAGGCGCTATCGGCTGGCATTTCTGTTCTGACAGATTGGAGTACCTCCGTGACACATCATGAGAAAGCATTTTAAGCTTTTTGGCTTTTTAAGTCACACTCCTAATGCTCTGGGAGAGGCACAAATTACTCCAGAGATGTACATTAAAGCTATTCCAAGGTCCCACCAGTGTTGATAGGACAACAATAGACGCAGCTACTTCTTTCTATGGTCTCTAAACAATGAAGATTCTTCCCAGCGGCTCTTGTCCAAAGACAGGGGTGCCTCAAGCACCTGCAGTACATTTGCTCTCAGCTCAAGATACTCAGAAACCTGATCTGAAGGCAAAAAACATGGGTGAGAAATTACAAGAGGAGCAGGTTGATGATTATTATGATAGGTGTACGGGAGATGGGGTGAGGAGTGATCAGAAGACGCAGGGTGATGGTTATTACTGGGGTATAGAGGACATGGGGTGAGGAATGATGGGAGAGGGCAGGTTGATGTTTCTGTTGGCGGTGTAGAGGACACAGGGTGAGAATGATAGGAGGAGGCAAGGTGATGATTATTACTTTGGGTGTAGAGGACATGGGGGGGGGGGGGAGAAATGAAAGGACAGTGATCCAGGACTTAATTTTACCATCATTGGCTACTGTAATTCACTGTATCCTGGCCTTCCATTCAAAACACTTCATACTATGCAACTCGTGCAGAATGCTGACGCCCGTCTAATTTCGGGAGCTGGCATGAGACATCATGAGGCGCCAGTATTGTTTGACCCCCCACTAGCTTCCAAATCCAGTGGAGGATCAAGTATAAAAGTTGCCAAACTGGTACACAAGCCATTGTTGTTAGATTCCATCCCTTGGGCAAATGCATTGCTGAAGATCCAGAAACCGGGCGGCACCTTCGTTCAGGGAAGTGAGGTCTGCTAGATATCCCCCTCTACCAGACATGCTCGTCTCTGGAGGCAAGGGGAAGAGCCTTCTCAGTGGCTGTGCTCACAACTCTGGAACTCTCTTCCTGTAGAACATTTTTTAGATGGATCGTATGAAAACCCTTCAAAGAAATGCTGAAAACTTTGTTATTTAAGTAGGCATATATGTAAACTTTTGGGCTTGTCCTTCAGACAGAACTGTCAAAATTTTTTTTTCTGCTAGCTGGATTTGTTTTGTCTTTCATTATGTATGTTTTAATGTTAACCGCCTAGAGCCTTGGTACAGGCGGTATATAAATAATGTGAAAAGTAAATAGGAGGGAGTGGATCTATATAGTTAATGTGGATGGGACCGCAGTCTGATTATGAACAAGAAGGACCACTTCCCACCAGCAGAATCAGCTTTTGCTTATTAAAGTTATTTTCCTCACTCAGCTGCAGTCTCTGCATATCCCCTCTTTTGGTAAAGGACTGGCCCTCCTTTACGCCACAGCATGATAATATCAATGGAAAGGCTGGTGCTTTGTTACATGCACGAGACACTGAATCAGGCCCCCATACTGGCTATCATTTCCAGAGTTGTCTTCATCTCTCTGTTATCTTGTACCACACATTATCAGCTTATCAAGACTTTCCTCAGCTGCGCATTTCCACACCCTCCTTGCACGGTAACAAGGATGGACAACAAAGTTTATGTTTAAATACGTTTATTGAGTTTCAACGGTCTGGTACAAAAAAATACATGCGAACATTTAACAACATTAATACAACATATGCTTTTAACATTTAACAACATTATAACATTAACATTAACATTATAACATTAACATTAACATTATAACATTATAACATTAACAACATATAACATTTAACAACATTAATACAACAAGCCTTGAGATCTTTGAACCTGTCTCCACTTTGGAAATTGAAAACGTTCTAAAAAGACTTAAACCTTCATCACACCCACTAGATGCTATTCCAGCCAACCTCCTTATTTCAATTGCCAAAGACATCTCACACCCTATATCACAGATCATCAATTCCTCTTTATTACAAGGCCTCGTCCCCACTCCACTCAAACTCGCCATCCTTAAACCATTACTAAAAAAAGCAAATCTTTCCCCAGACAATCCAGCCAACTTCCGCCCTATAGCCAATCTCCCAATTATCTCCAAAATCATGGAAAAACTAGTTAACAAACAACTCGCCGAATACTTAGAAAACAACAACATCCTCTCTTCTTCTCAATTTGGTTTCCGAAAATCTAGAAGCACCGAATCCCTCCTTTCATCACTTTCAGATAAAATTCTCTTGAACCTAGAAAAAAAAACAATCATCCCTCCTCATTCTACTCGACTTATCAGCAGCTTTTGACACAGTGAACCATGTTATCCTTTTAGATCGTCTAACAGAAATTGGCATAAAAAACACCGCACTTAAATGGTTCTCATCTTTCCTCCAGAATAGATTCTATAAAGTCAAGATAAACAGCAAAGTTTCACCTCCTTTCAGATCCACTATGGGAGTCCCGCAAGGTTCTTCGCTATCCCCAACACTATTCAACATTTATCTTCTCCCTCTATGTCATCTCCTCTCCAAATTTAACCTTATTCACTATGTTTATGCAGATGACGTCCAAATCCTTATCCCGATTAAAGATTCATTACAAAATACCTTACAATTCTTGAATTCCTGTCTTCTATCCATCAATAACCTCCTAACAAATCTTGATTTGATTCTCAATTCCAACAAGTCAGAGTTCCTGCTCATCACCCCAAATGGTAACTACACTGCTCCCTACTCACACAACTTATCTCCACCAGCCTTTTCCACTCAGGTCAGAAACCTTGGGGTCACCATGGATAACCAGCTGAACTACAAAAGCTTCATTAACAACACCATAAAAGATTGCTTCTTTAAACTTCAAGTATTAAAGAGGCTAAGACCACTCTTATACTTCCAAGACTTCAGATATGTATTACAAGCAATCATTTTCTCGAAGATAGACTATTGTAATTCTTTGCTGCTTGGTTTACCCGCAAACTCTCTAAAACCTCTGCAAATGTTACAAAATGCCACTGCGAGGATCCTGACTAAATCTAATAAAAGGGACCACATTACTCCCATTTTAAAGAACCTTCACTGGCTCCCTATCAAACACAGAATCCTCTATAAATCCCTATCAATAATCCATAAAGCCATCTATAACTCCACCCCAATGGACCTCACCATCCCTTTACAGCTTCACTCCACCTCTCGTCCAACTAGACAAGCTCAGAAAGGCACGCTAAGAGCCCATCCTCTCAAGACTTCACTTAGCAAAAGAGCTATTTCCACTGCCGGTCCTAATCTCTGGAATTCACTCCCACCAGACCTTAGAATTGAACAATCGACTCCCACCTTTAAAAAAAGACTAAAGACCTGGTTGTTCAACCAAGCATTCTCTTAATTTCAAACTTAATACCTAAGCTTTGATCTCCAGGAAGGTCCACTACTTTGTATATAATTACCCTTAAGTTATTATTTTTTATTTTCTCCAAGTTCTATTTATCCTGTTCATTGTAAGACCTTATTCTAAATACTGTCAATCTATTGTTGTAATGTAAACCGAAGTGATTAGTAACTTTGTTACCAGAACTTCGGTATATAAAACTGTTAAATAAAAATAAAATAAAAATATGCGGAGGTGCACTGGTTGGTCCTTCCAAGCGCCTCCATTTGTGCATGTATGTACCAAGACATTCCAACCCCTGCACTCCCCTCCCGAAACCTCCACCCCCCCCCCCCCCCCCCAGCCATCTTAAGTGTCCCAACAAACCTCCAAGACTAACAGATGAAATGTTCCAAGTTAGCAGTCATTAAGAGCAAGGCTTCATGCCTGGTCTGGCAATGACTGAATCTACGCATCCCAGACAAGTAAAAAAAAAGCCTTAACTTTCCTAGTCACATCCGTTTTTTCAACATACTTTTCATGAATGCACAGAAGAAGTATTTGGTTCTGCCAATACGTAAAATTTGGCAGGTCCTTGCCCACCCAAAAATTAAAGAATAGATTTTTTTTTTGCAAGCAACAAAACCTTCCTTATCCAAAGCCTTTCAAGCCTCTGCCCCAGGACTATATCCTGCAGCTAGTCAAAAAGGAGCACACGAGTGCACAGGGGTGTCCAGATATCTGTAACCTGACGTATATATACCGAATTACCGCCCTCCGGAAGGGAACGATTTTTGAACACCCCCAAAACTTATGCCCCAAAGTGCTAGGAATTTGATTACATTTCTCACATATCGCAGAAGCTACAATCTTCATACGGAAAGCCTGCACTCATGCATTTTGGTTGCAGTCAGTCTAGCTCACACTCACACACCTTGTTTCTTTAAGTGTGTGCATCTCATTACCTTAGCCTAAACCATTCTTTCTTTTAAACAACAAAGAACCAAAATAAAGTAGTACGATATCTCATAACCGAGTAAGAGGAAACCGGACATGACTTATAACACTCACCAAATTATATTTTTTTATGAAACTATGTTACAGTAAATTAACGGCACCTGTTTAAGAGTTTAGAATTCCAGATACTGGATTTTACACATAGTTTTTGTGCCCTATTGTGAACCGTTGTGATGGCACCCGCTTAACGACGGTATAGAAAAGACTTTAAATAAATAAATAAATAAATAAATAAATAGATAAATACTTCATAAGGAATTTATACTGAACCTCCCTTAGATCCTGACCGCAAGTAAGGGATGCTATACGTCTGAAGCATAACACATACTGAGATTCAATCAGGTCCAAGGGAAGCTCCCTCTTCCATCTGGATAGCGCATGCCCAAAAGTCAAGGGGTGGTTTTGGATCTGAGAGAGGCTTATAAAATAGGAGAAATGGCGGGAAAGATTCTTCTACATCAACTATATCTGACAATAATGCTCTTTTATCCCCATCCCAATCGCTCACCTGGAGAGACCTGATATAACTTTTAACTTGTAAGTAAGCGAAAATTTGTTTATTATCCAACCCAAATTCTTCCACCAAGGTCGGAAATGATTTAACCCCGCCCTCATCATTTAAAACCTGAGCAATCACATGCAGCTCTTTAGTTGCCCAAAGCCGGAAAGTCACATTAGAAAGTCCCGTCTGAAACTTTGCACTGCAGAACATTACTAATGTAAGGCAACAGGCTCCATTTCCATTGACACTAAACCCGGCAGCTCTAAGCATGCAATATATGGACTCCCAGAGACCTTCTGCTTCTTGCATAATGGAGGCAGTACCTAAGGTATTGTTTATTGTATTTACAAAGGCGCACACAGAATAAGGGATCCATTTAATGGCTCAGAAGAATGGGGTGAGAGGAGAAAGGGGGAGGGAGAAAAAGGAACTAGCAGAGAGTGAGGAGGAAAAACAGAGTGACAGAGGTGAAATTAAAGAAAGAGAAAAAAAATGTTATGACACACACAGACTAAGGAAAGTCTTAGTCATTAAGTGGTCCATAGTCAAAAGCCATTTAGATGAATAACTTAAAAAGTTATCTGTCCAAATGGCAAAAATGGCATTATCAGCCGCTTATCCAGCTAAATTCTAGCCGGATAACTTGGGGGCGTTCTGGGGGCAGGTGGGATGCATTCCGGGGAGGAGTATAGTTAGCTGGATAACTTATCCGGCTAACTCTGACCAGACCACAAAGCTATCCTAATGTTAGCCAAATAAACTTATCTGGCTAACTTTAAGATAGTCGGGTATATTCAATGGCACGGTATACAGAATTAGCTGGATAGATTTATCCGGCTAACTATAAGAGTCTCGCAGCAGCTGAATATGAACCTCTTGATGAAGTAAATGGAGAACAAGAGGAAGGAGAAAATGGCTGGAGGTGAGAGGGAATGTAAAAAGAGACAGTACCTCGGGCCTATACACACAGGACAGCAGGATCCAGCAGACATCCCAAGAAAAGAGTTAGAGGGAGAATGGCAGTGTGAGTGAAGAAGGAAGGGGGTGCCACAAAAGGGGAAGATTAGGGTTATATAGATGTAGAAGGTTCTTTATTTTATCTTTTCCAAAAGCTGAAAAAGTTGTATAATTGGAACATCGTGTTAGAACACCCCTGTTATTTGGTGCTTATACCACTGGTGGGAGTAGTCACAAAGACCTTATGTGTTTGCTTTGGTCAAAAGAGACAGATCCTGTGGGAGACCTGTTTTGTTTTGTGAGAGGTGCTACCCAAGCAATTCCACACTCTTCTGCAATTGACTGGCTGACAAGAGAAGGCTACCTCCGATGCTGCAGGAGAGACTGCTTGCCTGGACATGCTTCACAAAACCCTCTCTGGACCAACCTGTGAGCATAACATCCTGCTCCCTGGCTGGGAAGACCTGCCGGAACTACCCTGCCTTGCTCCCGCCAGCCAATCTCTAATCGGGCAGTAGCCCCCGCCCCCCGCTGACATCATCTGCACGGGGAGATTCAAGAGCCAGTGGTTGACGCCGGAGGCGCTTTGCGCCAGAGTTGCATGTGCTCCGTCATGTGCACAAAGGAGCACGACAAAGGAGACACTTTGTGCACTCCTTCGTGCGCGATGAGCAGTGATGAACTTCATCCCCACAATGTCGCCACTGATTTCAAAACATCTGTGAACTTTTCTGGTTACCCCATTTCGGTTGTGATGAACCAGGGTAGATATGGAGATCTACGTAGTCTGAGACACCGCCGAGGTTCAGGTAGGCCATCCTGTTTAATACCTGTGAAACTGACCGCGGGCCATTCAATTCCTTCTTTAGTCCCTTCAATTTAAGATTGTTTCTAATTAATGCACAAGCAAATAAACAAAAAATCCACATAATTTCTGATTTGATTCAAGAACATCAACCTGATTGGTTTTGCATTACAGAATCATGGCTATTGCCATCTGACTCAGTTCTGCTTAATCAGATCTCCCCTCCGGGATATACTGCTATTTCCCAACCCAGAAAAAAAGGGCAAGGTGGAGGGCTTCTAATCATTTATAAAGATCAATACATGATGGCCACCGAAGACCTAAGCGGCGATTCTCCCTATGAGTCTCTGGTTTTATCTTCTGCTATATTCAGTATTTGTTTGGTTCACTGTCGTTGTCCCCCCCACTACCTTGCTCTTTCATGATTTGTCACAATTCTTTGAGCAATTAGTTTCCTCTAAGGCCAATTTAAATAACATGATCATTTTGGGATATTTTAATTTACAAGTCACTGGTACTTCATCTTCAGCCCAAGGTGTAATTTTTCTTGATATTCTCTCTGCTTTAGGGTGGGAACAGCTAATCTCTTCTCCTACACATAAACACAGAAGTACTTTAGATATCATTTTTGTTAACAAATCTATTTTAGATTTTTGTGCAAAATCTATTTCAATCACTGCAGTCCCATGATCAGACCATTTTCTGATCAACTTTAGTATTCCTTTTCCCTCTAACTCATTTAGACCAGACAGTAATCCTTGTGATAGCATCTCTAGCCATCTCAGATCTAGTTAGTTCTATATATGCTACATTCTCCCCTACTGATACTGAGGAACCTCTGGACCTCTACGCTGACCGATGCCTTTGATGAGGTAGCTCCATTAGTAATTAAACCCAAACCTAAGACAAAAGTTTCTCCCTGGCTTTCATCGGTTATTAGATCCAGTAGACAACAGCTATGCTGGATTGAACGGTGATCGAGAATTTTGCATCAACGATTTGCTGCTTTGCTATCGATCTTTACTATCCTCTTTCCATTCTTCATTACAGAAATTAAACATTCCTATTATACTAAACAAATCTATGATATTGGATATAATCCCAAAGAGCTTTTTAAGATAGCAAAACAACTGACAAAACACTCAGCTCCTTCTCTACGTACCCCAATAGGCTCTTCTGCGAATCCACATTGTAATAATTTTCTGGATCACTTTAAAAACAAAATCAACACTCTCATTTCTTCTTTTTCTTCTGTTCCCAATTGGACATCTTCTTCTATTACTAACTCTAAGAAATCCTGGATCGAATTTGACTCAACTTCAATGTTAGAGCTCAAACAAGCGATCTCTAAATTGAATCCGTCCTACTGTGCACTGAATCCCTGTAGTGTCTCAATCAGTAAGAACATCAAAGATACTTTAATACTTTCCATTAAATCTCTTATTAATCTTTCACTATCTAAAGGACTTTTTCCGAAATCTCTTAATAAAACTTTGGTTAAACCTCTTTTAAAAAAACCTAGTCTCGATCCATCAGATTTAAACAACTATCAGCCCATTTCCTCACTGCCTTTTCTAACCAAACTGATTGAAAGTATTGTCCTCATTCAACTAACTAACTTCATTGAGACCCATCAGGTATTGGATCCTCATCAATTTGGTTTTAGGAAGTCACTTAGGGCTGGATTTTAAAAGGGTTACGCGCATAAGGTACGCGCGTAACCCTTTTAAAAACCCCCTGCGTGCGCCGAGCCTATTTTGCATAGGCTCGGTGGCACGAGCAAGCCCCGGGACGCGCGCAAGTCCCGGGGCTTGCAAAAGGGGTGGTTGGGGGCGTGGGCCAGGGGCGAGGTTTTGGATCGGGGGCATGTTCGGGGGCATGTGGGCGGTCCGGGGGTGTGGCCGAGTGCCCCGACACAGCGGCCTGTGTCGGGGCCTGCCGCGCCAGCACGCGTAAGTTACTACTGCCCGGAGGCAGTAGTAACTTTTCTGATAAAGGTGGGGGGGGGTCTAGATAGGGCCGGGAGGGTGGGCTAGGTAGGGGAAGGGAGGGGAAGGTGCGGGGGGGTGGAAGGAAAGTTCCCTCCAAGGCCGCTCTGATTTTGGAGTGGCCTCGGAGGGAACGGGCAGCGCGCACAGGGCTCGGAGCGCGCAAGTTGCACAAATGTGCATCCCCTTGCGCGCGCCAACCCCAGATTTTATAAGATACGCGCGGCTTCGCGCGTATCTTATAAAATCCAGCATACTTTAGTTCACACCTGATGCGTGAACAAAAGTACGCGCGCGTGCTCTCTTTTAAAATGTACCCCATATATTTTAATTTCTATGGACATCACTGCAGCCTTTGATACAGTCAACCACTTCATCTTGCTCCATCGTCTATGTAAATATGGTATCAACGGCATAGTTCTTCAATGATTTCTTTCCTATCAGACCTTTTTCAATGTGTTGAATATGATCATAAACATTCCCCTTGATCTGAAGTCTCCACTGGTTTGCCTCAAGGCTCGGCTCTTTCCACGATTCTTTTTAACATCTATTTAGCACCCCTTTGTAAGATTCTGACAAGTCTGTGTGATGGATATAAACTCTACGTGGATGATTCTCAATTTTTTGTTCGAATCCGCCCCTCTTGGAATCATATTGTTGAACTGGTTAATCTATGCCTATCTTCCATCAAACATTGGCTGTTTTTTAATAAATTATCTTTGAATATCTCTAAAACACAATGGGGCGGATTTTAAGAGCCCTGCTCGCGTAAATCCGCCCGGATTTACGTGAGCAGGGCCCTGCGCGCCAGTGCGCCTATTTTACATAGGCCTACCGGTGCGCGCAGAGCCCCGGGACTCGCGTAAGTCCCGGGGTTCTCCGAGGGGGGTGTGTCGGGGGGCGGTCCCAGTCGTCACGGCGTTTTCGGGGCGTGTCGGCAGCGTTTTGGGGGCGGGTACGGGGGCGTGGCTACGGCCCGGGGCGGTCCGGGGGCGTGGCCGCGCCCTCCGTACCCGCCCCCAGGTCGTGGCCCGGCGCGCAGGAGGCCCGCTGGCGCGCGGGGATTTACGCCTCCCTCTGGGAGGCGTAAATCCCCGGAGAAAGGTAAGGGGGGGTGTAGACAGAGCCGGGCGAGTGGGTTAGGTAGAGGAAGGGAGGGGAAGGTGAGGGGAGGGCGTTAGAGGATTCCCTCCGATTTCGGAGCGGCCTTGGAGGGAACGGGGGTAGACTGCGCGGCTCGGCGCGCGCCGGCTATACAAAATCGATAGCCTTGCGCGCGCCGATCCAGGTTTTTAGCAGATACGCGCGGCTCCGCGCGTATCTACTAAAATCCAGCGTACTTTTGTTTGCGCCTGGAGCGCAAACAAAAGTACGCGCTCGCGTATTTTTTAAAAATCTGCCCCAAAGTGTTTGGATTCAATGTATCCATTCCAGATTTTGCTGTCTTCAATTTTTATTGAAAATAACTCTTTTTCATTAAATATTCCAATACGCAACTTTGGCGTACTAATAGATCCTTTGCTATCTTCCTGTCCTTATGTTAAAAATATCATAAAGTCTGGTTTCTTCAAATTAAGGGGGTTATTTTCCAAGCCGTGTTATGGGCTTTTCGCATGTAAAAAATGCCTTAATGCATGTGAAAAGCACCATAACGCATGGCGTGATGCTAATTTAGAAAAGGGGGAGGAATTTGGGGCGGGATTTCTGTCCAAGTGGGCTGGCTTTGCAAATTGCGAAGCCATATCACAGTTTTAATGCGAGAAATAACTACACCTTTTTAATTTACGTCAAGCTGTGCGATATGGCACTTGCAATCTTTTCGCAAATAGTGTTTTCAGTATTTTAAGCTGGAGAGAGAGAGAGAGAGAGAGAGAGAGAGAGAGAGAGAGAGACTAGCTATAAGGCCCTTATAGTAGTTAGGTAATTCGAGGTGAGGTTTAGGTAGCAGTGTACGGGTTAGGGGCCACTTTGACATTCAGAGTGAGACGTACGAACAGAACAGTACACTCTTGTGAGGATTTGATGAACTTCGGAGTGAGGAAACTCACACAAAGATGAGATTTGTACAATGTTTCCTCAACCTAGCTTGATGGACTCTCTATCTGGCTCTCTCTCTCTCTCCAGCGGTTGTAGGTAGGAATTACAACAATTGTGGCACTTACCGCAAAGTGCGAAAAAGTTATCGCACTCTGCAGTAATACCTATGCGAAGCGCTAAGATAGTGCACTTTGCGATAAATAGGCTATTACCATAAAACATGCCCCTCTTCCTATCACATGTAATAGTTTGATGAATCCTGGGCTAAGAATCTTATGTGGTCTTAAACATCTTTTGGAAAAATATGATTTTCAAACGATAGTTCAAGCTTCTCTCCTCCCCATAGTAGATTATTGTAACTGTTCTACTGGGTCTTCCTGCATTAACTCTAAAACCCTTACAACTACTGCTCAATGCAGCCGCGCATCTTACTTCTGGAAGCAAAAGACGGGATCATACCACTCCCGTCCTGATGGACTTACATTGGTTACCCATCAGTGAACATATTAAATACAAAATCGCAGTCATTATCTATACATTGATTTCTGACTCGGTTTCTTCATGAGGCAATGCTTTATTACATCTATATTGCCCCACCTGACAACTTTGCTCCTCTCAGAGAGGCCTTATTGATGTAACTTCTCCATTCCATGCCAGACTGTGTACAACCTGGGACAGTGCTTTTTCTGTCACGGCACCTATTTTGTGGAACACTTTTGCAGTGGAACTACATTTAGCAAACATTTTAAAAACTTTCAAATCCCTCTTAAAAACATGGCTGTTTAAGCAGGCTTTTTACTAAACTGTAGCACTATGGCAAGCAATTTCTGATTCGGCTACTGTCTGTCCATGTTCAAGTTTATTTACTGATACATGTATATAATGTATATTTAGTATTTTATGCATGTTTTATGCAGTACATTGCCTAGATTTATTTTAGGCAATTAATAAATTTAAATGAAAGAAAAAAAAAAAAGAAAGAAAAGATAACGACAGTCATGCCCAGAGGATGGAACAAGGATTAAAAAACAACAGCCCTTTCTTCATTATAAACATTACCTCATGAGAACTGTAAGCAGAATCCATCTGAGAGGTGGGGGTGTGGGGGAAAGGGGACTGAAGATCCATTGAGGATCCAATGGAAATATAGGAAGAAGGTGAAGAAATCCTAGAATTCTATGGGGAGGGGAGGAGGAGGTTTTGGTTGCAATCAAATGCTTTTTGGATGGATGCAAATTCTTGTTCGTCCACGTGTCAGAGATACTACTGAAACACCTGAGAACTGAGACTGTGCAAAACCAACTTGCTGCAGTAATTAAGCTGCATTTTATTTTTCTATCTTGAAGACTTTTTCTAAAAATAAAGTAAATCCCAGGAAACAGCCAATAAACATGTAGATTCTAATTACCTACCACTGCAGTGACTCTGTACTGTTTCTCCAGCATAGGGTCTGAAGAGTGAGGTGAGAAAGTTAATAGAAAATGTATGTAACACTGGTAGGCTTAGAATCCCCAGCCTAGAGAAACTAAGCATCACTGGGAGAAAGTGAAATGCAAAATATCTTAGTGGTACAACTTTATTCCTGCCTGCAAAAGCACAAACAGATTGACTCATCCAAAACATGTCCAAGATGGTTAAGAGGAGGGCAGACAGCAATGGGAGACAAGGATACAGTAGGGCTGGGAGAAAGGGAGGAATTGTATATTAGAATATTGGTGGTCCTACTTAATTCCTACTTGCCAAGGTACAGAATGATCCAAGCAATTGTATTTCCCCGGAAGAATGGAAAGAAGCACTGAAGGAAAGACAGAAGGGAAACAGGCAACAAGAAGCAGATGAGGAAGGCAACTCAATGCTGGGTTTAGATGTATGTGTAGTAACAGGGATGGATGCAAAGAGTGTGTCCCTATTACAAAAACCTTATTCAGAACCTTTCGTCAACTCCTGTCAAAGGAAACATCTGCACTGCCATAACAGTAACGCCTGGTATTCTTTCTGTGCTGGAAAAAGCTGACTTGAATTTACCCAAACTTCCCCTCTGCCAACAGACAGAAAAAAGGATGGGTGTGCTATCAGAGGTTCCATCACTACCTCACACCATGATGCCCAGCACTCTCTGCAAGAGCCATACAAAACTAGAAAGCACATAGAGCTGCAAGAAGACCAGAGGTTCATCTGGCCCAACTTCCTCCTAATACCTCTCTCCACATCTCCATGTGGTACTCTATAAGGAAGGAGAATCTACCTTCCTCCTCCCCCTCCTCCTCCATCCCCTCCACTGTGCTTCTGTAGTCAATTCTGCAGAAAAACAGGGGAAATAATTCCTTCCTGAACTCAAGAACATAAGAACATAAGAAATTGCCACGCTGGGTCAGACCAAGGGTCCATCAAGCCCAGCATCCTGTTTCCAACAGAGGCCAAACCAGGCCAGATGAACCTGGTAATTACCTAAACACTAAGAAGATCCCATGCTACTGATGCAATTAATAGCAGTGGCTGGCTATTCCCTAAGTAAACTTGATTAATAGCCGTTAATGGACTTCTCCTCCAAGAACTTATCCAAACCTATTTTGAACCCAGCTACACTAACTGCACTAACCACATCCTCTGGCAACAAATTCCAGAGCTTAATTGTGCATTGAGTGAAAAAGAACTTCCTCCAATTAGTCTTAAATGTGCTACTTGCTAACTTAATGGAATGCCCCCTAGTCCTTTTATTATTCGAAAGTATAAATAACCGATTCACATCTACTCATTCAAGACCTCTCATGATCTTAAAGACCTCTATCATATCCCCCCTCAGCCGTCTCTTCTCCAAGCTGAACAGCCCTAACCTCTTCAGCCTTTCCTCATAGGGGAGGTGTTCCATCCCCTTTATCATTTTGGTTGCCCTTCTCGGTAACTTCTCCATCGCAATTATATCTTTTTTGAGATGCGGCGACCAGAATTGTACACAGTATTCAAGGTGCGGTCTCACCATGGAGCGATATAGAGGCATTATGACATTTTCCGTTCTATTAACCATTCCCTTCCTAATAATTCCTAACATTCTGTTTGCTTTTTTGACTGCTGCAGCACACTGAGCCGACGATTTTAAAGTATTATCCACTATGATGCCTAGATCTTTTTCCTGGGTGGTAGATCCTAACATGGAACCTAACACCGTGTAACCACAGCAAGGGTTATTTTATAAGAACATAAGAAAATCGTCACATATGACGATTGTCTTAAAATCCTGAATAGCAAGTTCCCCTACACTTGATCAGTGCAATTTTGAAGTTTTTCAGAAGCAATCAACATCTCTGATAGCAAAATAGGTATACACTTCTGGCAGTTTGTAAGATACTTCCCTTTTCCATTTGGAATATTTTCCATCAGGAATTTTGTGCCCCAGCTTTTCTTACTTTAGGCAGCAAGACACTTTTGCATAACATTAAAGCTACGGTAAGTTCTTCCAGGGGCACCTGTGCCCAGATTTGGTGATTTTGAAATCAAGTTCAGGTCAAAATTAAATCTCGTGAAAGGACTATGCTGCAACTTGATCCTGCATTGGAGCTGTTGGGAACAATAGATGCAAAATTCAACCTAAAGTCTCATAAAAAAAAGCTTTGTTTCATTAACTCATGTTTTTGACATGGATGGCCATTCTTAGAGCTTAAAGAACCTGGACTTTCAGTTATTTGACAATGCAAGGTGGCTTATTTATTTATTTATTTATTTATTTTTAATTTTTATATACCGGAATTCCTGTATGCAATACAAATCAGTCCGGTTTACAAGTAACGAAAAGGTTGCCCTGGTCTGGGAGGTTAGACTGGGGTTTTTTACATAGAACATAGAACAATAACAATCAACTATTGAACATTATTACAAGGAACAGTGAAAGTAACAATAGTATTTAACAAACAGATAATATTATTATAACATAATTCGTGTACACATTTTACAAGGAACTTTAGTAAGTTTAGTAAAAAAGTTTAGTAAGTTTAGTAAGTTTAGTAAGGAACTTTAGTGGCTTAAGAACATGGAACAAGCAGCAATGTGTCCAACAGAAATACCGGTAGGATATGCTCTACTTTGGAAGGCACCCAGTTCTGAGGGCTCTGATGATTCTATGCAGACCAAGTGAGTTGTTAATATGCAAACATTTCTGTGTATGTGATGAGCCCTATAGCTCTCTCTATGCAATCTATCCCCCTCATTTTTCACCAGCAATGTTTCCCTGTTATGTCTGCTAAATAGGTTTGAGACTTCCTTTTTATTGTTGTAAGCTGCTTGTGCTAGTATTTACAAATTTATTGATTGTGACTTTAAAGACCTTATGTAAAGGTTTTTTTATTGTATGCAATGTTTCTTTTATAATTTGTTGTTTTATGTTATTTGCAATGCATGATTACTTCATTTTCACTTTTCATGATCCACTTTATCCTAATCGCACTAATAAAATGCAGAATATAATTATGCAATTTAAATTAAAATCTACTGAAAGAAAGACTGCCTCTAAGAATATGCAGAAGCTCCAAACCCACCCACCCCCCTTCTAGTCAGGTTCTGAATAATTATGACTACTTAGCGCAGTATCACTAATTCTCCTCTGCAATGTTGGGTGGCAAATAGCACAAGCCAAATATTTGTGCATTTTCTTTTTTTGCTGCTAATTTCTTATACCTTCTTATCTGACTCACCTCCTCAATAATGACACATAATTCAGGTTTCACAGACAGGCAGACTCATCTCCCTTTTTCATGCATGCAATGCTTTTCTGAATCATTTGTAATCTGCTATATTTGTATGACTGGGTGAAAAGCTCTAAACGGTTCAAGCCATCAAAAGGTTATGAAAAGGAGTTAAAAGTCACTGACAGGCTGCATTTGGAGGAAGGGAGTCACCAGAAGCATTAGAGAGTCAATGAGGGAGGCTGGCCTGGTGGCTCAGTGGCAGAGCTGTGTACTGCCATGCAGAGAACCTGGCTTTGATTCCTGGGTCAAAATTCTGCTCCCTGGACCAGCCGTGGCTGGAGATGCCACTGCAGCAGTGTTCATAAGCCCCAAGGGAAGGTAAGTCTTGGCCACAGCTTGATAGCAACACTTAGTGGCAAGATTCAAGGTTCACATTATTGTATTCTGAAAAGAACCATAAAAGTGAATTTTCAAAAGTTGTGCATGTAAAAATTCAAAGTTACATGTGTAAAATAGCATATACATGAATATATGTATTTTAGAAACCTCAATATACATGCATAAGTAAGGGTTCACAAGTAAATTTGTGCGTGTAAAAAAGGAGTGAGCCAGGGGTATTCTGGAGCAGGACCAAAATTTATGTAAATTGCTATTTTATAAGCAATTTACACATGTAAATTTGGCAGCTTACTCGCATATATTTACTCCTGCTCAATATCGGAAACATCTTAAAAGTAAAATACTGACTTGGGGGGGGAGGGGTCTGGGTGAAATGGGGGGACTTGAGGCTGAAGACACAGGAGGGTCTCAATGACCTGCAGATGGACTGGTAGAATAATTAGTAAAACTGGGGTAATTTCATTCCTGTGCCCATGTTAGAAATCTCCTGACTTCCAGGTGTAAAAGCCAACTTACATCTAATTTATGCATATTTAATCTACTCACATATAACATTAAAATTAGACATAAAAATACACAGGCATACTAGTTGCGCACACTTATCTGACTAAATTCCGACATCCAGCTAAGTAATAACTTTGCTGTATTTAGCCAGAAAAATTCCAGTTAAGTAACAGCACTTATCCGGATAAGTACCAATTTATCCAGCTAAGTAGCAGCAATGCTACTATTTAGCCAGCTAAAACATTATATAATTTAGTGGGATAAGTAGTATAGTTCTTTTGGTTATTTTATAGTGAAATTGTGAATTGGCATGATTACAGAAAAGCAGTATATAAAATAATATAAATAAATAAATAAATAGACTTATCCAGCTATCTGACTTAACTGGATAAGTAGTATTTTAAGATACAGTCCGCTAAATAGTAGATTTGCTACTACTTAGCCAAATAAATTGATACTTATCCGGATAAGTCATAATGTATACGGATAAATGCAAAAATGTATTTGCACATTTTTTCCATGTGCATGCACATGTTTCTGAGTATATTTACGTATATTTTATAACCTGCATATATCATATATGTATGCATATATGGGAAACTGCACGCATGTTTTGAAATTATCCTCATAGTACGTAGCCCCGATCAAGGTCTGTGGTTGCAATGTCTGGGCTAAGTGAGTGGGAGGGAATATAACATTGTGGAGGGGGGAAATCCTGAGGTAGCCCAAAAGAGGCTGAAACCTAAAGGAGCTGGAGAAAACTATCAGGCCTCAAAAATGTCTATGTTTTAGGATATCGGAGATCACTTATAGACTACAATGTAAGTCACCAAAGGTCATGGAAAAGTTACCAATCACAGACAGACTGCCCATTGTCAAGAAACATCAGTGACTGACAGTGGTAATTAAAACAAAAAAAAAAAAAAGATACCAGGATGGGATAAGCAGCAGCCTCCACCTTCCACTCCAACTGCAATGGAGAAGACGATGCAAGATTAAAGAAGTTCCAGGTCAATGATCTGGCATGACATGGCAGAAAATTATCATTGGTAAAAGACCATGAAGGTCAATATAACTATAAACTGGGGGGTGGGGGAAGAGTCATCTGAGATTACTTAACAGTCTGAGGTAGACACATCACTGATCACTCTTTAGTATATGCTAAAACCCTGGTGAGTCATTGCTAGGTTATATGGATAGGATTGATTGTTTTCTTTCTTTCTTTCTTTAGTTTCTTTTAGTTTCTTTAAAATGAAATAAAACAATAAAATGAAATAAAAAAATAAAAATAAAACCAACACAAAGCAAAATGTTGGCCCTGTAGGAGAAGAAGACAAAAAACTTCCCACAACCCGCCTCTGATCCTCCCCACTCCTGAACCCTCTTACCATATTTTTTTTTTTCACAGGGCAGAAGCGATCCCCAGTCACTCCAGCTCAGTTGGTAGCATGCTTAGACCAAGGCCAACGCCATTGTTTATTTATTCAATACAAAATACCGCTAGCCAGGCCCAGACCCAGGTTGGCACCGTTCTGTACATGTAGGACCCCACTGGGCCCCTACTAGACTGTAACTTTGCAGGAAAGCTAATATGGTGTGCATGCCCAGAAATTTTGTTTTTTCATTTTTGTAGGTATTTTAAACGCAAAAATAATTTTGTTTAATTTTTTTTTTGCTTCAGTATCTTATCCAAAATGAAATAAACATTTAAAACCCCAAAAAGAAAACAAACAAAAAGAAACACTAGGGAGCCTCCGGAAGTCCCTAGTGCCCTACTCCCAAATGGTGCCAGGGCCGGGAACTACCCCAGCCCCCACTTATCCCATCTGGGAGGGTCACTGCAAAGTAAAAGAGACAGGAGTGTTGCCCACTTGCCTCCTGACCACTTGGTGCCATATGAATATACAGCCATACAAGAAAATGGCTACCAGCCGGCCCTGAGACTGGTGTTATTTTAAAGTCGCTATGGCACCAGTCTTCAAGACAACATACAGGCCCATGCAATACAGTAGGCTCAGTCGACAGCACTGGTTAACCTGTGGTTGGATGCAAGTAGGGCTTCCCCAGTTCCTTCCCAGTTCCCTCCCAGTCTGCTCACAGCTGTTTCCAAAAGGCAGAGTTGTGTAAAGGGCTCTCCATTGCACCTTATAAATGCGGACACAGCCAATCAAAAAGCTCCAATTCAGAGACAAGCTACCCAATTAAGGAGTGGACTGGGAGGGAACTGGGAGGGAACTGGGGAAGCAGCAGTAGACTCCGCGTGCCAACTGGCTGCCAGCGTGCACTTCCCTGGGAAGGCAGATAATGGCGCTGTCCCAGCCCGCCCCTCCCAGGGGATTAGCGCATACAAAACGTGCGTCGAAGCCCCCACGAAGCCAATAGTGCTCATCACATGTAAATTCATGTGATGAGGCTATTAGCTATTACCTCCCGATGCAAAAAAAAAAAAATGTGTGCCCGACACGCACATTTTTACCCTCAGAAATTAACGCCTGCCCAGGAGCAGGCGTTAAGTTTTGTGGAGCTCCTAAAGTTGACAGAAAAGCAGAAAATACTGCTTTCCTGTAGTTCCTCCGACTTAATATGGTGAAAAAAGGAGTTAGGTAAAAAAAAAATAATTTTTTTTAAAGTGTGCCAGCGGTCAGGTTAGGAAAAGGGACGCTCAATTTTACGAGCGTCACTTTACCTAACTCACTGATAGCCACCTCTCCTGGGGGCCCACTGCCAAGAAGGCGCTAGGGGTGCACAATTTCCCCCTAGTGCCCTCCTTTTTACTGGGACAACCCATTTGCATATCGCATCAGGCGCCCCAGAGAGATCGATCGGCCTGCATTAGGAGAGCGGACGCTTAATCATGAGCGCCCGTTTTCCGCGCGCTGATACCGCAGTGGCCTGATTGATGGGGCAGGAAGCAAGTGGGCATTCCATTCTGCCCCCTTTTACTTTGCGGTGGACCCCAAGGGCGGGGTAAGTGGGGGTTCCTGGCCTCAGTAGCTTTCTGAAGGGGAGGGGGTCAGAGGATGCTCCGGGGTAGGCCGTGGGCCCCCAGATCAGGCTCTAGAGCAGGCTGCAGGGCAGACTGAGGCAGTCTGCAGGCACCTAGGAGGACAGGCTGCATGGAAAGCAGCGGGCCCACGTAGGATTTTTTTTTTTTTTTTTTTAAACACAACCATGAAAACCAATGAAATTTCATAGTTTTTTCTTTTGTTCCATTTTGAAAATGTAATGAAACGAAATGGGAAATGTTGTTGACATTTCCTATTTTGTTTCAAACAACTGCACATCCCTAATGCCTGTAGAACAGAGTAGTATTAGAAGAGCATACTTTCTAATGCATATCGCCCCCTTGTGAGGCTGCTGCAGGGGTTGCTTTCTGTTCCTATATAAGGTTAGGACCCCTTATGGAGGTGTGAATTTTTAGTTGGATATCAAAGAGTGAGCAGTTTTTCTTCTGAGTTCCTGGTTTTTTTTTGGTTTATGAAGAAATCCTAGGCCCTATCCTCTGGGTCCCGGAATTGGAGAAGAATTCAGAGACATTTATTTATGTATTTATGTATTTATTTTAATGGATATTCTTTTGTGAGGGTGAGACGACTTTCCATTTTTCAATCATTTTGAGGGAAGTTTATTTGCTTCCTTCCATTTTGAACACTGGGAGTGATTTCATCCCATCCTTCTGTTTCTCTCCAACCGAGAGAGATACACAACCCCCCAACCTCACCAAAATCTGGAACGCAGCCTGGACATCTGACCGGTGGTGTCCGGCTCCACAAGGAGTAAAAAGGGGCAGAGAAGCGGCAGCCATTGGGGTGCATAACCACCGTAAATACCTGTCCAGTATCCGGGTCCTGGAGTCAAGAGGCGCCCTGCGGGTGCACCAGGGGGGTAAGAACGTTAACACCAGGACATCTGAGCCAAGGCATGGGGAATGGGGAGTCAAACTGTGGTTAGCTAACTCGTCGGTGCAGACAACCCAGGAAGGATCCCCCGTCTACCACTGAGACTGTGTGTACTGCTAAAGCCTCTAGAGCCGCGGATTTATCAAGAAGCACTATGTTTCATCTTTAAAGGTCACCTTTCAATGGAGTTGTGTTGGGACAACAAATTGTTTCCAGCAGTAATTATTACCCACTGGCTTCAGAGAAGTTGAAGAAAACACCCAGGGCCCGGGAGGTTATCTTCCCCCCCCCCCACCCCCCCCCCCACCACCACACCACTCAACAGTGACTCCTGTAGGTTTGGAGCTATTTGAAGTGTATGGGAGTTGAAGAATGTAACAGCCCCCCCCCCCCGGTGTTGAGAATGTGTCCCTGGACTCGTGTGGCCTCAGTCTGCCGACGCCATTTCTAAGTTTACCTCCGGCGAGGCAGGAGCGACTAGGGATCACTCCTGAACTGTGAAATTAGAAAAATATGATAAGAGGGTTTTGGGGGAGTGTGGGAGGACAGAGGGCAGGCATGGGAAGGTTTTTTTTTTCCTATTTTTTTTTTTTTTTGTCAGCGGTGGCAGCGAAAAATATTTTTTAAACAAAACAAAGGGAGAAAACTAAATTTTCTTAATTTTCTTTCATTTCCTTTTAAAAATGAATTGAAACAAAAGAAGAAATTTTCTTAAAATTTGACCGTTTCATTCCAAGCAAAGGCACATCCTCAGAGGCTCTTGCTTAAGCCATCAGAGGTAACAGAAAGACAACGTCTTTTAATACTTTAATGCCACAGGCAGTGGAACAGGGTGGGCCACTCAGGCAATGGCCCTGACCAACGTTTGGCAGCGCAGTGAACTGGAGGCCCCGCGGCACCAGTGTCATCTCTGACCTGACAGCAAAACATGAAGGCAAGAGATGCATTCTATATATGGACAGAGCTGCTACTGCCTCTTCCTATCACCGCCTCATCTACTGCCAGGCCAGAGATCTGCCACTTAAGAACATAACAAGTTGCCATACTGGGTCAGACCGAGGGTCCATCAAGCCCAGCATCCTGTTTCCAATCCAGGTTACAAGTACCGGGCAAGTACCCAAACACTAAATAGATCCCATGCTAATAATGCCAGTAACAGCAATGGCTGTTCTCTAAGGGGTAGATTTTCAAAGGGTTACGCGCGTAGGTTACACGCGTAACCCCCGAAAACCTACCCCAAACCCACCTGCGCGCGCCGAGCCTATCTTGCATAGGCTGCCAGCGCGCGCAAGTCCCAGGGCTTTCCTGGAGGGGCGTGTCGGGGGCGTGTCGTGGCCAGCGCGTCATTGGGGGCGTTCCAGGGGCGTAGCCGCGGCTTACGGACCAGCCCCCGGACCGGAGCATGGCGCCCCGGCAGCCAGCCCGGCGCACGCAAATTACGCCTGCCTCGGGCAGGAGTAACTTGTGCAACAAAGGTAGGGGGGGTTTTGGAGCGGCCTCGGAGGGAACGGAGGCAGGCTGCGCGGCTCGGCGCGCACAGGCTGCTGATTTTGGGCAGCCTTGCGCGCGCCAACCCCGGATTTTAACAGATACGTGCGGCTACGCACGTATCTATTGAAATCCGGTGTACTTTTGTTTGCGCCTGGTGCGCGAACAAAAGTACGCACGCGCGTAGTTTTATAAAATCTGCCCCTCAGTCAACTTGTTTGATAGCAGTTTAGGGACTTCTCCTCCAGAAACTTATCCACACCTTTTTTTAAACCCAGCTACACTAACTGTCCTAACCACATCCTCTAGCAACAAATTCCAGAGCTTAACTGTGCATTGAGTAAAAAAGAATTTTCTTCAATTTGTTTTAAATGTGCTGCTTGCTAACTTCATAGAGTGCCCCCTAGTCCTTCTATTATCTGAAAGAGTAAATAACCAATTTATATTTACCTGTTCTAATCCTCTCATGATTTTACAAACTTCTATCATATCTCTCCTTGGTCATTTCTTCTCCAAGCTGAACAGCCCTAACCTCTTTAGCCTTTCCTCATAGGGGAGCCGTTCCATGCCCTTTACCATTTTGGTTGCCCTTCTTTGTACCTTCTCCAGTGCAACTATATCTTTTTTGAGAAGTGGCAACCAGAACAACACACAATATTCAAGGTGCAGTCTCATTATGAGCAATACAGAGGCATTATGACATTCTCTGTTTTATCCACCATTTCCTTCCTAATAATTCCCAACATTCTGTTTGCTTTTTTGACTGCTGCAGCACACTGAGCCGACAATTTCAAAGTATTATCCACTATGATGCCTAGATCTTTTTCCTGGGTTGTAACTCCTCATATGGAACCTAACCGTGTAACTACAGCATGGGTTATTTTTCCCTATATGCACTTGTCCACATTAAATTTCATTTGCCATTTTGACTCCCAATCTTCTAGTCTCACAGGGTCCTCCTGCAATTTATTACAATCTACCTGTGATTTAAGTACTCTGAATAATTTTATGTCATCTGCAAATTTGATCACCTCACTCGTCACTCCTCTTTCCAGACATTTATAAATATATTGAAAAGCACCAGTCCAAGTACAGATCCCTCCACTGTTTACCTCTCTCCTCTGAGAAAACTGACCATTTAATCCTGCTCTCTGTTTCCTTTTAACCAGTTTTCAATCCACGAAAGGACACTTCTCCCCCACTGTTTCCTATCATCTGCTAGGCCAAAGGCTGTGGCTGGTGAGGAGGAGGCAGCACTTGGACTGGATCAAATCTTTTCTACTGATTGGGAGCCAGGGGAGGGGGCAACTGAATGCTGCTGGGAAGGGAGGGGAGAGATTGGGTGAAGAGAATGCTGGGCAAAGCCTTATGTGGAGCTTGGTTGTTTGGCTTGGTCCCCTATCACCACCACCACCAAAATGGTGTTCTGCTTCCCCTGCTTATTATTCCTGCTTATTGCAGGAATGCCTCTAGCTGCCCATGATAGAATTCCTGCTTCAGGGTCAGGGCCAGTGCTAGCTTTTTTTGTTGCCCTGTGCGAACAAGTAGTGTGCTGCCCACCCCCATCCTCCCCAGGATTCATTCATCTCCCGCCACTAATTTAAACTTTAAAATCTGACATTCCTCCCTACCCAGGTCCACCCCCTCTCCTCTGGAACTCATGACCAATGTATGAGTATTAGATGCCCTATCACCCCTCTCCCCCACTCTGGCCCTCCACAAAACACAATTACAAGTTACGTATCTATAATAGCAGATTTTGCATTCAAATAACATTCAGAATACAACCTTCTGAGATGAAAATATCCTTACAATAACCTGTATGTAATATTTACATGCACCGCTGAGGTGCCAACCAGAAAACCCTGCAAAAATACCCATATGTTATTATGACTGTTGTAATGCATATTGAATGTGGGCTTGACCCTCAGAAAGCCATGAGTAAACAATTACAATATAGCAAACCTCCCATGCCAAAACAGCACTAATTGCCAGCGCTCAAACAATAACAATCTTGCCTACAAAAAAGTAAAACTGCAAATATAACACCAGCTCCTAAAATACCAATACACCTCATCCTAGGAAAACAGAACAAGCCAGACTGCTATACAACCCTACACAGAAGTACACACTAGCAGAATCCCTCATTTCTGTCACACATGCAAAACACTGATAGACCCTCACCAAATACAAAATAAAGAGACCATAAACTAGAAATAGAAATGCGCAGACAAAAACTGAACTGGACATCGCAAAACGCCAGACTGTGTTTATAGTGCAATAATGCAAAAAACAGAAACCACCATTCCTCACAAAATATCAAATAATAAAATCAAGAAATAAAAAGTATCAATCATAATACTAAAACCATATTAATAATGAAAATAAATATTTCAAGAAAGTTGACGAATAAACATCCAATATTTAAAAACTCATTTAAATTGTTTTTTTTTTAAATTTCCCAAACACCAGTAAAATATTTCAAAACAGCAGACACATCAAACACCCACTAATTAAAACTAAGAAGGATTAAAAAAAAATTCCCACTCTTCATACCTGGGGACTAGTGATGGAGGGAGGACATGCAAACGTTCTCCTTTCTCTCATATACGGTATGCACACACACTTTCTTTCTCTCATACATGCGCATGTTCACACACTCATGCTTCCTCTCTCAGATGCACATACTCCCTCTCTCCCCACGTGCGTGCTGTCACAAACACACACACACACACACACACACACATACACACACACACATATGCTGTCTCACACACACAGGCTTTACTTTATCTTATCTTTCAATTGCTCCCCTGGGAGCTCTGGGCCCTTCTCTTCACTCTGGCCTCTATCGGTTCGGTATCACAAGGTGGCATCCACTCACTTAAGCTGCTGGTGGGATGTGGTCCACTGGCAGCCCAGAGTCCCTTCTTTACATAGGCCATCGGCGGATGGATGGGTTCCACCAGGTGGACTGTGGCCTCACTACCTCGGCTCTTTCCTTTACTCAGATCTTCCTCCCCTTTCCTTCACTATCTTTCCTTTTCCCCCCACATTTCACCCCCTTCTCTCCCTCCCCTTCTCACGCTACCTCAGTTCTTCCCCCATTTCTGTCTCTCTAGAGCAGTGGTTTTCAACCCTGTCCTGGGCCCCCCAGTCAGTAAGATTTTCAGGATATCCACAATGAATATGCACGAGAGAAAATTTGCATGCACTGCCTCGACATGCAAATTTTCTCTCATGCATATTCATTGTGGATATCCCAACTGACTGGGGGGGGGGGGGGGGAAGGGGCCAGGACAGGGTTGAAAACCACTGCTCTAGAACAGTGGTTCTCAACAGGTGTGTCGGGACACACTGGTGTATCGTGAGGTCCTGGGAGGTGAGTGGCAGGGCCAGCAGATGGCTGCCTCCTTATCAACCCGGGTGGGAGTTGGTTGACTTCTCTTATATTGGGCAATATGGGAGGCTACTCTAACTTCTTTCTGGCTCAGTGGGAGGCTGTTTCATCCTTCACCCAGATGAAAGAGATACATTGCCAGCTCCTGCTGTTCTGGGCCTGATGGGATGCTGGGAAGATGAATGTAGAGTGGAGAGGGAGTGTGGGGACTATTGAGCAGGAAGGGGTGGGAAACAGGGGGTCGGGGTAGCTGGGCAGGCAGGGAGATGGGATGAAGGGGGTAGGAAGAGTCAAGCAGGGAAGAGAGCATTTGGGAGCATAGGGAAGAGGATTTGGGGGGGTCGGGGGAGCTGGGCAGGGATATGAGTGTGAGCGGATGATTGAAAGGGAGTAATTGGGAAAAGTGAAGGATGATGGAGACATGGAAGGGGAGTGATGGGATGCAAGAGTCATAATATGTCAGTTTGGGGAATGTGCATTTCTTCTATCTTTGTACTTTGCTTAGTGTAGGAGGAAATGTATTTCTGTTTCTAGCGCTCCCATTTTGCACTGCATGCAGGGAGGCTTTCTGGAGGTTTCCATTCCAGTTTTTGTCTCCACATTTGTAATTTGTGGCCTTGTGTTCGGTATATGGTGAAGGTCGGATCTGCATGTGTGACTGAGGTGAGGTATTTTACTAGTAGGTAGGGATTTGTATCAATCTTCTTTGTTGCATTTTCTCATTCTCAATAGGACATGCATTGGTGCTGCACTGCTGCCTTTCCATAGGAAGGGCTATTGCTGTTTGAGGTCTTGGAATTAGTGTTGCAATGGTATGGAAGGTTTGCCAGACATGTACTGGATGTTTTTATTTTTCAGGTTTTGTATTTTACAATGTGCCTGGTAGTAAGGGAGTTTGTGTTTCTGTTACTGAGATAGCACCGGAATCAAAATATCTTTTTTGTATAGCAAGTGGTATTTGAAATATACTAGTTCTGCTCTGCATCCACTGTTTAGGGACGGAGGGGGGGAGGAGGGGGCGGGTTCCTGTGAATGCAGATATTTACATCCAGTCCCGTTATGGTCAAGAATTCAGTGTGCCACGCCTGTAAGAACATAAGAACATAAGAAATTGCCATGCTGGGTCAGACCAAGAGTCCTTCAAGCCCAGCATCCTGTTTCCAACAGAGGCCAAACCAGGCCACAAGAACCTGGCAATTACCCAAACACTAAGAAGATCCCATGCTACTGATGCAATTAATAGCAGTGGCTATTCCCTAAGTAAAATTAATTTATAGCCGTTAATGGACTTCTCCAAGAACTTATCTAAACCTTTTTTGTACCCAGCTATACTAACTGCACTAACCACATCCTCTGGCAATAAATTCCAGAGCTTTATTGTACGTTGAGTGAAAAAGAATTTTCTCCGATTAGTCTTAAATGTGCTACTTGCTAACTTCATGGAATGCCCCCTAGTCCTTCTATTATTTGAAAGTGTAAATAACCGATTCACATCTACTCGTTCAAGACCTCTCATGATTTTAAAGACCTCTATCATATCCCACCTCAGCCGTCTCTTCTCCAAGCTGAACAGCCCTAACCTCTTTAGCCTTTCCTCATAGGGGAGCTGTTCCATCCCCTTTATCATTTTGGTTGCCCTTCTCTGTATCTTCTCCATCGCAATTATATCTTTTTTGAGATGCGGCGACCAGAATTGTACATAGTATTCAAGGTGCAGTCTCACCATGGAGCGATATATAGGCATTATGAAATTTTCCGTTTTATTAACCATTCTCTTCCTAATAATTCCTAACATTCTGTTTGCTTTTTTGACTGCTGCAGCACACTGAGCCGACAATTTGAAAGTATTATCCACTATGATGCCTAGATCTTTTTCCTGGGTGGTAACTCCTAATATGGAACCTAACATCGTGTAACTACAGCAAGGGTTATTTTTCCCTATATGCAACACCTTGCACTTGTCCACATTAAATTTCATCTGCCATTTGGATGCCCAATCTTCCAGTCTTGCAAGGTCCTCCTGTAATGTATCACAATCCGCTTGTGATTTAACCACTCTGAATAATTTTGTATCATCCGCAAATTTCATAACCTCACTCGTCGTATTCCTTTCCAGATCATTTATATATATATATATATATATATATATATATATATATATATATATATATTCAAAAGCACTGGTCCAAGTACAGATCCCTGAAGCACTCCACTGTTTACCCTTTTCCACTGAGAAAATTGTCCATTTAATCCTACTCTCTGTTTCCTGTCTTTTAACCAGTTTGTAATCCATGAAAGGACATCGCCTCCTATCCCATGACTTTTTAGTTTTCTTAGAAGCCTCTCATGAGGGACTTTGTCAAATGTGTCCCAAATGTGTCCCAATAGAAAAAAGGTTGAGAACCACTGATCTAGAGATTCTTCTCCTTCTCACCCCTCACTATCTGATGATTCCCCTTTCTCACCTTATTTCCTCATTACCTCAGCTTTTTCCCCCTTTTCCCCCCTCCCTCCAACCTTTGCTCTTTCCTCCTCTTTCTATGCTTTCATCACTTTCTTCCTCCCCCCTCCCTATGCTCTTCCCCCACCTTCTCACCCAGTCACTCCCAAGCTCTTCCAGCTCCCACTCCAAGTGCAGGGACTCCCTAGCAAGTTTCTATGAGTAGCTTGCTTGTTACGGCGGTTACTACCCCAAACCAAACAAGCTTGATACTTCACTTTCAATGCATATCCATATCCAGTGTAGCTCTCTGCTTCAACAGCAGGGGGGAATGAAGAAAAGATGATTTTATATTCAGACAACAACCAACAAGGACTGAATTACACAGCCTGGGTAAACAAATAAGCATGGGTGTAGCTTGCTTGTTACGATGGTTAATACCCCAAATCAATTAAGCCTAATATTTCACTTTCAATACATATCCAGAGTAGCTCTCTGCTTCAACGGCAGGGGGGAACGAAGAAAAATGGATTTATATTCAGAAAACAACCAACAAGGCCTGAATTGTACAGGCTGGGTAAACAAACATGCGTGGGAGTAACTTGCTTATTGCGGCGGTTAATACCCCTAACCAATTAAGCTAGATACTTCATTTAGAAGCAGTTCCAGCACTGCTCTCTGCATTAATGGCGGGGGTGGAAGGGAAATAGAACCAAAAGGTTACTAAAGGCCAAGAGTAACAGATAAGTATGAGAGATTAAAAAAAAAAAAAAAAAAAAAGTGTGAAAGCTTGCTGGGCAGACTGGATGGGCCATTTGGTCTTCTTCTACCGTCATTTCTATGTTTCTATGTTAGTGTTGGGCTTCTCCCTCACCCCGCATGAGCCAGCAGCAGGAGCAGCATTTGAGTAACATCATCTCCTGCTGTTGCAGAGCCAGTCTCGTGGAAAGAGCTGTGAAATCTCACTGTTCCTCTCGCGAGACTGACCCCACAGCAGCAAGAGATGATGTCACGCAAATGCTGCTGCTGCTGGCTTGTGCAGAGGATGTGCTTTTTTTTCCTCCCTACATTGATCCAGGCAGGGGTTTAGCAAGCCTCCTATGCGTCCTGTGGCATTTTTTTTTACTTCGGTTGCCCATTTATTTATTTATGGATTTTATATACCGGGAGTTCCTGTATACAATATATATCACTCCGGTTCACAGTTAAACGGTAATAACTACTGCCGTGTAGCAGTTTACATGGAACAAATCAGAAACTTGATCTAATAAGCATAAGCCCATGGGGTAGAGTTCTCCGAGTAGCTCCACAGCCTCCACTCATTTTGACCACTGGTAGACCTAGGCAGCCACCTCCTCGGAGCCGCCGCCCTGTGCAAGTGCGCACAGGGCGTTGCGCAGGCCCTGTTCAGGGTTTACCCTTATAGAAAAGGAGAGGAATCCCCTTGCACTTTCACAGTTTCTTGCACCGACAGCTGACTGCCTGACTGCACCACTATCCAGGGTGCTGAAATGGAAGAGGCTGAGACATGAATATTTCTGACATAGCAGTTGTTTAAATTTACATTATGCAAACGTTTTCTTTCATGTAATCAGATAAGCAGAACAATTACGCAACCTGACATTTTTGTAAATGCAAATGTAACAAAGATTGCGATATGGATCACAATGATGCTAGATACATATTTGTTTGCAAATAAAGCTTATTTTGATTTAAAAAAAAAAATAAGGAGACAAGAGCCTCTCCCCACAACTTTGCAGTCACTTGGATATGTTCCTGTGGGAATTATCATGGAGAATGAGGGTCTTCCCTTCACGCCACTGATTGAATATTACGGAACTCTAATTCTGCACAGCCCCGTACAGCCCCTCACATCTCAAATGCACTTCGGACCCGTTTGTAATGACAGAATGCTTAATGACTTACAGAATTTGTTTGTGATAACCACCAGTAATTATTTACTGCTTCTACTGGAATCTTTATCAATAACTGTAAAATCAATAACAAGGAAGTTTGAAAGGACTGGGGAGGAGTCCATAAAAGAGACTGTCTCAGTGCGAAAGAAAGATAGAAAGAAAGAAGCCAGATATTAAGAGAGAGAGAGAGAGTTGGAAGGGAGATGGTAGAGCAAAAGGTGAATCCCCCACAGCCTCATCAGTCTAAATGAGCAAGGAGCCCATGACCCATAACCACATCAGACAGCACCAAATATTCCAGAAATATTTCACAGGACCTAAGAGACACTCGAGATTATATTTAAGGGGAAAAGAAAAGCTATTTGCCAATTTCTGGTACCCAGGCTTTTTTCTCCCCCATAACTATAACAAAGTACAAGCAACTATAGCAGAGACAGCAACGGGAATCCACAGAGAGTCATCAATACCAGAAGAACGACTTTTTTAAATCAAACATCTTAAATCACTCCTGCTTGCTCCCATGGTGATAATCTACTGTATGCAACATTCATGTCCCTGTTATTATAAAACTGGGCAGCCAAGGGCCTGAACTGCTCTCCGTGCACTCCTCATTGCGGAAAAAAAAAAAAAGAATTGTACAATAACCCCAAGCAGAACCAGCCAGATCTCAACAGCCAAGTATTGTTTGCATCACTGCCATAGGCCCTCAGCAAGACTTCATTGGAGCTTAAGAGACGAAGCGTTAATAGAAAACTGTAAAAGCGAAACAGGGGCATTGGGGGGGGGGGGGGGGGGAGAGAGGGAAGAGGGAGTTGGGGGGTATTAAAAAAATGGGTTTGTAAATGGATCTGAGAGAGACAAGCAAAGGGACCCAAGGAGATAGAAAGGCAGGCAGGCAGGCAGGAGAACAGACATAGGAAAGAAAGATAAAGAAAGTTAAAAAAAACAAAACAGATTGAGAGAAACGCATAGGAGAAAAGAGGAAAATGATCTTGCAAGGGAAACACAATCATACAGGGTCTGTTGTATCTGGGAACTGAGTGTCAGCATGAAATAATTACAGAACGCGACACAGAAATGACATTGCTCATGCAAGTGAGTGATTGTGTATACAGCTGTAAATTACAACCCCCATCACTCTGTAATTCTCCCTATGTGATTCTGTTGAGAAGGCTTATCTTGGTGCATGTGTGAGTCTGTGTGTATGTTATCTGCATTTCTCACTCTCTTTCCTTATCCGTGCCTCTCCATACTCTTTTCTCTCTCTGTATCCCCCTAATCTGTCATCTTCTTTTCTCTCTGCTTCTTTTATTCTCTCTCTCTCGCTAATTCTGTCTGCCTATGTCTATCTCCATAATAAGAGTGTGTAGCCAAAAAATGTTTGCTTTTGTCATTTTGTTTTGTTTTTATTTCATTTTTTTGTTTCATTTTCTGTTGCGTTTTAATGTGCACTATAAAATTAGCATGCACTAAAAAAAATTAGCACACACTAATCGAAATAAAATGACAACTGAGAACACATTTCTACTGTTTTGCAGTAGGCGTCATACATTTTCACCATTACACCAATGCCTTTGCCTCCTTACTTTCACTGGCTCTAATGGCTGCCCCCCAAAATGCAAACAACTACTCTGATTGCAGGATCAGGATTCTTGCCACACTCAGCACTGTCTCAGAATCAAAGAATGTGATTCCTGTGAGCCAGCCACGAGGAGGCCACGCTCAGCACTGTCTCAGAACCAGACAGCATGACTCCTGAAGGTGCAGCCTGAGCAGGCTACATTCAATACTGTCTCAGAATCAGAGAACGTGACTGCCGAGAGTGAGCCGCAAGCAGGCCACACTCTGCATTATCTCAGAACATGACTCCTGAGAGTGTGCCACGAGTAATGCCACGTTCAACACTGTCTCAGAACCAGAGAATGTGACCCCCATGAGAGTGCACCACAAGCAGGCCACATGTAATGCTGTCTCAGATATTCCACATTAGCAGAAGTAACAAGTCACCAGTTGAAAAAACTGCTGCTGTCCAACAGTGAGACTAATTTATAAGAATAAAAGTGAGCCAAGGATACTCACTTTTTTGAAGTCTTCAGCATTGCATTCCATACCCCGGAAACGACAGCTCAGCAGCATATCCTGTATGTCATGGCCAGCCCGGTCATAAAACTCAAACATATTAAATGGTTTGGCTTTGAAATTTTGGAAATTAGCCTTTTCCTGAAGGATACCAAGAACCTTCTCATCAGCTAGCTGGGTATCTGGAATCTCATACCTGGGGAGAGAGGAGAATTCTCAGTTCAGATGTTTGTGTTTCATTGCTTTACTCACAGAATCTAAACAAATTTAGTAAGAGACCCCCATTGCATCATCCCTTCTACAACAGTGTGCTGAGACCTCACTGCATTACCTCTGCTAAGTCCCCTCCTGTATCACCTCTACTATGGTATGTAGTGCTGAGACCCCACTGAGTCACCTGAGCTGCAGTACTGTGCTGAGACCCCCACTGCATCACCTCTGCTGCAACATAGCACAAAAGACCCCGCTGTGTCACCTCTGCTGCAGTTCAGTGCTCAGATCCCACCACATCACCAGGTATGCAGTAATGTGCAGAAACCTTACTGCATCACCTTTGCTACAGAAGTGCACAGAGATCCCTATTTCATCATTTCTGGCTCAGTAAAGTGATGAGATCCCACTGCATCACACTGCAGAAATGCTACAGCAGTTAAATTATGTCAGTTCACAGTTGCTATGAAGCTCTAGGAAAGAGTCATGTGATTACATTAGCTCAGCTGTGTGACAACACTGGGAATGATGACTGCACTAAATCTAAAAATCTATTATATTAAAATACCATATCCAGGAATCTGCAAGACTGAGACAATGGCACTATCTTTGCTATGTGATGCCAATAATGCAAACATCATTCCCAGGGCTACCATATTGCATCTCCGGGACACAACTGCACCACAGTGTTCCCCTTGTTTTATATGATGCTCTAGGCCACTGATCTATCAAATTGGGTCTCTCAAGTCTTGTCTCTGACAGTGCTATTATCACAGATCATCATGCAGCACTCCAGGAGTGACAGAGGCTGGGAATGTGTGTGAGTTCTAGGAAAAGTTACTGAGTGCCGCTGGGGCTGATTTCTGGTCAAGGAGTCTTCTAGTGCTCTTAGAGTGGTCTTATATCCTGCAGAGCCAAGGGATGCATATGAGCTAGAGCACAGAAACAGTCACTGCATGTAGGGGTTTCCACATGTGTGTTGCAGAGGTTGGGTTTTTTTTGTAACATTTATTAAAAAAAACAAACTGAGGCCATCAATAGCCAGAAAACTGCAAGCCTAGCCCATGATCTGAGACAGCAAGCCTTTTGTTGCTAAGCCATTTTTAGCATTTTCCCATTTGAATCATACAGGGGTAGATTTTCAGACCGCGCGAATAGGCGTACTTTTGCTGGCGCATCAGGCGCAAGCAAAAGTACGTGGGATTTTAGTAGATACGCGCGGAGCCGCGCGTATCCGCTAAAATCCGGGATCGGCGCGCGCAAGGCTATGGATTCTGTATAGCTGGCGCGCGCCGAGCCGCGCAGCCTACCTCCGTTCCCTCCGAGGCCGCTCCGAAATCGGAGCGGCCTCGGAGGGAACTTTCTTTTGCCCCTCCCCTCACCTTCCCCTCCCTTCCCCTACCTAACCCACCCGCCCGGCCCTGTCTAAACCCCATCCTTACCTTTGTCGGGGGATTTACGCCTCCCAGAGGGAGGCGTAAATCCCCGCGCGCCAGCGGGCCGCTAGCGCGCCGGGACGCGACCTGGGGGCGGGTCCGGAGGGCGCGGCCACGCCCCGGACCGCCCCGGGCCGTAACCACGCCCCCGGACCCACCCCCGAAACGCTCCCGACACGCCCCCAAAACGGCACTGCGCTCGGTCCCGCCCCCGACACGCCCCCTCCGAAAACCCCGGGACTTACGCGAGTCCCGGGGCTCTGCGCGCGCCGGTAGGCCTATGTAAAATAGGCTCACCGGCGCGCAGGGCCCTGCTCACCTAAATCCGCCCGGATTTGGGCGGATTTAGGCGAGCAGGGCTCTTAAAATCCGCCCCACAATGTATACTAGGGATATGCATTTATTTTGATCTGAATGGAAAAATGTGACAAATGATTTGATTTTCAGTTCAGTTCAGGGCAACCAAACCGAATGGCTGAGGTGTCTAAAAAATCTGAATCCTTTTTGGCTCATTCAGTTTGGTCCTGTTAAAGTCTATGGGGGAATTAAAGCAAAGCAATGCATTTTTGACCTTAAGCCAGACAGAGCAGAGCCATTTGAAGGTGGAACAAGGAAGGAGCACGATCAACCAGTTTATCCCAGCTGTTAGCTGTATGACATGACTTCATAGTTTTTAAAGTGAAAGTGAAACTAATGACACTGAGCAATGGCCATTTTGTACTCAGTTATTCCTCTATTGGATCTCAAAGAGAGAAGCCAGAGATTCTGAGGCTCCTTGCTTCATAACTTACAGGGTGATGGATCAAGCCGTGTTAATGCTCTAACGTGCATTATATTGCATATATTGCATAATATATGTGATATTTTCCATCTGCTCACCCAGATACCCTCCCCTATTACAATGACCTTCTTTGCATAGTATTTGCATGCATGAATAATGCCAATGCATGCAAAGAGGGTCATTACTAGTCAATTTTAGCAAGTTATCAAGAAGGTGGTCTACCGCGATAAAATAATAACACCTATTTGAAATGTGTTAGATCTAAGGCGGGAAGCCTGGGACCTTAATGCGGCAAAAAACAAAAAAAATATTGCAGCAAACAGGGAGGTAGAGCGGGGATCAGTGATGACTCCCGTATCAACCTGGGGCCACCAGTCAAAGTGGCTCTGACTACCCCAAAATATAAATTAAAAAAAGCACCTGCGCAATGATGGCCTTAGGCCTCCCTTACCTTCTCCCCAAAGTTAAAATTTAAAATATGGCCTCGGCTTCCCGCTTCCATACTCCCCCTCCCTCCACCCTGCAAGCGACAGTGACGGCTCCCCCAATGGAAAAAAGAAAAAAAGAAAAGGTCCCAGGCCTATCCCTCTCCCTCCCACACCCAGCCCTGCTGAGGGATGTGTTTTTAGGTAATAGGGTGCAGGAGGGGAATGCAAGAGGGGGGAGGCTGGGGTCCAGGACCTTTTTTTTTTTCTGTTGGGGTTGCCATCACTATCAGCTGGGGGAGATTGACTTTGGGTAGGTGCCATCACTGTCACTTAGAGGGCTTTGTACACGGGGGGGGGGGGGGGCACATTTTAAGTTTTAGCTTTGGGGAAGGGGAAGGGAGGGCCGGGGCTGTTGCCATGAGGTTCATTTTTTTATTATTATTATTTACATTTTGGGGGAGTCATGGCCGCTTCCTCTGACGGCCCCGGATTGAGACAGGGATCAGCACTGACCCCTGCTCAGCCACCCCATTTGTCATGCTTTCTTCTTTCAGGCCAGTGACCCTTTGAGGCGATAGCAGTCCCGTGAGGTTGGGGACTGCCATCATGATAAAGGGCTGCTTGCCACATTCTTTTGTCCTGCAGTGTTTGGCTGAAGTACAAAAGAATGCGCCATACAGTCACAATACTTTTTCGGGACAGATGAAGTGGAGCGGCAGATGAATCCCCTATAGAAGTCTCGTGGATATATTCGGACATCGCCTATGTCTCAGGGAGGGACAACGGGTATACCTTGCCTCGTAGTGGTTTGGAATCAGGTAGCAGGTTGATCCCACAGTCAAATTCCCTGTAGGGAGGTAGAGACTCGGCTTTTTTCTTAGAGAACACATCAGAAAAATCACTGTACTGCAGAGAGATTCCTGATGAGGTACCCGCTATGATGAGGTATAATGGGACCTCCACTTTTTCCAAGCATAAAACATGGAGGTTGGGACCCCACTTGATGAGCTGCAGCAAAGCCCAATCAAACTAAGACAGGCACTGTTGAAACCAAGGTAACCCCAGTACCATGGGCTGGATGGTTTTATCAATGATGGCAAGGTAATGTATTCCACATGAAGGGAACCGGTTCACAAAGTCATTGGTGCTGTGGTGAGAGTGATCCTATCCAGCAACGGATCTCCAGAGATTGAAGAAATGATCAACAGAACCCTCTTGGACATGGTCAATATTTGAAGGTGGTCCTCCAAAGCCTTCATTAGGAAATTCCCTCCAGCTCCAGAGTCCACCACAGCCAAGGTGGAGAGGTCCCGATCATCTACGGAGATTGTCATAGGAAGAGTCAGTTGGGGAGCCAGAGTTGTGAAGCCTAGGGTCAGGCCCCTCTCCCCAGACCCTAGGCTCTGGAGTTTCCCGGTCTGAACTGACACAGCAGAGACAAAGACCAGAATGGCGCTACCGTAAGCATTCCTCAGGCGAAAGGCATCCCTGCTCAAGTTGCATGAGTTCCTCGGTGCGTGCCACTGGAGAAGGGTATGAGGCAGGCGGTAATAGCGGGTGTTGAAAGTGGGGAGCCAGAGGAAAAGGGCAACACTGAATGTGGAGCTCCTTGATCCGTTGTTGAAGGCAATGATCTATGTGGCCTGTTAGGTTGATGAGGCCCTCCAGGGATTCCGGAAATTCGCATGCCACAAGCTCATCTTTTATCTTGGAGTATAACCCTTCCAAGAAAATGGTGCGAAGGCAGTCCTCTCTCCAAATGAATTCAGCGGCCAGAGTCCAGAACTCAATGGCATAATCCATTAGGGTCTGGGTGCCCTGGTGCAAGTGGAGGAGATCTCAGCCTGATCTTGCCAGCCGGCCAAGTTCATCAAAGGCTGTTTTGAAGGCTGTGACGAATAGATTCAAGTCCTAGAGTAGTGGGTTGGAGCGTTCCCACAGCAGGGAGGCCCAGGTGAGAGCTTGCATTGAGACGAGAAAGGATGAAAGTTGTCGTGACAGAATCCTCTGTGAACTGTGCTGGTTGCAAGGAAAAATGCATATAGCACTGGTTGATGAACCCACGATACTGCTTCAGGTCTCCAGCATACTGGGGAGGAGCAGGCAGATGCAGCATGGGATGAGTCAGAGACTTCGGTGCTGGGGAGGCAGTCACCAGAAGAGTAGGAACAGCAGGGGCTGCAGTAGCATCTAAACGAGTATTAAGGTGTTCTATGGAGGCTGCCAGGATTTCAAGGAACTGCTGTTGTTCCTGGAGCTTGTGGATTAGATCCAGAATGGCTTGAAGAGCAGTAACATCCATCAAGTCCATGGCCTCGGCAATCTGTTGCAGCAGTGGACCCTTGGGCTGAGGTGGAGTTGGCTCAACCTGCATGGAGGAGCCCTGAAAGTCCCCACTGTCGGCTGGCAGTGCAGGCGGTTGCAGAGGCCCAACTAGAGCTTCACCAATAACAGCCCACGTTCCCCTTAGGTTGAGCCCTCGGGTGCCGGAGCCAGCTGGACCTAGGCACGGGTTTCTGCAGAGGTGAAGATCCGAGGAAGTGCAGTTTCAGGCCAAGATGTAGCACAAGAGGGATGTAAGCAGAAATGATGTCTGGGCAGGGGTCAATGGCAGGTGGAGTATAATCATGATCAGGGTCCAGGTGTTGGTCAGTGGTAAGAGGAGTTCAGTCATGGTCAATAGGCAAGACGAAGTCAAAACCAGAGAAAGCTGGACAGGAGATATAGAATTCAGAAGACGGGAGGCTGAGGGACAAAACTGAAGGCTGACCACAAGGAGGATGAAGGAGAGATGATGGACCAGGAGGAAGACGAGAACTCAGGAACAGAAGCAGTCTACCAAAAAGGAACCAGGAACAAAAATCAGGAACACGGATCAGGAACAATGAAGCCAGGAACAGGAACATGGGAAATAGCTGAGGCAATTCATTACTTTCAGGAAGTTGACCTATTGCCGAGGCATTTGTGGAGTGCTAGAGGGAGCTTTAAATACAGAGTGGGTCCCAATGTCATCAGGATGCATTGTGGGGGGTTTTCCCACCTCGGGCCTTTTAAGAATCAGGTTCGGCACATGTGCACCTAGGGAAGCCCCAGAGCAGCTGGCAGCAGCATCCCTCCAATGTACGCATTGATCATTCAGGCGTGAGGACCTGCCAAGCTTCCTTTCAGGGGTCTGCCCTGCTAGCAAGGAATCCCAGTTGCAGCTCAGGGAAGGAGGGAAGAGCGACAGTCCGCAGCCCCATGCCATGGACTGCCGAGCAAAACAGTTACGTACTTGCTCAATCATTGCTGTGATCTTTGAGAAGACTTCAGTGGAGCAATATATTCTTCGGAGACTAGGAATGATTCTCGCTCTGTCACTAGTGATGGATTGGATGATAAGGGTAGAAGCAAACCAATTGGTTCATGAGACTGCAGGCAAAGACTCTATAACATAGTAGCCAAGTCCCAAATCCAGTCTGGCAGCCCCAGTGCTGCCTTGGATCAGAAAGGTCTCCCAGTAGGAGAACATTACCCTGGTGTAGCAGGAATTGATCCTGTAGCAAGGACCTGCTCTCCAGGTGATGTATTCTCCTCTCGCACTGAGGACAAGTCTCCCAGGGCTACTGCCCAGGAGGGAAGGGTTAGGCCAGCCATCATAGTTGGTGATTCAATTATTAGAAATATAGATAGCAGGGTGGCTGGTGGACGTGAGGACCGCCTGGTAACTTGCCTGCTTGGTGCGAAAGTGGCAGACCTCATGCATCACCTAGATAGGATTATAGACAGTGCTGGGGAGGAGCCAGCTTTCGTGGTACATGTGGGCACCAACGACATAGGAAAATGTGGACGAGAGGTTCTGGAAGCCAAATTTAGGATTTTAGGTAGGAAGCTGAAATCCAGAACCTCCAGGGTGGCATTCTCTGAAATGCTTCCTGTTCCACGTGCAGGTCCCCAGAGGCAGGCAGAGCTCCAGAGTTTCAATGCGGGGATGAGACGATGGTGCAGGGAAGAGGGATTCAGTTTTGTAAGGAACTGGGGAACCTTTTGGGGAAGGGGGAGTCTCTTCCAAAGGGATGGGCTCCACCTTAACCAGGGTGGAACCAGACTGCTGGTGCTAACCTTTAAAAAGAAGATAGAGCAGCTTTTAAACAAGAACAAGGGGGAAAGCCGACAGTCACTCAGCTGTGCATGGTTCGGAGAAATGTATCCTCGAAGGATACTAATGAAACAGGAGAGTTAGGGCATCCCAACAGATAAAGATCATACAAGAGACTAAATGCTCAGTAAAATCTATATGGGTAGAAATCCCATGTGTGTTGGGTAAGATTATAGTGATAGGAGTATACTACCGTCCACCTGGGCAAAATGGTCAGACAGATGATGAAATGCTAAGAGAAATCAGGGAAGTTAACCAATTTGGCAGTGCAATAATAATGAGAGATTTCAATTACCCCAATATTGACTGTTCAAATATAACATCAGGACTTGCTAGAGACATAAAGTTCCTGGATGTAATAAATGACTGCTTCATGGAGCAATTGGTTCAGGAACCAACAAGAGAGGAAGCTATTTTAGATTTAATTCTTAGTGGAACGCAGGATTTGGTGAGAGAGGTAACAGTTGTGGGGTCACTTGGCAACAGTGTTCATAACATGATCAAATTTAAACTAATAACTGGAAATAAGTAAATCTGTAGCTCTAACACTAAACTTTCAAAAGGGAAACTTTGATAAAATGAGGAAAATAGAAAAAAAAAATGAAAGGTACAGCTGCACAGGTTAAAAGTGTTCAATAGGCATGGACATTGTTTAAAAATACAATCCTAGAGGCTCAGTCCATATATATTCCACACACTAAGAAAGGTGGAAGGAAGGCAAAACCATTACCGTCATGGTTAAAAGGTGAGGTGAAAGAGGCTATTTTAGCCAAAAAAATTCCTTCAAAAATTGGAAGAAGGATCCATCTGAAGAAAATAGGATAAAACATAAGCATTGTCAAGTTAAGTGTAAAACATTGATAAGACAGGCGAAGAGAGAATTTGAAATGAAGTTGGCCACAGAGGTAAAAACTCATAATAAAAACTTTTTAAAATATATCCGAAGCAAGAAACCTGTGAGGGAATCGGTTGGACCATTAGATGACCGAGGGGATAAAGGGGCTCTTAGGGAAGATAAGGCCATTGCAGAAAGACTAAATTAATTATTTGCTTCTGTGTTTACTAATGACGATGTTGGGGAGATACTAGTTCCAGAGATGGTTTAGGGGTCAATGAGTCAGACAAACTGAACAAAATCACTGTGAACCGTGAAGATGTAGTAGGCCAGATTGACAAACTAAAGAGTAGCAAATCACCTGGACCGGATGGTATGCATCCTAGAGTACTGAAGGAACTCAAGTGAGGAATTGAGTGAGGTGTAAGCCAGCAAGAAGGATACTGCAAAAGGACAGCAAGAAGGTGTAAGACAGCAAGAAGGAACTCAAAAAATGAAATTTCTGATCTATTAGTTAAAATTTGTAACCTATCATTAAAATCATCCAGTGTACCTGAAGACTGGAGGGTGGCCAATGTAACCCCAATATTTAAAAAAGGCTCCAGGGGCAATCCGGGTAACTATAGACCAGTGAGCCTGACTTCAGTGCCGGGAAAAATAGTGGAAACTATTCTAAAGATCAAAATCGTAGAGCATATAGAAAAACATGGTTTAATGGAACACAGTTCAACATGGATTTACTCAAGGGAAGTCTTGCCTAACAAATCTGCTTCATTTTTTTGAAAGGGTTAATAAACATGTGGATAAAGGTGAACCAGTAGATGTAGTGTATTTGGATTTTCAAAAGGCGTTTGGCAAAGTCCCTCATGAGAGGCTTCTAAGAAAACTAAAAAATCATAGGATAGGAGGTGATGTCCTTTCGTGGATTACAAACTGGTTAAAAGACAGGAAACAGAGAATAGGATTAAATGGTCAATTTTCTCAGTGGAAAAGGATAAACAGTAGAGTGCCTCAGGGATCTGTACTTGGACCGGTGCTTTTCAATATATATATATAAATGATCTGGAAAAGAATATGACGAGAGAGGTTATCAAATTTGCGGATGATACAAAATTATTCAGAGTAGTTAAATCACAAGCTGATTGTGATACATTACAGGAGGACCTTGCAAGACTGGAAGATTGGGCATCCAAATAGCAGATGAAATTTAATGTGGACAAGTGCAAGGTGTTGCATATAGGGAAAAATAACCCTTGCTGTAGTTACACGATGTTAGGTTCCATATTAGGAGCTACCACCCAGGAAAAAGATCTAGGCATCATAGTGGATAATACTTTAAAAATCGTCAGCTCAGTGTGCTGCAGCAGTCAAAAAAGCAAACAGAATGTTAGGAATTGTTAGGAAGGGAATGGTTAATAAAACAGAAAATGTCATAATGCCTCTATATCACTCCATGGTGAGCCCGCACCTTGAATACTGTGTACAATTCTGGTCGCCGCATCTCAAAAAAGATATAGTTGCGATGGAGAAGGTACAGAAAAGGGCAAGCAAAATGATAAAGGGGATGGAACAGCTCTCCTACGAGGAAAGGCTGAAGATGTTAGGGCTGTTCAGCTTGGAGAAGAGACGGCTGGGGGGGGAAATGATAGAGGTCTTTAAGATCATGAGAGGACTTGAACGAGTAGATGTGAATCGGTTATTTACACTTTCGAATAATAGAAGGACTAGGGGGCATTCTATGAAGTTAGCAAGTAGCACATTTAAGACTAGTCGGAGAAAATTCTTTTTCACTCAACGCACAATAAAGCTCTGGAATTTGTTGCCAGAGGATGTGGTTAGTGCAGTTAGTATAGCTGGGTTCAAAAAAGGTTTGGATAAGTTCTTGGAGGAGAAGTCCATTAACAGCTATTAATCAAGTTTACTTAGGGAATAGCCACTGCTATTAATTGCATCTGTAGCATGGGATCTTCTTAGTGTTTGGGTAATTGCCAGGTTTTTGTGGCCTGGTTTGGCCTCTGTTGGAAACAGGATGCTGGGCTTGATGAACCCTTGGTCTGGCCCACCATGGCAGTTTCTTATGTTCTTATGACAGAATTTGGGAGGCTGGTAAGGCTCTAGTAAAATGAGTCCCACTGTGTGGGTAAGGCGGCCTTCAATATTTCTTGCACATGGCACTCACCCAGATGCATTGGCAACACTGGAAAAGGAATTGTTTTTTCCACATGCCTTAATGGATGCGAAGCTATAGATTGATGGGATAGCAGAAAGAGGTTTGGAGCATCATCTGAACTTATCTGACATATATCCCCTTCTTTCTGTACTGATTGCATCGAGGTAGATTTGGTTTGTAATGGTAAATGCTTCGATAACTTTTGATGTTGCATTGAGCTCTATTGTCTCTTATGACCAGAGTCTTTTGATGCAGAGCGTGTTGGGAATTTCAATGCATTATGTGTCAGTTTCTTTGATGCAGCATGCATTGAGTGATGATTTGTGCTGTGTGATGGTCTGTCCAGTGGCTCATGTTTCGAATACTTTAGTGCATCGTGCATGGAACATCCCAGTGCATCGTGTGCTGCACGTCCTATTGCAGTTTGCTTCAAGCGGCCCGATAAACTTTGTTTCGGGCGCACCAATGCTTCATGCATTGAGCAGTCCAGTAGTTTGTATCAATTGCTTTGATGCATCGAGCGATGAGCATTTCGACACATCATGCATCGATTGCATCGATTATTTCGCCGTAGTTTTCAACAGCATAGCTTTTGGTCAATGCTGCATCATATCTTTTTTTTTCTTAAAAGGATCTGGGGCTGAATGCACCGAGTGCATCGAAGAGTCTTGGTGCTTTGCCTTGGTTGTCCCTCTTACCAACTCTGATGAATGTGGCCGCCTGAGACTCGACTCAATTCGGGCTGCACAGTCCAGACTGCTCCTACTGCTTGTAGGAGAAACGGAGAAGTGATGACTTCCCGAAGCTGATTTGCTCTTGCTTTTTTGACGTAGGCTAGCTATTTCTGCAGCCCAGGATCTCTAATTGTTTTCATTGATGCCATGTTCTAGAAGGTTCATGGGCACTGAAGATTTCTTTTTCCTTCTTTACTTATATTTTTTTTTTCTATGAATAGCCAAAATGTTCAATATCACTGAAAAGTACTGTTGTAGGTCACTAAGATACTGAGTAGAAAAGAATTAGTAAGATTAAGGAGATAAATGTGAAGAGAGACTAAAAAGCCATGTATTTTATTTATTTATTTATTTATTTAAAAGCTTTTCTATACCGTCGTTAAGTTAATTAACCATCACAACGGTTTACAAAAAGGCACAAAAAAGGGTTAAAAGTTGATTGGTATAGATTTAATATTATAGGTGTGCCATTAGGGAATGGTAACATTTTTTAATATCAAAGCTATATGTTGAGTTTGCTTATATTTTGGTTGGAATAAAAACTTCTTAACAGTTCCAATATAAAGTTAACGTTCTAATATGTAATGGGAGATAGGAGAAAGAAATATTAATAAAGTTGCATGCTTGGTGCTTACTTACATATGTGCTTATTTGTTTTCATCTTTCTGTTTATAAAAGGCTTGTTTATATAGCCAGGTTTTTAGACTTGCTTTGAAGAGTTTAAAGCTTCTCTGTAGTCTAATTTTGGGTGGCATTGAGTTCTGTGAAGCGCAGACAAAAAATAGACTGAGGAGATTCTAAGGCAATGCCCATGCAGGAAATCCCGCACATGCTCAGTAGAGCTCAAAGCTCTAATAGCTTGGAGAAACAGATCCATTCAGTGTCACCGGATGACATCACCCACAGATCATGTCTAATTCAGCCCTGCTATTTGATGTAAAAGTGGATCTTCCTTAAAGTAAACCTCCATTTGAAGAGTTTCCCCTGAATTTCCATGGGAATGGTAGAAGGACTAAGGATCCAAACCAATGCCCACACTTTTTAGCCTCAGTGCTTTGCTGTGTTGTTGGCAGTTGCCATTCTTGCTGCGGTTTTCTGGCCTGCTTCTCATGCCCTGCGTTTCTTCTGTTCAGTATCTTGTTGTGTTGTTGGGCCACTGCTGCTGTCTGGCCTGCTCCTCCTCCTTTGCCTATCTCCTCTTTCAGTGCCTTGCTGTGTTGATGCTATTCCCCTTGTTGTCTTAGCCCTTGCTCAAGGTCTTGGGCTGTTGATGCTCCTTCTCTTCCTGTTTCTCTCTGTTTCTGATGTACGCCAATGAATGTTGGTATATAAAAGCAAATAAATAAATAAATAAATACACTCTATGCCTGAGGGGTTTGAATCAATCTTCTTGCTGTCTTACACCTCACTCAATTCCTCAGGGTGTTGGTGCAACTCTTTTTGATGCCTTACCCCCTCCTTCAGTGCCTGGGGGTGTTGATGCCACTGTCTTTGCTTCCATACCCCTCACTTGGTATTTTAGGGTGATGATGCCAATGTGCTTGCTGCCATACCACTTGCTATGTGCCTTGGGGTGTTCATGCCAATGTTTGTGTTACTTTTCCCTCTTTAGGTGCCTTGGAGTGTTCATGCCACTGTTGTTGGTGCTCTTTACCCATCTTTTGTTTCCTTGGGGTATTCACAGGCCTGGATTTAGGCACAGGCAACTGCTGAGGATGCCAAATTTTGAAAATATCAACTATCCAGGCCAAAGAGGAACCTGCTCCTGCTTGCTTTTTGGCCACGTGCCTGCAGATGCTTCAAAGAGGCACCACTATGGCATTCTGCCTATGGCACTAAAATCTTAACTCTGTCCATGGGTATTCATACCACTGTCTGTGCAGCTCTGTCCCCCTCACAAGGCCTTGGATATTTCATGCCACAGCTGGCACCACTTTTCCCCTCACTTGGTATCTTGGCATGCTGTACCCTCTGCTGCTGATGCCTGCCTGCAAGTTTCATTAAACTTGGACAGAAAACCCTAATGTTGAGTCTAAAATAGGATGCATTGCTTTCCCCAATTATGTTAATGGAAACGAATGAAACAAAATGACAAAATAAACGTATGAGCTTGGGAACTGAAAGGAACGAAACAAATACAAAATGGCAACTGAACCAATACAAAGAACCAAACCAAAAATGCTTTCTGTGCAGACCCCTAATGTATATTAATAATGGAAGAAGCTAAAAATAAATCCTATCTGCATTAATCTGAAGCTTTATATTTAAGTTGCAGTATCTTTTCATTAAAGGATGGGTGCTTACATCACATGTGAACCTTCCTCACAGATTTCTGTTCTGATTTTCATTTAATCTGTGAGGACAAAGGAGCATTTACAAGTTTGAAATTTCTTCAATTTAGTAGCTTCCGCTATTATGCAAATAATTGTGCTGATTGTCATCAGATCGCCATGCAGGCATCACAGTAATACATGTAAAGCATGAATACAGCATAGACAGCAGAAGAGTGGATCTTCATTGGAGCCCCATGCAGGTGTCACATTGATACTGATAAAGCATGAACACAACATGAACAACTAAAGAGCAGATTTTCAACAGAGCGGCATGCAAGCAACACTGATACAGAGTATAGCATGAATACAGCACAGACAGATGAATAACAGATCTTCATCAGAGACCTATGAAAGTATCAAATTGATACTGATAAAGCATGAATACAGCACAAACAGCCAAAGAATGGATCTTCATCAAAGTCCCATGCAGGCATCAAACTGATATATATATATATATATATGCACCATAGACAGGAGAAGAGCAGATCTACATCAGAACCCCATGCAGACATCACATTGATACTTATAAAGAATTAATACAGTACAGACAGCAGAAGAATGAATCTTCATCAGAGCCTCATGCTGGTGTTACACTGATATATGTAAAGCATGAATACAATATAATTTAGTCTCTTCTGCTATTATTCATGTAATTGTGCTGATTGTCATCAGATCCCCATGCAGGTATCACACTGATACATTGTAAGGCATGAATACAACATGGACAGCTGAATAACAGATCTTCATCAAAGCCCCGTGCAGGTGTAACACTGATGATAAAGCCTGAATACAGCACGGAGAGCTGAAGAGCAGCTCTTCATCAGAGGCCTGTGCAGGTGTCACACTGATATCCATAAAGCATGAACACAGCATGGACAGCTGTAGCAAGGACTTTCATCAGAGCCCCATCAGGATACAGAGAAAGTTGAAGCACATAGGAACATAAAAGATTTTGGCAGATAAGGGCCATTTAAGTCCCCTTTCCCCCCCCCCCCCCCCCGTAGCCTGCCCACTGATGATGCGTACTGGCAGTCACAAATCTTACTCGATATGTGGTCTTCTGTATTGGACTGGACCGCCGTCACCAAATCCTTGCCCATTCTTCCAAATTTTTTGTCATCTTTTATCTTATCTATGTCTGTCTGTTCTGTTGCAGATCTTAATACCGTCCATAATCTCCCAATATCTCTTATAAACACATTGAAGAGGACGTGGGCCTAGCACTGATGCTTGTGACTTCACTAAACCACCTCCTCCCTGTTCCTTCTTATTTGTCTCCTCTTTCCACTTATACAGTATATCTAAAGAAAGCACAAGCAACAGTGAGGAGTGGACTCAAGGAGGATATCTTTATACGCAAGGGTACATGGGCCAGCCCAGGAGCTCACTGGTGGTGCTTGCGCATTGTCAAGCAGAGGGGCCCCGTGTCTGGTTCTCCGCTGAGGTAATTTTGCTCCTCGGGATGCTTTGGAGGTAGTTGATCGCAGCCCTGGTTGGAGAGGGAGTTCTCGGTCATCGTGCCACAGTGACACCTAGTGCCCGGAACTGGGTCCCATGATTGCAGGGGCTCTGGAAGGAGCTCTGGAGCCATGACCCCCATCCGGGGACCGTCACAATACTGACCGAACTAAAGTTAATTTGGGAGGGAGGGGGAATATAACACAGGGGCTCCCGACTGAGTTGGAAGCCCCAAAGGAGCAGAAGGAATCTGCTGGGTGAAAAAAATAAAAATAAAAAACCCTCAAAAACACAACAATGTGTGTGTGTGTGCGTCCATGACAAAAGATGCACCCTTCTAAACCTAGAATAAATAAGAATAAAAATCTAAGACATTATATTAATACAAACAAAAGAAGAATTTGGAATACGGCCCAAAAAAGAAACACTAGGACAAAGAAACAGGCAAACTGGTGTTTTTTGTATTCTGCCCTTCTAATGCTCTCTTTCCTTTATGCCTTGGTCCTCAGGCTCCACATTTGTGATGTCTTCACAGCACCTAAAACTTAAACAGTAGTACTAACAAAACAAATTGTCGAAATAAAACAAACATATCATATAGATCCCCCATGGAAATCGTATTTCATTGTGGTGGTGGTTATGTGAGGGCGTAAAGTTTTTGAATGCGTTCCCTGCTTGGGCATTTCCAACACTTAACAGATTTTCTTTTTTAAATTTTTGGGCCCGACGGTTCCCTCCTCTTCCTTTGGACTTCCAGCTCAGTCAGAACCAACCTCTGCTGGGTCCAGCACCACAAGCTTTCATTCACAACTACCCCGGGGGATGTTTCTCCTGTTTTATGTCCCCTCCCAACTTACTTCAGACCAGAGACAGCTCCTCGGCTGGGAACCACGCACCAGGGCTCCTTCTGGAACTCCACATCCTTTTCTCCCTCCTCCCTCCCTCCCTCTCCTTTCCCAGGGGCTGTAAGCACTGACGCCCCCACCCCAGTCATCTGCATCTCCAGCTACGGCTGGGAAACAGAAAAGATCTGTCCCGGGAAAAGAACACAGCTCCTCCGCCTGGCAGTGCCTTTGAGCCAGAGGGCCGGCCCAATGAAATGTTATAAATCTAAGGAAATTGGAGGGTGGGGTGAGGTGCACACTGATGTACGGATCCTCACCAGAAACCCATGGAGTGGGCAGATGGGCACACGTAAAGTGTGAGGAAACGTGGAGCGCATCACACATGGCACGCACTTCAGCAAGATGATCTGACAGAACAGGTGGGGCGTGCCTAGATGCCACAAGGCCTATGCCATGTGTTGGAAACAGGCTCGCGAGACCCCAAGGAAGAGTGTGGGGGGGGGGGGGGGGGTGGAGGGCAGGGCGATAAAGTAAAATATATAGCTGCTTGCTCGAGAAAAGGCAGCCCCGCTACATACCCGGACAAGGACATCTGCTGTAATCAGATAACAGACACAGAAACTAACCATGATCAGCCATGATTCCGAGAATGGAAAAGTATCCCTGACCTTGGCGGGTAGCACAGTGCTGTGCCACCTTCCATAAACAGCACCTTAGTCACTTCGTCTGTGCGCATGTAGGCCTCAGCCTCAGACACTGGAACTACAAGTCTATCCATGCAATGGGACAAAACCAGCTCAGCCTGCCATGCAGCCATCTGGTGACCTGGCAGAAGGGGAGATCAATTAGCTCATACAATTTCTGAACTGACTGGAATGCTCTCTGCCTCTTGCTCACCTACAGTATGACTACTCAACGTAGAACAACAGCGGACCCCTAACCCGCTGTGGGGAAACCTTTTACAATATTCAGAAAACTCCTCAGATACTGTGAAAACACCATAACTTTATAAATGGAGGTGTGCTTTATGTTAAGATAGTAAGCACTGTGCACTTATTGTGCAAACATTTCCTCACTTGTAGCTTTCTCCTGTAGAAGCACGTATACAGCAGCACCCTTACACAATAAGAGGTGTCCTGTACTACAAGGCTCAGTTTTGCTCCCCCTTCTGGTCTCAGCATCTTCTAACAAATTGTAGAACAGATTGAAAGAAATGGCCATCTCTCTCTCAGTTCATATGAGCCTAGGCAGGAGCATTAGTAAGTGCACGTGTAAATTAAAAAAAAAACAAAAAACCTCAGAAGCCCAACAATGGATTAAGACTTGTGGCAGCACAGCAAACAAGTACAAATGTGCAAACTGGGTAGGCCAAATGGTCCTTTTTTGTTAACATTTTCTCTATTTCTGTGTATATCTATGGGAACAGAATTATAATGGGAGCACAGTTGAACAAGAACAAGTAAATAAATGTATATGTATGTATGTATGAACGGGTATGAGTATGTGTTGGGTGTGGATATCTCCACTACATGTGCATGCTGGTCTCATCTTTTGTCCTAAGTACATGTCTGTGTCATGTATAAGTGTATGCTTCCACTGATACTGAGTGTGTTGGGTACACATGCATTCTGTACCTTCAGCCCTTTTGTGTCATACTAGCCTTTGTGTGCAGCCCCTGGGTGTCTGGGTATCTGAGCTGTCCCTGGGTGTCTGGGCAGTCCCCATTGCGCCATATGAGTTCCTGCCTGTGGTCCCTTGACTTCTGGGTGCTCTACAGGCACTTACCTGTTGTTAAGGAGTGCAAGGAGCTCCCCAGCGTGGTACAGGTCGTTCCTGGTCACCCGGCTAAAGCGGAATTCATTGAGGTTGCAGAAGGTGATGGCAGGGAAGGTCATCATGGGAGCAGAGATCTCGTCTAGCTTGGTGACATGCGGGTATTGGAAATAATACTGGATCCTCTCAGTGCAAACAAACAGTAGCAGACCCAGTGACCCCAGGAAACAGGTGACCCACACAATCCTCTTGAAGGAGAACCTCTCAAAGGAGAAGATGTGAGAGAGGCCATGCAAGGTGGAACCACTGGCAAAAGCCTCAAGGCTAATGGGTTCCCCTCCTGCCACCTCCTGTTCTTCCACTTTGAGATCCATCACCGAAGATGTCCTTCCTAAATTTAAAAAAAAAAAAAAATTTAATTAAACATAAAACAGGAATAAATCTGTTGCTCTCTCCTGTTCTTTAGACTCAGATCAGTAGGGGCCCAAACCAACTTGCTTTTTAGGTTAGCCCACAATTAATAGGGGAGTCAGGTTAATTTATATATTGTGGATACCCTGAAAACTAGGTCTGTCTTGAAGGCTGTCTAAAGGGCTGGATTTGGGAAGCTGAGACCCCTGGAATGCCGGCTCCTGACTTTACAGTCACTGGTGTAAGTGAGAGGGGAAACACTCTCAGCCAGTGAAGCCTCCAAAGAAAAAAGAAAGGAGAGAGCGGGAAGAGAATATGAGTTATGAGCTCCCTGTTCCTCTTTCTTAAAAATTCTTCATTCTAATTTTGGCATTTGAAGTACGTTCTTTCCAATTTCTTAAGCTTCTGAAAAACTGGCCATGGATTTCTCAAGTCAAATCTAAATCCCTCCCCCACCACATACACAAACACACACACACACACACAGTCGCTCACACACTTAAATGTACACATACACTCAGACAGACACACACACACACACACTTTTATTCACACACATATCCATTAAAAAATACAAGTTCACCCACATACAAACACACACACACACTTTTATACACCCATATGTACACACACTCATTCACACACACTGAAACACACATTCACTCACATTCATATGTACCACACACACACACACGCACACACGTACACTCATATGTACACACACGCACAGTCTCCCCCGTTTACTGAAACACACACACACACACACACACACGTACACTCATATGTACACACACGCACAGTCTCCCCCGTTTACTGAAACACACACACACACACACACACGTACTCCCACAGGGGCAACCCCTGCGGCAGCGGCACCCGCCGCTTTCCCGCGCGCAGAGAGGCGCTCGCGCTCCCCTACCTGCAGACAGGGCCGGAGTGCGGAGGAGCCCGGCGGACGGATGGACGCGGGCAGGCGGCTCACTCGGTGCCTGAATTCAGAAGCGCAGGGACGGCAGCACATGCATCTCTCCGACGAGGCCTGAAGGGAGGGAGGGAGGGAGGAGGAGGAGGAGGAGGAAGGGGACTGGCAGCGGGAGCTGTGCCTGCAGCCTCACTCCCTGCCGCCGCCTGCCACAAGCTCCGGCTGCTGATGCTCTGTGCATGTGGCTAGCATGGTGCGTGCGTGTGTGTGTGTGTGTGGCTTTCTCTCCCCCTCCTCTCTCTCTCTCTCCCCCCCCCCCCCCCCCCCCCCCCATCCCCCAGCTGCCTTGGATCAATGCTCCACTCTTTACTTCTCACTCCCATCGGCTGCTTCCACACCTGGGGCCGCCGTCTCTCGCATGGATCGAATTGCGTCCCTGTTGGCGAAGCATCCTTGCCGTGGGCTACCTCTAGGATAAGATCAGCAGCAACAGGGCTGGCTAAGGAGGGGGCTTGACCCCCCCCCCCCCGAGGTCCCAGGCAGCCGGCTTCCAGCCGCGCACTGACCCCTGATCAGTGACGGTTGTGGGGGGCAACTAAAGATAGAAGAGTCACGGCAGCCAGTTAGGGACACGTCGGCCCCCTCCCAGGAATCTGCTTATGCCCCACAAACCCAACGCTAATGGGACCCAGAAGCCGAGCAGCAGCTTAAGAGGGCTGGAGACCTCCGAGCCGTGGCCCCCTTTGCTATGGGCAGGGCTGGGGTGGGAGGCTCAGGCACTACCATCCTCTCCTCCTGAACTCGATATTGCAAAGCAAAATGTTTCTTGATGTGCAAGCACTAGCGATCTCTGGCTTGAATCTGCTGTTGTAACTTATTTCGAAGGGGAAACTGGTTATTTCATTTCGAATAGATAGAAATACATACACACATACGCATTATAATTATTTATTTATGCACTTTTAATATACGTACATCCAATAAATACATCTTGTTCAGAAACAGTGATGAAATAGTATGATTTTAAAAGAAAAAGAGCAAAAACACAAAAAGAAGTAATAAGAAAAAAATCCCAATGCATCTCAGTCTACAAAAGAAAGGGATCCAATTCTAAACCCCAAGAAAACAGTGGCGTAAATAACAGACGATAGCTGCAGGGGACATACATAACTGTTCAGATATCATGTATATTTTTCCTATTCAAAGTGAAATAGACAATTTCCCAGGTTTGGTTGCATGCCTCTTTCTTTCCTTTTCCTTTCTTGTCCATTTTCTCTTTTCATTCCTTTCCTTTCATATCTCCCCCCCCCTCCCCCCCATCATATATCCTAAGAGCATAAGAACTGCCATGCTGCGTCAGACCAAGGTCCATCGAGCCCAGCGTCCTGCCTTTGACAGTGGCCAATCCAGGTCACAAGTACCTGGCAGATCCTGTAGAGCAGATCTGATTCCTGTACTCACTCCCGGGTACAGCATGTGTCCTGCATGTTCCCGGAGTCCTCCTATCGCCTGTCCTCTGTCCTCTTTCTTTGCTTCCCTGTCTTAGCTCTGGCTGCACTCATTAACCTCTACGTCTCTCTCTCCCCTCTGTCTGTGTCTCCGACTCCTCCATTAACCTCTCCCCCCCTTCCATCTCTCCCTCTAGAGGCCAGGGGATACTACAATGAATCTTTGTGGGCTGGGACATTGTTCTGAGGATACCAGTGTCCTGCTTATGCAGGCATAAGTAGAGGGTCCGAGTGAGAATTCAGATTTAGATAGCTTTGTTGGCGTGACAGTTTTACATGTGTTGCCAAAGTAATACATAAAATAAAAAGAGGGAAGAAGATTGTAAAATATACTCACACAAGTGTTTGGCAGCCAGAAGACAAATGGGCCGATACAGTAAAGGTCGTGGGAGAGCGGGTGAACGCACAGGCCACGCTCCTGTGCGCACGATTCTGTATTCAAATGAGGGCCCGCGGCAAAAAGAGGCGCTAGGGACACTAGCGTGTTCCTAGCGTCTCTTTTTGGACAGGAGCGGCGGCTGTCAGCGGGTTTGACAGCCGACGCTCAATTTTGCCGGCGTCGGTTCTCAAACCCGCTGACAGCCACGGGTTCGGAAACCGGACGCCGGCAACTTTTTTTTAACTTTCTGGACTTCCGACGTAATATTGCCTTGATATTAAGTCGGAGGGTGCACAGAAAAGCAGTTTTTACTGCTTTTCTGTGCACTTTCCCGGTGCCCGTAGAAATTAGCGCCTATCTTTGGGTAGGCGCTAATTTCTGAAAGTAAAATGTGCGGCTTGGCTGCACATTTTGCTTTCTGAATCGCGCGGGAATACCTAATAGGGCCATCAACATGCATTTGCATGTTGCGGGCGCTATTAGGTTCGGGGGGTGTTGGACGCACGTTTTCGACGCGCTATTACCCCTTACTGTATAAGGGGTAAAGCTAGCACTTCGAAAACGCGCGTCCAATCGCGGGTTAACAGTGCGCTCCTCCGGAGCACATTGTACTGTATCAGCCTGATTGTGCAGTACAGAGGTCTTTATGCACTATTTTTACCCCTTATATCATAGCGATATTAAGTCAGAGGCCCACGGGTCCGTTTTCCGGCGCTCGCCGGCTCTCCCGCAGCTTTTACTGAATCGGCCTGATAGTGAGAAGTGGAAGTAGGATTGGCTTTCAGGGTCCCAGACTTCACAACCCTGGGATTTAATCAACAAAACTGGAAAGGCGTTCTTTACCTCCAGCCCTTATCAGGGATGAAATGCACTCAGGATACCGTATACTCCCACCTCCACACCATCTCCTCTTCAATAATTTTTTTATGAGTGGTAAGGGGGTGGCAGGAGTACACGCTGAGTGCATTTCTTCCTTGCTGAGTGTACCTCTCGCCATCACTAACCCATCCCAATCTCATGCAGCCCTCTCACTCTCATTCTGTACTCCCCACCCCAGTCCTGCGGTGGGGTCTCTCCCCTACACCCCTACTCCCTGGTGCAGTCCTCTCCCTCCACTTACTTCTTTCTTCTCGCCCACTCACCCCTTCCTTTCCCCCCACCCATTTACCTCACCATTCTCCCAACTCTTCTCCATACTCCCCTCTAGCCACCCACACACACACACACACACACACACACACACACACACCTCTACCCTCCTCGCTTCTTCCCCTACCTCTGCACATCTACTCATCACCTCCCTGCCAGCTGCAGCACTCTCACAGTTCCTCCTACTCCTTAGCTGTTGGACCCTAGGGAATCTCCACCAGCTCGGCTGCTCCAGACTGTGATTTTTTTTTTCTTTAGCTGACAGGGCTGGGGATCCCCTCCCCCCCCCCCCCCCCCCAAGCCAGTCTGATCATGCGGCCCACTCTTCCTGCTCTTCTTCCTTCGTCCTTATACACCTGTGGGTGCATGGATAGTTTACTCATGTATCTTTCCATTGCCAGGAAAGTTTCGTGCAAAAACTGTCCACACATGCACAGATGAAAAAGGACACAGATGGGCAGAGCCTGTTGATAGGAAAATCATTCCTACAGTACTTCACTGTAAAAAAAAAAAAAAAATTCCTAAAAATTATTTTTTTTCCATTTTGTGTCTATGAACACATTTTGTTATTTGATACCACCTAGCGTGTTCTAGACTACACTGTTAAGTAGATGGCAAGTGTTAGGGGGGAACTGGGACAATGAGCGAGGAAGGCAGATAACAACCTCTGAATACAGTTCACCCCACAGCCTGAGCACAGAGCGTACGCAGAAGAGGTCAGACGGCAGCGTAACCTTTCAGTTCTCTCTGAAAGGTTCTGATTGATATTTGTTTCTTCTGGATGTGATCTGTGGCTCCCTTGCTCTCTTCTCGCTGTTGGGGAAAACACTACCCCCTTGTGGTGCAAACATGTTATCACTCAGAAATGTTCCCCTGTCTCCCCCCCCCCCCCCCCATCCCAGGAAACGGCAAATCTGGAATGACTGAGTGATGCCGCTTACCCTCTCTCCCTCAAACCCCATAATCAGGCTCCCTGCAACCACGTGGGGTTTGACTATAGCTAAAGAGGGCAACATAACAAATATAACATAACATAACATAACTTCCACCAGCCTAGGAAAGCACCCCCACCCCCCAGCTTGTCTCTCTCGCTCCCTCCCCAATGCAAAAGTCAGCCTGATAACTTCAAAAGACTGCACAAATGTCTGGAGGAGAAATGGATGCCTGGCATGTGACGAAGCCATCAGAGATGCTCCAGCCGAGAGGGGAAGGGTGAGAGGGAGGAGAGAAAGGGAAAGAGAGGCAGAGCTGAGGAGGGGAAAGAAAAGCGGAGAGTCTGTGAGAGTGGAAAACGGAGAAACTAGAAAGCCCAAGAGGAAGATGGATGTGCTTCCAATTCTTTTCACACTTAAATCCTCAGGGTTGGAAAAGTATTCATTCAGGGTCTTATCTGGGGTCAGCAAGGCATTTCCTTTCCAGCTATGCTGCAGGATCAGCTACAGGTGCAAATAGCCTCTGGGGTACCATGTGTGACAGAGATAGGCCACTCTAGTCCTAGAGTGCTGCAAACAGGTCTGGTTTCAGGATATCCACAATGAATATGTATAAGATGTATTTGCATACAATGGGAGTGAATGCAAATCTTTCTCATGTGCATTCATTATGGATATTCTGAAAACCAGACCTGTTTGTGGACCTCGAGGATCGGAGATGCCTACATGTAACACAATCTGAAGAAGACTGGACTCAATGGAGTCCATTCCTATCACACGAATTGATCGATAAAGGTTTTTTGTTGTAGAGAATAAGTGACAAGAAGAAACTCAGAACGTACACTTAGGAAGAGCATCACTTGATAGAGCTGAAGCTTCACAGACCACAGCTCAACTCCAGGCCTTGGGACATAGGCACCCCCCTCACCCCCTTCACCCCCACCCCCAACCCCACCATCAGGCAAGGGATCTCCCCACCTAGTTCTTGCATGACTTGCATCTAGACAGGACTTGCCAGACCTGTCAGATTTTCAGGCTATCCACAATGAGATAAATTTTGCATTTGTTGTAGATATCTTGAAAACCCAGTTGGCTGTGAGGTCAAGAGGACACATTTGGGAAGCCCTGATCTAAAAGAAGAAAAATCATGTGTGGCCATTATTTTTAAAAAACCCCACCCATTTTATTTAAAAAAAAGAAGTGTGAAATGCAAGAAATATAATATCTTGGCTAAAGACAGAAAGGAGAACTAGGACAGAGACTGAAAGAGACAGCAACAGAGTCAAGAGATAGGGCAAGGTGATAGCAAATGACGACAGATAAAGACCAACATGGTCCTTCCAGTCTGCCCACTAGAGAGTAATTCAATTTGGGATATAAAGTCCCTTATACAACCCAGCCCCAGCTCCTGCTCTCCATGCCTTTTACTTGCCCTCATAACCCTTTTGCCACCTCTATCTCTGTCCCAAGCATGCCCAAAATCTGCCAAAGTGACGGCCTCCACCACCTCTGCTGGTAGGTTGCTTTAGGCCTTACCATCTTCAGCTTCGCTTCTAGCAAAACCAGTGCTTACGCCAAACACCCACACCCCCTTCTCTATCTTATTACCATGTTTTTGCAATGATCCTTCTCAAAGCCACCAAGGATCATGACGCTGTGGCAAAAAAAAAAAAAAAAAAATCCCACCTCCCCATGCCCCTGAAATTTGGGGTTTAACCATGGCCCTTCTATGCAGGTCCTCCCAGCCTTTTCTTTTTTTTTTTTTAAAGTCCGATCAGTTGTGCCACATGATTGTAACAATTGCTCCATGAAGGTTTACCCCCAAGGTTTTTTGGAGGTCCGATGCAATTGTATCACTGCTGTTTAGAGTTGAACTGTCACTCTGTGCAGATTGTCCCAGTGCGTTCCTGCAAGCACAAAGCAGTCATACCATTGCCTTTATGGGGTGAAGTGCTACGCCACACAGGATCCCCCAGTACTTCATTACCATCCTCTTGTTTCCGGGGATCCTCTGTGTTTGTTGTTCCACTGTTTTTAAAATCCCGTTACTATTTTTAACTCCACCTCCTCATCCAAAAGAGTATTCCAGGCATCCACCGCCATTTCTGTGGAAAAAAAAAAATATTTCCTTATGTTGTCCCTGAGTCTACCCCCTAAGGAGCTTCATAACATTTCCTTTGCCAGACCTTTAGTTCTACAACTTCCTTTCATTTGGAAAAGATTTACTTCTTGTACGTTAATGCCTTTGAGATAGGGCCATTCTTCCAAGGTCAAATTGGAGCAATTATCCCGGGCCTGAGCTGCCATTGTAGTTCTGCGCCCAACAGCCTTTTGGGAAAGCCAGCAGGGTGAATCTGATCATGGCGGGAGCTCCCGCCACTACTCCTGGGCTCTGACTGGTTCCATAGCCAGATGCCATTGCCTCTCTCTTGCTCTCCCCTCCGGTGGATCTTTTCTTCGCAGCCCACGGTCTTCTCACTACTCCTCCACTTGCTGGCCTAGCAGCCAGCTATAAATAAACTTTAGGGCTGGCAGGGCCTTACTATCCAGGCTGCTGCCTCTGAAAGGGGCACTATCCCAACTGAAACAGGTAAAGAAAAAATATCAGCTGGCTAATGCTGCAGCCATTGGGGCTGCCAAAGTATCTAGGCCCCTTAAAGGGGCAGTGCCCTTGCTCCTTAGCCTCGGTGGGAGGGAGGCAGAGTGCCCCCCTCTACCCCCTGCTCATCTACCTCCAGGGAGTAGAGGCCAGATTCTCCCTAGGCCCCACACCTGCCCTACAGTCAGCCCTGCTTCCAGCTATTTAAATATTTCTGTCATCATACCTGGGAACTATTGAGCTGTGATCACCCTGAGATTTGCTATTGATTAGCTGGGGGGGAGGTGGAGGGAGGGGGCGAGTGAGGAATAATGCATATATGCTTTCTCTCTTCCACTCCCCTCCTCTGATCCACACACCCTCTCTCCCCCCACGTCCAAGGATGAACCCAGCAGTTCTTTTGCTTTATCTCTCCCTGATCCCAGCACTCTTTGCTCCCATCCCCCCTATAGGTCACAGCTCCCTGACTCTACCCTTATCCGAGTCCCATCATGTCCTGGAATTACAGCTGCAGACCCAGTTTGTTCACCTCTCCATTTTCTCCCCACATGCAGGCTCACCCCTCTCCCCCCTGCTCCTGTTGGAGGAGACGCTGTAGAGCAGAAAACAATTGCTTCTGCTCACTTCTCCAGCCCTTCTCCTCCTCCTGTTCCCTGTGGACTTCCTGAAGGAGAGGAGCTGAGGCAGTGGACAAGAGAGGCCCGGGAGCTTTTGTAGTGTCTCCCCTACAGACCCACCAACTGGTGTAGATTCCCCGAGTCTATTATATCCGCCTTGTCTCTTCTCTCTTCCAGGGTATACGAATATTAAGGTCTCCTTCAGCCTCATTTCGTAGGGCATTTGGTGCAGAACCTGCACCATTTAGGATGCCTTTATCTACCCTGTCTATAGGCTTTCTGAGGTATGGCTTTCAGAACCGAACCCGCTAGGTGAGGTCTGATCACCGACCTGCACAGAGGCTTAATCATTTTCTGATTGGTTATGCCTCTCCCTGTCACTCCGGCGGGCGTCTCTCTGGCTCTGGCCACCACCTTAATCCTCTGTTTTGCTATTTTATGATAAGGTGGTGGCCAGAGCCAGAGAGATGCCGGGGTGAACAGGAAGGGGCATTGTCAGCAGACAAGGAATGAAGTGATGATAATGCCTCTTTACAGGTCAGTGGTCGGACCTCACCTAGAGCACAGAATCCAGTTCTGGAGGTTGTATTTCAGAGGTCTTTAAGAAGCCTTTCTTTCTCTGAAAGCTTGGGGATACACAGGCTTTAGATGTATCAGTTCGTTGCACTGGGTGCAGAGAAGTAACAATCAGTTTAAGGGGGAAAAAAAAATCACTGGTAACTCCCCCGGCAGCAAAATCAACCTCATGCATTCGGAGGGAGGGAAAGGAAACGGGGATCAGCCTTTGTGTTTCCTCTACTGCCGAGCACAGAGGCACAACAAGGACAGCGCGGGGACCTCTTCAGAAGCTGCACCCCCACTCCTCCAGTCAAGGTCAGGGATCCCAGTCAAGGGATTCACTGCCTTTCGGGAAACAAACTGGAGATATCAGTAGAAATTGCAAACTCTCCTCCATTCCGTCTGTCTCTCCCATCCTCTCTCTCTCTCTCCTTCCCCTCATTTTTTTGTGCCTTCTGCCTCTTTCCTCCTCTCCTCCCTGTCTCTTTCATTGTCTCCTTTCTCTCTTTCTTTGCCCCATCCTCTCATCTTACATGCCTTAGCCCCTCTGTCTCCCCCTTGATTTCTTTCTTCCCCCCCCTTTGCCTCCATCTCTCTCTGCAGTCTCTGAGGGACCCCCCCAAACCCCGCTTCCTCTCTCAGAGGACAGACATTTGCAGGCTGTTATGCATTCTGACTATCGAATGAAGCTGATGGCAGCCATCCACCAGGGCTATGTACTATCCTAATGGACAATCTGCTGCAGGAGATTAGCATTTATTAAAAGCAAAGTGTTTTTCTAATGAATTGGAACTTGCTGTATATGTGTGTGTGTGTGTGTGTGTGTGTGTGTTCATGCTGTGCACTGCTGCGCAGTGGACTTGGATGCAGCTCCTAGACTTGGGGCACACTCCTATGGCTGGCCAGGACTGGGGATGTTGTGGTTTCTTCCAGAGTACCTTCTTGGCCCTTTCCATCTGTTTCGTGCGGTCTGTAGCTAACACCGTCCGTCCGTCATTCTTCCACAGTGAAACTCGTGTCCCTGTTGCATGGATACCTAAATCCCTTAGACGCTGCTGTGGATCCAGGCTAAGCTGTCATGCACCTGGTAGTCACATGTTTTCTGGGCAGGACCAATGCAAGAGCATTTGGCCCCCTAAGCAAACCGTCAGTCATGCATCCCCCACTTCCCATTCCCGTTTACTTACTGGTAGCAGCTCCTGCGCAGCGCTCTCATCTTTGGCAGTATTGACTCTTTCCTTCTGGACCTCATGCTGGCAGGATTTTGCTGCCACCCCCCCCCCAAATTTTGGCGCACTGGGCAAAATTCTGGTTTTCCTAATGGGTGCACCGGCTCTGTTTCTGAGGCAGAAATGTGTGCGTGATCTCCCCCTTCCCATAAGACCTGTGTCACCCGCTGCCCCAGCTCCCAGCTGCACTTGGTCTCGTCCAGTGGGGCATTCCCCCGCACAGCTTCAGGAAGCAGCGATACTGTGTGGCCGTCGTGTCTGTTTTGTGTATTAGCCATCTGAGTCCTCGGCTACTGTGTAAGAGAGAAAGCAGGGAATCGTAGCCATTGTACAAGAAGGATATCTAGTGAATTGTTGTACAATAGCAGAAGTGAAAGTTCATTAGGACACACAGTGGCAGGGCCGGCGCATCCCAATAGGCGACTGCTTAGGGCGCCAGCCATTAGGGGGGTGGCAAAAAGCAGCCATGTGGAGCCATGAGCAGAGCCCATCCCACTCACCGCCGAGAGGAGTAAAGACTCAGCGGGCTGTGAGTGGCAGAGACTGGGGGGGGGCTGCGAGCGGCACCCATCCTGCTCGCAGCTGAGAGAAACAGAGTCTTGGTGGGCCAGAAGCGAAGCCTCTGTTTATGTGTAAGTATGTGTGTGTGTGTCTGTGTGAGTGAGAGGGAAAGTGTGTGTGTGTGTGTATGAGAGAGCAATGGTGTTAGTGAGAGAGAGAGGGAGGGAGCCTGTGTCAGGGTGCATGTGTGAATGAGACAAGGATCCTTAGTGTGTAAGAGAGAGAGGGGGCCTGTCTGAGTGAATGAGGTCGGGGCCGGAGCCAGGGCTGGACCAGGGGGGTGGGGAGGGGGTTGGGCGCAAGGCAGAAGCTTGGCCTAGGGCACTTAATACCCTTGCACCGGCCCTTCACAGTAGTGCTTGTGCAACACTAACTTGAAAAAAAAAATGCCATGAACCACTCAAAATGAACTTTTCAAGACCTGACAGCCACACAAACTCGAAGAATCACCAGTGCTTCAAAATTGCTTCACATCTGTTGTGTGTAAAAATAATAAGCTGTATTATGTAGTGCTTTATACCATGGTTTTGTTTATTTTTTTTTTTTTTTACATTTTAAAATGTTTTAAGTAATTTGACTGGATATGTGTCTACTCCCCTGAGAGGAAACCGAACTGGTAAGCTTTCCTCAGAATCTCCAGATTCCTACAGCTTAAGGAGCGAAGTTACATTTCTGGGGAACAAGGAGAACACAGAGAAAAATGATACAGCCGCTAAACCATGGCTTCAAAAACCCTCCACTCCGAAGAAACCCATAAAAGTAGCAGGGTAAGAGGAAGAGGTTTACGGGAAAGGGAAGGTGAGGGGACAGCCGTGCCCAGGGGAAGAGAAAGCGTGGCCTCTCCGCAAGCTGCAGTCACAGGAGAGGGAAGCATCTAACGCACTGTAGCACACTCCTTGTTTTAAGCTTCTCCGGCCCCCATCCTCATCATCATTATTATTATTTATTTATTTATTGCTGTAAATCCCTAACTGCAGCCCACTTTCCTCCTCCTGACAATAACAGGTGCTGCTTTTGTTTTCTCCCGCTGAACCCTTAAGGAGAGGAAGCTGCTGGGACACAGACTGCTGCTGCTCCCTGTCCAGCTTTCCTCTGCAGCAGAGAGGGTGAGAGAGGGGAGACAGGTGGCTACGGACTAGGGGGAGGCCAGCTGAGAGGCGGTGAGAGACAGCTAGATGGCAGATAAAGGGAAAGATTATTTATTTTCATAGCTTGTGACTCTGGGGAGTTTTAACTTTCAAAGTGTAATAACTGGCACCCGAAGGGTAGCAGTCCTTTACTTATGTTAACAATATATTCTGCAACATTTAACAAATGGTTTGTTTTTTTTTAATACATTTTGCTATTTTTTGGGGCCAGGGGTGGAAAACTGTACACTCTGTAACTTTTTGCTTTTCCACCCAGCCCTGCCCTACTCTGCATCCATCTCAAGGGCCTCCTGGGTGCTCTACTCCCCCCCCCCCCCCCATATCCCCCCATATGGTGACCCTGAGCTGGGAGGGCGAGCTGACAGCAGGTGAGAACCTCTCCTCCTGCCTGTGGACGTCTATGGGAGCTCAAGGAGGCCCTGGGGAGGGAGGGTCGGATGGGCACTCCTTGTCGTGTTGGGGTCCAAATGGGTTTCTTGTTCTGACATAAGGGTGTGCATGGAAAAAGTTTCACGTTTTCATTTTGTCTGGTGTTTATTTTCATTTGGTTTGCTTTTTTTTTTAGAAATTAAATAAACATCAATGAAAAAAAAAAGAAGAAAAGAAAAAACGAAAAAAGAAAAGGAACGGAAGGGTCCTCCCCTCACTGAAACCCCCTGTCCCCAAGGAGCGTTGTTAGATTCGTGGACCCTTGGGTCATCTGAGACGGACGGTGATGCACTGTGAGCCCACAGTGCACGTTGCAGCCGGGAGGCGGTGCTGAAGAGCAGGGCCGGCGGAAGCATTAGGCGAACTAGGCGGTCGCCTAGGGCGCCAGCTTCCCGGGGGCGGCACTGCCCCGGTAAAATTAAGAGAGTCGTAGCCTGCCCCGGTAAAAATAAAAGAGCTGCATTAAGCCGCCGCCCACCCCCCCGATAAAAATAAAAGAGCCGCTGCCGGCAGCCCGCCCCTGCCCCGCGTGCAAAAAAAAAAAAAAAAAGCTGTTGCATCCGCGGCTGCCCTTTTCTTCTTCCCGCCCCCCCCCCCCCCGACCCGGAACAGGAAGTGATGCGCGGGAAGCAGTGGCGTAGCCACGGGTGGGCCTGGGTGGGCAGGTGCCCATCCAACTTAGACCCAGGCCCACCCAACTGGCACCAGAACTGCAAGGCTGTCGCGGGATCCCATCCCCGCGACAGCGAACAAGAGAACCCATGCCTCGCGCGCCATCACGGCACATATGGGGAAGCGCTGCTGCGGCCGTATGGCCAACCGGTCTTCCTGTTCGGGGGGGGGGCGGGGGAGCGGAAGCGCCGCGCGCAGCTTCCGCTTCCTCCCCCCAATGCAGGAAGATCAGCTGCCTCTCCTGCTGCCACCCGTTCTCCTGCTATCTTCGGACCAAACGGCCCGCCGAACTTCCTGTTTGGGGGAGCGGAAGCGCCGCGCACAGCTTCCGCTTTCTCCCCCAAAGCAGGAAGATCAGCTGCCTCTCCTGCTGCCACCGGCCTCCTGCTATCTTCGGGCGTCGGGCCGTACTGCCCGCCGATCTTCCTGCTTGGGGGGGGGGGAGGGAGGAAGCGGACGTTGTGCGCTGCGCTTCCGCTCCCCCCCCCCCGACAGGAAGTTCGGCGGGCAGTACGGCCCGACGCCCGAAGGTAGCAGGAGGCCGGTGGCAGCAGGAGAGGCAGCTGATCTTCCTGCTCTGGGGGAGAAAGCGGAAGCTGTGCACGTGCTTGAATGTGTATGTGTGGATGAGAATGGGAGTGTGTGTGGGTGAAAACTGGAGCCTGGGTGTGTATGTGGGTGAGAATGGAAGCTTGAATATGTGGGTGAATGGGAGCTCGAATGTGTGTATGTGTGGTTGAGAATGGGAGCCTGGGTTTGTGGGTGGGTGAGAATGGGAGCTTGAATGTGTGTATATATGGGTGAGAATGAGAGCCTGGGTTTGTGTGGGTGGGTGAGAATGGAAGCTTGAATATGTGGATAAGAATGGGTGCTTGAATGTGTGTATGTGTGGGTGAGAATAGTACCTTAAATGTGTATATGTATGGATGAGAATGGGAGCTTGAATATGTGTGGGTGAGACTGGGAGCATGGGTTTGTGGGTGAGAATGGGAGTCTGGATTTATGTGTGTGGGTGAGAATGGGTGCCTGGATGTGCGTCTGTGTGTGTATAAGAATATAAGCCTGGGGAGGGGTGAGAAAGTGAGAACTTGAATGTGAGCTTGTGGGGGGGGGGGAGAGTATATGAGAGTGACAGCTTGAGTGTGTGAGAGGGAGTCTGTGAGAGAAAGCGTGTATGTGTGTGTGTGTGGGGGTGTGTGTGGAAGGGAAGAAGACAGTAATAGAAGAAAGACACTGAAAAGGAATTAGGAAATGAGCTATAAGGGAAAAAATGGGAAAAAGAGACCAGGACCAACTGATTAGAAAAATACAAAGATCAGACAACAAAGGTAAAAATATATATCTATATTTTGAGATGTTAGCAATTTAAATATAAGCAACACAACCGCTCTCTCAAAATTTATGGACAGGTAGGAGCCGTGTATAAAATCGTAATAATAAGAAGGCTAAAGTACCACAAATCACCGTGAATTATGTTTGTATCATTAAGTAAACCTCATACTTAGGCGTAGATGTGAATGCTATGCTGCATAATTTGGCATTATTTATCAGTAAAAAAACAACTAGTAGACCTGCATGCCTACAGCCCACCCATGTTAACCTTGTGCCCACCCAAAAAATCAATTCTGGCTACGCCACTGGCGGGAAGGAGAAAGAGCCGTGCCGCATGAAAAAATAGCGGCGACAGCAGCATCGGCCCCTGAGCAATTGAAGCAGCCGGTAATCGGGAAAGGAGTCAGCAGCACGAGCCTCCTGCGGCCGATGGGATTCTTCCTTCTTGGCCTGTGGGGGCTGGAGGAGGCTGCAGCAGCTACCATTTGTTCTCGGGGGGGGGGGGGGGGGGGGGGGGGGGAAGTGAGTGAGAGAAAGAGAGAGAAGCAGCCAGCTAGCCTGTGTGTGATTGAGAGCCTGTGTGTAAGTGAGAGAATGTATTTGATCGAGAGCATGTGTGTGTGATTGAGAGAAACTGGTCAGAGAGCTGATGTATGTGTATATGTGAGAGACAATGAAAGTGACTGCTCAGAGAGATGACTGATGTGTGAGAGTGTGAGACAGTCAGGGATGTGACTGATGTGTGTGTGTGTGTGTGTGTGTGTGTGTGTGTGAAAGAGAGAAAAAGCATGGAAGTGAGAACTCTGGGTATGTGTGTGAGAAAGAGAAAGTGATTATGGGAATGAGAAGCCTGTGCATGTGGAGAGAACAAGCATGGGAGTGAGAGACTGGTGAGTGTGTGTGAGAAAGAGAAAGTGATTATGAGAGTGAGAAGCCCATATATGTAAGTGGAACACGGGCGTGGGAAGCCTGTGTGTGTATGGCATGAGAGAAACTGTTCAGGAAGGTGACTGGTGTGTTTGTCAAAGACTGTTTGGGAGGTGATTGGTGTGTGAGAGACAGAAACTGGTCATGGGGGCATGACTGATATGGTGTGTGTGAGAGACAGAAACTGGTCATGGGGGCATGACTGATATGGTGTGTGTGAGAGACATGGGCCCTAAGGAAGAGGACCATGAGTATAGAGCTTAGCCACTACTGCTGCTTCTGGTGTGTACTACAGCCTGCATGGAAGAGGAGTAAGAGAGCTGCTGGAGGGGGTAAGTAAAGATGGCTTTTTAAGTTTATTTTTCTTGATTGACTGCCATTTTAATTATTTAATATTATGTGATGTGTCTGCTTTTTTTGTTTGAGCAACAAGTATAGCTTTGGTTTATGTTTATTTTATTTATTTTTATTTATTTATTTATAAAAGAGTTTCTATACCGTCGATAAGACAAATCATCTCAATGGTTTACATGGCATAAAAAATGTCAAATAAGTGTTCTGTTATAAATACAGACTTCGTTATTTTCATTAATGCACAATGTAAGTTAATTATGTGTGGAGGCGGGGGGGGGGGGGGGGCGGCATAGCTGACGTTTCGCCTAGGGCGCCTAATACCCTTGAACCGGCCCTGCTGAAGAGGTGGTCCTGGGAAGGCTTCACCTCTGGAATCCGGAGGTCCCCTCAGAAGGAGCCCGTAGGGATCCGGGCCTCTTGGACTTAGGCGAGATCCTCTGCGACCGAGGACCTGAAGAGAGATCCCGAAGAGGTAGTCCAGTGAAATGGCTGAGCCAAGAGGTCAGAAGAGACTTCACCCTCGGAAGCCCACGGTCCCCCCGGGAGGAGCCCATGAGAACCCGAGCCACTGGGACTTAGGTGAGACCTCCTGGCAGGTGAAGAACCGGATACCTGTGGAAGGCAAGAGGTCAGGAGCCGGAGTCCAGCCAGGGATGGAAACTGAAGCTGGAGTCAGTGGACAAGCCAAGGTCGGAAGCCAGAAGTCAGAAGCTGGAGTCAAAGCCAGGGACGAAAACTGAAGCCAGAGTCAGTGGACGAGCCAAGGTCGGAAGCCAGAAGTCAGAAGCCAGAGTCAAAGCCAGGGGCGGAAGCTGAAGCCGGGGTCAGTGGACGAGCCAAGGTCGGAAGCCAGAAGTCAGAAGCCAGAGTCAAAGCCAGGGGCGGAAGCTGAAGCCGGGGTCAGTGGACGAGCCAAGGTCGGAAGCCAGAAGTCAGAAGCCAGAGAGGTCAGAAGAATCGCAACACAACTCAGGAGAAAGAATCTCGTTGCAAGGCAGGGCATTGAGGCAGCTGCAGGGTTTAAATATCCCTGCAGCGTCTGACGTCATCTCTAGGGCTGTCCTTCGTTTCCCGCGCTGGCCCCTTTAAATCCGGAGCCCTCTGCGCGCGCTAAGGGGGCGGGGCCAGGCACCGAGGATCGGTGGCGTCTCCCTTGCAGGGGGAACGCCGCGGCAAGAGCCAGGTCAGGCCTAGACGGCCGAAGAAACCTTCCAGCGGCCTGGGCCGGCCCCAAGGTAGGTGGAGGGACCGGGACTGGCCGGGGACCGTAACAGCGTAGGCATTTAAAAAATGGAACCTCCCCCCACCCTCCAGGCCTTCCCTTATTCCCCCAATCCTTCCAGGAGTCCTCTTATCCCTATCTGTGGCATTTCCAAAATTCAAAATGGGGCAGGAGCTGTCCCCAGGTGCTCCTGCCCCTCCAGGCCCATTTTCAAAATGGCATGTGTCTCGAGATACTGAGCCTGAGGGCCGACTGGTGCCATTTTGAAAACAGGATTCAGCAGGGCAGGAGCTATTCGGGATGGCTTCTGCCCAATTTTGAATTTGCAGGTGCCACAGATGAGGTAAGAGGACCCTGGAAAGGGTGGGGGTCAGGGAAGGCCCGGGGGGGGGGGGGGGGGAGGAGGAATTGGTTTCAATTTTTAAATGTTCTCAGCACAGAAGGGTTGGGTTTTTTTCAGTTTCCAAAACAAAAGGAAACAAAAAATTCTAAAATGTTGGCAGTATTTCTTTTTTTAATGAAATGAAAGAAGGTTTTTCGATGCGTTTTTCATTTTGTTAGAAATAAAAGCGGGCATCCCTATTGTGTCATGGTGACTGAAGGGGAGATCAGGGTCTGCGTGGCACTGTTGTGTCGAGCAGGTGATGTCACCGAAGAGGCTCGTGTACTGACCCTGTCATGCAAGATCAGCACGCTAGCCCTTTTCACCCCACGCCTGTGGGTTATTAACTTTCTCACAAATATATGGCTGTGAGGAAGTTAAGAACACATATTGGGGGGGGGGGGGGACAGTTTAAAAGCTCAGCATCCTCCTCATGTAAACAACTGACATGCAGTTCATTTATTCCTGAGTCACGTGGCAGCAGGACATATTCTGGTGCACCACCAACTTCAGCAGTCACCCTAATGCTTTGCCAAGTGGCCCAATGCAGGATTCACAGATAGAAGGTAGGTCCTGGATGTGGTTTAAGGCCTCTAGCCAAGGATTGTTGCTGGATGTGACTCAGGAATAAATGAAGTGCATGCCAATCGTTTACATGAGGAGGGCACTGAGCTTTTAAACTGTTTCCCCCGCCTTCGCCCTCCCCCCCCCCCCCCCCAAGAAATGTGTGTTATTAACTTCCTCACAGCCTTATATTTGTGAGAAAATTAATAACACACAGGGATGGGGTGAAAAAGGCTAGCGTGCTGATCTTGCATGACAGGGTCAATACATTAGCTTCTTCGGTGACCCTCCCACATCACCTGCTCGACACAACAATGCCAGGCAGACCCTGATCTCCCCTCCAGTCACCATGACACAATAGAGATGTGTGGCGTTATTTCTAACAAAATGAAAAACGCATCAAAAAAACCTTGGTGAGGGGGGAGAAATAGGGAGAAGGAAAAAGGATAAAAATAGTAAAAAATTAAATTACATTAAATTAAAGAATATAGCTATCTTGTTGATCCTTCCGAGTACTATAAGATGGGAGTCTGCTACCTGCAGCATTCAGGAAGATGACCATGAGCTGGCCAGGACCGGGCAGGAGGAGAAAGCCCTGCCCCAAATGGGCATCCACCTCACAGCAGCTAAGGCTGCTCCCCTCACACTCTCTCTCCAGGGAAAGCAGAGCCAGACGGCAGAATGCGTGCAATTAATGGCAAGAAGAGAGGTAATCAAAGGAAGGTGTGAATATTTAAGCGGCTAATTAGAGACGCGGCAATCTTCATTTCTGTGAGTCTGAGAAAGGGGGGGTGGTGTGTGAGGGCTTTCTTTGCAGCTGCTAGGGGCTCTGCCTCCTCCCGGCTTCTGCAGATGACAGGAGGCACCTGCGGCTCCCATCAGCCACTGCAGCTGCTGTGAAGAGGGATGACGCTCCCGCTAAGGCACCCATACATCCCATTCCTCTCCAGACAAGGTATCCAGTGCAGTGTCCCTGGCCCTGAAATTATAAATACCGTATTGGAAATAATTCAGCATATAGGTATCTCATTTTTAATTAAAGATTTTCCTCACATCTTCTACTCTCTCACTGCTGCCCTGTGCCATCCTTTCTCCTCCCCTGGGCACTGCTGTCCCCTCACCTCACTTTCCCATAAACCTCGCCCTCTTCCTATGTTAATTTTATGGGTTTCTTCCATGTAGAGTTTTATCAACATCATACGTACAAAATAAAACGTCCTCATGACAGCTGGTTCGGTGGCTTAGTAGGAGATCCAGCTTTGATTCTTGAGCCTGGTGTCTGCTCCTTGGGCTGGTTAGGGCACAGCTTTTGCAGTTTTGGGGGGGGGGAACAGGGTGGAAGGTAGTACCAGCCATTACACAACAGTGACACCTGCTGGCTGAGAGTGCACTTGTACCGTGTTACAGAGGGATTCATGGACTGCACCTCTCAATCAGAAAGAAGTCTGTCGCTAGAGGAGAAATAGGGAGAGTGGAGAGGAGTTGTGGATGAAAGTCCAGGGCAACCGTAGCTCCAGGAGGGAATGGCTCCCAAAAAAGGAGAAGGAAGAAGCTGTCATGTGCACTTTTGTCAAGTCAAGCATCCTGTAGGCCTTGTTCCTAGTGGTGATCAGGATTAATGGACAAATAAAACAGAGGGAGGGAAGGAAAGAAGGAAGAAGATGAGACATGATTAAAAAACAGAAGATTCCTGGTTGAGGTCCTCCTCTCCAATCTCCACTGTGTGAAACTGAACAAGTCACTTACATCTTCCTGTAAGGAAACTTAGAGCATAATTTTTTTTTTTTTAGGGCAGGAGCTATGTAATTTATTTTGAACACAGCTATATACACAGAAAGTGCAACGTAAATCAGATGGGGCTTTATTGTTGAACAGAGGGAAAAAATATGAGTTAGGGAGGGAGAGGGGGCGATGGGTAAAGGATGGGATAGGAGAGAGACAGGGAGAGAGAAGGAGAGGTAAAGGAGAGGTAAAAGAGAGGGGCAAGGAACAGGGAGGGAGAGGGAGAGAGACAGATGGAGGAAGGGGATAATGCGAGAGATAGGCAGGGAAGGAGGTAGGGTGAGGGGAATGATGTTGGTGACCTGGAAGCTGGACATTAACATCCTATAAAGATGTCCAGTATAATGGGCTATAATGAATTGAAAGCAGGAGCCCTCAGCTTAATTGGCTCAGACAAAGGACTTCGTTAACAGATTCAGTTAACGAGCTTGCCTCCCCTGAGGTTCCATTAGCAGTGGAGAACTGCAGTGTCCGAAGGAGGCCACGGGAAGCAACAATGACATGCGGCTGCTGTGCCTCCACAGTAACGACAGAAGGGGTTTCCACAGGACCGAGGCAGAGGTAGAAAAGGATCTAGATGTGAGCCTGGACCGGCCTGCAGCTCTAACGTGAAGCAGAAATTCTGTGCCACTCTCGTCCGCTCTCTGCCACTTCTCCTACTCCTTGTGAGCTTGGGCAATTCACTTCACCCTCCACTGCCTCAGGAGCAAGCGTAGGGGTATATTTAATAAACTGCGCTACATTTCCCGGAGGGTTCCACGGCAGGCACAAAGCTACGCTAACTGGTACGGCAGCTCTGTGAATCTGGCAGGATTTTCCCTGGCTATTAGGAAATTTAAATATCAATGGAGAATGGAAACAGGGGAATGTGGATGCACATTTTACACATTTTTTTAAATTGCAAAACTGGCTTGTGAGGAAAGAAGCTAAAATCACAAAAATATTATAAGTGCATACATTCCCATTGATTGTGTTGTGATTCCCATCCTAGATTTCTAAACTTGTCTAATTATATTTTAGGTTTTTTAGACTGTTCAGTTTAGTTAAAAGTACATTTTCTGGCATTTTCACAGTTACATGACCAGTGTGGGTATGAACTGTGGATCACTAAAGACTAAAGGATGGAAATGAGATCCCAGTAGGAGATCATGAATATAAACTTACGATGTTCACGGACGATGTTCTGTTCACTATAGCTCACCCAGCAAGCTCCTTAGGACCATTGATGGAGGAGTTTCGAATCTTTAGTGCGGTCTCAGGTTACCAATTAAATATGGATAAATCTGAATTGATGAATGTTACCCTTTCAGCAGATCATTTAGGACAGATAAAAAACACGAAATTCCCATTTAAAATAGTTCATTCAGCTTTAAAATATTTGGGAGTAAAAATAAAGCCCTAATCTTGCAGATTTATATAAGATAAACTATGAGGGCCTTTGGGGAAAAATTCTTGAGGACATTCAAATGTGGGACAGCACGAATCTGTCCTGGTTAGGCAGAATTGCCACTGTTAAAATGAATATCCTACTTAGATTAGGATACTTATTTCAGACCCTGCCTGTTGAAATAACTATCCCTACCATTTGGACGTGGCAACAGAAGCTATTTTAGTTCATATGGAAAAGACGACCTCCTCGAGTTTGCCGCGATGTTCTGTTTCTACCTAAAGAGGGGATGAGGACTAAATGTACCTTGCCTCCTCTGTATTATGTAGCCTCACAATTACGTAACGGTTATTGATTGGTATACTCAGGGGTCAACTAAACGCTGGGTACAACCGGAAGCTGACCTTTTACAGGGGGAGACCTCCTGTGTCTCAAGTGTGGTTACCGAGTAAGGACAGGTTGAAGGGAGCTGGGGGACATTCCTTCGATAGCTCTCACCCTGAAACTGTGGGATCAATGGAAGGCTAACTGGTGGGTAATAGGCAATATTTCTAGAACCCCATATTTTTTCAACCCATATTTCCCCACCTGGTGCTTCCAAAAGCAGGGCAATGAGATGGGAGGGGCAAGGATGCTCCCGGCTAGTCATCTTTGGTCTAGGGGCTAGATAATGGAATTTTTTAGAGTTTAGGCAAAAATATGACTTGCTTTCCTTGGATGACTACTTTTACTCACAGCTGAGGCACTATTAAGCCCAGAAAAAGATCAAAACTGATTTAAGCAGAGAGAAATCACTGTTTGAAGGGTCTTGTGATGAGAGGAGACTCTTAGGCGGCTGATATCACGGATTTATAGGGGTGTGCATTCGTTTGAACTTAAATGTAAAAACGCAACTTTTTTTTTTTTAACTTAAAAAAGTGATGAGGCATAAACGATCGGATTTCCAACTTATTCAACATAGCTATGTTGAATACGTTGGAAATCGCGATTGTTGATCTAAATAAAAATTTAAACCCCCTCACCCTCCTTAATCCCCCCCCCCCCCCAAGACTTACCAAAACTCCCCAAGCTGGCCAAAAGTTCCGTGAGGGTCCGGGAGCGGACGCGCGGGGAATCACGTGACGTCCGCGTCACTCCGACGTGACGCCAACGTCACGTGGTCCATCGCGGTTCCGCTCCCGGACCCCTCGTTGGACCCAAACGGCACTTTTGGCCATCTTGGGGGGGCCTCCTGACCCCCCCAAGCTGGCCAAAAGTGCCTTTTGGGCCCAACGAGGGATCCGGGAGCGGACCCGCGGGGAATCACGTGACGCCGCATCACTCCGACGTGGCGCCGACTTAAATCCATTCCCAGATTGATACCTTGCTTCTTTGTTTTAGCCTACATTAGGCTCTGTAGCATTTACGTTATGTTATGTTATTACCCCATATATCTGTATCCAAGTTACTTTTACCTGTTCATTGTAAGACTTAACTTGTCATTGTTCTGTTCAGAATGTAAACCGAATTGATCAGTAGCTCTGTTATTGGAAAATCGGTATATAAAAGTGCAAAATAAATAAATCAATCAATCAATCAATCAATCATTGCGCCTGGAAGAGGATTTTATGAAATTCCAGAAACGTATATAGGTTTCCATTTTTAAAAAGCCTTTGACTCCTGAATATATTTTATTTCACTGTTGTTTGATTTATAATTTTATGCTGTAATCACTTCAGCTTTTATTTACAATACTGTTTCTATTTTTAAACGGATCCTCAGTATACTTACATTGGGCCCTCGGGTTACGAATGGCTCAGGTTACGACCAACATTCAAGGTTTCGGGTTACGAACAAATTTCAAGTTACGACCACAATTTTCGGTTTTGAGTTACGACAAAAATTTGCGTTACGACCCGTGCCACGTGCATCAGTTTTTGTTTTTTTTCGCGGTTGTGTTGTAATTGGCCCGTTGTTACTGCCTATCACATTTTTTTGGTCTTGGAAGGTGGGATTTCAACAGAGATTGGATGGCTAGTGTTGCATGTGGGCAGACCCGGCACGGAAATGCAAACAACAGCATCAGGGACAGCATGTGGGAACAGGATTGGGACAGCATTAGAGACTGTATCGGGGAGCAGCATTGGGGAACAGCATCAGGGACAGCATCGGGGAACAGCATTGGCGGACAGCACTCAGCTGGCAAGGTACAGAAGAGTTTCTGGAGGGCCATAGATGTTCTCATAAGTGGTAGGGAGAGGGGGAAAAGAGTGTCTGGGGTTGATGTTTTTGGTTGTACACCTTTTTAGATTTCTTATTTTTTTTTAATTCTTCTCCCTGCAGAACACCAAAGAAGTGGTAAAAATGGCCCCAAAGATAAAGAAAGCAATAACTATTGAAAAGAAGAAGGAAATTGTGCAGAAATTTGAGAGTGTCATTCGAGTGACCAATCTTGCTCTCATATACAGCATGTCAAAATCCACCATTTCCACAATCTTACAAAGAAAAGATATGTACAAGGAAGTTAGTGTGGCTAGAGGTGTCACTCAAATTACCAAGCAACGATCAACAGTGATAGATGAGGTAGAAAGCCTATTGCTAGTGTGGATAAATGAAAGGCAGATGGCAGGTGATTGCCTATCTGAATGTCTAATCTGTGAAAAAGCTAGGGCTATAAATGCAGATATCGTAAAGGATAAGCCATTGCCAAGTGAACCTTGGGAAATATTTTGTGCCAGTAAGGGGTGGTTTCATAATTTTAAAGCAAGAACTGGGGTTCATAGAGTAGCTAGGCATGGTGAAGCTGCCAGTTCAGATAAAAAGGCTGCTGAAAACTACATACCCCACTTCGAAGCAATGACACAGAGTACTGGCTTTTCCTGTCAGCAAGTTTTCAATTGTGATGAAACTGGACTATTCTGGAAGAAAATGCCCAAGAGTGTTGTGAGCACGGGGCTAATGGACCCTTGGGACGGCCTACAGGAGACTTGGGAAGGACTTCACAGGTCTCAACTGAACAGGCCGGAGGGCAGACTCCTGGCGGGCAGGTAGAAGCGGCTTCACCCTGGAAGCTGGTACTCCCCCGGGAGGAGCCCTTGGGAGTCCAGCTGCTGGGACTTAGGAGATTCACCCTGGAAGTCGGAGCCCCCCTCCGGGAGAAGCCCGTAGGGGCCCAACCACTGGGACTTAGGCGAGGCGGTCGATGGAGAGGAAGCAGACGAGTATCAGGCTTGGCTGAGGCAGGCAGGAACCCGGCAAGGGTTGTAGACAGGCTGGAGTCCAGCTTGGGCTGAAGACAGGCAGGAGCCCGGTTTGGGCTGTAGGCAGGCAGGAACCCGGCTTGGACTGTAAGCAAGCAGGATCCTGGCTAGGACTGTAGACGGACTGGAACCCGGCTTGGGCTGAAGACAGGCAGGGGCCCGGTTTGGGCTGTAGACAGGCAGAAACCCGATTTGGGCTGTAGGCAGGCACCCGGCTTGGGCTGACTGGCAGGATCCCGGCTTGGGCTGTAGACACGCAGGAACCGGCACAGACTGTAGGCAGGCAGGAACCGGCACGGACTGTAGGCAGGCAGGAACTGGCAGGCAGGCAGGCAGGAATGGAGTAGCCAGAACGCTGGCAAACTCCGGAGCTCGAGGCAACGGAGAGGACCGAAGGAACCCTGTTGCAAGGCACTGATCGGGTGTCCGCGGTGGCCCTAAGTAGGCCGCGGCGTCTGACGTCAGACTAGGGGTGGAGCCACCCTCAGGCGGGAAACTGTCTAGAAAAGCGCAGGGCGTCCAAGCGCGCGCTTAGAGGCAGGCCAGCAATGGCGTCTCCCCTGCGGGGACGCCCAGATCCCGACTTTGCTTCGTTCCCAGCCAGCAGGAACCCTTGAAGTAAGGACCGGGACGTGAGCTTCACAGACCGGACCGCAACAAAGAGAACATACATTACCCAGGAAGAAAAGAAAATGCCAGGGCACAAGCCAATGAAGGATAGGCTAACCTTATTGCTATGTGCCAATGCGAGTGGTGATCTCAAGATAAAGCCTCTCTTAGTTTATCATTCTGAGACCCCTAGAGTGTTCAGAAAACAGAATGTCATAAAGAATAGGTTAGGGGTCATGTGGAGATCGAACAGAAAAGCCTGGGTGACAAGAGTCCTTTTTCTTGAGTGGATAGAAGAGCTGTGGAAACTGAAAGTGGACAAAGCCATGTGGCCTGATGAGGATCATCTCAGGATACTGAATGGTGGGTCCGCTGTGTGACCTGTTCAATAGATCCCTAGAAACAGAAGTGGTGCCGAGTGATTGGAGAAGAGCGGTGGTGGTCCAGCTTCACAAGAGTGGGAACAGAGAAGAGGCTGGTAACTACAGTCCGGATAACCTCACCTCGGTGGTGGGAAAAGTAATGGAGTCGCTGTTGAAAGAAAGATTAGTGAACTATCTACAGTCAAGAGAATTGCTGGACCAGAGGCAGCATGGATTCACCCGGGGAATATCCTGTCAGACAAATCTGATTGACTTTTTTAACTGGGTAACCAAGGAATTGGATCGAGGAAGAGCAATCGATGTCATCTACTTGGACTTCAGCAAAGCTTTTGATACGGTCCCGCACAGGAGACTGGTGAATAAAATGAGAAGCTTAGAAGTGAGTGCCGAGGTGGTGGCCTGGATTGCAAACTGGTTGACGAAGACAAAGTGTGATGGTAAATGGAACTTACTCTGAAGAGAGAGCGGTGTTGAGCGAAGTGCCACAAGGATCGGTGTTGGGACCGGTCCTGTTCAATATCTTTGTGAGCGACATTGCGGGCGGGATAGAAGGTAAGGTTTGTCTTTTTGCGGATGACACTAAAATCTGCAACAGAGTGGACACGCCGGAAGGAGTGGAGAAAATAAGACAGGATTTAAGGAAACCAGAAGAGTGGTCGAAGATATGGCAGCTAAGATTCAATGCCAAGAAGTGCAGAGTCATGCATATGGGATGTGGAAATCCGAAAGAACTGTATTCAATGGGGGAAGAAGGGCTGATGTGCACGGAGCAGGAGAGAGACCTTGGGGTGATAGTGTCTAATGATCTGAAGTTGGCAAAACAATATGACAAGGCGATAGCTAAAGCCAGAAGAATGCTGGGCTGCATAGAGAGAGGTATATCGAGTAAGAAAAGGGAAGTGATTATCCTCTTGTACAGGTCCTTGGTGAGGCCTCACCTGGAGTACTGTGTTCAGTTCTGGAGACCGTATCTCAGAAGGGACAGAGACAGGATGGAGGTGGTCCAGAGAAGGGCGACCAAAAAGGTGGATGGTCTTCATCAAATGACTTATGAGGAAAGATTGAAGAATCTAAATATGTACACCCTGGAGTAAAGGAGGAGCAGGGGTGATATGATACAGACTTTCAGATACTTGAAAGGTTTTAATGATCCAAAGGTAACGACAAACCTTTTCTGTTGCAAAAAAATCAGCAGAACCAGGGGGTCATGATTTAAAACCTCAGGGAGGAAGACTCGGAACCAATGTCAGGAAGAATTTCTTCACAGAGAGTGTGGTGGATGCCTGGAACGCCCTTCCGGAGGAAGTGGTGAAGACCAAAACTGTGAAGGATTTCAAAGGGGCATGGGATAAACACTGTGGATCCATAAAGCCTAGAGGATGTGAATGAAGAGAAGAGGCATGGGGGTGGCTTGTGGGAATGATGGCTACTACCTGGAGATTAATATCCTTATTCAATAAACATACACAGTTAATGCGACTCCAACATTGCTCTATGCTTCAATGGCAAGAGGAAATGTGGAAAAAAGGATTTGCATCCACAAAAAAGCAGTGGAGTAGCTTGCTTGTTATGGCGGTTACTACCCCAAACCAAATAAGCCTGATACTTCACTTTCAATGCATATCCAGCATAGCTCTCTGCTTCAACGGCAGGGGGAATGAAGAAAAGATGATTTATATTCAGACAACTACCAACAAGGACTCAATTACATAGTCTGGGTAAACAAATAAGCATGGGTGTAGCTTGATTGTTATGGCGGTTACTACCCCAAATCAAGCCTGATACTTCACTTGGAATACATATCCAGCATAGCTCACTGCTTCAACAGCAGGGGGAATGAAGTAAAGAGGATTTATATTCAAACAACCAACAAGGACTGAATTGCACAGGCTGGGTAAACAAGCATGGGAGTAGCTAGCTTATTATGGTGGCTACTACCCCTAACCAATTAACCTAGATACTTCACTTAGATGCAGCTTCTAGCACTGTATTCTACATCAATGGCGGGGGTGGAAGGGAAATAGAACCAAAAAGTTACTTATAAGAGACAAGAGTAACAGATAGTTAAAGGGGTTAAAGGGGCTCTTAGGGAAGATAAGGCCATTGTAGACAGACTAAATGAATTCTTTGCTTCCGTGTTTACTAATGAGGATGTTGGGGAGATACCAGTTCTGGAGATGGTTTTCAAGGGTGATGAGTCAGACGAACTGAACGAAATCACTGTGGAACCTGGAAGATGTGGAGTAGCAAATCACCTGGACCGGATGGTATGCAACTAGGGTACTGAAGGAACTCAAATATGAAATTTCTGATCTATTAGTTAACATTTGTAACCTATCATTAAAATTCATCCATTGGTACCTGAAGACTGGAGGGTGGCTAATGTAACCAAAATATTTAAAAAAGGTTCCAGGGGCGATCCGGGTAACTATAGACCAGTGAGCCTGACTTCAGTGTTGGGAAAAATAGTAGAAACTATTCTCAAGATCAAAATCATAGAGCATATAGAAAGACATGGATTTACCCAAGGGAAGTCTTGCCTAACAAATCTGCTTCATTTTTTTGAAGGGGTTAATAAATATGTGGATAAAGGTGAACAGGAAGATGTATTTGGATTTTCAGAAGGCGTTTGACAAAGTCCCTCATGAGAGGCTTCTAAGAAAACTAAAAAGTCATGGGATAGGAGGCAATGTCCTTTTGTGGATTACAAACTAGGGATGTGAATCGTTTTAGGACGATTAAAATTATCGTCCGATAATTTTAATATCGTCTTAAACCGTTATGGAACACAATACATAGAGATTCTAACGATTTATCGTTATAAATCGTTAGAATCGTGAGCCGGCACACTAAAACCCCCTAAAACCCCCCCCCCGACCCTTTAAATTAAATCCCCCACCCTCCCGAACCCCCCCAAATGAGTTAAATAACCTGCGGGTCCAGCGGCGGTCCGGAACGGCAGCGGTCCGGAACGGGCTCCTGCTCCTGAATCTTGTTGTCTTCAGCCGGCGCCATTTTCCAAAATGGCGCCGAAAAATGGCGGCGGCCATAGACGAACACGATTGGACGGCAGGAGGTCCTTCCGGACCCCCGCTGGACTTTTGGCAAGTCTCGTGGGGGTCAGGAGGCCCCCCACAAGCTGGCCAAAAGTTCCTGGAGGTCCAGCGGGGGTCAGGGAGCGATTTCCCGCCGCGAATCGTTTTCGTACGGAAAATGGCGCCGGCAGGAGATCGACTGCAGGAGGTCGTTCAGCGAGGCGCCGGAACCCTCGCTGAACGACCTCCTGCAGTCGATCTCCTGCCGGCGCCATTTTCCGTACGAAAACGATTCGCGGCGGGAAATCGCTCCCTGACCCCCGCTGGACCTCCAGGAACTTTTGGCCAGCTTGTGGGGGGCCTCCTGACCCCCACGAGACTTGCCAAAAGTCCAGCGGGGGTCCGGAAGGACCTCCTGCCGTCCAATCGTGTTCGTCTATGGCCGCCGCCATTTTTCGGCGCCATTTTGGAAAATGGCGCCGGCTGAAGACAACAAGATTCAGGAGCAGGAGCCCGTTCCGGACCGCTGCCGTTCCGGACCTCCGCTGGACCCGCAGGTTATTTAACTCATTTGGGGGGGGGTTCGGGAGGGTGGGGGATTTAATTTAAAGGGTCGGGGGTGGGTTTTAGGGGGTTTTAATGTGCCGGTTTTGCGATTTTTAGATTTTTAGATTTTCACGATTTTTCACGATATTTTACCCCCCCCAAACGGCAACAATACGATTCCCATCCCCCTCCCAGCCGAAATCGATCGTTAAGACGATCGAGGACACGATTCACATCCCTATTACAAACTGGTTAAAAGACAGGAACCAGAGTAGGATTAAATGGTCAATTTTCTCAGTGAAAAAGGGTAAACAGTGGAGTGCCTCAGGGATCTGTACTTGGACCGGTGCTTTTCAATATATATATATATATATATATATATATATATATATATATATATATAAATGATCTGGAAAGGAATATGACGAGTGAGGTTATCAAATTTGCGGATGATACAAAATTATTCAGAGTAGTTAAATCATAAGCGGATTATGATACATTACAGGAGGGCCTTGCAAGACTGGAAGACTGGGCATCCAAATGGCAGATGAAATTTAATGTGGACAGTGCAGGGTAATGCATATAGGGAAAAATAACCCTTGCTGTAGTTACACGATATTAGGTTCCATATTAGGAGCTACCACCCAGGATAAAGATCTAGGCATCATAGTGGATAATAGGGATGTGAATCGGGCTTCGGATGATTGAAAATATCAGACGATATTTTCAAAATCGTCAGAAATCGGGGGCTCCCGATAAGAGAACCCCAAAATTTTGTTTCTGGGGTTCTCTTATCGTTTTCAGGGAGGGCGGGAAAAACGGCATACCAAAACAATCCCTAAACCCACCCCGACCCTTTAAAACTGTTCCCTTAGCTTCCCCCACCCTCCCGAACACCCCCAAAAACGTTTTACAAGTACCTGGTGGTCCAGTGGGGGTCCCGGGAGCGATCTCCTGCTCTCGGGGCCGTCGGCTGCCACTAATAAAAACGGCGCTGATGGCCCTTTGCCCTTACCATGTGACAGGGTATCCGTGCCATTGGCCAGGCCCTGTCACATGGTAGGAGTATTGGATGGCCGGCTACCCCCCCAGGTACTTGTAAAAAGTAATGGATGGCCGGCTACCCCCCCCAGGTACTTGTAAAAAGTTTTGGGGGGGTTCAGGAGGGTGGGGAAAGCTAAGGGAACAGTTTTAAAGGGTCAGTGGGTTTTTTTTGTTTATCGGCTTGGGCGCAGCCGATAAACAAAACCGCGATCGGGCCGCACAAAAAAAAATGAACGATGTGAATCGGAACCGGAATCGGACCGATTCCCGTTCCGATTCACATCTCTAGTGGATAATACTTTGAAATCATCGGCTCAGTGTGCTGCAAGCAATCAAAAAAGCAAACAAAATGTTAGGAATTATTAGGAAGGGAATGGTTAATAAAATGGAAAATGTCATAATGCCTCTATATTGCTCCATGGTGAGACCACACCTTGAATACTGTGTACAATTCTGGTCGCCGCATCTCAAAAAGATATAGTTGCGATGGAGAAGGTACAGAGAAGGGCAACCAAAATGATAAAGGGGATGGAACAGCTCCCCTATGAGGAAAGGCCGAAGAGGTTAGGGCTGTTCAGCTTGGAGAAGAGAAGGCTAAGGGGGGATATGATAGAGGTCTTTAAGATCATGAGAGGTCTTGAATGAGTAGATGTGAATCGGCTATTTACACTTTCAAATAATAGAAGGACTAGGGAGCATTCCATGAAGTTAGCAAGTAGCACATTTAAGACTAATCGAAGAAAATTCTTTTTTACTCAATGCACAATAAAAGCTCTGGAATTTGTTGCCAGAGGATGTGGTTAGTGCAGTTAGTGTAGCTGGGTTCAAAAAAGGTTTGGATAAGTTCTTGGAGGAGAAGTCCATTAACTGCTATTAATCAAGTTGACTTAGGGAATAGCCACCGCTATTAATTGCATCAGTAGCATGGGATCTTCTTAGTGTTTGGGTAATTGCTAGGTTCTTGTGGTCTGGTTTGGCCTCTGTTGGAAACAGGATGCTGGGCTTGATGGACCCTTGGTCTGACCCAGCATGGCAATTTCTTATGTTCTTAAAAAAAAAAGTGTGAATGTTTACTGGGCAGACTGCATGGATTGCTTGGTCTTCTTCTGCCGTCATTTCTATGTTTTCTGTCCTACTCAAGGCTCTCCTCATCATGGACAATGCTCCAGCTCACCCACGAGACTTGTGTGGAGGGAAGAAAGGCTGAATGCTGAAAGGAAGTGAAAGGAGAAGGGGGAGAATGCTGGTGATCAGAGAAGTGAATGATTGAGGAGGAGGGGCATGGTGGAAGGGAGTGGATATTGGGGGAAGATGAGGAGGCAGGGCTGGTGCTTCAGTATGGCAAGCTAGGCAGTCATCTAGAGCCGCCAACATTTTGGGGGTGGCAAAATCCCATCAGCACGAGGCCAAGAGTGGTACTGTGCCAGAGTCAATACCACCAGAGAAGAGAGTGATGTGCTAGAGCTATTGCCACTGGTAGGAGGGAGTGCTGGGGATATGTTGGGGGAGGGGTGCATCGCCAAACATTTTGCTTAAGGTGCCAAATACTATTGTACCAGACCTGTGAGGAGGGGTGTGAATGCTTGGGGGAGGGGGAATAGGATGCCGACATGATCTTATACACTGCTGTTTCTACCATGCCAGGAGGGATGGAGAGGGTTGGGGAGGACAAGCCAAGCTATATTGAGTGGGGGGAAGAGATTGAGGGATGCATGGGATACAGCATACTAGGGATTGGGATCCTGGTGGGGATGTGGGATGAGGAGACCAAGCTAGGATATGAGACAGGGAGGTAGAGAGATGATCAATTTTGAGGCAGAAGAGGGAGAAACCTGAAGCAGGTAGGAGAAAGGAAAGAGAGAGAGAGAGAGAGAAATTGGGATAGGTAAAGGTAGAGGGAGAAGGCAGAATAGACCCTATATACTGGCAGGGTACTAGAGAATAAAAGAAGACCCAGTATATATATAGAGAGGACCAGGTATTGGGAAGAGGGAAATGGAGAAATGACTCAGGAACCAGGGGGCAAGAGAGGGTCCACATGTAAGGAAAGAGACATGGGGATGGAGGACAAAGAGGAGAGAGAGAGAAAACCTGGGACTGAGGGGAAGAGAGAGAACACTGAGTAGGGGAGATGAAGCGACAACTCAGGAAGGAGGAAGAGGGTGAGAGGACAAGGAATTGGGTGGATAGAGAGGGACAAATGACCTTTGATGGAAGAGAGGACTGCAGAAGGAGATGAGCATTAAAAAAGGGAGGGGGATCATCCTTGGGAGATAATGGAGGAGAAAAGGAATGAGGAATAGAAGAGAGGAGGAGAAAGAGGAGAAGGAATGGGGCCAGCAGACAGGAAAAGAAAGATGAGACAAGAATGAAGAGAAGAAAGGTGAGAAGGGAAGAAAACAGAAAGATTGAAGAAAGGGAAAATATTAAAATATCTTCTCTGAAGGAAAAAGACAAAGGAGAAGGAATAAGGACACCACAGAGAGATAGGGAAAACATAAAAAGGAACAGAGAGAAGACCAGAGAATGAGAAGAAAAGAGACACACTGAGTCATAAAAGCGAGCCAGAGACACCAAAGCTTGAAAACTTTTATTGCATGATACAGAATATTAATAATGCATCAGTGTAAAATATCCTGGGACCCAGTTCAAAGTCTCTGACCTGGAAATGTCTCCCACAAAGAATTTACATGTTGGGAATAATTGGATTTTGTTGGTTAATTTGACTTTTCTAGTGTATAATTAGTTCTAGGAATGTGCATTTGTTTTAAACGAATGGGTAAAATGCAATAAATGTGTCAATTTTTGGTTCATTATGCATGAAACGAACCAAAACTTGATTCATTCTGAAAATCTGCAGCCTTTTTTTGATTATTCATTTTCAGAAGCTTGCACAAACTATGTGCACAAATTATAATTTGTATGTGCCAGTTTCTGAAAACAACAACAAATCCAATGAAAAAAAAGTCATGAAACAAAATTCAAACACGAAATGTGCCAAAAAAGAAAGAAACTTATGAAACCAACATTTTTTTCCATGGACATCCCTATTTCTTTTGTACTGGCCCAAAAATGTTTTGGTGTAACAAAACTTAGAATATGATTCTAGATATATTTTGAGAGTAGAGTATTATAATTTTCCATTGAGATAGTCAACCAAACTTTCCTCCCTCCTATGAAAAATAACTGCGTGCTCATTGCTAGCACTCAGGGAACCAGCATTCAAAATTCACCTACCAGAAATCTTGTAACCTTCTTCCTTTCCCACTGACAGGAGGACAGCATCACTTTTCACCTGTGTGTGCCTCCTCTGCCAGTCTTGCAAGCTCTCAGGACCCACTGGCCCTGCATGTTCAGATGCCAGACTGAAGCCAGCAGACTGAGGCAGACACAGGCAAAACGTGCTGTTCTCTTCCTGCTGGTGGGAGAGGGAGGGGTTTAGAATTGTGCAAAATTTGGTTCGGTGTGCCACAAGAACTGGGCAAACTCGGAAGTGTACCATGAAATAAAAAGCTTGAGAAACACTGATCTAGTCTGATCTGCCAGTTAGATTTTCAGGATATCCACAATGAATATGCATGAGATAAATTTGCATGCAGTGGTGGCAGTGCATGCAAATCTATTTTATGCACATTCATTATGTATATCTTGAAAGCCTGAGTGGCTGGGGATCTTTCAGGACAGGTTTGGGATCCACTGATCTAAGGTGCCTAATACTCTTGCATCAGCCCTGCTTGTAGTGTAAAGCAGAGGCATAGCTTCAAGGGGGCCTCATATTTGTCTCGGGCCCCCTCCCTTAGCAGCAGGTTCATGTGACATCTGAGTCAGTCTTAAGATGCAGCAGTTAGAGAATCAGGAAGCACTGGAGTCACTGCCAGTCCAAGATACCCTGCACCTTTAAAACAGCTAACTTAAACAGGGAAATAGCTCTGCCCCAGGGCTAGACTTGTAAAGATTTGAGGTCAAAGTCTTTGTTTACTTTTGGCAGGTAATTATTGAATGTCCAGAAATGCCTGGTGGAGGTTGAAAGTCTGTTTACATAGTTGCTCTATAGCTGTTATGGCTAGCATCAGTCTCGAGCAAGCACTCGAGGCTTGGCATACCAAGGCTCTCTAGGTGGAAGAGAAGTGAGGTGTGCCCTTGCAGTGGTGAAGACGGTCCAAGTCCCGGCCACTCCGACCTACACGCCCCGGGAGACCACACTATTATGGTGGTCTCTAAACAGTCCTCCGACCGTTCCCAGCCCTTTCGGACCTGCCGCAGGGAGCAGCAGAGGCGGCAGGCCGGATGGAGGTCAGGTTGGCACAGGACTGAAGTGGAGAAAGCAAGGCCTTGGAACTTGGAGCAAAGAAGAGGAGTTCAGGATGAAGACAGGAACAAGAGGGATGAGCAGGACCCTCAGGCGCCCTACCAATCCATTGCCAATGGGCTGCCTCAATGGACGGTCGCGGACCACACTGTCTCCTTCACGCCCTACACAGCCAAGAGGCTGGTCACGGACCACGAGAAGAGCGGGAGAAGCTCAGGAAGTCACTCAGCACCGGGTAGTGGAAACCCCTTGGGTCCTCCAGAGTTGGAACTAGGGAATCAGAAGCAAGAGTCTAGGAACTCGGAACAGAAGCAGGAACTCTCAGAGGCTTGGGGTCCCACATCCTGGAGCATCAGGACTGGAACATCAGAAGCAAGCAGGAACATCAGGACTGGAACATCAGGAACAAGCAGGAACATCAGGACTGGAAACATCAGAAAGCAAGCAGGAACATCAGGACTGGAACATCAGAAGCAAACAGGAACATCAGGACTGGAACATCAGGAAGCAAACAGGAACATCAGGACTGGAACATCAGAAGCAAGCAGGAACATCAGGACTGGAACATCAGAAGCAAACAGGAACATCAGGACTGGAACATCAGAAGCAAGCAGGAACATCAGGACTGGAACATCAGAAGCAAGCAGGAACATCAGGACTGGAACATCAGAAGCAAACAGGAACATCAGGACTGGAACATCAGGAACAAGCAGGAACATCAGGACTGGAACATCAGAAGCAAGCAGGAACATCAGGACTGGAACATCAGGAACAAGCAGGAACATCAGGACTGGAACATCAGAAGCAAACAGGAACATCAGGACTGGAACATCAGAAGCAAGCAGGAACATCAGGACTGGAACATCAGGAACAAGCAGGAACATCAGGACTGGAAACATCAGAAGCAAGCAGGAACATCAGGACTGGAACATCAGAAGCAAGCAGGCCCATCAGGAAGTCCAAGGGAGACACAGCCTAGGTAGACTAGCACCATTGCCAAAGCAAGGACTGAGAGAAGAGAAAGTCCTTTTATAGAACAGGAACAAACAACTCCCTGGGAGGAGTTCAGATGGGCCACACCTGGCTGGCCCTATAACTGGAGAGAAGAGCTGCGGGGCCGACCCCTAGGGAGAAGGCGTGGCCCAAACCAGGAAGTCCAGGCGAAGACTGAAGCAGGCCTCAGGCAGGCCCTGAGGACGTCGAAGGCCTCCCAAGCCATGGAGCAAAACCTGGGCAAGCAGATCAGGCGAGGCCCCGGCTTCGTAGCGGCCTCCAGAGAAAGGTGAGAGGCCTCCCGTAGCTCCAGCTACAGGATGAATCGTAACAATAGCAGCCTGAGAGTTTAACACTTTCATAAAGTGGGTGCCATAACCATAGATGGATAGTGAGAGATAGCAGGGGCAAGGAGAGTGAAAAGACAGAAGATACAGAGTGTTGTCAGAGATTAAAGGGTTTATAGCCATTCCTGTGAAGACCCACATAAGATGGGGGGGATGGGGCATGGCTAGCACCGTGCCCCTCCCATGTTAACCTTAGGCCCCTCCAAAAAAAATTAAGTTCTGGCTGCACTCCTGGTGCAAAGCCCTTAACATGTCTACATAAGCTGGAAAAAAGGTAGAGGTGTCTTTGCATCGGACCGCATGGACCAGGAAGGAGGAGGAGGCAGTGTGCAGCTGCTTTCCTGTCAGCCAGCATAGAGGAGGAAAGCGGCAAACTGCAGGCCAGCAGCATCAGATTAAGGGGGGGAGCGGGGTGGCAGAGGAGAGAAGGAGGAGAGTGCTGTGGTCAGGGACACAAGTGAGGACAGTAGCCCAGTGGTGAGAGTAGAGGGCTGTGAGTCAAGGAAGCCAAAGTTCAAATCCAACTTCATCCACCGATGCATCTTCTGACCTTGGACAAGTCAATCAATCCTCCGGTAGAAACTTCAGACCTGATTTGCTAAGGCCTTTCTCCCATTCTGTCAATGGGGAAAAGCTTAGTTAATCAGACCCTTAGATTGTTAAACCCTCTGGGGGGGGGGGGGGGGGGCAGGGAAATACCCGAATCTAATCTTTTTTGAAGTGCCTGACAGGCCGAATATCAATAAAAAATAAAAGCGGGCTCTGTAAGCCGCACTGGAGGATGCATGAGGTGTAGATGGGGGTGGGGGGAAGAGCACTGGGGTAAGATGAGTGAGGCTGAGAAGGACATATTCCTCCTCCTCCTCCTTCACAGGACATTTGTGGCTCTTTCTTTCCCCCTCCCTTCCTCTTCATTGCTTTCTGGTGACAGCTCTCCCTAAACGCAGACTCCAAGCTACACTGTCTCCAAGCCCAGAGCAGGTTAAACAGCTCTTTAACATCTCCCATAAAAACAATAAAAAAAAAAAAAAGGCACCTCATTACAATTTAATCTGAGTGACATGTGAAATGTCTCATTTGAGCCCTGCTTTACAGTTAATGGCTTGCAAATTACATCAATCAACGCTGATATTATAGATTGCGTTTTAAAATAACTGTGAGAAGCCAGATTCCTTATAGAAACGCACTTTCCATCCTTAGCAAAATAACCATCGTCGCAATTAGGAGCTATTACAGTAAATTGTATGCAAATGCCACCGGTTTGAGTCCTGCCCCATGCTTTAGTTACATTCAGTGCTGCTATTTGCAGATGGAATCCACCACCTCACCCCAGAGAAAGCGCTGGGGTCCAGGCCCCTTCCAACCCCCCCAATACTGATTACAGGCCTGAGCCTGGTGACAGAGGTAAAATCTGGGAGCAGATTTCCCAAGGCAGTCGTTACACAGTGACAGAACAGGGATGTGAGGGAATCGGAGAAGTTTGCTTTAACATTCTAGGGCTAGGGCTTCCCAGACCTATCCCGGGGACCCCACAGCTAGTCGAGTTTTCAGGATTTCTGCAATGAATACGCATGAGATAAATCTGCATATATTGGAGACCCAGTATGGGCAAATTTATCTCATGCATGGGGTTGCCAATTCATCCAGGCCATCTGAACAGGCTGATCCAGTCCTGGTTTTGTCCTACTGCATGCATGGAGTTGTAGTTTTGATTTCACTTCCCTTTGATAATCAGACCTACAACTCCATGCATGCAGTGGAGCAAAACCAGAACTGGATCAGCCTGTTCAGGTCAACCTGGGGCGAGTTGGCAACCCTGCTCATGCATATTCATTGTGAATATCTTGAAAACCTGATTGGCTGTGGGGTAATGAGGCCAGGTTTGGAAAGCCCTGTTCTTGGCACCCTATGATTTCCTGGCTTCTTAGTAAGGCATTCTAACAAGCTCTTAGTCATTCAGAACAAGCTGAGCCAGACCTGGTTCTGCATATATGGACTTGTAGCCCACTTTTCTCTTAAGCAAGACAATTCTACCAGTTAGTGATTGATAGTTCGACCCTATCCCATAGGGTCTGGACCCATCTGGTGACCCTATCCAAAGTCACCCACAAAATTGCTTTTGAAAATTGGGCTCTCTAGTTTCGGCAGCAAGAGAAGCTGTATTAGTCCCTTGCTTGAGCTGAGGAAAAGAAGTACTTGATTTGGAGAGTGGAGAACAGTAGGTTTACCAGCTGAGCCAAGATCATCTAGAACAGGCTTCTGGGGCTGGAGCCCAGAAGCCTGAACCTATCTCCTGTAGCTGAATTGTAACTCACCTTGAGCATGGGTTTAGAAGATGAGTAATTAAATCCAAATCCATTGCTGATTTTGCATCTGTTGCAGCTGTTCTTGCCTTTCACAGAGAAGTCCATAGACAGTGTAGAAAAAAACAGGTCTAGTTCAGGCTATCCCAGATGACTTGGAGTTTGTTGTCAGCCCTTGGCAGAGCTTCTAGAGGGACTCAAAAGCAGGCCTTAAGCCAGTCCTGGTTTTCAGACATGTCCTTTCCTCCCAAAATATCCTGATTTCTCATGGGAAATACAGGGAGAAAAATCCTACAAGGCACTGGAATGGAAGTTCAAAACCAAGACTTCAGTCTTCCTCCAGGAAACAGGCCACATGGCAACTCCCCCGCGGGACATTCTGCACCAATAGAGCCCTTCTGCTGTCAATTTTTTCTTTTACTAAAATGCATCTTGTAAAACACAGTGACATTGGGTTTGCCTTTGTATGTCTGCTCTCCAATTTCTGTGTAGTATCTGCTCAGTCCAAGTACATTCCCTCCTTTTTGATATACGCTGTCACCCTAAATAAAAATATTGCCTTAAAACAAGGTTCCCCCTCAAAACCAAGAACTCTAAATAGTAAATCATGGCTATCTTAGAGTAATAAAAGGCTTTTATTGGAAGCCATATATTATTAAGAATTCATACACTAAAAAAACACTGCTTTAAGTCCTAGATCCATTTTAGCATGTATTTTTGTGCAGTAAACTTTACTTACAATTTAATAAGGTTTTTTTAGTGCACAAAAAAGCACACTAAAACTGGAGTAAAAATGTGCACAAAAGTTAATGCAACCCCATTCTAATATCATATAAATGAAGAAATTATATATAACTTTCTAATGCAGGGATGTGCATTAAGATTTGAAGGATTTATGCTAGCATTTATTATTTCAGGGGTTGGTTTTTTTTTTTTTTAATTTCATTCTTGCTTTCTTTTGTTTCATTTTTCCAAAATGAACTAAACAAAAAAATAAAATGAGTCTACTCCATCTCCTCCAAATATCCCATTTAAAGAAAGCACCCCCCCCCCCCAAGCCCTCAGGGCCCCCTCGGCCCTCCTCCTACCCCAGTCCTTATGTCATTCACGGCTCAGCGGGTCTTCCAAGAGCAGAAGCGATCCCCAGCTGCTTCTGCCCCACAGCTCCGGCTTCTCAAAATGACCACCAATCTACCCAAGGTTGGAGCCATTATGCTGTACAATAGAATCTGTGCTCTGATACATTAGAGGTATTCAAATGTCTCTATTACATCTCCCCCTACCCTACCTTTCCTCTAGGGTATACATGTACAGACTTTGTCCCCATATGCTTTAGCACAAATATCCCTGACAATTTTAGTGGCCACTCTCTAGACCAGCTCTATCCAGTTTATATTCTATTGCGTTCGGCGGTCCAAGGGTCGGGCCCACAGACTGTTGCTCTTACCTCCAGCCCCATAACCTCACCAAACATCTCTGATGCCAGGGCAGGTGATGTGACCTCCTTAATGGTCACATCGCCGACTGCTGCGTCTGAGAGATCGACGTGGTGGACGGGAGAGAGACGCCGACTCCGGGCTGCCCCTAGGTGTGCAAGGCGCCCAACTTCCTGCAATTTAAAGGGCCCACGGCGGGAACTTCCCTACGGCGCCTGCTGATGACATCAGGGCTCCTCTCCTATATAAGGCTCACTCTCTGCCTCGGCAATAGGTCGTCTCTTCTGAGAAGTGCATTGCCTTAGCATTTCTTGATTCCTGACTTCTGACTTCTGTTCCTGGTTTCTGAATCCTACTATGTTCCTAAGTTCCTCTGTCTTGGTCCCGATTCCGCTGGTTGTCTGGTTCATCTTGAGTTCTTGTCTTCCTGGTCAGTCTTCCTGGTCTGTCTTCAGTGTCTCTCCTTGCTTCTTGGCCCCCTTCTCTTTTCTCTTTGTTCCTTGCTTCCTCGGATTGGACTTCTGGCTTGACCTCGGATTGGACTTTTGATGCTGCTTGACCTCCACCTGCCACTGACCACTTCCTGTTTACTGTTTTTGACTGAACTCTGCCTGGCCTGATCTCTGCTTGAACCTCGATCCTGAGAGAACTCTGCCTGCCTTGACCACAACCTGAACTGACTCTGATTGCCTGCCACCTGCCCGGCCTGCTGCTTGTCCTGACTCTGCTTTCCTCTGTGCTGGCCCACAACATTTTCCATGTGACAATCTTTACCCCACAGAGGCCTGCACCTGTGGGCTCAACCTAAGGGAATGAGGGCTTGGTATTGGTGACGCTCCAGTTGGGTCTCTGCTTCATCCATGTTGCAACTGTCCCTTCCCGATGGCTTCACTCCGCCTATCTTTCTTTCTTTGCACCTCCTCTCGCTATGGATGGACGCCTGGCTGCCGCGGCGTCTGCCTGCCCCGAGGCGTCTGCCTGCCCCGCCATCCCCGGACCGGCTTGGGCGCTGCCTCCCGCCATGCTCCGCTGGTACCTTAGGGTGCGCGCGCTGCGCGGCCCTCACTCTTATTTCCTACTTGGCGCAAACCTCAGGGGCGTCCCCCTGTGATGACGTCAGGCTGCCTGGATATTTAAAGCCTACGATGTTTGCTAGCCTTTGAGTTAGCAAGGGGGAATCTTACGGATGGGATTCGCTCTCCGTACCCAGTTACTCTGCCTCTCCAATTTTCCATTGGACTCTTAATGCTAACGGGGTACCCGCTCCTCGGGGGCCTCACTTGCTTTTCAGGTCACTATCAGGAAACCGGTACTCGCTCCTCGAGGGCCCATGTTCCCTGACTCGCTGCCTGCTCCTACCTTCTCTTCTGCCTGGAAGGGTTCGCTATCTTCAACACCAGTGAGTCTTCACCTCAAAGCTGTTCCCTGGAACCAGGTACTCACTCCTCGAGGGCCTGCCTCCGTTCCAGCCCAAGTGCCATCTCCTACGTGGAACCGCTGTGTGAGTACATCTCCTACAAGCCTCTTAGCTCTCAGGGATCAGGTACTCGCTCCTCGAGGGCCTGCTCTCCCTATCCTGGTGTTCTCCATGCTGAGGCTTTGTGCATATTCCACTGTACTCATTATTCTCAGTTCTTTCCACTACAGCACTGCTACTGGAGTAGTCGCTGTTCCAGCGCCTGAGGGATACTAGCCCAGCTGGGCTACTTCTGCTGCTCACCACTGCTACCTCTGGTGGCTTCACCACATTGTCTAATAAAAGATCAATCTCTGTCAGGCCGATACAGTAAAGACGCGTTAGAAAGAGTGCGGCAGTGCCGGGGCGCACCCTCGTTTGCCGCACGCAACAGTTCGGATCACATATCGCTCGATACAGTATTTAAATGAGACACAAATGCAAGCCGCGTCCAAAGCGCGTCCATGAAGCGCTAGTCCTGGAGCAATCCATTTACTGTATAGAAGCGCTATACAGCGCCTATACAGTATCCTGGGTGCGCTGGCACCTGTCATTTCAAATGTCATTTCAAATGACAGATACCAGGAAGTGGATGGTTCTCCTATGCTTGGGCATCGGGGATTGCCAGTCCTCTCTCCCCCCGAAGCAAGGCGCTGGGCTAAAAATCGTTCATCCACCTTCCGCCAGCGTGGGCTGCTGTAAGACGCTTTCCCATAGAGGCGTTCCCGTTGAGGTGTTCCTCTGTTTACGAGAGATGGGCGCCCGTAAACAGAGGCGTCCGTAAGGCGGAGACAGGAACACCTCTACGGGAAAGCGGCCTCTGTTTACGGGCACCCATCTCTCTGGCCGCCCAGAGAGATGGGCGCCCATCTTCCGGCGTTCGTACAGACGCACTTTTGCTGCCTTGAGCGCCCAGATTGAACATACAGGCGGGCCCTCAAGGCAGCGGGAAGGTCCATGAACGGCGTGCAAGATGCTGCTTTAGTGCCCAGCTCAAAGTGTCCTTGGTGGACCTTCCCGCTGTCTTGAGTTCCCAAGCTGGATGCCCAAGACGTGACTTCAGGCGTTCATGGACCCATGCACTGGTGTATGTACATGCCCGACCTCAGCTCTAACGCCTATGTCATATCCAGCTGTGTCTGACCCCTGCTCTAACAATCCCTGTCCCATGCACTGGTGTATGTACCCGACCTCTGCTAGCCTGATCCATTGTACCCTGGTATTCCATGTGCTCGTCTTCTGTTTCGGTAGAGTTTCCCTTTGTATTCCATGTGATCTTCTTGTGTTCTGTAGATTTTCTTGTATTCTATGTTCTTCTCTTGTATTCTATGTCCTCCTCTTCTGTTTCAGCTCAGTTTGCCTTTGTATTCCATGTGCTCCTCTTCCGGTTACTTCTCCCTTTCTTTTCCGCCAGTATGCTCTGCATGTTCTCCTCATCCTTGGCAGTCATTCTGATCTTGATTATGGCCGCAGTAGCAACACATAAGTCTCATGCAATCAATTGTGGAAAGGAAATGAACCAACTTTTTAAATTCCAAAAAGATATATATATATATATATATATTTGAAAAATAAAATGTAACAATTAACATAAATATTTTACATGGGCGGTCATTGGGGGGTGGGCGTTGGGGAAAAAAGGGGGCGGAGCATGCCATGGGGGGGGGGAGAAGGAGCATCGTCATTGACGGTCCTCAGGCGGTGACGGTCCTGCAGGAGCCGGCGCCAAGAACCAGCAGGGACTGAGCCCCTGTGATTGCTCTCAGGAGCTCAATAATCTCCCGCTGGCCAAGACGCAGGTCCGTGCAGGATTGTCACCGCCTGCACTGCCATTCCCTCCAGGGTGTCCAGACGCCTGGCGAACTGCGCCAGTTCGAACGGCATAGTGTCTGGGTGCTCCCAAATATTTGAGGGCCCTTCCCCAGACGCTACGCCATCGTCCGGCCGACCACCAGCCACAGGCATCCCCGGAGAGCCTTGGCCGACAACGTCAATGACGATGTCCTCCTCCACTCCCATGGCGGGCGGGGTGTGTGGGGCTGGAGAGACTTGTGCGGGAAAATTGGGGGGGGGGGCCGACAAGATACCGGGAGAGGCACTCCAAAATGGGGATGGGCGGGGTAAAAGGGGAGCAGGAGGGATTTGTACAGGAAAATTGGGGGTGGAAAACTGGGACGGGCAAGATCACGGGCGGACGCTCCATAATGGGGGTGGATGGGATAAAAGGGGGAGCAGGAGGGATTTGTTCTGGAAAATTAGGTGGGGTGGGGGGGGGGGGGGGTGAAAAACAGGGACGGGCAGGATGACACTCGGACGATCACAAATGGGGGTGGGCGTTGTATGAGTGTGGGGCCCCAGTCTTCATCTGATGTATCTGAAAAGAGAAAAAATGTAAGTATTAATGCTGTCCCACATGAATTCATGCACAACAGTAAGAAACAGAGCCCTTGCAACCTTGAAACCGGGAAACATAACCTGTTCCATTAAGAATGACATCTGCATGTGCAAATTTCATCGCTTGACAAATGTCATAAAGTATGCCAATGCTATTAAATGCTCACCGCGGCGTTGTTCCGGCGGAGCAGGCCCCTCGACACTGCCACCATCATCCATGTCGCTCTCTGACCCCTGCTCTGAAAACAGAAATATGCACATTTTCACAGCTGTGCATGCAAAGATCGAGAATGGTACAAATAGTAAATGTCTTTATCGCTTTCAGGTCAACCGTGAAATCTATTAACTGCATGTACCGTACACTCTTCGGTGGGCCCGCAGGGCCCTCAGGTACTCAGGATCCTCCTTCCTGATTCTGCGAGCCCGCTTCTTCAGTGCCTCTATCTGCTGGTTATAACAATAGCAAAAGGAAACAGAAGTTGAACTACTAATTTTGATATGGAGGCAAAAATAAATTGTAACCAAACTAGTCTTATATGTGAACTGTGAAGTGTCATTTTAATATTTGTCATCACCCATCCCAATACAAAACTAGTACCCAAAAACTTCCAACAAGTCAAGTCCCAGTTGTCCTGTCGTGGCGCACAGTTATACAAAGCAACCACCCAAATTAAATTTAATTGCTTGGTCTAACTACTCAAGTGTCAGTTTCCCCACTGTCACACACAGCAATACAAAACAAACCCACAATGATGATGCTTCAATTACAACATAACAAGAAACCAAGGCCTATGAACTTACCTCCCTCGGAAAGGAAGCTTGGGAGTTGAATCGGGCCCTGAGCGCCCGCCAGGCCTCATTGGCCCTGTCCTGGTCCAGCGGGCGCCCAGGGCTGAAGAATAGACTTCCATGGTCCTCGGCCACTAGTTCAGCCAGCAGCCGTACATCCGCATCAGAAAAGTTCAGCATTCGCCCTCGTGGCATCCTGACAAACTTTGTCAAAATGGCCGTCCGGGTGTGGCGTTGCACGTGTGAGCGCCGTGCCACCTGCTTCCGGCCCCTTTGCTTCGCCATGTTGCTAAAGCGGAACTTTACAGACGCCGAAGCCGGGACTTCGGCGTCCCTTCGGTTCCGCCGTGACAATATGGCTCTGTTCAGGCGCCTCTATTGGGCGCGCGTTTCGTTCGCCCGCCATCATGCCACGGCGGAACTAACAGACGCCGAAGCAGGACTTTGGCATCCCTTCAGTTCCGCCGTGACAATATGGCTCTGTTCAGGCACCTCTATTGGGTGCATGTTTCGTTCGCCATGTTCGTACACGGGAACTTTTCAGGCATGTAGGTCTGGACATGAACATTCCCGCCATTTTTGCCGCCTTTTTAGAACTGGAGTTTCCAATTGGTCCAAACTCGAGTTTCCAATTGGTTTTGGAACTTGAGTTTCCCATTGGTCGGATTGGCATTTGCAATTGGTTTTTGAACTGGAGTTTCCAATTGGCCAGCACAGCATCATAATCCTACTGTGGACGTGTATATAGGTCGCTACTTGGAATGGAAAAGTCCCTTTCGAATTCGTTTGGATAAGGACACAGCGCGTACAACTGTTTCGTCAGATATCTATCTGGAGATCGTCAAGGCTTTCAGCAGGTAAGCATAACAATGCACGCTTCTTTTTTACCAACAATCAGGCACCCCTTGTGTTGATCCGTGCGCCTTTGCAACTCTTTTCTGTGCGTTTCTGCTTGGGCGCACAAGCAGGAAGACTACAATATGGCATCCCTTGTGTGGCTCCATGTGCCTATGCTACTGTTTTCTATGCGCTTAGACTTGTGCGTTCATGCATGAAGAGTAGAGTCTGGCGTACCTTTGGTTCGGCACTGGCCATGATCGTTGGACAGTTAAAATAGCTGACGAACATGACGTTCCCGCCTTTTTCTCGCTTCCCTCCACGGCCTTGGTATCCATGGTGGAAGGTCTGTTTTTTCATTTTCTTGTTTGCAAAATTTGGTTCGCCCCTTCTTTCTGGTAGTAGTTAGTTAGTGTATGATTTTCACGGTGGGTGTTTGCTATATGCATGCCACTTCTCTTGGCGGACGTTAAGATGTTTGTTGTTTACAGTACCTGTATATGCTAGCCTCTTCTTCGCATTTATTGTGGTTTTGATGTTTGTTATTTCAATGTAACCCGGGAATGTTTCCCTCTGCTTTGCATTCAATCTGTTTCTGATGTTTGTTACTTGCAGTTCCTGTATATGTAACGCTTTTTTTTTTTTTTTACAGTTTTAGATGTTTGTTAGTTAACTGTTTCCTGTTTATGTCACCCGCCTCTTTGCATTTTTTTTGTTTCGGATACTTTGGTTTAGACTCTTGTCTGTAAGCTATCCATTGTGCCCTGTAACTTAGTGGTCATTTGCTACGTTTTCATCGTTCATTAACCCCATGTTCGCCTTGTTATTTTCTCCGATTCAGACAATGATGCCCTGAAAACATAGCATTTCACGGGTGGAGGTGGAGCACGGAGACTGGCAACCATTTGTGGAATGGCTCTTGATTGAAGCTAAACAGGGGCCTCAATATATTCAAGTATTTTTAACAGATTTAATCTCTGCCGTGCTGTCCATTAATCACGTGGTCTTTGTTACCGTTCAGGTTTAACTATGCCAGGAAAGTGCACTATCGCTGAGGTAGAGGAGCATGCCGTGGAGCAGCAACAAGAGGAAGACTCAAGCGCGAGCCAGCCATCCCGAAAGCGAACCTGTAACGCGCGCTTTACGGATGAAGAGAAAGAAGTATTGTGCCGTGCGGTATGCGAAAAACATAACCTTCTCTTCAAGTCGAAGATTTTGTGGACCAGCAGAAAAAAGATTTGGGAAAAAGATTGCCCAGGATGTAAGCTCCCTTCTGTGACGCCCCAGGGATGTTAAGCAGGTGCAGCACCGGTGGTGGTACACCAAGAAAGAGGTGAAAGAGAAGGCCGCTAAATCAATGCCTCTGCAAAGAGGACCGGTGGAGGGCCACATGCAGCATCATACTGACACCAGTGGAGGAGATGGTTCTCCGAACTATGAGGACGGAGGTCGTCGTGGGCGTGCGGACGCAGTACGGCGCCAAACTCGGCAGCATGTGCAGGTATGTATTTAGCTAAATCTGGTTACCGTAGCATGTTAACTGTATGGGTGATGAGTGGTCAACCGATGTGTAATCGCTCTTTTTTGTTTTAAATTTTTCCTACTGTAATTAAAATGTGCATCATTGATTGCCCTACCGTCACTGTACTTGTGGCAATAGTATCTGATAGCATTTAGCAAATATGTCACGTCTCTCCTGCCATGAGAATTCTTGTTCGATAACATATATATTAAAATTTCGTTTGACATCGGTACTGCTATAAATTCTGATGAACTCTTCCCAGCTTATGGAAATGACGGTGACCTCTTTCTATATCTTTAGCCACAGAAACAACGGACAATGGTGAAGGTGACAGCAAAGAATCCAGCCACAACCAGGAATTCGTGTTTCCAATGCCTAGCGCAGACTCCCCCAGCCAACAGATGTCAACAGAGGACATGGTTACACTGAATCTGTATGATGTCCCTGTCAGCGAAGCACCTGAAGTTCTCCTGGACCTCCAGGATTCAGCACCCCCCCTGGCATTTCAAGACACGGAACCATCCCAGCTACTGGCTGACGCGCCAGTGATTGAGGAAATTGCGCCAGTGGTACCGGACCTCAAACTGTCACTTTTTGGCAATGATGGCCTGAGCGAGCAATTTCTGACTGGAATAACCTCGCATCAGGATCATCATAATGAGCAACTGCTCCAGGAAGTGCGGTTGCTGAGAGCCGACTTTAGAGAATGTATGGTGGAAATGATGACTGCTCAGAGAGAAAATATGGCGGCACTGATCGGCGCAATCCGAGAAGTTGCCTCTAAATTTCCTTCCGTCAACCATTCCTAAAAAGTAAAATAAAAGTTATATTTTGTTTGCAATTTGAGTACGTGTACTTTTATGTTTTTATTACTACTGGCAAATTCTTATAGGGTTACACATGGAGGATAGGATGGGCATGGCAAGTGAACAGACCACGCAGTAGGTGGGAATAAGAGCTTCATTGTTACTGCGGTTGGCGGGGGGACATAACATGTTCATGATGTCTATGACACCCCATTCCCTTAGGCCAGGTATGAAGGCGCAGACGGCTGGAGAAGGGCCCGGAGGGGAGGAGGGGAATCCTTTGTCCTGGAGGGGCGCGCCACATGCAAGAGTATAAAAGATAGGTAATGTTGTATACAATGGGTCGCCACACATTATTTATGTAACACTTCATGAGATGTTAATGTAATGTTAAAAAACAGATTTTTATTGCTGGGAAAAGCTTTCATATTCAGAGAAGGAAAACTAGATGTGGGTTGAATGTTTGTAAACATTATATCCATGTAACACATCAAGGGATATTTATTCAACCATAAATAACCATATGCTATTGTTAATATTTCAGTGGCTGGAAAAGGCCTGGATGACCATAAAAGGGGAAATAATTTATCAGGTTTCAATGGGTTGACAAACTATATTTAAGACAGAAAAATATGGATACGATGAAAATCGATGTGAATTGTTAATGGTTTGACGGAGGGGTCATCTTCCGGTTATATGTTCTGTTCTGAGGAGTTAATTTTTAAAGAAATCAATCTCGAATTCTGAAAGAAAAAGAGAAAAAAAAGGCAAGAGTGAATAGGACATACAGGTACAGAAATGATTAATATCTATAATAAAGCACAGCTATGAACTACAATGAAAGCGCCACATCATCATGGGGCAATGTAGACAGGAGTGGTACTATAACAGTAGTAATGAAATGTAATGTATGACATTAGACTTACAAGAGAATTAACTGTCGATGATCCTTCGTCGGACTTCATGACCCCGTGCAGTGTTGTCCGCTTCAGCTGCGAGCTCCACGGGCGGATCGGGTGGCAAGTCTTTGTCAACCTCTGCATGCACACCGAATCTCTGACAAATGTTGTGTAGCATGCAGCAGGCAACAATTATGCTCACCACCTTTTCTGCACTGTATTGCAGGGCTCCCCCCGAGTGATCCAGACATCGAAAACGCCCCTTCAGAACTCCAAAAGTGCGCTCAATCACGTTTCTGGTGCTGCCATGAGCCTCACTGTAGCGTTTTTCTGGGACTGGAGCGGAGTTAGCAACCAAGGCTTACAGCCATAGCCGCCATCACCTATAGGATCAAAAATCCAGGATGCATTGAAAACAACTTTGCGGCACAAAACACCATAAACATTGAATGACATAATAAACATTACTGTATAGCGATCATCCTTAACATCCGGAGACCAGAACACATGACAGACAGAATCACGGGAAGTAGCTATTGTCACTTACCAAGTAGCCAACCTTCACCATACTTTCCTTCAGGGAATTGGGTACCCAGAGATGAATGTGCGAGAATGTAGGCGTCATGGCAGCTCCCTGGAAAGTTCGCTACAACATTTAGAATACGAAGGCGTGCCTCGCAAACCACTTGCACGTTCATAGAATGGAAGTGCTTGCGATTCCAGAACGCACTCTCTTCATCCAACCTGGGTGTAAACGCAATATGAGTGCAGTCGATAGCGCCCAACACGTTAGGCATCCCCGCAATACCCATGAATCCGCTGCGGATCTGTTGCAGTTCAGCTGGATCCGTAGGATAGACGATGTACTCCCTCATCCGCTTCATCATGGCCTTCAACACCTGTGACAGGTGCCGTGAAACGGAGGCCTGCGTCATACCAGCAATTACACTCACTGAGTTTTGAAAACTTCCGGTACCAAAAAAATTTAAGCCGCACAGAAGTTTATTCAATCCGGGCACAGCATGGTGTCGATTGGCCTGGGGGTCCAGGACCCCACGCAGGTCTTCATAGAGGGACAAGATTGCCTGTGAGCTCAGCCGGTAGGTTGGACAACATCTCGCTCACACATGCCAAAAAGCGTTGTCCGTGTGCGAATGAAACGTCCCGGCCGGTCGATGGCCCGCTGATGGCCTGGCATACAGAATGCACGGTGCTCTGCCTGCAGGGAATACAACAGAGGAAAACACACGAAATTCAAATTAGTAGATGAACACATATAAATGCTTTAACAACTCATTCATGCTTACATCTGCCACACTGTGGGATCTCTGGTGTACAGTTTGAATGGCGGTACACAAAATAATGTAACAGATCAATATGGCTAGGGAGAGATGGACAGATAGTCCGCCATCACTGTTCAGAGTAAACTACAGCCAAGCATTTATAAATTGTTTTCAATGCAGATATAGCTGACACAAAATCTGTCACATTAAGAAAAACAGGAAATATATACAGATAGAAAAAAGAAGCATGGCCATGGACATGGATCAGCAACACTGTTATAGACAACCGTATAGGCGCCCGTAGAGGAACCAGAGCCTCAGGATGCCTAGCGGACGCCCATCTCTCGGTTTAACTATACCATCCATCCAAGCCGTAAAGAACGGCGTCCGTGTAAGTACGTGTCTTCTGGCGCCTCTATTGGCGCCGGAAAGATGGACGCCCATCTCTCTGAGCGCCCATCTTCCGGCGCCCGTAGAGGCGTTCCTGTTTCCGCCTTTACGGACGCCTATGTTTACGGGCGCCCATCTCTCTGGGCGCCCATCTTCCGGCGTCCGTAGAGGCGTTCTCGTCTCCGCCTTTATGGACTCCTATGTTTACGGGCGCCCATCTCTCTGGGTGCCCATCTTCCGGCGTCCATTGAGGCGATCTCGTCTCCGGCTTTACGGACGCCCATGTTTACGGGCGCCCATCTCTCTGGGTGCCCATCTTCCGGCGTCCATTGAGGCGATCTCGTCTCCGGCTTTACGGACACCTATGTTTACGGGCGCCCATCTTCCGGCGTCAATAGAGGCACCAGAAGATACGGACGCCATTCTTTACAGCTAAACAAAAACAGGTCACGTACCTCTTCCAGTCTTGCTGCTGGGTTCTCCGGTCGGATGGGTTCTCCTTGCTGCGGCCCCCCCCCCCCCCCAATCACCTCTCCAATCTGCCGAGCATTTCCTGCGTTTCTCAGTCGAGCATATCTCCTTCTCCTTCTCAACCGAATGAAAAATAGCACCAGAGCAATAACATACAGGTTGTCCATGGCGCAGTCCGGTACGAAGCTGATCGAACACCACACTAACGCCAGGTAAAGGGTAGGCGGTAAACTAACAGGTTAGAGACGCGGCAAAATAGCAGGTTAGAAAGGAGATAATCGGAGTGCACGTTACTGTATCGGAGGAAATAGCTAATCCGATCATTAACATATCATATACATGCCGGCATGCGGAAAGGGATACGCGTCGGTTCAAGAAGCGCTAAGGACGCGTGAAACTGGATACTGAATTGCGGGATCGCCTTACGCGTCCCAATTGTGCGCCCACAGCGGGTTAGAAACGGGGTAATTGCGGCCACACTTTACTGTATTGGCCTGTGTGTTTGTGTGTCCTAAGCTGAGCCTGACCTGTGGCCTCTCACGGGACTTCCCCCCGTGGGCGTGGTCAGCTGCCACAGTGTCCAAGGATCCACCCAAACCTCACTAATTATAACAATCCAGCTCCACCAGCTGACGGTGGGGACCTTCAGGGCTCCTCCCTGCAGGTTGCTCCAACTCCCCCTCGGCCCAAGGGTCCACTTCTTCAACATATCCTTTGAAGGTGCGGTCTCCAGAATCGTACAAATGAGGTCTCACCAGGAATCTATACAGGGGCAATATCATCTCTTTTTTTTTCTGCTGATCATTTCTCAATCAATAATCATGATGTTGCCACCATCATCACTCCAAGAACAATTTTGTAGAAGCACATGATGGGACATTATATTGAATAGGCTGTTTAGTGGGCAAGTTATCTTGCTGATATTAGCCAGATAATTTGTCCTGTATCAGCGGGATAAATGTCCTGTTGAATAAATTAGCCTAAAGTTATAGCTAGGTAGGTTATTTACTTATCCGACCTTGTGTGGCCAGATAACATGCTACTTAACAGATAGGCAGGCACCCTGAGCGTTTGCCTGGCATGCCCTGAGTAAGCATGTTTATATGAGAGTCAGTGAGCATGAGTGAGAATGAACATAAGAAATTGCCATGTTGGGTCAGACCAAGGGTCCATCAAAGCCAGCATCCTGTTTTCAACAGAGGCCAAACCAGGCCACAAGAACCTGGCAAGTACCCAAACACCAAGAAGATCCCATGCTACTGATGCCAGTAATAGCAGAAGCCATTCCCTCACTCATGTGTGTGAGTGTATGAGAGAGACAGAAGCTAAAGAGTGTGTACATTCTCCACCCCTGACTAATCCCAATAATCTCAGCATGACTAGAATCTAAAATTCCAGGTATGGAGAATGAGGGATTTTTTTTTTTTTTTAATTTAACTTTTCATTTATTGAACCATTCAGCAAATGAGTAACATAGCATACACGGAACCATACAAGGTACAAAAGCATAAAAAATCCATTTGGTTACAGAGTTCAATAAGTTTTCAAAAAGTGTTTTTAACCCCCCTTCCCCCCCCCTCCCTCCTTATGGCAGAGTCTCACAGAAATTATACATGGCTAAAAGAACAACCCCGAACCAGGGGTGGTCTGGGCGTCTCGGGTTCACAAGGCCAACTGTGGCGGTCAGCAAGAACAGTGAAAAGCGTAAGACAAACTAACAATACTGTTTGTTGATGGTGCCTAAAAATATATAATCAAGTAACAATACTTGGTTACATGGGAAATGAAAATTACAGGTTCGCAATATAGTCCCGATAGGGCCTCCACAGTTTGTGGAAAGAAGCGTGCCGATGGTACTTATCGGCCGTGAGAGAAGCCAAATGATGGTATGAATGGAGCTTCATTAAGACTTCAGAAATTGTGGGTAAACGAGAAGACCGCCAGTGAAGTGCAATAAGACTGCGAGCTGCAATAAACACTTGTGTGCACAGTGTCTGCTGCGGTTTATCCAGGGTATCAGGGAATACATGTAATAAAGCCATCTCCATCAATGGGATAAGGGTACATCCAAACATAACGCTAATAGTTGAAAAATCTCCTCCAAAATGGCTGAAGGCTTGCACAGGTCCACCAAATATGTTGGTAGGAGCCCTGTTCCCCGCAACCTCGCCAGCAGGAATCAGTAACATGCGAATATATTCTGTGCAGCTTAACAGGTGTGAGATACCAACGGTACATCATCTTGTAACAATTCTCCTGTAAATTAGCAGAAATAGAACAGCAACGAGCATGATAAGCAATAATTCTCCACATCTCCGAGCTGATACTCTTGCCCAGATCTCGCTCCCACTGGACAATATGGGCCCCAAATAATGCATCAGTAGGTTGAAATAATTGATAAATTTTGGAGATAGACCCACTCAGCACATCCCCTTGAGTGAAATATATCTCAAACAAGGCTCTCCCCGGTCGGAGGGACCTGTCTTTGATAACACTGCGGATGAAGTGCGCTACTTGGGCATATAACAAACAGTCCCTGTGATCTAAGTCATACAGAGAAAATAATTGTTCCCTAGATAACAAGGAACCTAACTGTAAAAGGTGCCCCAGCGTCGTGATCCCTTGCGCCGTCCAATGCTGCATACGGGACGTGTGATAGCCCGGGGACAAACTGGTGTTATTAACCAGGGAAGACTGATAATAATATCGGTGGATGCCCACCAGCTTCTGCCTCGAGTGGGCCCACACCCTCAAGGTGACTCCCAGGGACCAGGGTATCTGTCTAATCGGCCTCCACGTGGTCCGCGGCTGCCATAAAATAGCTGATATGTCCATAGGGCCTAGTACATCCTGTTCAATAGTGACCCATTGCTTGCGGACAACGCGCCGGGAAAAGTCCAAGACCGCCCGTAATTGTGCTGCACTGTAATACCAGGCTAAATTTGGGACCGCCATGCCCCCCTGAGGCTTAGGGAGGTAGAGCACGGCTTTAGATCCCGCGGAGGGCGTCGCCTCCAAATGAAATCAAAAACTTTCTTTTGCCAATTCCGTAACATACTGGAGGGTATGAACACCGGCAGAGAGGAGAACAAGTACAGAAACTTTGGTAATACCGTCATCTTAGTTATAGCAATCCGTCCCAGCCAGGAGAATGCCAATTTATTCCATCTGCTAAGGTCAATAGTCACCTTGCTAATTAAAGGCTGATAATTTAGTTCGAACAGCTCCGTGAGCTTGGAGGACTGCAGAATCCCCAAATATTTGATATGTTTTTTGGCCCAGCGGAACGGATAGGTAGAGCCAAGGGAACTCACCACCTGGGGGCGTAAGTTAAGATTTAGCAATTCTGATTTATCAAAATTGACCCGTAACCCCGACACTCGGCTAAAACAGGTGAGTTCCCTCATTACTCCCTGTAGGGAGCGCATAGGATCAGTAAGAATCATAAGAATATCGTCTGCGAAGAGCGATAATTTATATTGTTTATCCCCTACCGTTACACCCTGAATGGCTGAAGAAGCCCTCACATGGGTGGTGAGCGGTTCAAGATACAATGCAAATAGTAAAGGGGATAAAGGACACCCCTGGCGAGTGCCGCGCCCTATGGAAAATACCTCGCCGTAACCATTATTGACTTTGACTCGGGCCTGCGGGTGTTCATATAACCTCTGTATCCAAGTAATAAAATTAGGCCCAAAATCAAATTTGCGCAATGTCTGAAATAGGAAAGGCCAGTGTACCAGATCGAAAGCCTGTTCCGCATCCAGAGATAACAAAACCGCTGGTTCTTTCCTCTCCTGTACCCACCACATCAGGTCAATGACTTTCCTAATGTTGTCCGCAGCCATGCGCTTCGGAACAAACCCGACCTGGTCGGTATGCACCAAGTTAGGGAGACATGAATTGAGGCGCAATGCTAACACTCGGGCAAAAATTTTGAGGTCTACATTGATTAATGATATAGGCCTATACGAGCTGCATTGTGTATGATCCCTGCCCGGTTTTGGCAGAACAGTAATGCCCGCTACATTGGCTTGCTGATGTATGGAGCCTCCCGCCTGTAGGCTATTAAAATAGTCCGTCAGCGGCTGGGAAACCGTGTCTATGCATTTTTTGTAGGTATGCCCCCGAGAGGCCATCCAACCCTGGGGATTTGCTAGACTTGAGTGATCTAATCACCACTTCAACTTCATCTACGGAAATGGGAGCATCTAGTCTACATTTCTGATCTTCAGTGAGACAGGGCAGTGTTAACGTGGCCAGATATTCCTCTATATCAGTGTGAGAAATAGTAGCCTCCGCCGAGTACAGATGTGCGTAGAATTTTAAAAAGGCTTCCCGGATACTTCTAGAGTCAGTGAGAAGCTCACCAGTGGAGTTTCGAATCTTAGTGATATTATTCTGAGAAATTTTCGCTTTCAATTGTCGGGCTAGGAGTTTCCCCGCTTTATCCCCCCCTTCATAGTATTCTTGCTTAGTAACGTCCAAAGCATAAAGCAGCTGTTGGTTATCGAGTTGTCGTATTTTGTCTTTAAGGGCTAGAAGTTTATGGTAACATTTCTGGGACTGCTGCTGCATATGTATGCTAGAAAGTCGACGGAGTTGAGCCATGAGCTCATCTCTGGCTAGAGTTTTTTGACGCTTACATGTTGCGGCCCTGGCTATTAAAAGACCCCGAACCACTGCCTTAGAGCAGTCCCAACGAATACTCGATGAGATATCGGGGCTGTCATTAAGTAGAAAATACTCCTGTAATTGGGATTCGAAGGTTTTCAAGAAATCCGGGTCTTGGAGTAAAGACTCATTCAGTTTCCAAAACTTGGAGCCAGTATCACAAACTCCCATGTTAATGTCTAAACTAATGGGAGAATGATCAGACCAGGTGAGGGGTTCAATAACAGGGCATTTAACCCGGTTGCTCAGCCGTGTATCAACAAGGAAATAATCAATCCTCGAGTAGCTAGCATGGGGTGAGGAATAAAAAGTGTACGAGCGAGAGTGTGGGTACCGATTTCTCCAAACATCTATCAGTTGCCAATCACGCATTATATCCTGTAGTTGGGACCTGGGAACCCGTTGTGATTCCCCCTGCGGATATGAGTTATCTAACTCCCGATTCACTGTCAGGTTAAAATCCCCCCCCATAATAAGTGACCCCTCCGTATGCTGCAAAAGTAGGCCCTGCAGAGCCTTAAAAAAAACACTCTGCTCCTTGTTTGGAGCATAGATGGACAGTAGCGTATAGATTTGGGAACCGATTTGTATTTTAAGTAGTAAGTATCTACCCGCCGGGTCCGCAACATGTGACAGGACATCAAAAACTAAATGGGAGGAGAGCAAAATTCCCGTCCCCGTATATTTGTGCTGTGCGCAGCAGGCAGCCGCATATACGTGAGGAAACTCCCTGTTGCCCAACAAATGAGTATACCGACGTTTAAGGTGGGTCTCTTGGATGAAGGCGATATCCGCCCTGAGGTGGACTAGTTCCTTCCGGAGAAGATGGCGTTTTTTATAAGTGTTGAGGCCCTTGACATTTAAAGAAATTATTTTAACCATGAGAAAGTGAGAAAATTGAAGCACCACAACAATAACAGTTCGATATAGACAATGACCTGCAAAACATTGGACCTTGCAAAACCATATTTGGTCACCACAGAGCCAAAACCCCCCTCTGTGAAAATAAATAATGGAGAGAAATAAGGAATTACACCGCCGTGTATTTTATAACAACAACAATGACCGCCATAAGTCCCTTCCCCCCCCCTAACTAAGTTGGTCCGCTGCAAACTGGCGAACCGATATGGAGAAACGCTAAACAGTCAACTCAAGCCCCCTTCATAGACCCCCCCGCCCCCGGTTAGCTAAGCCAGTTCCCACAATAAAAACTGAAAGTGATAACGACATGATACTATGTAAGCGTTCAGAAAACAGTTGCGCCTCATAATACTGCAAACCTGAGTCCCACAGGGCCAAATCGCATGACCCTCCCGTCCATTCCAGCAAGTAGAAAAGCGGTAGCCCGCTCAGCATATAGTGCTCGCCCTCAGCCCAGTCCCGCCGATGAGACCTCGGACTGCGATTGTTGCCGCCGAAGTCTGCCCCGTCCGGGTCCCGGGCGGCGCCATTTTGAAGCCCTGGTAGGCCCAGGCCCTGGCTGCCGCGGTGCAGAGGCCAAAAAAGGCGCGTCCAGTCCCGCTTGCTTGAAGGATTCTATAGCGTCGGATAGACTCTTGACTCGGTAGGTGATACCTTTGCGTTGAAAAATAAGGGCAAACGGAAATGCCCAGCGGTACCTTATCTCTTCATTCCGGAGGGCCGTGGTCACATCTCGGAGTTGGTAACGCTTCTGTAGGGTGATTGGTGCAAGATCGTTGAATACGGAGACCTCTAGATTCTGCCATTTTATTACTTGTTGCGCCCTCGCGGCCTGCAGCACTTCTTCTTTAGTGCGGTAGTGATGGAATTTCAGGATGATGTCCCGCGGGCGACCATCCGATCTAGGACCCAAAGCCCTATGTGCGCGCTCAAGATCCACCTCGGGGGGACCCCCGTCCCCTCCCCGAGCATCCTTATGGGTGGACAAGATATGCTGGCAGATGGCTTTAGCGGTCACCATGCAATCAGTATATTCAGCTGACTCTGAAACGCCCCTCAAGCGAAGGTTCGCCCTTCTCGATCTGTTTTCCAGATCCTCCACCTTCTCGGACAACAGATCCAAATCAGATATACACTGGGTAGTTTGAGTGGAAAGTGATTCTGTTAACACCTCCTGTCCATCCAGGCGGGTGTCCATATCGTCTACCCGGCGGCCCAGTGCATTTAAGTCCTCCCGGACGTTTGCGATGGATGCCACGATCTCCGCTTTATGAGCCTTTAAATCGGCTCTGAGTTCTATAAACCAGTTCCTCATTTCAGAGCGGGTTGGGAACTCCGACGGCGGCGCAGACATCTCTGAAACCGCGCTAGTCACAAGTTCGGGACTGGGGCCTGCCGCCTGGTCCTCGTGGTCTGGGGCCTTCTCGGCCTGTTCGGCGTCTTCTGGGAGAAGCGTGTCTGCCAATTTACTGAAGGCAAACTGTTTTAAATCCGTCGCCTTTTTTCGTGCAGCCATCGCGCACTATTCCTGCAACCTTGCCCGCTATTTTGAGGCGTCCAGTATCGCAACTGCTGCTATAAATGCCGTGTATTTCCCGGGGGTCGGAGGAGCTAGTTAATCAGGCGGCCATCTTGTTGCGCTGCTCTCTAGCGCCCCCAATGAGGGATTTTTTAATCCTTATTCATTTTAATTATTTGGCGTTACTTGATATGTTTGCTGTTTTGAAATATGTTATTTGTGAAATTTTTTAACATTTTATGTTTTTAATTTTTGGTTCAATTTATCAACTGTTTTGAAATATTTTTATTAGTATAGTTTACTATTATGATTGACATTTTATATTTTTTATTGTATGAGGAATGGCAATGTTTCTGTTTTTCCATGTATATGCACTGCATAAGAATCAGGTGGCTTGCAGTTTCCAGTGCAGTTTTTGTCTGCATGTTTCTATTTATACTTTTATGGTGTCTCTGTTCTGTATTTAATGAGGGTCTGTCTGTGTTCTGCATGTGTGACCACAGTGAGGTATTCTGTTAGCTAGTAGTTTTTGTATAGGGGTCTATAGCAGCTTGGCTTATTTTGTTTTCCTAATAAGTGTTTTGGGGCCAGAAATCAAGCCAGAGACCACAAAGATTGGAAGCTTTACTACTGTATAGAGAATATTAATAATGCATTAGTAGGAAATATCCTGGGACACAGTTCAAAGTCCCTGTCTTGGACATATCTCCCACATGAGAATAATTGGATTTTGTTGACTAATTTTTTATGTTTTCTGGCATGTAATTAATTCTCTTGTATGTAGGACATACCCACCAATACCGAGGCTTTTGTATTGTGCTCAGAAATATTTTGTGGTAACAGAACTTGAGGAATGTGCTTGAAAGTAAATTAGCATAATTTTCCATGGGGACAGTCCACTGGACTTACCACCTCCCATCAAAATGAACTGCTAATTCACTACTAGCAGTACAGGGAACAAGTGTCCCAGATTCACCTATCAGAACTCCTCCTCTCTCCTTCCCACTGGGAGGTGAACGGCCCTTCTTACCTGTGTGTGCCGCCTCTGACAGACTCAATCTGATGTTTGACTGTGTGGGGCCCTGAAGTCAGCTGGATCCGCATGTTCAGGTGTCAGATTGAAGCTGGCAGAATGAGGCACACAGGTGAAAAGTGCTGTTTCCCTCCTGCTGTGGAAGGGGAAGGAGGGTGAGAATCATGCAAAATTCGGTTTGGTGTACCACAGGTATTGATCAAATTTGAGTGTGCCATGAAATAAAAAAGGTTGAGAAGCACTATTACTTTATTTCTGTTTTGAGTTGGTCAGTGTTAATTTCGTTAGTGGTGTCCTACATGGGGGGTGGATGGGGTGACACAACCATCAGTGCCTAGGGGTGAGATAAATCCGTCCAAGGATATGCTGTATTCTAGGTAAGTGTACAGATTGGTGCTGACAAGGGATCACCAAGAGCATTTCAAGTTGTCTCTGTTGCGATACCGCTCGCCGGAGAGACCTGCAAGCGGCCTTTCTCACCTCTTGGCACCCCCTGTGTGTCACTGCCTCTGCTTTCCTATGTAGCCTTGGAGCACTGCTGAACCCTGACGCCACCTCAGCCTTGCCACTGCACCCCGCGGTGGGAGATTCGCCACTGATGCTGCCTGCTTCCTTTGAGGCCTCTCACCTACCCGATTCCGCTCCTGCTTCCTGCTTCCTGCGTAATGTTATATATGGGCCTGAAATATCAACATGAAGACTTTGGCTCAGACTCTAGTTCACCCAGAATCCTCTCCTGCCTAGGCCTATCTGCAAATTCTGGCCATGAAAACCTCAAATTGACCCTACCTTGGAGAGACTCTGGGAGACATATGGACTGCAGTTGGAGCTGTTCAAATATGATGGAGGGTCATGAGGTCACAAAGAGCACATGGATGAGGTTACGTTCTCACAGGATACCGTCTCGACTTCAGGGGCCCAGTGAAACTGGAGTTTTCCAATCCCCCCTGAGGATGGAAAGATTGACAGGACAAAGAACTAACAGAAGATTGACGTGAGCGGCAGGCACGTGGGCCTCAATTGGGCCTCAAGGTGGGAGGGGGGAACAGGGTACTTAGATTTTAGTTTGTCTTATTTGGACACGAGACACGTGGTACGTGATCCTCCCAGAGATTCAAGCACTTTGGGGATTGAAACTGTCTGTGTTATCTATAAAAAAGAGAACTTTACTAATGTACGGGGAGACACACAGTAGTAGCTCTAAGGAGCTGCGAGTTTGTTTCTCCCAAAGGTACCAGGATTGCTTTTTGATATGCAATAATAAACTTAAATTTGTTTCTACTAAATTTGCTGTGGTACCTTTGTGTTCGTGGGGCAGCGCCTTTAAGCTGATTTAATGCTTAATAGTGGCTGAAATGCTGTTGACATTCTCCGATGCGGCACATTGCCTCCCTAGGCATGCACACGTGCCTCTGTCTGGAATTTAAAGGGGCCACACCGGGAAAAGCCCCGCGGCCCCTCCTGATGATGTCATTGCTTTGGACCTTTAAAAGGCCACTTCCTCTGTTGCTCCATACCTTCACAAAATTACCAGTCCTTCAAGATCTCCTGTTTTGTGTAGTCTTCTGTTCCTGGTCTCCTGGTTCCTGCATCCAGGTCTTCATTCCTGTATCCAAGTCTTTGTTCCTGCATCCAAGTCTTCAGTCCAAGTCTTCAGAGTCCTGTCCAAGTCTTCGCCTCTGGTTCAAGTCTTTGGAGTCTCTTCCGAGTTCCTAGTCCTAGCTCTTGAGTTCCAGTCCGAGTTCCTAGTCCTAGCTCTTGAGTTCGAAGTCTAATTTTCAAGTTCTTGAGTCTGAGTTCCTAGTCCAAGTTCCCGAGTCTTGAGTCTGAGTTCCGGAGTCCGAGTTCCTGAATCCTGTCCCTGGTCTCCGGAGTTCTTGTTCCAGCCATCCTGCCTGTTCCAAGTCCTGAGCCTTCATCTTATTCTAAGTCCTGAGCACTCATTCTGTTTCTGTTTCAAGCCATGCTTTAGTCTCCAAGTTATGATTCAGTCTTCAAGCCATGCTTCACCTTCGTCACGTCTAAGTTTTCAGCTTTCGTCATGTCCAGGTCTTCAGTGTTATGTCCAAGTATCCGGTGTCTTGTCCTCATCTCCAGAGTCACCTTTGGGTCCTCTGCCTCCGTTTGTCCTCATGCTCAAACCACTTCCAAGCAGCAGTTCGAAAAGACTTTTGGAGTGGCTGGAGGGCTACCCCGGAGACCAGCATGGGTTGCTGGTTCTCAGTTTCTGGAGCGTGTTGGATGTCCAGTGTTCCTGGTCCAAGCCAAGAGTCTTCCTGTTCCAAGTCAAGAGTTTCCTGTTTCAGCCTGCCCGTGCCCGGATGCACTCACCCGCCAGTGGCATGGACCATGGCCAGCCCCGAGGCTGTGTCAGTTGCGTTGCGGTACAGGGGCTCACAATCTCGAGCACCCGTCTGCACTCACAACAGTCTCATCCTGCATAGTGGCAGGTGGCTCTCTCTTTGTCAGGGAGTATCTGGGCTTGGCAATCAGGGGCCACCCTGGAAAGAAGATGCTTGCTTTGAGAGGCAAGGTGGATCTTGTCCAGGGGCTGGAGAAGAACCGGAGAGAAGAGTGAGGCAGGAACACTGGAACTAGACAAACAGGAGACATAAACTGTACTGTAAGACAGGAAAGTTTATCAAGCAAAAGCACATCGTTACAGGAAATCAGGAGTCACGGGGCGGACACTGAGAGGGTTGTTTGACCAGCAAAGGTGTGTCAGCCTAGAGCTCCTTATAAACTGTACTCAATTTGGGATACACCTAATGATAGTCCAATAGAGATCCTGCAGTGGTGTGACCTACTCTCCAGGAAAACAGAATAATAATATTAGAACTTCCTGGAGAACCAGCAGCCTCCACAGTTCTGTGGCAGGTCCATGGTCTGGAATCCCTGGGGCCGTGGGTTCAAACTCTGTTGACCCTAACAGAATGCCCCCTCCCAATGGGTGGCCTCTGGATACCTCCAAAAGACTTCTGGGGTCTCAGACCCAACAAGGAAAAGCACAATTTCAAGCAAACACGGGTCCAAGAGATGGCACTTGTGTTGATGAAGGAAATTATGTAAATTTGCCAGAGCCCGAGCAGGCATAACGGCTGGCACTGACTTCACCGATGCACAGATAGAAAATTGAACTAGAGGAACAGTAGACATAGAGTTCAAAGTTATGAAGGCAGGCACTAAAGCTGCAACAACAGCCGGCGCTGACTTCACCAGAGCACAGTGACATGGGGAAGGCAGGCTAGGTCTGGGATTTCCCCCAACAAGAGCAGGGGGGACAAGGCCAGACTGGACCAGCCACCTCCCCTGCAGGTTGAGCCCTTGGGTTCTGGTTTCCAGCAGGACTATTCTAGAATAGGCCTGGAACTGGGAACACAGCTATTACTTAGAGGCACGGCCTAGAACTAGAGACAAGGGCTGGAAATGAAGAGAGGACATAACTGGGAACAAAGCCTGGGATAACAAGGACAGGACAAGACTAGCACTGGCCCACAGGAACTGAACAAGGATCACAAACACATGAAACAAGGAGGTAAGTACAAACAAGAAGGCCTAAGCAGGCCACAAGGCAGGGCTAGGAAAGCCAAGGAGGCCACAGGACAGGGCTGGAAGGGTTCAGTGGAAAGCAAGGATGGCCAGGGAAGGAGCTGAGGTGACTCAATGCAGGGAGAGGCTGGGCTAAATAGGGCTGGCCTTTCTGAGTCATGGGATCAACAAATATGTGGTTAGTGTAGGAGCAAGCATTCTCTGTTGGCAGGGAGGCCCCCTAGCAGCGAGGATTGTGACACACAGAGAGGAACTTGAGATGGCAAAGAAGATGATGCAGAGTTCACCAGTGTACCAGCGGCCACTAGAGCTGTGGCAACAGTGCACAGTCAAGGACCGGAACTGAAGAAAAGAGAAAAGGCAGACACTAGAGCTGTAGGGACAGCCGGTGCTGGCTTCACTGATGCATGGACAGGAACTCTGATTGATGAAGGAGTTGACATGGAGTTCACTGGTGCGAAGGCAGGCACTGGAGCTGTGGCGACAGCTGGGGCTGACTGTACAGGTGCATGGACTTGTGGTGTTAAGGAAATTGATGCAGAATTCACTAGTGTAAAGGGCTTGCACTAGAGCTGTGGTGACAGTTGGTGCGGTGCATGCACAAGGACTGAAACAGGCACTAGAGCTGTAGGGACAACTGATGCTGGCTTCACCAGTGCATGGGCAGGAACTTGGGCTGGGCTGATGAAGGAGCTGACACAGATTTCACCAGTGTCATAGCAGTGAACAAAATGATTAGGCATTCTCAAGGCTGCAGGTTCAAATCCCATCAACCCTAACATTTTTCTAGTTCAAGCTCCTCTCTCTCATGTTGTAGTAGTTGACTGGCTGAGTACCCCCTGACAGACTTCCAAGTACTTCTAGGGATACACATACCACTGGTTGAGAATCACTGCCCTAGAATACCAATACACCTCTTATTGGGAAAACAGAACAAGCTGGACTGCTACAGAGACTGCATACTAGCAGAATACCTCACCTCGGTCACACAAGCAGAACACAGACCTTTATCGAATACAGAATAAGTGACCGCAAATTAGAAGCAGAAATATAAAGATAAAAATCTGAACTCTTCTTTGATCTGCTGTCCACTCCAACCTCACCCCATGCCCTCCTATTACCTGAGACAGGAGAGGAAGGGGTTGGGGAACAGGAGGGGTGAAAGCAGATTAGGGAGCACAATAACTCTCCTTTGCTGTCATTTGTGTACTCCAGCCTCATCTCTCTCCTCCTGTTCTCTGCACAGGAGGCAGGGAATTGGCAGATAGAGAATAACAGGAGGGGAGATGCTGGATTAAAGAGCAGAGTAGTTCTTCTTTACTGTGCTCTGTGCACTTATTCTGACACATGGTGTTAGCTAATCAGCATTTACTTCCAGTCAAAGCTCCACCAAATCCCCATCCCCTTCATAGAAACTCGCCATGTTGATTCTGGATGGATGATGGATGGATGGCGTTTTGATGTGATGATTTTAATTGAGTTCCCTTGATGCAGGCATGCTAGTGCTGAAACGCTGCAGCATTGGAGCTTTTGAACAGCTAGAGGAGGGGAGAAGGAGTCATCGGGTTCCTTTTACTGACTGACATGGTGATTTTGAGCTGGCACTGGGAGTTTTCTGTACAGTGAAAGGAAGTGTGCCTGTTTGGCATTTGGATACCATTTTAGAGACTTGTTTGGGAGTCCATAATCTCTGCAAACTTTATAGATTGGACATTTGAAATCCAACTGGTGAAACATTTCTTTAAGATACTACCTTTGGCATTTACCAACATTGAACCCGGGGACTTCTTCATTGATGTGTTTATCACTGTGGACATAAAATACAAGTTGTGTTCATTATATTTTTCCTCTTTGGATTCATCATTTTTGGATTGACTCTTTGGGGTATTGAATTTTTAAAAATATGTGAGATGCGTGGTTTGTGATGAGAAGTGAGATGTGTGGTTGGTGTGGAGAGTGAATGCATTGGTGTGTAGGTTATGGTTGTATTTTGTTATTGACATTGTAACGTATTAATAATGAATGATATTTGTATTGCAGAAATGGTAAATTAAAGGATTAACTCATTAATTAAAGAATTTATTTTTTTTTTCTTATTTTTTTTGTTTACATTTGCATACTGTTTGATATAGGTTATTGAGGTTGTCTATAGCAAACAGTAGGGGTGGTCTAGGGCATTGTTTGATAGTGAAATGAACCAAACCAAAAATGGCTTTTTTCGATTCTGATTGCAAATTTGTTTCAAACAAATGCACATCCTACCATCAACTGAATCCTGAAACTTTGTAAATCCAAATATATGTTGTAGGATCTTCTTCCTGCTGAGATGACAGGGTCATTAAAGATGAATGGTTCTGACTCTGACATAGCTACCTGACTGTTGGGTGCTGACATCTGATTGTTCTTCCTCTATGTGTGAGGAAGGGAGGGGATGATGAGGGAGATATTAACTCAGAAGTGGGATTACTACTGCTGCAGATATAAACTTCAAAAAGATTTGCATCTTGGGAAAAAAAAAACAGCTAACCAAATGTGGCTAGGAACCTTGCTGTCTTGTATAGCTTCTTCACGAAGGATAGCACTTCAGTATGAATGTTTTGGACAAAGGGAAAATCAATGTATATGCTGGAATTTGAATGAGGACATGTCCTCTAGTTCTGTGAAAGACTTGTGTTACACAGAACAAGAATACTGATCTAGCTCATTCTTTGGATCCACGTTCTAACTCCTCAGCTCCCAGGAATTGTCAGTAGTATAACAGGTAGTGTTCTTGTCAAAAGCATTCTGACAGGTGGTGTCAGCCAATTAGCATTTACTTCCAGTCAAAGCTCCTCCAAATCCCCATCACCTTCATAAAAATAAACGTGAAAAGCTCTGCCCTAGCCTTGTCATAACCTACACACCTCTATATCACAGGAAGTGGTCTTAACTGCACTTCCCAGAAATGGCACTAGTTATGCCCCAAGTTGCTGTTGATCATGCACAGAAACAAGCCATCTCTTCCCTTTTACCTCTCTGCCTAGAATTCAGGGTACTGTGTACAATTTCCTGCAAGCAGAATGAGAATAGGGAGCAGAGTCAAACTAGATAGTATGAGTATGCCCAGGACATATTTAAATCTGTAGCTCTTGAAAACTGTTATTTTGGGAAAACTCTCCTCAATTTTGCAAGTGTTTTGAATGTTTTCAGCCCACAAGAAACACTGTATAGGACAAACAGAGGCCATGCTGAAATGAGGTCACATCTGATATCACTGGCAGAGCATGATGGGTAGTTTTCCTGTTGCCAAAGGAACTGGGAAGCATGTGATCACCAGACCACATTTGTAGTTCAGCTGACATTACAGTTGTAATTTCAAGCTTGCAGATACAGATAGTGAAACCTGGCAGAGAGAGGAAAATGATTTGTAAAGTTATTAAGGAGCAGTTTTCAGAAGTGAACACTGTTGACTTGTGCTGGTAAAATATAACAAAATATGTTTAAAATACAAGCTACCACATTTAACTAGTCACAGAGATGTTTTATATTTGACAAGCCGTTAAGCCCGTTAAAACGGGCTACATCCCTCTGTCTCTCACCTCCCCCTCTTTCTCTCTCCCCTCACTCTTCACCACCCCCTCCCTCACCCACTCCTCCCCACCCTCCCTCTCCTATCACTCAGTCCCTCCCTCCCACTCAGTCTCACTCACTCCCTCCCCCTCTCTCCCTCCCTCTCACTCACTCAGTCCCACTCACTCTCACTCAGTCCCCCACTCCCTCCGTCCTCTCCCTCAGTCCCACTCCCTCCCTCCTCTCCCTCAGTCCCACTCCCTCCCTCCCTCTCTCTCCCTCAGTCCCACTCCCTCCCTCAGTCCCTCCCCCTCACTCAATCCCTCCCTCCCACTCAGTCACTCCCTCCCCCCTCCCTCTCACTCACTCAGTCCCACTCACTCTCCCTCAGTCCCACTCCCTCCCTCTCTCTCCCAGTCCCACTCCCTCCCTCAGTCCCCCCTCTCCCTCTCACTCAGTCCCCCCTCTCCCTCTCACTCAGTCCCACTCCCTCCCTCTCACTCAGTCCCTCCCCCTCACTCAATCCCTCCCTCCCACTCAGTCCCTCCCTCTCACTCAGTCACTCCCTCCCACTCTCTCTCTCCGTCCCTCCCTCCCACTCAGTCCGTCCCTCCCTCTCTCTCTCTTCTCCCTCCCTCGCTACCGCCTGCTACCGCCGTCGCCGCTACCGCCGCCGCTCGCTACCGCCGTCGCCGCCCGCTGCCGGTACCGCCGCCGCCGCCCGCTGCTGCCGCCGCCGCCATTTTTTTTTCTTTCTGAAGCTGCCTCAGAGCGACGTGCTCGCCCGCACATGCGCGGTAGAGCTGGTCTCTACTGCGCATTTGCGGGCCGTCGGTCACAGGCCATTTATAAGGTAGATAGCAGCCATGCACAAGGCATTTTTAAACAAAATTTATTGAGGCCTATATTCAGACAGTAGCTAGATTGCAAAGTTAGCCAGATAAACTTATTTGGCCAAGTGTGGAGAAATATTCAGTAGAGCAGCCGCACTATTGAATAGAGACATCTATCTTAAAGATAGCCAAATAAATTTATCTGACTAATTTTAGAACAGCTTTACTACATTGCTAATTTCAACCTTTCTAACTGTTGTTTGTTAATAGATGACCAGAGTAAAGTCGTCCAGGACATCACTAATTGCATAGTAAAGATGACCCACATTCCGGTCCAGACCTGGAGGAGTGTCTGGGATTGGACGAAGAATCTGGGAGATTGGTTCACCCAAGTTGGGGGCCTAAAGACTATGGTCGCAATCCTTGCCGCCATTGCAGTTGTTTGTCTTGTCCTACCATGCTTGCTACCTCTCCTGCTGCAAGGGTTCTGTAACATGATGGCATCCATTGCGGATCGCTGCGCTATCGCTCAAATTATGTCCATATGCATGTACTCTCCAGTTCCGCTTGTTGACACGTTTATCGATGTAGATACAGATGTCGAAGCAGACTAAATCTCTTTTTCTTTCCCCTCAAGTAGGCTATGCAGGCCACCCCTCCTAGGGAGATCCCCTCCCCCTACAAAGGGGAGGGGATCTCCCTAGGAGCCCCTCGTCTCAAACTGGTGAAGAAACCTCCTGGCTGCCCGAGGATTAGGGCCTGTTCAAGTTCCTACATTAACTTTGTCTTCTCATCTCCTGACACCTAGGTGTTGGTGATACTTCCCATCCCAAATTGGATGATAAAGTATCAAAGGGGGGATTGAAGGAGTAAATTAAGTCGCAAATCATCATGCCTTCCACAGGACTACTATTCCCAGCAGAACTCTCACTTCCTGTGAATGACGTATCAGTGCCTACACAAAACAAAGCCGGAACGGAAGAAAGAATCAGGAAGTGCCACGCTGGCAATAAGGGCAGTACCCAGCCTAACATAAGTTTGATTCTAATGTGTGATGCTTGCTTACTAATGTATAATGCGCATGTGTGAAGAAACAAAGAACTGTAAAATGTATTTAAGGCAGCACCCTGCTGGGCGGGGTCACGCAGTCTTACTGACACGAGTCAGCTGCGTCTTGCTAGCAATAAAAATTTTCTCTCTCAGACCAGTTGCCTGGAGTCTCCTTCAAAGTATCCGGTTACAACATGACTAGAGTTAGCTGGATAACTTATCTAGTTAACTTAACTCCTCCCAGAAATGCCTCTGGAATACCCCTACACTTTCTGGCCAGCCAGATAGTGTAGGGGTATTCCAGAGGCACTAAATCCACTCGTCTAACCTCCACCAAAGAACGGGCATTCTCATCAGCGGGCCCCACCATCTGGAACAACCTGCCGACTGATCTAAGACTGGAACCTTGCCTGCTAACCTTCCGAAAAAAACTCAAGACTTGGCTTTTCCTCCAAGCCTACCCTTAAGTTCTAATATTTCAACAGTAGTATAGCTGTGTTTAAAAAAGGATTGGATAAGTTCTTGGAGGAGAAGTCCATTACCTGCTATTAAGTTCACTTAGAGAATAGCCACTGCCATTAGCAATGGTAACATGGAATAGACTTAGTTTTTGGGTACTTGCCAGGTTCTTATGGCCTGGATTGGCCACTGTTGGAAACAGGATGCTGGGCTTGATGGACCCTTGGTCTGACCCAGTATGGCATTTTCTTATGTTCTTATGTTCTCTCATTCAGTCTCAACCCAATTGGCTAAATGCCCGGTCCAGCCACAGCATAGACATACTTTCTCAGCCTCTAGTTTTTTCTGTCCTTTTATTTCCAGGCTACTCTAGCTCCCAAGTTCTTTCTCCCTGTTATTTGTAACTGCGCCTCGGCCTTCCTGTTATATGGTTATGTTTAGTTAATCCCTAAGTTCCATGTAAACCGGTCTGATATGAAGCTTGTCATGAAGATTGGTATAGAAAAATGTCAAATAAATAAATAAATAAATAAATAAATAAATAATGAAATATGGGACTTAAGTTTAGCCAGATAAGTACCCAAAATATTCAAAAGTTGGCATTTATCAGGATTACTTGTGAGTTATTCAGCTAAATGCTTTTGAATATAGACCTTGCTATGAACCAGAGGTTGCAGGAAGTTTGGAAGGTATGACTCCAGCATCCTAAAGATGTGAATAGAAAATAAGTCACTTATAGGCTTGGTGAACAAGAGGCTTACACTTTGCACAGACCAGACAAGGGCCATTTTAAAAGAAACAACTGTAAGCTGTAAATATGTGACATAGCTTGTAAAGTAGACATCTTATGGTAAATGTGACCAGTTCATAGCCCACTTGTTAGGATCCCTGGCTGTGTGAGACCACGGCCGAGTCCCCTTACCTGGGCAAGCAGGTGACCCATTCTGGCTTCCCCCCATCACCGCCTTTCGCAGCCAATGTTGACCGCCGCAGCAGCAGCCTGCTCTCGTGGTGCTCCCACACACTGCCAAAGCCGAGTTCCGCACCCCTGCTGTAAATTTAAAGGGCCGACGGCGGGAAAGTTCCCTGCAGCCTGCAAAGATGACGTCAGACAGGGTGGGTATATATACCCTGCCTTGCTACCAGCACTCTGCCTCAGCAATGGGTCCAGCTCATTCTAGAGTGCGAGTTGTCTGCATTCCTGATCCTTGCCTTGTTGCAGCGTTCCTGCCTTGCTTCCTGTTCCTGGTTCTTGCGTTCCTGTTCCTTGTCTCCAGTCTCTGCCTACTAGCTCCTCGTCCTGACGGATTGATCTTCTGGTTCTGATCCTGCCTGCCTGACTCCACTTGACCTTCGCCTGCCTTGACTCTTGCCTGGTATCTCGACTCTGCTTGTCCTCCGCCTGCCCTGACCATCTGCCTGGCCTCTCGTCTGCTTGTTCGCTGCCCGTCCTGACCTCTGGCCTGCTCCTGGTTCTGTTAGTCTGCTGCCTGCCTCGATCCCCTGCTCGTCCAACTCCGCTTCAGCTTCTTCCTCTGGTTCCACAACTTGAGAGACCCCGGCCTAAGTCCTACCGTCCCCGGTACCCAAGGGCTCAACTGGCGGGGAAGGAGGGCTGGTATAGGTGAAGGTCTAGTTGGGTCTTCTTCGCCTGTACCACCTCCCGACGATGAGGACCAACAGGGACCCACTCCTGGTGGTAGCATAAACCTCGTCTCGGCTCAAGGGTCCACATCTCCAACACCACTTATAGATAGGACTGTAAATGTTGAAAGCTGTATTACAGCAATCCATAATGGCTTTGTATGAAACTCCCAAAAGAAAGCCACCAATGAGAAATATGGGATTTAACTGTTGCTCCTTCTCAAAGATTTCAAAGAGAGCTGGAAGGTTATCCAGTGGTAGAAAATCTACTTGCCACCTGAGAACCTGCTCGATACGGGAGACAGTGAGATGGATAAGACCCCACTGATACAGATGCTTTAGGATTCTCAGGACTTTATCGATTCTCTGTCTGCGGAACATGAAGATTCAGCAAGCAGGACCTGTGATGCAATCGCGTGATGCAGCAGCAGATCCAGAACTGGAAGATTTGATTAAAAAACTAGAAAAGTGTTCCCTGGAACACAGGTAAGAAAAAATATTTTTTTTTCTTTTTGACAGAATGGCGATTAAGTATGTGCTGGACAGTTTTGAAATTGTTTTGACAATCTTGTAAACATAGTTTTTTTGCAGGTAAATGATGGATTTTTGCAGAGAATATGGGAATAGCACACAACTGCCAGCTGCCAATTTAAGCCTGTATGTGCTGGATTTGCCCTTGCCAAAAGGCATCCCCCCTTACCACCCCAGAGGTGGAAGGTATACAAAGAGGCCACAAAAATGCCGCTAGACCCAAAGATGTTCATGATTCAAGACAATGAAATGACATACTGACATGTAGGTATCTTTAAATCTCCCAGGGTTCATGGATTTTGCTGAAAAGGCATGTTTAAGTCAATCATACACCCAGCTGTATATTGCATTCTTAAGAAGTGTTGACTAGGATTTTAAAAAAAGACTGTTATTGCTTGTGTAATGGAAGCCAAAAATATCACAATTGTCTATTTTGGGTGATGCAAGATATACAGCAGAAATTGAGGACTGCCTGTGGTAGACTGTGCATGAAACATGTTTTAAACATGATTGAGATAGCAGGATGAAACAGGGAAATATTAGGCCTATGTAATGAGCATATGAGTTTAGTGTTGAATCTGATACATGATGTTAAGAAAGCTGAAAATCCAAGGCAAAGGCTAACTAGCTTGGTTAGAGCAATGATTGATCAACCTATGATGACCTCTATTGATTCCATAATCTGTAAAGGAAACCACCTGTCATTTTTTAAGACAACAAAATGTGAATAATAGAACTGATTTTCTCCAGTGTGTTTGTGTCTGTGTTACTGTATATTTCAGAAAAAAATGACTCTGCATGAGGCACAAAGTAGGGAAGAAAATTAAAAGTATATGTGACAGAAGCCCCATATTGGGTTCATGTCTTGGCGTATGGTCTGGGAGAGACTTTGGGGTGTGGGAGCCCCCAAGGCATCTTTACGAGAAAATTGGGGGAAAAAATGTTATATGGGCAGTACCAGTGAACCGTCACTAGCAAGCATAGTAAACGGTAATTGAGTTAGTTACATGTGGCTCAATGGGAAGTTTCTAGATAAAGTTACTGATGGTTGTGTAACAAGTTGGGTTCCTTTAAGAGGGTTAGGGAGAAAATCCTGGGGACCCATCCTTTTTAGGAGGGAGCCCTGCAGGGGCTTTCCCTCTCAAGGAGCAAGGCCTGAGGCCGAGCGGAATTCTTCTCACGAAGAATTGCTAGGGGACCTGCTATGGGTTTGTCCAAAGGTGGAGGGACCAGGAAGGGTAGGCCCTATTCCAAAAAAGGAAGATAACAGATTAGAGAGGAGCTCAGAAGGAGAAGTGTATCAGGGATACCAGGGAAGTCCGTGAACACTGCTCGGGCACAGAGGTGCTTTCCCTAAGGAAGAAGGGACACTCTGTTTGGCCCACTATATGTGAGTATTTGACTTAAAAGGAAGCTGATTGTGTGGTGGGAAATGCAATGAGAAAATAGGGAAGCTAATCAAATTGGTAATGCAGTAATAATGGGAGATTTCAATTGCCCTCAGTATTGACTGGGTGTGTGTAACATTAGGACATGCTAGAGAGATAAAGTTGCTGGATGGAATAAATTACAGTTTTATGGAGCAGTTGGTTCAGGAACCGACAAAAGAGGGAGCAATTTTAGATCTAATTCTCAGTGGAGCACAGGATTTGGTGAGAGAGGCAACGGTGGTGGGGCCGCTTGGCAATAGTGATCATAATATGGGCAAATTTGAATTAATGACTAGAAGGGGGACAGTAAGTAAATCCATGGCTCTAGCCCTAAACTTTCAAAAAGAAAACTTTGATAAAATGAGAAGAATAGTTAAAAAAACTGAAAGATGCAGCTGCAAAGGTAAAAAGTGTGTAAGAGGCATGGACATTGTTAAAAATTACCATCCTAGAAGCACAGTCCAGATGTATTCCACACATTAAGAAAGGTGGAAGGTGGAAGGAAGTATATAATTTTGGCTCAAGGTTTGGAGGGAGGACTGACTGAGGAGACTCCAGCATGGACTAGCAGTGAAGGTGGCTGCCAGCCAAGGTTGGCAAGCCTGGGGACGGCTGAGGGGGGATATGTTTAAAATCATGAGAGGTCTAGAACAGGTAGATGTGAATTAGTTATTTACTCTTTCGGATAATAGAAAGACTAGGGGGCAATCCATGAAGTTAGCGTGTGGCAGATTTAAAACTAATCGGAGAAAGTTCTTTTTTACTCAACACACAATTAACTCTGGAATTTGTTGCCAGAGGATGTGGTTAGTGCAGTTAGTATAGCTATGTTTAAAAAAAGATTGGATAAGTTCTTGGAGGAGAAGTCCATTACCTGTTATTCATTAAGTTGACTTAGATAAAAACCACCGCTATTACTAGCAACAGTAACATGGGATAGACTTAGTTTTTGGGTACTTGCCAGGTTCTTATGGCCTGGATTGGCCACTGTTGGAAACAGGATGCTGGGCTTGATGGACCCTTGGTCTGACCCAATATGGCATGTTCTTATGTTCTTAAGGCAAAACGATTACCGGCATGGTTAAAAGGTGAGGTGAAAGAGGCTATTTTAGCCAAAAGATCTTCATCCAAAAATTGGAAGAAGGATCCATCAGTAGAAATTAAGATAAACCATAAGCATTGGCAAGTTAAATGTAAGAAATTGATAAGACAGGCTAAGAGAGAATTTGAAAAGAAGTTGACCATAAAGGCAAAACTCAAAATAAATTTTTTTTTTAAATATATCCAAAGCAGAAAGCCTGCAAGGGAGTCAGTTGGACCGTTAGATGATAGAGTGGTTAAAGGGGCACTTAAGGAAGATAAGACAATTGCGGAAAGACTAAACAGATTCTTTGCTTCTATATTTACTGAAGAGATGTTGGGGAGATACCTGTTCTGGAGATGGTTTTCAAGGGTGATGATTCAGATGAACTAAAGCAAATCACTGTGAGCCTGGAAGATGTAGTAAGCCAGACAAACTGAAGAGTAGTAAATCACTTGGACCAGATGGTATACACTCCAGGGTTCTGAAAGAACTATAAAAATGAAATTTCAGACCTATTACAAGTACTTGTAGCCTGGATTGGCCACTGTTGGAAACAGGATGCCTGGCTTGATGGACCCTTGGTCTGATCCAGTATGGCAATTTCTTATGTTCTAATCTGTAACATATCTTTAAAATCATCCATTGAACCTAAAGATTGGAAGGTGGCCAATGTAAACCCCAATATTTAAAAAGGGCTCCAGGGTGGGTCCTTTCTGTGGGGATGAAGGCTAACCTTTTTAGTTCAGGCAGTAGTGTTCTCCTGTGTGTGTTCCCATAGCTCTTTGGGGAAGGCACACTTACAAACCAGGCAGGACTTACGGGAGGGGTGTTCAAATCAACAGTGTCCAGATACTTCCGGTATTTCCAGATTTACATGAGACAGGATTTTACTTTATTTTCAACATTGCTTTCAGTAGTCTTTATGGGGCTGGTCCCATTTTTTTTATGTTTTTGTGTGTTGCAATTATATTGTAACTTTTATGCTTGTATTTTATTGTACATCTGCCTGGGGATATTAATGTATACAGCACAGTGATCTCCAAAGTGTCCAAGACCCATCTATAACAAAAATCTGTTCATGTAATTAGCTTAGCTTGCTGAATTCCTTAGCTATAAGCTGAATTCCTTAGCTATAAGCTAAGGAATTCAGCAAGCTCTTTCTAATGGACTCTGGGATACCAGTGGTTTTACCAGTGGTCTCAAAAACCTACCACTGGTATTCCAGAGTCTCTCTTACATCAGAGACTCTTCTGATTTAAGAGAGACTCTGGAATACCAGTGGTAGGTTTTTGAGACCACTGGTAAAACCACTGGTATCCCAGAGTCCTTCTTACATTAGAAAGAGTGTGAAATGTGCAGAGTGAATATGATGGGGAAAATGCAGGTTTTTAAAAATGATTCTTATTTAGACAATATGACAGATATACTGGGCATTTCTCAAATTGCCTCTAGAATCTGAAGTGGTAAGACATGTTGAGTTTGTGAACAGATGGTTCCACCCAACACCTCATTTTAATGTTGTAATTTGTTCAGATGACCTTTGTTTTATTAAAATGGAAAGAATAACATCTTTTAGAGAGGCTCAGGAAGCTATAAGCTAAGGAATTCAGCAAGCCTTAGCTGAGATAAACAGTAAAGCTTGATTTGCAGATACAATCTGAGTCTACAGATTTAGAAAAACTCTTGCACTTTAGATGGTGTCAGGGTCAAAAGAGTTTAAACCCACAGCCCTGGGGATTCTAAACCATGGACCTACCACTGAGCTGTGGAGCCTGCTGACTCTCCGGGAAATTCTAGTATTTTTATTCTGTTTTCCCAGAGAGTCAGACATGCCCTTGAAGGCTCCCTATTGGACCAGCATTAGTTGTGTCCCAAATTGAAAGCTTTATATAAAGAGCTCTAGCTTGACACGTCTTTGCTGGTCCAACAACCTTCTTGGCGTCCACCCCTCAGAAGTGCTATCTGTGTGAGTCCTGATTTCCTGAAACCCTGTTCCTGAATTCTTGCCTGGTAATCGTGTTCCTGCTTGATAAAGCTTCCTGTCTTACAGTCCAGTTTTTGTGTCCTATTTGTTTTCAGCTCATAAGAACATAAGATTTGCCATACTGGGTCAGACCCCAGGGACCATCAAGCCTAATATCCTGTTTCCCGTGTTCTTGCCTCATGCTTCGTCCCTGGTTCTTCTCCAACACTTGGATTCCATTGACCTTGCCTCCCCAAGTGCACACCTTCCCTCCAGGGCAGCCCCTGATTGCCGAACCCTTCCTGACAGTAGGCAAAAGCCACACAATCTGGATGCTGATGTTTTCTTAGAGTGGGTTAGTAATCTCCTACAGAGTTACAGAGAAATACAAGTGACATGAGAAAGTGTGTCTAATTCTAACGGTGATAAGAAACAGGTGGGGGAGGGGTAATAATAGCGTCACGTCATTCATAAAAAGAGAAGATAATTAATTGACCTGAATGACTTGCGTGTATTCTCCATACTTATCAAGAGCAAACATGATAGAATAGTGAGTCTTGTCTTATGGAACTGTTCCAAGTTATTTTCCAGGGTCTTGGACAGTAGCTTCACAAGGGCTTCGCCACACTCGGTGCCATTCTGGTAATAACTTATGCTTTGCAGAGAATCTTGTGGCTTTCATGTCATCAGTAAAGCTGACAGACACAGTTAGAGGAAGACAGAACATTTTACTCCGAGTTGGTCAGAAGATAAAAGGTTAATGCCTAGTGTCTACATCTGAACACCTTTGCAAGTAAACAAAAGAGGTCATGCGTCACCTAGAAAGGGTTCTGGGGTTTTTCAAAATAAATGACCATCTTGTGTTTCCCAAAACTGTTCATCTTTTGCTCCATGACCATCATTCTATGGTATATTAAATGTGATGGGACCCCCACACTGGAGCCATGTTTGGAGGTTTAGTTATTTTGGAGAAACTTTGGTTGGGGGAGCTCTGTAGTATCCCTTGGGAGATTTGGAAGAGGAACATGGTATTGGATCACAGTAGCAGTGAACCGCCACTAGATAGTATAAGAAACAGTGTTGACCTATGTTATATGCTGGTTAATGGGAATGTTCTGGATACAGTTGTTAAGAGGATCTAGTTTTGGATTCCCTTTAAGAGAGCTGGAAAAATGATCCTTTAGAGGAGCGGTCTAGGAGGGTTTATAACCTAGTTCGGCAGACGTTGGAGTCTGAGGGAGACTGAGGAACTTCTAGGATGGATAGGATGTCTGGAGGGTGCCAGCCTCTGGGCTGGTGGCCTGGAATCCCCTCCATTTTGGAATGAGCCCTGCAGGTGCTCTTCCCCTCTAAGGGAGAAGCCCAAGGCTGAGGTGGAAGTGGTATTTCCTCCCAAGAGGAAATGGCCAGGGACCAGGAGTGGAGAGTGAAGAAAAAGTGGAAGAAAAGAAGGGTTTTCCATGAGGAGGAATGCCTCAAAGGAATACCAGAGTTTGGAGGATGCCAGGAAAGTCCTAAAACACCATGCAAGGGCAAGGCAGGGGCCCTCTGTTGGCTGCAATTTTCTTTTGTTCCTAGTACTTGTGTTGCCTTGCCCTTGCCTTGGACCTGATTTTGTTTCTTGTGTGGCCTACCATCAGCCTTTCTGCATTTTATGTGTGTGTGTGCGTTGGGTCCTAGTCCAGTGGCCCTCCTGCCTGGTCCTTGTCCTTGTTTCTTGTGTGGCCTCCAAGTGTCCTCTTGCCTATTTACAGTTTGGTCCTTGCCTTGCCCTGCCCTGGTCTTGCCCTCTAATCTGTTTCTGCTTGCTTCCTGTCTTCTCTACTTGTTGTCTGGCCTTACTGCACTCCTTGTTCCATGTTTTGTGGGCACTCTTCTGTTTCCTGCAGCCTGCGTTGCCTTTGTGGGTGCCCTTCTGTACCCCAGCCCCAAGTGCACATCTAAGTCCTGTCGGCCACCAGCACCTGCTGGCTCAAACCAAGGTAGAGGTGGCCGGTCAGGCAAAAGGCCCTGCAATGCCCTGTTCTGGCCTTCTGAGCTGCTTCTGCCCTGGGGACTACTTATCACCAGACCGAGTGGCCATCACACACTGCTGGAGCCAAGGACACAGGACCTAGATGGAGCCGGTACCTAGTGGGCTATGGAGTGTGAGTACCTCAGTTAGAGGGACCCTGAGGATATTTTGAGAAGATAATCATGTGGGAGTAATTCAGGCATGAGACACACAATCCTACTGGAAGTGGTAGAGACTTTACTGATGGTGGAGTCACAAGTTTATTAAATCTTTCTGCTGTCTTCTTATTTATTGACTGGAACCAAGAAACAAGTTGAATCTGTAAATAATATTCAGTCATCTAATCAACTATCAGCAAAGAAGTTGGAAATCACCATTCCTCTCATGTGGGTTTATTGGATGCAGAGAAAGTGTTAGTATAAGAACTATTTTTCGTCCTCACTCTGAATCCTGAGACTCAGACAGTAAAACTATCTGGTGGGGTGAAGGAGAGTCTGAGAGACAGTAAAGGAGTGTTGTATAGAATGGGTCTGTCTCTTTTTTTTTTCCCTATGCACCCTCTGGGTGCAAGGAAAAGGATCTGTCCCGCCCAGGGGTTACACTTAGTAAGTCTTTGTTAAGACTTTGATTGACAAAATGTTCAGAGACTACACTTCCATAGCTCACAGTTGTAATGGTGATGATGGTAATTTTGTTGTTAATCAGTGTGATGGTTACTATCCACCCTGAGGGGGGTTAGGTGAGGAAACCAATAGAGGAATCTGGGCAAGAAAGAAAACCTGGGTGGAATCTTAAGAACCCAAGAATCCCAGAAGTTAGGAGAAAATCTCTTTCACTTGGAAGAACTAGGAGAGGGGGTGGAGAACAAAGAGGGAGGGGACTTCATAGCTTTCACCTCAGCAAGGGGGAGGGGACACCCAGGTAAACTGGGAGGAGAAGGGGAGGGGGCCAGACAGAAACAGGAAAGCGCACTAATAGAGGCAGAGGGAGACAAGGAGGAGACGGAAGTGGAGGTGTTGGAGAATCCAGAGCCGGAGCCAATGCCAATGGGAGATGAATGTTGGAAACCCCCTCAAGAAGGCCTGGATTGTTAAAGGCCTACAGGTTAGAGTCCGGTAGAAGGAACTGCCATAGTCTCCCTCTGCAAGCTATGGTGGGTGGTGGCGGTAAGGGCTTGGTTTCCCTCAAACTAAGCCCACAAGCACTAGAAGCTGTGCTTGAAAAGACTCTTCTGGGCTTGGCTAGAAACTGTGGTGGAAGCCAGAGACTGTGTTTAAAACCGACAGGGTTAACCCCGGTGGGAAAAGCAAGAGACTGATCATTAGGCAGTTCTCTTCACAAACCGATTTGATTTATTTGTGCAGAGAAGGCCGGACCTACTTTCAGAAAGCCTGCCACGAACTGGAATCTTATGGTAGATGGAAGTATTTTACTTCCAGTCTTTAAGATTCCAGTAGGGTTAAAGCATCTGCTCAAGCACAGGCTGTGTTTTGAGGTTGCCATGGAAGAGTCCTGCAGAGGAGAATTGTTTACTGAAGCATTAGCTGTGTTGCGGAATATTACAACCTGTTCTCAACCTGTGGAAAGTCAGAAAGGACGACATCAGTTATTAAAAGAAAAGATGAAGACAGGAGTGCTAGCATGGGGGGGGGGGGGGGGGGGTAAACTTTTACAATCACAAATCTCTGGGCATGTGATTTATAGATTATTTAAATTTCCAACCAATGAAGCTTAGCAAGCTCCCTCAAGTCGTTAGCTTTGAAGATTACAAATTGTTATTTTCCCCCATTTTTTTTTATACTGAGAAAAACTGAGGTTATATAGGAATTATGCCTGAGCCTGGTGAAAAAGAAGAGACTTTAAAGACTGATGTAACAAGAACAAACATAAGATAAGATTACAAAACGTGTTGGCCTATTATTGCCAACATGCTCTGTATACTTTTCGACAGACCTGGATCCTGTCAGAGATGAAATTATGAAAATGAGAGAGAGGAGGTGGTAGAAGAAGAAGAAGAAATACTAGGAGACAATGTTAACATTGCAAAAAGGTTTCTAGACTGTCATTACATAATGACCTGTACATGGCCATGCACAGATTTAAGTTATTAAAAGCTAAAACCATAGGAGGTAATTTTCAAAGGAGTTACATATGTAAATTATTCCTGCTTACTGCCAACATCGATTTGTTTGTTGTTAACATTGATTTTTAATTGCAACTAAAAAAACTTTTGAAAAATAGATAACATCGGCACTTTTTGTGGGCCACATGGGTGAATGATTGAGAGGCCCAGGGAACCTCTTATTTGAAGAGGTCTAGCACTTACACCCGGCTTGCTGACACCCAAAAAGATTTATTTAGTACTTGGTAACATCTAGTGCCTGTTTTCACAGATTTTTCTGCTGTTCCTTTCTTCCATTTGGTGCTTTGAGTTAAGGACAGTTTGACTGGCTTTTTTGGTTTTGAGTGTTGCCTTAAACTTAACATGGATCTTCTTGTTTATCCCCCTCAAACCCACTTCCCCTTGTGTCTCTTTTTCTGTCTCTGAGGATGGCGCTCTCATCCTCCTTCTCTTGGCACGTAATTTTGGATCATCTGTGATGCCTATCTCTCCTTCTCTATGCACATTCAAAACACTGCTAAAGCCTTTTGGTTCTTATAAGAACATAAGTCTTGCCATACTGGATCAGACCAAGCGTCCATCCAACCCAGTATCCTGTTTCCAATAATGGCCAAGCCAGGTCACAAGTACCTGGCAGGATCCCAAGGGGTAGATAGATTCCAAGCTGCTTATCCCAAGAATAATTAGTGGATTTCTGCAAATCTACCTTAATAATTGTTAATGGACTTTTCCTCCAGGAACTTGTCCAAACCTTTTTTAAAATGCAGCTATACTAATAGCTTTCACCATATCCTCTGGCAATGAATTCCAGAGCTTAATTATGCACTGAGTAAAAAAATATTTTCTCTTATTAATTTTAAATGTATTAGATAATAACTTCATTGTGTGTCTCCTGGTCTTTGTACTTTTCAAAATAGTCAACAACTGATTAATGTTTACTCATTCCATTCCACTCATTCATTCCTCTATAACAGTGGTTCTCAACCTGTTGCGAGCACGGAGGTGCAGTCACTTGCTCAAGAGGGATTGTGAGCCCTTGGGCCATGGCGCGGCTCAGGGAGGAGCCCCAAGACATACACTGTAGGAGGTGAGAGTGTTCAGGCACGGGCTAGAGCGGGAACAAGGCTGGACCAGGATCAAGACATGGAACATCAGGAACTGGAACAAGACAGGCTTAGCCCTCCACTGGACCTGCACACACTGGTGAGACCCAGCAACGCAATTGTGGTCTCAAGAGTAGCCCTCCGGCCACTCAGTAGCCCTTCCGGACCCGCTGCTTGGGAACGACCAGTGCGTGAGGCCAGACGGAGGCTGAGGGCAGGAACAAGATGAGACATGGAACTCAGGAACTTGGAAGTCTCAGACGAGGGCTCGAGGAAATTGGAAGACTCAGACAAGGTTTCAGGATACTTGGAAGACTCGGACAAGGTTTCAGGATTTTGGCACTAGTACAGGGTGAGTACTGCACCGCAGTGCGCTCTACACAGCCGCGGACCATGCTGAAAGCGATGCAGACTCCAGGCGAGAAAGTGAAGACTTGGAACCGGAAACATCTCGAAGATTCAGGAGAGGCCTGCACCGAGGCGCACCCTACACAGCCACCCGTGGCTGGTCGTGGACCATGCTGAAGTGGAGCAGGTTCTGGCTTGAGTCTAGGGCATGAACAGAAGCAGGAACAAGATACTCCGAAGACCAGGAACAGGATTCAAGATTCAGAACTCTGATTCAGGAACAGACTTCGGAATTAAAAACAAGCGCCTTCCAGAGACTGCGCTGCAGTCGTGAAGACAGGCCTTGTGCCACGAAGCACCCTACACAGCCCCCCAATGGGTTGGTCACTAACCACGACGGTGGCACGCCAGGAAAGGTGGACAAGCAGGAAACGTGGAAGCAGGACAAAGAGCGGAGACAAGGACATCAGGACCAGGACTGGAACATGGAACATGGAACTTCAGGGACTTCAGGACATGGAACATTAGGACACCGAAGAGACGACGAAGGAGCTCCAATGAAGAACAGGACCAGGATCATCAGACGAAAGAGACCAGGAACATCTGGAACATCTAACAAGGAGCCATCAAGACATGATAAGACCACGGAGGACCTTGACTGGAGAGAGAAGCATGGACGACTATGGATTCGGTTCGAAGGCCCCAAGGAGTAAAAGCTGATCTCTTTTATAGGGCTGGACATGGCACCAGCTGATGATGTCATCCAGTGTGGCCACGGGCTTTTCCCGCCGCTGGCCCTTTAAATGTTGTGAAGAGGCACGCGCCCGCCTAGAGGAGCCCAGGGACAGGAGCAGGCAGCGGCGTCCCTGCTGTGTAGAGGAGCAATGGTGGCGACACCAGGGCCGCATGAAGAGGCCTCCCGACAGCGGCACTAGGGCTGTGAAGAGGCAATCCTGACAGTGGCCTCTGCCACAGAGGTGAAAGGACGGTGGCAGCGGCTTCCATGCCGCGAGCAGAGGTGTCCCAGCGGCAGCTCCTGCCGCGAAGAGGAGTCCCAATAGTGGTTCCTGCCACGGAGGTGGAAGGATGGCGGTGGTCCGGGCAGCCTAGGCCTGCGGCATCGGACAGGTGAGAGGCTGCTCGTGGGATGGGTTCCACGAGCAGCATCGTAACACAACATTTTTCCTATTGTGACACACCTGATGGACGGCTCTTGCATGTGTAACACACTGTTCATTACAATCCATGGTGGAAATATTTTAAAAAGGCCCAATATTACTTTTATTTTTAGAATGACACAAGGGAAAGATAAGTACTTTCTCTGAACAGAAATTACATAAGCACTGTACCTCCCATACCAGAACAGCACCAGCTTCCAGCACTCAAACAGTTAACCACCTTACCTAAGAAAAGACAACACTGAAAATAATACACCAAGCCTTATGTTCTGTCCCCCACAGTGAGTACATGTTTGTATCTGTATATACTGTAGTTTAACTGTGTTTAGTGCAGTCTTCCCTTCTGAGGATTCGTGATATTGAAACACTTCTTGTAACCCATGATAAAAGTCTGTGAGCCTTTGCCTTTAAAAGGAGCCTTTGCCCTTAAGAGAAGCTCCCTCCCTTTCCACTTTCTCTCACTATTGGAAGAGCTTGAATGCCCCTCAATCTAACTTGAGTCTTCCTAGGAGCCTTATAGGCTCAAGGGACTGCCCTTCATGCTCACCCTGTGTCACATGGTTCTTAGGCTCACTGCCATTGGACCTTTGCTCCCTGCCCTCAGCTTGTGGAGGCGTTTCCTTTAGCAGCTCTCCACGAGAGCTCAATCTTGCCCATGCTTTCTTCTGAGCCAGCAGCACTCTGTAAAACCCTGTGAAACGATCAGGTTTTTACCTTTTCTCTTACTGCCTTCGTCTGAAGACTAAATCAGCCTCATATCCCTCAAGCTTCCTACCTCTACAATAAACTAACTCCTGCAACACAAAGACCTCCTTCTCCTCCTGCTACCCTGTCTCCAGTTACCAAAGATCTTTGCCTTGGGGCTTGCATTTGAGATGCAACAATTGTAAGTAGAATTTACCTGTACAATAAATAATTTAAAACTTAAAGAATCTTTGTCTTGAGAACTGATTGGAGAAAATGTTTAGCTGCCTGGATGGCAAACTCGGATGTCTGCCTGATCCAGAACACCTTAAAACGCCAATACTCCTCCTATTAGGAAAACGAAACAAGCCAGGCTGCTATAGAGTCCTACGCAGAAATTACATGCCAACAGAATACCTCACCTCAGTCACATGTGCAGACCCTCACTTAAAGAAAAAAGAGACCATAAAGCATAACTAGAAACATGCAGATAAAAACTGAACTGGAAACTGCAACAAGCCAGAGACTCTGTATGCAATGTAACAAAGGAAAAAGAGAAACATCACCATTCTTCATAAAACAAATCGAGAAATATAAAATCAGTAGCAATAAAACCATAATAATAAAAACAACTGATGTCTGGAATATCCAATAATTAAAAAATCATATAACAAATTTCCAGACATCAATGAAATATTTCAAAACAGCAGGCACAAAAACCCAATAATTAAAAATAATAAGGATAAAAAAATGCTCTGCTCTTCATACCTGAGAACGTTTGATTTCAGGTGCCGTGAAATTGTTGTGAATTAGCAGGGGGAGGGGAAGAGAACAGAGGAAACAGAGAGTAGGATTAAATGGTCAGTTTTCACAGTGGAAAAAGGTAAACAATGGAGTACCTCAGGGATCTGTACTTGGACTGGTGCTTTTAAATATATTTATAAATGATCTGGAGAGGGGTATGATGAGTGAGGTGATCAAATTTGTGGATGACACAAAATTATGCAGAGTAATTAACTCTCAAGCAGATTGTGATGAATTGCAGGAGGATCTTGTGAGACTGGAAGATTGGGAGTCCAAATGGCAGATGAAATTTTACGTGGACAAGTGCAAAGTGATACATATAGGGAAAAATAACCCTTGCTGTAGTTAAACAATGTTAGGTTCTACCTTAGGAGTTACCACCAAGGAAAGAGATCTGGGCGTCAGAGTGGATAATACATTGAAATCATCGGCCCAGTGTGCTGGGATGATCAAAAAAGCAAATAGAATGTTATGAATTATTAGGAAGGGAATGGAAAATAAAACAGTGGATGTCATAATGCCTCTGTATTGCTCCATGGTGAGACCGCACCTTGAATACTGTGTGCACTTCTGGTCACCGCATCTCAAAAAGGATATAGCTGCACTGAAGAAAGTGCAGAGAAGAGCAACCAAAATGATATGGGGCATGGAACGGCTGCCCAGTGAGGAAAGGCTAAAGATGTTAGGGCTGTTCAGTATGGAGAAGAAACGACTGAGAGGGGATATGATAGAAGTCTACAAAATCATGAAAGGACTTGAACAAGTTATTGTAAATTGGTTATCTACTCTCTCAGATAATAGAAGGACCAGGGAGCTCTCCATGAAGTTAGCAAGTTGCTCATTTAAAACAAATTGAAGACAATTCTTTTTCCCTCAGCACATAGTTAAGCTCTGGAATTCATTGTAAGAGGAGTTGGTTACAGCAGTTAATGCAACTGGGTTTAAAAAAGGTTTGGATAAGTTCCTAGAGGAAAAATCCATAAACCGCAATTATTATTTATTTATTTGTTTGTTTGTTTTTCTATACCGACATTCTATTCAAAATTTCACATCGGTTTACATATAGCAGAACTGTTTTCAGTTAAACTATTGAAGACAAAATACAGTAAAACAGGTAAACAGAGTAAATATAAATAATTAAAAGATCAATGGCAAATTAAAAATATCAAACCTAAATTAATAAGAAAACCTATAGTGAAATGAGATATTGCGTTTCTAATGAAAGAAGTAAGTTGTAGCGTGGTATTGTTTAAAACAATTAACTTTGTGAGGGGAAAGCTTTCCAAAAAAGCCAAGTTTTGAGGCTTTTTTTGAAAGAAGATATGGAGGGGTCAGTTCTCAGAGAAGATGGAAGAGAGTTTCAGATATGGGGACCTATTATTGATGCAGCTCGAGCCCTTGTGGATACTCGGTGAACTTCTTTGTTGGAAGGGGTTGTCAGCAAACCAGTGTCTGACGAACGGAGGCTTCTTGTGGATATACATGGGTAAAGAGGTTTTTGTAGCCAAGTTGTATAATCATTATTAATTGCTTTATGGATAAGCATGATGATCTTGTATTGAGATCTGAATGCAATTGGAAGCCAATGTAGTTGATCGAGTACTGGAGTGATATGATCCGATTTTTTGCAATTTGTGAGATATCTTGTTGCAGCGTTTTGGAGAAGCTGAAGGGGTTTAATGGTGGCAGCGGGCAGACCTATTAAAAGGGAATTACAATAATCTGTTTTGGAGAAGAGGAGGGACTGTAAAACTGTCCGAAAGTCTGGAGAATGTAGCAAAGGTTTGAGTTTCCTAAGAATTTGCAGTTTATAAAAGCCTTCTTTAATTAGGTTGTTAATATGAAATTTAAAATCCAGATTTTTATCCAAGGTCTCGGACAGAAGCAGAAATTTTATATTTAGACGGGATTGTGGCATCAGTGGCAGGTGTTGTTAACTTGTTGGAAAGAAGAAATTCTGTTTTATTCTGATTGAGGGTAAGCGCCATTTGAGATAGGATGTTATTTATATCGGTAAGATATAATTCCCATTGAATAAGTGTATTAATGATGTTATCTTTGACTGGAAGTAAAATCTGAACATCATCAGCGTATAGGAAGTATGAAAGGCCTATTTTGCTCAGATAGTGACATAATGGCAGCATATAAATATTGAAGAGAGTTGGTGAAAGAGAAGAGCCTTGAGGGACTCCTTGTGGAAGGGGAATAAGGTCAAACATTTCATTTCGGTATGTAACCTTGAAGGATCTATTAGAGAGGAATGAATGAAACCATTGAAGAATTGTACCATTGATACCTATTTCTCTTAGCCTATGTAGAAGAATCTTATGATTAACTGAGTCAAAAGCAGCAGAGATGTCAAGAAGAATAAGAATGAAAAAGGTTCCTTTATCAAATCCTCGAGGAATTGTATCAATAAGGGTAATTAGTAATGATTCAGTGCTGTGACCCTTCTTGAAACCATGTTGAGCCGGAAGAAGAATGTTTTAGCTCTCTAAGAATTCCGAAAGTTGAAGGTTAACTGTTTTTTCTATAATTTTTGTGAGGAATGGTAGGTTGGAGATGGGTCGGTAGTTAGATAAAATTGTTGGATCTAGTTGAGACTTTTTTAGTATAGGTTTTACTACTGCACATTTAAGGGAGATAGGAAGGAGACCTTGTTCGAGCGAAAGATTTACAATGTTAGTAATGGGTCTTGCTAGACAGTTTGGAATTAGCTTGAGGGTTTTTATTGGAATGGGATGAAGTGGATGGGCTGCTGGGTTGATTTTCCGAATGATGGTTTCAACCTCAGAAAAGGCGATGGTGTCAAATTGTGACCAAATTGGAGAAATACAGGATGAAGGAGCCAAACGATCAGAATTATACTGTAATTAATAAGCAATAGTAGCTTGTGATTTATCTAATGTTTGGGTACTTGCCAGGTACTTGTGAATTGGATTGGCCACTGCTGGAAACAGGATACTGGGCTGGATGGACCCTTGGTCTGATCCAGTATGGCATATCTTATGTTCTTAAGTTCTTAATCACACACATATACAATGCGCTCTCTCTCTCTTTCACTTTCATAGGCTTTCAATCACTCATTTGCTCACAAGCTGTCTGTCTTTCTCACACTAACACAGACAGGCTCTCAGTCACTCACAGACACACATGCTCTCTCTCTCACACTTATACACACAGGATCTTAATCATACATACACATGCTCTCTCTCACATATACACTACAGGCTCTCAATCACACTCTTACATATATGCTGTGTCTCTCACACACAAAAGATCTCAATCATACACAGACACACACATGATCTCAATCACACACACACCTGCTCTCTGTCACCCACATAGGCTCTCAGTCACAAACACTATCTCTCTCTCTCTCACACACACTTATACACACAGGCATTTAATCATACATCCACATGCTCTCTCTCACTCACACACAGACTCTCAGTCACACATTTACATACATGCTGTCTCTCTCACACACCCACACACAGGGTCTCAAACACATATGCTCGCTTGCTTACTCACTCTCTCTCCCCCTCCCTCCACCGAAGAACAACTGGGGGCAGTAGCAGCCTCCTCCTCTTCCAACCCTCGCGGCCTCAAGAAAGGAGTCCCATTGGCCCTGGGGGCTGACGTTGCTCCAGGTTGTACTGCTCTTCTGCTTCGGGCCATTGCTGCAGCCCTTGTACCTAGCATGGTCTCTTCTTCTCACACGTGCGGCCGCTGCACACCACTTTCTCTTCCGGGCTGCGGGAGAACGGCAAAAAAGAGACCATGCGGCGAATGCCGCTGACTTCAGCTCTCCTGCCACGTTCCACCTGGGCTGACAGCATTGCAAGCCCGGGCGGAGGAAGAGTCCTCATCTCGCTGGGGCAGGGGGGAGCAGCTGGACCAGCAGGGGTATCGGGAAGTGTGGCGACACACTTGTGTGTGCTCGGTGACACACTGGTGTGTCGCGACAGACCGGTTGAGAACCGTTGCTCTATAATATCATTAAAATCTTTAATGATAGGTTTTCATGAAAAACTTCCTTTCTGAGCATGCTACCAAAATGTTCATCCGTTCTCTCATCATCTCCTGTTTAGACTACCGCAACTTGTACTCTGCTGGCCTCCTACTGAATCTATTCAAAATTCAGCTGCACGACTTATCTATCATCAATGTCGCTATGACCATGTAACCCTCTCTTCTCATGTTGTTTCATTGGCACCCTGCCTGCTTCGGCATACAGTTTTTCTCTTACTTGCCTGTAAATGCATTCACTCTGCAGCTTCTCATTACTAACTTCTCTTCTCTCTCCCTAAACCCTTTCTCGTTTGCTCTGTTCATCTGGCAAGTCATTCTTATTTGTGACCCCCCCCCCCCCCTCCTCCAAGCCAACTCCTGACTCCGCGCTTTCCACCTTGCTGTGCCATATGCCTGAAGCAGACTTCCTGAGCCCGCTGCATCATGCTCCCTCTCTATCCATATTCAAATCCAGTTTAAAAACTCAACTTCTTGAAGCTGCTTTTAAATCCTTACCATTTCTCTACAATAAATACACATCCCACAGACTTGTTTGTCATACGTGTTTGTCTTGATTAGATTGTAAGCTCCACAGAGCAAGGATTGTCTCTTATGTGTATCTGCACAGCACTGCATTTGTCTAGTAGAGCTTTAGAAATAGTAGTAGTAGTAGTGTTCTGCTTGGTTATAAAAACCATTGCCTCTGATGTGAGCATGCTACCCTAAATCTGATTAGAAGTCAGCGTGTGCGGTTGTGTTCTGAAAGCAGAGGATCGCTGCCTTGTAGAGGTTAGAATGAGTGGATTCAGGGTACAGGATGGGTGCCAATCCCTTCTAGAAAAGCTGGCAGATGACTGCAAAGGCCAGGGTTCAGTTCTGGGAACAAATTGTATTACACCCTCCTGGAGAGGCACAAGTATGAGGCCCTTAATTCTTGCAAGGAGGACTGGCGAGTGGGGGTATTGACAGGACGATAGAATCATGAGTCAAGGACTGAAAAACATGCAGGTGAAAACAGATATTTACAAAAAAAAAAAAAAGCATTGGCTTAGAAATGAGCACCTGCGGCTTCTCACTGTACCGAAATTGGGACTGGCTGCTGGCTGAAAGAGTTATTTCTCCCTTTCATGTTTACGATCATCAGCAATGTACTGGGTCCTCACTAAATTTGTAACCTATTAAAATCATCCATTGTACCTGAAGACTGGAGGATAGCAAATGTAACCCCAATATTTAAAAAGGGCTCCAGGGGCGATCCGGAAAACTATAGACCAGTTAGCATGACTTCAGTGCCAGGAAAAATAGTGGAAAGTGTTCTAAACATCAAAATCACAGAACATATAGAAAGACATGGTTTAATGGAACAAAGTCAGCATGGCTTTACCCAAGGCAAGTCTTGCCTCACAAATCTGCTTCACTTTTTTGAAGGAGTTAATAAACATGTGGATAAAGGTGAACCGGTAGATATAGTATATTTGGATTTTCAGAAGGCGTTTGACAAAGTTCCTCATGAGAGGCTTCTAGGAAAAGTAAAAAGTCATGGGATAGGTGGCGATGTCCTTTCGTGGATTGCAAACTGGCTAAAAGACAGGAAACAGAGAGTAGGATTAAATGGACAATTTTCTCAGTGGAAGGGAGTGGGCAGTGGAGTGCCTCAGGGATCCGTATTGCTTCAAAACATAGATTTGATTACTCCAACGAAGATCTCGTTTCACCCGTCCACGCGAGCTTCTTCAGGGAATGATAATTCACAATAGCGCAACTATATTATCATGTTGGTGTCCTTCATACATTACTTTCTTCAAATTAAGTGCTGCATATATTCCCTTGCATTCTTCTCCATAACCTGGATAAATCTTCTTTACATCACCTTAATATTTGAATCATCACCACACATAATGCTGGGTTCAACTCCGCGGCAATACTGCTATGCTTGTTCAATACCGCTATACTTATATACCATCCTTTTTACACCAGTCTTCGATCATCATCTTCAACCGATAAGATTTCAAGCTCTAATGTTGTCCTACAGGATCTTATATTCTTGCATACCAAGCATGCTATCTCTTACGACTGAAGCAAGAATCCTAAACCGCTCATGTTCACCGGTCTGAACCAAGCCTTCTGCTAACGTGCAAAATTGTGTCATGCATATTCATTGCAGATATCCTGAAAACTGGACTAGCTGTAGGGTTCCCAGTACAGACTTAGGAAGCCCAAGGCTGAACTGTGTCTTATGGGCAATCCTTTTATTACTTTCAAGGCTACAGGTCCGAGGAGCAGGCAGTTTACCCTGCATCCTCTCCCTACTCGCCTCTTCTCTCCCAGCTAAAGCACCAGATTGATTAATAACAGTTGTGGGGAATGAAGGAAAATACTAAGTCAAGAGCAAGAAAACAGTTTGCAAAGAAAATCAATAGAATCTGCAAAATATTGATTTCAAGAGCAAACTGGTCCTACAGTCAGTTTCCTGGTTTCTACAGCAAAATGTTAATAGCAATTCCTGGTTATCCCTAGAGTCCCCTTCAACACATCTCTATGCTGTCAGCTGTCTGATTCCAGCTGTTTCTCTAGTTTTCTAAGCTGGAGTAAATGAAAGTTATGCTCAGCAACAAGCTTTTACTACAGGAAAACTCCTTGACAACCCATGCTCCTGCACCACTTTTTATAGTGCCTCCCCCTGGGAGAGGCTGGTACTGCAGGAGCTGGGAGCACCCCTACAGCCAGCGCTCCTGTACGTCCAAATTATTTTTTAAGTTTGAGCTATGAGGTGGAAGTAGTGATGGACATGTTCTTTTGGGTGGACAAAGCAGCAGTTTTGAGCTAGGAAATCAGTGTTCTGAGATATATACTATACTACTCTTCTTTCCTGTGCTGAAAATCACATTAAATAAATGAACTATTAAAGATGGTGGCAGTAAGAAACCTCCAATTCTGCTTGCCTGTCTGCAAACATCCTCCTTGTGCTTCCAGCGCTCTTGAAGAATCATTGGTAATTCAGTTTCAGATTATAAGTGTCCACAGCAAATTCAGGGCCTTTAGTCTTCCTTAGGCTTTCTTATGAGCTTATTGACAGAGGAATACATATTTCAAGCCATTACCTAAGAATGTGACACATGGCTAGAAAAGAGGAAAGCCACGCTACTTGAGCCCAGATTGTAACTGTGGTTAATGTGCTCTGGACCTCAGCTCTCACTGCCATGACATGAAGCTACACAAACTGAAAGTCCAAACTTCTCTTGGGAAAGCCCTAAATAAGCATGAAAATTATCCCACAGTATGCTTATCTCAATAATTATGGCTGCTTATTATATTAGCTTTGTCGGACCTTATTATATTATGTCAGGAGTCTGTGATATAAAAACTCACAAGACTCTTTAAGATCAATGGTCTTTTTAGCCAATTTTTTTTAATATTTTTTTTCATGTGCAGTTGTGTCCATATAACCAGTAGGGTGCCAATAAGAAACCCAAAAGTCAGCTTAGCTGCACAATGTTGTTATATAAAAAGCCCTGTTGCGGTGCCGTGTTTCAAGCCCCTTCCTGTATTCCTGTACTTTATATAGTTCCCAAAATACACAAAACACTCATTAATCCACCAGGCCACCCTATTGTATCAGGGCAGAGATCAGTACTGAAACCATTTCCACATTTATACATCAATGTTTAAAAGAAACAGTGGCACAGGCAAGATCACAAATCAAGAACACTATGCAGGAAGTGACCAACATAGCCGATGAGAGCATTCTAGTGACGTTGGATTTAGAATCCTTATACACAAATATACTCATTGTTTCTTCACTGCTCTAGGCCACAGATGATATCTGTGCCTTTCCTGATGGAGGGGGCAGGGTAGCATTAGCTCAGAATTATTTTATGTTTTCAACAGAATTTTTCTTGCAGGTACAGGGGGTTGCTTTGGGAGCCACCATGACACCCGATTTTGCTAACATATTTTTCTATATTTGAGGACCAGTCTGTACAATTCTGAATGGTTCACTCATGTTAAACTATGGAAGCGGTTTATAGACGATATTTGTTTTTCATTTGGTCATCCACAGTTGAATAGCTGCATGAGTTTTTGGAATGGTTTAATTAATGTGATCCTAATTTATGGTTCTCTATGCAATATGACACACATCAGATTCTTGGATATAATGATCATTAAGCAGCATCCATCATTTGATCACGACATTGTACAGTCAGTCGACAGACAGAAATAGCTTTATGTTATATAGTAGCAGTCATCCTAGAAGTCTGAGAGACAGTTTACAAATGAGTCAGTTTTTGAGACTTAATTGTCATGATGTTCATGAGTTCACAAAACAGGCTAAAATTTTGTACCAATGGTTTCTGTGCCATGATTTTCCTAACATAGTGAAGAAAGCATATAAAAGAGGTTTATACGCACAGAGATCATTGCTGCTTTCATATCAGCGTATGATGATATCATTTGCATAGTTAGATTTTCAGACAAGGCTCATAAAATAATTGAGATCATCCACCGACACTGGCATATCTTGACTCTTCATGGGAGCTTCAGTCATTTCCAAGAATAGCTTTTTCCTGTGGTCAAAATCTTAGAGACTTGGTAGTAAAATTTACACTATCCAACATAAATATTATAGACATCGGACACCCGAGGGGACATTATGCATGTGGCACATGTAATAGGTGCATCAATATGCTTTCTTGTCAAGTGTGGACACATCCTCAGACTTTAAAGAGCTGTACTAATTGCAACTCCTCTGGGGTAGTATATGCAGTTCTCTGCCCCTGTGCCTTGGCTTACATTGGGTGCACTTCATAAGCTAACTGAGTCCATTTAACAGAGCATAAAAGCTGGCTGAACACAGTGACACTTAATGCTCCATTGGTACCCCATTGTATTGAACAGCACCACAGATTTCAGGATTTACAATGGACCGTCTTGGGACAGATTGCGAGGCCCATTGGGGCGGATACTTTTCTGTGATCTTGAATAAGCGGGAACATTATTGGATCTTTACTTTGAATACCATAGATCCAAATGGTCTTAATGAACAAATTATATGGCACTCACTATTTTGAAGTGTTGCGGCTGCCTTAATGATCATGTACACTTTTCTAACGATTTTTTGTTTTCATTATTTTTAAGATTATTGATATATAACAACAGCAGGAGGTGAGGGAAATTGAATGACTGAGATCTATGACCACGCCCCCTCTGATGTCACTGGGAGCTCCGGCGACGGTTGAAGAGCGCCTCACCATCAGGCGCTGTGCACCATGCGTCACACGCCGAAGGGGCGCGACAAAGGGGCCCTCCCCTTTGTGCACCCCTTCGTGCAACCCTTGTGCTTGTAAAAAAAAAAAAAGTTTTATATTTTTCTTTTATTTAAACTTTATTCCAATTCTTTACCTTTTCTTTTCGCTTGTTAATAATTTTAATTAGAAATGTTCTTTGTATTAGACTATGGAAATTTATTTCCTGCTATTCTGTTTAATGTAAACCGGTATGATTTACATCGGATGTAAGAATGTCGGTATATAAAAATTAAAAATAAATAAATAAATAAATAATATTAGGAGTATCTTAATTTTAATGATTATTGTTTTACTCCACCTCATTAGAGAATGATCTAAATACCAGTGTAGTTGACATCACTTCTGGCTCCTCCCATTTTGGTTTTAAAATTTGAACATGTGTGCTTGAGTTGCAGATGCCAAGGAACTCTGGATGAAGGACCTTACAATGGTGGTGCTACAGATAAAGAACATAACTGGGACCCCCTGAAGCAGAATGGGACGCGAAACATGGTACTGTGTCGGGGATTTTGTACAACACATCACAGACTCCTGATATAATAAGGTCCGACAAGGCTAATATAATAAGCAACCATAATTATTGAGATGACATGACGGTAGCCATCTTAGCCCTTTTGACTGCCCTAAGTCTTCTGGATTGCTTGACCCTAACCTTTCAGTCCACTTTGATTGCATTTCAGAGGATCACACTCCCTTGGACACAATTCACATTCTTGGCTCTAAGAAACAGAAGATTTTGGGCAGCATTTAGAGTAGCAGCTATAGGCAACCTTAAGAAAATGTATTAAAGAATCATTGGTTTGTTAATTCTTAGTTCACTGATTTATAAAGACAAGTGACTTTCTCCCAGGTCAAAAGTAGTAGCAGGGGGTACATCTCTCACCAAACTAGACAAAAAAAGATATGAAACAGGATACTGGTTCAGGGTTTGTTTGTTTTTTCCTACTAATAGCAGCAATAGATAACACAGAATATCAAAACAACCACCTATCACAAAAAGTAGATGTTCTACTTTCCAACAACCACTTGGAGGAGCTTGACCCCAAGGGAAGAAATACCATGGCCAGCATGATAAAATGGAACAGCAGCTGGACAGAACACAATCACATCACAGTATATAGCAATTTGATTTCTGTTTTCCTTGAGGAACATAAAAGGACAAGATTTGCTATACTGGATCAGGCCAAAGGACCATCAAGCCCAGGATCCTCTTTCCAACAGTGGCCAATCTAGGTCACAAGTATCTGGCAGGATCCCAAAAGGTCAATAGGTGGATCTGGTGTTTTGGTCCAGCCGAACTTGTCTGCGGCCTTTGACACCCTTCATGATATTTCATTGAATACCATGCGATCAAAGGGTGTGGGGGTACCGTTTTAAATTGGTTTCGATCATATCTGACTAAAAGGGAACAAAGGGTTCAAACTGGATCACAACACTCAGCATAGCATGAAATTAAATGGGGTGTGCCATAAGGTTTGGCTTTGTCATTGATGCTGTTTAATCTCTATCTGGCTCCCATAGACGTTGTCTTTAGTCTTTGAATATCAAATATTTTATATACGCGGATGACATTCAATTTTTAATTCCATGTAACCCTAAGGGTGAAATACCTGAAATTAGATTACAAGAAATTGTTAAACAGTTGCAAGTATTAGAGATGTGAATCGTGTGCCCGATCGTCTTAACGATCGGTTTCGGCTAGAGGGGGGAAAAAATCTGATTGTGGGTGATGTGGGTGATGTGAATCGGAATTGGTTCCGATTCACATCATTATTTTTTTTGTAGTAAGGCCCGACCCTTTAAAATTAACCCCTTACCTTTCCCCACCCTCCCGAAGCCCCCCAAAACTTTTTACGATTACCTGGTGGTCCAGTGGGGGCGCGGGGACTGATCTCCCGCTCTCGGACCATCGGCGCTATTTTGGCTGCCACTCAAAAATGGCGCCGATGGCCCGATAAAAAAAAAAACCCACCCGATCCTTTAGAAACGACCCCTTAGCTTCCCCCACCCTCCCGAGCCCCCAAAACATACCTGGTGGTCTAGTGGTGGTCCCGGGAGCGATCTCCCGTTCTCAGGCCATCGGCTGCCACTCATAAAGATGGCGCCGATGGCCCTTTGCCCTTACCATATGACAGGGTATCCGTGCCATTGGCCGGCTCCTGTCACATGGTAGGAGCACTGGATGGCTGGCGCCATCTTTAAAGATGGCGGCGGCCATCTTTACGATGGTGGCGGCCATCTTTAAATACGGCGGTGGCCATCTTTACGAAGGATGCGGCCATCTTTAAAGATGGCGCCGGCCAGCCAGAGCTCCTACCATGTGACAGGGGCCGGCCAATGGCACGGATACCCTGTCATATTAATGGGGCAGATGGAAAAAAACAATCAAATCTTCAAGGGATTTCATAGGGTCTATATGAATGAATGGCAGGATGATTGGGCATCTCTCCTTTCTTGGGCAGAATTCTGTATAAGAATCACATCGGAGACTACGCGGGGTCATCCCCTTTCCAGATCCTATATGGCAGATATCCATGGGTCCCACTTCCTATACTTGTAACAGTCCCATGTCCTGCAGCCAATGACATGGGCCAAGATGTTGAGGAGGAGTTCCAAAAGACTTGCCAGCTTCTCCCCTCAGCTGCTGTTAAATACAAAAAGCAAGCTGACAAAAGATACCAGCCTGCACCTCATCTTAAACACAGAGATTCGGTATGGCTAAATACCCACAATCTGTGACTGAAAAATCCATCTACAAAGTTTTCACCTCATTTCATTGTCCCCATTTCCAGTCACTCAGCAGACTGTGCCAGTGGTATATCAATTGAAACTGCCACCTACCCACAAGTCCACAATGTTTTCCTCATGTCCCTCCTCAAACCGCTATTTTTGCCTTGGCCCTCAGAAGCCCTTCTCAGACTTATGGAGGTGATCTCAGAGGATGACACAGAATGTGAAGTTCAGGAGTTCCTCGAATTCAAGCATATCCAAAACAAGCTCCACTACCTCATCTCTTGAAAGGAATTTGGCCCTGAAGAGAACTCTTGGGTACTTGCATCTGACATCCAAGCTCCCTGTCTTTCTCAGTAATTCCATTGCTTCTTCCCATATAGGCCTAAGCCAGAGATCTTGGGGAGGGGCTTAGGAGGGGGATATTATAAAATTTGGCTGGCTGCAGGAAGGCCTCACAACCGGTCATATTTACCCCTGCGCACCTCCCATGCAGCAGGGATGCTGCCATGCTGCTCTTACCCCAGGCCTCCTTAAGCGCACATGTGCATAATGCACGGCACACTGCACTTTAAAGACCCCATGGCAGGAAACACTTTTGCTGGCACCCAGTGATGACATCGCACGGCTGGGTACTTAAGTCCCAGTTGCGCAACAGAAATCACCTCAGCAATAGGTTCTCCTGCTCCTCCAGCGGGTATTGCTATTATGTGTTTGCCTTGCCTTGTCTTTCTCCTTGCCTAATCTGGCTGTGGACCTTTAGACTGCTGCCTGCCCTGACCTTTTCCTGGATCTTGACACTGCCTGCTCTCCATCTGCCCCGACCTTGGCATGGACCTCGATGTTGCCTGACCTTTGCCTGTACTGACTTTGGCCTGAACATCGACACCATTTGCTTCATGCCTGCCCTGTCCTCAGCCTGCTACTCGACTTACAGAACCCTTGCCTAAGCCTTACCAGCTCCTGGAACCCAAGGGCTCACTTGCGGGGAACCGGGTAAGTATTGGTGAAGCACTTGACTCAGTCCTAGTAAGAGTGAGTCCATCTGCTGTTGGCATGGGCCTAGTGCATCAACCACGCCACAGCCCAAGGGCTCACATCCGTGACAGAAAATCTCCAACATATGCATGTAAAAGCCAACTTATGGGGGATAAATGCATCTAAATAACTCGTGTAAAATCTACTACATAGCCCTTTAAAATCTGACATAAAAATATACAGGTATGTCATTTGTGCACACTTATCCAGCTAAATTCTGATTTATCCGGCAGTGACGCAGTGCCCCTATATTCCCCCTTAAACTGGTGCAGGACCATGCTAGGTACCTGGTCCACTTTAATTCCCCTTGTGAGAGAGAGCTCTGTGGGCGGGACCCAGCAGGGGAGGGATAAGAGCTGGAACCTAGGTGGGGATAGTCAGACCAGGCCCAAGTCTCCAGGAGGAAGGCAGCTCATGTAGAATATTGCTGTAACTAAGCTGTGTGAGTACTGAGGGAAGCGGTACTAACTATGAGTAATTGGAGTACACTGTTCTGAAGGTAAAGGCAGTCTACTAATGTATATAAAGTGGCAAATAAAGATAAAGTGTTTTAAGAAAGGCTGGAATCAGTCCAGGTTTGTGTCAAGGAAACACCGCTTGCTCCCACACCAGCTATGTAGCACCTTTGCAGCTATTTAGATGGAAAAATTCAAATTTATCTGGATAAATAGCCACATTTATCCAGCTAACTTCCAATTTATCTGGCTAAGTAGCAGCAGGCGCAGCTTAACCGGATAAGTCTGAAAAAGCGCTGATTGTCCATTTAAATAGTGCCTTTTTGGACCTATCCGGCTATGTAAGATAACTGGATAAGTTTGAAAAAAGAAAAGCACTACTTATCCGGCTAAGTCTAAAAATGCTATTTATCTGGCTATCTGACTTAGCTGGATAAGTAGCCTTTTAAGATGTATCTGGCTAAGCACTGTTTTTTTTTTAGACCTATCTGGCTATCTTACATAGCCGGATAAGTCTGAGAAGCATTACTTAGATGAACAAATAATTATTTTCAGACTTATCTGGCTTTGCTGTTACTTAGCTGGATAAATCAAAACCTATCCGGATAAGTGCCACTACTTAATGTGATGTCTGAATTTGCGTGGCTCACAGTTTTTACATATGTGAGCATGTTTTTGCGCATATGTGCTCGTATTTTAGAATGTGCACATATTGTTTGCCTGCAATTTATAAAATACTGTAGCAACTTTGTGCACACCCATATACATGCATATATGGGCATGCATGAGCAGCGTTGAAGGTTATTCTCCCTATGTGTTACCCATTATAATGGGGCTGGAGGGAAGCTATTGGAGTCTGCCACACTGCCTGCTCTTGCTCCTCTTCTGCTACAGCAAAAGCCTCTTATACACCTGAAACCACTGCTAATGGGATGTTGCTGGCCACACCCAGTCCTGATTCATCCCTACTGGCTCTCTGCCAAAGTCAGTCAGCAAGGAATTCTGAGGGTTGTAGTCCTACATTGCAGCCATCTTGGTTTCTCATCCCTATTATTCTCAGACAAGGAAAAAATTCTGCTTTTAAAGTTCAAGTCCCTTTTTCTACGCAAGAACTATCACCAAATTATAAATAAACTGAGCACTCTTAGTATAGGCCCTAAAGTGACTGACTGGGTTAGAAACTAGTTGAGTAGGAGGTGACAAAGGATAGTGGGAGTTCACTCTGAAGTGAGGGGCGTTATTAGTAATGTGACACAGGGATCGGTCCTTGGACTGGTTCATTTCAATAGTTTTGTAAGTGATATTATGGAAGGACTATTGGGAAAATTTTGCTTTTTGTGGATGATACCTAAATCTGCAACAGGATAGACACTCAGGAAGGTGTGGAAACCAAGAGGAGGGATCTAGCAAAACTTGAGGAATGGTCTAGCAGCTAAGATTTAATGCTAAAAAATGAAGAGCCATGCATTTGGGCTGCAAAAATTCAAAGGAGCAGTAGAGTATAGGGAGAGAAATTCTTCTAAGCATAAAACAAGAGTGGGATGTGGAGGTGATCATATCTGATGATATTAAGGTGGCCAATCAAATGGATAAGGTGATGGCAAAAACCAGAAAGATGCTTGGGTATATATATAAGGAGAGGAATAGTAAGCAGAAAAAAGGAGGTGATATTGCCTCGTATACGTCTCTGATGAGACTTCATTTGGAATACAATGTAATGGAGTCGGTCCAGACGGTGGCTACTAAAATGGTCAGTAGTCTTTGTTTTATGTGGACAGGATAAGGGAGAACTGATGAGAGACATTTAAATACCTCCAAGGTATCAATGCACAAGAGGCAGAATTCTTTTAGTAGAAAGGAGACTCTGGAAAGGGAGGATGAAACATGGTAAACTTGGGAATAATCTAAAGAAATATTTCTTTACAGAGAGGTTGGAGGTGTATGGAGACAAGAACAGTATCTGAATCATGAGATAAGCATAGGGGATCTCTGAGGGAGTAGTAGGAACTGTATAGCTGAGCAGTTAGTGTCGATGGGTAGATTAGATAGGCCATATGGTCTTTTTCTTCCATCGCATTACTATGTTTCTAATACACCTGAAGTTAACCTTTTTTCAGTGAAAAGGAAGTTCTAGATCAAGAGTCACGACATGAGGCTCAAAGGGGATTGACTCAGGAGGAACATATGAAAAGATTCCTTCACAGAAAGAATGGTAGATGCTTAACACAACGTTCCAGTGGAGGTGGAGGAGATATAAAGAGAATTCAAGAAATCCTGAGATAAGCGTAGAGAAACCTGAGTTGTAAGGAAATGAAGGGAAAGCAGAGATCAACTGGGGGCTATCTCATTCCATCAGGAATTAAATTGAACAGACTATATGGTCCTTATGGACCTTATCTGTCATCATGTTCTGTGTTTCTCCGAGCAAAGTCAGTGAAAATGCACAAACACAAGCTGCATAAATACATTTTCTTTCATTACAGCAAATCACTCAGCACCTGAGCTGTGAATGCAGGAAACACTCTTTCTAGAATGATCTTGGGGACCTTTACTAGCTGGTTTTGCTTCCTCTTCTTTTTTCCTCCATACAGATATTTGGCACATGGTCTATGCTCACCCCTCTCACATTCTGGGAACAGCCAGGCTTGTACATAGTGGAGCGAGATAAAGCAACGAGTGTAGCTCTCTGTATCCCATTTACCTATGAGAATCCCTGGGCTGGCTATCTGATAGCGACTGTGCCTTCAGTCGTATTGTTGTCTCAAGCAGTAAGCTCTAATAAAAACAGAAACAGAAATATCCATCTCCAAAGGCTCAACTCTTCCTCTATATTGATTAACTTTTTGATTTATTTTCAGTTTGTACATTATGCCCTACTCAGTTTGTAATACAGCCAGTGAAAGTGACAAACCCTTTTTCATTATTGCTTTTGCACACTTCATTTATAAATAACTGTAACACCCTTCTAATGTCTCACAGGACAAGGGGGGCACTTCTGGCATCTGCTGGGCCACGAGGCACCACGTGGAGCTCCCTTGTGTTCCTCCGACAAGGGGTAAGTGTTGCTTCAGGGCCCTTAGGGCAGTTGTGACACTCCAGTAGTCTTGAAATAAAGACAATTTACATCAGAATTTGTTCCAGTTGAATAGAGCTTACTGGTATATAACTTTGTTATCCAGAAAGCGTACTTAAAAAGTCATATGCACAGATCCAATACAACATGCAGGGGCTTCCTTTAGCTCTAAGTACCTCTTCAGGCTACTGCAGGGATCTATCCTTGACTTTTTGGATTCACCTTAGTACCTGAATCTTCTTGAATTCTTCTCTGCTCATATGCTGAGTAGTTCTCCCTCCTCTTTCTTTCTTCCTTTGACTGAAAAACCTGGCAAGTAATGGGTAAAGCGCCTTAGGAAAGAAGGCTGAAATTTTTCTCCTTCTCTTCCGCTCCAGCGTGTGGGAAAAGAATCCTGCGAGACTCATCATCATCCTCTCGGTCTGACAGGCCTTCTCCCAAAACCACACAATCACAGGCATCACTAGGGAGTGGCAAAGGGTGACAAGTGCCACCCCAGAAAGGAGGCTTGCCACCCTCTTTGCCACCCTAGTTTTCGGTATCGAATCGGGCAGGGAGAACCCAGACCCCTGCCCAAGCCGACGCGGTTTAGTAACATGCTGATCCTATCTGCTGTGCGAGCCGGCAGCTGGAGCAGCAGTAGTGTTTGAGTGAAGTCGTTGCCCGCTGCCATGGGGGCCAGTCTCAGGACAGTAGCAGTGAGATTTCACAGCTCCTATTGGTCCTGTGGCAGCGGGCGACGACTTCACTCAAATGCTGCCACTGCCGGCTCATGGGGAGGAAGGGGAATCCCAAGTGTAATTAGCTGCCCCTGGAGGGTCCCAGCACTTGGAGTAGGAAGAGCCTGGATTGGGGGGGGGGGGGGGGAGGAGGAAGGGGCTGGGAGGGACAGGGTGGGGGTAGGGAGGAAGTGGGGAAAAGCATAGGAAGAGGGTGAGATGTTGAGTTCTGGGTGGCAATACTGGTTTGGTATGGCAGGTTTGCTACATATGTGTTGAATGTGTTTTGTTTTTGCAATAGAATGTGTATTGGTGTTCTAGGGCCCAGTGTAATAGTTACAGTGCTGCACTATTTTTAATCTTTGGAGTTAGTGCTGTTATGATATGATACATTTTCTATATTGGAGGTGAATGAGATTCTGTCCCTTCCTGTATAGACTTCAGACTTCATGCTCCAGTCGGAAGAATTGGTTGAATGAGGTTATCAAATAATTTTAATGGTACGATGGATGGTTGAAACTGGCTAGGGTTTTTAAATTGAAGAAAAAGTCGTTGTCACTTTTTATTATTGTCTCGTATAACTAATTTAAAGGCAGGAGGGCATGTTGTGGGGGGTGGATATGAGTGTGGAAATGTAATTTTGGCTTGCCCCCTCCATATCTGGCTTGTCCCCCAATTGCTTCTATTTAGAGAGGCCACAGAGCTAAATTTTGCAAAAAAGGCCAAACACTGCATATTATTTGAAACTGCACGCTTTAGTTCCATTTTACCATGTGAAGCCAAGTTTGCAAACTTTTGTGGCTTTGCAAATAGTAAAATTTTGCACATAGTTTAATGCATGCAAAATTTTGTTCAAATTAATAGTTAATGGGTTGCAACAATACAAAATTATGCAAAGTAGATAGTTAATTATTAGTACATAGTAAAGCTACATACAAAATTTGCATCACAGAATGTTTTAGTGAAACGTTACCTAGCTCTTTTCTCTACTGGGATCATTTGTTTTAAATCTGATATCAGTTAGTTTCATGGCATATTCCCTATCCCAGGACTGTCTGGAAGAGTAAATAACTGTCCCCTATTAACTCACTCATTCCACACATCTCATGAGCTTATAAACCTTTATCATATCCACTCTCAGTCATTTCTTCTCCAGTCTGAAGAGCCCTTGCAATATATTCTTTTTTATAGGCTTGATATAATTGGAAGAGTTATTGGCTACTACAGTTTCCCAACCTTATAGCAAAAAGCGGGAAGACAGTATGTCCGGAAGCCTGTCAGAGCTTTTGATGTTCTCTGCCTTGTCTGAGCAAAGGCTTTTTGAGACAATCGCTCACCATTGATAGGCTCTGACCTTTTCCGCACACACAGTGGGATGCCTTTCTTACTTGCTTCCATTAGTTCAGGTAATCTGCTCATGTTAGCCAGCACCATACCGGCTGAGGATCTATAGTCTAGGAGCATCCTACTAATTTAGACAGCAGTGGCACCACAGGAACAGAAATGGAGATGAGCTGCCGCCTAAGAATAAATGCCCTTTCGGATTTCAAGAAAAAGGCAGCTATTGAGAATGGACCACGTCCTACCTTGTACAGTCAGGTTCAGGTAATTGGCAAAACAGAATCATAGAAACCCAGAGATAGAACAGCAGATAAAGATCTTCAGACCCATCCAGTCTGCCTATTCTTACTATCTATCTACTAGAATATCTCAGACCCTACACAATCTCCACATTTACACTAATTTCCTCTATTGTTAAGGATCCTTTGGGCTTCTCTTATTCCTTTCTTGGATTTCATTTTGCCCCACCTCCTCCATTAAGAAGCAGTTCCATACATCACCATTTCTGTAAAGAAAAGAAATTCTCCCTGATTTATTTATTTATCTAATTTATATACCGTCTATCTGACAAACAATCAAGACAGTGTACATACCGGTCGTATGATATACATCAAAAATTTCAGTCAGTTAAGCCTCTTTAAAAAAAATTTAAACACATTAAAATAAACTATAATAAGATACATTGTAAAAATTAAAATGACTTAAGATACAATAACAATTTAGAGTAGTAAGTAATAATATAAAATCTAATATTAACTTTAAAAAATAACAAGAAATAGCACAAATTTAATATCAATAACATATAAACATAGAATAACATAAAATAATGTAGCATAACCATCATGGTGGGTTGGTGAGCACCAAATGTTTATCAGAAACTATCAGTTGTCAAGGCCACTCCAAGAGGCCACAGACTATGCTTAGTGGTGGAAAACCGATTATAGTTGCAATGGAGAAGGTACATAAAAGGGCGACTAAAATGATAAAGGGGATGGAACATCTCCCCTATGAGGAAAGGCTAAAGAGGGTAGGGCTGTTCAGCTTGGAGAAGAGACTGCTGAGGGAGGATATGACAGAGGTCTTTAAAATCATGAGAGGTCTAGAACGGGTAAATTTGAATTGGTTATTTATTCTTTCAGATAATAGAAGGACTAGGGGGCACTCCATGAAGTTAGCATGTGGCATATTTAAAACTAATTGGAGAAAGTTCTTTTTCACTCAATGCACAATAAAACTCTGGAATTTGTTGCCAGGAGATGTGGTTAGTGCAGTTGATGTAACTGGTTTTAAAAAGGGATTGGATAAGTTCTTGGAGGAGAAGTCCATTACCTGCTATTAATTAAGTTGACTTAGAAAATAGCCACTGCTATTAATTGTATCAGTAGCATGGGATAGACAGTTTTTGGGTACTTGCCAGGTACTTGTAGCCTGGATTGGCCACTGTTGGAAACAGGATGCTGGGTTTGATGGACCCTTGGTCTGACCCAGTATGGCATGTTCTTACTGTATAGGCTACCCAGTATTACTGATGCCTAACCTCACCTTCAGAAATACTTGTACATACAGTATAATAGTATTTCTTACACAGCAAGAATTTAGTACCCCAATAATTAAAGGCCAGATTTGTTTTGCGCATCTTTTGCCCAAGGATTTAATTTCCTCTGAATTCAGCAAATGAAACAATTCCACAGAAAACAATTATACAAATAAAATATTCAGCAAAAGGTGCTACATGACTTTTCCCATGATTCTTAAACTTAGCCCTGGGGACAAATTGATGTTTGGGCTTGTCCACTTTTTTTCCCTATTTTTGTCCAAGATCTAGGCTCTAAGTAAAAAGCTAAGGGACAGAATATAGCAGAAATGCTTCCTTCTGTACCTCCTGCCTAACTTAATTTCATAAGCCTGAAATCTCTTTCCATGCTTCTTGTGCATTATTTATTATACCGCTGGGTAACTGACCCTCTTTACCAAGGTCATTATGTTTTTGTATCCATCCACTGCCAAGCACATTTCAGCAGTTATAAATTGGCCTCAGCAGCATCCCATACCACGCAGGGGCTCTTCAAGCAATGGGAAGACCTAAAGATTTTGTATGGTCTGCCTCTTGTCATAATCGCAGGCCTCGGGCCAGGTGGAGCAATTCCATGTTGGTTCTTAACTTACCAGCTTGGGAATGGAGGTGGTTTAGAGTCTCCCAGGTAGTCCCTTCTTCCTCTGCCTTTCAGAAACTGCTCAGTCTCTGATACTCATGCTAATCCCACTGGCAAAATCCCCAAATTGCACCTGTCACATCTTCTCACAAGCACAGTGTTAATTATACATGTTGTGAAGTTCCTTTGCCATGGTGCAACTATACAGAGGATGTTTAGTATCCTCTGTTGCTTTCTTGTTGCGTTGGAGGTGGACCCTTGTACCGAGGTAGGGTTGATGCAACCCATAGGTAAGGGACCTATGGGTCCCCACCGTCGGCAGGCGGAGTGGGCTGATAGACAGAGGCCTCTGGAGCTTCACCTATACCAGCCCTTGTTCCCCGCGGGTTGAGCCTTTGGGTGCCGGGGCCGGCAGGACTTAGGTGGGCCTCGAGATAGGAGTGGTTCAGCCCAGAGACAGCAGGTGAGAGATGGTACAGTCTTACTCTTGACGAGGTAATGTCATGGAAACTTGAGCACCAATGGAACAGAAGCAGACAGGGGGCGCTCGGGCAAGAGCAGGCCGAAGCCTGAATAAACCACATCCAGGGGGTAAGCTGAAGAGGCGTCAAAGAACAAGCTTGAGTCAGGGCAGGCGGCAATCCGAAGGCAGTGGCAAGCAAGGCTGAGGTCTGGGTCTGGAGATAGGCAATAGCGTAGTCAGGCGAAGCAGAGGTCTGGGTCTGGAGACAGGCAATAGCGTAGTCAGGTGAAATGGAGGTCTGGGTCTGGAGATAGGCAATAGCATAGTCAGGTGAAGCAGAGGTCTGGGTCTGGAGATAGGTAATAGCATAGTCAGGTGAAGCAGAGGTCTGGGTCTGGAGATAGGTAATAGCATAGTCAGGTGAAGCAGAGGTCTGGGTCTGGAGATAGGTAATAGCATAGTCAGGTGAAGCAGAGGTCTGGGTCTGGAGATAGGCAATAGCGTTGTCAGGCGAAGCAGAGGTCCGGTCTTTGGGAGAGTCAATGGCGAAGTCAGGCAATGCAGAGGTCCGGGCTTGGAGAGAGTCAATGGCGAAGTCAGGCAAAGCAGAGTCAAAGTCCATGTAATCAATCCGAGGGACAAAGCAAGTGTAGATGCAAGGAGACTGGAACCGGGAACAACGAGGAACAGGAACACAGGAGGTGAGACGAATCTCGGAAGGCAACGAGTACTCGACCAGCAAGGAGACCTGTTGCAAAGGCGATGCTAGGGAGTGGAGCCTGAACTTATATACGGTGATAGTATTGACTTCATTATCCGGGGCCGTGGCCAGGTTCCCGCCGCAGTCCCTACTTAAACCTTAGAGGTGCGCGCACACGTTCGCTTAGGGAGGGGCGCGTCGCGTGTGGCAGCGTCTCTCTGCGGGCCACGCAGAGAGGCCCGACGAGCAAAGGCAGCGGGACTAGTGACGCTGGGAGTTGCGGCAGGGCCAGAGGCACCAGGGGAGGCCCGGGGATGGAGCTGGCGGCCTACCGCCGCCAAAAAGGAGAAACCAGAAGCTGGAACTGCAGGAGAAAGGTGAGGGGGCTGTGCCACGGGTCTGCCATGGACGGCACACGTAACATTTCTCTCTATTTAGCTGGCCAAAGGCTATACATATAGGGGTAGATTTTCAAAGGGGTACGCGCGTTCGATACGCATGGGCTCAGGCATGCAAGGTGCACAGTTGTGCACCCCCTTGCGCGTGCTGACCCCCGATTTTATAACATGCGTGCTCCTGTGCGCGCATGTTATAAAATCGCATGTCCATGTGCGCGCGCTGGGTAGCGTGTGCACATGGATGTGCTTGCGCAAGTTTAAAAATCTACCCCTAAAAGCACAATCGAATCTTTATGGGTAGAAATCCTTAGTGTGTTGGGGAAGACTATAGTGATAGGAGAGTACTACCATCCACCTGGCCAAGATGGTGAGATGGACAGTGAAATGCTAAGAGAAATTAGGGAAGCTAACCAAATTGGTAGTGCGGTAATAATGGGAGATTTCAATTACCGAAACAGTCACGAAGCGGAAACCTTGCACATCAGCAAGTACTCAAACACAATGGTGCAGGAACAAATCTTCAATTCCACCAGTTCTCAGAACAAGTTTATATTTATTCAGTTCAAAGGAGTGAAACTGGCAACTCCACAAGTGAATAGGTATACATGTACAAAGAGTCCCCCGACACGGTCCCGTGTTTCGCGGTGGCTGCATCGGGAGGGACCACAAATATTCAAACAATCTGTGAAAAGAAAATATATATGTAGTGGAATATAAAACAAACAGGCTACTTTTTTCAAAACATTCAAAAGGGTAGTACATACCATTCTTAGCCGTCACGGAGCGCGAGCGCCCTCAGTCTGACAAACATTTAAAGCAGAAAATTGGCGCGAAACAGAGATCCCTCGCGAGATCCCTGAACCAATCACAGCAGAGCACAAATCAATCAAATAAATGCCACTCAATCTCCTTATTAAGACCTCCCGGGCTGACAGTATCTAGCGTGTATATCCATCTCTGCTCTCTCCTCCCCAGTACCTCAGCAAAGTCACCCCCCCCCCCCCGAGATGAGCGGGCGACCACCTCAAGTATGGAGAAGAAGAGGTCCGAGATGGAATGGTTAGATTGGGACCAATGAGTCACAAGGGGTTCATCCATTCTTAGATGTCGTATGTTGGTACAATGTTCAGACATCCTCGTTTTCACCATTCTTATGGTCTTCCCTACATACAGAAGGGGGCAGGGACACTGCACTATGTATACCACACCTTTAGTAGTACCATTCCATCTCGGACCTCTTCTTCTCCGTACTTGAGGTGGTCGCCCGCCCATCTTGGGGGGGTCCGGGGGCGATCTCCTGCACGCGTGACGTCGGGAGCCAGGAACCAAAATGGCGCCGGCGCTACCTTTGCCCTGTCACATGATAAGGGCAAAGGGCCACCGGCGCCATTTCTCAACGCAGCCGTGGGCAGAGAGAGAGGGAGATCGAGTCGGGACCCCCCCACTGGACCCCAGGTAATTTAAAACATTTGGGGGGGTTCGGGAGGGTGGAGGATTTGTTTTAAAGATTCGGGGTGTGTTTTAGGGTTTTTTGGTGTGCTGGTTTTCCCGCCCTCCCCCGATTTACGATTTTGAACGATTTAAAAAAAAACAAAAAACACGACGATAAGATTTCCCTCCCCCCCCCAGCCAAAATCGATCGTTAAGACGATCGATCACATGATTCACACCTCTACTGCTTGAGTCGCTTAGAATTAGGGGAAAAACGTAAGGGCTCGATTACAAAAAAACCCAAATTTCTGGGCTCACAATATACATGCTTCAGGTGTGCGTGTATATTGTGCGTGGGTGTTATCGGTGGTGGGATAAAATGGATGCTCACGAGTGCCCATTTTCCTGGCCTGTGCACAGCCACATCTCCAGGGTGGCCCGATGCTTTTGAGCGCTAGGGATGCACAATTTTAGCCGCTCGCATGCTTTTTAATGTGGTAGCTCATTAAAAAATAGCATCGCTTGCCCAGGAGAGGTGGATGTGTGTGCGCTTAAAAAAACCGGGCGCCCAGCTTGGACATGCATTTTTATGCACGTGATATTGCATTGGCCGGACAGAGAGTAAGAACTGTAACGGCCACGTTTGAGAGAATAACTGATGCGAATTGTGCCAGTTACCATTCAGATTCCAACTTCAGTAAAGTTTATTTTTGGACACTCACTCCTGCATCATTTGTTTGGCACTCACATCCATCAGAGGGGAAGAAAAGCATCTCTCCCAGGGAAAAGAAACCGTATCAGCCCTGCCACCTAGGGCCCTGGAGGAATTGTTGTCCTCACCCCCACTCCCCCCATCAGTAAAAGAACCAGGTGCTGGGAAAAGAGACTGAGCAAGTCGTTGCCCCCAAATGAACACAAATTACTTTATGGTCCCATCGATATTAAGTAGTTGCCCAAAGATGGGGGTTACATTATCATTAATTTATTTATTTAGGCATTTTATTACTGATGTATTACTTTTTTTTTTATCTTTGTGGAAAGTGAGATGGCGTGTAAGTGTAAATATAGAATAGGTAGATGCACTGGTCCAGCTGTAGCAACAACGTGTGCTCTTTTGGTCAATAGAGTAGGTGGTTTCTCTGCAGTCCTCAGAAAGAAACACAGAATAAGTCAAGATTAACCATTAATATAAAACAATTTGTCACTTTTTGTCTGTCACGTTCAATTTCCATGTAAAACAAACATAAACAAGTTGAAACATATGGCGATGTGTTTCAGCTTTGCTGGCAGAAACCAAAACCCCAACCTTCAGCCTTCAAAAGTAATCCTTGAGGCAGCAGTTTATGGAAAGAGAATTGATATCGGCAATGCGGAAGCAGTTTCAGCATTCCCTGGGAGTATTTTACACTGAAACAATGATGTTTTGTGGCTTATTAGAAGAGATCTAAGTACGTACAGAAGCGGTGACTCAGTCGTGACCGAAGATGTGAATAAGGGAACTGTAAACAAGCAAAGACCGTCAGGAATGCCGCCACACAAGCTGAGTTTGAGGGTTGGAGGGCTCATAATGCTAATTACAAATTTAAATCCAAAGAAGGGCTTGCTGAATGAAACACGACTGTTGGTGAGAGCAGTTCATCAACACTTTATTGGTCTTAGATTTTCAATAGGAGTACTAGCAGCAGAGAATTTGGTTGTTGTACTGAGAACCGAGCTGGCGCCAAGTAGCACACATTTACTATTTACTTTGAAGAGGAAACCTTTTCCCGTGATTCCTGCTTTTGCAATTACACTAAATAAATTATGACAGACGTTTGATTGAGTTGGAGTACTTTAAGAGGAAGCAGTGTTTGTTATTGCCAAAGCTGTCCCTAGAGGGCAAACTGACCAGGTTAAAGAGGCAGGGGAGGCCAGGTGGCCCTTTCTGTGTCCGAGCTCTGTGGCGTCTTCTTCTGGCCTTCTGGAACTGATGTTAAACCAATTTGCAACCCCCAAGGGTGGCCCCTGTTTCCCAACCTCATTCCTCTTCTTCCTCTGTTTCTCAGTCCCCTGTCTTTCTCTCCCCATCCCTCAGTTCCTGCTCTCTTATCCCCCCCCCCCATCTCATCCTTCAGTTCTTTTTAAAAAAATTTTATTTATCATTTTCAAAATTTACAACAGTATTACTACTTTTGTTATGGTAAACAGATATCCAGATATGGTAAACAGATATGGTAAACAGATTAAATCCTCCACCTAACAGCACAAACTCTTATTCAAAAATTGGACTGAAATAAGAATCCACCATCTTCCCACTCATACCCTGTATCATATTATTATGCTACACACCTCTATCATATAGATCCATCTTACTATACAGCTTTATTATTTGATGCAATCGACCGTACTGTAACGATCCTTCTGTTCAGTTATCTCCCCCCTTTCTAGATCCAAGTTAACTCTCCCTGTTTTATTGTAACTTTCCCACATACATACTATTGTTTTTCGATGTTTAAACTTTGTATAGTGTTTACTTGTTATTCTCTGTCTTACCCACATTGTTAATTGTAAACCGGGTTGATGTGATTATTATCATGAAAGTCGGTATAACAAAATAATAAATAAATAAATAAATCCATACATTGATTACAGCTGTAACATTTCTTTAACATAGTTATCATTTATCTGTATTTCTTTCTAGGAAAACGAGGCGGGGGGGGGGTGAAAGTTGGCGGTATACGAAAAGAGAAAACATTTTGTTTTGTAAAGCCCGCAAGGCAGAGACCCAGCGAACAAATTTATCCTACCACCGAAACCTGGTCAGAAACCTCTTGGGTATGAGCGTCCAAGAATGTACGCAGTTGTAGGGGTTCAAGGAAAACACAATTATTATTCAAATAATTCACAAGACATTTGCAAGGATATTTTAAGGTAAACTTTCCCCCTCTGGTTACTACCTCTGGTCTCATAGTAAGAAACCTTTTTTCTTCTTTCATGTGTAATCCTCGAAAGGTCTGGATATATCCAGATTTTACCACCATGAAATTCCTTTAACCTATTACGCATAAACATTTGGAACACTAAGTCCCGGGCTGAAGGGAAAGTAAAAGACACAAATAATGTCCTCCTTTTTTAAATTTCTGAATCCAAAGACATTTCCAGAACCTGAGTTAAGTTCAAAGTGGCTTCTAATAGTTGGTCTCCGTTCAATTTTTCTTCTCTGACAGGAAGATAAATTCTATTAAACACAGGTAATATCTCAGGAGATAGTTTTAACACATGGACAAGATATTTCTTAAACATATCATTAGGGGATATAATTTCCACAAACGGAAAATTAAGAACACAAAGATGAGAATATTTTCCAAAATTCTCTATATTCTCCATTATCTTAATATTCACAACCTCTACCCTTAATATTTCCTGCTGCGTTGATTCAACCTTATCAACTCTTGCCTCTAATTGTTCCAATTTCATGTCTTGCAAAGCAATTTTACTCTCAATGTTCTGAAATCGTAAGTTAGATTCTAGAGTAATCTTAGTTAATTTTAGAATTGCTGTCTCCAAACCTTTCAAGGCACTCCACAAAGAGTCTAAAGTAATGACCGTTGGTTTCACCATTAGGGGGAAAACCTCCAGCTGCTTCTTAGTCTTCTCATCTCCCGTTGCTGCCAGGTTCCCTTGCTCCACGATCAAGTTTTCTTCTTCAGTGCTGGTAGCAGAAACTCCTGAAGACAAATCTCTCACTGGCCTGAACTTCAGTCGGTTTCCTGCTCCTGTTGTTTCCACCCTTACGGGTTCGCAGAAGATCCCAGGTGTCGGCTCAGCCTTCCTTTGCTGAATTAGGCCCTGCACTTCCTCTACCTCAGCAATAATTGTGGGAGGAGAGGGGGTTTTCGGTGCGCCGGGACTCAATGTGATGGCAGCGGCCAACACAGTCAACGCCCGCTCTGCGCCGACTGCTACAGCGGCCCCCTCCACCGGCAAGTTTGCTGGAGCGGTAAAGAAAGACTCTATCCTGGGTTGAGTCTGTTCGGGTAAGGGAGAAGATGTCGTCACTTCCCTTACCCTGGCTTTCTGTTTAGTATGCAGCATGTCTTTTACAGGTAACAAGTTTTCAAGGTAACACAGAGAGAGAGCCTTCCAGCCGTTCGTCTCACGCGACGGCCATCTTGCCCCTCTCATCCTTCAGTTCTTACTTCCCCCTCTCCCTTCCGTGAGTCCCCAGCTTGAAGGCTCTCCTCCAGCCTCTCTTCCTTCTCTGTAGCGTGGTCAGCAGGAGAGGGGGACCAACAGTAGGCTGCCTCTAGGCGTTCCTGATGCCACTGGCTCCTTTCCTTCCCTGTGCCAGTCAGATCAGCTGTTTGACTTACGCAGGAGGAAGAGGAGCCCACATCACCACAAGCTGGTCAGAAGGCCTGATTGCCGGCCGCGCTCTCCTGCTGGCTGGACCACAGATGAGGGGGCAGCACTGCCCCTCACCTCTGCGATTTCCAGCAGGCTGCAGGGAACAGCAGTAGCAGTGGTTCTCCAGCCATACCCGAGCTGTCTCAGAGGGGGAAGGGAGCAGCAGCGGTAAAGTTATTATTTGGACCTCAGCAACGTCGGACGGGTGACGGCTACCACAGTGGCACAGGTCTCCCCCAAATTGTTTGTTTTGTTGAGTTTTTTTGTTTTTTTTAATTATTTAATTTTGTTTATCTGAAACTAACATTACAAAATGAATGAAAAAAATAAAATAAAGCGAAAGGAAACAAAGGGAAAAATGGCAGCAGGGTCCCGAACCCAAGCCTCATCCCCTGCCATTCCTTCCCTGTGCTACCGTAATTTTAAAATGAATGGTACCTCAGGCTAGGCCAATGCAGGCCCTGTCTGCCCCCCTCCCACACACACACACACACACACTGAGTGCCTTACCCCTCCCTTCCCTGAAACTCTCACCCTGTTGCTGGAGATCATTGGAGTGATCCCCCTGTTGCTCCTTCCCTGCTGGTCCTGAGATACTTCCATGCAATATGCCTTCGGCCTACCTATAGAAAAAGGCAAAAAAAAAAAAAAAAAATCAAATGCTTATAAATAAATGAATAAAATAGTAAAATGGCACCAACCTCAAGCTTGGCTGGGATCGTTTTGAACAGGGTCTTGGTAGGGCAGGAACAGCTTGGGATTCTGCCTGTTCCCTGTGAACTTTGGTGATCCCCCATGGATGGAGTAAGACTTTTGAGAGGGAGGGGTATGGCATTCGGTGGGATAGTCCTTGCCCTGGCTACTCTTAATTTTTTAATTTTGGTGGAGAGGATAGCCTCCAAAAAGGAAACTGACATGAAACAAAAAACAAATGACATTTTTTCTTTTTTTTTTTTTCCTGTTTTCCCAAACAAAATGAAACAAAGAAATTTCATTGAAATTTCCTGTTTTGTTTCAAACAAAAGCACATCACTACTATTTTCCATGGACAGCTGTAGGTGCTGTGGACAAGAACAAGAGATAAGGATAGCCTGAATATTTATGAGATAGATATTCAGCCACCAACCAGCTCAGAAAGGGAGCTTTATCAAGCTATGATAGGGCTATAATGTGTGTAAAACAGCATATATCGTGCAATAAATATAGCTATCTGGCTAACTTAATGAGGATATTATGTGTGGGGACTGTGTATGTATATGTGTGGGGGGCAGTGTCTGCCTGTGTGTGTGGATGACTGCTTGTGTATATGGGGGTGGGTGACTGTGTGTGTTGGTGACTGCTTGTGTGAGTGTGTGTGTGTGTGGGGGGGTGACTGCCTATGTGTGTGTGTGTGTGTGTGGATGAGAGCCTGGGTTTTGAGTGGATGAGTACTTGCCTGTGGGGTGTGAGAGCCAGGGTGTGTGTGTGTGTGTGTGTGTGTGTGTGAGAGAGAGCATGTGTGTGAGAGCGTGTGTGTTTGTGTGAAAGCGCATGTGAGAGTGAGAGCAGAGCTGTATATGTGAGAAAGCATGTGAGAGAGAGAACCTATGGGGCAGATTTTTTTTTTTTTTTAAATAATTTATTATTTATTAATTTCATATGTCAAATACATTACACAGTTCTTTAGTAAAACTAACAATCTGAAAATTATTTAACATAATCTTAAATCAAACTGTATATATCCATCCAAGTAACGAAAAATCAAGCAAATAGAGTGCTGGAGAGTTTAAACAGTCTAGAAGCAGATAATTGAAAAGAAAATAAAACATAAGAAATTTAATTTCCTCCTATACATCATTTTTTTAACCAATACATTGGTGGTATTTTAGGACTGGGTATCCAGGTATTGTCTAAGCTGGGACACCTGTGTGAAAATAAACTTGTTCCCCTGACTGATAATTATACATTGACATGGGTACCTTAATAAAAATTTTATCCCCTTATTCTGAGCTTCACCTCTCATTGCCAAAAATTCTTTTCTTTTAACTCTTGTTGCATATGATATGTCCGGAAAGATCCTAATAACCTGTCCATAAAACTTATCATTTTGATGTCCAAAATATATTCTCATCAAGGAATCTCTTTCAGATAGAAAAGAAAATTGTACTATAAGGGTGGCTCTAGTATTTATACTACGGTAGTTTCAAAAGATTTTTCTAACAATTCTGACAAATCTAATTCAGGCTGATTTTCTTTATCTTGATCATGTTTTTTATTTTCCTCATTTTGAGAGATATAGTATATTCTTGCATTAGCTGGTATTGCTTCCTTTGTATATTTCAGGATATTCACTAGGTAACTTTTAAATAAGTCTATTGGATTTATTAAAGCAGTCTTAGGGAAATTCAATATCCTCAAATTATTTTTCTTCATCTGATTTTCTAATACTTCCAATCTCTCAAAATGGGATTTTTCAGATTTTATTAAATTCAATTGAATTTTATCCATCTCATCTACCTTGAGTTGTACAGAATTAACTGATTCTTCAACTTTCTCAATCTTAGATTGAAGACCCACATTCTTATTTAGTACTTCCTGTAATGTATTTACTATATTATTTATTGATTTCTGCATGGAAACCAGCATATTTCCTATTTCTCCAAGAGAAAAATTTTTAGGAGTAACAACAGAAATCCCAGCCAAGAGTCCTTCCTGGGTATTACCAGCTCCACCTTCCAATGGAGATGTAATTCCACTTTGTTCCATAGAGCCCAGCTGTGAGTTCTCCGAGAAGCTAGTTGAACCAACTGCTTCCCTCTGGTCACATGTTGTTAAAGAATCCATTTTGAGTTTGGGATCACCTCTAAAGGTTATCCCCACTCTAGATCCAACTGGTGGCTCAGGAGTTGTTGGTGCCCCTGGGGTCGGGCAGATTTTTAAACGAGCGCGCGTGGGGTACATTTGTGCGCACTACCTGGCGCACACAAATGTACACCCGATTTTATAACATGCGTGCGCTTCCGCACGCATGTTATAAAATACAGGGTCGGCGTATGCATGGGAGTGCACACTTGTGCACCTTGCGCGCGCTGAGCCCTAGGGGAGCCCCAATGGCTTTCCCCGTTAAGTTACAAGGGAATATTAAGAAAAGAATATAAGGGAACGATTCAAGGAAAATAGTTTGCTGTAAAGTGGAAAATAAGAAAAATGTATGGCAATATGTTGTGCAATATGTATTATAATGTGTATTGTTATTATGTATGAATGATGGTATGAATGGTATTGGCATATGTGATGTGATAAATATTGTGATAAAATATATATATGATATGTGTTAATGTTTTAAAGAACATTTTGTAATAAAGAAATAATATTGTTAAAAACAAACACAGGTATATGGTATATGGTTACTTATATGTGGATAATACCTGTAATTTACCCTTGTGTAAGTTTACACTTGACCATCTTGTATAATCATGCAACTTTGGGTGATGGAATCTCAAGCAGGCCACATTGAGAAGAGTGCAAGGTTCTTGTAGGTTGATATAATTTCAGTATTGCGTTGGCCCAGTGGCAAGTCTGCTCTTTGAGCAGTTTGAAAATTTAACATTCCAACCTTATATTTAACTCTCTCATTAACTGGGAGCCACTGTAGCTAGAAAACGTGCAGCGGAGTTCAGTAGCAACTGCAATGGTCCTAATGAAGTGTGAGAAATGCTTGTATATAGACTATTACAGTAATCAACAATGGGGAAAATGGATACTTGTAGAACTGTATGGAATTCAGGCAAGTGGAAAAGATTCCTGCGGCCTGCAAGGGCATGAAGTCTGTAAAATCCTTGAGAAATAACATGTTTTATTTGCGGTCGAAAAGAAAGATTGTTCTTCTAGAAACTATACTTTTTTTTCTAAACTACATGGATCCTATTCACGTATTGATTTTTTTTGGTTGACAAGGGGGTAATGAATAGAGTTATTGAGGCAGAGACAGGCAACATAACATGGTCGGACTATGCTCCTGTGTGGGTTGACTTACAATTTATAAATTATGACACAGGTAAATGATTCTGGCATCTGAATGATAATTTATTAAAAGATGAATCTTTTTGCGAAACATTGGACACTAATATTCAGGAATATTTTCAGCTCAATAATCAGGAGAATGTCACTCCAGTCACTGTTTGGGAATGTTCCAACGCTGTTATTCATGGGGGGATGATATCAATGATTTGACCCCTCCAATTCCCTCCCATCAGCTTTCCAATATAAGATACTCTTGTTCGGACCCCTGACCCTCCACAATATTCCTGTTGGCCTAGTTACTCCCACCTTGCCCCCACCCCAAGGCCCTCACCTTAAAACCTCTCATACGGGCTGCAGGGGTCCCGGGGTGTTGACATGACCTTGACCTTGTCATGTGATGAGGTAAACTCCGGAGATGACCACCACTTAACAAATTATCTGAATGTGGCAGACTATTCAAACAGCGTATCTTAGCCGGATACGTCCAAACTGACAAAGAAAACCAAGGAAGATTTCTGCAAAACAGAAGAGCATTTATATGACATGGTGCATTGATGGAGTAGTTGTTCACTTCTTTTTTGATTTTCTGATAAGCTAGTAATACATAATGAGGGCAATTTTGAATTGCCTGAGTTATTTGCAAAGCTATTTTAGCCCATGTACATTGCACCAGTTCTCAAACTGGAACAACCCGCAGTATTTCCCTTTTGAAAATGAGCAGTTGTAAAGTATATACATTACAAGCGTCTCCCTACTTTGCCCCTGATACTGTGTTTGTGCAGATGATTGAACTGGGGGCTTAATTGTAAGCTAGCTTCTGGAAATCTCATGTAGGTATGCTGCTTTCCAACCCCGTCCTAAAGACATTTATAGGCATGTCTCCTTATAATGTGGCTAAAGTACATGCCCTCTGGCAGCTGAACGTGCATTTAGTGGCATCGTTTAAGGAGAGCACTTTTCAGTCAGGCCATTTTAACTAATAATGTTTTTTTTCTTGTAAATGACCCTACACAAGGCCTTGAGTGGAGGAAAATCACGTCTTGATGTCTGTCTAACTTTTCATTCTCTCTACTCCTTCAGATGTGTCCACTCTATTTCAGGTCTTAGTATCAGCCACACATAGACAAACTTTACCTTCTATCCCTTCTGCCAGGTCGCTCACAAAGATACTGAACAGAATCGGTCCCAAAACTAATCCCTGTGGCACTCAACACCATTCTTTCTTCACAGTAGGTTCTGTTTACCATTACATGCTGTTTCCTGTCAGACAACCATTTCTGATCCACGCTACTACCTTGGCACCCACTCCCAAGCTTCTCATTTTGTTCATGAGTCTATGTGGGACTGTATCAAACGTTTTACTAGAATTCCAGTAAATCACATTGGGCGCACTTCCCTGATCCAATTCTTTAGTCACCCAATCAAAAAAATCAATCAGATTTGTCTGACAGGACCTTCCCCTGGTGAAACCATGCTGCCTCGGGTTGAGCAACCCACTAGATTGTAGATGGTTCACTATCCTTTCCTTCAGCAGAGTCTCCATTAATTTTCCCACCACAGAGGTGAGGCTAACTGGCCTGTAGTTTCCAGCCCATTCTTGTGAAGTGGGACCATCACCACTCTTCTCCAGTCTTGTGGCACCACTCCCATTTCCAGGAATCTGTTGAACAGGTCTTTCAGCGGACCCACCAGCACAACTCTGAGCTCCCTCAGTATCCTGGGATGAACCTCATCCAGCCCCATGGCCTTATCCACTTTCAGTTTTCCTAGCTCTTCCCATACATTCTCTTCTGTAAACGGTTTCGTCTACTCCACCCGCATCCACAGTCTTGTTAACTAGCGATGGTCCTTCTCCAGGGTCTTCTTTAGTGAACACTGAACTGAAGTATTTAATATTTCAGCCATTTCTTCATCTCTCCCCACATATTGATCTTTGTCACCTTTCAATTTCACTATACCACTTCAGACCTTTCTCCTTTCTTTGATATATCTGAAAAATGTTTTGTCACCTCGCTTATCCTCTTTAGCAATCCTTTTGCCTGACTTTTTGCTTTCTTGATTTCTTTCTTCATCTCTCTCAATTTCACCAGATATTCTTCCCTGTGTTCTGCTTTTTGGGATCCTTTATATTTCTTGAACACAGTTCTTTTTGCTTTTATTTTATCAGCCACTTCCTTGGAGAACTAAATTGATTTCTTATTTCTCTTACTTTATTTTACTTTTCTAACATATAGATTTATTGCCTTTGTAATTGCTTCTTTTAGTTTGGCCCACTGTTGTTCCACCTCTCTCATTTTCTTCTAGTTCTACCTCCAGGAATGGCCCCATTTTGACAAAGTCTGTATTTCTGAAATTCAAAACTCGGGTCTTCGTGAGATTTTTTGTATCCTATTTGCGATATCAAACCATACTGTTTGATGATCACTGGTGCTGAGGTGCGCACCCACTCGGACATTAGAGACATTATCCCCATTAGAGAGCACTAGGTCGAGTATAACTCCCTCCTTCATGGATTCCATTACTGTTTGTTTGAACAGAGCCCCTTGCAGGGCATCCACTATCTACTTCTGGTAGATTCCACAGAAGGGATTCTCCAGTTTACATCCGGCAGATTTAAATCTCCAACAATCAACACTTCTCCCTTCTTTCCCACTTTTTGGATGTCTTTGTCTAGCTCTTCCATTTGAGTCGGAGGCCTGTAAAACCATAATGTTTCTTCTCTACTCCGAAATCCTTGCAGTTCAGTTGCATGGATATTTATTTTGATATAAAGAGCTACTCTTCCTACGTTTCTGTTCTCTCTGTCCTTCCTTAACAAGTTATAGCCTGGTATGGCCATATCCCAATCATGAGAATCCGTGAACCATGTCTCTGTAACAGCAACAATGTCCAAGTCCACCTCCACCATTAGGGCCTGCAGGTCTAGGATTTTATTGCCCAAACTATGAGCATTTGTAGTCATAGCTTTCCAGTTTTTCTCCCTTGATTTGTTGCTCTTCCTAGACACCTTTTCTACTTTTTTTGAGCTGATTGATTTTGTTATTTTCTCCTTCCACTTCCTCTATTGCTTGGGGGTGACATGTCAATTTAACTGGCCGTCTCCTGCCACCTCCATTCTTTAGTTTAAATGTCTGATAACACTGGGGAACACAATTTTCGTTGAGTTAGATCTGACACTTGTTTTTGACTAATTTTTGACATCTGAATCCAAAAATGACCCCAGTTTTTCTCTATCACGTCAACTTTTTAAGGTACAGGATACCCTCCCTTTGTCCCAAAAATCATACAAAATGTACATACAAAGGAAATAAAAGAAAAAATTACCTGAATATACTGTTTATATAGAGTTATTTTATTAATACAAAGGCTATATATTGTTACTGTAAGTCAAATTGTGTACAAGTAGTAAAGTTCTGCTACCAAACATACATATTAAGGTAAAAATTTACACTTATAGCTTTTCTGGCAGTGTTCAATCTGTGGACAATCTCGCCTGATGCTCCAACAATAGTCAGTCATCATATGTACATCCCATCTACCCTGATACCGTGCCTCCATGACCTTCAAATCTTGGTGGAATCATTCACCTTGCTCATTACTGACTGCACCAAGGTTTTTCGGGAAGTCAGCAAGATGGCTATGCAGAAAATACACCTTGATGCTCATGTTGCAACGAAGCATTTTGTAGCTCTCCAAGAGTTTCTGGAAAATTTCGGTGTAATTCTGTGCTTGTGTATTTCCAAGAAAGTCCTTGACAAGGTTTTTGAATGACAACCAAGCATTCTTTTGGAGTTCTGACATTGTCCCGATGAAATGTTCATCTTTAATGAGCTGCCGAATCTGTGGACTGTCAAACACACTGGCCTTTATCTTTTCGAACGACAGGCTAGGAAATGCCAAAATGAGATACTTGAAACAGTCTCCTTCAGTTGGCACAACTTTAACAAATTGCTTCATGAGACCCAGTTTTATGTGCAGAGGTGGGAATATAATGTTCTTTCTGTCAACAAGTGGCTCATGTAGAATGTTTGGATCATCAGGTTTGAGGTCAGATCTTGGAGGCCAATTCGACTGCACCCAATGCTTCTCATGAGCTCTGCTGTCCCACAAACCCAGAAAACAGGGATACTTGGTGTATCCATGTTGCTGGCCAAGAAGGAAACAGACCATTTTAAAGTCAACACAGATGATCCAATTGTGCTTGTGAAATTGCAATAGATCAATGACTCTTTATGTCTTCATAGTCTTCACAAAAACAAACTGAATGGCCAAATGGGACTGTACCAAATAAATTGCCATTGTGGAGGAGGACACACTTCAAGCTCTGCTTTGAGCTATTGATGAACAGTCGCCATTCAGTTGCGTTATAGATTGGAATTCCCATTTCCTCCATTAAACCATGTATGTTATGGCAATAGACAAAGCCACCGTCACTTCGAAAGCACTGCAGAAATGCACTTTCTCTTGATCAAAAGTAGGATACCTGTGCTCCTTTTTCAAGCAAGTTTTTCTCATGCAGACTTGATGCTAGGAGTTCTGAAACCTTTTTGGATAGTCCCAAATCTCATGCCAAATTAATCAACTCATGCTGATCAAATCCCTTCTTACGAACTGAGTCATCTTCAATTTCAAAACCTTCATCATTGCTGTCACTTAGTTCTTCACCATACTCCTGTTTTTCGAAAGAGGGTAGTTCAGTGAAAACTGGCACTTGAATTTCAGCTGAATGAGGCACTGGGCATATAGCTGATGGTAGACTAGGATACTCTATTTTACATTTATTTTTCTTGTTATATCCTGTCGTTTTCACTATACAAAAGTAATAGTCACTTGAATGATCTCTGGGCTCTCGCCAAACCATAGGTATACCAAATGGCAATTTATCACTTGTTCTCTTCGTCCATATCCGTAAAATCTCGACACACTGCTTGCACACCTTGTGAGGTGCCCAAGACTTATCTTGATCACCAAGTTTTACTTTAAAATATGGAAAATAGGCTTGCCTGACAAATGTACTGATGTTTGTCCTTTGACTGGGAATGGTGAAACTACCACAGATATAACAAAACGAATCAGGGTTGTTTAGGCACTTATGATGAGAAATAGCAGAGGCAGATATGATCTGAAGGAAATAAGTACGCATGTAAATAAAAAAATAAATTCTGCTAACTCCTTCTATACAGACAAGAACTCTGACTATACTTCAGAATATGATTCACTATATAGAGCGGCACACAACCTCTCACCTCACTGACTTATGTGTAACTGAATAGCCTAGACAAGTATGAACCTGTCACTAGTCTCCAAGATCATCCTCCACCCCTCCCCACTCGAGGGAGGTTTGCTCTCAGCCAATAGGAGAGCACTAGTGCTTCCCTTGATCCAGACTCGAACCAGCCTAGAGTGGTCGCATTAAGGGGGTCATTTATCAAAGTGCTATATGGGTAACATCAAGCTAGGTTGAGAGAACATTGCACAAATCTCATTTTTGGGTGAATTTCCTCACTCCGAAGGTCATCAAATCTTCACAAGAGTGCACTGTTCTGTTCGTATGTCACACTCTGAAAAAGTGGCCCCTCACCCCTACACTAATACCTAAACCTCACCTTCAGTAACTAGGTGGGCCTCCTATAAGAGGTATAAATACCTACCTAGTATGAGGGCCTTATAGCTAGTCAGTCTCTCTCTCTCTCTCTCTCTCTCTCTCTCTCTCTAGTGGTGGTAGGCTATGCTCTGTCTCCCCTAGCAGCTTAAAATACTGAAAACGCTATTTGCAAAAACATCTCCCCCCCCCCCCCCAGTGGTCGTAGTGCATTTTGATAAATCCAGGCCTAAGATAGGCTGTAGAGAAAAATCTTGAACGTGATAGAAGAAAACTAACTGCAGTTTTGAAATCAGCATGCCTATTTAAGTCAAAACAGCTGAAAAATAGAACTCAACAGGAATTATGTTAAAAATTGTTCCCCAGTGTAATATATGAGCTGAATTTCTCACTTAGCATCCTCCTTCCTGCTACAGATAAATGTAGCCCATCCTTTCCATAAAGCCTTTTACTGCTCCATACATGATTCCAGCCACCAATGTATCCAAAACCACTTTCTGTACACCAGGTTTTGAGCCAGGAAATGAAATTATCTATATGGCATAGCTTCTCATTTTCCTTTCCATGAACAGGTAATACTTCCAAAAAGGCAATAGTCTTTGCCGTGTGTCTTATCATCTTTCCTAGATTTTGGAAATCTTTTTGTACTTCATGGATACCATTTCTGTTGGGATCATTGATCCCCAGATGGATGGTAACACTGATATCAAAGTTCCTACTTTCTTCTTTAATGACTTGGACTATCTGGTTTGCATTTCTACTAACTGAGGAGCCTGGAAGGCACTTAACTGTTGTATCGCCATCAAAATGTGCTCCCAAATTGGTTCCGCCGATGATCAAGTCTCCCAGCAGAATCAGCTTTCTTTAATGACATTTGATTCTGTTGAAGGGCTTCTGGGTACATTGGGTGACTTCACTTTTAGAAATCACTTCAAAATCTATTGCTGAGGTTTCTTCATTCTCCAATGCAGAAAAAGCAATTTTGAGAGGTAACAGTGGGGAGAGTGGATGTCTCTTCATCACAGGCCTTATTCTGCCAGAGCCCACTAATATCCAATTGTTCCTGGATTTTTTAATCTTCTATTTCTGACATCTCTGTGGGATGGGGGTTGATGCACAGGATGCTGTAAAGTTGGGGAAGGTGGAGGTCTGTTTGTCACATGTCTTGTTCTACCAGAGCCCATTGTAAACTATTTTTTCCTGATTTTCTGAAACTTCTGTGGGAGATGGGCGAGAGACACTGGATGGTTCAAGGTTAATTGAAACCTGTATAATTCCTCCCTTAGATTAATCAGCTCTATTTTAATTGCAGATAGCTCAAGGCAAAAGGAACAGCCTTTGATTCTCCAAATGATAGGCCTTGAGACATAAGCACCACAATTGTTGCATTGAATGAAAGACATTTTGTTAAATTATCACTAATTCCTTAAAGTCATATAGATAAGGAATGGTAACATTTAGACTCTAGCAAAGATTTTTAATAGGTATTTGGAATAATATTTAAAAGTATTAGTGTTAGGCAATAAAGATTAATAGGTAGAATATGAAATCCAATTTTTACAAGCCATATGACAGTTTAAGTTACTATTATCTGAGCAGTAAGGAACTACTATGTAATGGGAGATGAAGTAATTGAAGCTAATTATCTAGGAGTCCAGGGAAGACCTATATAACAAAAGTAAACCCAGGAGTGGGTGGGTAAAGGGGTAGGGAAGGAGGGAACTAAACATTTGAAATTACTTGCAGGAATTTTTTTTCTGTGCTTTCAGTTCCAACATACATTTTAAGTACAATAAACCCCCCCTCAAAGGCACAAAATATTTAAAAAAACAGACAAGGAATATACTTATCCCAGATATAAATAAGCAAGTAATTTCAGACAGCTTCAGATCTAACTTAGACAAACAACTTATCCAGTTAAGTCTCAATATTGCTACCTAGCTAGATAAGTTATCCGGCTAAGTAGTACCACCCCAATCTGCCCACTGCCCCCAACAAAGTTCTTCGGCTAAGAGATAGCTGGATAAGTGACTTATCTGGCTATCTAATGGCCGCTGAATTTAAGAGGATATTCAGCGGTCTCTTAGATATCCGGATAAGACCTACTTATCCGAATATCTTCTGCTTAAATATCAGGCCCTCTGCATTTATAATAAACTATTTACATGAAAAAGGACATTGAAAATATAGTCTCTGAGGTAAAAATATCACAAAATATCACAACTCTACTATAAAACAAAAAAACAAATTTGAAATGCATATAGTATGAGACGGATTAAAATGCATGTTGGGTGTGGGTTTTGCCCTCAGAAAGCCCAGAGTAAACTGAATTACAATTACAATATAGTAAACCTCCCATACTAAAAGAGCACTAATTGCCAGCACTCAAACAAGAAAAACCATAACTATGAAAATGTAACACTGCAAATATTATACTAGGTCCTAAACACGTCTTATTAGGAAAACAGAACAAGCCATCTTGCTATAGATCTCTACACAGAAACTACAAACTGGCAGAATACCTCACCTCCGTCACACATGCAGAGCACAGACATACTCTCACCAAATACAAAATAAAGAGACCATAAAGTATAAACAGAAATATGTAGTCAAAACTGAACTGGAAACTGCAACAAGCCACACTGTATGCAGTGCAACAATGGAAAAATAGAAATACTATTCCTCACAACAATAAAATCAATGAATATAAAGCATCAATTATAACATTAAACATATACAAATAAAAAGAATAAATATTTCAAAATAGCTGATGAATAGAATAACAGCCAGTAATTAAAAACTCATACAAAAATTGTAAACAATTTCACTAACATCAATGAAATATTTCAAAATGGCAGACACATCAAATACCCAATAATTAAAACTAATACGGATTTTAAAAGATCACCTCTTTTTATACCTGGGAAATTTGATTTCTAGTTACCTTGGGACTGCCATGGATTAGTACGGGGAAAAAGGAAGGGGAACTTTTTTCTCTCATACCCACACACACATATGTTCATTCTTTCTCGCACACCCCCACACTCACAAATGCTCTCACACATGCTCTTTCACACACAAACACATGCTGTCACACAAGTGCTTTCACACACACCCATGCACATGCTTTCTCAAACATACACACATGCTCTCTTACAAACACGCAAACCCTCTACTTCACTCACACATGCTGTAAATCAGACTGTCTCTCGCGTTTTTGGCTGTGGGTGGGATGAGCTCAGCAGGCCTCTCATTTTCTTCTGCTGCCAGCAGCTGCTGGGACTCTCTCTTCTTCAGCTACTCGTGGGTTGGGCTCCTTTCTTCTTCAGTTGCCGGTGAGGTGGACTCTTCTGACAGCCCGGGGGTCCTCCTTTCCTCTTTTGCTGATGGTGGCCCCTGGGGCCCTCTTCTCTTCTTTCACTGCCAGCGGGGCCTCTTTTATTTTTCAGCCGCTGGTAGCACTGGCAGCTGGGCCTCTTCTTTTCCTCAACCCCACAGGAATGTCATCTCTCTACGCCACCGCGGGGATCTTCTTCTAGCCGGTGGGAGGTGAGATCCCTGTGGGCAACTGGGCATATCATTAAATTATGTGTACGGTGGCAAAATGAGGCAACCACTGGAGGAGCATTTTGCCGCTCCAAACTTATTGCCTAATTACAAAACCATCCCCGAGCCAAGGCAAGTACCTGAAACCAATAGGAGAGCTGATCCAGTAAGCACGTTTAGGGGCCAATGCTATAAAACGTGCACTAAAATACATTTAACGTGCGAGTCAATGCAGCTGGAGAAAGGAACACAGGAGCCAGGTCCAACCACACCTGCTGCAGCAGCATGAAGCAAGGGATGAGAAGGGCATTATACACGCCAGCCAATCCGGCTGGATCTAATAGGTCCAATAGGTAAAACGCCCCTTAACATTTTACACAAAGTTTTATTGTGTGCATAATAAAATTTTGCCACACTACCTTGACCATGGTAGTAGCGTGCATGTGAACAACGAACATCTATGCTGTGTATAAGGGACCTATGGTTTCCCCTTACTATAGGCTGGGGAGGTTCACTGAGGAAATAAGTGAGAGGTTTGGGGTTTTCTCCCTCATGTGGCAACATGCGGATGGGATGTCCCAGCTGCTTTTCACCCTAATGCACCTGCTATCCTAATGGAGTTTTACTTTGGAACTTGAGTTAACAGGTTGTGATTTTTAGTTAGACTTTCAAGCAGCTAGGAACTTGCTGCTTCCTGCTGTGTAATTTTTTTTCCCTAATTTATGAGAAAGGAGTAAGGAGGTTTTCCCATTTAGGAGCCAGCCTCTGCTACCTCTCAATCCAGCCTTTAAGCTTCTTTTTGGGCTCTCTTAAGCCAGTTTTTGAGAATTCCCTGGGAGAGCCTTGGTCCCTCTTCACAGTGGATTTGAGTGTCTGCTATGTAAGGTTAGATCAGATGTAAGGGAGGATTCTGGCAGTCTTTTGTCCCTCCTCCAGAGGATTTAAGCTGTCTGGTGACCCAATGCAGAGGAATTATATTTTTGCATTAACTGTCTTTTTGCACTCTCTCTTCTGTCTGGAGATAAGGAAGGTTTATTCCACCCTTCCTGCTTCTTGCTTGATTTTTTTCCACTTTGAGTTTATCTAATATTTTTTTCCACTTGGGCCTGATAACCATGGTACCTGGGAATCAGTATACCAAACCCTTGGAAGAGGGAAGTCTTTCATCCAGAAAGATGCAGAGCTGTTCCAAATTCCATCTGAAGCAAGGGATCTCAGTAAAGTGCACTACCAGGAGAACAAAGCAAATACAATGTAAAGGTAACAAGAACTTTGATGCTATTGAGGGAAATCTTACATGAAGGGGTGAGAAGTGCCCACCATGCACTGCCTAAGGAGATAACAGAATCAAGAAAGAGAGTGAAGTACCCTTCTGGTGCTGTCTGAGCAATTAAAGGATGCCTAAAGGATTTCTTGGAAGATACGAAATCTGGGACTAAGTTCTGATTACATTTGGGACTGTATACTTTCTAACCATTTTCAGTGGGAAGATTTAAGAAGCAAAAGGTGAATTTTAAACGCTTGACATGTGCATTAATTAAGGGGGATGCACGATTATGTCAGGCTCGCGCACGCCAAGCGGATTTTAAAAAGCCACCCAGATACGTGCATAAATGCCGCGGAGTGCACATCTCGGAGGTTTTCAAAAAAGGGCAGGGCGTGGTCTGGGCAGGGCAAGGGCGTCTTGGGGCATGAACCAGAGATGTTCGCGTAAATACTTATGCGATCCAGCGTAACTTTACTTTTGCTATGGATGCCGTGTAAGTTATAAAAGAAAGATAAATAGGCAGACCAGTGGGGTTTTAAAGGTCAAGGATAACTGGGGGAAGTGAAGGCTATCAAACCATTGGGGGGTTGGAGATTCTCTCTCTTAACAGGGCGAACTAGGGATGAACTGGTAAAACTTGAAATGGCATCAGCATGCACCCCTTTTAAAATTTTCCAATTTATGTGGTAGAAGCGGCATTTCTGCACTTGCACAAACCCACCTAAATTGTGGCACACGTGTGCGTGTGGGTCAGGCTATTTTATCAATCACAACCTCTTCCCCACAAGAACCACTGTATTCTAGTGTACCGTAGTGTGTATACACAAATCCAAATAAATGGTACAACCAGTAAATCTAAAACTAATATCTAAATCTTTCACCAGATATTTGTAGGCCCCTTATTCCAAGGGTCTGTATAGCATCACAGACTCTGTTATGGTCCAGGGTCACCTTGCTTTAATTTATAACCTCATTTTTTTGTTTTTCATTTTAGTGTTTGTAATAAAATCTACCAAAAGTCTCAATGTACTCTTATTGATTTCATGCTTATTTTTTCAAAACATGCACATTATCCACAGATATAACAGGAGCTCTAATACTCATCCATTAGTTGGTCACCCGACATGATCATGTTTCGGACAAATAAATGTCCTGTTTCAGGGGTTGCCCTTCAACATTTGTACGAGAACCGTCCTGTATTTACTCCTCCAACTCGAGCCTTCTTGTCTTCTGTTTCAATAGATGCAAGAATAAACTGGTGCAAAACGAGCCTTATTTCCTTCCATGTTGACTAATACAACTTGAGCCTTCTTGTATTCCTGGCTTACACATCCGTCTTTTATTCACAGCAGCCCTAGAGCTGTGTGTCCTCCTGAAATAGCATCCCACTGGAGGTGATCCTCTTATATCCCTACAACCGGAAATGACATCAAGGACTTCAGTCCTCTTTCAAGTACGGGTTATGCCTCTCTAACTCACCCACTTTGCTGCCTCACATAAACTGCAGTCTTCTTTCACGTCCTCTACTCCTAGTATTGCCTCCGTGTTACTAAGTCACATGATTTCATCCGCTGTCTTCTTTCACGTCGGCGAATTTCGGGTTAAACCTCTCCAACTCACCCGCTTCTCCTAACTGCAGTTCTCTTTCACGTCTGTTCCTACTAATATTGACTCCGTGTCCCTGAATCACGTGTTTTCATCCGCTATCTTCTTTCATTAAATTTAATCATCCGTAAATCCATCGCGTCCAACACCCTGATCACCTCCGTATCCCTGAATCACGTGTTTTCATCCACTGTCTTCTTTCATGTCGTTGAGTTTAATTGTCCGTGAGTCCATCGCGTCAAACATCCTGATCACCGCCACATTTTCTTCCATCTCACACACCACGTTCCCGCTGTCTGCTTGCATGTCGGCTGATATTATTCCTCTGTTTTTTCTCACATCCAATGTCCTGATCGCCGCCGCATGCTATTAAAGCATTGTATGCCAATAGGACCCTTTTATTACAGCGATCTCCTACCGCGAATCGTTTTTCCATACGGAAAATGGCGCCGGCCGTACGGCAACACGATTCGACTGCAGGAGGTCGTTCCGGACCCCCGCTGGACTTTTGGCAAGTCTTGTGGGGGTCAGGAGGCCCCCCCAAGCTGGCCAAAAGTACCTGGGGGTCCAGTGGGGGTCCGGAACGACCTCCTGCAGTCGAATCATTTTTTCGTACGGAAAAACGATTCGCGGTAGGAGATCGCTCCCGGACCCCCGCTGGACTTTTGGCAAGTCTTGTGGGGGTCAGGAGGCCCCCCCAAGCTGGCCAAAAGTCCCTGGGGGTCCATCGGGGGTTCGGGAGCGATCTCCTACGCTCCTGACGTCGGGGGACAAAAAAACAAAATGGCGCCGGCTCTACCTTTGACCTGTCATATGACAGGTCAAAGGTAGCGCCGGCGCCATTTCTACAACTCACGGAGGACCGAGAGTAAAATATCACACCGGGACCCTTCCTCTGGACCCCAGGTAATTTAAGGCATTTTGGGGGGGTTTGGGAGGGTGGGGGATTTATTTTAAAGGGTCGGGGTGGGTTTTAGGGTCATTTTAGTGTGCCGGTTTTCCCGCCCTCCCCCTTCCCCCGATTTTTTTAACGATAAATCGGGGGAATTGTTATTGTATCACGGCTCTAATGATTTTTGACGATTTAAAATGTATCGGACGATATTTTAAATCGTCAAAAAACGATTCACATCCCTATTATCCACTATGATGCCTAGATCTTTTTCCTGGGTGGTATCTCCTACTATGGAACCTAACATCGTATAACTACAGCAAGGGTTTTTTTCCCTATATGCTACACCTTGCACTTGTCCACATTAAATTTCATCTGCGATTTGGATGCCCAATCTTCCAGTCTTGCAAGGTCCTCCTGTAATGTATCACAATCAGCTTGTGATTTAACTAATCTGAATAATTTTGTATCAGCCACAAATTTGATAACCTCACTCGTCATATTCCTTTCCAGATCATTTACATATATATTGAAAAGCACAGGTCCAAGTACAGATCCCTGAGGCACTCCATTGTTTAACCTTTTCCACTGAGAAAATTGACCATTTAATCCTATTCTCTGTTTCCTGTCTTTTAACCAGTTTGTAATCCACAAAAGGACATCGCCTCCTATCCCATAACTTTTTAGTTTTCTTAGAAGCCTCTCATGAGGGTCTTTGTCAAATGCCTTCTGAAAATCCAAATACACTACATCTACTGGTTCACCTTTATCCACACGTTTATTAACCCCTTCAAAAAAATGAAACAGATTTGTTAGGCAAGACTTTCCTTGGGTAAATCCATGTTGACTGTGTTCCATTAAACCATGTCTTTCTATATGCTCTATGATTTTGATCTTGAGAATAGTTTCCACTTTTTCCTGGCACTGAAGTCAGGCTCACTGGTCTATAGTTACCCGGATCGCCCCTGGAGCCTTTTTTAAATATTGGGGTTACATTGGCCACCCTCCAGTCTTCAGGTACAATGGATGATTGTAATGATAGGTTACAAATGTTAACTAATAGATCAGAAATTTCATTTTTGAGTTCCTTCAGTACCCTAGGATGCATACCATCCGGTCCAGGTGATTTGCTACTCTAGTTTGTCAATCTGGCCTACTACATCTTCCAGGTTCACAGTGATCTTGTTCAGTTCGTCTGACTCATCACCCCTGAAAACCATCTCCGGAACAGGTATTGCCCCAACATCCTCATTGGATGTTTCAGTGATTTTAACTCCACTAAGCTCATGGCAGGTCACGTGCTATTACCAAGCCTGGATTTTGCTTTATCTGTTATCTGACTCTGTATGGGTCACTTCCTCTCAGCCAAAACCCAGGCAGAATCACGGAGAGAGAACATGTGCATGCTCCGCTATCCTGCCTGGCCAAACCCTGCTGTTGTCTGGGAACTCAGTACCCATGTGTCTGAATACACTTGTTAGTCATGGTGAAAATCAGTTTGCTTTCTAGGACTGTTTTCCAGTACCTTTCTCTCATAAATCCCTTTCCCAGTCATAGTTCTGTAATTTAGGAGTTTGAATCCTTTTGATTTTTAGTGATATTTTCTACAAAATTACCAGCAAAAGTCCAAGGGGCTATGACATGCAAATCCCCTACCTCAATCTCTGTAATCTATTCAATGGCCATTTAAGTACCTTCACAGTAAAGGACCTGGCCATCTTTTCAATTTCCTGGGTTGACAGCTCAAGTTACATAGTTGCATTGTCCTCCTTTTTTTTTTTCTGTGCTGCAGTTCACTTAAATGGTAGCATGCTCAAACTCTGTCTCTTGTGAGGGGGGGAGGTTTCACTTAAATATTAGGTTAGTAGGGGAAAGAGACCCTTAATGTGCACTTTAAAGCCTTAAGGGTAGTTTTTTAAACATACAAGCATGCGTCCATGTTATAAAATCCGGGGTGGCGAGTGCAAGGGGGGGTGAAATAATGCAATTTTTGCAAGGCGATGCATCACAGCCTTCTCCAGTTCCCTTCCAGTCTGCTCCAATTAAGGCGCGGACTGGGAGGGAACTTTCCTTCCACCCCCCCTGCCCATGCTCCCTCCCTCTTCCCCTGCCCTCCTGACCCCTTAAAAAATCCTGCCTTTTAAAAAAAAATTTGTTTCAGAACTTATGCCAGCTCCTGAGCCTGCCAGCGTGTGATTCCCTGGCACAGTGGCAAATGGCTGCTGGCTGCCTCTAGCTCCACCATGCCCCCTGGACTGCCCCTCTCCGTCCCCTGGACCACCCCTTTTGCGAGGTCTGGCTCTTGTGCGTGTAGTGGGGGTTATGTGTGTGGCCGGGCTCCTTCTAAAATGTGCGTGGCTGCACAAGGCCCGGCCGCACAAGTAACCCCCAGATTTTACATGCATGGGGGAATAAAAATTCGGCCTTTATTGCACAAAATATGATTTGTAGCATGCACAAAAGCCCTTTAATGTGCACATTGATTTTTAATATATAAGCCTCTTAGGGTCAGGATCTGGCCAAGATCAGAACTTGGGAGTCTGGAGGGAAGGAAGCAGAAACAGACGAAAGAATGAATGACTAGGAACAGAGAACAGGAGTCAAAGCAGACAACAGGAACTGGAATTAGGCTGGAAAAATGAACACAGAAGTCAGGTGCAACCAAACCTTCTCTAGCAGCATGAAGCAAAGACAAGAGAAGGGCATTATACATGCCAGCCAGTCTAGCTGGCTCTTGTAAGTCCAATAGGAAATAAGTAGATCCATGCAACACTAAAGACAAGGGATGTCTGCTGGAAGGCCTCCAGCCCCAAATGAATAAATAGCTCACCAGGTGAAAAGCTGTAGTCAGTAGCCGGTCCCCACATATGAAACGCTTCAGTGAGAAAATGTGAGCTGGGGAGTAAGATGCCATAGAATGAGGCCAGTCGCTAAAGAAGACTCAAAACTGAACAGAGTGAATGCTAAAAAGGGAGAAATGTGTCAATATACTGAAGCTGTGGCACTGCTGGCAGCAGATGGGAATTAGACTCTTGATTGAAAATGTAGTTGGGCATTAATATTGCTGTCACTATTCACAGAGAAGGACGACGTGCACAGGATAAATACACAAGAAACAGAAGGAGGACTGGCAACAAAAGTATGAACAATTAAGAAACAAAGGAAGATACAAGATAACAGGGAGATGAAACAAAGTCTTTCTGTCCCACTTACTATGAAGCATGCACAATAGGAGTGGTAGCAATTATTGTAATACCACATCGGATTCTTATTCTGCCTCAGCTCAATCAAAGTTAGTATGGCATACTTCATAATGACCTCATAACTGTGTGCTAACACTTGTATTATCAATATCACACATTATTTAAATCATAGGTCAGACCATCAAAAAATGTTTAATTCTAAATCAATGTATTTTCCAACTTTTTTTTTACTTTTTTATATTACACATACAAAAAATTTCAAAACAAATCTCTGATCCAAAGTCAAATGCACAGCTATATTAGGAAAAATTATTTGAAACTTATGTTTGTAGAAATCACTAACTTAAAGTCCCATTGCATATAGACCCAACACAGGCTGTGATTTGATGCATCAGGGATAACCGCGCTTCAATGTCACTTCTCCAAAGAGGTTTCTCTGCAGTTACTCTGCTCGGCACTCAACGATTAAATCATGGCATCTGATGTCACTTCCATATGCCGTGCAGCTATTTAAACAAAAACCAAGATTAAAAAGCAGCCAATGAGGAGCATTTATCATAGCTAAGATGGGCAATCAAGCTCTTCATTCAAGCCATATGGAACTATGCTATTCAAAAGAAATATCCAATGTTATCATTGAGAATAGCTGACAAGTCTCCATCCCATGAGGAGGGTGTAGCCTGCTCCAAAATTGTCCATTGCAAATCTGACAATTTATGGTTGCTGCCAACGGCAGACACCATGATTTGTAATTGTTGAATGCCGAGCAGAGTAACGGCAGAGAAACCTTTTTTCCATCATAGGCAGCAGGGGGGGGGGGGGGTTGCATTTTTTGAATCCTCCCCTTGCTTTATCCCCACCTTTTCATGGGAGACTGCTGGGGAGTATAAAAATCCCCCAGAGCATGTGATTTGGTTTTTGCCATCCCCCAGTGAACTGACCAGAAAGGGAGAGAGGGTTTCCCTGCTTTTCAGTGGAGGTGAGCTAGGGAAGAGTCATTGGGATTCGAAGATTTTTGCTAGTTGTTGGATCACTGAAGTGAACCAGTTGTTGACACCATCTGCTGGACTCTGTAACACTTTCTGAAGAAACTCCTAAATAGCAACCAGGGGTTTGGAATCAAAGGCAGTCTAGCAACGGACATGATCACGCCAAGGGTCCAGGGGGATAAACTTCTACCACTTTGGAATGACGCATATATTAAATGGTTTAATTTATGATATAACCAATATTGCATGATCTACAAATTATAGATGATGTATTCTTTATGTGGCATGGCAGTGAAGACACTATAATAATTTTTTTACTTGGTTAAATTTCTTAGGTGTACACCTGAAATTTACTATGCATAATGATCTTTTCAATATTCCATTTTTGGACATCATTATTTCTAAAAAAGATATGAGAATTAAGACCAGTCTCTATAGAAAATCTATGGATAGGAATAATTCTTTTGTTGTTCAAGAACTTTCACCCATGATGGTTAAAACTGGATCTGCCCATTAGCCAGTTTTTGCATCTAAGACATATTTGCTCGGAGTTGGAAGATTTTAAACTCTTGCCTCAAGACCTTATTCAAAGATATTTAGAGTAGGTTATCCTTGGACTTTTTTTTTTTAGAGCAGTTTCTTTTAGAGCAGTTTACAAGAGAACATGTTTTGCAAATCGTGACTTACTTTGATCTTATCAACAATCAAATCGGGATCCCCTTGTGACCAAACGTCATTAGCATCTGAAAGCCATTTTTTGGTCTATATGATGTGAGTTAGGGGGTCTAGGTCCAGTTCTTAGTGCACAAGCACCCATACCACCATCATACATACAATCTGTTAGTAATTAGTAGAGATGTACATTCATTTTTGCCAAATTGGAAAATTTCAATGAATTCGGAATGTTTCAGGGAGCCCGAAAAAGATCGGGATTTTCCCGTGTTTTCACAAAAATTCATTTTTTCGATTAGTGCGCACTAACGGGAGTCAGTGCGCACTAACAAAAACTAACAAAAAGTAACAAAAAGTAACAAAATCTAACGGTTTTTGTTAGTGCGCGCTAACGGGGAGTTAGCGCGCACTAACTAAAAATCGATTTTTTTGCGAAAAAAAAAGACCCGAACTGAAAAAAAACAACATTTTCCATGGCGGCCGAAAAACGAAGAACGACACAAACCCAAAAAACGATGCACATCTCTAGTAATTAGTACATTTGCTGGCAGAATTTTTTTCTCTCTCTCTTTTTCTCTTCTCTTTCGCCCACTGTGGTAGGACAGTGTGTGTGTGTGAGGGAAGCTTGCACTGCTGCTGCCTGTGCTGTACCTGTTCTATGGTAGGGCAGTGTGTGTGTGTGAGGGAAGCTTGCACTGCTGCTGCCTGTGCTGTACCTGTTCTATGGTAGGGCAGTGTGTGTGTGAGGGAAGCTTGCCCTGCTGCTGCCTGTGCTGTACCTGTTCTGTAGTGGGGCAGTGTGTGTGAGGGAAGCTTGCCCTGCTGCTGCCTGTGCTGTACCTGTTCTATGGTAGGACAGTGTGTGTGTGTGAGGGAAGCTTGCACGCTGCTGCCTGTGCTGTACCTGTTCTGTGGTTGGGCAGTGTGTGTGTGAGGGAAGCTTGCACTGCTGCTGCCTGTGCTGTACCTGTTCTGTGGTTGGGCAGTGTGTGTGTGAGGGAAGCTTGCACTGCTGCTGCCTGTGCTGTACCTGTTCTGTGGTAGGGCAGTGTGTGTGTGAGGGGAAGTTTGCACTGCTGCTGCCTGTGCTGTACCTGTTCTATGGTAGGGCAGTGTGTGTGTGAGGGAAGCTTGCCCTGCTGCTGCCTGTGCTGTACCTGTTCTGTAGTGGGGCAGTGTGTGTGAGGGAAGCTTGCCCTGCTGCTGCCTGTGCTGTACCTGTTCTGTAGTGGGGCAGTGTGTGTGAGGGAAGCTTGCCCTGCTGCTGCCTGTGCTGTACCTGTTCTATGGTAGGACAGTGTGTGTGTGTGAGGGAAGCTTGCACGCTGCTGCCTGTGCTGTACCTGTTCTGTGGTTGGGCAGTGTGTGTGTGAGGGAAGCTTGCACTGCTGCTGCCTGTGCTGTACCTGTTCTGTGGTTGGGCAGTGTGTGTGTGAGGGAAGCTTGCACTGCTGCTGCCTGTGCTGTACCTGTTCTGTGGTAGGGCAGTGTGTGTGTGAGGGGAAGTTTGCACTGCTGCTGCCTGTGCTGTACCTGTTCTGTGGTAGGACAGTGTGTGTGTGTGAGGGAAGCTTGCACTGCTGCTGCCTGTGCTGTACCTGTTCTGTGGTTGGGCAGTGTGTGTGTGAGGGAAGCTTGCACTGCTGCTGCCTGTGCTGTACCTGTTCTGTGGTTGGGCAGTGTGTGCGTGAGGGAAGCTTGCCCTGCTGCTGCCTGTGCTGTACCTGTTCTATGGTAGGGCAGTGTGTGTGTGTGAGGGAAGCTTGCACTGCTGCTGCCTGTGCTGTACCTGTTCTGTGGTGGGGCAGTGTGTGTGTGAGGGAAGCTTGCCCTGCCGCTGCCTGTGCTGTACCTGTTCTATGGTGGGGCAGTGTGTGTGTGAGGGAAGCTTGCACTGCTGCTGCCTGTGCTGTACCTGTTCTATGGTAGGGCAGTGTGTGTGTGAGGGAAGCTTGCACTGCTGCTGCCTGTGCTGTACCTGTTCTGTGGTTGGGCAGTGTGTGTGTGAGGGAAGCTTGCACTGCTGCTGCCTGTGCTGTACCTGTTCTGTGGTGGGGCAGTGTGTGTGTGAGGGAAGCTTGCCCTGCTGCTGCCTGTGCTGTACCTGTTCTATGGTAGGGCAGTGTGTGTGTGAGGGAAGCTTGCCCTGCTGCTGCCTGTGCTGTACCTGTTCTCTAGTGGGGCAGTGTGTGTGAGGGAAGCTTGCACTGCTGCTGCCTGTGCTGTACCTGTTCTGTGGTGGGGCAGTGTGTGTGTGAGGGAAGCTTGCCCTGCTGCTGCCTGTGCTGTACCTGTTCTATGGTAGGGCAGTGTGTGTGTGAGGGAAGCTTGCACTGCTGCTGCCTGTGCTGTACCTGTTCTGTGGTGGGGCAGTGTGTGTGTGAGGGAAGCTTGCCCTGCTGCTGCCTGTGCTGTACCTGTTCTGTGATGGGGCAGTGTGTGTGTGAGTAAGCTTGCCCTGCTGCTGCCTGTGCTGTACCTGTTCTGTGGTGGGGCAGTGTGTGTGAGGGAAGCTTGCCCTGCTGCTGCCTATACTGTACCTGTTCTGTGGTGGAGCAGGGTGTGATTCTTCTTCCATGACTAAACAATGGACTTGGATTTCCAGTGCTATGAGTCTGGCATTTTTTCACTAGCCCTTAAAAAAATGTAGAAAGAAAACAATAGGGTTTGATTTTTTACATTCTATGATTGCATACTGTTTAGGGGCAATTTTCAAACTGTCTGCCTGGATGCAAAGCCGGCGGGTGCCTTAAATCTGTGGACTTGTACCTAATTCCCAAAGGGAATGCACGCATGTACTTGCCTGTTGGAAATTGCTGTGGGCACCCCAGCTTTTGCTGTGGGTGACACTTTGATGGGAAAAAATGCTCATAGCATTGGAAATGCAATCCCCACAAGTTATTTTCTAATCCTACCCAAAAACAGGTTCCCCTTGATCCAGCTAACAGGAAAAGCACTACGGAAGCCTGTGCACACTTTTAGCAGGATTGAGTGAGAACAATTTACATAAGTAAATTGGTATTTACCTGGGTAAGTGACCTTGAAAATTGCCCTCAGGGAGGACAATTCTCAAAGCCATTTACATGGGTAGATAGCAATATATACACATAAACTAGCTTTCTGGAAAGTACCCTAAAACTACATGGCTACAAGCGTGCAGGGTATTCCACTTTTGGCCATATTTAGGGGACACATTTCCTTGGGGGGAGGGAGGGCAGTGTCAGATAAGAACATCATAGATTGTATTTGCAAGTCCTACATGCATGATTTTCCATAAAAAAGCTACCCGTGAAAAAACAGGTGCAAAGGTGCACAGCCACTTTGTACATACAAGAAATTTAAAAGGGAAAGTACACATGCAAAATACACCACCATGGACTTTGCCCTGGGGCAGACAATCTTAAAATGGCCGACCCTCCGCCCTCCCCCACATCTTAAGGAATTCCTTCCATCTATGGGGGTCGATGCGATAAGTCATTGTCATGCAGAAAATGACTGCTCAGAAAGGAGTTATTACCACTTTCATCTTTTATTTGTTTCAAATTGAGAGGACAGTGCTGGAGGGAGGAGGAGGGGAGTGGGGACTCAGGGCCAGAGGGAGATGAAGACGCTGGTGATTCTGAAACTTAAAAGAGATCCATCTGTGACTTCCTTTGTTTACACCTCTCACTTGAATGCTGGCTTGAAAACATTCTGTTCCGGAATTTGAATGATACCCACGTTAGGTTGTGCATAGGAACAAAAAGAGTCTGAAAACATCAACACTTCTGGAACAAATGTATTTTTATACCTGGAGGAAAGTAAGGAGCACAAAAGGTGTAGGCAGCATAAGAAATTGTTGCTTGCTGATTCTTGGATGGATGGATGGATGGATGGAATCTGTTCTTTTGTGCATCATGTCTGCAGGCAAACACGGTTGAGTGGGGAGCAGGAGAAGAGACTTAAATGGGCAGAAGCAGAACGCAGGATTTGAACATGTTTGGTTCTTTACTAGTACAGCTCTGGGTGGCCTTGGACAAGTGCCACCTTTGTGTGCCTCTCCTTAGCCAAACGTAATTTGTTGGTACCAAGCACACTGTTCCTACTCCACTCTTTCTACGCTGGGGTTCATAATCTAGTGTTCAAAGCATGCATGAGTGGCTTGTTAGGTTACAATGAGGACTGAAGTCCATCAAATCCATTCCAAAGACGTTAGATTAGGGAAATGTCTTGTGGGTTAAAGACAAGACTGGCACGCAGGCATCTATAACCTTGGGGATGCGAACTTACTACTTTATGCCGCAAGCTTCCCCCAACTGTAAATGGGTATTAACCATACTTTGCCTTTTCCATTACCTACAATTGTATTTTTAAGGAGGGATGGACATTCATTTCAAATGAATAGTTATGACGAATGAGCCTATTTTTGGTTTGGTTTGGTTTGTTCCACCTAAAACCAGTGGACAGTGCTTCTGAACAAAAGAAAGATTTTAATGCCATTAGTGTTGGGATGCACTAACGTCAATAAGGCAAGCAAAACTGCACCTTTTTTTCTCCTCAAGCAAGACAGAAAGCCAGGATGGGAAGGGACAAGTAAGGAGCAGGGCCAATGCAGGGGAGACACTTTTTTAAGCAACCTAACCCCCAGCAGGACTTCCTAATTTTTTTTTAACTTGCAACTGCAAGAAAAACTTAACTTTAAACTATCACCATTTTATAAAGCCTTTTGTCTGTTGGATTTCAGAGAGAGAGCAGAGATACATTCTAGGACTCTTATTTAAAGGGGTTAATAAACATGGACAAGGAAGAGTTGGTTGATACAGTATATCTAGATTTTCAAAAGATGTTTGACAAGTCCCTCATTAGAGGCTCATCAGCAAATTAAAGAGTCGTAGGCTGGGGGGCAAAGTCCTAGTGTGGACTGGTAATTGGCTCTAGGGTAAGGAACAGAGAGTAGGACTGAATGGTCTGTTTTCTCAGTGGAGAAAGGGTAAACAGTGGAGTGCCTCTTGGATCTGTATTGGGACCGGTGCTTTTGAATATATTTATAAATGATCTGGAAAAGGGAATGATGAGTGAGGTGATCAAATTTGAAGATGACACTAAATTATTCAAAGTAGTTAAAATCACAAGCCAATTGTGAAGAATTACAAGAAGACCTTGATAGACTGGGGTCGATCAGATGAAATGTAATATGGACAAGTGCGAAGCGAAGCATTTAGGGAAGGATATTCTAAACTACAGTTAGATGATGTTGGGTTCTATATTAGATATCACCTCTCATGAAAAGGATCTTGCAGTCTCTGTGCACAACAATTTGAAACCCTTGGCTCAGTGTGCAGAGTGCACTTTGAGTATTGTGTGCAATTCTGGTCACCGTATCTAAAAAAAGACATAGTACAGCAAGAAAAGGTACAGAAAAGGGTGACCAAAATGATAAAGGGGAAGAACTGGCTCCCCATGAAGAAATACTAAACAGGTTAGGGCTCTTCAGCCTGGAGAAGAAACACTGAAAGGAGATATGATAGAGGTGTATAAAATCATGAGTTGGGTGGAACAGGTAAACAGTTATTTACCCTTTCAATTGTACTAGTGTAGAGACCCCCTAGGACTCCACTAGATGGCTCTTGCCTAAGCCCTGGTTGCCACATCTCAAAAAAGATATAGTTGCAATGGAGAAGGTACAGAGAAGGGCAACCAAAATGATAAAGGGGGTGGAACAGCTTCCCTATGAGGAAAGGCTGAAGAGGTTAGGGCTGTTCAGCTTAGAGAAGAGACAGCTGAGGGGGGATATGATAGAGGTCTTTAAGATCATGAGAGGTCTTGAATGAGTAGATGTGACTCGGTTATTTACACTTTCGAATAATAGAAGGACTAGGGGGCATTCCATGAAGTTAGCAAGTAGCACATTTAAGACTAATTGAACAAAATTCTTTTTCACTCAACGCACAATAAAGTTCTGTTGCCAGAGGATGTGGTTAGTGCAGTTAGTGTAGCTGGGTTCAAAAAAGGTTTGGATAAGTTCTTGGAGGAGAAGTCCATTAACGGCTATTAATCAATTATACTTAGGGAATAGCCACTGCTATTAATTGCATCAGTAGCATGGGATCTTCTTAGTGTTTGGGTAATTGCCAGGTTCTTGTGGCCTGATTTGGCCTCTGTTGGAAACAGGATGCTGGGCTTGGTCTGACCCAGCATGGCAATTTCTTATGTTCTTAGAGGGACATACCATTCTTAAGAGCACCTGCTCTGATGCTTATTGGAATGGTAAGCTCCTGACTGCATAAGGGTAGACCAGTATAGAAATCAGTAAGGTCTGGTTTTTGAAGGAGTAGGAGGTGTTTCGTTTGATGTCCTCTATCTCCAGTTTTAGGCTCCAAGGTCAGAGACTTTGGAGAAGGGGAGAAGCACATTCCTGTCCCGTACACAACCTGCCTGTAAGGGTTTGTGTTAGGGATATTTTTTGGTAAGTAAACTATTTTCCTGGAAGTTCATATTTGGAGTTTTTTTTTGCCTTTTGTGAATCCCTGGTCCTGGCCTAGAGAGGGGAAAAGCCCTGCCTTGGAAGAGGACAGGGGTAGAGAAGACATGCTTGGCCCATCTCACAGTGCTTTGAGGCACAGTGGTGACTCGCCACAAGAGAGTTTGGTTGCTGAAGTCTGTGATTTTGCCTTTTGAATTGGAAGTTTGTGCTGCCACCCTTCCTTCCCAGTGGTTGAGGAAAGGAAAAGAGTTGACCTTCCCTGGACACAGGAGCCTTCAGTCAAAGAGATCCACTTGTACTGTTTTGAAAGGATAGCAGGAGTGACATCTGGAGACCCCCCTCCCCCCACTGGAGTCTTCACCCTGGGATACAGGACAAGGACTGTATTTTGGAGATCGGGAAATACCTGGACTGGAGGTATTTTTTTGGGGGAAGAGATCCCACTACCCCTAGAATATATTCCCCACCCACCTGAGATTCATCATTCCAAAACCTGGAGGGTAAGAACATCTCAGGACAAAGTGATGGGGGGACACATCCACAGACAGAAGGGAGGTGTCATGAAATACACCAGACATGGATATAACTGGGAACAACGTTGGTGGTGTCAATTGATGAAATGTAACTACTTACAGTAAAGTTTTAATTTGGAACACCCAACCAGAGTGACTTAGCCTATCAATTCATTGCATGTACACTTAAGTATCAGTAAGTACATGCAGTAAAGAGGAGATCCATATTCAGACACAGTCCAGCTAGCAAAATTAGCCAGCTAAACGTATCTGGTTTACTTTGGAAGTATTTTCACTAGTGAAATCACACTATTCAATATAGCCAGCTATCTTAAATAAACCAACTGACTATAGCCTCCTAACTTTAGGACAGCTAAATCATCTGGCTAACTCTGAATACTGGAGCTAGTCAATTAACTTAGCCGGCTAACTCAACTTCTCCACCCCCCCCCCCCCTCCAGAGTGCCTTAACTTAGCCCTAGATTCATTAAGCCACAATGTTTTATCACAGGAGGCGTCCCACTATCACAGGGGTTGCTGCCACAATAGTGGAGCCCCTCCTCTGAAAAACTTTTGTGGCTCTATAGCCAAAAACCACAGGGCAAAAGAACGCACCTAGTGGCCCTTTAACATGATGGCAGTGTGGGAAATTATTTTAAGGAGGAAGTTAGATTGCATGAAGAATATTATACTGCGATAGAAAGGAATGAAGCAGAGAAATTACTGATATTATTAATGTAATCGTTTGATATAAGGCCTATAAGTGCTGAGAATAAATATGCTGCTTTTCCTAGCCTGCTTGTAACAAAAAACATGTCCTGAGATCAGATATATTAAAGAGCACTTATTCAGGAGATATCAGAGGAAAACAGGACATTGGCCACTTGGCCGTACCCAACTGCTTGCTGATGTGATAAGAACAGAAGGTTGGGGCCTCGAGAACTCATGGGAGAGGCCCAGAGAAGAAACTGGAACAAAGGTCAGGAAAATTAACTTAAAAAGAGCAACATGAAATAAGCTGTTTGAAATCGGAGAAAGAACAGCTCGGAAGAATAGCTTATGAATATTAACAATGGTTAATTAAGTGCCTGATGAGCTGTTGCTGATTTCACAACATGTTGTGTTCCCAGATCTATAAAGATATATCAGACTCACATTGGGAACTGTGAGGGGAAGTATTTTTGTGAATTTCCTTAATGCAAACTCTAATCTCGTATGCTTTTATTGCTTATTCTCAGACTTATAATTAAACGTCTGTACTTGTAAATAAGTGTGTTGTGTATTCTGTGACATATAACCTACCAGTCAGCCACCATTTTACAGGCAGCCCCAAATTCCAGGGACTTGCTGCCATCGCCTTATAGGGCCGTTGGCCACAAGAAAAATTGCGGCAAAGAGGAGAGGTTGAGTGGGTCAGAACTGACCCCTTTCTCAACCCAGGGCCACCACTTGAGGTGGCCCTGGGTTGAGAATGTGTATTTTATCGCTGCTGACCATCTTCTCGGTCTACCACAATAAAATGTTTGCATAGGATTGCCTGTGCTTGACCTTTGCATGCATTTGCATTATTCATGCATGCAAATTGCATGGAAAGAAGGTCACTGTAATAGGAGAGGGAACCTAGGCAGGGAGATGCACAATATCACCACGATAGTGCTCTATCATGGTGATATCCCATGATATGAGCAATATAATGTGTGTTAGAGTGCTACCTCAGCTTGATGTATCTCCCTGTTAGCCAGCTAAATTCTAGCCCCTTAACCTTTCCTGGACACAGAGAGATCCATTTGTACTGTTTTGAAAAGAGAGCAGGAGTGACATCTGGAGACCCCCCCCCCCCCCCACACACACACACACTGGAGTCTTCACCCTGGGACACAGGACACTGTGTTTTGGAGATCAGGAAAATAAAATCGGGAAATAAAAATACTTTTTAATATGGACCTTGAGATTTCCATCTTTATGCTTGGGCCTTGGCCCAGCATAACCGGGTATGCATAGTGTGGAATTGCATAGGGCAGCACACACAGGGCTGCAGAGTGGCGGCAACAGGAGAGGTGGAACCGCTGGCAAAGCCCAACCTACCAGCACATGAGAAGATGCGAGACCACGTGGCTGCTAGTGTAGTCCAACCCACTGGCAGCAGAAAAAAAGGAGAAGCTGCAGTCCTGCCATGCAATAGCCTACGTATGTGAGTGTGTGTGTTTGTGTGAAAGGAAAACTTGCCTGAATGTGTGTGTGTGTGAAAGAGGAAGATTGCCTGCGTATGTGTATGTGAATGGGAGCCTGCCTGGGGTGTGTGTCTGTGTGTGTGTGAGAATGGGAGCCTGCCTGGGGTGTGTGTGTATGTGTGAATGGGAGTCTACCTTCGTCTCACCCTGCAGACCACATCCCCACCAAACTACTTCTATCTATTCCAGACACAATAGCCACATCATTGACAAACATCATCAATTGCTCTCTAGCCCAAGGATCCTTCCCAGATGATCTCAAAATGGCCTCAATCTCACCACTCCTAAAGAAACCCAACCTTGACCCGAAGGACCCTAACAACTTCCGCCCCATAGCTAACCTTCCATTCATCGCCAAGATCATGGAAAAACTAGTCAACTCCCAGCTTTCAAACTACATCGAAGACAACAATCTCCTCTTCACCCCACAACACGGATTCCGAAAAAATCGAGGCACAGAATCCCTCCTTATATCTTTGACAGACCATAACCTACTGGGCCTTGACAAAGGAAATTCATTCCTATTGATCTTGCTAGACCTATCCGCAGCGTTCGACACGGTCAACCACCCCATCCTCCTAAACCAGTTGTCGTCCATAGGAATCAGCGGCACCGTCCTTTCCTGGTTTAAAACCTTTCTCAACAATAGAGGTTACAAAGTCAAACTCCAAAACAAGGAATCCTCTAGATTTGACTCTGCCATAGGAGTCCCACAAGGTTCGTCATTATCTCCGACTCTATTCAATATTTACCTTCTTCCTCTCTGCCAACTTCTCACCGACCTCAATCTAAAGTTTTTCCTATACGCAGATGATATTCAAATCATCATCCCTATCAAAGACACATACTCTAATACTCTTGACTACTGGGAATCATGCCACCAAAAAATCAAACAACTACTCAACAGCCTACACCTCATCTTAAATTCCTCCAAGACTGAAATCCTACTCATCTCTCCTGAGAACAACACCTCCAACAGTACTCTTCCTACCAATCTGCCTACCACACAAGCTAGAGACCTAGGAGTAATAATAGACAACCGGCTAAACTTCAAGGCACACATCAACAAAACAACCAAAGATTGCTTCTATAAACTCCAGGTCCTGAAAAGGATAAGACCTCTTTTCCACGCTCAAGACTTCAGAACGATCATCCAAGCAGTCATTTTTTCGAAACTAGACTATTGCAATTCCCTATTGCTAGGTCTACCTTCATCCTACTCCAAACCTCTACAGATGGTTCAAAACTCAGCAGCCAGAATCTTGACAGGCGCAAGGAAAATAGACAACATATCCCCCGTCCTGAAAGAGCTTCACTGGTTACCCGTATACTTCCGCATCATGTATAAAGCCATAACTATCACCTACAAAACTATACATCAACTCACCACCCTCGATCTTCAATTCCCTCTCCAAGCACATAATTCTACCAGACCTACCAGAGATGCTTACAGAGGCTCCCTCCAAGTTCCCCCAGCGAAAACGACCAGACACGTCACCATAAGAGATTGCGCCACCTCCACAGCTGGCCCTCTTCTGTGGAATTCCATTCCTACAGACCTCAGACAGGAGCCCTGCCTCCTAATTTTTAGGAAAAAACTTAAGACTTGGTTATTCAAGCAAGCTTTTCTGGACACAACTCAATGACACAATCCATTGACTCCTAAAACACCATGCCTCTTGTATATAACATTTATTTTGTATACTATACTTAAACTGTATATTGTTTAACTATTTCTATTCTCTCCTATCTTCATCCTTCTCCAAGTTCGGCTACCCTTGTTAAATGTAACTGTACCTTTCGGTCACCACAGTTCTAGTTTTTATGTATATAATGCACTCCTGTTTTATGTAAACCAGCAAGATATGTTTTCATGATTGCCGGTATATAAAAATTCTAAATAAATAAATAAATAAAAATTATGTGTGTGTCAATGTGGTCTGCCTGGGATATTTGTGTGTGTGTGTGTGTGTGTGTGATTGGGAGCCTCCTTGGGTTGGGTGTGTGTGTGAGCCTTCCCCTCCTGTTCCCCATTAATCCATGACAATTTCAGGGCATCTGGAAATAAAAAGTCTCCAGGTTTGGAAAGAGGGATTTTTTATACTCATTTGTTTTAATTATTGCTTAGTGTTTGATTTGTCTACTGTTTTAATTATTTTATTGGTGTCTGGGAAATGTTTGATATTCTTAACTGATTTGAAATATTTATTCTTTTTGGGATAGATTTTCAAAGGGTTAAGAACATAAGAAAATGCCATACTGGGTCAGACCAAGGGTCCATCAAGCCCAGCATCCTGTTTCCAACAGTGGCCAATCCAGGCCACAAGAACCTGGCAAGTACCCAAAAACTAAGTCTATTCCATGTAACCATTGCTAATGGCAGTGGCTATTCTCTAAGTGAACTTAATAGCTCTGCCTGTGTATCTAGTCTGCCAATCCATACCGATTAATTCAGTTTACAATCCCTACCACTCCCTCGGAGCTCCACTGTGTTTATCCCATGCTTTCTTTAAATCATCTACTGTATTTGTCTCCACTACTCCCATGGGGAAGCTGTTCCAAGCATCCACTATCCTCTCTGTAAAGAAATATTTCCTAAGATTACTTGTGAGTCTATCCCTTCATTCACCCTCCAACCATGGCCTCTCATTCTAGAACCTCCTTTCCTTTAAGAACATGATATGCCATACTGGGTCAGACCAAGGGTTCATCAAGCCCAGCATCCTGTTTCCAACAGTGGCCAATCCAGGCCAAAAGAACCTGGCAAGTACCCAAAATCTAAGTCTATTCCATGTAACCATTGCTAATGGCAGTGGCTATTCTCTAAGTGAACTGAATAGCAGGTAATGGACTTCTCCTCCAAGAACTTTTCCAATCCTTTTTTAAACACAGCTATACTAACTGCACGAACCACATTCTCTGGCAACAAATTCCAGAGTTTAATTGTGCGTTGAGTAAAAAAGAACTTTCTCCGATTAGTTTTAAATGTGCCCCATGCTAACTTCATGGAGTGCCCCCTAGTCTTTCTACTATCCGAAAGAGTAAATAACCGATTCACATCTACCCGTTCTAGACCTCTCATGATTTTAAACACCTCTATCATATCCCCCCTCAGTCGTCTCTTCTCCAAGCTGAAAAGTCCTAACCTCTTTAGTCTTTCCTCATAGGGGATTTGTTCCATTCCCTTTATCATTTTGGTAGCCCTTCCCTGTACCTTCTCCATCGCAATTATATCTTTTTTGAGATGCGGTGACCAGAATTGTACACAGTATTCAAGGTGCGGTCTCACCATGGAGCGATACAGAGGCATTATGACATTTTCAGTTTTATTCATCATTCCTTTTCTAATAATTCCCAACATTCTGTTTGCTTTTTTGACTGCCGCAGAACACTGCATCGACAATTTCAATGTGTTATCCACTATGACACCTAGATCTCTTTCTTGGGTTGCAGCACCTAATATGGAACCCAACATTGTGTAATTATAGCATGGGTTATTTTTCCCTATATGCATCACCTTGCACTTATCCACATTAAATTTCATCTGCCATTTGGATGCCCAATTTTCCAGTCTCACAAGGTCTTCCTGCAATTTATCACAATCTGCTTGTGATTTAACTACTCTGAACAATTTTGTGTCATCTGCAAATTTGATTACCTCACTCGTCGTATTTCTTTCCAGATTATTTATAAATATATTGAACAGTAAGGGTCCCAATACAGATCCCTGAGGCACTCCACTGTCCACTCCCTTCCACTGAGAAAATTGCCCATTTAATCCTACTCTCTGTTTCCTGTCTTTTAGCCAGTTTGCAATCCACGAAAGGACATCGCCACCTATCCCATGACTTTTTACTTTTCCTAGAAGCCTCTCATGAGGAACTTTGTCAAACGCCTTCTGAAAATCCAAGTATACTACATCTACCGGTTCACCTTTATCCACATGTTTATTAACTCCTTCAAAAAAGTGAAGCAGATTTGTGAGGCAAGACTTGCCCTGGGTAAAGCCATGCTGACTTTGTTCCATTAACCCATGTCTTTCTATATGTTCTGTGATTTTGATGTTTAGAACACTTTCCACTATTTTTCCTGGCACTGAAGTCAGGCTAACCGGTCTGTAGTTTCCCGGATCGCCCCTGGAGCCCTTTTTAAATATTGGGGTTACATTTGCTATCCTCCATAATATACATGCGTAACCCTTTAAACCCCCTACCCCTGCAAGCGTCGAGCCTATTTTGCCTAGGCTCGGTGGCGCGTGCAAGCCCCAGGACACGCATATGTCCCGGGGCTTTGAAAAGGGGCAGGAAGGGGGCGGCGGTCCAGGGGCAGTCCGGGGGCGGTCCTGAATCCTCCGGCACAGTGGCTGTGCCGGGGAATGGCCGGCGCGCACAAGTTGCACCTGCCTCAGGCAGGAGGGAACGTGGAAAGCCATCGGGCCTCCCCTAGGGCTCGGCGCGCGCAAGGTGCACCCCCTTGCGCACGTCGACCCTGGATTTTATAACATGCGCGCAGCAGCGTGCGCATGTTATTAAATCGGGTGTACATTTGTGCGCGCCGGGTAGTGTGCACAAATGTACCCCGCATGTGCTGAACCGAAAATCTGCCCCTTTATGAATATGGTTTTACTATTATGATTGATGATTTATATTTCTTGATTTTATTCTTTAAATATTTTATGAAGAATGGTAATGTTCCTGTTTTTCCATTGTTGCTCTGAATATAGAGCCTGGCTTGTCGTGGGTTCCCGTTCAGTTCTTCTTTGCACGTTTATACTTTCTGGTTTCTTTATACTGTATTTGGTCAGGGTCAGTCTGTGTTCTGCATGTGTGCCCTCGGTGAGGTATTTTGCTGGCATGTAGATTCTGTGTAAGGATCTATAGCAGTCTGATTTGTTCTGTTTTCCTAATAGGAGGTGATTTGGAGTTCTAGGGCCTGGTGTAATATGTGCAGTGTTACCTTTTCATAGATACAAGGTTGTTACTGTTTGAACGCTGGCAGATAGTGTTGTTTTGGTATGGGAGGTTTACTGTTTTGTAATGGTAATTCGTTTATTCATGGCTTTCTGAAGGCCAAGACTATATCCAACATGCATTACAAAAAGTCTAATTCCATAGGAGTTCCAAGTGCCTTTTTTTGCAGAGTTTTCTGGTTGGCACCACAGCAGTGCATGTAAATATAATGTGCATGTTGTAAGTGTTATTTTATCCTCAGCAAACTGTACTTTTGAATGTTCTTTTTCATATAACATTTGTTATAAATGCATAATTTAATTGTGTGTATGTGTGTGTGTGTGTGTGGGGGGGGGGGGGCTGTGTGCAAGGCTATAAAATTTTCCTAGAGTAGCTAATTCCCTCCACTGATCATGGGTTCTTTGGGGGTGGGGGCCATGAGGATCAGTTATTAAAAATAGAGATTGCTGGGATATTTTTTTTTGACGGGCCCAGGACAGAGACTAAATTAATCGGGGTGTGGGGAGGAGGGCAGCACAATAATTGTTTGCACAGTGCAGCCTGAAAGCTAGCATTGGCAATGCTTGCTCCCCCCCCCCCCCCCTGTTTGAAGAGTCTGGTTTGAACTTGAGAGCCAGTATGAGGATTTAGGCCCAGGACTGAGCATGATTCCTATTTATTTCATCAGAACACAATCTGAAACAGGGGCTTCACTAGAACTAGGAGCACTCTATGAAGGGAATAGGTAACCCTTTTAAAATACATTGGAGACAATCTTTTTTTTCACTCAGCACACGCCGTCTCTGAAGCTGGCCCCTGCCTTTGGGTCTCTCTCCCAGAATCGCTGTGTTTTATTGCTCGCCTAAAAGCCTTTTAAAAGGCTTTAAAGACTTATTTGTTTACCCAGACTTTTGAAGCAACATGACGATCCAATAGGACATCTGTTTGGATTGCTGAGTCATACAACAGTCTGTTGTTTTTTTGTTTTTGTTTGTACTGTGTTTTTAAATGATAAATGTATACATTTGTAATCTGCCTGGGAACATGTAGTATGTAAGTATGGAATATAAGGTCAATAAAAGTAAAGTAAACTAAAATTAGGCTGTGGAATTTGTTGCCAGAGGATGTGATGAAAGCATTTAGCATAACTGGGAGTAGAAAGGGTTAAGACGTGTTCCCGAAGGAAAAGGCCATAAACCACTATTAGTCATGTAGATTGGGGAAAGCCACTGCTTATTCCTGGTAGGGATGTGCACCCCCAAAATTTTTGGTTTATTTAATTTTTTTTTGTTGTGGGATTGTTTAAAAAAAAAAAAAAAAAAAAAAAAAAGTGATTTGTTCAGTTTTTCAGTTCAGTTTGTTTGCCACACCAAAAAAACCCAAGAATAAAACCTGAAAAAAAAAAAAAACCCCAGCCTGAAAAATGGGCTTCTAGTGGGACCAAGCCTTGGGCATTGAGGCCTGATTGGGGCTGGGTCCTTATGCCAGGGCCCAATCTCAGGCTGGGTTTCATCGCCAAGGCCTAGTCCTGGATCAGACGCAAGAGTCCAGCTCAGGGACTGATCCCGTCGCCAAAGCCTAGGCCTGACATTGTGGAGTGGCTCAAGGTCTGATCTTGTCGCTGAAGACCAGACCTAGGGCTAGGCCCAGCTTTGAGGCCAAGCCCTGTTGCTGAGGCCTAGATATATGCTTAGGACCAGGCCTCCCTATGTCTTCTTCCATCCACCATCTTCCATAAATGATGCAATACACTTGAGGAACACACCAGAGTGACATCACTGCGACACTTTCTCTGGAGCAGATGGTGCCATTTTGAAGTAAGACCACTGAAATGTATGGCCATACATCAAAATGGTGCCATCCACTCTGGAGGAAAGTACCACTGTGATGTCACTGGCATGTTTATCAAGTGGATGGCATAATTTTTGGAAAAATGTGGATGGAAAAATATATTGGGAAGCCCGAACCTAGGCCTCCAGATTTTGGCCTAGGCCTAGACCTTGGCAATAAGGCAAAGCCTTGGGCCGACCCCAGCACCAGACCTAGGTCTCAAATTCAGCAATAGGACCAGGGCTTGGGACAAGCCCTGGTGCCAGGCTTGGGCCTCAGTGACGAGACAACGCCTTAGGCTGGGCCCCAGAGCTGAGCCTAGGCATCGGTGATGAGTTCTCATATTGGGCCAAGACCTGGGCCTAAGCCTTAGTAATAAGACTGGGCTTTGACTGGGTTCTTGTGCCAGGCCTTCTTGTGCTAGGCATCAGCGACAACACCAGGACTTGGGCCAGGCCCCGACTCCATGCCTAGGCCTTGTTGACAGGGATCAGAACTCTGGGCCAGGTCTTGGCACCAGGCCTAGACATAGCCTTTGGTGACAATGCCAGACCTATGCCTAGGCCTTAGTGACTTGACCAGCCAATGTAAGAATATGAAAATACAAAAAGATTTTGGGGTATTTTTGTAAGAGCCTAGTTTTGTTTATTCCATTCAGAACAAACTGAATATGGCTTCATTTGTTACATTTTATGTATTCATTTGAAATACATGCACATCCCTCATCCCTGGTTATGAGCAAGGATTGGATCTATTCTTTTGGATCCACAGAAAACCATGACTGAGATATGGTTATTCTAGGATACAATCTAATCAGGAGGACAAGTAGGAAGGAGGGAGGAGGTGTGGCATGATGTATATATATATATATATATATAAATATAATATCAAAACAACAGAATTTCAGGGCTTACAAGGTAAGGAAGAAACACTGTCGGTTAATCTGGAAAAAGGAATGGAACATCTATTTATAAAGGTGTAATCTACAGACCTCTATCACAGACAGAGGAAACGGATAGAGATTTAATGGAGGATATTTACAAAAATGCTGTAAAATGGGAGGTGCTATTGTTAGGAGATTTTAGTCTGCTGGATATTGATTGGGATATCCTGGCTGTGCGGGTGTTGCAGAAGCAGGGAGATCCTGAATTTTCTGCAGGGAGAATTGTTCTGGCAACTGGTAAAAGGAACCCAGATGGGAGGAGGCAATACTGGACAGTGTTTCTAAAGCTGTAGTGGACGATCATCTGGGATCCATTCATTGGTGTGATTCAGCATTAGAGCACAAGAGACGAAGATTCATGCAAAGGTGAGGGTCCTAAACTTCAGGAAAACTAACTTTGTGAAAATGGGGAAGTACCCCAAGGAGTCAGCTGGATGGGGAGATTTAGGGGAAGCAGAAGAGCAGTGGGGAAAACTAAAACGAGGAATTACAAGGGCAACTGATCTTTCTGTTAGGAAAGTCAATAAAGGGAAAAGGAAAAAAAAAATGCCGCCAAAGTTTTCTAATGAAGTAGCTGAAAAGGTAAGGGAGAAAAGGTAAGCATTCATAAACTACAAGAGATCGAAGAAAGAGGAAGAAGACTGGTGACAATATCTGGAAAAAAGAGAAGCTGGGAAAGCAATGAGAAACGCAAAGATGATAATGGAAGAAAAAATAGCAAATATGGTAAAAGAGGAAGAGAAGGCTTGCTTTTTTTTTAGATATGTTAGTAATAGAAGGAGTTGCAAAAGTGGCATTGGGAGACTCAGAGGTGAAGGAGAGGAATGTGGAGAGGCTGATAAGGAAAAAACAAAATGACTTACCACATATTTCTGTTCACTGTGGAAGGACCAGGAGCAGGACCCACATAAACACCCGTCGTCAGTAGGAGTCCCACAGGGGTCCTCCCTGTCTCCTACTTTATTTAACATTTACCTTATACCGTTATGCCAACTTCTCACCGACCTCAACCTCAAACACTTCCTTTACGCGGACGATATCCAGGTCCTGATACCCATTAAGGATTCCTTCGCAAAAACTCTGGCTTACTGGGATAAATGCCTTCAAAAAATTAAACTCCTCCTCACCAGCCTGAACCTGGTATTAAATTCCGGCAAAACTGAACTCCTGCTCATCGCCTCAGAAAACAGCACCATCACCTCTGCACAACAAGCCACGCCAACAATCACACAAGTGAGAGACCTAGGAGTCTTAATTGATAATCGCCTGAATTTCAAAGCCACTATTAACAAAACCACCAAAGACTGTTTCTACCAACTACAAGTGCTGAAAAGAATTAGACCACTTTTCCATGCCCAAGATTTCAGAACCATTCTACAAGCAATCATTTTTTCAAAATTAGACTATTGTAACACCATCCTACTTGGCCTTCCCGCTTCATACACCAAACCGCTTCAGATGGTGCAAAATGCAGCTGCACGAATTCTGACAAATACCAGGAGAAGGGACCACATAACCCCCATTCTAAAGAGCCTCCATTGGCTACCTGTACACTTTAGAATAATATACAAGGCCATTCTTACCACATACAAAATAGGGATGTGAATCGTTTTCCATATCGTCTTAACGATAGAAATCGTGTGGCAGGGCAAGAAAATCGTCTTAGGCACGATTTTTTAGTTAAAAAATCGTTAAAAATCGTTTTTTCCGATTAGTGCGCACTAACTCGAGTTAGTGCGCACTAACTGGGAGTTAGTGCGCACTAACTGAAAATGATACAATTTGACACTTTTCAGGTCAGTTAAGGTCAGTTTAGGAATGAATATGTATTCCTATTGGCTGCCCTCTTATTTATTCATGTTACCAAGTTTCCTACTGACAGTATATGGGGGATGGGAAATGGAAACAGTTGGTAGCTTGACAAAACAAGTAATGTGATCAGTCAATGTGACTAGAACTTGTGCCCTAACCCTGATACCAGGGGTATTGTGATCTTCCTGCACACAGTGACCTATCCCTATTAATACCAGGAGTGTTGTGATCTTCCTGCACACAGTGCCCTATCCCTAATACCAGGGGTGTTGTGATCTTCCTGCACACAGTGCCCTATTCCTGATACTGGGGGTGTTGTGATCTTCCTGCACACAGTGCCCTATTCCTGATACCGGGGGTGTTGTGATCTTCTTGCACACATCCCGATATCAGGGATAGGGCACTGCATGCAGGAAGATCACAACACCCCCGGTATCAGGGATAGGGCACTGTGTGCAGGAAGATCACAATACCCCGGAGGAGTGAGGGTCAGGCAGCTCCCCCCTGTCTGTGAAGCCAGCCTCTCACTAGTAATGCAGGGAGGGAGCTGTCTCAGACTTCACCATCCTCCCCCCCCCCCTTACCCACACACCATTCACTAGCTGGGACATGGGGGAAGTCAGGAGTGAGGGTCAGGCAGCTCCCCCCTGTCTGCGAAGCCAGCCTCTCACTAGTAATGCAGGGAGGGAGCTGTCTCAGACTTCACCATCCACCCCCCCCCCCTCACCCACACACCATTCACTAGCTGGGACATGGGGGAAGTCAGGAGTGAGGGACAGGCAGCTCCCCCCTGTCTGTGAAGCCAGCCTCTCACTAGTAATGCAGGGAGGGAGCTGTCTCAGACTTCACCATCCTCCCCCCCCCCCCCCCACCCACACACCATTCACTAGCTGGGACATGGGGGAAGTCAGGAGTGAGGGTCAGGCAGCTCCCCCCTGTCTGTGAAGCCAGCCTCTCACTAGTAATGCAGGGAGGGAGCTGTCTCAGACTTCACCACCCTCCCCCCCCCCCCCCCTCACCCACACACCATTCACTAGCTGGGACATGGGGGAAGTCAGGAGTGAGGGTCAGGCAGCTCCCCCCTGTCTGCGAAGCCAGCCTCTCACTAGTAATGCAGGGAGGGAGCTGTCTCAGACTTCACCATCCTCCCCCCCCCCCTCACCCACACACCATTCACTAGCTGGGACATGGGGGAAGTCAGGAGTGAGGGTCAGGCAGCTCCCCCCTGTCTGTGAAGCCAGCCTCTCACTAGTAATGCAGGGAGGGAGCTGTCTCAGACTTCACCATCCACCCCCCCCCTCACCCACACACCATTCACTAGCTGGGACATGGGGGAAGTCAGGAGTGAGGGACAGGCAGCTCCCCCCTGTCTGTGAAGCCAGCCTCTCACTAGTAATGCAGGGAGGGAGCTGTCTCAGACTTCACCATCCTCCCCCCCCCCCCTCACCCACACACCATTCACTAGCTGGGACATGGGGGAAGTCAGGAGTGAGGGTCAGGCAGCTCCCCCCTGTCTGTGAAGCCAGCCTCTCACTAGTAATGCAGGGAGGGAGCTGTCTCAGACTTCACCATCCTCCCCCCCCCCTCACCCACACACCATTCACTAGCTGGGACATGGGGGAAGTCAGGAGTGAGGGTCAGGCAGCTCCCCCCTGTCTGCGAAGCCAGCCTCTCACTAGTAATGCAGGGAGGGAGCTGTCTCAGACTTCACCATCCTCCCCCCCCCCCCCCTCACCCACACACCATTCACTAGCTGGGACATGGGGGAAGTCAGGAGTGAGGGTCAGGCAGCTCCCCCCTGTCTGTGAAGCCAGCCTCTCACTAGTAATGCAGGGAGGGAGCTGTCTCAGACTTCACCATCCTCCCCCCCCCCCCCCCCCTCACCCACACACCATTCACTAGCTGGGACATGGGGGAAGTCAGGAGTGAGGGTCAGGCAGCTCCCCCCTGTCTGTGAAGCCAGCCTCTCACTAGTAATGCAGGGAGGGAGCTGTCTCAGACTTCACCATCCTCCCCCCCCCCTCACCCACACACCATTCACTAGCTGGGACATGGGGGAAGTCAGGAGTGAGGGTCAGGCAGCTCCCCCCTGTCTGTGAAGCCAGCCTCTCACTAGTAATGCAGGGAGGGAGCTGTCTCAGACTGGTATCAGGGTTAGGGCACTGTGTGCAGGAAGATCACAACACTCCTGGTATTAATAGGGATAGGGCACTGTAAGAGATGACTGTAGTAGATTGAATAAAGATCTGATGTTTCTGCTCTCCTCACACCAAACAAAAACAACACACAAGCAGAGAAGCCCTTCTTACAAAGCTGAGCTAGTGAGTTAAGTAGGAGGAAAAGTAAACATAACTGGTGCCAGTGTGGCTACTTAAAAATACACTTACCAACAATCAATTACATATATTTGAACTGTGTACAGTTCCAGCCAGGACCACCTTTCTAAAATGCACAGTGATTGGCAAATTCAACATGCACTAGCATTTCAGGTGCCTGCTAACAAAAATAATAAACAAACAAGTTCTAGTCACGTGAGTGCTGATCATTACATTACTTTTTTTGTCAAGCTTCCAACTGTTTCCATTTCACATCCCCCCAACCATATTGGTAACATCAATAGATAAGAGCACAGCCAGCCAATAGGAATACATACATACATATTCATTCCTAAGTGACCTTTACTGACCTGGGAAGTGTGAACACTTTGTTTCATTTTCTGTTGGTGTTCGTTAGTTTCCAGTTCCATTTCCCATCCCCCCAACCATCACCTCAGTGGTAACCTTGGTAATATCAATAGATAAGAGGGCAGCCAGCCAATAGGAACTCATATTCATTCCTAACTGACCTTCAGTGACCTGGAAAGTGTTTATTTGTATCATTTTCAGTTAGTGCGCACTAAATCGAGTTAGTGCGCACTAACGGGGAGTTAGTGCGCACTAACTCGAGTTAGTGCGCACTAACACGATTTAACGATTTTTAACGATAAATCGTTAGAATTTCTATTGTATCGTGTTCTATAACGATTTAAGACGATATAAACATTATCGGACGATAATTTTAATCGTTGAAAAACGATTCACATCCCTAATACAAAAACATCAACCAACTGGCTCCCATTGACCTACAGATCCCTCTCCAACTACACAATTCGTCAAGACCGACAAGAGATGCATACAGGGGATCGCTACAGGTACCACCGTCCAAATCCACTAGACACTGCACACTAAGAGACCGGGCTTTCTCTACTGCCATTCCACCGTTATGGAACTCCATCCCCTCAAATCTAAGAACAGAACCATGCATCTCAACTTCAAAAAAGACTAAAGACCTGGATATTCACACAAGCTTTCCCGGACACCAATTGATAGAACACCGCCAAGCTACCCCTAATCTCCAACTATACCATGGTTAACTAATCTCCAACATGGTTAACTAATCTCCAACTCGGTTAACTAATCTCCAAATACACCATGGTCATCCTTATCTTCTATCGTTTACCTGTGTGAATTTTAATAACCTTTCCTTTCTCTTCCTTCTCAGCCAAGTTCTTATCACCCTGTTATATGTAACTGCCTTTTCAACACCATTGTTATAGTTATGTTTACTATGCACCCCTGTTTTATGTGAACCAGCATGATGTGACTGCTGTCTCGAATGCCGGTATATAAAAATCTGAAATAAATAAATAAATAAATAAATGAACACAAATAGCACTGGAAGTCAGGTAAACTGATTTTCAGAAAAGTGTTGTCTGTGAGGAGCTAACTAAACTTAAAGTTAATAAAGTGATGGGGCTGAACGGGACGCAGCCGAGGGTATTAAGGAAACTTAGAAACGTTCTGGCACTTCCACTGGCCAACGGTTTCTTTAGAGTCAGCAGTAGTTCCAAAGGATTGGAGATAGGCAGATGTGGTTTCTATTCACAAAACTGGAAGTAAAGAGGAGGCTGAGAATTGTGAGCTGGTTAGTCGGACCTCGTGGTGAGAAAATTAAAGGAATTGCTGCTAAAACAAAGAAAGCTAATGGATTGCAATCCGAGGTAGCATGGTTTTACCAGGGTAGGTGCAGTCAGATGAATCTGATCAATTTCTTTGATTAGGTGACCAGACAATTGGATCAAGGGACAGCACTAGATGTAGTGTACTTGGATTTTAGTAGGCCTTTGGCACAATTTCATATAGATGACATAAATAAATAGGCATCATAGTGGATACTGGATAATACATTGAAATCAACAGCTCAGTGTGCTGTGGCGATCAAAAAAGCAAACAGAATGCTAGGAATTATTAGGAAGGGAATGGTGAATAAAGCGATGAATGTCATAATGCCTCTGTATCGCTCCATGGTGAAACCGCATCTTGAATACTGTGTACAATTCTGGTCACCACATGTAAAAAAAAGAAATAGTTGCATTGGATAAAGTGCAGAGAAGGACGACCAAAATGATAAGGGGCATTGAACAGCAGCCCAATGAGGGAAGTCTAAAGAAGTTAGGGCTGTTCAGTTTGGAGAAGAGACAACAGAGGGGGGATATGATAGAAGTCTACAAAATGATGAAAGGATTTGAACAAGTTAATGAAATCGGTTATATACTCTCTCAGATAATAGAAGGACTAGGGTGCACTCCATGAAGTTAGCAATTAGTTCATTTAAAACAAATCGAAGAAAATTCTTTTTCACTCAGTGCATAGTTAAGCTCTGGAATTCATTGCCAGAGGATGTGTTTACAGCAGTTAATTGTAACTGGGTTTACAAACGGTTTGGATAAGTTCCTAGAGGAAAAATCCATAAACTACTATTAATTAATAAACAATAGTAGCTTGTGATTTATTTAATGTTTGGGTACTTTCCAGGTACTTGTGACTTGGATTGGCCACTGTTGGAAACAGGATGCTGGGCTTGATGGACCCTTGGTCTGACCCAGTATGGCATATCATGTTCTTAAAGGAAAGGAGGTTCTAGAATGAGAGGCCATGGTTGGAGGCCATGGTTGGAGGGTGAATGATTACTCACAAGTAATCTTAGGAAATATTTCTTTACAGAGAGGATAGTGGATGCTTGGAACAGCTTCCCCATGGGAGTAGTGGAGACAAATACAGTAGATGATTTAAAGAAAGCATGGGATAAACACAGTGGAGCTCCGAGGGAGTGGTAGGGATTGTAAACTGAATTAATCGGTATGGATTGGCAGACTAGATACGATAGGCCATACTTTTTTTTTTTTTTTTACAAACATAACTTTTCTATGTTCCTATCTTATTAGGTAATTGTGACTTGGATTGCCCACTGCTGGAGACAGGATGCTGGGCTTGATGGAAGTTTGATCTTACCTGGTATGGCATTTCTTATGATAGAGTGAAGAAAACTTTTATAAAACATTTAAGAACATAAGAATATGCCACTTTGGGTCAGACCAAGGGTCCATCAAGCCCAGCATCCTGTTTCCAACAGTGGCCAATCCAGGCTATAAGTACCTAGCAAGTACCCAAAAACTAAGAATATGCCATGCTACTGATGCTAGTAATAGCAGTGGCTATTCTCTAACAGGCCGATACAATACAGTGTGCTCCGGTGGAGCGCACTGTTACCCCAGGTTTGGACGCGCGTTTTCGACGTGCTATTACCCCTTACTGTATAAGGGGTAAAGCTAGCGAGTCGAAAACCCCATCTTCTCTCCTTGCTTCCTAGATCTTGATCTGAAATGTGCCCATTATATGTACGAGTGACCCACAATCTATATGGCCTTTGCTGTTATCAGATCCATTTCTGTGGTAAGAGTACAGTATCAGCGCTGAAACTGTACTCTTACCACAGAAATGGATCTGATCAAGATCCAGGAAGCAAGGAGAGAAGATGCGCTAGCTTTACTCCTTATACAGTAAGGCAGGGGTGGGCAATTCCGGTCCTCGAGGGCTGCAAACCAGTCGGGTTTTCAGGATATCCTTAATGAATATGCATGAGAGAGACCTGAACACACACTGCCTCAGTTGTATGCAAATCTATTTCATGCATATTCATTAGGGGTATCCTGAAAACCCGACTGGTTTGCAGCTCTCGACGACCGGACTTGCCCACCCCTGCGAGTAAGGGGTAATAGCGCGTCGAAAACGCGCGTCCAACCCCCCCAAAACTAATAGCGCCCGCAACATGTAAATACATGTTGATGGCCCTATTAGTTATTCTTGCGCGATACAGAAAGTAAAATGTGCAGCCAAGCCGCACATTTTACTTTCAGAAATTAACGCCTGCCCAAAGGCTTGCGTTAATTTCTGCCGGCGCCGGGGAAGTGTACAGAAAAGCAGAAAAAACTGCTTTTCTATACACTCTCCGACTTAATATCATGGCGATATTAAGTCGGAGGTCCCAAAAGTAAAAAAAAGTAAAAAAAAAAAAAATTAAAAATTGGCCCGCAGGTCGGAAGATGGACGCTCAATTATGCCGGCGCCCATTTCCGAACCTGTGGCTGTCCATTTCCGAACCTGTGGCGCTAGGGACACATGCTAGTGTCCCTAGCGCCTCCTTTTACCGCGGGCCCTAATTTGCAAAGGCCACCCTCCTGAATCGCGCACTCAGGAGAGTGGCCTGTGTGCTCGCCCACTCTCCCGCACGTTTTTCTGATTCGGCTTGTAAGTCAGCTTGATTAATAGCAGGTAATGGACTTCTCCTCCAAGAACTTATCCAATCCTTTTTTAAACCCAGCTACACTAACTGCACTAACCACATCCCCTGGCAACAAATTCCAGAGTTTAATTGTGCATTGAGTGAAAAAGAACTTTTTCCGATTAGTTTTAAATGTGCTACATGCTAACTTCATGGAGTGCCCCGCCCCAGTCCTTCTATTATCCAAAAGAGTAAATAACTGATTCACATTAACCCATTCTAGACCTCTCATGATTTTAAACATCTCTATCATATCCCCCCTCAGCCGTCTCTTCTCCAAGCTGAACAACCCTAACCTCTTTAGTCTTTCCTCATAGGGGAGCTGTTCCATCCCCTTTATCATTTTGGTGGCCCTTCTCATCCCAACTATATCTTTTTTGAGATTTAGACAGGAGAAACAAAAAGGTGGGCTGTTATCTGTTGTCATTGTTTCATAGGAGACACTGTAATCTCTCTGTTGACTGTTAGTCTGTGTTATAGAATCAACAGAGGTTAGAGCCAGCACTGCAGAGAGAGGCACAGTGTATCTGTCTGCAACTCCGCACCGCAGAGCACGCGGTAGGTGAAATTCTGTGTTTTACTGTGTGTGACTGACAGGAAGGTATATAGCAGTCTTTGTTCTCTCAGCCTTTATGTGTATGTCACTTAGTGCAAGTCAGCAAGCACACAGCAGTGAGTGCTTTGTTTCTAACCTAAGTGACTGAATCTGCTCACTGCCTGTGTGTGTCCACACCACTGGGTGTTTCTTAACACTAAAATCCCCTAGTTAGAGCCAATAGTGATGTATTTAAAATTCCAAGGTGGTCAAATTAACTAGCATATAGTGGGGTTTAAAAGAGGTTTAGATAAATTTTTGGAGGAAAAGTCCATAGCCCAATATTATCCGGTAGACTAGAAAATGCCATTGCTATACCTGTGAGTGAATAACAGGAAATAGATCAACTTTTTGGGATATGTCAGATACTTGTGACTCAGACTAGCCACTGTGGGAGACAGGATGCTGGGCTCGATGGACTTTGCTCTGACTGAGCATGGCATGTCTTATGTTTTTATTCTGCTGGAGGGGCAATATCCAAATTTCAGTTTTCAACAATACTGCACAAGGGCCTGTCAGCAAATGGGGAGGACCCAGATGTTTTCAACATGTATTCTTTCTGAACTGGGGCCGCTTCATTCACTAGCAAGTCGGGTTTAGGCTAAAGAAATAGGGAGATGGTGATCCAGCAAGTACAAATCCTACATTCAGAACAACTATTGATATCAGCGCTGATACTGTACTCTTACCACAGAAATGGATCTGATAACAGCAAAGGCCATATAGATTGTGGGTCACTCATACATATAATGGGCACATTTCAGATCAAGAACTAGGAAGCAAGGAGAGAAGATGGGATTGCCATAAAACAAAGCAATTGTCTTGACTTGTCCTAAGGGGAATGAAATGGGGATAAGTCATACAAAAATCCTGCAACAGGCTAGAAAGCTTCCAAGGCCGGACATTCTAATGCGTCACCTTGGCAGCAATGATATGGTGACAGTGGACAATATGCAAGGGAGTGTCATTATTTAAGGGCAAAAGGAGGGGAGCCTCACCATATCTGGGCATCTAGGTGGCACACACGCAGAATAACTTTATTATTTGGTGTCCTGTTCGCCTCAAATTTTCAGGACACGTCAGGGGTCCAAGGGCATCCTGAAAGGGGTTTTTTTTTTCCAATCCAGATATATGCCTGGACTTGAGTGCATGCATAAATTCCAGAAGATAACCTCTATTGGCTCTGTGTGGAACTTCTTGTTCCCAATTTGTGTCCCAGGTTGTTAACGTGGATAAAAGTAGGTATATACCCTTACACATTTTAAAATGATAGCATAAAGAACACACGTAAAAGGCATGTGTTAGGATTAGTTAGTATGTAGACCCTGGGCTGAAGTGAAAGATGGTACCGTCCACAGGGAGGAGCCCTGTGAGCCTCAGCGTCGGGAGGTGAGGTCTCAGTGACGTCAGACACAGTATCAGTCTAGAGTCTTTATTAAAGAGAGTGACACAACCCACAGAGTGGGAGGTGCCAGAGAGGAGGTCTTACAGACCCAGAGATACAGGGTCTGTGGATAGGACAATACTCCCAAGTGGATATCTCTGTAGAGTAGAAGATGATCCGCAGAGCGGGGTACACTGAAGAAGGTCCTCAGCTGTGTCAGTAGTGGTCCGCAGAGCGGGGTACATCAATGAGGTCCTTAGTAGAGATGGTAATGATCTGTGAAGCGAAATACACCAAAGAGGGTCCTCAGTAGAGATGATAGCGATCCACAGAGCAGGGAGCACCAGTGAGGTCCTCAGTAGAGATAGTAGTGGTCTGCGAAGCGGGGGTACACCAGCAAAATCCTCGGTAGCGAAGGTTCCAGGGAAGCCCCGGGGAATGGGCAGGCAGAAGTCCCAAGTGATAGGCCCTCTAAGGAGTGGATAGCCAAGACGAGGAGAGGGCCCCCAAGGAATGGGTACCCAAGATGTCTATGCCTGGAAGCAGGAACTGGAACGCAGGTCCTCTGAGAGCAAGGTGGATTTAGCAAGAAGGGTTCTCTTTGCCAAGTCGTTGGTAGGCAGGGCCAGCTGGCTTAAATGTCCCGGAGAGATGACGTCATCTGGAAGGGACGTTCCCGCCATGACGGCTTTAAGACTGGCCAGTGTGCGCGTGCGTGCGCCTAAGGACTTCCAACGGCAAGATGGCGGTCGGCGGCGTCCATGCCGCCCCGGGAGGCCTGGGAGTGGAGGCAGGCCATCGGCAGCTGGCAGAGGCTGCCAGTCTACCCCACAGAGTCAAGGAAGCAAAGAAAGAGGTGAGCAAGAGTGGTCGCAGCCTTCTGTGTAGCTTCCAAACATCACAAAAATGCTTCCCAGAACTCCTCTTTGCTAAATGGCCAAAAGTAAATGCATTCTGAAAGTACGCATGTACTTTCAAACAATACAGTTTTGGATGTGATCAACTTAGGGATGTTAACTCTAGTTACTCTTTAAAGCCAATTTTTGTGAGTTCTCCTTGTGAGAGCCTCGATACCCTTTTCATAGAGGATTGGGGCATCCCTGTGTAAGGGGTAGAGAACACTTGCAGTGTGCTGTTACTTCTCCAGGGTGTGGCCCTGACGGTGACCCGATGCAGTGGAGTTTCATCTTTAAATTATCTGTCTTTAGTGACTATCTACTCAGGTTGGAGACCACCCTTCTTGTCTCTGCTTTGACTTTTCCCCCTTTGGACTTAAATACAATATTTGTTTTGGAGTTGTGGGCCTTTGGTACCAGGGACTCAGTTACTATTCCACTGAAAGTAAAGGATCCCTGTCGATGGCAAAAGAGGAAAAAGCTGAAGGTATTAAGGATGCTATAGCTGTAGACTCAAATGAGTTGCATTTGAAAGGGGCGTGCCCATCTGGTACTACATGAGGAGAGCTAAAGTATTGCAGAAGACTTCAGGAAAGGTAAGAGAATTGGGACTTATGTTCTGGTACACTATTGGGACTTTATTCTAACCACTCCATCGTGGGGAGAGAACAGAGATAAAAATACTGGGAGTTTGAAAAAGAGGATCTGATTATCTCATAACTGAGTAATTGGTGTAACTGGGAGAGAGAAAACGCTCAAGTGTTAAGAAGTGGGCTTCCAAAGAAGTCAAGAGACTTTGCTAGAAGAGTGAGGTTACAAGTTTATTAACTTTCCTGTTGTCTTATCATGTATTGACTTCATTTAAATGATGAATTAAGAGCTGCAAACATTCTTCTGCCATCAAATCAACTATCAGTAAATGAAGTTGGAAAACACATTGCTTCTCGGTGTGCTTTTTGGGTTTAAAGGACGGCGATTACTGTTAGTGTTGCTTACAGGGATGGAAAGGGGCTTGCACTGGGGACTACTACAAAAAGGGCCTTGGAACTATTCTTCCCTCCACACACACACACACACAAGGAGCCCTAGAACTCAGAGCGTAATTGCTATGTGTGCAGAAAGGGTCCATCTCTTTTCCTATGTGCAAGTTAAAGGATCCGACCCACCCAGGGGTTATAGATAAAATGCAGAACCCTACGGGGCCCAGCTGGGGAAGAGTAGAGAGACCTTCGAGGAGGAGCAGAGAGTCTAGCCAGCCATAAGAGATCCCACCTTGGTGCTGGTCTAAGCCCCCGCCCCTCCACGGTGTATTCTTGGTGACCTTCCTGCTGCGGTGGCAGAGGCAGCGTTGGCACAGCAGTGGGGTTTCAGGTGGTATCAGAGGAGTCACAAATTGTACTTGCCCGGGGGGGGGGGGGATAGAAAAGGAATTCTCCTTCTTACTGGGTCTCCTGATATTAAGAATAGGGGTCCGGAACCCACCCAGCGAGTATCCCAGGGGAAGAGAGAGAAGGCAGAACCCAAATAGAAAAAAAAAAAACTTGAATGTAAGCAGATTAATATTTTACAGTTTCCGAGCTATGACTCAGATTTATTATCACAAGCTTAAACAGTGAGAAGCAAGTAATGAAAATATTATAAATGTACTGTAAGTTTTCCACAGTTAACACAATTTGGGTTTTCATTCAATGATTAGCTGACAACTATTTTAAATGAAGAGAACCGATTCTCCTGACTTCACCATAAAACAATCAGATAAGTATGGTTTAAGTACTAACTGCTATACACTGGTACAAAGAACATTTCTCCTTTCACAACAGCAATAGACCCACTAGAAAACAATATCTAGCTACACTACACACCCCTTCACCTAAGCTTACTAAACTTCACACCACAAACGAAAGGGCCCTATCCCTTGCAGGCCCGCTTCTTTGGAATAAACTACCCACCTCCCTCCGCCAAGAAACCTGCCCAAAAATATTCAGGCAAAACCTGAAGACCTGGTTCTTCAAACACTCATACACCTAACATTCACACAGTCACTAGCACCCCCCCCTCTCCAATTCCTATCCTCCCTCCTCCTCTCCCCCCCCCCCCCCCCTTCCTTTCCACCTCCTATCCACCCCCTTTCCACTTTACTTAACACTCCCCCATCTCCCCTGCATCCCGTAAAGTTAATTTATCAGGACAGCATATTGTATATTGTATATAAGAACTTTTTATTCCCAAACACGTGTATATATGTTGATATCCTTATGTTGATATCCTACAAATGTTGATATCCTTCCTATTTATCAGAATTTCTTTGCCCCCCCCCCCCCCGTTTAGATAACTTCAATCTTGTATCCCACTTAGTTAATTATTACTTGCATAATCTACTCTGTTATTGTATGTATGTTTTTACTGTTCCTCATATAATTATGCGATAATTGTAAAGCCTGTTGCTCAGTTCTGTTCTCTGTAAACCGACGAGATGTTCCCAACGTTCGTCGGTATATAAAAGATATTAAATAAAATAAATAAAATATACTTTCTGTATCAAGAAATTTAGCAATTAATGCTACTAAGAAGAAAGTGAATCTTTATGTCCCAATTCTGTCTTGCAGTTACAGCAGGACAAAATCAACACTCTAATTGCAGGTAAGTAGATGACAAGTGTTTTGTGGTGTTTCTTTTCTGTGCTGTTTTGACTCTGTATGTCTATTAACCATTTTTTTTTCTTTCTCTGGCTCTTTCCAGTGAACTCTCCAGTCCCTGTGAATTTTGAGGCTTTTGTACTACGTGTCCTTCACTTATGTCTCTGGCACAATTACGGTACTTATGACAGCTGCTGCAGCGATTCTGTACTCTCTTTCTCTGTGGTGTTGGAAAAGTTTCAGTCTAGCTAGACTTTGTGGCAAGTATACACTTAAGTCCGGATTTTAAAAGGGCTGTGTGTATAAATTTCAAGGTTTACGCATGTGGCCAGGCCTTGCGCGCATTTTACAACAGGCCCAGCCATGCGCATAAACTCCAGTACGCGCAGAAGTGCTGGCCGAGAGAAAAGGGGTGTCCCAGGGAAGCGCGGGCCAGCAGCCAGCCAGCACACGCAGATTACTTCTGCTCCAAAGGAGCAGTAAATATTAAAATAAAAAAATTAGGGATAGTTAGGATAGGTTTAGGGGATAGAGAGGAGAAGGGAAGAGGGAGGGAGGGTAGATAGGGGGGGTAGGAAAGTTCCCTCCCAGTCCGCTCCTTAATTTGAGTGGACTGGTAGGGAACTGGGGGAGGCCCGATTGCACTGCTGCACATTGCTTTGTAAAATTCCCTCCCCCCCCCTCGGGTGCACGAGTCGCAGGCCGCCTGCACATGCACGCAGCCATCTGATTTTAGAGCATGCTATAAAATCGACGCATGCATGTGCATGCACCAGGAACTGCGCGCACATGGACACACGCACGCTCCTTTTAAAATCAACCCCTTAGCTGACTTTCTTTAAGATGAATCTTTGTACCCTCTGCCGCTGATAGGGGGCGTGGCTTGCTGCAACGCTTGCTCATGGGCACGGCTTGAGTGCCAGAGGGTCCTGCCACTGTGATCCTCGTGCTGTATTGGGCTTGTTTTCTCTGGAGCAGTCAGAATCCTAGCTATACTCTTTAAATTACAAAATAGCGTGTTCCTGCACTACATAATCGCCTTTATCTTCCGGAGTGCACTAGGCGTGCTCCCTCAGGGGCGGATTTTAAAAGCCCTGTTCGCGTAAATCCGCCCGGATTTATGCGAGCAGGGCCTTGCGCTCCGGCGGGCCTATTTTCCATAGGCCCGCCGGAGCGCGCAGAGCCCCGGGACTCGCGTAAGTCCCGGGGTTTTTCGAGGGGGGCGTGTCGGGGGCGTGGCCGATCGGCGCGGCGTTTTGGGGGCGGGACGCGGCATTTCGGGGGCGGGCCCAGGGGCATGGCCGCGCCCTCCGGAACCGCCCCCGGATCGCGTCTCCGCGCGCCAGCAGCCCGCTGGCGCGCGTGGATTTACGTCTCCCTCCGGGAGGCGTAAATCCAGGATAAAGGTAGGGGGGGGTTAGATAGGGCCGGGGGGGTGGGTTAGGTAGAGGAAGGGAGGGGAAGGTGAGGGGAGGGCGAAAGGGAGTTCCCTCCTAGGCCGCCCGATTTCGGAGCGGCCTCGGAGGGAACGGAGACAGGCTGCGCGGCTCGGTGCGCGCCGGCTGCCCAAATCAGCAGCCTTGCGCGCGCCGATCCAGGATTTTAGCAGCTACGCGCGTATCTACTAAAATCCAGCGTACTTTTGTTTGCGCCTGGTGCACCAACAAAAGTACGCGCTCGCGCTGTTTTATAAAATCTACCCCTCAGTGTTTATTCATGGAAACTAACAGGAACTGGGCGAGCTGATTGTGGAAAACAAAAGATAATTAAATAATCCATATTCTAGTTAGGACAGAGGAACTAAATTCAGATGCTCGCTCCTGTATGGTGAGGATTATTTTCACACTTTCTTTCACTCACCTCTCACACTTTTACCCACAGTGCACTGAGTAAAGGTTCAGGTGCACAACCAGTGACTGTATTTCTCAGTGGGTTCGGTTATCAGCTTTGCTATAAGCAAGCTTACAGATTCATATATCCAGTCTGTCTCTCAATGTAGCAAACCACTACAGTAAACTAGACCTTCTCCTGGGTCAGACTCTGGTTCTCCTAGATCAATTCTATCGGAGAGATCATACTTCTTTAGGATATATGTGTATTCTCCTATATTATGAGAACTGAAGCCCTCTCCTTGTTAGAGAAAGCCAAGATCACTTATTATATGTTTCTTCAAAGCAAGCCATAACAGTGGCATATACAGCCATGTGTAAGTATAGTAATTGGAAAATCACTCACTTTATCCACATTACATTTGCCGAATTTCCAGTCACCTCTTATAATGCTATCAATGTCTGTGAAAATTCACTGCGATACAGCCAAATTAAGTTAATATTAATGATTAAGCTGCCTACCTTACCTGGAATTTACCTTATTTTTAAAACAAATATCACACTAACACAGTCACACACACTTCAAACATCCCTACTGGAGATGTGTGCATCCCTCTCTGTGCTCCACTGTTTTGTATTTCTGGGATTTCAGAGCAGTCTCCGAAGAGAACTGGCCAAGTGCTTTCTGCTCTCTCATTTAGTCAAACTCAGGCTAACTGAAATCTCCAACACACCCAGGAAGATCAGTGCTCCTGTGCTGACCTCAGCAAAAAAATAGTACTAAGAGGCATTTAGGAGCAGTTTTAATATACTCTTGACCTATAGACATAGACAACCCCCATCTTTGTATGAAGTTGTGGAAAAGACAATTTGGGAATTTTGAGACATAGTTTGAGGCTAAAATGGAATCTGAATTTCTTTATCAGTGAGAAATACTTATGTATCAGTCCACTAGCCCCTTCACATAATTTCCTTCCAGAACTGGCTCACAAAATGGTGTCACCAGCTCATTTGCATAGACACAGACATTTTCCTCAGGATTCCAGTGACAAAATGGAGTTTGATTTTTTTTCTCTTTCACTGAGGAAATTTGTTTGGGAATCCAAATTTTTTCTCTTCCAAATAATTAGGAAAGGATTTTGAAGTGATTCACAGCATTTTCTAGTGTTTCAGATTTCCTCTTTACCGTAAAACGTACTTCCTATAACACCATGATATATTTAAAAATTCCCACTCAGACTTTCATTACAATAAAATATGTAGAGGGTCCTCTTTCAATATTTCTGCTCATCCCCAGAGCATAGCCTCTGAAACCGCATGAAACCCCTCCAAAAACACAGGATGTATTCAGTTAGGCATCTCTGACCTGGCCAATATGGATCTTCAGGTCCACCTTAGGCACTCTGGGGTCTTTTTGACACATTCTGAGACCCCAGACCACTTTTGGCTGCCAGGAGAAGCCCCCCTCCCCCCAACTTGGCCCCAATGCTTATTTTGTCACAATTTTAACTTTAAAAAGAGCTCTCTCCCCCCCCCCCCCCCCCCGAAAATTGATTTTGGCAAAATTCAGTTGAGGCTATAAATCCAAGGTGGGAGCTCAGGCAGGCTTTCCCCTCCTAGAATCTGCTTTTTAAAAAAATTTTTCATTGCTCAGATAAATTTTTATAAACTTTTAAAAGTTCTTCTGACCTCTGTAAAACCAGGAAGCACCTCCTCCAGGTTACATCCATGACTCACATGTCCATCCTCCTGCAACTTCATTACAAAAACACTGCCAGTCATCACAAGGAGGGGAACAGGAGCTCTTACAGCTGTCTGCATATCTTTACCCAGTGAGAGAACTGGAAAACAAATTGTCCCATCCCAGCAATGTTTTCTTAGAGCCCAGGTTCCAGGTCAGTAAATAAAAAAAAAATAAATTCTTTACCCCCTTATTTTTATATTTTAACTTCTGGTTACATTGGCAATGGTCTTCTATCAAATACAGGGCCTTGCGACGTGAAGCTGTGCGCCAAAAGCCAGCCTCTAGTTGCCGAAAATGGAAAAAGAAGAGGAAACCTAAGCCCTGGACGTCCTCTCTAGCTTCTACAGTGATTCGAAAACCCATGGACAACTTGGTCGGTGAGGGTTCCATTTCTGGGTTCTCACTAAGTCCCTGGGGAAAAGCAGCTATCTTCTCAACCCATTGCTGTGTTATTTAACGAAGGTTTGGTGCCTACAAGTAACATTTCAGACACTGCGCTGGTTTCCGCATGTCCTCAGCGGGCTGTAGAGACTGTTGGCACAGAGACTCATTTGAAGGTGATTTCTCCATGTTTGGAAGCCCTGGTGGGTAACACCTTAGGGGGGGTCCCTCGCCCCAAAAGTGGGGCAACAGAAGGAACTGCGAAGCCTGTTAATGCGACTCTCTTAGATTTGCGGAAACCGAGTTAAGTTTTTATTAAGCTTAGCCACCAGTCACTTTCCCAGACGCAGGCTTTTTCCTCTCAGGTAAGATGGGAAAGCGAGAGAATAAAGGCCGCGGAGAGGAAGGAGCTGTGACGGCGATCAACTCTCAGATGACTTCTGTTCAAGCTTTTTGTTCATCTTTTATAAAAGGATAATTTTATTATCCATAATTGGCTTGAAATACTTAGAAAATAATTTGAGATCTTGCAATCTGTGGTTTGTTTTTTTTAAATGTTTCCATTTCCAGGTTGTTATCACCTGGGCAATTATTTAAGAAGTGTGTGTGTGAAGTGCTATCTTTTGATGGAGGATAAAGCTCTTTCTAAGATGTACTATCATCCTAAGAGGAAAATACTCACTGCTAAGGAAGGGGAAGTAGATTTTTTTTAGGAACCCCTTGGGTCTCTACCTTTTTAGAGGCCTCTTCTGATGACATTCTAACTAGAGCCTCATTGATACTCACGTTTCCTTACACCGAGATAAGGATTCGGTTTTCTATAGATATTTCCAACGCAAAGATTTTTCCTTTTGTGGTCAAAAGATCCCAGATCTTTCCAGATATCTCACAGCCCCGTAGGAAACATTTTCTTTCCTTTAAGCAGATTACCAGATATTGGAGCAAGTTTCTTTCTTAAGTTCATATGTAAAGGTTTGGTTACTTATCAGAATAACAAATTTATTTTCTCCGACCCATTACAGCTTTATCAATTTCTTAATTGAAAAAAAAAGTGAAAACTCCTGTGAGTTCGTAGCAATTTTAAGGGTAGGAGCAATTAAAGGCTGGCGAAATGGTCTAGCTGGTATCCTCAAAACCTCTATACTTCTATTATTGTTTTTATTTTTATTTTTTCTGAATGCATGCTTCTCCCTCTTTCCTTGTTAATGCGGGCTAGTAAAGCTATAAACTGCCTGTATGTTAGGTTACATTTCCATTGGAGTTTTTTCATTATTCCTGTTATTTCGTTACATGGATTGTAAATGATATCATCAATAAAAATGTAATTAAAAAAAAAAAAAGCTGCCTCCTTCTTTGAAAATGTATCCCAATTATGTGTTTGTACAGGTGCAGGCTGTCCACCATATGGGCATCCACGAGCGCTGTTACAATTTGCAGTGTTTGCGGTGTTAGGATGGTGAAATCGCACTCTTGTTGTATGAGATGTTAGCTAGAGGAACGGTACTACAGAAAGAGACATTTTGAATAGCTCTGTTGTATGACACATTAACTGGAGAGATAGCACTGCTATATGACACATTAATGGAGGGATAGCTCTGATGAATGACACATTAGATGGAAGGATAACACTGCTGTATGAAGCATAAACTGACAGGTTAGCTCCTTTGTACAAAATGTTAGCTGCAAGGAAGCTGTGTTAATAAAGTGTTAAGTCTGCGATGTCTGTGTGACCCTGGGTTTACAGTTTCAAATCAAATCATGGAGAACTCCAACGTTTTAGGACCTTCATTTGGCAGATATCACCAGCTGGGTTTTGCTGCGTATCAGATGCTGTTAAAAGGCTTATTCTGGGCTATTTAGAACTGCCAAAATTGTATTCAGCACCGGCAGAAAAAAGGAAATCTGAAGCATACAATTGATGAAGCTGCCACAAAGGCTCTCTGATCTGGCTCTCTAGGGGTTAATTACCCACGTACTATCAAGGCAAAAAGAGCTCAGGCTAACTTTCAAACTGAGATCTGTTCCACTTGAGAGCTATAATGCTGCTCCCGAGCCATGCTGTAACTTCTTTGATCGGAGGCTGAGCAACCCAGAAGGAGTCTGCCTGCAACCTCAATGCAAATACTTGTGGCCCTGCCCCTGCACATCTGGATTGGTCCTGAGGATTCAAAAGGTACTGCTGGTTTGCTACAGTGGCAAATTGAAGGCTAGAAACTGAGCTATGTGGACTCAGATGAGACAAGTGAGCAGGGCCAGTGCAAACCTTTAGCCTCGCACCCCCTTCCCCTCCCTCCTTACATTCTTAACTTTTGAAATTTTAATTCTGCATTAATATGAATAAAGTTTTCTTCATGTATACTAACATTTATTTTTACATGTACAAGGAGAATCTGATAACTGGGGATTTAAGAGCAGCACACAAATAAAAAGAGAACCTTCAAAGATTAGTTTTCTGAGGTAAACCCATCACTTACCACATATATATATTACATTTACAAGCACTGCTATGGTGTCAATGAAAACAATTACTGAAAACTCTGCAAAAGCACACTCAGAACCAATGCATTCTTATTATTTATTTGATTAACTACCATTCAAATCAAAGGGGTTTACAAACAAAATACACAGCTAAAATGCAATTACATGATAGCATATAAAACATAATAAAACAACAATCAAACATTAATTTATAATGAAGTCCATATTATCAATAGCCAGTTAAGGAAGTTAGCTGGGTAAACATATCTGGCTAACTTAGCCGAGATAGTCAGCGACACGGTTGCACCACTGAATATACCTGCTCAATAGCAAGTCTAACTTATCCAGCTAACTTAGGGCCAGATTCATTAAGACTTTTCTACCATGTTGTGTCTGTGGGAAAAACCCTTAGTGAATCAGGTACTTAGCCAGATAAGTCTAAATATCATTATTTATCTGGCTAACCCCGAGATTTATCAAATGCTACAAATACATAGGTAATTTCCACAAGGCACAATACATTTATCACACCCGTGCTATTTTTCGCTTCATGCGCTGATTACGAGAGAGCACTTCTGTAGAGAATAATATGTCACTCTCTATTTATTGAACAAAATGAAGGCTAGACCAAGTATCCTTAGGTGTAGGGATTCTTTATTTGGCTTAAAACTTAACAGCATAAAACAGCATGTGGCTGACTCAGGCCGAGTTTCGCCCAATCCAAATGGTCTGCATCAGGGGCTAGGCTGGTGTATATCAAAATAAGCGGCTGTACAACTAGACCAGTATGTGCTGCAATCCATGGTACTGCACACTTAATTTCACTTGTGTAAGTGATGGCGTATAATTCACAATCAACAGTGTGAAGACCCCGGAGGAAACATTTTAAACTTAGAAGCCACAGCCAAACCAGTTCTCCATAAGTCTCTCATTCGTCATTTCAAAAATCGTTTGGAATATAGCTAACTCTACTATTTATATCACTGTAAGAAGGGGCACTTTTAACTCGGCTGAAATGACAGAAAATCTTCAGTGATGTGTACTTTGCTGTTCGTACCTCCTACTGTGTAAACACCCCCCCCCCCAACCTACCCCCCCCCCCCAAAAAAAAAGCCCACTCCGAGTTAAAAGTGCCCCCTCTTACGGTGGTATAAATAGTAGAGTGACATACTCCTCTCTACAGAGTCAGTCAGTCTCTCTCTCTCTCTTCCCCCCTGCCCCAACAATATTTCTGATGTTAAGGTCCTAATGGAATATGATAAATGACCCTGTAAGTTAGCCAGATAAGTTGTCTTTGGACAGCATGTAATTTTAAAGCAGTATTTGGAAGCCAGGTAGAGAGCTGAAATTGTCCAGATTTTACCCTCCAGTTCAGTGCAGCAGTTACATTGGCACCTGCATCTCTCAGCTTGAAGGTGTTATTGTTTAATTCCACCGCCAATAGTGGCACTACAGTTGACAGTGCAGATTCTCTCTCCCTGATTCATCAAATAGCACAGGTATGAGGTCCGTGCCCCAAGCTCCGTTTCTTCCATTGCAGTAAAAGAGTAAGAGGCATAGTCGGGCTGCTCATGGCGCAGAGCGAAGCCATGACACCTTCCCACCTCTGCCAGCAGCACAGGTAAAGGCCCAGCAGGGCTGCTAGCATTTCCCCTCCCACCTGTAGCAGAAATAAAAGCCCAGTGGGGCCCTCCATGTGCTAAACTAGGGGCTCAGAGAGTGACGGAGTGTGTGTGTGTGTGAGGAAGAGAGAGTCAGTGAGCGTGATAGAGCCAGTGCATGTGTGTGAGGGAGAGAGAGCCAGTGAATGTGAAAGAGCCTGTGTGTATATGTGGAGAGAGAAGAGAGCCAGTGAGTGTGATAGAGCCTGTGTGTGTGTGAGGAAGAGTGTGCCAGTGAATGCGACAGAGCTATGTATGTGGGAGGGAGATAAAGCCAGTGAGTATGACAGAGCCTGGGTGTATAAGGGAGAGAGAGAGAGGCAGTGAGTGTGAAAGAGCCTGCATGTGTGTGTGGGAAGGAGAACCAGTAAATGTGACAGAGCCTGTGTGAGTGTGGGAGGGAGAGAGAGTCAGTGAATGTGATAGTTTGTCTGTGTGGATGTGGAAGGGAGACAGAACCAATGAGTGTGAAAGAGCCTGCATGTGCATGGGTGTGTTTGTGTGTGAGAGGGAGTGATAGAGAACCAATGAGTGAAACAGAGCTTGTGTGCGTGGGAGAGTTTGTGTGAGTGTGAGAGGGAATGAGAGACAGTGAATGTGACAGAGCCTGTGAATGTGTGTGTAGAAGGGAAAGATAGCCAGTGTGTGTAACAATGTGTGTGTGTGGGGGGGGGGGGGGGGGGTAAGGGAAAGAGAGCCAGTGAATGTGAAAAAGCCTGTCTGTGCAAGGGAGAGACAGTGAGCCAGTGAATGTGACAGAGCTTGTGTGTGTGTGTGTTGGGGGGGGGGGGAGGAATAGAGAGTCAGTAAGTGTGACAGCCTGTGAGTGTGTATGTGTAGGAGGGAGAGTGAGCAATCCAGTGAATGTGATAGAGCTTGTGTATGTGCGTGTATGTGTGGGTGGAAGAGTCAGTGAATCTGATAGAATCTGTTTGTATGAGGGGAGGCAGAAAGAGCCAGTGAATATGACAGAGCCTTTGTGCATGTATGTGTATAGAAGGGATAGAGAGCCAGTGACTGTGACAGAACCTATGTGTATCTGGGAGGAAGAGAGAGTCAGTGAATGTGATAGAGCATGTGTGTAGTACATGTGTGTGGGAGGGAGAGAGAGAGAGAGCCAATGCATGTGACCACTCCTCCCTTCTCAGACTAACATTTCTCCAGCTCAGGCAACTTGCACTGTGTGGGAACGAGCGGTGATTTCCACAGGCCTGAAGGCAGAAATTCAATCTGACTTCAGCCTTTCTTAAATATACTTTTTATTTTACCAGCAGTAGGCTAATTTTATCTTCAGACAGTATATTCTCTCTCACTCACAGGTGTGCTGCTTTGTCTCAGCTCAGTTTTTGGACAGTGTTACACATAGGTGCTGCCTTCCTCCCTGAGACCTGGGCCTGGTCTGGCTATCCCCACCTGGATCCCAGTTCTTATTCCCCAGTCTCTGGTTATGCCCTTTGAGCCCCATCTGCCTCGCAGGATTCTGCTCATAGTGCATACTCTCTTTAAGGTATTTAAGGTGGACCAGGCATCTAGCCTAAATAGGGGAACACTAGGGGTGCTGCCTCACACACTGTTTTACATTTTCTTCCTCATGCCTTCGGCTGGTGCCTCAGGTTCCTTTATCTGGTTCCTCACTATCCCACTCTCTGGATGGAGGGCCCATTTGTGGGTGTCCTGGGAACTGGAGGGGTACCATTTGTCCCTCACTCTCTGCCTCCTGCAGGAGCTGTGGAGGCTATAAGGTATGTTGGGGGGGAGAAGAACCTGCCTGCAGGCCTCCGACTGTCTGGGGTGAGGCTGCAATGCTCACCTGGCCTGGGTGATGGAGGGCTGCCTGCCTGCCTTCACAATCACTTCCCCTCACCAAGTAGTCCCCAGAGCCTGAACTGAGCAGGATCAGGGAGTCAACAGGTTGCAGTGGAGCCCATCCTGCGGCAGCTGAAGACAAAACCCAGAAGAGGGGGGGAGGCCCTGAGAAAGACATCCTGTCTATGTGTATGAGAGCCTGCATATGTGAGAGAGAAAGCCTGCTCGTCTGTGTGAGATCTTGTGTGTTTATGAGAGAGAGCCTGCATGTGTGTAAGAGAGCCTGCATGTGTATGTGAGAACCTGCATGTATAAGAGAGAGAGAGAGCCTGTGTGAGAGAGAGAGCATCCATCTGTGTGAGAGAGATCCTGCAAGTGTATGGCTGTGAGAGAGAGAGCCTGCATGTGTAAGTGTGAGAGCCTGCATGTCTATATGAAAGAGAGCCTCCATGGGTATGTGAGAGCTTGTGTGTGTGGGAGCTTGCATGTGTATGACAGAGAGAGAATCTGCATGTGTGTATATTAGAGTGAGAGAGAGCCTGCATGTCTGTGAGAGAGAGAGCCTTTATGTGTATGAGAGAGAGTCTGTGTGTGGGTGGGAGAGCTTGCATGTGTATATGAGAGAGAGCCTGTTTTTGTAGAGTCTGTGTGTTTAGAAGAGAGAATGCATGTGTGTGTGTATGAGAGAATGTGAGCCTGTGTATGCATGGGAAGAGAGAGAGAGAGAGATCCCACATATGAGTGTGTGAGCCTGCATGTGTGTTTGAGAGCCTGCATGTTTGTGTAAACCTGCATATGTGTGTGTGAGCCTGCCTGTGTATGAGAAAAAGAGAGAGAGCCAGTATGTGATAGTATATGTGCCTGTGAAGGGGTGAGAGAGAGGATAAAGTTTGTGTGGCCCCCTCCCCCTAATCCACAACCATCTTTAAGTAACTGAAAATCTAAAAATCCCAGGTTTTGAGAGCTGGAAATGTTTTAATCCTTCTTTAAATTTTTGGGTGGGTGTTTCATGTGTCTATTGTTTTGAAATATTTTATTGGTGTTTGGGAAATAGAACAAATTTATATGAGTTTTTAAATTATTAGATGTTCATTGGCTGTTTTGGACATTTATTCTTTTTATTAATATGATTTTAATATTATGAACGATGTTTATATCTTTTGATTTTATTGCTTGATGTTTTGTGAGGAATGATGATGTTTCTGTTTTTCCATTGTTGCACTGCATAATACAGTCAGGCTTGTTGTGGTTTCCCATTCAGTTTTTCTTGGCATGTTTCTATTTATACTTTATGGTCTTCTATTCTGTATTTGGTGTCTGTATTCTAAAGTTCCAATTCTTGTGCAATTTTAATTCTTGCTGTGAAAATGATGGCCATTATCATCACTGGTTTTTATGACATTATGGTCATTCTCATTTCTATTTTAACAGAAGTTTGTTTTTTATTAATTTCACTTGCATGCAGAAAGCAGTTTTGAATGTTCCTGCAGGAACATTTTTTTCATAGACATATTTTATTGTAACTGCTGTTAGTAGATTAGGCAATTATTTTAAGGAATGGACTTTGCCAATGTTCCCTCTAAGGATTGGGTTGCTGTGAGCATATAAATTGATAGTCTTTTTGCATCAACCAGCAGCTATCTTTCTCAGCCAGTTCTGTCTTGCTCAGCAGTAATGAGCAGCAGTCTCTCTCAGCCAGGTCTCTCTTGCTCAATGGTAACCAGCAGCAGTCTCTCTCAGTCAGATTTCTCTCTCGCTCAGTGGTAACCAGCAGCAGTCTCTATCAGCCAGATCTCTCTCTCTCAGTGGTAAGCAGCAGCAGTCTCTCTCAGCCAGGTTCACTCGCTCAGTGGTAACCAGCAGCAGTTTCTCTCAGCCAGGTCTCTCTCGCTCAGTGGTAACCAGCAAGCAGTCTCTCTCAGCCAGATCTCTCTCACTCAGTGGTAACCAGCAGCAGTCTCTCTCAGCCAGATCTCTCTCACTCAGTGGTAACCAGCAGCAGTCTTTCAGCCAGGTCTATCTTGCTCAGTGGTAACCAGCAGCAATCTCTCTGAGCTAGGTCTCTCTCGCTCAACGGTAACCAGCAGCAGTCTCCCTCAGCCAGATCTCTCTCGCTCAGTGGTAACCAGCAGCAATCTCTCTGAGCCAGGTCTCTCTCGTTCAGTGGTAACCAGCAGCACTCTCTCTGAGCTAAGATATAAGAAAATGCCATACTGGGTCAGACCAAGGGTCCATCAAGCCCAGCATCCTGTTTCCAACAGTGGCCAATCCAGGCCATAAGAGCCTGGCAAGTACCCAAAAACTAAGTCTATTCATGTTACCGTTGCTAATGGCAGTGGCTATTCTCTAAGTGAACTAATAGCAGGTAATGGACTTCTCCTCCAAGAACTTATCCAATCCTTTTTTAAAACACAGCTATACTAACTTGCACTAACCACATCCTCTGGCAACAAATTCCAGAGTTTAATGTGCGTTGAGTAAAAAAAGAACTTTCTCCGATTAGGTTTTAAATGTGCCCCATGCTAACGTCATGGAGTGCCCCCTAGTCTTTCTACTATCTGAAAGAGTAAATAACCGATTCACATCTACCCGTTCTAGACCTCTCATGATTTTAAACACCTCTCCTCGCTCAACGGTAACCAGCAGCAGTCTCCCTCAGCCAGATCTCTCTCGCTCAGGTGGTAACCAGCAGCAGTCTCTCACAGCCAGATCTCTCTTGCTCAGTGGTAACCAGCAGCAGTCTCTTTGAGCCAGGTCTCTCTCGCTCAATGGTAACCAGCAGCAGTCTCCCTCAGCCAGGTCTCTCTCTCGCTCAGTGGTAACCAGCAGCAGTCTCTTTGAGCCAGGTCTCTCTCGCTCAATGGTAACCAGCAGCAGTCTCCCTCAGCCAGGTCTCTCTCGCTCAGTGGTAACCAGCAGCAGTCTCTTTGAGCCAGGTCTCTCTCGCTCAATGGTAACCAGCAGCAGTCTCTCTCAGCCAGGTCTCTCTCACTCAACAATTTACCAGTAACAGTCTCTGTAAATTCTCTCATTTCGGTCTTTTTAATGGACCCTCAGCTGTAGAGTGAGGTCGGCGGCTTTTTCTGACTCTGGGATTAAGTCCATCAGTTCAGGACATTGTTATGGAACACCACATTGTTATCCTGCCACCTGCACTTCCACAGAATATATAAAATGTTCTCAAATTAGTAGGTTTCTTGTTAAATGAAAATGCTTGCTGAAACATTTTATAAATGATTTTATTAAGTATTTAAAATGTGTACTATATATTAGTACAATGTTTTTCTTTCTATATTTATTTTTATGTCTATTTTTATTCTATAATTTTGTTCTATTTAAGTGGTTGAAAAATGTGTTTAAATAAATAAGTAAATAAATATTTTAAGAAAAAAAAAATATATTGGATGCCCATGGACCAGTATGGATAAAAGTCCCCCCTGATGTTGCAGTTGGACACTGCTGGCGAGATAGTGGACCCTTGGGCCGGCCTACCTAGGGTGACAGGGCAGGCCAGGGGGCGGAGCCACAAGTAGAAGGCATTCACCCAGGAACCCCCCGGGAGGAGCCCGTAGGGCACCGGGTCCCCGGGACTTGGTATTGAGACAGAAAGTCCAGGAACTCAGATAGACAGGACCGGGACCAGAGCAAGCAGGAAGGATAGGCAGTCCAAGGTTACCCGGGAGACAGGGACCGGCTGTACAGGGCCGAGGGCCAGCTGAAGGCAGGGCAGCGGGCAGCAGCGGAGTCTGTAGCGAGCCGGAGGCGGGAAGCAGGCTGTAGGCTGAAGCGGAATCGGTAGCAAACCGGAGGCTGAAGCAGGCTATAGGCTGAAGCGGATTCAGGCCGAGGTCAGAGGCTGGCTGCAGACCGAAGCGGAGTCGGAGGCAGACCGGAGTCGGAGGCAGGCAGCAGGCAGAAGCGGAGTCAGAGGCAAACCGGAGTCGGAAGCAGGCAGCAGGCTGAAGCGGAAGTCAGAGGCAAACCGGAGTCAGAGGCAGGCAGCAGGCTGAAGCAAAGTCAAAGCAAACCGGAATCAGAAGCATGGCAACGTGGAGATCACCAGGAACGCAACTAAGAACACTATGGAGTTGTGAACCTCGTTGCAAGGCAATGAGAGATAGTTTGAGTGCCGGTTATATCGGGACTTGGGCGTGACATCACCCGCACGGGCGGGGCCAGGCTTCCGGGGGTTGAGCGCTCAAGACGGGCGTCCTCGCGCGCATGAGACAGGAGAGAAGCAGGCACGTAATGGCGGACGCCACGTGGAGTGAGAGAAGCCCCCGGGGTCTGGAGCGGGCGGAGCGCGGTGATTCCTGAAGCGGAGGTAGGCAGGTTTGGGCCTTAGGCGGAGGGAAGTGGTAGAGACCGCAACACCTAACTAATATTTTCCCACAAACCGCCCAGTGCTATAACAAAGGTCTCCAGTGCCCAAGTGCCAATACATTTGTGTTGTCTCCCCCATGCCCCCCCTACCCACTACCACCACCACTACCATTCTCCTTGTAGAAATGATTAAGGTCACAGAAACAGCAGACATTACAAATAAACACCCTCTTCTTGCCTTCTGCCTGTGTGCATCTGAAAAAAACTACAAAAAAAAAAAAAAAGAGTCCCCTGGGCACCCACTACAGCCCAGCGCCCAGGGGCTTTGATGCGCCCCCCCCCCCCCCCCCCCACACACACACACACACTGAATCTGCCCCCGTGATCTGAATTTGAGATTGGAGTAAAATCTGAACTTTGCATGTTGGAACTGTGAATTGGAATCGAAAAGCTCTGTTGGGATCCTGCCCGCGGTGGCCCTGCTGGCGGTCCCCTACCAATTTTTGCGGCAGGCTGCCGCCGATGCCGTCCTCCACGGCCCAGAAACCGCGACTGTCTCCTGTCCCTCGCGGTAGGTGGAGCCGCCCGATGCCTCCCTCCTTCGCGACTGGAGACGCTGCCGGGGTCCTTGAGCGGCAGGGAAGCCGTCTCAGCCGGTGCCTGCCTGTTTCCACCGTTTCGCGGCAGGGAGCCACTTCCTGTTGGGCCTTCCATGTGGCAAGGACACCGCTGATGTCTTCAGCCTTTCAGCTTCCTTCTAGGCGCGGGTGCGTGCCTCTCTTTGATATTTAAAGCGCCAGCAGCGGGAAAAGCCCCGCAGCCCTCAGGGATGACATCATCAGTCTTTGCCTGCTTCAGCCCTATAAAAGGGCCCTGTTTCAGTTCTTCAGTGCCTTCGGATCTGGTCTTCACAGCGTCTATGGTCTTCTTTGGATCCAGGTCCTCTGTGGTCTTCCTGTGCCTTGATGGATCTTCGTTCCTTGTTCTTCGTGTTCCTGAACTTCGTCTCCTTGATGTTCCTGGTCTCGTCCCTTGTTGGAGCTCCCTTGTCACCTGTCTCGAGTTCCTGATGTTCCAGATGGCCAGTTCTCCAGATGTCCTGATGTTCCGTGTCCTGAGGTGCCATGTTCCTGATGTCCGATGTTCCTGTCCTGACTCTGTTCGTCTCTTCTTCAGCTCTTTGTCCAGTTCCCAGGTGCCACTGTCATGGTCCATGACCAGCCCATGGGGGGCTGTGTAGTAGAGATGTGAATCGTGTGCCCGATCGTCTTAACGATCGGGTTCGGCTAGAGGGGGGAAAAAATCTGATCGTGGGTGATGTGAATCGGAATTGGTTCCGATTCACATCGTTATTTTTTTTTTTTTAGTGAGGCCTGACCCTTTAAAATTAACCCCTTACCTTCCCCCACCCTCCCGAACACCCCCAAAGCTTTTTACGAGTACCTGGTGGTCCAGTGGGGGCGCGGGGACCGATCTCCCGCTCTCGGTCCATCGGCGCCATTTTGGCTGCCACTCAAAAATGGCACAGATGGCCCAATAAAAAAAAAAACCCACCCGACCCTTTAAAAATGACCCCTTAGCTTCCCCCACCCTCCCGAGCCCCCCAAAACATTTTAAATTTACCTGGTGGTCTAGTGGTGGTCCCGGGAGCGATCTCCCATTCTCGGGCCATCGGCTGCCACTCATAAAGATGGCACCGATGGCCCTTTGCCCTTACCATGTGACAGGGTATCTGTGCCATTGGCCGGCTCCTGTCACATGGTAGGAGCACTGGATGGCCGGCACCATCTTTAAAGATGACGGTGGCCATCTTTACGACGGCAGCAGCCATCTTTAAATACGGTGGCGGCCATCTTTAAAGATGGCGCCGGCCAGCCAGTGCTCCTACCATGTGACAGGGGCCGGCCAATGGCACGGATACTCTGTCATATGGTAAGGGCAAAGGGCCATCGGCGCCATCTTTATGAGTGGCAGCCGACGGCCCGAGAATGGGAGATCGCTCCCGGGACCACCACTAGACCACCAGGTAAATTAAAATGTTTTGGGGGGCTCGGGAGGTGGGGGAAGCTAAGGGGTCATTTTTAAAGGGTCGGGTGGGGTTTTTTTTATAAATCGGGCCATCGGCGCCATTTTTGAGTGGCAGCCAAAATGGCGCCGACGGACCGAGAGCGGGAGATCGGTCTCCGCGCCCCCACTGGACCACCAGGTACTTGTAAAAAGCTTTGGGGGGGTTCGGGAGGGTGGGGGAAGGTAAGGGATTCGTTTTATAGGGTCGGGGTGGGTTTTGGGTTTTTTTTGGTGTGCCGGTTTTCCCCGCCCTCCCTCCCTCCCCCAATTTACGATTTTTCATGATAAATCGGGGGAATTTCTATTGTATCGCGACTCAACGATTTTGATGATTTAAAATATATCTGACGCTTGTTTTAAATCGTCAAAAAATGATTTGCATCCCTACTGTGTAGGGTGCCTCGTGGTACAAGGTCTTCTTCTCATCTGCAGCGCAAGACTCCGGAAGACTCCTGTTTTTAATGCCATGCTTCTGAGAATCCTGAGTCTTGAATCCTGTTCCAGTCTTTGGAGCTCCTTGTGCTTGCTTCTGTCCATGCCCAAGACTCTGCCAGAACCTGCTCCACTCCAGCATGGTCCGCAACTAGCCACAGGCGGCTGTGTAGGGCGCACCCCGGTGCAGACCTCTACTGAATCTTCATTATATTCCAGTCTCAAGTTCCACTTCTTCGCCTGGAGTCTGCTTCACGTTCAGCATGGTCCGCGACCAGCCATGGGCTGCTGTGTAGGGTGCGCTGCGATGCAGTTTTCACCCAGTACTTTCGCCCGAGTCCTGAATCCTTGCCTGAAACCTCCGAGCAACCTGAATCCTTGTCCGAGTCTCCTGAGTCCTTGTCTGAGTCTTCCAAGTATCCAAGTCTTCGTCCGAGTCTGCTGTGTATCTAAGTCTGAGTCTGAGTATCCAAGTCTATGTCTGAATCCTCCGAGTATCCTGACATCTTCTTGTTCCTGCCCTCAGCCTCCGTCTTGCCTCATGCACTCATTTCCAAGCGGCTGGTCCGGAAGGGCTATCGAGTGGTTGGAGGGCTACTCTCGAGACCAGTATTGCATTGCTGGGTCTCATTGGTGTGTGTAGGTCCAGTGGAGGTCTGAGTTGTCTTGTCCCTGTTCCGGATATTCCTCACCTTGTCTTCATTCCAGCCTTGCTCCTAAGAACATAAGAACATAAGAAAATGCCATACTGGGTCAGACCAAGGGTCCATCAAGCCCAGCATCCTGTTTCCAACAGTGGCCAATCCAGGCCATAAGAACCTGGCAAGTACCCAAAAACTAAGTCTATTCCATGTAACCATTGCTAATGGCTATTCTCTAAGTGAACTTAATAGCTCTGCCTGTGCTCGTACTTGCTCACCTCTCATGGTGTTTCTTGGGGCTCCTCTCTGAGCCGCGCCGTAATCCAAGGGCTCACATCCTCCCTTGAGATGGGACTGTGCCTCCTTGCTCCTAACAGGGCCTGAAGGGTGTGCTCCCTAACAAGCTCAGCATAGATAGCTTTCTGTGAACTAGTTGTTCCCATGGAGCCATCTTGTAAATATTTTTTCCTGGATAAATAAAAGACCATCGGAACCACACTTTTGGAGTATCTGCAGCTATTTCAGATTCGTGATTGCCACTAAAATCAGATGCATCAGAAAGGATTTAGTCACTTTTGCCCATGGTTCACTACATCACTTGATCGACCACTGCTTTTGGACTGACAGAATCTGACCTCCTAAACAGTTGCATTTGTAATAATCCCCACAGCCACCAAAATTAAGTTGTTGCCCAAAACATTTGGTGTACCCATGTTCACTGAAGTTTGGATTTTAACCACTGTCCCTCCGTGTAGATTACCCCAGCCTTATTAGAAATTTAATACAGTTATGTGAATGCTATTAGAATTGTAATCATCTCTCTGTATTCAAATACCTTACTGGAAGCCTGATGCAGTCAAACCACTGATGTTTTGGATTGTAACACAGGAATAATTAACCAAGTCGGGGGGATAACCATAGTTACTTGTAAGAAGAAAAGATACTGTGGCACTCTCAAAAAGACCAATGCATTATAGGGGTGTGCATTCGTTTTTGATGTATTGGCAATCCGCAACGTATATGTCCCTATTCATTGTATTCGTGGGGTCCCGAAACGTATGGTGAACCCCCATGAATACAACATATCTAACAAATAAACCCCTCACCCTCCTGACCCCCCCAAGACTTACCAAAAGTCCCTGGTGGTCCTGGAGCGATCTCCTGCACTCGGGCCATCAGCTGCCAGTATTCAAAATGGCGCCGATAGCTTTTGCCCTTACTATGTCACAGGGGCCGACCAATGCACCGGTAGCGCCTGTGACATAGGGAGGGCAAAAGCTATCGGCGCCATTTTGAATACCGGCACCTGACAGCCTGAGTGCAGGAGATCGCGCCAGGACCCCCGCTGGACCACCAGGGACTTTTGGTAAGTCTTGGGGGGGGGGGGGGCAGGAGGGTGGGTGGTTGTAGTTAATTAAATTTAAAGGGTTGGGATGGGGTTTTTTTTGGGGGAAATGAATACATACGTAACTAATGAGCGGATCAGGGTCCCCCAAGAACGGATGCAACAGATTTGGCTCCCCACGAATATGAATACCAAATGGGACGAATCCGTCCCTGCTGCATATCCCTAATGCATTATCAGGGCATAAGAAATGTGTGTCCAAACTGGGCACACGTTTTTTGAATGCGTGCACATCCACCTTTCCTGGCCGCTTGATGCAAGAGGCAAATGAGCTGCCGTACTAAAAGGGACACGCAATGGGTAATTTGTGCATCCCTAGCGCTCTGCATTGGGCGCCCAGAAGACGTGGCTGTGGGTCTAGAACAGCCTGACTACAGCTCCCTCCCCACCACTGGCGGGGCTGTTCCTGATTGGTCCTTTTCACTGTCATATGTCAGTGAATGGACCAATCGGCATATAGTGGAGTGAATATCAAGTGCCCAACACTTAATATTAATGTATTCACTCCTCCACTCACTGCCAGCAGGGGTTCCAATTGGGCCAGACCTTGGAGATTCTGCTTTCTGTGATTCTCCCTATGAGGAACCACAGAAAGCAGGATTTTTTTTTTTGTTAAGCCCTTGAGCAGGACATAATTCTGTTTTCTGTGGCTCCTCCTATTTAGTATCACTAGGATAAATTAGCTACAGGAAAAGGAATTCCTTTCACTTCCTCAATATGCAGGTGTTGTACAATGTTAAAGGGCTCTTACAATTTGGTAGCTAAGTATGCTGGCTCATGCCATAATTGTTTCATTCTTTCACACTCTGGGATACAAAAGCTCTTGCAGGCCAATGCAATATAGTGCGCTCGGCTTTACGTGTACTTGGATGCGCATTTTGGACGCGCGTCCAAAACCCCTCATGCAACAAGGGGAATAGTGCGTCCAAAATGTGCGTCCAAACCAGCATGTAGCTAATAGCGGTCATCGCATGTAAATTCATGTTGATGTGGCTATTAGTTATTACCCCAGATGCAAAATATTGCCGTGCGGCCATGGCGCCCATTTTAACATTGCAAATTTAATGCTTGCCCGGAGCAGGCGTTAAAGCATGGGCACTCAAGGGCTGAGGGAAAAAACCCCCCAAAAATCCTGCTTTCTGCGACAGAAAGCAGGATTTTTGGGGGGTTTTTTCCCTCAGCCCTTGAGTGCCCATGCTTTAACGCCTGCTCCGGCAAGCATTAAATTTGCAATGTTAAAATGGGCGCCATGGCCGCACGGCAATATTTGCATCTGGGGTAATAACTATAGCCACATCAACATGAATTTACATGCGATGACCGCTATTAGCTACATGCTGGTTTGGACGCACATTTTGGACGCACTATTCCCCTTGTTGCATGAGGGGTTTTGGACGCGCGTCCAAAATGCGCATCCAAGTACACGTAAAGCCGAGCGCACTATATTGCATTGGCCTGCAAGAGCTTTTGTATCCCAGAGTGTGAAAGAATGAAACAATTATGGCATGAGCCAGCATACTTAGCTACCAAAATTGTAAAGAGCCCTTTAACATTGTACAACACCTGCATATTGAGGAAGTGAAAGGAATTCCTTTTCCTGTAGCTAATTTTGGTTGCAGCTGGGGGCCTGATGGCTAAGTGAGTGTAATCAATAGCACCTAAGACAGAAGGAAAATTAGCAAGGTTATCCTCCTCTTCAAAGAATCCAGGGGAAGCTTCTTAGATTAAATTCTCTGAATCTGAATCCAGTTTCTTCAAACAGTGGGGGTTTTTTTCCCACTCTCACATGCTCACTGCTAGAGACCAGTTTCCAGCACCATTTCAAGAACTTGAATTAAAAGTGAAGAAGAATATCATTTAAGAATCTGTCAGTGGATTCCTGTAAGAGGAAGGTTACTGCATCACAGCACTGAAGCAGGCATTGTATCAAAATGTGGCCCAGTAGGTGGAAACACTGTCACTAAGTGCTGACTGTTAATGTTACCATGCTGGGAAGTATTCTATTTTTCTGAAATAATTTGCACTCAAAAGGCTATTAATATTTTGCATTAAATTTTATGATATCTCTGTGGAGGGATTTAATTGAATACTTGCACTTAATTGCTTTCTGCATTGTAAGCATATTTAAATTTTAAAAACAGGAATTATGTTTATAACAATAAGGGCTGATCCTTTTCTGTGATTTCCCTTGCAATATATGATAGTCCCTAATTCACTTTTTTAAATCAGGTATTGGAATTATGATACTATTTCTGTCTTTTTATTAGATGGCTTTTGCTTCTCCATTCTTATTAACTTGCTACAATATATGAATGTGTGATCCAAAAACCATTGGTAATACCAAATTAGTTTCACAGCTACCAGAGAAAAGATAAATCCTTCTTCCCAGGTGCTTCTTTCTTTGACTAATCCAAGGAGTGTTGACTATTAGTTATTTAATTCCAATGGAAATCTTAAAGTGAATGGATATAATACAAAGAAATGTAATTGGATTCATTTCCTGTCCATCAAAATAAGAGGTGCACAGAATTGTTCTGCTAATTTATAAACCGTGATGATATTTCTGCACTGGTCAGTAAGAAAGCATGGGTTGCTTGCTCCTTCTGTACAGGGTAGTTAGAAAGCACGTATAGCCTGCTTGTTCTTAGCGGAAGGGGCTGCTAAAATGTATTGATTTGAAACAAATGAGGAATCCAATCTGAAAATACCTACATTCGGTTTAGTTTGCTTCAAAGAAAATGAATAATGGGGTGCCTCTGAAAAGCCCACATTTTTTTTATTTTCTTTTAGCAAATTGCACATACTATTTGCCAAGAAATGTAAACCCTCCCCCCCAGCTCACAGTGTCCCCACTCTGATGAAAGGGGCAGGAGTGGTCTCCACCCACTCCTGCCCCACTGGCTCCAGTTAAAAAATGACACTGATTTCAGGGCCATTTGGCATCAAGTGGGTTTACAGCTGTATTGCTTTATAGCCATAAGACAACTGAGACTGGCACCATTTTTTAACTGGAGCCAGTGGGGCAGGTGTGACTGGGGATCCGCTGTTGCCCCTTTCATCCTTGGAGAAACGGCAGAAGGGGTAAGGGTGCAGTGGGAATAGGGCATAGGGGGATTGTGGGAGAGCAAAGGGGCTTTTCTTTATTATTTTTTTTTTATTTAATGTTTATTTTGGTTCAGCAAATGAACCAAAATAAAAACAAAACAAAACAAAAAAAAAAACCACCCCATGAAATGAACTGAATCCCAACCCCCAAAAATGAAAAAGAAAACCAAACCAAAATGAAAATGTTTGCCCTGAACACGCAAGAGCCATTTCCAGTTTCTCTCACATGTGACACCACATATTCTATGGAACTAGCTTCTGGAAATGAATGTCTAGGTAATAACGGAGTCCAGCATGATTCCCAGGTATATTATAGAGCCTGATACCAATAACATATCCCTTGGAGACAAATCAGAATCTTAAAATGTTCCAGAATAAATCTAGAAAATGTAAAGATATGCACAAAGGCAACATTATCCCTGTGTAAGCAAGAAACACTTAGTATGAGTTTATCACCCTCTTGCTTCCTCTCAATCTCAGGTAAATCCTGTTGCTGTATCCTAGCATTGTACCTTGACAACCTGAAATGAGCGTCTTGCTTGTTTGGGCTAATGGGGTAATCTCTTTGCTTGTTTCCATGGTACAGATTAGGACATTTTCCTCTCTTTTCTTTTCTCTCTCCGATCTTGACCTCCTCCTAGCTTACCTCCTTTATTGCTTCCTCCAAATCTTTCTCTTTACCCGAATTTTAAGACTGATTACCTCATTTCAATATAAAGTAGTGTGGTTGCCAGGTTAGTTCACTGGAATTACAGAAATAAAGGTTAAAAAAAAAACAAAACCAAGATGATAACCTTTTAATTTATTAGACTGACTCAATACATTTCTTGACTAGTTTTTGGGAGCTATTACTCCCTTCCTCAGGTCAGAACAGAATCATCTCACTCCAGGTCATATGAGGAACTGGTAAGCCAGTATATGATCTTTCAGGATAAAGGAGTATTTGAGATAATACAGCACAATGAATCCACGGCACTTGATGCTAAAGTGCATAAATGAATATGCATTCTTATGCCAGTAGCATATTATATTATCTCATAATATTCTGTGGGAACCAAAGAACACATGAGTAATCAGCAGTAAAATCTATATAGACACAAAACAGATTTGTGAGTGTATGTGAGAAATTAAGGTGGAGAAAACGGTTGATTTAAGAATTACAGAAACTGTAAGTTAATGCAGTGATTCAAAATAATCACAGTGAGATAAATGGCTTGACTGATATAAGATGTGTCTGCAGGAAACAGTTGATCAGACAAGATAATGGTACAGAGTTTGAGAGTTAAACGTGCAGAGTTCTAGAAGCTGCGTGGTCCCGGAGAAAGATTGAGTTTCTACAGATTGTGAGACCTTTTAAATGAACAGATCTCAAAATGTTGGATTCGTGGACCCTTGAGCCGGCTGGGACAGATGATGACGCACTGTGGGAAGGCCCACAGTGGAAGTCAAAGCTGGGAGGCGGCACAGGGCAGGAGACCGGAGGGATCATCACCACTGGAAGCCCGAGGTCCCCCCCAGGAGGAGCCTGTGAGGACCCGAGCCGCTTGGATTTACGTGCGGTCTCCTGTGGGTCGGTGTCTGAAGAGGAGTTCCAGAGGATCGAGAAGAGTAGAGCTGAAGCCAGGAAGCCAACTGGAACTTCACCACTGGAAGCCTGCGGTCCCTCCCCCCCCCCCCGAGAGGAGCTCGTGAGGACCCGAGCCGCTTGGACTTAGGAGAGGCCTCCTGGATGAAAGCCGGAGACAAGAACCAGTGGACAGAAGCCTGAATAAGAAGCCAGTAGTAGTCAGAAGCCGAAGTCAGAAGCCAGTGGACGAGCCATAGTCAGAAGCCAGTAGTCGGAAGCCAAAGTCAGAAGCCAGTAGTCAAAAGCAGAAGTCAAAAGCCAGTAGTCGAAAGCCAAAGTCAGAAGCCAATAGTCGAAAGCCAAAGTCAGAAGCCAGTAGTCAAAGCAGAAGTCAAAAGCCAGTAGTCGAAAGCCAAAGTCAGAAGCCAATAGTCGAAAGCCAAAGTCAGAAGCCAGTAGTCAAAAGCAGAAGTCAAAAGCCAGTAGTCGAAAGCCAAAGTCAGAAGCCAATAGTCGAAAGCCAAAGTCAGAAGCCAGTAGTCCAGCGGTTCTCAACCGGTGTGTCGCGATGCACCGGCAGGTGTGTCGCGTGGCTCCCGGTTCCTCCCGCTGCTCGTTCTTCCCTGCTGCCGTTGCCGCCGGGCTATCAGCACGTTCAAGCCCAGCGGGAACGGCAGCGGTGCAAAAAAAAAAAAAAAAAGGCTGTGGCATCCGCGGCTGCCCTTTTCTTCTTCCTGCGCCTGCATTCCCCCCCCCCCCCCCCGGACCCGGAACAGGAAGTGGTGCGCAGGAAGAAGAAAGGCCGTGCCGCAAGAGAACCCACGCCTCGCGCGCCATCACGGCACACATGGGGAAGCGCTGCTGCGGCCGTATGGCCAACCGGTCTTCCTGTTCGGGGGAGGGGGGGAGCGGAAGCGTCGCGCACAGCTTCCGCTTTCTCCCCCAAAGCAGGAAGATCAGCTGCCTCTCCTGCTGCCACCGGCCTCCTGCTATCTTCGGGCGTCGGGCCGTATGGTCCGCCGATCTTCCTGCTTGGGGGGGGGGGAGGGAGGAAGCGGACATTGTGCGCTGCGCTTCCGCTACCCCCCCCCCCCCAACAGGAAGTTCGGACGCCCGAAGATAGCAGGAGTCCGGTGGCAGCAGGAGAGGCAGCTGATCTTCCTGCTCTGGGGGAGAAAGCGGAAGGGAAAGGAGAGAGCAGCATGAGCCTCCCGCGATCGATGGAATTCTTCCTTCTTGGCCTGCGGGGGCTGGAGGAGCAGCTACCGTTTGTGCTGGGGGGGGGGGAGAGGAAGTGAGTGACAGAAAGAGAGAGAAGCAGCCAGCCAGCCTGTGTGTAAGTGAGAGAATGTGTGTGATTGAGAGCCTGTGTGTAAGTGAGAGAATGTATTTGATCGAGAGTATGTGTGTGATTGAGAGAAACTAGTCAGAGAGCTGATGTATGTGTATATGTGAGAGACAATGAAAGTGACTGCTCAAGGAGATGACTGATGTGTATGTGAGAGTGTGAGACAGTCAGGGATGTGTGTGTGTGAGAGAGAGAGAGAAAAAGCATGGAAGTGAGAAATCTGGGTATGTGAGAAAGCATGGGAGTAAGAAGCCTGATTATGTGAGAGAGAGCATGGGAGTGGGAAGCCTGTGTGTGTGCATGTATATGAGAGAGACTGGTTGGTAAGGTGACAGTGTGACTGGTGTGTATGTGAATGTGAGAGAGAGAATGTGATTCAGGGAATGAGAAGCCTGTGCACGTGGAGAGCGAGCATGGAAATGAGAGAGAGACTGGGTGTGTGTGTGTGTAACAGAGAAAGTGATTATGGGAATGAGAAGCCTGTGCATGTGAAGAGAGTGAGCATGGGAGTGAGAACCTGGGTGTGTGTGAGACACAGCATGGGAGGGAGAAGCCTGTGTATGTAAGACAGAACATGGAAGTGGGAAGCCTGTGTGTGTGTGTATGCATGAGAGAGATCAGGTGACGGGTGTGTGTGAGAGAGAGAGAGAGAGAAAGTGATTATGGGAATGAGAAGCCTGTGCAGGTGAAGAGTGGGCATGGGAGTGAGAAACCTGTGTGTGTGTGAGACACAGCATGGGAGTGAGAAGCCTGTATATCTGAAAGAGAACATGAGAGTGGGAAGCCTATGTGTGTGTGTATATGCATGAGAGAGATCAGGTGACTGGTGTGTGTTTGCGTGTATGTGAGAGAGAGAAAGAAAGTGATTATGGGAATAAGAAGCCTGTACATGTGAAGAGTGAGCATGGGAGTGAGAAAGCTGGGAGTGTGTGAGATACAGCATGGGAGTGAGAAGCCTGTATATCTGAAAGAGAACATGGGAGTGGGAAGCCTGTGTGTGTATGCATGAGAGAGATCAGGTGACTGGTGTGTGTGTATGTGGGAGAGAAAGAAAGTGATTATGGGAATGAGAAGCCTGTGCATGTGGAGAGAACAAGCATGGGAGTGAGAGACTGGTGAGTGTATGTGAGAAAGAGAAAGTGATTATGAGAGTGAGAAGCCCATATATGTAAGTGGAACACGGGAGTGGGAAGCCTGTGTGTGTGTGTATGGCATGAGAGAAACTGTTCAGGAAGGTGGTGTGTTTGTCAAGACTGGGAGATGATTGGTGTGTGAGAGACAGAAACTGGTCATGGGGGCATGACTGGTATGGTGTGTGTGTGTGTGAGAGACATGGGCCCTAAGGAAGAGGACCATGAGTATAGAGCTTAGCCACTACTGCTGCTTCTGGTGTGTGCTACAGCCTGCATGGAAGAGGAGTAGGAAAGCTGCTGGAGGGGGTAAGTAAAGGTGGCTTTTTAAGTTTATTTTTCTTGATTGACTGCTATTTTAATTATTTAATATTATGTGATGTGTCTGCTTTTTTTGAAATATTTTATTGGTGTTTGGAGAATTTTTAATAGTTTTTATGAGTTTTTAATTGTTGGATGTTATTCTGTTCATAGTTGTTGTGAAACATTTATTCTGCTTATTAGTATAGTTTTACAATTATTTCTGTGTGGGGATCTATAGCTGCTTGCTAGTTCTGTTTTCCTAATAAGAGGTGTATTGGTTTTTAGGGCCTGATTTAATATTTGTAGTGTTGCCTTTTCATAGATAGGGTTGCTCCTGTTTGAGTGTATTCCATAATACAGGTGTAACTGTGTGTGGATTAGTTTATGTGCATTACTACAGATCCTAGGAGTATGTTAGGTCGGTTCTGTGTCTGTTACAGAGATATTTTACTAGCATGTAAGTGTTTTATCAGTCTTATTTGTTGCGTTTTCTCAAGAGGACATGCATTGGTGGTAAACTGCTGTCTTTTCATAAGTAGGGCTATTGAGCCTGAAAGTAGAAGGAGTTTGAGTTGCTGTTACTGAGATGACACCAGAACCAGAATATCTTTTTTGTAGAGCGAGTTGAACGGGGAATGTCATAATTCTGCTTTACATCCATTATTGTGGATCAGAGGGGTTCCCGTGGATGCAAACTGTACATTTACATCTATCCCTGTGACGATCATGGGTCAGTGTGTCACGCATGTGAGAACCATCTGTCAGGTGTGTCCCGACAGAAAAAAGGTTGAGAACCACTGCAGTAGTCAAAAGCAGAAGTCAAAAGCTAATAGTCGAAAGCCGAAGTCAGAAGCCAGTAGTCGGAAGCAGCAACTAGTAGCTCTCAACAGAGAGTGAACCTCATTGCAAGGCAAGGGAGAAGACCGACAAGCAAGTTTAAATACCGGCGGACGTCTGACGTCATCCTGGGGGCAGAGCCGTCCTTTCCCGCGCTGGCCCTTTTAAATGGTCGAGCCCCTGCACACGCGCCTAGGGGCGGGGCCTGCATCGATGTCGACGGCGTCTCCCTCGCTGAGGGAACGCCGCGAAGGAGGCCGCGGGCCCGACTAGGCCTTAGCCATGCTGCCGCTGCCGCCAGATGCCCCGGGGTAGGTGGGGGACTGGCCCGCGGACCTCCGCGGGTCGGGCACATAACACAAAAACTCATATGTTGCTCCTTTAAACAGTCCCACAACCCACAAGGACTGCAAGAGATTTATTTTGACCAGGTAGTTTCCTACTATTCATTTGAGTTTCCAACTCAATCAGGACCAGTATCAAACGGGAGAAGTACCATGAGCCTCCATCACAGCTACCTGAGGTTTTCCCCCTATTTTCATAATCCCCCACTAACCCAGCCATTGCAGTGACAATCCTTAGCCAGGGGCCAAAAATTGCAGCTCCTTCCGGAATCCAGCTAACGTGGACTATAAGTCTGGTCGCCGGGTGCCACCATGAGCAATGGCTGAGAATCTAGCCCTTCTCTCCTCCCCCACACAAAATCCTTTGAACACAGCCTGCCCTGGCCAGACCGGGAAGAGGAAGCCCCGCCCCAAAAATGGAAACCAGTGCAACACTGCCACTGCGCTGGCCTTAAAGACTGCAAAAGGTTTTCTCTCTTTTTTTTTTTTATATAGGGGGGGAGGGATAACAACAGCAGTTTCCTCCAGTTCCTTTGGGCTTCTAGTTCAATCAGAACTGGAACTTGGATCTGTTGCCATGAGCCTTTATTTGTAATGACTGGGGAGCTTTCCCTGGGGCCACTGTCGGACGCGGGTTAAATAGGCGCTAATCCACCCCCTGATGCAATAGGGGGATTAGCGCCTATTGAATGCGCGTCCGACACGGAGTGAATGAGATAGCGCTCATCACATGCAAATGCATGTGAACGAGGCTATTACTCATCCCTCCGCATGCAAAAAGATAAATGTGCATCTCAGACGCACAGTTATCGCTCAGACATTAACGCCTGCCTGGAGCAAGCGTTAATAGCCGAGCGCATTGAAAAGAAGTACAGAAAAAGCAGAAAAAACTGCTTTTCTGTACTTCTTTTTTAAAGTAAAATAAATAAATAAATAAAATAACTCGGCAGACCGCCAAGTTATGAAGACTGAAGCCGGTAAACTCGGTGTCAGTTTTCATAACCGGCCGTCTGCCAGTAATGAAAATGGCTGTCGATGGACTTGATGGCCTTTATTCACCTTAACCAACAATGTAATACCATATGATATGCATAACCCTGAATTCGGGAAACGCTTTTAAGATTCACAGAGTCCATCGCAAACTTAGAAGAGTTAAGTCACATACACAGTCAGAATCCACTCGTTTCAAGCCCCGTTCAGTGGATTCACCTCTATTCAGAGGTGGGGAAGGAGGTTATTTTCCAGGGCCCAAGGCGTTAAGTATGTCAATCACTGAATGCAGAGGGACACTTCATTGGTCTTGCCTTTGCACTTTCAAAATAACACGAATCTGATGCAGTAAACACTTTTTCTTTGATAAATTCACAATCCAGAAATAAATACTTGAATAGCAACTGTGTGATCCCTCCTTTCGGTTACTGGGGGTCCTCCTTATTCCTTTCTGAAACTTGGGATCTCCACCAACTATTCCAACTGTAATTTAGGGATTACCAGGACTCTTTACAATGGACACTCCCTCGTTCCTTGTAAATGGTCGTTATTAATGCTGCAGCTCCTGTTGGATCCTTTCCTTCACTTCCACTCCTCTGTTCCTCGGGTGTCAGATACCTCCTTGGTCAGGTACTGGAGAGGTATAGGCCATAAGTAAGCACCTTGCGGTTGAGACTTCTCCTGCTTCCTCTGGATACTGGAGCGGTGTTCTCACCTTCTCCACGTGGGCACCGACACTGTAAAGCTGAGCAAAATCAGATGGGAAAGAAACAAGTGCTCAAACACAAAAGCTGAAAGGAAGGGAGTGAAAAGCTTCCTTTCCACTGAAGCTCCAAGATAAAGAATCTTCTCGAACCTCAAAACATCAGCTTAGTCAGAAGGTCTCTTTAATCTCCACCAATCCATGTCCTACTGAATTGACCCTAAGATTTCTCCAGGAAAAAGGGAGCTGTCTTACAGAGACACAGGAAAGAACCACTGCAGCAACCTCTCGTGGGGTACTGAAGCATTCATGGGCTCTTCCTTTCTTCTTCTCCAAATGCACAAGCTTTCTACAAGGTCACACCTTCACAAGACTCCTAGTGGGTTCCTACATATTTATGCCCAAGTATAAAAAATGCCTCCAGTACTTCCTCACCATGAACAAAATGCACTTTTCATTGACTCCCACCTTTCTCCCCCCAATAATTAGTTTTGAAGGGTGGTGGTGGGATTACATGTTGAGTGCATTTTTTCCCTGATAAATGTTTACCTCCCATCTCATGCTTGTGCAGCCCTCTCCTTCCCTCCACCTCAACTAGTGTTGCGTCCGTTGGTCGCAGATGGCTGCAACCTTTGCGGCTCACCTCCTTTCTCCATGCAGCTCCGAGTCTGGGCAGAATGGCGGCCTCCGCTTCCACACGCCGACCCTCGTGGTGTGCCCGGGACAGCGTGGGCACTCCCGGCAGCCATCTTACATCCGGGGGTTACCTAAGGCACGCACGCGCCTGCCCCCTTCTTAAACGCGTCATGATGGGAACCTCGGGGGGCATCTCCACCACATGATGTCATCCACCTACTATACGTAAACAGCTGACTTCTTGGAAAACGAGTTAGCAAGGAATCTTGTCCTGCTGGTTCCGCCTCTCTGGGACTTCGCCTCACTGACTTCTGAGTGACCTAGGTACCCGCTCCTCAGGGGCCTTGCCGCACTCACAGCTATCCGCTCCTCGAAGAGCCATTCTCTGTCTCTCTCTATTTCAGTGATTGCCTGCATTGTTCTCAGATGACTCCGGCTGTTCCTGCTCCAGTCATCCTCGGTGCCTGTTCTCCATCTGCCTCTGCAGTACTGGTGTGAGTACACTACCTTCGTGGCACGGATTCTCGGGTTACCCCACTTGCGAGCCACTATCGGATCCTTCTTGTCTTGTGCAACTATACCAACGGCTGCTGGCCTACCCCGCGCTGTGGACCACTACCAGGATTGCCAGCACAAGCTAAGCCTAGAGAAGGTATTCACCGGACCACTCCGCACTGCGGATTACTACTGGACTGAACAGCTACAGTACTGACTATTCCTTCGGATATACATTGCTGTATAATAAAGTTATTTCCTCTGTTGTCCATCACTGCTGAGACCTTGCCTGTTGTGGTAAGGGCCCATAGGGCTCCTCCCTGTGGGCGGAGTCTTCACTCGCCACGACCCAAGGGCCCACAACTAGTTCAAGACACACCGAACATAACAACCAGCTGCAATCTTCCCTTTCCTCCTCCAGACATTTGCAGCCCCCTCACTCTCATCCCACCTCCTTTTCCTCCTTCTTCTGTCCCCCTACTTTCTCTCTCCCTGACTCTCACTCCTTTCTTCCCCACCCCTAGCTCTGCTGCTGCCAGGGTCATTGAAAGGGATGGATGAGGTGACTAGGGGGTGGATCAAGATGGTGGACTTGGACTAAATGCTCTCATTTATTTGCTTTTTGCCATGGTCAAAAGGAAAGGAAGGATCCAGGTTTTTCCTGCTGATCCTGGGTCTTCCTCAGGTCTAACTGATCGCTTCATCTGCCAGAAGCCCCAGGCACTTAGTTCCTCTGGAGGAGAGCCATTGGAAGGAGAGGTGAGGACGGGCAAGTCGCCAACCTCCCTGGTGTTTGAAATAACATTAAGCTGGAGGTGAGGAGGTCTCTGATTGGACCTTTCATGGAGATAGCTGGTGGAGTGTTGGAAAAGGTGCCAGCAGATGCCACTCTTGCGATGAGAATCCCAGATGGAGGAGAGAGGAAAAATGCTGCTGGGTCTAGTGGTATGCCAGGATCTTTGGCATCTCCCCTCCCGCCAGGAGATTTGGATGTTAGAGATGGAGGATGGATTAGACTTGAGGCAGCTTTACCTGAAAGTGTGTGACTTAACCCTTATTTTCCTTAGCAAAACCTGACGTAATTACTCTTGATGCTATTTGGCGGGGGAGGCAGCTGGGGGAACAGGCAATTTACTCAACTATCAGCACAGGTTTCCACAGCCTGCCTCAGGATCAGGAAATTCAACTGAACTAGGCTGTTTCCCCTTACTACTCATCATATAAAAAAAAATTCAAATTCCGAGATCACTTCAGTAACAGTAAAACAAAGTCACTCCATTACCAGACACTTGGCAAAATTAACATAAAACCTGCAAAAAAGACACTTAGGATCTGTAAAGCAAACCTGCCATACCAAAATAGCACTATGGAGTACCTCATGGTGCCCCCCCCCCCCCCCCCCCCCCCAAAACCTGCCACCCTAGGCGATCGCCTGGTTTGCCTAATGGATAAGTTGGTCCCTGCCAAGATGCCTCCTTCTCCTAACTACCCTCCTGGACCTCGATCAGGACTGAAGACACCACCACTGCTGCTGCCTCCTGGGCCTGGATCGGTCATCTTGACAGCTGAGACAATCCACTCGCTCCAGGCCAGCAGGCAAATTAATTTTTGAAACCCTGTTTATGTTTCTATTTACTGCTGGTAAGAAAAGCAAACTGTGCCAAAGTGCAGATCTTGCAATAAACAGGTAATATGTAATCTGAGTACCACAATGTGCTAAATTATAGCAATGAATATATAAACATATATATAGATAGCCAACATTAATCACTGTTTGCTAATGTGACTTGGTAGGTTAAAATCAGGTTCTATTGAATTCTGCTGAATTATACTGATGACAGTTTACAGTGAACAAATGGTCAATAGTTTTCATGCAGAGCAATAGTCCCCAGTTTTAAGTTACAGATAACTGTTGCTAGGCTACGGTATTTAAACCCTAAGAGGAAGGGATTGTAAAATGCAAGACTGTTAGGGGAGGGGGAGTGATTAATTTGATGGTGGCCAGCAGTCTTCTTACACTGGTATTGTGCTAATATCCGCCAGGTCTCTCGTGAAATAATGCTTAAATCAAAGAGTCTGATCAACTTGATTATGTGTGGATGATGTTTGGTTAGTACTGAAAAGCAGTAACTATCTGTAAAACAGACTTTAAATAGTTAGGTAATCTGTTACACTGTACCAATTCTTTATAAGGCTTGCCTTAGACATCATGTTGTATGTAAACCGATGTGATATGTCAAATCGAATGTAGGTATTGAAAAATAAACAAATAAATAAACAAACAAATGCCCCAAGGCCGATATTTAGCATCTGCCACTTAGCTGGATAAGTATCTATCCGGCTAAGTAGACAGCCAGATATCTTGGGGGCCAGCAATGGAGCAGAGTTACTTCTACAATTATCGTAACCAGATAAGTGCCGATATTCAGACTTATCCGGTTAAGTTAACCAAATAAGTTAGACCTGCTATATAGCAAGTCTAACTTAGCCGGATTTAACTTATCCAGCTAAGTGACAATATGCACGCAGATATTCAGCAGCATGGCCGTGCTGCTGAAGATCCCATTTCAGTTAGCCAGCAAACTTAAATAAATGTTTAGTTTTGAATATTAGGCCCATATATTTTTTGGCCCACCCAGTTTCTTCTTTTCTGGGCTTCTAGATCAATCCAAACCAATTCTCTACTGTAAAGTTAACAGATTTTTGGTGGACATATCTGGGGCTCTTGTCCCCATGATATGAGAAGTGAGTGCAGTGAGAGAGCAGTTTAACATATCCAGGGAAGTTTCCCTGAGGAAAAGGTTTACCAATCTGCTCTCAAATTCTGACATTTTTTGATACCATGAAACATTATTTAAATTCTCTTACCAAAAAAAAGTATTCACTCAGTTTAACTTATCTGGGATATGTCCTATATAGAAGGGAAACAGACACCAGAAAATAACAAATCCGATTCAACTTTTGCCAAAAAATTAATCCTTTGTATGTTGAGCACACATGCGCACAATAATGCTTTGAATTAGGTCCCAAGATTCTTTGTTAATTAGTTTAATAACATTTCTCATTCAAGCAATAAAACTGTTTTCTATAGTTTTGTGTCTCTGGCTTGATTTTCTGCTCTGCTTCTCTTTGTTTTTATCCTCTGTTCTACTTCTCTCTGCCTGGGTTTTTTTTTCTCTTTCTTTCTTGCAGGCATCGGGCAGCAGGAAGGCAGCAGTGGGAAAAGGTAACATCATGGTTCTTCGGGGAGGTAGGAGCAGTAGGGGGTTGAGAGGGAGGCAGCATCAGCAAAAGAACTCTCTTTAGGCTGGAGCAGGGGCCTGTAAGGAAATGTGAGGCCCCGCACCTTATTACTGCAACAGGTAGATCTCATCAACCCTCCCCACCTTACTCTCATCTCTCTCTCCCCTCCCCACCTCTTTCTGGCCCTTCTTCCACCCACCCGGAGTGCTCTCTCACTTCTCCCCTTTGTTTTCTCACTCTCTGCTTTCACCTCTCTCCCCCCCCCCCCCCTTCACATTTCCCTCTCTTGCATTCTCACCCTCTACCCCTGGCTTGCTCACCTCTCCCCCCCATTCACATTTCCCTCTCTTACATTCTCACCCCTCTACCCCTGGCTTGCTCACCTCTCCCCCTTCACATTTCTCTCTCTTGCATTCTCACCCCTCTACCCCTGGCTTGCTCACCTCTCCCCCCTTCACATTTCTCTCTCTTACATTCTCACCCCTCTACCCCTAGCTTGCTCACCTCTCCCCCCCCCCCTTCACATTTCCTCTCTTACATTCTCACCCTCTCCCCCTGGCTTGCTCACCTCCCCCCCCCCCTTCACATTTCTCTCTCTTGCATTCTCACCCCTCTACCCCTGGCTTGCTCACCTCTCCCCCCTTCACATTTCTCTCTCTTACATTCTCACCCCTCTACCCCTGGCTTGCTCACCTCTCCCCCCCTTCACATTTCCCTCTCTTACATTCTCACCCCTCTACCCCTGGCTTGCTCACCTCTCCCCCCCTTCACATTTCCCTCTCTTACATTCTCACCCCTCTACCCCTGGCTTGCTCACCTCTCCCCCCCTTCACATTTCCCTCTCTTGCATTCTCACCCCTCTACCCCTGGCTTGCTCACCTCTCCCCCCCCTTCACATTTCTCTCTCTTGCATTCTTACCTCTCTACCCCTGGCTTGCTCACCTCTCCCCCCCTTCACATTTCTCTCTTGCATTCTCACCCCTCTACCCCTGGCTTGCTCACCTCTCCCCCCTTCACATTTCCCTCTCTTACATTCTCACCCCTCTACCCCTGGCTTGCTCACCTCTCCCCCCCTTCACATTTCCATCTCTTGCATTCTCACCCCTCTACCCCTGGCTTGCTCACCTCTCCCCCCTTCACATTTCCATCTCTTGCATTCTCACCCCTCTACCCCTGGCTTGCTCACCTCTCCCCCCCTTCACATTTCCCTCTCTTACATTCTCACCCCTCTACCCCTGGCTTTCTCACCTCCCCCCCCCCCTTCACATTTCTCTCTCTTGCATTCTCACCCCTCTACCCCTGGCTTGCTCACCTCTCCCCACTTCATATTTCTCTCTCTTACATTCTCACCCCTCTACCCCTGGCTTGCTCACCTCTCCCCCCCTTCACATTTCCCTCTCTTACATTCTCACCCTTTCTACCCCTGGCTTGCTCACCTCTCCCCCCCTCACATTTCCCTCTCTTACATTCTCACCCTTCTACCCCTGGCTTGCTCACCTCTCCCCCCTTCACATTTCTCTCTCTTGCATTCTCACCCCTCTACCCCTGGCTTGCTCACCTCTCCCCCCTTCACATTTCTCTCTTGCATTCTCACCCCTCTACCCCTGGCTTGCTCACCTCTCCCCCTTCACACTTCTCTCTTGCATTCTCACCCCTCTACCCCTGGCTTGCTCACCTCTCCCCCTTCACACTTCTCTCTCTTACATTCTCACCCCTCTACCCCTGGCTTGCTCACCTCTCCCCCCTTGTTCTCTGTCTCCCCTACTGTCATCCTTTTCTTTTCTCTCTTCCCCTCCCTTGTGCTCTCTTCTCTCCTCCTTACCTTTTCCCCTTTCTCTATCTCCTTATCCATTCTCTCTTTTCTCTGTGGCCTTCCTTCTCTCAGTCGCTTCCCCCATTCATGCTCCTGTTTTCCCCTTACTTTTCCTCCACTCTGTCACCTCTCTCCTTCTTTCATGTTGTCTCCCCCTCTCTCCACCCCCATTTGCCTGACCCTCCCCTCCTTGCTCTCATTCCCTGATCTCACTCCACTCTTCCCCCCTCTCTCTACCTTTCCCCCTCTCTCCACCTTTACCTGCCTTGTCCCCCTCTTAAGTTCTCCCATGTTTATTTTTCCCTTTGCTTAAGGGGGCCATTGCTGCCTCTCTCTCCTAACTCCGCACAGGCCACCTTGGTTTCTTTTTCAGATCCTGACCAGGCCATGGGTTTCCTCCTCCCTCCCTTCTCCTTATCAGGTCCTAATCAGTCTGCTGCCTCCCAAAGCCTTGATCTACCTCTCTCTCCTCCCAAGCAGAGAGCAGCAGCAGCCCATTTCTGCTATGGGAACAGAATGCACTGGTTCCTTACTGGGTACAAGTATTCATTTTGCTAGTGTCCTCCCTGGTAGTACTTCTTTATCCTAATGCCGCTGCACCCTGTCCAAGCAAGGCTCGGCATTCCCCTTGCAAATCTGCAGCCAGCGGGGAGCGCAGGTACTTTTGTGCTTGCGTATGTTGTACCTGCTTTGTAGTAAGTGCAAAGTATGCAGGTTAAAATACACCTGAAGACTTTAAAAAAAAATGAAACGTCTGCATGTGCTTTCCTCTCCCTGGCTTTATAATGCCCACCAACCTTTTCCCTGCAGGTAACAGATTGCATGCTGGGAAACACCAAATGCATTTTTACCTGGACTGAGGGGGGGGCAGTCTTTTTTTTTTTTTTTTTTTAAAGCATTCTTACACAGGTAAATATATTTTTACCCACATAAAAGCCTTTGAAAATTGCCCTCCCTCTTTTAAAACACTTACAGATTAGAGAAAATGCAGTGGTTTACATAATGCAAAGTATTACGTATTTCAGCAAATATCTGTGTTGTCCGAGGATTTTTTTTTACCACCATAAGGTTTAGCAATCTTTTCTCTTGTCTCTTCTGAAACATTTTCCTGGTTTTCTTTCCATTTTACCTTTCTTTTTTTTTTGGACTGGCAGTTTCCCCTCCTGTTCTTTTCGACTTTCAGCTCAATCGGAACCAGAGCTGGGATCTGGTGCTATGGGCCTTCATTCACAACTACATTTCCCTATTATATATCACATATCTAAGTCTATCATTGCAGTGACAGGTCCTCGGCTGGAGGTCAGGCACTTGGGCTCCTTCCAGAATTCTGCAATTATGGGCCCTAAATCCCACTGGCAACAACCACGACTCCCTCCCTCCTGCGGGCTATGGCATGCTGTGTCTGTGTAGGATGGGCATAGGAACCAGCTCCGCCAGCACGGTGGGTGCTTGCAGGGTTGGTGCAAGGGTATTAGGTGCTCTAGGTGGATCATTTCTCTCTCTCTCTCTCTCAGCAAGACAAAAATGCTCCAATTATTAGCCATGGCCTATTAGATGTGCGAACTCAGTTTACCACGCTAGCCTGCATGGCTGACGCTGCTCCACCTCCTTCCGGATCCATGGCACTAGCTGATGCTTCTTCCGACTATGCCAGCCGTCGGTTATTTCCTGTCTTTCAACCCTGCAGAGCTGATACTGATCAGAACCGGTGGGAGCACTAGGCCACTGCCCCCAAACCTCTGGCATTTTAGGCAGCCACGTAATCTGCCTCATGCTTGAGCATGGCCAATACTGTGTCCAGTCCTCCTGTGGATTGTGAGCTAGGAGTTCCATACTACAAGGCTGTGGTGGGAAGAGAGGAAGGAAGTGTTTCTGTCTCTCTGTTACTGCTTCCATCTCCCCCTACAAGCTATTGGCTGGCTGTGGAATATCTGACCAGTGGGTTGCAGAGGGACCAGACAGCAGGACTGATAGGCTTCCTGGGGTGCAGTGGAGATGGAGAGGGCTGCTGATAGAGGAACTGGGAAAATGGAAAGAGGAACAGAGGAGCTATGAGGGGGTCTGGTCTGGGAGAGAAACTGAAAGAATGAATCCTGGCTGAGAGAGGAGGAGAGGAACTGTGAGGGGAAAAGGAACTGGCTGATAATAGTGCTGAGAGAGGGAACGGAGTGAACACAGGCTGTGAAGATGTGAGGGGTTGGAGAAGAACCAAAAGAAGGATCCTGGCTGGGAGATGAGGAACGGGGCTGGAGAGGGGCGGACAGTAGAACTGGATGGGAGGGAGAGGAGTAGACACAGGCTGTGAGGGTGAGAGGACCTGAGAGGAATGAAGGACGGACAGCGGCTGTAAGAAGGGGAAAGGATTTGGAGAAGGAATTATATGCTGGGAGAGAGACAAGGGACGTGATAAGAAGAGAAGCTGGGGTAAGGGGTTAGGCAGAGAGGAGAGAAGGTGAAGCCAGCCTGGGGGCATATACCAAGAGAAGGGTTGTCAGAATGGATCATGGTTAGATGAAGAGCTGAGATTAGGAGATGAGAGAAGATAGTATGTTGTGGAGAGAGCTGGTGCATAGAAAGCTATAAGCATGGAGGAAAAAATATGAAATGATAAAGAAATTAACTTAAGACCAAAAACCAAGAGCAGCAGAGACAGAGGATAGATTCAACAAAGATTGGAAAGTTGCTTATTTTAAATTCGGTGTTAATTTTGTGCTAGCTGGGATGGGGTCGGGGGGGGGGGGAGCTGATTGGTAGTTGTCCTTTTCTTCCAAACTGTAATTACTGGGGTAAGTAAGGTATTTTTCTGGAAGGGGAAGGAGATTGGTGGTGACATACAATGCCATGGACTGAAAATCTCTCTTAAAAAATTGCAACTCCTTGGTAGCTCCAGTATTCAGAGGGGCTGTGGTCAGGGCTTCAACTGAGAGGGGAATGGAGGAGAACACTCTTCTCCTTGTTCCCAAAACACTACCCTGTATATCCCAGAGAAGACAAGCGGTTATCTCTGGGGATTTCCAAGCTGAGCTTGGGAAGCACCACATGCAGCTGCGGCCCTGGAGCTGGAGAGAGATGCTCATTGCTGAGCTCATAGGGCTCATGATATGCAATTGGTTTTGACTCTGCAGACGTGGGACCTGCTCTGGCCTGCAATCTGTGAGTGCCAGGAGAAATGCTGCAGGGATAAAGAGGTAGGAGCAGTCCCAGAAAAAGAAAGAGATGTGTCTGATCTCAGGAAGGGCATATCTGAGCCTGTGGAGTAAGAGTAATCACACATTGAAGGCGAGCTAAGCCTGCTACTGAAGGAAACGCTTTCATGCTGAGGAGGGGAGCTGGCTATGGAGGGGTGAGGGGGAATCTGATAGGGTGTGGAGGGATTAGAAAGGGAACAGAGAAGGGCAAGTTCAAGGGGAAATGGGAGAAGAGCAAGCTACAGAGATATAGGATTGGAGGAGTAGCCTAGTGGTTATAGTAGTGTGCTACAAACCAGGGAGACCAGGGTTCAATTCTGCCACTTCTTGTGACCTTGGTAAAGTCACTTTACCCTCCATTGACTCAAATACAAACTTAGGAACTAAGCTGCAATGTGTTATTGCAGGATGATCCCACTATCATGGTGGTGGTGGGGTCACCAAACACCACAGGAAAAAAACACACTACATGCGGCCCCTTAAAGCAATGGTAGCCACAATCTCCCAGACTGCCATTGCCCTAAAGGGCTGCTGGCCCAAAATAAATAAAATGTGGCAGATGGGGAGGTTGAGTAGGGGGTCAGTGCTGATATTCATCACTTTTCAAAAAGATGTTTGCATTTTATTGCGGCTGACCACCTTCTCAGCCGGCCACAATAAAATATTTGCATAGGATTGCCTATGCATGACCTTCTTTGCATGTATCTGCATTATTCGTACATGCAAATAGCATGCAAAGGAGGGAATTATAATAGAGGAGGGAATCCAGGCAGGGAGATGTAAAATATTGTGTATATTGTGCAATATAAATGAAATAACGTGTGCTAGAGCCCTACCATGGCTTGATGCATCTCCCTGGTTTGGGAACATATGTTTTTCCATGTCAGCATTACTGCTCTGGACATCAAATACAGGCTTGTCAGTCCTACTTACGATCCTCTGTGTTTTGTTTTCTCTTTTTTTTTTGCTGGGGATGTTGTATTCTGTGTTGAGTTCAGCACCCGCAATCATTTTTCAAAAGTTGGTTCCTATGAGGATGTGGGATGTATATTTTGTGATGAATTATTAATTCTACCAATGCAGGGTACTGCATACTCTGAATGTGAAGAAATTAAGAATGCTATGATGCTATAACTTTCCCCTACCCAAAGCAAAGCCTTCTAGTTGGAGAACTGAATATGAAACGAATGGGAACAGTAATATCAACAAAAGATCCAGGGAAGACAAAAATCAGACAAAACTAACCATTCAATTGAATACATAACTGAAACACTAATCTTGTTGAAAAGCACCAGGCCCATCAGGCAAAGATCAGTTATTTTACCAATTCCCCTGCGGTGCCCTGCAATTTTCCTGACAATATTTATTTATTTATTTAGCACTTTTATATACCGACTTTCCAATAACAGAGTTACTGATCAATTCGGTTTACATTCTAAACAGAAACATTGACAAGTTAATGTCTTACAATGAACAGGTAGCAGGAACTTGGATACAGATATATGGGGTTAATAACATAACGTAATTAAGGGTCAAATATTGATAACCTCTGATGTAATCATCTGGAAGTTGATGGGAATGATACAGCCAGGCACTTGAGCCAGTTTTAGACTAGATCCTTGTGTGTCTTTTCATCTTTCTCATCTCTCCCCCCCTCTTCCACTTCTCTCGCTCATCTTACTTCCAATTTTGTTCTTCTCCAACTCTGGCTTTTTGCTTTCCAATACCTCACCATTCTCTCCATCTTTCAATTTACACCATTACACTAACCCTCTCAGTCTCCAACCTCCATTTCCCTGTCTCCTTCCCCTTCTCTACCCCCTCACTTACTTTCATTCTTAACCTCTTATTTGCCTTTCCCCACTCTCTGGCTTTCAGCTGCATCTAAGCCCTCTACCATCTGTCTCTGCCTTTCTGTGAACCACTGTCCTCCAATCTCTCTTTTTCAGCCTCTCCTCTCCTTCCCTGTCTTTGTTTCCCCTTCTCGGTTTTCCTTCCTCTTTCCCCTGGGGTCCTTTTCTAGACTCACTGATGCTCCCCCAGCGCACCCCCCCCCACCTGGCTTCACACATCCCCACCGTGCTTCTCCTCAGCTTTGCCCGGTGCTCTCTCTCCCCCTAGCTTCACTCATCCTCCCCCAGTGTTCTCTAGCCTCATTGATCCTAAGTGCTCCCCTCCTAGCCTCACTCATCCTTCCCCCCACTATTTCCCCATCTCTGCCTTACTCATTCTCCACAATTCTCCCCTACCACAGCCTCACTCATCCTCCTCCCCATGCTTCTCAAGCCTCAGTAATCCTTCCCAGTGCTCCCCCATCCCTGTGGAACACAGTTGAAATGTGTGCTCTGGGAGGGCCATCGAAGCAGCAGATGCACATGTACTCAGTGCCCCCCGTGGCGCTCCTGCCACTGTCTCCCTTCCTCTAGTCGCAGTGGCTGTGCTAACCTTTCAGAAACCCTGCAAATAGAGGTGATGGCAGGACCACTGCAGGCACACAGTGAGTGCATTTGCATGAGCTACATCAGCATCCCCGTGGCACACACTGTTGACCACACATCCTGGTGTCGCCAGGTTCCGACGGCATTTTTGGAGCCCGACTCTGAGGCGTGCGAATTCAGGGCACTGCCAAATAGAATCAGGGCATTGGCCCTTTGTGCCTGTGCCTAGCAACGCCACCTGGTGTGAGATACAAACACTGAAGGAAGATTTATCAGACCACAAACCTTCTAAAGGATGTTTCAGGCGAGACTAGCAAGGTTCTTAAAATGGGAAGTTGGATATTTTGCAAAGAAAGTTTTGTTATTTATAGTTTGTGCTGCCTCTTTAGTTATGCTTTGCATTTCTCAGGGGAGGAGAGGCTTTTTTTTAACCTTTTGAATGAAAATGTGAAAATCATAGGGCCACAGCATGCCGTGCTGTAATGGTCCCATTGTACTAATAGCAGTAAGGACATGGAAATTGAAATAACATGACTGGTTGTGGCTGAGCCTCTGTTTCAGTTTTATCTGTCTTCGTGCAACACTACTATTATGAGCCATTCCTATTTTATTTTACCAGCCCTGACAGCATCACTTTAAATTCTATCAAAATCTGGAAAACGTTCAAGGGAGGTAAAGCTGCCATCACTCAAAGCACACAAGAAAAGATACTTTGAACAGAGAGTCAGAGTCAATCACTTTGTAGAATTAGTTCCTGTTTTCAGATGCAATTTCCATCATTCTACACCAGAGTCAACCAGGGCTCATCTGGTAATATAGAAAATGTTCTCATTATGCATTGCTTACAGGTTTGCTGATGATGCAATCAATCAAGTCAAGTGAACTCTTTTGAGTTGATGAAGTGGCTAACATTGAAACCAAGGTCAAGCTGTATATTGCGCTTTGCTTTCTTGACCTCACAGAGACAAAAGAAGACTCACATAGGTAGTAGAATGCGAACCTGGAGAGGTCAGTGGGTGGTGGTTGATTGAATCTAAAACCCCACCTTTTGCAATGCCTAGTGTCAATTCAAAGTCATGGACATAAATTCATCTATAGCAGCCAAATGGTTTCATAAAAACCTAGGACACTTGTGGTTTGGGAAAAGAGCTGTAAACAAAGAATAATACGCTTGACAAAATAGTGTTGAGGCCATGAAAAAGAACCTAGTCTGTGCCAGCCCGGTGGTTCCATGGCAGTGCTGTGCATTGACATGTGAAGGAACCTAGCTCTGATTCCTGACTCAGATCTCCTGCTTTCCAGGTCAGCCATAACTAAGGATGCTGCAGAAAAAGCACTTACAGATCCTAGCTGGGAGGGAGTCATAGCCATTGTACAATAGTGAAATCTACTGCAGTGACTGGGCTAACTGAGCCAGGAGGGGATATACTTTAAAATAAGGGAAAAATTGCTGAGAAGTTGTAACCAAAGACTCAAGCTGCTGGATGCCACCACTGGTTCTAATTTAGCTGAAAGCCCAGAAGAAGTAGGAGGCCCTCCCCACACACAATTAAAATGTAGAACAGATTTTACATGAAAAAGCACTTACAACAAGCTGTAAGTGCCAACACTGTGGTGCCAACCAGAAAACTCTGCAAAAAAGACCATTTGGAGCCCATATTCTATTGTATTTATTTATATATTGATTGATTATTTTAAACCGCTAAATCAGAAAACAAGCCTGGTCAAAGCAACGTACATCATTAAAACACAAAAATAAAAATAATATACGAAAACAAATAAAATAAAATATCACCATATATGAGAATAAAATATTAAAACAAAAGCATCAAGAATATCAACCTTCTTAAAATATAATTAAAATAACCAAGCTTTTATTTCTTTCTGAAAGTTAAATAATTTGTTCCATCTAACTTCCCGGGGGACTGAATTCCAAATTTCTGGCCCCTGGACTAAGAACATCCTCCTCCATGAGCCTCCTTGCATATCTCCTGCCTTGATGGAACTTGACATAAATATTTCAAAACAGCCAACAAACAGAACAACATCTAATAATCCAAAACTCGTATAATTTTTTGTTTTAATTTCTCAACACTAATAAAATATTTCAAAACAGCAGACACATCAAATAGCATCCAATAATTAAAACTAATGAGGATTTTAAAAAAATCCCCCGCTCTCCATGCCTGGGAACTTTTGATTTCCAGATGCCCTGAGATTGTCATGGATTAGGCAGCGGAAGAGGGGGGATTGTTGTGCAGAAACTATCTTCTCTCTCTTGCATATACACATGGTCAATTCATACTCTTTCCCTCACTCAGATATGTTGGATTACACACATAGCTCTCTCCCTCGCACAAACACCCACAGAAGCTCAATCAAATGCACATATCCTCTCTCCCTCTCACACATATGCTCAATCACACACACACACACATGCTTGCTCCTTCACTCACACATACTCATTACACACTTGTGGTCTTGGGTGTTAATGTGAATGCATTGATGTAATCCATTTTTTTGATCGGATGGGTAAAAGACTGAAAAAAATATAGACATAAACAAACAAACAAACATGATCTGTCGCTCACACACACACACACGCCCTCTGTCACTCATTCTCCTCTGGAAGCACAAGCAGCAGCAGCAGCAGCAGTTTCCTCCTTCATCCCTGTGGCTGATGGAAATCCTCCTCTTTCTTTGCGCGGTTGATGCTACTGTGCCTCCTGCTTCTTTCGGCCACATGGGCCATCACAAAGCGTGAGCCTATTCCTCCTCCCATTCCTTTCAGCACCAGGATGGCATCTTCTCTATCCCACCCATGCAGGATCACACGACACTGCTTCCCTCTTCCGGGGCTTCATGGGTGAAAAGAAGGGAGAAGCCATCATGACGCCGCACCCAAAATCTGTGGTGCAGCGCTGTAGCCAGGCAATTTGGCGCCTATGGTCCAGTGAAAAACTGCACCTTCACCCATTACAACAACACAACACGTCACCACGAGTTGGGAGACTCTGTTCAATGCCCATGGCCAGTGCAAGGGTATTAGAGACCCTAGGAAAACTTTACAGCCTTGCTCCTCCCACCTCATCACACCCTCCTCACACACAATTAAAAATTATGCATTTATAATACAGATTTTACATGAAAAAGAACATTCAAAGCACATCTAAGGTAAAAATATCACTTACAATATGTATATTATATTTACATGCACTGCTGTGGTGCCAACCAGAAACCCTGCAAAAAAGCAAGAGACGCTTGGAACCTATATGGTATTAGGCCTACTGTAATGCATCTTGTGCATGGGCAGGACCCTCAGAGAGCCACGAGAAAAAATAATTTCTATATAAAAACAGCACTAACTGCCAGCACTCAAACAGTAACAACCCTACCTATGAAAGTTAATCCTACAAATATTACATCCCCTATTAGGAAAACAGAACAATCCAAGCTGCTATAGATCCCTACATAGAAACTACACACTAATGGAATAACTCACTTCAGTCACACAGATAGATCCTCAAATACAGAATAAAGAGACCATACAGTATAAATAGAAATGTACAGACAAAAGCTGACCTGGAGACTGCAACGAGCCAAATTCTGTATGTGCTGCTACAATGTAAAAAACAAAACATTACCATTCCTCATAAAACAAAATAGTAAAATCATACCAATAAAAAAATAATTCAAAACAATTACAAGTACATTTTCAAAGGCCTGCATGTGTGCAAATACTGGCGGTTGTGCGTGTGGCTGGGCCCTGCGTGCGTCGTGCGCATTTTCTAAAATGCCTGGCCATGCGCTTAATCACTGCTACCTCTCGGGTCTCTCAGAAGGGGCGGGCCGGGACAAGCGCCATTCGACACAGTCCTGGGAAGCGCATGCTGGCAGGTAGGTACACCACATTAAGAAGGCTGAACCGCTTTGCACCTGCTCTCTTGTATGGGTGACCGAGAAGGGTAACATAGCACACGAGCATGCACTTTTTCCCTCCCATCTAAACTTGCTTCTGGGAATGCCTCCTTGCAGGCCACCTGCAGAAGCCCATGCGGACATTTGGCAGGGTAGAGGAAGGCAGCTTTTTGCCAAGTCATTTTAACCGGGTCAGTAAGTATTTGTCTGGGTAAATGGCTTTGAAAGTTGTCCCACACTCATGGAAAAATCAGCAATATTTAAGTTTGGAACAAACTGTATATCAGAAAAAAAAACAAAAAAAACCAAACTTGCACACTCAAATTGTTATATTAGGGGCCATCATACACCAGAGCCAGGCACTTAACTGACGGTGTGAGGAGCAGAGCAGTCATTGTCCAATTTGTTACATTTTCTTTAAAGTGCGTCGCGCTACATACTATATCAATATCCATGTAGACTCTCAAACATTCTTCACGTCATATAAAAATAAAATAGTACTGCTCATCAGACAAATAATGTTCCCTTCCGCCCTATTTGTGCCAAGGCACCAGCTCTCTCTAGACAAAAGGCCCATGATCTTCCGGGGAAGCTTTCAGCTTTTGCTCAACCTCAAGATTCAGTCAAAGAGCTTTCAGATATAGGTCAGACATGTAAGCTAGGTCTATAGATTGAGAACAGTCCTAGACATTTCATATCCGCTGCAAAGATCTGAAGGAAACAGTAGGAGCTACTTTCTAAAAGCCTAGATCAATGGACCTTCAGTTCTGTGTGCTGTGAAGCAACGAGCCTGTTGTCTGACTTCATCCATGTTCCTGTGAGATGATACACTGTCTAATAGATTCAGATCGAGTTGACTCATGCCCATATTACCAACAGTTAAATCTGCATTCCTTTTTTTGCATTGGTTCGGCAACAAATTAACAGGAGTTCTTTATTCACGTCCTCCTAGGTAAAAACACTTGTTCGCAAGTCAAACTTCATTTGGGTATGTGTAAAACAAAAAACTATATAGGTTTATTGTACATTGTCAACTCTCAACATCCTTGCGAAAACATCAGTAATCTGGAGAGGATCAGACTTTTCAGCTTTTATTACCTGGGACAATTGCCAGAGTTTTTCTACAACACCGGAAGGCTCAGAGCCTGGGTGATATGTCCCCTTCATGCGGGACCCACAGATTACGGGCACTGTTCTCGCAGGGCAATCAGATGGGCCATCGGCTGCTTATCAAGATAATATTTCAGGATCCCCTTGATGAATCAGCCAGACTTACTGACCTGCAGTAACCTCAGGTTTTAGATTCCACACTTCCACAGCTGGGCTCGTGTTTTCTTCAGTCTGTGCTGGGACTTACAGTGCTATGTAGGGTTTGGCCCAGTCACTGGGGTGCTTTGCTAGTTAAGGTGAGTTGAATGAAGCAGGGATTTGCCTATGATCAACACTGCTACAAAGGTACGGCCTTCTTCTATGCTTGGGCAATTTTACTTCTAAGTGGTCTGCCCTCAAAGTCTGTGGGGGTCAGGTTAGTTCTACCTTGCTACCAGAGGCTCCACGCCTGCTTTCTGTCACTATGCCGTAGTGCACACACTTAAGGGGGTAATTTTCAAAAGCATTTCCACTGGCAAAATGCGATTTTACATGCGTAAATGGGCTTTTTTGAAAATTATCCCAGGGGGTGTAAGTGGAGAAAGTGCACACAGAAGCATTTTTTTTTTTTTGCAAAGACTTTTCTGCATGCTGCAAAGAAGCATTCCCGGGGACAGAGTTCATTTACTATGTACTTTTGATTTCAAAAGTTACTTGCGGAAATGTTCATGTGCACATTTCTGACTGCTCCGTAGCCGGCGTGAATATGTGCGCCAATGCCCATGCACAGTCCTGCTCATTTTCAGAGTGGACTTACGCGGCTAAGTCCATGTGTGCCTTGTACATGCCCTAAGCCCGCTGTTATAAAATTGGGCTTTTTAATATTCTTCAATTGAATTGTAATGCCAGAGGGCACCAAGTTTATGCTGGCTTGAACATTTGGCTCCATGTTCTGGGGTTTCCTCATAGGTCCAAGAACATTAATGCATGGCAACATCTGAATGTTATTATGAGGGAGTTTTAGTGAAAGGAAGAGGCAGGTGTCTTATTCCATCGGTTACAGGGGATTGGAATTGCGGGAGGCATATAAAAAGAGGATCTCTCCTTCTTAAAAGGAAGAGTTGGCAACTATTTCTGACCATAGAGCCATCTGCTTATCCTAAACCCTAAATGACTAGATATTGTCATTACATAAGTTGCCAAAATGGTGACTGAATAGTAAGGAGAGTTTCCATACTAAATGTAAATAGACATTTATTTTATCAAAAATACTAATGAAAAATGTCTGGCATTCCTCAGGTACTCTGGTCTATAACAGCCTGTGTGTTTGTGTATCCTGCATGAGTGTGTGCGCCTGTGCGGGCTTGTGGGTGTTGTGTGGATGCCTCTGCCTGTCAGTGTGGGTACCTGTGCCTATGTGTGTCTGCATATGCCGTTTGTGTGTGTCTATGTATGTGTGGGTGCACCTGTGCTACCTGTGCAGGTACCTATGGGGCAGATTTTCAAGGATTTATGCGCGTACATTTCAAAAGTCCAGGTGGCACGCATAAGCCCCGGAGCTTGGCCAGAGGCCCTCCGCATGGCCGCTGGGCCTGGGATGGTGCGCCGGCAGTTGGCCGGCGTGCGCAACTTACTTCAGCGCCAGGGCTGAGGTAAGTTTTGGAACCAAACAAAAAGGAAAGGTAGGGGGGAAGGGCGGGGAGGTAGGGGAAGGGAAGGTGGGGTGAGGGGGTAAGGAAATTCCCTCCCAGGCCGCTCCCGATTTCGGAGCGGCCTGGGAGGGAACAGGGGAAGGCAAGCGCGGCTCGGATAGAGCTCGGCGCGCGCAAGGTGCACAATTGTGCACTCCTTTGCGCGCGCCGATCCTGGGATTTATAACATGCACGCGCCTGTGTGCGCATGTTATAAAATCGGGTGTACATGTGCGCGCACCGGGTAGCACAAACACATGTTAGGCCGCGCGCGTATGTTTTAAAATCCGGCCTATGTGTGTGTGCATTTGCATATGCGAGCCAGTGTGTGTATGTGAGCGAGCCTATGAACACTTCTGCACATTTGTTGTACACTTGTGTGCATATGTGTAAACTTGGGCAAGCTTGTGTGCACCTATGTGTGTGTGCCTAGGCCTGCTGTCCCTGTGTATGGAGGCACGGGCCAAGGCATCACAGTAGAGAGCATATTATCGAACATTATCCAGCGTTGCTCAAGTTGTCTGGTCATAATCATCTCTGTGTGGGTTCCTATGTTTGTGTGCCTATGCCTGCTTGCCCTTATGTGTGAGAGTGTGACAGACAGGGCTTCATAGACAGAGCATATTAGCAATAGCAAACATTTCTCAGCGTTGCTTAGATTGTCTGGTCAATAACAGCTTCTGTGTGTGTTCGCCTGTGCATGTTGCCTCTGCCTTTGTGTGTATGTGTGTGTGTGGGGGGGGGGGGGGGGTGCTTGTGAGTGTGTCTCTGCATGTGTGTGGTATCTTTTTGTGCTTGTGTGTCGTTGCATATGTGTGGTTTAGGGGAGCCTATGTGTGTGTGTGTGTGTATCTGCCTGTGCCTGTATGTGTCTGGCTGCACGTATGTATGGGTACATGTGTGTGCATGCAACAATGCTTTGTAGACAGAGCAGATTGTCTTTGCACAGTGCACCCTCTACTGTTCTGGCATCACCTGGTGGCCACAGACAGACATGACAGTGTGACAAACCAACCGACACAAGCCATTTCTATATATAGACAGGATCGCTCTCATAATCAGTGACTATTGGCAATCATTTAGCAAGGATCTTCTAATCAACAGGAGAATCCTAAGCTTCACTATTTTGGATCTTGGCCTCCTCCCATCCCTGAAAGTACTGACTGATAACCTGCCTACGGCTATCCTCACCGTTGTAGAATAGTGAGTCATGTGGGGTTGATGTTGTTGCTGCCCATTTTTACTGCTTTTCCCCCTTTAATTCCCCCTACTTCAGGTCATTCACCAGTGAAAAACAAACGTTGTGGCAATATAACACATTTTATAAACCTTTGTGTTGAAAATGTTCACCTTCCTCCAAAATACACTGCTGCCTCCTTTGATATCCCCTCCCTTTGGAGAACTATGGACCTAGACCAACCTTAAACTTCATTATTTGTGCCAAAGTGCCAAATGTGTATAAAGAAGGCCCATGAACCGCTGGAGAAGCTTTCATTTTTTTCCCCAATGTCGAGTTTCAATCAGAGAATTTTTCAAATAAAAGGTCAGACATGCAAACTGAGTTTATAGATTCAGAACAGTCCCGGACATTCATATCCCCTACAAAGATCTGATGGAAACAGTTGGAGCTACTTCTAAAAGCCTAGATCAATGGACCTTCAGTTCTGTGTGCTGTGAAGCAATGAGCCCGTTGTCTGACTTCATCCATGTCCTTGTGAGATGATACACTCTGCAACTGACATATTGCCTATCAAGTTGACCTGCAGCCAACAACTAAAACTGCATTTCTTTGTAATTTTTAATTCAATAAGATGAAAAGATATGTTTATTTGCATCTTCCCAAACACTCTACTTGTTCACTTCTTAAAGTGCCTCATGGATATGTGTAAAAGAAAAAAAATATTGTCAACTCTCATTATCCCAGGTCCTTAACACTACATGAAAGTTTCAAGATCTGGAGGATTAGACTGTTCAGGTTTTATTACCTGGAATAATGTTCAGGATAATTGCAAGAGTGTTAAGGATGAGCAGTCATTTGATAAAATGGGCAATCCAAAACAAAACAGGGCATTTTTGTTTTGTTGAAATCTAAATGAAAAATCAGTGCCTCTGAAAATGAATTGTTGTTTTCGTTAGTTTTCAATTCTATTCAAGTCTATGAGGTGAATGAAACTGCAGGGTTCGTTTTCCTCCTCAAGGCAAGTCAGGGAATCTGTTGTGGCACTGTTGCTGCAGGAGTGTGGTGGACACTACCTCCAGGGTGGTACAGGATGGCTTGACGAGACTAGGATTGCCAACTTTCCACTGTGAAAAATTCCAAACACTTGGATGCACTAAGTAAAATTTCTGCCAATGGTGTTGTTCCACTTCCGTATGACTATTACTGTCAGGTCGATCCAGTAAGGGCCGCGGTAAAAACAGTGAGGTAGTGTCAGGCGCGCCCTTCCTCCCCGCGCGCACAGTTCTCTTCACTAACTCCCCGATACTCTCCTCTAATCGCATGCAAATGCATGCCGCGGCTGTGAAGCGTTAGGGAAGGGTTATGCCCGCGCAACCCATTTTACTGTATAGGCGCTGTAACAGCGCCTATACAGTAACCTGGGTGCGCTGGTACCTGTCATTTCAAATGACATTTGAAATGACAGGCACCAGGAAGTGTAAAAAAGTTTAAAAAGTGTAAAAAACAAAAAACCTGTGTGTTATATAAAAAAATAAAACAATTTTAAATACCTGTCGGAGGGCCGTGGGTCCCGGGGCGGCGGGCAGCCATCAGCGGCATCCGGTAGTCCCTTCTCCCTTCCTCCCTCCCTCCCCTGCCTGGATGAGCGCCAAAATCGCACGGGCGGGTCGGCAGCGGGGGGGGGGGGCGGCAGCGGGGGGGGCGGCAGCAGGATCCGGGAGCGGCGGGTAGGCGGCAGCGGGGGTCCGGGGGGGCAGCGGCAGCGGGGTCGGGGGGTGGCAGCGAGATCCGGGGAGCCAGCAGCGGCAGCATGTTCGGTCGGGTAGGCAGCTAGGTGGCAAAGTAAAGATGGCCGCCTGCATGGGAAAATCGTGCAATTGGCCGCTGAAGACGTGACGTCACACCCCGTGACGCCAAACGTCGTGACGTCACGTCTTCAGCGGCCAATTGCACGATTTTCCCGTGCAGGCGGCCATCTTTACTTTGCCACCTAGCTGCCTACCCGATCGAACATGCTGCTGCTGCTGGCTCCCCGGATCTCGCTGCCACCCCCGGACCCCGCTGCCGCTGCCCCCCCCGGACCCCGCTGCCGCCTACCCGCCGCTCCCGGATCCTGCTGCCGCCCCCCCGCGCGATTTTGGCGCTCATCCAGGCAGGGGAGGGAGGGAGGAGGGAGAAGGGACTACCGGATGCCGCTGATGGCTGCCCGCCGCCCACCGGGACCCACGGCCCTCCGACAGGTAATTTAAAATTGTTTTATTTTTTTATATAACACACAGGTTTTTTGTTTTTTACACTTTTTAAACTTACCATAGCAGGCCCGAGCCTTGCTACTTTTTCGTTTGTTTTTTTTTTGCCTGGTCCCGTCCGGTCTCCTGCAGCACCGTCCGGTCCGGACGGGGCTGCAGGAGACCGGACGGGACCAGGGCGGGTAAGCAATGTTTTTACCCTACACTACACTAACTCCTACTAGGGGGAGGCGGTAAACTAGCAGGTTAAGGCCGCGGCAGAACAGCGGGTTACGGAGGAGATAATATCAGCGCCCGTTACAGTATTGCAGGGGAATAGCTAATTCCTTCATTATACAGCTTTTTCGTTCATTTACATGCCGGGTGCGGAAGGGTTATGCAGTCTGTTTTCAGAAGCGATACGGACGCGTGAAACTGGAGACTGTATCGCCGAATTGCTTGCGCGCCCGAATTGTGCGCTACGAGCACGTTACAGACGGGCAATCCTCGAGCGGACGATACTGGATCGACCTGTGTGAAGGGTTGCCACTGGGACCCCTACTAAGGAGTGTGGCCTAGTATCTAGGTCATTGCAGTATATCAGGGGTGGTCAACCTTTCACACATCGAGAGCCACAAAACCAGAATTCACAGAGATAAGGAGCTGCTATTATGTTTACCGGGGGAGGTGGGGGATGTCCCCACAGCTGAAAGAAAAGGCCAAGCTTCTCTCTCCCCCTACCGGCCAAAAGATTGACAGATACACACACTCACCCCCCCCCCCCCCTACCCCCAGACACAAAGTCAAATACACCAAGGAGTCGTACACACCTCCTTCTCAGAGACAGACTCACATATGCACAACCTCTCAGATCAAAAACTCATATACACATATCCTCAAAGACACAAAGACTCACACACCACATTCTGCTGTAATGCTTCTGCTCATGTGCTCACTCAGTGAGTACCCCTCTGCCTTAGCAATGCTGTGTTATTTTTGCAAAGTTCTTGCTTGCTGTCAGTCCTTCCACAGCCTACAACAGCCCCCTTCCTTTCTCATCCTCTCTCAGTATCCCTACTCTCCAGGAGACTCACTGGTTTCATAGCCAATGTATGCAACTTGCAAGATGCCGGTTGGCCACCCCTCACACATGCAGAACACAGACACTCATCAAATTCAGAATAAAGAGACATAACTATAAACAGAAATGTGTAAACAAAAAACTGAAACTAAAACCACAACAAGCCAGACTTGTTATACAATGCACAATAACAGAAAAACAGAAATCTGTCTATTCTTCATAAGCAATAAACAACAAAATCAAGAAATATAAAACGCCTTCAGGAGATGCTTTATTATTAATTAATCATTCACAAGGGCCAGGGCTACGCTCTCCCAAGGTGGTGAAGGCTTCTCCTCCTCCTATGATATTTTCTCAGTGGTGGGAGAACAAAACAAAAAAGCTCATAAGGAAGTGTTGTGAGTGCAGGGAAGGCTGATCCCAGCCCACACACTAAAACCATCCCCAGAGATGCCAAGGGTGGTGCATCCCAATGAGTGAGATTTTTAGGCGTTGTCTAGGGTATAAAATCTGGGACTTTCTTGGACCCTCTGCGAGTTGCTCTCTGTACCATGGGAGGCAGACAGCGTTTTCCCTATCCATAAGACAGTAAACATAGACTGCTATGCTCCACAATTTGGCAAATATATCTCTGATCACCCAGCTCTCCTCGCTCTCTGATTGTGTGTGGCTCCATGCGCTGCTATGGTCTCCTCTTTCTCTCCCTATGCGCTTTTCTGTGTGGTTTCTGATCAGGAACCGTGCAAGGTATTAGGCATCCTAGGTGAAACTTACAGCCTTTATTATAACAGATTTTACATGAAGGAGGACATTCAAAGTACCCTCTTCTGAGGTAAAAATATCACTTAAAATAAAATGTACTGAATATTGTTTTGACATATACAGCTGTGGTGCCAACCAGAAAACTCAGCAAAAAATAAAAATAAAGACACTTGGAAACCATAGCTATGAAGCCATGAGGGCTTGGCCCTCAGAAACCCATGAGTAAACAATTCCAAATACAATATAAAAAACCTCTCATAGCAAAACACCAGCACTCACACTCAAACCCTACCTATGAAAAGGCAACACTGCACATATGACAGCAGTCCTTAAAACACCAATATATCTCCTATCAGGAAAACAAAACAAACCAGGATGCTATAGATCTTTATACAGAAACTACAGGCTAACAGAAGACAGACAGCTAGAGCACAAACAGACCCTCATCAGATATAGAATAAAGAGTCCATAAAGCAAAACTTGAAACATGTAGACAAAAACTGAACTGGAAACAAAAAGCCTAACCCTGTAGCAGAGTAAACACAGAAAAACAAACATCTCCATTTCTCATAAAACATCAAATAAAATAAAGAAGTATAAAACATCAATCATAATTATAAAACCAGATAAATATTTCAAACCAGCAGACACATTAAACACCCAATATTAAAACTAATAAAGCTTTTAAAAATCTCCCACTCTCCATATCTAGTATCTTGATTTCCACACACCCTGAGATTGTCGTAGATTAGTATGGGGGGAGGAAAGAGCACACAAACTTTTTTCTGTCATACAAGCATATGGTCACTCACACCCACCCACCCACTCATGCTCTCATATAAACACTCACACCCTTTCTCACATCCACCCACCCCCATGAAGTCACTTTCTTTCTCAGTCTCCCATGCACTTTCTTTCTCACACACTGTCCTCATGCTGTCAATCTCTTTCACACCCACCTACCCTTGCTGTCAAACTTTCTCACACACACACACACCCATGCACTCGCTCTCCATACACAAACTCAGTCCAGGCCCCATCTCTTCTTTGGTTTGCTGGCAGGACTGGGTCTGCCGACGGCTTCTGCGGGACCTTTGTCTTTCTTATGGCCTTCAGCCCTGCCGATGCCAGGCCTCTTTTCTTCTTAGGGTGCCAGAAGGATGGGGAGCACCAGTGGGTCTGCTGGACCTCTCCTTTGCTGAAATCCAGTGGGGCTGTCGGGCCTCTCGTCTTTGGGTCATCGGCAAGATGGAGGTTCACCGATGGCTCTCGGGGCCTCTCTCTTTCTTCTGGCTGACAGCAGGCCTCTTTTCTTCTTTGGGCCACCGACAGGACAGGTTCTGCCGACGGCCCTGCGGGCTTCTTCTTTTCTTCGGTCCCATGGCGTTGTCAGCGCTAGCCCTCTGTTTTGTTTTTTTTGTTTTGCTGTGACGGCACTGAGGGGCCTCTCCTTTTTCTTTGGCTGATGGTGAGCAGCTGAATGCACCACCAGCCTGTTCCATTCGTGCCTGTTCTCGCCCTCGCTCCACCCTCTTCACCTTTGTGGCGACTCCCTTCAGTTCTGATGGACAGATGCTGCCGCGGCTTCTCCTCGCCATACTTCCTGGAATCCCTGGGCTGGTTTGACGCTGCGGATCCGCCATGTTCCTGATGATGTAAGGACGTGCGCTCCAGAGTTTGTACCGGCAAAGGCGCGAACCTCAGGGGCGTCCCCCCGTAGTGACGTCATCCGTTTCCACCTTAAAAGGTCTTTGTTTGCTACTTCGAATCGAGTTAGCAAGGGGAATTCTTTCTCCGTTGCTCTGCCTCCACCACCTTACCTAGGGGTACCTGCTCCTCGGGGGCCCCGCTCTCTCTTCTTGATTTCAGATTGCTAAGACGGGATCCGGTACTCGCTCCACGAGGGCCTACGTCCCTGAATACTCAGAAGACTCCTTACTACCTGGAAGCGATCGCAGACGTGAACACAGTGAGTTCTATTACAGACAGGAACTGATACTCGCGCCACGAGGGCCTATGTTCCTAATCTCCAAGACTCCCTTCTGTCTAAGACGTTATCGCAGGTACGGAGATCGTGAGTCATTATTGTAAATTTTATTTTATTTTTATTTAAAAACTCTTCTATACCGTCGTTAAGTTAGATAACCGTCACAACAGTTTACAGCAAGGCACAATAATGAAAATGTGAGTGGTATAGATTACAAATTAATCATGTGCCATCATAGTGTGGTAACAATTTATTTCAATAAATTATGTGTGTAAAATAAGCTTGTCTGTTGGGAGCATATTAATTTAATTGCAGATAGGAACCGGTACTCGCTCCATGAGGGCCTATGTTCCTAATCCCCAAAGACTCTCTTCTATTCCAGAAGCCATCTCATACACAGATATTGTGAGTTCTCATTCCAGACTGCATATAGGAACCAGCACTCGTCTACGGCTCCTGTTCCTGAATATACTGAAGACTCTCTGTTGCATAGAAGCCATTACAGATATCTACAATTGTGAGTGTACTATCATCTACTACTCGTTATGTATCCAGCATACCCTGTCTACTCACTACTTATAGTCTCTCTCTATAGCTCAGCAACCCAGAGACCGCAATTCCAGTATCGAAGGGACTTCAGCCCTGTTGGGCACATCAGCTCACTACTGCCACCTCTGGTGGTTTCTACTTCCTGTCTAATAAAGAATTATCCGTGTTTGTCTCCATACTCCAGCCTAGCCGTGGTCCCTCTCAGGATATCCTCCTGTCATCTGCCATCGGCCCAGGGATTCACAATTCACCTCAGTGTCATCCCTTACACTACTAGAACGGTATTATACAACTGCCACTCTGTGGAAGCCAATCTACTACAGATCATTAACTCCGTCTATGGAGTATTACAATTGTTAGCTCTTCCCCTTGGCAGGGAGATCCATTACAGATTGCTAACCCTCTGGCGGACTTATAGCAGATTGCCACTCTTAGTAGCAGGGATTGATAAGATTGTTAACTCCTCCCTCTCCAGGAGGAGATCCATAACAGACTGCTAACTCCTCCCTCTACTGGAGGAGCTCAATAACAGATTGCTAACTCCTCCCCTCTGGGGAGCAGATCTCCAACACAGCCAGAGCATGCCTGCAGCAGCAAAAAGACGCCAAGGGCACAGAAAGCAGAGGCAGTGCGGGAATGAAGTACCCTGCCACCCGCCAGTCCCGACGCAAAGCTCCCTCTTCAGCAGGGGAAGACCAGACAGCGCCTTCACCACCTCTGCCATCAACTGGGGAAACCCAACACAGCAGATAAAATTAATAAATCTCAGCGGACTAAAATCCAGACTATTTCTGGGCATTTTAGTCCTCCTTTTGGCTTCTGGACATGAAAGCTAAACTCTGTACAGTCCAGAAGAAATCCAGACAGCTGGCAACCCTAGATGAGTCTAGGGCTAGACTTGTGTGGTCCGGTGAGGCTGAAGCAAGGCAGTCTGTGCAGATTAGGCTGGAAGCTCAGGAACGGATTGGAGCTGAGTGGAATTAAGGGTGAACTCAGGCACAGACTGGAACACAGGACTCAGTCAGGACAGGACAGGGCAAGAACAACACAGATCATGAAACATAAATCCCAAAGAGGCCAGGCAGAGAGAGGCCTTGCAAAAAGAAGAGGCTAAGGAAGCCTCAAGGCTAGGCCTGAACAGAGCAGAAGGCCAGGAGGCCACAGGACAGAGAAAGGCAAAAAGCTGGAAGGCCACCAAGCAGACTAGGATCAGAGGGCCCAGGGACCTCAAGACAAAACAAGGCATGGCTGTAGACAGAAGGTCCACTGACTACAGGACAAAGCAAGGCAAAACTGGAATCAGAAGACCCAGAGGCCACAAGGAATGGCCTGGGAAGGCCGCAAGGCAGAAGTAGCTAGAGCCAGGAGCCCAAGGTAACTCAGTACCGAAGCTCTGAGACAGAGGCTAGTCAGGATTAAACAAGACTGGGGTCTGGGCGTGATGCAGCCAGGAAAGAGAGGTTTGGAAATCCGGGGGAGTGAGCTCATGGAGGTTCCCCTGGTGGCACGGAGGTTGTAGGACTGGCTGAGGCAAGATACCAGGAACAGTTTGGAGCCATGCTCACCATCTTATACACTCAGTACCATGCTCACATGCAGGCACAGCTGGCCAAAATGGAGAGAGCTAGCATCCACCCAATCTTCTCCGTTTCTGTTCTTCTCACTCACATGGGCATCCTGGGCTTCCTCTTTTCCCAGACTCCTTCCTCCCAGCAAGGAACAACTTCTCTCTTCTCCTCCTCCTCTTGGTCTTATCCCTGTGAGGGGAAAGACCCACTAAAAATCCTCAGCAAGGGTAGACATTTGCTTCCTTGGACTATTTTAAGGCTGACTCTCCCATTCTCCTACTCTGTCTCTCCCTGCATGGGGCAGCATCCATCCTCCCTAGATACTTACATTGCACTGACCTTACAACATGCTGCCATGTAAGTGAAAGGCAAAGCAGCTTGCAGGGGGCAGAATTTGACACCAGAATAAAAAGTAAGCAGCTACTGATTCAAGGAGCTTATCCTATGGTATGTCATCAGTAGCTTCAGAAGTAAATAGGAAGTTCCACGCAGAGCTAATGGGGCCCACATTCCGAAATGTATACACATCCGCACATAAATATGGATTAAAAAAAAAAATCCCTGTCAGGCTCTCCTCTCTTGCCCTGAACATTTGGTGTGGATAGGAATTAGACACAATTATTAGATGGGCTGGAGGGAATGTGGAACACAGTCACAAACAGGCAGACACAGTAATCTCATAAACACTTCTTCCCTTTATGGTAGCTATATGATGTTGACTTGTAACACAAAATCTCGAGTACAGAAATTATTTTAACCTCACAGTTAGGTCCCTACTGCCTTCCATGCCACACGATTGCCAGGGAAGCAGACAGTAGGTCTTCTTTAGGCAATGCACGCAATTACAGCCTTGAGCAGCTGGCCATTCTCCTTTGATTCATTATAGCAGGAAGCTCAGCAATCTCACGAGTAGGGCAGACTCAGGCTGAAGGAAGGAGTCATTAGCACAGCTTCAGTGGAATGTCCGAAACTCATAAACGTCAGCCATCTGATGGAAATAGACTGATTCCCACCTAGGGAAGAGTGGATTTTGTACTTTTATTGCTGTTCCGCAAAACGTAGGGGCCGTGAATTATTCAGGATGCCCCGGAGTAAGCCCAGTTCATTAAAATAAATCAGCTATTTGCTTACCTTTCCTCTTTCCCATAGATAGGCTTCCTGCACCCGCTGGGAACGTTGTGTTGTTGAGTTCTGTCACGGGACGTACATTTCATAATTAATACTTTGCTGTCATGACACAGAAACTACATAAATACCAGCAGCAGACTGCATTAAATATTGACTCCAACTCAATTGTATTTAATTTCGTCAAGCGTTCCATGCCAATAATGAAATGGCAGCAATGCGGGTTCCTCTGGTAGTAATGCTCATACAGAGGCTATGAATATTTCAGCAAAGTCAATACGCTTTTCCATTTAACGTTTTTGAATGGGAACTTTTGGAAAGAGTAGCTTTAAAGTGCATGTGCTTTAATCATGCCCAGGTGCATGGGAAGGAAAATTCCACCTTCCAGTTCTTCTCACTCACTCTCCTTATCCTCCTCCTTCCACCTTTGCCGCCACCACCACCACCACCATTTTGACTTCAATCTAGGCTCACTTGTCGAGCTCATCAAAGTCTTTTGTTTCCTGTTGGCGTTTATTTTTAAATAGATTTATTTTTGGATCTGTCCTCTTGGCGAGAGCATACAGAATACAGTACAGAGAAAGGGGACAGAAGGGAAGAAAATTGTACATAATCTGTATTTATACCGCTTCTTTCAGAAAGAGGAAATTAGTTGCAAAATAAACCAACAAATAAAACGGGATGGCTGGTTTTCTCGTGGCTGATTTCATTTCTGTTGGCTCGCCCGGTGCTTTTTCTTTCTCTGTTTTGATTCAGAAAGACAGCATCCCGTGAATAACAACTGCCGACCTTGAGAAATACACTTAGAGCCACCGCTGGGGTGCGCTGGATTGGGGGAGGCACCGGGAGACAGCGAGTTCCCTTTGGGCCACACAGAGACTCAGCCTCGGCTCCCAGGCGCTCTCTGTCCTGGCCCTAACCACTGCTCTGCATTCTCTCCAGGCCTCATGCTTGCTGCTTAGCCAATGGGAACTCGCCTTTCCCAAGGGAGAGGCGTGGCTACGAAGCGGAAGAAAGCGAACGCCTGGCAGCCATATTTAAAGTGGATCTTCAAAATGTGCTTTTCAACTAACTTCTGAGAGACAAAAGGAGTGAAAAATCGACTGCCTTACTTAGCTAGCGAGGTGGAAGATGCTTGTACCTCTCACTCAGATTGGTAAAAAAAAACAAAATAGAAAGAACGTGCATGGTGCTGCAGCTTTACAGCGTTTAACACCAAGGAGAAGCGCACATTTACAGAAGCAACAGCGTTAAAATCACTACCAGCTCCCTATACCCCCCTATAAGAGGCCTCTGAGGTTTGAGTTATGTCTTCAGGGCATCAGCATTTCAGAGTCTCCAGAACGAGCACTGGTAAACCTCCGATTGCGTTAAAGGACTGACAGTGGATACTCCTCTCCCAAATGGAGAGAGTTCGGCAATCCCTACTCTTACAATACTGGAATGCATACAGTGTGAGAATGGTAGAAAGCCATCCTATCATTTGTGCTGTTCTAGTACCGCCAAGAAAGCACTGGGAAATTCGCAGGGGACTTAGCACTCAGGGAGCCAGATGAAAAGCTGTGATACTTTGGAAAAAAAAAAAAAAAGTTGATTGCGGTGGTCCACACTTCATTAAAACTCCCAAAATGGTGGCATTGTAAAGCTTGTTGACATGTCACTCATTACACTCTGCCAGTGCGCTGCATCCTAATTCCCACCTCTCTCTCTCGCTCAACACTCTTTTATGGCTGTCATCAATTAGGGTAGCAAGTGCTGAATAATAACAGCATTAATTAAAAAGTGTGTCACTGCGCTAGAGCTGCTGCAATTAAACCGGAGGAAATAAAATTCTGCTTTGCGCTGTTGAAAGTTTCTCATTTTCCTAAATGACTGAGCACAACTGCAGATGAACCCTTTGGAAAAAGACCCATAACCATGGATATACAATTAATCCCCGTGTGTCAGTCGCGGGGAGGAGTGAATGGGCAATGGATATCCCTCTGAAGAGAGTTCCCATTTCTACCCATGTGGGATGAGAGGGAATTAGGAGGCGATTGACCAGTGAGCCACTGAGGATTTTCTTCTCAGATGTATGAGATCAGAGAAGATGGGACCAGTCCCCAAAATCATTATATATACGGATCACGGCTGCAAAATGAATAATTGATTTTAATAACCAAAGTCTGAGCTTGTCGCATCTGGTGGTTGGTTCAGGTTGGAAGTGCATGTTCCAGATTAAAAAATCCCAACAATTCCAATAAAACATACAACAGCTGCGGGGCAGAGAGGAAGTTTGGCAGGCTGCAGATCTGTCTCCTGGTGTTCTGTACGATGTTAGACGCTGTGGTTTTCAGAGAACAGGATCCTTGCAATAACATCTGAAGAAGGGACCTATATGGTCCCCAGAGCAAGTTTTTGGATTATTATTTACAGTGGCCCATTAAAAGGTACAGCCTGCAAAGAATCCACAAGATGGAAGAAAACCTTTTATGCGCCCATATCTCCTCCTCTGCAACCGTTAGCCATGAAATCACTCAGCTTTCAAGCAGGGAGGCTATAAAGTCCAGACTCACTACAATTTCCTCTTTTTCAACATTTTAACACCGTTTCATGATCCAGATTTAACAGAGAGCCCTAGTTTGGAGTGCTGACCTTGGGGAGAATGGCAGAGAGGCAACAACCTCAAATAGTTGTAGAACTAGTGCTAGCGAGCAGTGGCCCATGTCTTCATTACACTTATAAATTCAGCAGCAATATGACAAGTGTGGACTTCATTCCAAGCAGCTCTTTGGCATAGGGGCCCATGGGAAAGGTTATGGATTGCACAGGGCCCCATGACCTCCCAGGGCTCCTGCAGGGGTAGGAGGTGGGGGAAGGGTTTTCTCCACTCTCTGGGGGCCTCTTCTGCACACCAGTCACACTCCACTTCAGAGTATTTGTTCCAATAAGCCTTTACTGAGAGCTGGTGGCAGGGGAAAACACAAAGTCCAAACAAGTACACCAGCAACACAGTCCAAAAATACCCAAATACAGATATCAGTCTCTTCCGCATTTTACGCTCTCTCCCAAACAGGTAAGCTCTTGGGAAAGGTACCTTTCCTCGCTGGGCCCTCCCAGTACCTTCAGCGTAGCAGAAACGTCTTATGTTTCTCTCAGTTCTGTTCCTCGGTACATCCTCCAATTGAATGACTTGGACAGTCTTCAGCGCTGCGGATTTTCCCAGGCAGGCTGACTCTCTCTGACACCACCCAGTACACCCATCCAGCAGTTTCTGTGGAATCTCTCTCAGGAACACTTCTCTCCAGCTCATTATGTGGTCTCCCAGGAACCTCCCCTTCTGGAGAGGCTGAATTTCTCTCTCTCAGATACTATCCCTGTAGAGGGACAGACCAACCGCAAGGACAGACATCTGCTACCTCAGCCCGGTTCTGACACAGAATCTCTCCAAGTCCTCCTATTCTCCTGCATCATCACATGGGTGCAAGGGTCTTTACGCACTCTTACAACCCCTCTGAACGGGGAGTGGCACAAACGCACTGACCCACCTCACTACACTGACATCACTCCGAGGGGGCAATGTCTGGTGAGACCTTTTGGTCACAATCAGGCCGATGCAATACCATGCGCTGAGGCCAGGGCATGGCTCAACAGGCAATTAGACATGCGTCCATAACCCATGATGCAAAACGGGGGTTACCGCGTTCAAAATGCACGTCCAATCGAGCACATAGCTAATAGCGCTCATCACATGTAAATTCATGTTGATCAGGCTATTAACTATTCCCCCCCCCCATGCAAAAAAACAAAATGTGCACCTGATGCACACATTTTTACTCTAAAAAATTAATGCCTGCAACGGAGTAGGCGTTAATTCTTGAGGAGCCCCAAAAGTTTACAGAAAAGCAGAAAATACTGCTTTTCTGTAGTTCCTCTGACTTAATTTCGTGGCGATATTAAGTCGGAGGAACAGAAAAAGGAAAACCGTAAAAAAAAAAAAAAGTGTGCCAGCGTTCAGATTAGGAAAGGGGATGCTCAATTAACGAGCGTCCATTTTCCTAATCCATGGTTGTGCACAGGTTAGGAAAACGGACGCTCGTAAAATTGAGCATCCGGTTTCCCAACCTGCTGACAGCCACCTCTCCTGGGCGCCTGATGCTGAGGAGGCGCTAGGGACACAAAATTTTCCCTAACACCTCCTTTTTACTGCGGCAGCCCATTTAAACAATAAATCGGGTGCCCGGAAGAAGTGGTTCAGAGTGTGATAAGAAAGCCGACATTGCATTGGCCTGATCGCTGCCATAAAGGTAAAGGACATCCCTAGTAGTAAGAGGCAGATTTTGGCACTCATTTACACAAGTGAAAATAATAAATAGATGCATAAGAATTTTAATTATCTAAGCAAGTTTTTAAAGTTAAATAATACTTTAAATATCTTAAAATTTGAAGACACTAACTAAAACATTTTAAATTGAAAATCTTTTTATTCTGTCCCTTTCTCATCATACTGTTCTGATTTCATTGTCCCTGGTCTCATTTCCTTTTCTTTGTTCTTCTGTCCATCTGTCCCTCCCCTCCATCTCTCTCTATCTGCCAACAGTTCTCTTTTGCATGCCACTTGTGCATCACCATCTCTTTATCTCTCCCTCCTCACCATCTCTCCACATTTTTTGTCTTACCCCTCCATCTTCCTCATCCCATCTCTCATCCCCACTGCTCTTAATCTTCAGTCTCCCGCTCTTCACCTCTAGCCTTCATAACAGCTTTGCATCTCCCACCCTCACCCCTTTCCCTATCTCTCCCCCAGCCTCCCATTTCTTTGTCTCCAGCTCTCTTCACGCCAGGGGCATGGGCCCATAGGTCCTTTCCTCTCCCCTCCCCCTTCCCCCCCCAGGTTGCCAGTGTTTCCAAAGGCAAGGACTGGACACTTGAGGACCAGGGAGAGGAAAGACACCAGACCCTTATTTGCATAAATTTGCATGCATTCCATTAATTGTGTATGCACATGGTAATAATGGGTGAATTGATCAGTGAAGGGTGTTTGATCCACTTATAATATTTCCATAACATTGGGAAAAATGATCAATGCACCCATAATACACAGGTGCATTTACAATTAATGGAATGCATGCATGCATTCTTATGGCATTTCAAACTGATTCATGAGTGAATCACTCATCATTGATAGCTCTGTTGGCCCTGTTGATCCATTGATAGATTGTCCATTGCCAATGCCTTGGGGATGCTAGAACAGAAAGAACAGAGGAATGAGAGAGAGAGCAGGTTCAGGGGAAGTGGTGGAACATTTATGCAAATGTATGCAAATGAGGATCTGGTTGGGTGTCTTTCCTCTCCCTGGTCCTCAAGTGTCCAGTCCTCACCTGTGGGAACGATGGCAATCTTGGGGGGGGGGGGGGGGAGGAGAAGTCAGGGGGAAAGGACCTATAGACCCATTCCATGGCTCTTTGAAGAACCTAGCAACATCCCTGGCAGCAGCTTCTTCCGGCTGCATGGGCCCAGCCGATGCAGCAGCCACTGTCTCCTCCTCTTAGGGCCACTCGGGCCCAGACAATGCAGCATCTTCCTCTTCGGGCCAATGCAGCAGCTGCTGTCTCCTCGGGCCTCGAGGACACGGACGATGCACCAGTGCTGCAGCCTCCTCCTCAGCTGGAGCTAAGGCTGTCTCTTAGGCAACTGAAGTTGGGATTCTGGGCACGGGTCCCGAGTGCCCGGTGCTAAGGACGCCCCTGCCCTCAAATACCCTCAAATATGTTGGCTGCACATTTCATTCTTGCACCATCTCCAGCCTAAAGATAGCTCTGGGGATAGGCAAATGAAGTGGGAATGTTTTCTTTTTGAATTGACAAGCTGAAAATTGATCAGTGCTTTTCATTTATTTCTTCTGATATTTAATTTAGCACACAAAACACCTGATGCACCAGTAGTTGGAGTTACTTCATTGGCCAATGAATCCAATCTGACTCACGACTGCAGGAATTTATAGCGCAATTGTGCCTGCAAGATGTTTGCATCCAAGTTTCATCCTGGGTCATTAGTAGCTTTGATGTTTTGTTGCTGCTTCTCCAGTTTTGTATTTGTCCAACGCTGTGCAGAGGTGGAACTGCCGTGAGGCTTGATTTTGAAATGAGCAAGCCTTCTGCATATCAGGGCTCTATTTGCTAAGCATTTCCCTACAGGCACTATATGGGAGAAACTCTTTAGCAAATAGGATCCATAGATGTCAGTATGTCACAAAATAGTCAAGCTAGGAGAAACTTCAATCATGTGTCCCATCCCCACCCCCGCATCTCAGGGTCATTTCTCTTCCTTTCTACCTGCACCTCCCACAGCTCCAGCCCTAGAGGCAGGTGCATTCCTCTCCCCCAGCCCCAGGACCCAGGCTGTGCTGAGGAAGAAGCAAGGAAGAGTTTTTGCCATCTCCTGCCACCACAGGTGAGATCCTGGGAGCGTGGCCCAGTGTTTTCAGTGCCGCCACAGACTCGGAAGTAAAGCCAAGCAGTGGCGCTGCTGCAAGCCGCTGCGGCAGGTCAGAGCCAGCAAATCAAGGGAGGTAGAGGAAGCCTCAGGGAACATATTGGCAAGCTCCTGCCACTACAGCAAGGCGTGGGCCACAGTTGACGCTGGACTGGTTTTGGCCTGCTGCTCTTGTCCCCGAAACCGTGATGCTCCAGGCGGTCACCTAGTCTGCCTAGGGCTTCCACCAGCCCTGTCTGTGATGTGTTCGTCCATGCTGCCACAAGTGCCAAGAAGTGGCCTTGAGCAACAGTGGCAGAAAAATATTGCATCCTGAAGAGAAAAGAAGACATTTTGGGGAGAAAAAAAACTTGTTCATTGGGAGCGGGCAGATTTGGCTGAGCTAACAAGCAGGTGCAGGTAAGGAAAAATGAGCATGAGCCTCATTGGCTAACACAGCACACATTTTGCAGTCTGTGACTGCAGGAGCTTTGCGGAGGAAGACTTGGCAATTTGACCAGGCCTTCCCCATAGATTCCACATCAACAATTGTGACAAAAACAGCAACAGAGGCTCCCTTTTATCACTTGACTCCTTGAGCTTGATCGCAAGACTACATCATCAGCCATCACCTTGCTTTCTTACTCAATCACTCTTACTTCCTTTGCACTCGGTGCCTGCCTTATTTCAATGCATCTGCAGTCTTGTACTGATCATTGTGAAGTCTCTCTAACCCATCCAGTAGACCCCATATTTATAGAAACATAGAAACATAGAAATGACGGCAGAAGAAGACCAAACGGCCCATCCAGTCTGCCCAGCAAGCTTCACACATTTTTTCTCTCATACTTATCTGTTTCTCTTAGCTCTTGGTTCTATTTACCTTCCTCCCCCACCATTGAAATATCTAGCTTGATTAGTAGGGGTAGTAACCGCCGCAATAAGCAAGCTACACCCATTTATTGCCATATCTTATGCTACTCCCTAGATCAGTGGTCCCCAACCCTGTCTTGGGGGCCCACCAGCCAGTCGGGTTTTCAGGATATCCACAATGAATATGCATGAGAGAAAATGTGCATGTTATGGAGGCAGTGCATGCACATTTTCTCTCATGCATATTCATTGTGGATATCTTGAAAACCCGACTGGCTGGTGGGCCCCCAGGACAGGGTTGGAAACCACTGCCCTAGATGACCAATACAGTCTTATCTCTAATCATTTCTGCTTCTATGCCCCCCCTTCCTGTTTGTTCCTATGTTGATTGTAAACTGTGATGCAACTGTAAATAGAATTTAATTATAAATTTGATTGTAATCTGCCTTGAGACAAGCTTGGAAAAGGTGGAAAATCAAGAGGCCAATTTTCAAATCTAGGTAAGACGGATGAACTTATTTGGCTAAAGTTAGGCAGATAAGTATCAGGGTTATTCAGTGGGATAAACATCGAGCTGAATATCCCCAGATAAGGTTGACTGGATATCTTCAGCTGGACAACTTTAAACCTAACCGGTTATCTTTGAATTTTACTTGAAGCTTATGCGGCTGTATTCATGGAATACAGCCGCATATAAGCACCAAGAGAAATAAATTAGAAAAAAAAAATCTGGGCCGGCCCATGCCTTATCCCCCCAAACCCCCCCCCCCCCCCCCCCGAAATATATTTAAAAAAATATTGAGTGAAAGGTCCGAGGAGGTGATTAGCCTTTCCCTTTCATCAGCGATTCAAATGTTATGCCCTTAGGTAGCCTCCTCCTCCCCCCCCCCCCCCAATGGGCAAATCCCATAAGGCTATGCTACAAGCCTGCCGCTCCCGGTGGCATCAGTCATTGCCTCGACAGCAAGGTTAGGAGCATAAACTATCAGTGTTGCTATTGTGCCCTCAGGGGGTGGGAGGCAAGGGCCCACCGGCCCAAATTTGAATACCATTCCGTGGGAAAGGGGTTACTCTGGCTGCTGGCCTGCACCGGGGCTTTTTTCTTTCACTTCTTTTGGTATTTGTACAGCTATATTATCTGGATATAGCTACATAAGCTTAAAGGTACATAGGAGATCCCAGATAACTTAAACCTGCTCTTGGGGGGGTCAGCTGCTGTTAGCCAAAAAGCTTATTTGGCCAACTCCAAATGCTGGAGTTAGCTAGATGAGTTTCCAGGCTAACTGGTCCCTGCCACAGAACACAACAAAATGTCCCTTCCTTATTTGGCTACATTTTTAGCCAGGAAAGGACTTATCCAGCTAAAAGTTAGCCAGATAAGTGCCTTAGATATTCAAAAGTCGGCATTCAGCCAGATAACGTGTGAGTTACCTGCCTAAATGTATTTAAATATAGACCGCCGAATGTTGATAAATAATCAGAACTCTGCCCTTCTGTCAGCACAATGATCGTGATGCCAAATTATTTATTTTTTTTTTTGGTTTTTATATACCGGAAGTTCCTGTATAATATACATATCACTCCGGTTCACAGATAACAGAGATAACTATCGCCGGGATGGTGGTTTACATGGAACATATCGAACAGTAAATCTATTATAAAGTAGAATACAAACTAAGATCTACTAAGAACACATAAATAAAGCAAATTATGCACCTGATAAACCTACTGTACAAACTCCATCTCTTATTACCTCACCTGTTCCTGTGTCTCTTGGAACTTAACCCAAGAGCAAACACTAAATCACTGTTTTATAGCTGAGCCTATGAAAGGGAATTGTGAAGATCTCCAAGAGTCCAGATGCTAACACTCCACCCGAAAACAGGACATAGTTAACCGATGATACAGTGGGTGGTCTATGGTGCTGAAAGTCATATTAAGCAATTGGAAGTGTGAGGGTTCAACATTTGCTGTAGCATTCCACAGTTTTACAAGTAGAAATCAACTGCATGATCCACTTCTGCATACTCTGGCTGGGATTGGGATTTCACGTCTATCATAATATGTGAAACTTCGACATTTGCAGTAGCAGCAGGCCTTAGCGTGACAGCCTACTTTATTTATTTATAACATTTTATAGAATGCTCTCCACATGGTTTGTTCGATGCCGTTTACAAGTTAAAAGAAACATACATAGTTGGGAACTCAGTTCTGACAAGATTTTGACTTGAAGCCTTCTGCCTGCACGAAAGAATTAAAGGAGACTCCTTTAATTCTCTCACAGAATCCTGGCTGAGCGGGTAGCAGATCCCCATCTACCTTCACATGGTTACTCATCCCCCCCCTTACCACTTTACTGTCACAGGAAGACCTTGAGACATGCCCAATGGTCCACTGAACCCAGGATCCTGTCTCTGATGAAAGATTGACCCACAGCGCTCAGCCCAGGTCACCAAGAAGTATATAACAGATCTTGATCGTGGAAGCTCATTTCTTGTCGTTTACTTCTGGAAGACCTGGCAATCTCTAAGTCTATCTGACTAATAATTGTTAATGGGCCTGTCCTCAAAATCTTTTTTAAACTGTGCTATACTATTCATTTTGACATTTTCCGGCAACAAATTCCATAGGTTAATTGCATGTTGACAGCAAGAAAAATTTTTAAAATTTGTTTTACATCCACTATTAATTAGTTTCATGGAACTGTAAAAACTGCTTTTCTGTGCACTCTCCGACTTAATATCATGGCGATATTAAGTCGGAGGCCCCAAAAGTTAAAAAAAGTTAAAAATAATAAAAAACAAAAATTTTTAAATGGTCCCGCAGCTCGCGGGTTGAAAACCGGACACTCAATTTTGCCGGCGTCCGGTTTCCGAACCCATGGCTGTCAGCGGGTTTGAGAACCGACGCCAGCAAAATTGAGCGTCGGCTATCAAACTCAGTGAGAGCCACCACTTCCGTCAAAAAAAGAGGCGCTAGGGACGCGCTATTGTTCCTAGTGCCTCTTTTTACTGCGGGCCCTAATTTAAATAAATTAAGTTACTGAATCGCACGCACAGGAGAGCGGGTCTCCCGCTTGGTTTACTGTATCGGCCCGTAAATGCTTTCAATATTGACCTCAATGATTCTGACAGGGATATGTTGTTGTTTTTTTTTTCAGTACACATATTCCACAAATCTGTGCAAGCAATTGTTGTTCCCTAATAACGTTTTTATTTTGTATCCATTTTGTGGCTGATCCACACCAAATTTTCAGGAGACAACAGGTAGTTAATGATGAGGTACCTTTTGTGGGATTCAGTTATTCCATGAATGTGCACACACAGGCATGTCCCCTAATAACTTTTGTGTTTAATGTCCTATCCACAGGAATATTTTTTATGACCCATGCATTCCACAAATGTGTGCATGCAATTATCACCCCCAATAATGTTTTTGGTTTTGTGTTCTATCCACACCAAATTTTGAGGACACGTCAGGAGGTCCATGAGGATCAAGAAGGGGTATTTTTGGGGGGAATCCATGTATTCCACGGACATGTATGCACAACTGTCATCTCCTACCGGTAGTAAAATTTTTCTTTTGCATCTCATCCACAACAAATTTTCAGGAGATATTGGGGTGTCTATGAGAATCATGCCAGTGCTTTTTTTTTTTTTTACTCACATATATACGCAGCTCCACACAACCCCCCCCCCCCCCCCCCCCAAACATATGCATACAATTGTCCTTGTTGGTGTTGCATCTGATCCATGTCAAATTTTCTAGATATGCCAAAGAGTCTGAGCTGATCCAGATTTATTTTCGGACCATGGCTGTATTAGTTCTGGCTGGAGCTTCTTGTTTGAGACGGGACAACCTAAATTGTGCACAATGTTCAAGGTGCAGCTGTACCAAAAAATGTTAAGAATTATTTGGAAAAGAATACAGAATAAAGCTGAGAATATCATAATGCTTCTCTCTCTATATATCTTACCTTTTTTTTGACTGCTGCCCCACACTCAGCTGAGGATTTCAAAGTATTGTCCACACTGACTCCAAGGTCCTTTTCCCCTATACAGAACCCCACACTTTTTATCTGTAGTTGGGATTATTTTTCTGTATATGCATCACTTTGCACTTTTCCACATTAAATTTCATCTGCCATTTAGATGCCCAGTCTCCCAGCCTCACAAGGTCATAAGAACATAAGAACAGACTGCAATTCCTCACAGTCTGCTTGCATTTTTTAACTGCTTTGAATAATTTTGTGTCATCTGCAAATCTGATCACTTTACTCATTGCTCATAAACAAGGATCATAAACAAACTGATGAATATCATTGGTGCAGTGTAATTTGACTGATTAGAAGATAAAAGAGAGCATCAGCTTAGCAGAACATATGGAGCAGAGGATGTTACACACAAGGGCACCTCTTGATATGTACCTGCTAGATAAAGCATGGTCAGAACAAAGTCATCCTTAACTGGAGCAAGGCCTGCTGTAATGAAAAACAAAGCCTTTGCTGCATACACACTTACTTTACATACAAGATATGTGTGTGATTATATATTTATTATTTACCAACATTCAATCTGGGATATCACATCGGTTTACACTCAGGTACTGTAGGTATTTCCCTATCCCCAGAGGGCTTACAATCTAAGTTTGTACCTGAGGCAATGGAGGGTAAAGTGACTTGCTTGAGGTCACAAGGAGTGACAGTGGGACTCAAACCCTGGTTTCTTGGTTTATAGCCCACTGCTCTAACCACTAGGCTATTCCTCCTATCAAGAAAGAGTTAGAAAGAAGGTTCCTTTTGATTCTTCCCCTCCCCTCCCCTGCTCTTCCTTCTCCCTTCTCATTTTCTCGGTCACTTCCCTCGCCACTCTCCTCTCCTTTCTTCTGCCCCAACTTTCTCCCCTTGCCTAATCCCCTTTTCTGTAGTACCTCCTCTTCCTTTCCTTTTGATGTTCACTCTTTTATTCTCCCTTTTTCCTGCCCTCCTAACCTCTCTCCTTCCCTCGATTGCGTCCCCTTTCATCATCCTCCTCCTTCTCTCTCCCACTCTTCCCTCTTCTTTCTTGCCGTACCTTCCTCTCTCCTTCTCCTCCTTCTTTTATTTTTTTCCAGGGCCTTCTTTTGGTCTCCTCCTCCTCTTTCTTCGTCCGCCTCCTTCCCCACGGTTGGAGGGGTCCTGCCATACTTGTACTGCACGGATCTAAAACCAGCTCTGAAGGGCAGGGACAACTGCAGGAAGCGGGAACTGGGTCAGATGCATAGGGACCCCCTCCCTTCTCAATTTCAGGTCATCGTTCTCTGTCCTTCCCCTTCCTCCTTCTCTCCTGTCTTCCTTTCCCCCCTGCTCCCCGATCTCTTCTCTCCCTCTCACTTTCTCCTTCTCCCTTTCCCTGGTTGTCCTTGCCTCCATGATCCCAGCTCCTCTCTTTCCCTCACCCTCCCTGGCCTCCTTCTCTTCCTTCTCCTGCCTCCTTGCCCCTCTCAATCTCCACAGCTAGCAGGAAAGTGGCTCTTCGTACCTGTGTTAGCCTCCTCTGACATATTGCAAGGTCCAGTTTTACAGCATGAATTGGGTTGTAGAGGTGTGAATCGTGTGATCGATCGTCTTAACGATCGATTTTGGCTGGGGGGGGAGGGAAATCTTATCGTCAGGTTTTTTTGTTTTAAAAAATCGTTAAAAATCGTAAATCAGGGGAGGGCGGGAAAACCGGCACACCAAAAAAACCCTAAAACCCACCCTGAACCTTTAAAAGAAATCCCCCACCCTCCCGAACCCCCCCAAAATGTTTTAAATTACCTGGGGTCCAGTGGGGGGGTCCCGACGCGATCTCCCTCTCTCTCTCTCTCTCTCTCTCTGGCCACGGCTGCGTTGAGAAATGGCGCCGGTGGCCCTTTGCCCTTATCATGTGACAGGGCAAAGGTAGCGTCGGCGCCATTTTGTTTCCTGGCTCCCGATGTCACGCCTGCTGGAGATCGCCCCCGGACCCCCGCTGGACCCCCAGGGACTTTTGGCCAGCTTGGGCCAGTATGACATAGTGAGGGCAAAGGTAGCGCCGGCGCCATTTTGAAGATTGGCAATACGGCCCGTGTGCAGGAGGTCGCTCCCGGACCCCCGCTGGACTTTTGGCAAGTCTTGTGGGGGTCAGGAGGCCCCCCCAAGCTGGCCAAAAGTCCCTGGGGGTCCAGCGGGGGTCCAGGGGCGATCTCCAGCAGGCGTGACATCAGGAACCAGGAAACAAAATGGCGCCAGCGCTACCTTTGCCCTGTCACATGATAAGGGCAAAGGGCCACCGGCGCTATTTCTCAACGCAGCCATGGCCAGAGAGAGAGAGAGAGAGAGAGAGAGGGAGATCGCGTCGGGACCCCCCCACTGGACCCCAGGTAATTTAAAACATTTTGGGGGGGTTCGGGAGGGTGGGGGATTTCTTTTAAAGGTTCAGGGTGGGTTTTAGGGTTGTTTTGGTGTGCCGGTTTTCCCGCGCCCTCTTTAACGATACAATACAAATGCCCCTGACGATAAATCGGGGGCATTTGTATTGCATCTGCACTCTAACGATTTTGGACGATTTTAAAATTATCTGACGATAATTTTAATCGTTCAAAAACGATTCACATCCCTATTGGGTAGTGACAGCAGTTTGGGCCAACGAGATCTACAGGGCCATGCACAGTTGATACCTTCAAACTGTAAATGCTTGACAAATGAGGCTGACAAGGGTCTGAAGCAATGTTCTCCTTCTGCCAGCTGGGGACAAGGACTCAGCACCATTGGGGATAAGGAAATAAGAGAGAGAGAGAGAGGGGGAATCTTTAGGGAGAGGGAGAGAGGACTAGGTCCTAGGAGTGGGGAGGAAGGGAGAGAAGCCCTGCCCAGCCTGTCTGGGCTTTGTTCTGTAGCGTGCCCAGTGCAGAGACTTGTTCTTTAGGCCTGTGCAGTGCAAGTGCTGTGGGGCCCCTTCAGTCACTGGGTCTGGTACAGTTACACCGTTCACACCAGCCTAAAAACAATCCAGAGTCAGAAAACAGAATTATGGTATTACTTTTGCTTATTGAATCCCTATTTTTATATTAAACTATACCTCCATACAACTTATGAATTTATTTTGTTGCCTGATGGCACATTTATACTATAACCCTGCTCAGTTTCTCTGTTGCTGCTCTGCACCGTCTGCTCTTCTGAATTCTGCAAGGTTTTTGATTCTCAGAGTTTGATCTGTCTGTGCCTGGCGATTGCTTCTAACAGTGGGAGGGGACCAGTTTCCTGGTGGCATTTGCACTATTCTTAGAGATGGGAGGTAAAAGAGAGAAGAGAGTTTAGAGTTTATTAACTCCAACAAACTGATTTAATGACTTAAAAAAACAAGTTTCTTAAAAACATGCAAAAAAGCACACTAACACTTTACTGGTGCAATAACCTAGATAATGGCCCACAAATTTAATTAAATCTAAATTTCAGGATTCAGCTGAAAAAACAAGCTGCTGTTAGTTTATCAACCATTGTTCAATGCCATATGCTACCTCCTATTCCCTGGCAGTGATGCAGGAGGGCACAGTTTCTAGGCATGGAAGAACTGTGTTCACCCAGGAAATACTTATGCATGAGGTAAAGTGGCCCAGATAGTGAACGCTCACAGAAGGTAACTGAATAGACTTATATGGTGACAGTCTCTTCAGGAAGCAGCAGGAGAAGACAGCAGCCCAGCTCAAATGGCAAAAGAACAAGGAAGAAACAGTACTAGCCCCATATGAGAGCAGTAGCCCAGAGGAGGAGGAGGAAACAGTGCGGACACTGGAGGAAGAGGCCTGGACAGTCACAGTATGGACTTTGGAGTTGGAGAATGTGGCCTAGCCACATAGAGTCCAATGGAAGCAGCCGCAGGCCCTGACCTGCGTAGGACAGGAAGTTGGAAAAGGAGGTCTGGGACTGGGATATATAAGACTCCATAAGAAAAGGAAGACCTGACAGTCACAGCATGGGACTCTGAGTTGGAGGGGATATCCCAGAACCTGCAGAACCCAGAGGAGATGGCATCTAGTGCAGAAGATATACAGGACACAATGCAGCCTATGCATTAAACTTGTGCTAAAAAGCTTTTAGCATGCAATCTAAATGTTATGGTTAAGCGGTGTTTGGGTGGATTCTCGGGTACTGTGGCAGATGACCACGCCCACGGGGAGGAGCCCTGTGAGGCACCACAGTACTGGGCTAAACGCAGACGCACAAACACAGAATTAGTTCTTTTATTAGACAGCTTGAAATGTGCCCCCAGAGGTGGCAGTAGTGAGGTAGTCTGAATGTAGCAGTTTCAGGACCCTCAGCAGAGGGCATCCTTCTCACCCCGTTGGTATAGAGTAAGTCCAGTGTAGGTTTCCCAGCACGGCAGTACTGTGGATGAGGTAGACTGAGAGTTAGATTACTCACTAGATGGTTGCTGTAGGTATGCGATTCCACCAGGTTGAAAAAGTTGATATTTGGCACCAAGTCAGGGAGAGCAGGCCCTCGAGGAACAAGTACCTGATCGCTGTAAGGCATCTGAAATAAAGCAGAGGGCCCCCGAGGAGCGGGTACCCAAGCTAGCAATACCCCGAAGGGCAGAGAGAGAGCTTCCAGCAGCAGCACGGAAGTGGCAGAGTAGCTAAGACCGGCCAAGATCAATCTGTTGCTTACTCAACGAGCTAGCAATAAAGTTCAGGCTATATACCCGGATGGTGTGATGTCAGTAGAGGGGAACGCTCCTAAGGTTCGCGCCAATGACGGAATAAAGACATGGGTGGTGTGCGCACGCGCACCCTAGTAGGCCCTTGGGAGGAGCATGGCGGGAGGCAGCACCATAGCCGTTCCGGGGACGCCGGAGAGGTCGGCTTGTAGACGCGGCGGTAGCCATTTTCCCCAAGGAAGTGGAAGGAGCCGTGAACAAGGTGAGGCAAACGGGGTGAAGCCGTCTAGCACCGATGGACGCAACACTAAAATGGCACTTACCAGCTGATGTACTATAGTTTTTAGTATGCCTGCTGAAATATAGTGTCAATAGTGCATGTTAACAAAAGACTATAGTGTCTATGCACTGATAGCATCTGAACATTATTTAGCAGTCAATTTCTAAGTAATTTATAGGTGTACAAAGCATTTTACCTATGTTAGTCAGTTGAATGGAAACTGTTCTCCCTTATTGAGACTAAAATGTTTGAGAGGAGTTGTTCCGAGGCAAATGTTTCAGTCAGAGAGGGAAAGTGCACACATGGTTTGCATTCTCAAATCTTCATGCATACTTTTCCAGCCACATTCTGCTTGAAAAGAAAAGCAGACGCAAGTGACCACGCGTACTTGTAACCCCAGCAAGTTTCAAAGTGCAAGTATGCATGTGCTGTTAGAACTGGGGCAAAGCCTGGGGGCCAAAAGTATGCTCAGCCTTCGTCCCAATGCGGCCAGTTGGAAAATCGCCCCTTAGCATATGGATATTCCACAAAATAGCACATGTTCACTAAAATGAGAATGCTCAGTTTTCTTTTCCTCATGGCGCCATCTCCTTGCTTCAGAACTGTAGGGAAGTAAACCCAGCACATGGGGATGTCAGTGTGAGGGGAAAAGAGGAAGGGCTACTAAATCCCAGGAAAGGAGGGAAAAGGAGAACCCAAGGGGACAAACCAGAAGAAATGCACACAAACCTTATATGTTGCAGGAAGAGCAGCAGAAGGAGGGGAGAAACTGGAGCTGGATTTGAGACCAGGCACGCGGATGCAGGGGCGCGATCGTGCCAACAGATGCTTTGCTTCACTCAGCAAGAAAACAACAAAATTCTGGATCCGCGGCTTGAAAATTCCAGGGTACTTTCACAAGAAAATCCATGGCAGCAAATCCATCGTTGGTCTTGCAGAATCTATGGGTACAGCAACTCCAAGACATCAGGAGTCAGCTGGTGCGTTACTGTTACAATCCCGGTCGCGGGATCGGGCGGCCCTTACGTCCTCCGGGCCACCCGATAAGTTTAAAGCAGACCCCGACACTCTTCAGGCCTTGGCAGGCCTTCTCCGCGGTAGCGTCCCCATGAGGGAGACGCTGCCGAGCTCAGCCCGATAGCCCCGCCCCTTAGGCGTGCACGCGTGCAATGAGGGAGAATTTAAAGGGACAGTGGTGGGAAACCTCGGCCGGCCCCCGGGATGACGTCAGACGCCAGCAGGGTATTTAAACCCAGCTCCTTCCTCAGAACATCGCCTTGCACCGAGGTTCACTCCTGGGAGTCGTCTAGTTGCAGTTCCAGCCTTTGTTCCTGATCCAGCCTTTGTTCCTGATCCAGCCTTTGTTCCTGTTCCAGCCTTGCCCTGATCCTTCGGCCTGTTTTCCTGGTTCCTAACTCCGGTACGTCCTTTGGAATTCCTGTCTGCTGCCAGCCCTGACCTTCGGACCGTCCACTCTTCCTGCTAGCTACCTCCTCCGGGAGAACGCACCTAAGTCCAAGTAGCCCAGGTCCTCATGGGCTCCTCCCGACGGGACCTCGGGCTTTCAGTGATGAAGCTCCTGATTGGTCTCCTGGCTCCATTCTGCCTCCCGGCCATCACATCTTCTGCGAAGTCCTCTTCGACGTTTCTTCATCATCCACAAGGCCGGCCCAAGGGTCCATAGACCATAACAGTTTGCAAGGCCATGGACCCGACGGATATTTCTGGACTACAGGCCATTCCCAGAATGGCACAATGACTGCAGCAGCAGCAGCACTGTCTCGACATCCTGGCAGCCACCATCAAGCGATTGGCTAATCGCTTGGATGCCCATCCACCAGAGGCTCCCCCGGTGCACCCTCCAGTTCCAGTTCCTGGGCCTGCGGCTTCCACATAGTTGCCGGCTCCTCCTCGTTACGCTGGTGAGGCCATGCACTGCCGGGGATTCCTAAATTAATGTTATATAAGGTTCTCTCTCCTGCCGAACCAGTTTCCTTCCAATTCAGTGAAAGTCGCTTACATCCTGTCATTACTGGATGGGAGGGCCCTGGCCTGGGCTTCGCCCTTGTGGGAGCGCAATGATCCCATGCTGAATAACCTCCAGCAATTTGTGCTCATCTTCAAACAGGTGTTTGAAGAGCCCGCACATCACTCCAGTGCTACCATGGAACTTTTACAGCTGTGCCAGGGGCCTCGTTCACTGGCGGATTACACCATTGAATTCCGCACTCTAGCCACAGAGATGGGTTGGCAAGAGGACAGCTTGTGTGGCATTTTCTTGGAGGGGACTATCCGTGCGCATAAAGGACGAACTAGCAGCCAGAGACCTTCCAGATGATCTCAACAACTGATCGATCTGGCAGGGAGATTCGACCGCTGGCTCCAACAAAGGGCTCGTGAGGTTCGCCTACCCCGGAGACAGGTCTCGCTGGCTCCAGCCTTCTCAGGCCTCTGATGTCTCCTCAACCTCAGTCGAACTCTCATTCAGATCCTCATGCAGAGGAACCCATTTCTTCATCATCCGCAAGGCCGGCCCAATTAGGAAATCCCAGCAAGAGTCCACTAACATTCCTTGTATCTTATGCATTATGAAGTTTCCAACAGTGTTTCATCTGTGAACCTTTGCTGTGAAAATAATGTATTTATGTAAATAAATATTGATTTATTTTTTTTCAAATTAGAAAATAAGTGTTGGTGTCTTTCTGTTCAGAAGAGAAGTGCGGAAACATGGGTCAAAGCTCAAGGGCAGATATGGAGATATGTGTCCAATAGCCCATGGCATGCCTTGGTACAAGTCCCTGGCAATGTGTTAGATCCTGCAAGGTGATTCGAATACAGGCCTATAGTATCAAAGCAAAAGACCTATGCTATCATCGTAGGTGAAAGTAGGAAATTCTTACCACTCATATGTTAGTGTACTTAAAAAAGCCAGCAGGCCTATGGGGACAGCTGTGCTCTATAAAAGGAAATACAGAAAGGAACGTGGAGTTAGCTAAGATGGAGTAAGGAGTCCAGTAATTCCCCAATTTGGTTCCACATACAGAAGAAGTAAGTGGCAATGGATCTGCTTCTGGTCTGACTCTCCCTCACAGTACTATCCCAATATCTGGTAGGCGGTAGCAGCGGTGACAAAACCCTGAATCCATCCCTGGCTATGCTGACTGAATTATGTTGCGGTATAATAAGACAATGTGAAAAACATGGAGTATGGGGCTTAGGCATAGATAAGGTAGAGGAGGACTTACCTAGCAGCTATCCTCTGCCCATAATCGTCTTCCTTAAATTGGGTGAAGAGGGTGGAGTTGCAGAGGATATAAGCATCATGGCAGGACTCAGTATGTCTTATCGCCATATTTGATATATACATGTGCATTTCACACACCACTTACAAATTCAGGGAATGAAAGGATTTCCTGTCCCAGTAGGCCTCCCCCTTCCCGTTCATAAGATGGTGAAGTGCCTCATGTGTGCAACCTATTGCACCCATCATATTTGGTAGGCCAGCAGTGCTATAGAAATCCCTGTCATTGTTGCATCTGATTTGGATATTTAACAAATGTCCCAACCTGTCTGTGCATGGCTTGCAGTACCTGATAGAAACGTTTGGAGAAAGTTATTTGCTCTTTCACCAACTGCAGCCACTTTGATTTGAAAAGACTCAGAAGGTAGATAATGTAACAACCTCAACAGTTTGACAAGCCCAAGGATGATGCGACTCTTGGCTGTCAGAAGATTCTCCTCTGAATCCAAAGCAAGACTTTTTACACCATTCTTCTTCATGCTGAACATGGATAGGAGTCCATTCCTCCTCGATGACATTTACCACATCCTCTGGTTCTTTCTAGACAAAAGAAATCTCCTCCTCTGGATCCCAAGAATCTGCGAGCCTGGGTCCTAGGGCCCTCAGTTCATAAAAACGCTGCCTGAAAAATCTTACTCTAAAGGGAAAACCAAATAAGAGAAAGGAAGGGTGGAAGAACTTCCTTCTCCAACAAAAGATCTCCAAAAATGCTGGAACCAAAATTAGGATTAAAGTACTCTTTCTCCAGTGTTTTACCCAGGTCTCTGACTGAAGGAACTTCATAGTCCCTTCCCAGGGAAAATAATCAGAAGTGGGGGCTGCAAAGACAGAGCTGTCCCACAACACGGTAACTCGGGTGTAGCAAGCGACTGTAACCAGGTTCCTGCCCCCACGATTTATCGCTATGATCATGTAATTCCTCAAGTCGCTACACTGGCTGCCTGTCTACTTCTATATACAGTGTAAGCTTCTCTTACTTATCTATAAATGCATTCACTCTGCAACTCCTCATTACCCATCTCTCTACCTACACCCTTCCTTGTGAACTCCATTCATAAAGCAAGTCACTCTTACCTGTGCCCTTCTTTTTCACAGCCAACTCCACACTTTCCACTTTACTGTGCCTAGAATAGACTTCCTGAATCAGTGTGTCATGCTCCCTCTCTAGCCATATTCAAATCCACTCTAAAAAATCACCTTATTGAGGCTGCTTTTAACTCCTAACCACTTCTCTACATTAAATTCACTTCCTATTGACTTCTGTCTTGACTAGATCGTAAGCTCCATGGAGTAGGGACTGTGTCTTATGTGTATCTGTACATCATTGCACATGTCTAGTAGTGCTTTAGAAATCATAAATAGTAAGTATTCACTGTTGGAAACAAAATGCTAGAATGGATGGAACCACAAGCAAGCACTGTCGCATTGGATATCATCCCAAAACAAAATGGGCATTATGAGGGAACCACTGGACTGACAAGGACAGAGATGCAGGAGACAGTATGGGTAGCAAGGCCACATTTGTTAGAAAACACAAATTCTCAGAAAACAAAGTGAGTCAGACTCCTGGCCTTAGAAAAATAAAACTCCCATGTAAATGTAACAGACCCTCTGGTTCCGTTACCACTAAGCCTCCTATTTTCAGCTAGATCTAGTGCAGTTAGAGGAAATGATTAGGGGAGGATCCATTTGAGGGTGCTGGGATGGTCATCCCCCTCTGTGGGCTTATAAGCACTCTCCACAGAGAGCTCAGGGGGATAGTGTTTATTTGTAGTTTTGGAGGTTTTGTGTCCGAGTTAGGATTTTGGCTTACCTGGAGGCCTGGGCTCCACCTTGCTTGGGTTCTCTGCACTAGGCTGGAGACTCCACTCTTGCAGCCACTCCTTAGGTGGAGAGTGGTTGTCTCGGGTTGTGTTTTGGGGATTTTTACCATCTTTCGTAATAGGGACTGTGAGACCCCAGGGGGCTGCTCGGGGAGAGGTCTTAGGAAAGCCTCTTTTTGAGGGCCTCTGGGTAGGGAAGACCTTCCCTGATGTGACCTGCACAAGAAGCAGAGGTATGGTGCTGACCCAATTCATTGTCTTCTGGTGTTGAATCTGATTTAGGACAGAGGACTTTTTATTGCTGGCCAGAAGGAAGAATTGTGTCCCTTTCCTGCTTGGGACCTGGAACAACTGGAGTAGCGTGTTTCCATGTGGCTCCCTCCCATCTGGGATCCTGAGAGAAAGAAGAATACCTTCTAAATGGAACAACACTGAGGACCCTCATTTGGAGTCTTTGCCCTCTGGGGAGAGAGAGGGTTTGACTCTCTGTGAGGTGAATGATTTTTTTTTAACTTTCACCAGTTTTGGAAGGGGTTTGTCCTCTTTCGACAAGGATACCCTGCCCGTCTGGGGTTTCTACTTATCCACTCCTTGGAGGGTGGAAATTCTCTTTACCTAGTATTAGAGACCTGTGCACAGATTGAGGGAAGAGACTGTAATTGAAAAGCCCACTGCCGTGCTGAGGTCTGTTAATTGTGCCAGATGCTAATTTTAATTCACCTTCAGTGAAGACTTAAATTTTGGACACCGACAAAATATCTCTGGTGTTTTATTGGCACTATAGCACACAGTGAATGAAAGGTAAAGAATTCCCCTCTCTCTCAGGGACACAGATTAGAGAGAAAGGCAGCCCTAGCACTCTGGGCTCTGAAAGGGAATCCGTCCCGTCCCCCCCCCCATCCAACCAATAGTCCAGGCCCTAGAAGTGCGAAACTGTGTTCAAGCTAGCCTGCTGAGTTTCCAGCCCTAAAGAGACTTAAATTCTTTTATATGTCCCCTTTGGGTTGCAATCTGCACCCGGGGATGGTGTTACATAAACTCATGTCTTACAGACACTTGGGTTGCGCAGCTTACATAACAAGACACAGTCTCCACAGTAAAGGCTAGAGTGGTAGATCCTCCCGGTTTGGCCACCAGATGTCACTGTCCCTGCATTATAACATTCTAGTAGGAAGCCATCCATGCCCCTCAGTCCCTCCCACCTGCAAGGTCTGGATTGGATGCTTGAACACTATTTAGCCGAGCCATATTAGGACATATTGGGATCAGTTTGAGAAAGCAGTTGAAGAGTAAGGATGTTTAAGTTTACCACTCTGGTGAGGCCTCCCAGCTTCACCCGAATAGAGTTTCTGTTAGAAGTGGCACCTCAACGTATACTCCCTGCCACAGGGTCCTTCTTCTAATAATTTGCAGAGAGACAGAGCTTTTAAGCCTGATACCCTTTAAGGGCAAAAACAAAGGGCTCTCTACAGGGGACCAAAGACCTGTGAGTCTCCCCTAAAACCTAGGTGGGCAAGCACCAGTGATGGATCCTGCTGCGAGCGACAGTGAAGGCAGAAGACGGATCCAGTTTAACTTTTAAGAAGTATTTTTTGGACTTGAGCAGAATGGGGAGATTTTTGGATCCCCCTTCCCCACTGGGATTGCAGTGCTGAGAACTTGCCTGATCCCGTTGACTTTTCTCCAAGATATGTCCCCCTGAAATGAGAACTAAGGAAGGAAGAAGAAGATCGGGGGACCCCATCCGGATTGCCACCCAAGGGACCAGGATGGGCTGGGTGTCCGAGGAGAAGATGATCAAAGGTAGGATTTTTACAGTAAAGTTGGATTCCCAGGACAGCTGCTGGGAAAGTTAGTGCATTAAAAATCACCGTGGGCCTTACCCAGAGGTCTGAATAAAAGATACCTACCTACAGAGGAAAATCACTAATGTACAATCAGGCAGATGTAAATTCACACTTCTGGACAGTGGACGTTAATTTATGATTATTAATCAGTAAATTATTATTTTAACACCTATTCATTACAGCCTCTCACCTCACGAGAAGCACTTCCAGTATACACACACTGGGAGCCTTTCAACATGGTCTAGGCCACAAGTGAGAGCGTTCCCCCCCCCCCCCCATAAAAAGAATCCCCCCAGGGATTGAGAGAATATCTGCATTGCATACAGAGTCTGGGTTGTTGTGGTTTCCAGTTCAGTTTCTGTTTATAGTTTATAATCTCTTTATTCTGTATTTGGTAAGGGTGAGTCTGTGCTCTGCATGTTTAACTGAGGTGGCTTATTCTGTGTTTAAAAAAAAACAAAAACCAAGGAGGAGGCAGTAGCACAGTAATTGTTTGCACAGGGCAGCAAAAATACTAGCACAAGCCCTGCGTGTTCTGAAGGGTATTCTATGGGTTAACAAGGGGAATCTTATGGCAAAGGAGGTTCAGAGGAAGTTCAGAGGGTGTATATGTCTTACCTGGAATGACATGGTAGTCCTTCCCCCAAAGAGGATGTGTTAAATCTGAGAAATATAAAAACTGCCTCCCGTGAGGCAGTGAGGGAGAATTCTGTGTAAATTTGTCGAAGGAGTTTACGGACAAATCTTGAAGTTGGAAGTCCTAAGCACTTGTGCTGGGAGACAGAGTGGAACAGCAAGGGGCTATGGCCTGGGCTGGGTTTCCATTTCTTAAAATCAGTGGCAAACAAGGGAAATCTACTGGGAAGGCAGGAGAGAACCAGGATCTTCCATCCACCTGCAGAAATAAGTTAAATAAATAAATAGATAAAGTTGGGAGGTTGGTTTTGGGCAGCTTCCTGAGGTGTGAATGCTTGAATACATTTCTGGAGCGGAAAGACTTACATTGCATAAGAACTGTACATTGTGAAAGTGACTGGGAAGATTTGGGAGGACAGAGGTGTTTTTGTCTGTAGAACTGGTGGGATTTTATTTTGAACTTACTTTCTGTAACTGCTGAACTTTACAGGTTTTGTTGTGGACTCGTTTTGCTGAATATCTGCTGAACTGTTTTTTTGTTTTTTTTTGGGGGGGGGGGTTCAGAACACTCTTTTCAGTTTGCAAGGACTGTGTATTTCTTTTAGGTAACCTCTGTCCAGGTCAGCCTTTCACAAGCCCCCCCAAAGACTTTATTCCTTCACTTTGGGCGAGTGAACCAGTCCCCTCTGGGGCTGGGAAGGTGACCCCCGGCTGAGGTGGGGTTATGCAGTCAACCAAAGAACAGCAACAAAATATCCAAGGTAGATTCAGAAAAACTTGAAAAAGAGGTTGCTTTGTCCACTCTCTAGCTCTTCTGCCAATTTGCTAGCATGCTTTTATTTATTTATTTATTTATTTATTTATTTATTTATGGATTGCTTCCTTGGTTTTTAATTTAAAAAAAAACAAAACACCCAAAACGGTGTACAGATTAAAATCCATCAATCACAATGCATCAGATATAAAAACCAAAACACAAGCATGAACACTAAGCAAAATGATTACTGAGCTGCACCAGTTGTCTTCCTGGCAGAAGGGTAGACTTCTTTGAGCAAGTTTCATGCCAAGGAAGGGTGGGGGTGGGAAGCAGCGTTGTAAGAGGGCTGGGCCTTTGCACCAAAATTACCATATTTTGTTGCTTTTTTGTTCTGTCTTAATAGGGCCTTGAGGAGCCTGGCGGGAACCATTCACAAAGACGTCGGCAATTAATGGCCTAAGGAGTGAGACAAACTAAAAGTCAGGAGAAGGGAAACGGGGCTCATTAAACAGGAAATATAGCCATAAAAAGAAAAAGCAGCAAAGAAGCTGTTTATCAGAAGCGACAAGCAGACTGTGAAAGGGCTGGAGAGAGAATGAGCAAGCATTTGGAGATCTGACGCTACCAGGTAAAAGAGATGAGAAGCAATACAAAGGGAGGGGAAATGATCTGATCATCTGAACATGGAGGCCATGGCGAGAGTGCAGAGAGGAGGTGTTGGAGGTAGGGGGCGCAGGACAGAGTTCAATGACCGGGCAAGTGAGATCCCAGCCCACCATGAAATAAGGTGCACTCAATCTACACCTGTGGGGACATTCTGCTGGGGGTTAAGATAAGGGAAGAGATAATGACGTGGGATGGGGAGCATTTACAGCATGGCATAGAAATGCATTTCTATAGGATTCTAATACGTTTTAAAATCAGAGATAGTCACCTCTAGAATGGAAAACCTGGCAGTAGGGCGAGTATCTATACAGTAATACAGAACTTACCCTGCTTGTGTGGACACTTAGGGCACTTCCCATTGCCCTACACACATGGCTGAGGTGTCTCTGGATAAAGTAAAAGCTGTAGTTTTGAGGAAAAATAGTGTTCATCATTAGAAATGAATGAGCTGTTTGGTATAAAAATGAACAAAACATTGGGCTGTCTTACTGATGTCCCAGCCGCTACTGTAAAAATGGCAGTAGTGCAGGTGTACTCAAGCTCTTCTGTCATGTGGTCAGCAGTGGTCCAGGAACCCCCATCTCAAGTCCCAGGAGGAAAGACAGTGAACATCCAGTGACCCAGGGATCACTTCCCCGAGTTCCAGGAGGAGAGAGACGTCAATGCAGGCCAGGGGATCCCTTCCCTGGCAATAGGTAGTACTGCCAGCTTTCTCATGTTACCCCAAACATGGTGATCCAGTCCTTGGTTTGCTCCATTACATGCATGGTGGTGTAATTCTGCTTTCCAGTTTACAGTTTATTAAAATTTATGAATCACCAGATGCACAATGGCTCTTGGCAATTTACAATTTATTTATTTAGTACTTTTTTATACCGACATTCATGATACAGATCATATCATATCGGTTTACAAGGAACAGGGGAATTTAACATTAACCATAACATTAACCATAACGAAGAGGCAAAAGTTACAATAAAACAAGGGTAATGGAACTCTGAAGATGAAGAAGCTGTAGTAGATAGGAAAATCATTTACAATGTTTGAGATGGCGTGCATTGATCAGTTACAATGTCTGAGATGGCTTCCATTAAATAGAAGGCCTTAGTACATGATCTGTGGCATAGCTGATGTGGCATAGCTGATGTAGGTCTGGGTTAGGGGAAGGCTTGTTGAAAGAGCCAGGTCTTAAGTTTTTTTCTGAATGACAACAAGCAGGGTTCCTGTCTGAGATCGGGGGGGATAGCATTCCAGATGGTTGGTCCCGCTGTTGAGAAGGCCCATTCTCTAGTGGTTGACAGATGGGTGGCTTTGGTAGGGTGGGCGTGCAGGTATTCTTTGTAAGCTTCCCTGATAGGTCTTGAAGAGGTGTGGAGTCTGAGTGGGAGTTGCAAGTCGATGGGTACCTGGTGGTGAATGGTTTTATGAATGATGGTAAGGGATTTGTGAAGGATTCCGAAGCTTATTGGTAGCCAGTGTGGATCTCTAAGGATGAGTGTAATGTGCTCTCTTCTGTTGGTGTTTGTTAGGATTCTGGCGACTGCGTTTTGGAGCATCTGAAGAGATTTGGTAGAGGAGGCAGGGAGACCTAGTAGAATGGAATTGCAATAGTCTATCTTGGAGAATATGATGGCCTGGAGGACAGATCTGAAGTCGCAATAAAACAATCATAATCATTTAAACATACCATAAAATACAATAGAATAAATAAAACTAAAATATGTTCATATAGCAACTACTTTGCTTGAGAACTAAAGTATAAGCACCACGATCATAGTGATCACATGAAAGCTAAGTAGAACAAGTAAGTCTTTTGTTCAGCTTTACATTTTTTTAGTATTTGTCTCTTGCCGCAGCCGGATGGCTAATGAATACCAGAACTCTGGTGCTGCAGTAGGGAAGGTTCTTTCTCTGGTCTCTTGACTTTGTGTGAAGTTACCTCCAACAAGCCTCTATTCTGTGAACATAGATTATGAGTAGGAGTGTAGATCTTAAGAAGAGCGTTTGCCCATGGAAATTAATTAATCTGAAATAGATGATATACCACAACCAAAATTTTATACTTTATACGCCATTGACTTGGAAGCCAATGCAATTTATAGAGCACGGGTGAAATATGCTCTCTAATGTGTGTGCCAGTAATAAGCCTTGCAGTGGCATTTTGCAGTAGCTGAAATGCTTTTAAGGCGACAGCAGGTAGACCTAGGTAAACCACATTGCAATAGTTGAAAGATGGTAAAATTAAAGCTTGGACAACAAAACGAAAGTCATCAGCATTGAGCAATTTTTACAATTTCAGTCGCTATGCAGGCTCACCGTACCCTAACTAGGATACCTCCCTATCAGCAGAGGCCTCCGATGAGCCCCACTAAGAACTATTCTCATCATCTCATCCCTGGGCTCATGACACAGTCTATCTTGCAGCCTCCCTTTCACCAGGGGACCTCAACGAACATACTCTCCAGACTGGCCGAGCTCCTTCTTCCTGTCTACACCACACCCAGACTCCAGTCCTACATAACCCTGCCTTAGCAAACCCAAGATGCTTCCGTATCTTGTCTCCTTGTCCCAGCCACTCTTACCTTGCGGCCTTCCCAGGCCTATCCTTGTTTTGCCTTGTGGCCTCCAGACCTTCTCGCTCCTTGTCTTGCCTTGTGGCCTTCCGACCTTCTTGCTCCTTGTCTTGCCTTGTGGCATAAGGGCCTTCTTACTCTTTCCTTTGCTCTCTGGCCTATCTAGCTCTTGCCTTGCTCCGTAGCCCATCTAGGCCTTCCCCTGACCTCTGGCCTATCTTGGCCTTGCCTTGCTCTGTGGCCTATCTAGGCCTCTCCTTGTCTCACCCCTCAGGGCCTTACCTTGTTTAGCTCCTATAGACTTCCTGTATCACTGTCTTTGGGCTTGTATGTTCCATGTCCTGTCTTATTCTTGTCTCATCCTGTCTTAGTCTGTTCTTGTCCACATCTCAGTTCCAGTCTTACCTGCATGCTTTTCCTGTCCATGCCTCAGTTCGAACCTTTCCTGGACTCTGTTCCTGTCCCTGCCTTGCTCCAGCCTTACCAGCCTGTCCAAGCCTTGCTCCAGACTCACCATGTTGGCTTGCTGCTGCAGAGACCTACTAGCCCCCAGACCCCAAGGGTTTATTCTGCAGAGGAGGGGGCTGGTTAGGCAGAAGACTAGCCTTATATTTGTCCTGCCATCCTGCGCCTCTCTGAGGGTGGTGTCCCCTACACTCTGCCTGGACTAGAGCCATAACAAAAATGGCTTAAGTCTGCAAAGTAGTCGTAATTTGTAGTTTAATTTCCTTAGGGAAATTAGAATTATATCACCAGGCACTCAATGGAGTGAAACCAGGACTGAATTAGCCTGCTCAGATTGAACTGGCTGAGGCGATAGCACTAGCAACAGGAAGACAGACAGTGATCACATGGCTGGGAGATTCCCTGCATGGTTCCCAGAAGCAGATTTGACAATGGTCACATTTTTTTTTTTTATGGGTTTTCTCTTATGTTTGGTTGTGAACTCACTATGTTTGTATGACAACTTAGCCAAGGCACTCTCTACTGCCCAAAATATATGGCTGAGCTGTCTTTGGAAAAGGCAATAGATGTAGTTTTTTTTAGAAAAATATTGCTTTTAAAGAAAAAAGTGATAGCCACTAAAAAAAACCTTTATAAATGACCAGTGAGCAATGCACAGAGGATCCCCTGTCATGTAGTCAGTACTAGCCTGGTAATTCCTTCCCTAGGCCATTAAAGGAAAGATGTGGTGAGCATGGGTCAAACGATCACTCCCCCAACTGTTCACAGGTTTCCATTTGTCTGTACACTAATAGTGAGCTCACCTTGTTTGCGTACAGGCTATGTGGGTCCAAGGATCCCTTCCCGAAACCTGAGAAGAAGGGCCAGACGATCACCTGCCAGGACTAGAGGAAGAGCAAGAGAGTGAGTTCAGGGTTGGGGATTCTCACCCCGGACAGAGCGAGCACAAGGCAGGATTCCTTCCCAGGATGACAAGGCTGGAGAATCCTCTCCCAGAAGGAAAGAATGAGCAGAAGGCTGGGGGGGGGGAAAGCGGGCAGGAAACAATCATGGTGTGCAGCTCCTGGGGCTGTTGATGCCTTCTGCAGACATCCCTTGTCTCCTGGATATTCTAAGACAGGAGTGGCCAAACAGATCTGGTTTTCAGGATAACCACAATGAATATGCATGAGATCGATTTGCATGGAAGGATGCAACAGGGAGTTTTGCTAACACAAAAAAAACAATGTGCGCGGGAAAACTGCACCTATTTTAGCACCCTTGCTTGGAAATCCCATGCTGATGAATTCATCAGTTATTACCCCCTAATGCAGAAGGGTGCGCTGCCTTAACTCCTGCTGTCTTTTTGTCATTTAATTTTTATAGACCCAATCAAATCAACTCAGAGCAAATACAATCAAAATATCAAGATTGAGCACAAAGTATCATTCAACCAGGTTCTCCAGTTTTTTTAAGTCACAAAGAACCCTTGATAACTCGTACTCCCTAACTTACCATCACCCTCCCAAATCCTGTTGTCTTAATGCTGGTTAGAGGGAAAGTAAAATTAACTCATTCCATCTCTGATGGGAGTTCCATTTTACAAACTGGCGGATTATAATCTGGAACTCGTTGCATGCGCATAAAAGAGGTTTTACATGCCTGTAATTGTTTGACGCGTGCATAACAAATCACCACTGCTCCAGGCTCAGTTTGGCAAAGCCGGTTTCTGTCCCGGTTCCTCCCGAATTGTGTCCTGTGCTCTTTCTTCTTCCTCCCCACCAGGTCAGCTGAGCACCGTGCTCCTTCTCCCTCCCTCCACTGGAGTCCACAGAACCGGACCGATGTTTCTTCCTCTCCACCTAGAACCCACTAGCGGGGGTGGGAGGCAGCTTGAAGCTGTTCTGCTGCCTTTTCGTCCACCTGAAATTTATTTAATGAAATGTATTAGAAAAGCAATATGGACGAAAGCATTCCAGGTATTTTTTTCTAGACTCCTTGTCCCCCTCCCCTGAGTTACAGTGTGTGCTCAGCCTATGCAGAAGACTGTGCGAAAGGCTGAGTGCACATTTTAACTTGAGTTTCTGCGCACATTTTTTGTATTTGTGTCTTTTTAAACTCCAGATGCATTAACATACCATTTCCTTACTGCATTGGGAATTAAATATTTATTATAGCACATGCGTTAAGAAACGGTGCACGGAATTTCAATGCAAGTTTTAATGTACAGCTTATTACATAGGCCCCGCAGTGAGCAAATGGAATGCTAATGCATCAGGAGTTAAAAAAAAAAAGAACACGCACACAAAAATGTGTGCAGACTTTTTCATAGGCCGAGCGCACATATTAACTCAGGGAGGAGGGGAAGGAGCTCTCGGACTCATGATTTATACACACAAAACATGATTTGTAATTGCTTCCGCGCATAAATCATGAGGTGGGAGAAGGAAGAGCAGAGCCTAGAGGAGGGAAGGGGTGGGGCAGGCAGTGTGTCATCAGATCTGATCAGGTGCGCCATGGAAAAGTCACCACTGCCTGACGCCCGGAGCCAGCCCAGCACCAGGGCTCTGCTCTCAGCACCTCGCAGGAACAAGAGACACCAGTGCTGGCTCTGAAACAGATAGGAACTGCTTTCTGAGAGCATACGCAATCTTCTTCCCAGCTAAAGCATGAGCCCTGGAGGGTGTTGATTCATGGGCAGCATGCAGGGCACATATAGCTGTGCCCCACTTTGTGCAGTGCAAGCATTGCACACACATTTACCTCCTCATCTTCCCTGCCTTTGAGACCTTCCAGCCTCCGTCCTATCAGCAGGCTAAGTGAGACAGGGAGAGTGATTCACGAGTGGTGGGAGCAGCAGCCATGAAGGAGTTCTGGCAGCCACATGTGGCAACCAAGGTAGCTTAACTAACAGGGTCATTTTTCAAGACGCGATGGGCCGTTACCACGTGAGTTAGGGCCTTATCTCGTGCGATAACGCCCTAACGCACGCGATAACCCCCACATCGCGGTGATATAATTTAAATGAGGGAAAGGGGAGGGGTTTGGACGGGATTTGGACAGGATTAAAAAAATTGGGGGATGGTTGCGCTGTGGGTAATAATGTTTTACACATTATCGCTGGCAGTAGCCCATATTGCGCCCCTTTTGCAGGGGCGCTATATGGGCGATAGTATGCGCTACAGCCACAACCGCAGCAGGTGAAAATGCACCACCGCGATGCAGCCGGGTGCACACTATCGCCCCTTCCGCCCCTCTTCTAGCTGCGGCTCCTCATTCCACTATTTTTATAGCGGAATGGAAAATCCTGCAGTAAGCCTGCTGCCTGCACCACACTGCCTTCTCCCTTTGTCTGTGGGAGCTGATCTGTTGTGATGAGTTCACTCCGTTTGTTTTAAAATTTGGAAGTGTGAATGATGGGGCCTTCTGTGCTTTCCTTGCACTTCTTTTGACCATACATGAATCCTCTCCATGTCCGCCTTGCCTGCCCAATGGAGGTGTGCCACACAACATTTATGTTAATAAAGATAAGCCTGGATTTCTCAATAAGAACACTAGGCCTGTGCCTAGGGCAGCAAAAATCAAGGGGGTGGCAGTCTGGTTGAAGGTGTGCTGCCTTGAAGCTGTGCTGAATCTCAATCAGCAACGAACAACCCTCTGCTTCCTGACCCAGCCGCAGTTAGATTTGCCATTTTGGGTCAGATCAAGGGTCCTTCAAGCCCAGTATCCTGTTTCCAACAGTGTTCAATCCAGGTCACAAGTACCTGGCAGGATCTCAAGGGGTAGACAGATTCCATGCTGCTTATCCAGGGATAAGTAGTGGATTTCCCCAAGTCCACCTTAATAATTACTTATGGACTTTTCCTCCAGAATCTTGTCCCTCTCCGTCCTACCAGCTGGGCCGGTGCAATGGTATTAGGTGCCCCTAGACGAACCTTCTGCCTTGCACTCCACCCCACTGGTCGCACACCCCCACCCGATCTTGGTCTAGACTCCTACCTTATTTGCGCCTACCCAGTGTGTACTTCTCTGGGCTGCGAGCAGGTTGGGCACTGCTCGTGGCCTGCCGAATCTCTATTTCTCTTTGCCACGAGCGGGATAGGCTGTGCTCATGGCCCCACATGGCTGCTCTTCGGCACCCCCTAATGGTTAGCGTCCTAGGCAGCCTGCAGGGAACAGGATGGGAAGGGATACTTCCTGGAGCAGATAGAGCAAAATGGGATCATTTTGGGGACATCAAGAGTTGAGTGGGGATCATTTTGGGGTGAGAAGAAAAGCTGGGGGATGAAAAGAGATTAGCTGGGAGATGTGTTCTGTCTGTGAGAGAGAAAAGAATGGTGCTGGGTTAGGTGTGTTTATGTCAAATTGGGTGGGGGATGTTGCGCTGGTGGTGGACCCTTGGCCCGAAGTGGGGTTGACACTACCCACAGGGTAAGCCCTACAGGTCCCCACCATCGGGAGGCAGAGCAGGCTAGGAGATGGAGGCTGACTGGAACTTCACCAATACCAGCCCTCGTTCCCCGCAGGTTGAGCCCTTGGGTGCCGGGGCTGGCTGGTCTTAGGCAGGCCTCCATATGATGACTCCCAGTTGGAGGTGACAAGGGTATGCCAGGGACCAGCAGAGGAATTAGAGGACCGAGAATGGTCCAGATGAGGCAGGGTGTTATGGATCTGATGCCGGATGGGCGGAGACATCAGATAGGAGTTAGCAATCTGTTATGAGCGAGCTCCTCTTGAGGGAGGAGTTGGCAATCTGTTATAAATCTGATGCCGGATGGGCGGAGACATCAGATAGGAGCAGCAATCTGTTAAGGATCTGCTAGGAAGTTAGCAATCTCTTATGCTTCGACTCCTAAGAGAGGAGGAATTAGCATTCTTGTTATGTGCGAGCTCCTATAGAGGGAGGAGCTAGCACTCTGTTATGGTTAAACTCCTATGACATGGAGGAGTTAGCAATCTTGATAGGAAAGCTCTGTTGTGTACTAGCTCCAGAAGGAGGTGGAGTTAGCAAGCTATATGAATCTGTTGCTGAAGACTCCTGGTAGGAAAGGAGTAGCCATCTGTTACCAGCTGAGTGCATGGAGAGGACACTCAGCTGTAGAGGAATGTAGATAGGTGAATCCTTGGGCCGATGGCAGATGACAGCGCCCCCAGGAGGATATCCTGAGAGAGACTACCGGCTAGGCTTGAGTATGGAGACAGACACAGAATTCTTTTATTAGACAGGTAGTAGAACCACCAGAGGTGGCAGTAGTGAGCTGCTATGCCCGGCAGGGCTGAAGTCCCTCAGGTACTGGAACCACAATCCCAGGGTAGCTGAGCTGTAGAGAAACTATAGATAGTGAGTAGACAGGTATACTGTGTTCATAGCCAGAACTGGATGACAGATCTCACATAAGGTCTTTAGAAGGCTCAGTAGCTGGAAAGGGTTAGGCCCTCGAGGAGCGAGTACCTGGTTCCAGGGAAAGCTCTGAGAGAGCGATGGTAACTCACAATCGTCTGTATCTGTGATAGCTTCCAGGCAGTAGAGAATCTTCAGAGTGCTCAGGAACATGGACCCTAGAGGAGCGAGTACCAGTTCCCATCGGCAATCTGAAATAGAGAAAAGAGAGCGAGGCCCCCGAGGAGCGGGTACCCCTGGTAAGTCCGAAGAGGCAGAGTAGCTTAGGAAACGAAACCCTTTGCCAACTCGATCCGTTAGCAATTTCTGAGACCATTTATATTGGAAGCAGATGACGTCAGTTCAGGCGGACGAACCTGAGGTTCGCGCCCTTGCTGGTACATCATTTGGAGAGTGCGCGCCCTACGTCATCAGGAACATGGTGGATCCACAGCATTGTGCTGCTCCAGGGACACCAGAGGAAGACGGCAAGAAGACGCCGCAGCAGCAAACCGTCCATCAGGCCCGGAGGGAGTCGCCACAGTGGTAAGGAGGGCGGACTGAGGGCATCGAGCAGCGACAGACGCAACACAGGGTTCCAGAGACCCAGACGCCGACGGGAACAGAGTAGAACAGGAGGCGTCAACGTAACAATAGGCCAAAGCCTGAGAGGCCAAGTCCGTAGGATACTAATGGAAGTTCAAGGCAAGCTGGAGTCAGGGCAGGCAGCAAGCAGGCAAGGTACCAGGAAGCAGAGCAAGGGCCAGAGCCAGACGATCAGTCCAAGCGTAGTCCAACGAAGCAGGGGTCAAGCCAGAGGATCAGTCCAAGCGTAGTCCAATGAAGCAGGCCCGCGCTGCGAGCAGACTTGGGGAGGGCAGGAAAGCGATGCAAGAAGTGAGTACTCACGGTCGCAGCCATCTGCGACCAACAGGCATCACAATAAAATATCATCAGCGAGAGATAGCTTGTATTTCTTCACCCCCACCAGAACTTCAGGTATAGCTTCCACCTTTCTTATTTGAATCGCAAAAGGCTCCAGGAATAGGGAAAACAACAGAGGTGACTGAGGACACTCTTACCTAGTCCCCTGTTGAATATTGAAAAGGCAGTATAAGCCCTATTAACTTTAACACAAGCCTATGGGTTGTGGTAAAGCTGTTGCAGCCAGCTAAGAAAAAAAGAACCCGTAGTTGAAGATTTAAGAACACAGCGATCATGGCTGGATGTATACTTAAAAAAGCAATGATCTTGTGTTTCACACAATTCTGGAGGTCATGGAGAACAAGGCATTCAAAAGACAATAACAACGGTGCAAAGGAAAGTCCTTTTTCTTATAGTGAAGTTAAAGATGGAGTGAGAGTGCAAGATAATAGATCAAGGACTAGAGGTGTTACTGCTAGGGGTCGTTTGAAGGGAGATGCTGTTGTGATCTGGTGACTTGCACAGTGTTTAAAGGTCTCGGGGATGGTAGCGGCCTCAGAACTGTTGTGGCAGAAGATGTAGATGTAGTAGAGGAACAGCAGGTCATTTCCTGATGAGTTATCTGAAGAAGAGAATTCAAAGGTGACTTTCTTCCTGGGCCTCGAATATCTGGAAACCTATGGGTGGATGCTTCCTCAACAGTAGTTTTGTTCGATTCACATTAATTTTGTATATTTTAAATATTTGAGGTCTTGGCAAAATTTAGATAAACTGAATTTAAATTCTGCACGTTGTGAGGAAAATGAATCATCCGGTAGTTGTAGTTTAAGTGTGTCAATATTGGACTGGACCTGTTCTTGGAAACAGGAAGCAGATTCTCTTGTCGTCTCAATAATTAAAATCATCAAATCAAAAGCACATTTATTCAGGATTTGATTCCAGCAAGTTATGAAAGTAATATTATCAGAGTGAAGTTTTGGCTCCTTCAAGATATGGAAGCCTTGGGGAATATGCCAAACTCTGCAATATTCAACAAGTGTTGTACCATGTGTAACTCTGCACGAGTTTCTCTTTTTTGAAGAGTGATAGTAATTGTCCAAGAGGCTGGAGACATTTCAGCCATCGGTTTAGTAAATAAAGGGGCTTCAGATAATAGGAATGCAAATGTTTCCTTGGAGTAACTAAAGGTATCAGATTGTATGGGAGATGCCATTCAATAACCACCAAAATAGCATACTCGAATAAAACAGGTGGAAGACCAAACTATCAGTAGTATTCCAAAAAGCACGAGAAACAGTCAAGAGCATTGCTCCTGCATCTGGCTTGCCCGAGAGAACGCCCCTCTAATACAGCACTGGCGAGAAACCACACTCCCTTACACAGCTTGACTTCTATTCACTTGAAGTTTGTGATCTCTCCTCTTGAGGTGGCGACATTTTCTACACTTTAGTCCAACATGAGCAAAAGTGGATTCCTCATGGGCTAAATGTTAATATTGAAAGGTCTGAATTCTTCTAATTCCTGTTTGATTGCTGTGCTCCTTTTTCATTTTATATATCTAATTCTGCCGCTATGCTTGAGCCGTTGCTCACCCTATTCCTTGTTTAATTACTGTGCTGTACTTAACATCTGATATTGCCACCACACTTGTTTCATTTTTTGATAATTTGCATCAGTTCTTTGATTGACAGCGTGTATCACATGACCCTATGCTTTGGCGCGCTTTTTTCTATTAACAAACTATTTAGGCTCACTTCACCAGAAGTTCCCTTTGATGTGCTATTCAATTCTGTACTGTGAAGTGTCTAAGCTCTTGGCTGTGTTTAAATATTATTTGTCTATGCTGGTTCTGTTCTTCTATGCTCTCGTTGTCCACATGTTTTCAAATTTTGTATTTGCTTCTTTATTTTAGATTGAGGTCCCTCCCGACACAACTAATTGAAATGCAGTCCATGGTTGGGCACCGTGAAAGTGGACTTTAAATACACTAGTATGTGACACATCTCTGAGGTTGAATAAAATCTTTATTTAAGTTGCAAAAAGTTCTGGAAAATTTACTCTTGACCATCCCTCATGCTTTTTGGATTACAATGGATGGTTTGGTTCTCCACCTGTTTTATACACTAATACACACACTCTCAGACACACATCTTTGTGTCAGAGAGAAAGTGTGTGGGTGTCTCTCTGACACAAAGACAAACACACATACTCACTCTCTCTGGGTGTGTCTTTGTGTCTGAAAGATTGTGCGTGTGCCTTTCTTTCAGAGAAATGCCCACACACACACTCTGCGTCTGTGTTGTCTTTCTCTGACACAGACACACGTTCTCTCTCAGACATATACACATTCTGCTGTTGTGCTGCTACTCATGTGCTCAGAAGGTAAGTGCCCCCCTCCCCCCCCAACACTGCCACATCATCGTACAAAGCTCTTGTTTGCTGGTAGCCATTCTGCAGCCCACAGTAGCCCTCTACCTTTCTCATTCTGAACCCTTCTCAGCACCCCCCTTCACCAGGAGACGCTGGTTCCACGGACAGCTGCCCCTCTCAGAATTCAGCTCAGTCACCTCACCAACACTGCATAGACACCTCCTCCTGCCTCATGCCCTTTCTTTTGCTACTTGTAGCTTACCTCCACCTCTATGTCAACCCTCCCCTAACTCATCAGTACATTCCCATTGACTGTGCACTATATAGTCTGCTGCTTTTATGGTTCTTCAGGATCTACTCTGAATACCTACTTCAGGGGAGGGGAGACCAAAAGTGATCCATGCTGTTTCTTGGGCTTAAAAAAAAAAAAAAGAAAATTAAGCCATGGCTGAAACTGGGGAGAGCCACTGACCCAATGCAGCACAGCTCCAGATGGAATCCTGCTTTCCCACAAGGAACCAGTGCAGCCACTGCTGGTGCAAGAGTATCAGGCACCATAGGCGAATCTTACAATTTTTTATAAACCCACCTTCTCCAAATATAATTAAAAAGTATGAATTTATAATAACAGATTTTACATGAAAAAGGACATTAAAAGTATAGTCTCCTGAGGTAAAAACATCACTTTAAATGTGTATATTATATTTACATGCACTGCTGTGATACCAACGAGAAACCCTGCAAAAAAGCAAAAAAAAAAAAGATACTTGGAACCCATATGGTATTAGGCCTATTATAACACGTGTTGGGTATATTATAGGCTTGGCCTTAGAAGCTATGAATAAACTAAATTACAATGACAATATAGTAAACCTCCTATTCCAAAACAGCACCAGCTGTCAGCACTCTAACAACCCTACCTATGAAAAGGCAGCACTGCATAAGAACATAAGAACATAAGAAAATGCCATACTGGGTCAGACCAAGGGTCCATCAAGCCCAGCATCCTGTTTCCAACAGTGGCCAATCCAGGCCATAAGAACCTGGCAAGTACCCAGAAACTAAGTCTATTCCATGTTACTGTTGCTAATGGCAGTGGCTATTCTCTAAGTGAACTTAATAGCAGGTAATGGACTTCTCCTCCAAGAACTTATCCAATCCTTTTTTAAACACAGCTATACTAATTGCACTGACCACATCCTCTGCAAATATTACACCAGACCCTAAAATACCAATAAACCTCCGATTAGGAAAACTGAACAAGTCAAGCTGCTATAGAGCCCTACACAGAAACTGCATGCTATCAGAATATCTCTCCTTGATCACACATGCAAAATAAAGGGACTATTTACTATATATAAAGAGGAAAGTTTCCAGGCGCTCATGTCGCAGTATGCAAATGACCTCCACTGCTCTCTTGCTATACTCTTTGCTCCGCATCACCGTAATCAGCAGCAGGAGGGACGAGAGCAGCCCTGGGGCCAGCAGTTCGCCCATGCCAGTTCAATGCAGGAGATGCCAGAGTGCTACGGAAAACAGAGCTAGGGTGGAGCTGGAAAGGCCGAAGTGTTGGCAGCTCCCCCTCTCCCCGCCAGAGGAGGAATACAAAAGACGCACAATGGCACTGTGGAGGGCAAGGCCTCCATCCCCTGTTGGCAGAGACCCAGGGCAGAGTTGGAGAGGCTGGAGTGCTTGATTTATTCACTCCTCCTCTGTCCGGATTGGTTCCCTCCACTGTCACATGTCAGGGAAAGGACCAGTCCCCTTTCAGAAGGCTGTCCTTACAGAATTCTGAGAGGGGATTGGTCCTCTTACTAACGTGTCAGTGAATAGACCAGTTGGCTGTCAATGAGGAAACAGCCTTGCTGGAGGAGGTAAGGTCTTCTCCGGCACGGGTTCCAGGGTGGGGAGGGGGGGATTTAGGGGGCTGGGGAGTTGCTTAGGCCATTTAAATTTTCTAAGGGGTGCGGGAGGGGGCTGGGAGGAGGACCAACCCCGGACACGGCAGCCAACTTTGTTTTAGAAGGTGAGCCAGACCTGCCCACCGACTTCATTTAAAGTTGAGTTTCAGAAAAAAAGAGGGAAGGGGCCTGAGAGGACCCCCAAATTCGGACTACCTGGCTTGCTGGGCCAGACTTCATTTTTGTGAGAGGTGAGTGGTAATTCGGCATGCTGGGGAGGAAGATAAGGCTTGTCGGCTGGCCCACGCCTGCTTCTGAGAAGGTGTCACATTTTCTGTGGTAGTAGGAGACGTGCTAGGTAGCCTCTACTCAAGCGTGCCTCCTTGCTTTGCAGGGTAATAGCTAAGAAGGCTATTACCCTGCAATTTGCATCAGATTTGTTAAGTCTTCTGTGGGGTTTTTTTTAGCATGGGATTTTCACCACTAAAGCCCTTTTTACATAACTGGGCAACATTAGCGCTGAAAAACCCGCACTAAAACATGAGATAGAAAACAATGGTAGGCTCAGCTTGGCTTATTGCATCAGCCCCCCTGAGACTGTCATGGGTTAGTTGGGGGTGGGGGTATGCACAAATTTTCTCCTTTCTCATATAATCATTAACACACATATTCATTCTCACAGACACGTGATTGGCCTGACCGATCCAGTGGGGCATGCTCGAAACCTTGATAGAGCAATCCATCCCAATCGACAACCACATGGACTGACCACAGTGGTGCCCCCAGCCACCTGCAGCTATACAAGCCCTCAGGCTTACACGGCAGGGGCAAGGCCGGTTCCTGAATGGCCAGAATGCCAGACCCAGGGAAGAAGCAAGATTTGGCCATTACCCTCCTCCTCCTGCAAGCCAGGCTGCTGGTGCTGGACACCCATGATGGAGGTAGTTAGTGAGTGGCACCTGGTTTGCAATCCGGTGTGTACAGGCCAGATTACCAGCTGCACCACGCCCTGCCACAACCTCTACTTCAAAGCCTAAGAGCATGGCTTAATGACCTTCTGGAATGTCCCCACAGTAGTCACTTTCCTGGCTGACATGGAACACTTAAAGTATCCAGAGCAGTCCATCATTTAAAAACATTTAAAGGAGAGAGGGAAAGGGAGGGAAGATTTATATGCAAAAATCACCCTTTATGGGCACAAATTCACAGGGCCCCAGCATCACAAGCTACCGATCGGATCCATACACTACCACTAGTGCCGGAAACTTTCTTCTACTGCTGACTAAGAGTAGAATTTCCAGCATAAACAGAACATGATTTAACCTTTGTAAAGGAGTGTATTAGTAGAACCTCCTGAAAAGTCCAGGACCAGGCATTTACCCTGGTCCAACAGACAGCCCACAAGGGACTCCTAGTTTTAGGGCATATCTCCTGGATAAGAAGGTAGGCCCAGAGGGGAGAGCAAGCCCCCAGACGGGAGAGTAGAAGAAAGCAAGAGCTTCCTATCTGTAAACTGCTACATTTCTTTTTCCAGGCTTCTGTTTATTCATTTGCTTGTAAATAAAAAAAAAAAACTCTGTAGAAGAATAGCCAAAGTCCAGACTGCTCTGTCCTCCTGCAAGCCAAAGACCGCTCACGCTGTGTTTCAGGCTTATACACCTTTCTGCAAGTTAGTGGGCAATAGTTAATGACTTCATTATCATCGAAATTTACAGCGGTGATGGTGCTAACCTGTACAGACGTTGCGTGCAAAAGTCCTTGCTGGGTCGGAGTAGAGTTTGTGCACAGAAAATGTGCACACAGTTGTAGATAAAACTGTGCCCTCTGCCCTGCACAGCTTATTACATGGGCCTGATTGTTAGAGGAGTTCTGCACTGCAGCGCTGCCTCGTTGACTGTTTTCCTTGGCGTCTTTCTTCTAAGAAAGAATACATCATAGATAAGAGGGGGTTTTTCAGTCGCATCCTTCATTGACAAAAACTCATACAAGTTAGGCTTCTAATTTTATCACTTTTTCACATGTATAAATATAAAAAGTGGATTTTGTTTTGGGGGGGGGGGTGAGGAATGGTTTTAAAAGCTGCTGTTTTTAAGCACGACGAAGCTTGCGTTTGACTGGCATTGTGTATGATCGCCCGGATTCATTTTACTTTTTACAATTTTTGGCTGCTGCCTTAGTTTCTTAATTATTTGATTTTTATGATTCACCCCCCCTGTGGGAAGGAAGAAGAGGTAGGAGGCATGCATGCTGGAGCTCTCAAAGGCACCCCCCCCAGCCATCCTTCCATCTCCCTGAAGTCGACAGTTCAAATTTGTTCCCTCGGATGTCAGCCTGGTGGGAAAATGGCTACGAAGAGACGAGTTCATCAAACACTTTGCAGCCCCTGCAAACCATGGTAGGTAATCACGCACTCTCCCCAAACAAATCACTGACGCCTCAGCTGATTTTCAAACACAGGAATTCAAAGAAAACATACTCAATCCAGCTATTCAAAAAACCTTTCTGCTAAGCAAAGCAGGTCAACCTGCACCGACTGATACATGGGGGTATAACCTGCACGGCGCGGCAGATGCTGCTATGGGAAGCCTGCTGGGCAGACTGGATGGACCCTAGATCCTTTTCTGCCATCATTTCTTGTGTTTCTAATTTGCAGGGATTTGCACTTGGTTAGTGCCAGGTCTATAGGAAGACCTACTGCTCTTTTAGAGGGTAACTTTTACAGATGGGGAACGTCTGCGGGTATCCTTTACCTGTAATCGTGCCACAAATTTTCAAGGCCCAGCACACCCGTCCTTTGGCCTTGAAAATTCTCGGAAGGAGCGCACACAAACTCTCCGGTGCAAAGTTACACCTGCTCCTGGCATGGCGAAACTTGTGCACGTGGATATATGGGCATATCTTTTAAAATGAAAAGTAATGCACGAAAATCCAGGCTCTGCCATTACCCCCAACACCCCGGATCGCCTTTTTGAATGCACAATTTAGGCACACACACACACACACCTTTTGCACACAAAGACCGACAAAGTTTCTAACAAGCCATGTATGCACATAAAAGTAATTTGAAGCTATGTTTTGTGCAGCTAAATGGTTTGAAAATTTGGCCCTTAAATCTAGATCTTCAAGCCTTCAAGAAGGGGCCACCAAGGCCTTGAAGGAATTGGAAACCAACACTACTGCAGTCCTCTCTGAGGCACATTCAAATAGTGGAAATGTTTTTGGACGAGGCAAGACAGAAAGTCAGTCCTGTTTTCAATCCACGAGGACCCGAAAGCTGTCAATTCTGAGCATGGACATCTGAATATGGCCTGAAAACTGTAGAAAATTGATTTTATCTTGCTTAGGATAAGAACATTCTGCCTTCACAAGCCGTCTGGAGATCTCTAAGTAGTGAGTGATGTGATATTTTATAAGGTGCAAGCTAAGTTACATTCTGTAAGGGTGTCTGTAGGTAAAAGATATCCTCGGTGCTTAGAATATTAGAGCAGAAAGGACAGGAGGAGACAGGGACTCTACAGAGATGGAGAAGGCCATGGAAGGGAATGGAAAGAAGGGAGGGAGGTGGGGAGAAGAGAAGGCAGAGAAAAGAGCGCTAGCTTTGATGAACAGATTCTAGCTCTAAGTAGTCAATAATATTCCTTTGTTCTCTCTGTGTGTATAAATTAGTTACCAGTTTCTTAAGGAGTTCGGAAAATATATTTCTGGCTATCCTTTGTGCTATTATTCTTTTATTCAAATGTGGCATTTTCCATGTCAGCTAATGGAGTAAGGAGGTGTAGGAGTGCTAGGCAGGCATCGCTCAAAAGCCAAGGGAGATGAAAGTGACAGCAAGCAACCTGGAAAGTACAAATCCCACTTCTCCTCTTACTCTCCCTGCTGCGACCCTCCGGCTTCCTGCCTGCTTCCCGAGGGAAACACGGCAAGGAGAGTACGTTGAGCTGGAAGGAAACCAGCAGGCTAATAGAAATATCAGATCCGTAGCGTCACTTAGAGAGGCTGAGGGAGCAGAGTTTCTTTCATTGTGCATGAGGGTGGGGGTGGGCGTGAAGGCTCGCGGACATTACTTTGGGGATCAGGAGCTCCCTGAGAGTAGGGGGCACTGTGCCGGCGATCAGAAGATTATTGCTTGGAGGTGGGGGGAGGCAAAGGCTTGCTCTAGGAGACCCTCGTAAACAGTGCCTGCTGTAGATGATATAAGTGCAAATCTCGGTCCCTGCTACACATAATATACACACACAGAACAAAAGTATGTGTGTAGCCTTGGTGTCTGCCAAACGCCTGCAAAGGAATAGGGGTTCTCACCCTGATTTACTGGCTTTCTGATTAGTGCTGTGGCTTGGGCAAACGTTTTTTTTATATCAAAAGGGCGTATGTTGGTGTATTTTGGACTTCGGTCCGCAACCAACCTGGGACTTTTACGATTCCGTTCTGGCCTCAGGGGTGGAAAGAGGCAAAGGGGGTTTCTTGAGCCTTGTCTGTGCAACAGAGTGGAGGGAATATGTGGCCACCCTTTGGAATCGCCACCAGGTGGCTCTAGTTCCAGACCCTGGGCTAGGAGTTAGGATTTAGGCGGTGGAGGGAGGGGGGCCTACTGTTTCTGAAAGAGCACCCCCAGTGAGCTGATGGGTGCTCAGTCCCCCTGCCAGTATAAAAGCAGGCTGAGTCATAGATCAGTCTGGCAAGGCAGATTTTGTTTGAAGTTATGTGGGAGAAGGGTTTGGTTTTTTTTATTGTTTGTGATTTTGCCTACTCCATGGCCCAGGCCTCATGCTCTGTACTCCAGGATGGGTGGGAGACTTAACCCGTTCCAATACACCCACCTGCCTGCCTGGATTGCCTCCGGGGTTGGGTTTCCGGAATCGTGATGATTTGGGGAGATTCTTGTGGCACCCCTGGTTCTTGGCCCAGGAAGGGATTACGGGGAAGTCCTTTTTTTCGGGGGGGGGGGGGGTGGCAGGATAGGGAAGTTCTAACCCTCCCCCAGCTCACAATCTGTGTGGGGGGGGGGGGTGGTGGTGACTTGCTGGTGGGAGAGCTCCAGCTCATGGACATTTGAGTAAAGACTTTTGATTTGGTGGAGCTGGAAAGATTTTTGCCTCTATCCTTCCTGCCCTAGAGTGGGAGAATTTGGAAACGATGAATGTTCCCTGTTGCCCGGACCTTTCGTCCGAAAGATCCCGTCTGACTTCTAAAAAAAAAAAAAGGTAGAACTGTGAGTAAGACTCTCTTGTTATCTCTGGAGAGCCCCCTCCGGAGTCTTCACACCGAGGAAAGAAGAAGTAACGTTTGAGAATACCCGGGAAGGTTTTCTTTTCCATGCTCTGGAGACACTGAGTTCTTTCCCCCGAGCCCAGCAACTGAGGGGGCATTTGCACAGGTAAAGGAGAGTTGGGAAAACCGAGAACAGTTGCCGAACGATTGCTTTTTGAAGACCTGCTGCAGAATCCGGAGTATTCAGGGTGGGGAGGGGCCGATTTTATCTTTATTTTTCGGGCACCGAGGCACGGGACGGGGTTCTCACAAGATCACCGCTGTCGCATTTCAACTTGTGCCTTTCTCATACGACAGGGAATGAGCTGAAATGAGGCGGGCCGGTGCCTTTGTACCTTGGATGGCACAAGGCCTGGAGCCTGGGGAGTGCTGTGGGTCCCACAAGGACATCGGGGTTTTTCAAAGTATGACCCGGGAGGGGGAGGTTCCTTAAAGTTGGAAAGGGGGGGGGGGGGTTCTAAGGGGAGGAGTTAGGAAGGGAGAGAGAGGGAATGCGCCGAGTTTATTTATGTTTTATCTTTTTTAATATTGGGCACTGGGGTGTGCGATGGGGGTTCTCACAAGACCCCTGGGGGAGTTTTCACATGCTGGGGCGGTTTGAGACAATCTGGCCCTTTAAATTACTGCCCAAGGCTCATCGGGACCTTGCATTAAGTGACAGATCCTGAGTTGTAGCTAATTTTCCTTAAAATAACCTGGCCTGCGATTTTTCGGGCAAGCCACAGTATTTTATTTACGTCAAAGAGCCTAGTAATGGGTTGTTTCGCACGCATTGCAAAGCATTAGCATGCAAAGCAGCTCATTACCATACCAGTGATATTGGGTATAAATAATGCACAGGATGTAAAATGGCGACCCACAGTTTGTACCTGTGGTACTGCAGAAAGTGAGGCGATTTGCCAAAGGTGTGGCAGCAGGATTTGAATGCTGACTTCCCCAGTTCTCTAACCACTAAGCTTTTCCTCTATTATATCTAGTGCTGCCTTTCAACCTATGCCTTCCACAGGCCATTGCATCTAAAGGGGCCTGAAGGAAGAAGCCAGAGACTCCTTGGTAAAGGAGAGAGGAGGGAGGAGGTAGAGAGAGTCATCTGATTCCCCAGCTTTCTCCTCTAACTGCTATGCAAAGCATATGGCATATCTGTTCAGCCAAGAGCCTGTTTTAAATGGAACTTAATTCCAAAAAGTCCTTATGTAATTAAAGGAAATACATAAAGCATCAGAGCAAAGACTGCTTGTGTTTTGTTTTTTTTTCTCCCATCTCTGCCAAGCGGCAACGCTGATTTGCATTCATTGGCTAATCTTGGAGAAGCCGTCTCAGCAATGTAAAGACAAATTAAGGAGTCAATTAGCAGGCTGCGACTGTGGAATTCAGGGATCTCGGGGGACCCTAGGCAAAGACAACTCCAACTGTCAGGGACCCAGCGATGCAGGGCTGTGGTGGAGTTGGGATGTGGCAGGCGGGGGGAGCAGGGACTGGTTGGCTGGGAGGATCAGAGTCGGGTTCTCTTGGGCAGCAATGGCACTTGCTTAATCCAGGCTCTGAGAAGTTTTTACAGACGCATTTGCAAGGTTGTCAGCCAGGGCACCCGTGGGAGCCTGAGCCTGGCACATCAAAAGGGAGAGAGAAGGCTGCCGAGGGAGACCCGGACTGCCTTTGCAAAGCAGAACGAGTAACAGATAACAGGGATAATAGTGTGCGGAGGGTGATGGGGGTGAAGACCTACCCAGCACGTGAACGAGGGGAAAAAATGGGAGAGAGAGAAAAGAGAAGGATAGGGACAAGATTTTCTTTGCTGCCGCTGCCCTTAGGTGTTAATTCATGGCTGTGCTGCCTCTCCACCTTAATATAGCAAATATCCAAACTGCAGCGCCACTCCCAAACCTCCCCCATAACCTTGGCTCCAGTGGTGATCCTCGCAGGACTAAGCCTGTTGCTCACAGGCCCCGCTTGCCACATGGAAGCCCAGAGGGGCAGGACCTGTAAGCACGGGCTTAGTCCCTACCCTCGCTGACCCGTGAGGATTCCTGCTGGAGCTGAGGTTTGGGGGTTGGGGGCACCTTCCGAGCAGGATTGTGGGGCAGCACGGCAAAACCAGAAATTTGCCACCCTAGGCATAGGCCTAGTAAGCCTGTACATAAAGCCAGGGCTGGCGAAGGATCAAAACCGAAAAAAAGAGAGACACTCACACACACATCGAGAGGACAGAAAAACAGAGGCAAATAGAATAGAGGGACCCATGATAGTGCAGTGGTATGAGGCACCCTTAGGCCTTGCGCTTCACCCCCTACCCCAATTAACTTTCAGGCCCATAGGCCATCCTCGGCTCCCCCGGGGATTTAAACAATTAAACTCACAAATCATGATGACACCACCACCATCCCTCCCAGAACAATCCTATAAAAACGTATAATTGGACAAAATACTTTTAAATATTAAACTTTGTTATATATATATGTGTATATAAAATGTATGTAATACACATATATTTCAGAAATCATGTCACAGTGCCTGATCAATATGCCACTTGTAGTTTTTTTGGGGTAGACAAAAAAAAATTATATATATATATATATATATATAATATTAAAAGAAATCCATTCCACATTTTTCAAGATAATCTCTGAAACGGCTGGCTGGCCTGAACTAGAACGTTTTCCCTATTCACCATACAAAAATATTAAAATTCTGATGTCATCTCAATAACATATTCCCTTTATTACTATGCACTTTGTGAAATAACAAAAAAACAAAACCTTTAAAAAAGATACACAGAAGCTATATAGCAAAAAGCACTAACTCTGAGAACTCAAACAATAACACTGTAGCTATTACACCGGGTCCTAGAACACTGATGCACCTCCTATTGGAAAAAAAACAGAAGAAGGGGAGTTTCTATGGATCCTTAGACAGAAACTACATGATAGAAGAATCCTCACCTAGGTCATTCAAGCAGAAAACGTCCCTCACCAAACATAGAATAACTGACCATAAATTAGAAATAGAAATATGCTGATAAAACCTGAACTCTTCTTTGCTCTGCTGTCCACTCCAGCTTCATCCCCTCCCTTTCTGTTCCCTGCAGTCAGAAGGGGAAAGTAGGGAGAACAACAAGAGGGGATAGGCTGGATTAGGGAGCAGAGTAGCTCTTCTTTGCTCTGCTCTATGCTCTTTCTACTCCAGCCTAACCCCTCCCTGTCTGTTCCCTACATGCTGACTGGGATGGAAGCGACTGATGCAGTAAGCAGAATTTCTGCTGCCTAAGATAATAGAGTTGCATCCTGCAGTTCTCAAATTTGTATCACTTTAGGGGATTGCCTACTTCCCCTAATGGAAGAACTGGCCCTAGAGGGACAGATTGGGGGGGGGGGGGGGGGGAGGGGAAGAGAGAGAGAGAGCGAGACAAAGAAAGGAAAGAGAGGCAGAGGGGTGAGATAGAGACACGAGACAAAGAAGACGGGGAAAGATAGAAAAGAAAGACAAAGAAGAGATAGTCAGAGACAGAAAGGAAAGATAGTCAAAAGGGGATAGAGAGAAAAAAGAGAAATGGAGAAAAAAAGACAGATGAGAGAAGAGACAGAAGGGAGAGAGAGAGAGAGAGAGTAGAGGGACAGATGGAGAGAAGACAGACAGAACGAGAAGAGAAGGGACAGGTGCCTGACTGAGCTGTCTGACTCATGCTGTTGCAGGGATCTCTCAGTGCGGCGGCGCAGGCTGCAGTGACTGTCTCTGGAGAGGAGGAGCTGCTGCTGCTGCTGCTGCCACATTGTATTCCCCCACCCGCACAGCTCTTAAGTTAGAATAAGAGTCAAGTACTTGGTTCATTGCTCTGTTTTGTTCCCTGCCTGAAATTATATCCTCTTATCTCTCCCATATTTCCCATTATGAACATTTCATCTAGCAGCCCCGCGTGCTGACCTTTCAAGTACGGCAAAAAAACAACCAACGCATTGCCTCTTCCTCGTCTCTCTGAGGCAAACATTCCTAGTTGCCTTTAACCTTTCCTCCTACAGTAAACCTTCTAGTCCCTTAATTAACTCTTCATTGTATTTTTCTAGCAATTAAAACAGATATCGCTGGATTCCTCTGCAGGCTGCGATGCCTTTTATTGTTCCAGTGGAAGAATTAGTCAAAGAAATTGTACCCCGAGCTTTTTTGTTTTGGGGTTTTTTTTTTTGCTCCAGACCACATAACACCAGCTATCGATGTGACCAGCTGTTCCGAGAAAAAGGACCTGTAGTGTGGTCCAGGGAAAGGCGGTCACAGCCTTGTGAAGAATCCAGTTTTGTTTCCAGGATAAGGGAGAGCCCCTTGAGATGGTACAGAGAAGGGCTACCAAAATGATAAGGGGAATGGAACAGCTCCCCTATGAGGAAAGACTAAAGAGGTTAGGACTTTTCAGCTTGGAGAAGAGACGAATGAGGGGGGATATGATAGAGGTGTTTAAAATCATGAGAGGTCTAGAACGGGTAGATGTGAATCGGTTATTTACTCTTTCAGATAGTAGAAAGACTAGGGGGCACTCCATGAAGTTAGCATGGGGCACATTTAAAACTAATCGGAGAAAGTTCTTTTTTACTCAACGCACAATTAAACTCTGGAATTTGTTGCCAGCGAATGTGGTTAGTGCAGTTAGTATTGCTGTGTTTAAAAAAGGATTGGATAAGTTCTTGGAGAAGTCCATTACCTGCAATTAAGTTCACCTAGAGAATAGCCACTGCCATTAGCAATGGTAACATGGAATAGACTTAGTTTTTGGGCACTTGCCAGGTTCTTGTGGCCTGGATTGGCCAATGTTGGAAACAGGATGCTGGGCTTGATGGACCCTTGGTCTGACCCAGTATGGCATGTTCTTATGTTCTGCTGTACAAAATCAAGATTAAAAACTGGACTCCACCCACCCCCAGTTGCTCACCTGGGTCTTTTTGTCTGCTGAGCTGAAACGGAACTGTGTCCGATTTCTTTTATTACTTTTTCTGAGGTTGATATTGAGCCGCTATGCAGCCTGGCTAAAGTTAGCGGGCTACGCTTGTTTGGCTAACTTAGCCCGCATATTTGCACGTGGTTCCCATATACCGCTGTTTAGTCTACTATTCCACTCTGCAAGAGAGGTTAGAACAATGCACCTAAATCTATCATACTAAACAGCAGTCTGCAGGAACCACATCCATAGTAAATTCTTGGAGGTTCCTATGAACCCTTTGGGACTTTACAATTTAAGAGTATTGTGTAAGAAGATTGCATTGCATGCCGAACTCCAGAGATATAAGGTAAGTCTTCTGGTACTGTCATGTTTGGCGGCCTGCAGGACGTCCCCACGAGCCACTGCATTCACCACTGATGTCGCCAACGGCTGGGCCTCCCATTCACAGGGGGGACACCGCTGGACCTCTTCCATGTGGCTAGACACCGCCAGGACCACCGTCTTCAGCTCCTCTCTGTTGGCGTGTGTGCGCCCAATGTCACTACATTTAAACGGCCTGCGGTGAAAAACGTCCTGGCGCCCATGGAAGACATCAAATCTTTAGTCCTATAAAAAGGCTCTTCAGGTGCCCCTAGCTTGCCTTAGCAATAGGTCTCCTGCACTCTGTGTGCAGTGTGTGTGTTGCTTTCCTGGGTTCCCGCTTCTTGTCTCCTGTATTCCTGCTTCCTGCCTCGTCCAGCCCAGCCTTACCTCTTCTCTCCAGCCCAGCCTTGCCTTGTGTTTCTCCAGCCTGCCTTGCCTCTTCATATCCAGCTTTTCTTGACTTCCTGTCCATTGTACTGCATCGGGTCCCTTCTGCCTCATACTTGTACCTTCTTCAGGCTGACCACCTGGCTATTGAATTTGCCTGACTGCTGCCTACCTCTGACCCTTTGCCTGGACCCTGACTATTCTTGATCACCGCCTGCCTCTGATCCATTGCCTGGACATTGACCTTTCTAGCTTGCCACCTGCCTCTGACTCTTGCCTTGACCTGGACCTCTGCCTTCACAGTCCTCTAAGAGATTCTTGCCTAAGTCCTGCCAGCCCCCAGAACTCAAGGTCTCAACCTGCAGGAAAAGTGGCCGGTATAGGTGAAGACTTAGACCCATCTCTTGCCAGCAAACCTCTGCTAGCTGCCGGTGAGGGCCTACAGCAACAGGGGTCCGCATTGCTTTCGGTTTGCTGAAGCCATGAGCCCGGCGGACCTGACCTCGCTCCAGGCCATCCTAGGCTTGACCCAACGCATCCAGGAGCAGCAGGGGGTTCTTAATCAAGTCACTAGTCTTCTTGAGAAACTCGTAGTTAACATGGACATCCTGATGCCAATACTGGCTCTTCTTCTGCTGGCCCAACCTCCATCAAGACCTGCTTCTCCTCACAGACCGGTTCCTCAGTTTCCATCACCACCACTCTATCATGCGGACTCCGAAAAGTGCCACAGCTTCATCAATCAATGCCACATGCATTTTGAACTCCAGTCCATCCTGTTCCCCTGTGATCGCTCCAAGGTGACTTACATCTTGTCGCTGTTGGGCAGCACAACTCTGGATAGTGACGATCCCTTTCTCCGGAGCCTCTCATATTTCCTTCACCAGTTCCAGGTTGTGTTTGAGGAACCAGGGCAAGCCTATTCTTTTGCAGCTGAGCTTCTCCGGGTTCAGCAGGATTCACAACTTTCAGAGAATATGCTGTACAGTTCTGCACCCTCACATCAGAGCTGCTGTGGGGCAAGGACAGTCTCACTGCCATATTTTGGCAAGGCCTTTCCAGCAGAATAAAGGATGAATTGTTTGGCCGAGATGTCCCCACAATGTTGGATGCCTTAATCACGCTGTTTAATCGCATTGACCATCAGTTTCAAGAATGTGCTCTGGAGTCTAATGCTACCCCGCACCTTGTTGTATTGGCTCCTTGCTTCCAGCTTCCTCAGGTTCCACCAGTACCTCCTTCTGAACCAAGAGTGCCTGAGGAGCCTATGCAACTGGGCTGTGCTAAGCTGTCCACCAAGGAGAAACTCCATAGAAGACAGCTAGTTTTGTGTTTATACTGTGCTGGTCAAGGACACCTGCTATCACAATGTCCTGAGAAACTGGAAAACTCTTGTGCCTAAGGTTGATTGGGAAGGCACACCTAGGCCACACACTCTCCTCTCCGTAACTACAGTGTTGCATTTGGCATTTCACAGGCTGCCTCTGCGAACCACCACACTCACCTCCTCGGCTGACCTCCTGTCTCCACTCCTGACGTGGCTGCCTGACTCCAGCTCCCTGCACAGCTGGATGCCACACTCCATTGTGGCAGGATGCTGCCAACCCAATCTTGACATGCACTTCTCTAGGTGCATGCATGCCCAGCATCCCCTCATTTAAAGGGCCAATGGCGGAAAGCCCTGATGGCACCAGATGATGACATCACCCACTCTGGCCTATATAAGGCCAACTCCAACATACTCTCACTTTCTCAGCAACAGGTCCCACTACTTTGCAGTAGAGCATGTTGCTTCTCATCTCAGCTTTGTCTTTGGTTCTCATCTTGGTATTGTCTTCAGTCCTTGTTCCAGCCTTGGCCTTGGTCTTGTACAGTTTGTCTTCATTCTTCATCAGTGAATCTTCAGCCTTGTTTGTGTTGAGCTTGTCCTTGCCTACCTGCCCTGCCTATCTGTCCCCTATCTTCTCCCACAGATGGATACCTGGTGCTGACCTCAGCCTGCATACCAGATACACTTGACTGCTGCATGCCTTGACCTCTGTTTGAATATTAGATATGCTTGACCGCTGCCTACCCTGACCACTGCCTGCACATCAGATATGCTCAGCCACTGCCTGCTTCAATTCTCATGGACCATCCTTCTGCCACCAGCAGAGACCCACCTAACTCCTGCCAGCCCCGGTACCCAGGGCTCCTCCCTGCAGGTATCACCAATCCTACCTCGGTCCAAGGGTCCTCAAATGCAACATACTGGTTCTTGTCTCTCTTGCCACTGAACATAGCTTTCTATGGAGGCCTTCCTTGATTGAGGAGTAAGCGGGAACTTCATTGACGAAGCCCTGGTTCATCAGCACTGGATTCCAACAATACCTCTGGAACCTCAGTAACTGTCTCGTCTGTGTATGGGGATCCTTTCCCTGTCCGTCTCATGGAGATGACCATGCCACTTACTCTAAATACCAGTTTTCTCCACAAGGAGATCATCTCATTCCATGTGATACCCAGAGAGGTGAATCCTGTTATTCTGGGCCTGTCCTGGTTGCAAAAGTCATTGAGTGGAAGTCCTTGTTGCTGGCATGTTGAAGACCTACCTGTTTTACTACCTGTCTCACTTCCTCCATCCAATGCCTGCCTTGACAGTGCCTGCTACCATACCAGGGCTGCCGCCACAATATGCTGACTTTTCTGACATATTCTCCAAACTGCAGGCTGAAACCCTGCCCTTGCCTCATGTCTATGACTGTACCATAGACCTACTACCTGAGAAGATACCTCCGCGCTGAAGGGTCTACCCTCTATCAGTTCCTAAGAGTGAGGCTATGAGTCAATACATCAAAGAGAACTTGGCAAGGGGCTTTATCCAGCCATCTTTTTTTTCAGCTGGAGCAGGCTTCTTCTTCATGGGGAAGAAGGATGGTTCTCTCAGGCTCTATATTGACTACAGAGGCCTCAACGTCATTACAAACAAAACCTGATACCTAGCTCTCTGAGCTTTTTGACTGGCTACAAGGTGCAAAGGGCAAGTCAAGGGGAAATGGAGAGCAGAGCAAGTTGAGGGGATGTAAGAGTGGAGCAGACAGAGGAGCATTAAACTTTCGTGCCCCAAATATAAAAGTCAAAGTGTGCCCATGCAGGAGGGGAGAATTTAAAAAATGCAGAGGGAGTAAGGAGAGAAGAGAGAAAAGAGGATAAGATAGGGAGCGGAGGAAGAAGAGATTAGGATAATGTGAGAAAAAGGGGGAGTTAGGAGAGAGTGGTGGGGACAGGTGAGAGGAAGAGAATATGGTGGGGATGAGCTGGGGTTGGGGAGACGATTGACTGGTGGAACTAAGTGCTTCCCTAGCTTTTGTTTTTGGCTCATGAGTCTTTCCCATTTCCATCTTATCTGCTGTTCTCTAGATCAGTAGTTCTCAACCTTTTTTCTATTGGGACACACCTGGCAGATCATGCTTACAGGTGTGACACACTGAACCCTTGACCATAACGGGACTAAATGTAAATATATACTCTGCATCCACAGGAACCCACCTACCCCTGTCCCTAAACAGTGGATGCAGAGCAGAACTAGGATATTTCAAATACCACTCGCTATATAAAAAAGATATTCTGATTCCGGTGCTATCTCAGTAACAGAAACACAAACTCCCTTACTACCAGGCGCATTGTAAAATACAAAACCTGAAAAATAAAAACATCCAGCACATGGTTAGCAAACCTGCCATTCCATTGCAACACTAATTCCAAGAACTCAAACAGCAATAGCCCTTCCTATGGAAAGGCAGCAGTGCAGCACCAATGCATGTCCTATTGAGAATGAGAAAACACAACAAAGAAGATTGATACAAATAAAATACCTCACCTCAGTCACACATGCAGATCTGACTTTCACCAAATACTAGGGATGTGCATTTGCTTGCAATGAAATAGGAAATAAAGATGATATTTCCTATTTCATTGCATTTCGGGGGGGGGGGGGGGATGAAATGATAGGGAAACCATGAAATTTCGTGTGGTTTTCTTATCTTTTTTTGGGGGGGGGGAGAAAGGGCACATTAAAAAAAAAACCCCAAACCCACCCCAACCCTTCAAATTTAATTAATTGCAACCCCCCACCCTCCCGACCCCCCAAGACTTACCAAAAGTCCCTGGTGGTCCAGTGGGGTCCTGGGAGTGATCTCCCCATCTTGGGCCAACAGCTGCCACTAATCAAAATGGCGGCAATGGCCCTTTGCCCTTACCATGTGACGGGCTATTGGTGCTATTGGTTGGCCCCTGTCACATGGTAGGAGCAATGGATGGCCCGCAATATTATTTAAGATGGCGCCAGCTGTCCATTGCTCCTACCATGTGACAGAGGCCGGCCAATGGCACCAATAGCCCCTGTCACATGGTAAGGGCAATCGGCGCCATTTTGATTACTGACAGCCGACGGCTCAAGAGTGGGAGATCGCTCTCGGGATCCCCATTGGACCACCAGGGACTTTTGGCAAGTTTGGGGGGGGGGGGTTGGGAGGGTGGCGGGGTTGTAATTAATTAAATTTGAAGGGTTGGGGTGGGTTTTGGTTTTCGTTTTGGGGGCTGCCGTAATAAAATCGTCCCGAACTGTGGGAAAACGAAATTTCCCGCGGCGGGCCGATAATGAACGCCGAACCAAAAGGTTTGGCCGAATCACATCTCTACCAAATACAGAATAAAAGACCACAAATTACAAATGTGGAGACACAAACGAATGGAAACCTCAAAAAGCCACTCTGCATGCTTTGTAAAACTGGAGAATTAGAAACAGAAATACATATCCTCCTATACTAAGCAAAGTACAAAGAGAGAAGAAATGCACATTCCAAAAACTGAATATTACGGCTTTTGTATCCCGTTACTCCCCCTCATCATCCTTCACTTTTCCCAATTACTCCCTTTCAATTATCTGCTCATACTCACATCCCAGCCCAGCATTTGTGACCCCCACATCCTCTTCCCTGTGCTTCCTCTCTCCCCTGCTTGACTCTCCCTACCCTAACCCCCTGTTTCTCACCCCTTCCTGCTCAGCAGCTCCCACACTCCGTCTCTGTTCCACCTTCATCTTCCCAGCATCCCCCAACCTCCTTTCTCCACCCTCCACAGGGTGAAGAGATCATCAGCAGCATCCCTCCCAGACTCAGCAGGGGAAGATAAAGTTTGCATCCCATCAGGCCCAGAACAGCTGAAGCTGGCGATGTCTCGCTCTGATCTGGGTGAAGGAGGAAACAGCCTCCCACTGGGCCAGAAAGAAGAGAAGGAAGTGAGAGAAACCTCCCATCAGGCCCAATGTAAGAGAAGTCAACCAACTCCCACCCGGGCTGATATAGAGGCAGCCATCTGCTGGCCCTGCGACTCACTTCCCAGGACCTCACGATACACCAGTGTGTCCCGACACTCCTGTTGAGAACCACTGCCCTAGATGTTTAAATGCAGACTGGTCAGTCACACTCATGGTCCACTGTGTTCTGTTTTTTACGTTTTTGCCGGAGGCGGTGTAATTTGTGTTGAGCTCAGCTCCCCCGGTCATTTTCAGAAATTGACTCCTGTGGCAAGAAGTCAGTGTCGGGTGCCTGTAACCGGCAGTGTGGAAAGGGGAAAGGGAGAGAGCTAACCATCTGGTGCTCTAATCCAGGAGTCTAGAGAAGGAGAGAGGTATACAGGAGAGAGAGTCAAGCACTGGGGAATCAGGTATCAAAAAGGGTCCTTACGAGGCAGGGAGCCCTGCATCCATCCAACGGACCCTAAACCCCAAGAGCAGGGCTTAGGGGAAACCAGGATGGTGTTACAGCAAGGATCAGCATCCCCCTTAATACATCTCAGGACCTGCTTGTGGATTCTAAATGCTAAAAAGACCATACCACTTGCAATGTTCTGATTTTTGAACTGTTCCAATAAACACTTTTAATTTAGTAATACCGGTATCCTTGTGTATAGTATCTCCTTGGTATGTCATCCTCTAAATGCCTTGGGTCTTGGAGGTTAAGCCTTTCCTACCCTTGAAGAATCCACATCAGCCTTTGGGAAAGTGAGTCAGGGACTCAGCTATGGTATTGAGTGTCATCGTTCCCCCCCCCCCCCCCCAGATAAAGGCATAGCTGGAAGGGTGGCTACAAATAAATAAATAAATCATTCACTGCATGGGGGGGGGGGGAGGGGGAAGCAGCCTCATGGCTCAGTGTTAGTACTGCATGCATCCCCCATACAGGAAACCTGAGCCCCAGCCTCTGCTCCTCTGTCTGTTTAGGGCTCTGGGGCCAGTGTTCACAGCCCCTAGTGGGAAGGGAGTTACAGTCATCACACAGCCCCAGTCCCCAGTGGTCAGACCCGGCGTGCGCGTGTGTGCAACGGTTTCTGGAAAGGAGCCACAACTTAAGACTCCTGGCCAAGGCCCATTGCTACAAAGGCTGGACAATAGGGAGAAAAGGTTATTTATTTATTTATTTATTTAAAAACTTTTATATACCGATTTTCACGGAGAGTATCCGACCAAAACGGTTTACAAGTTCAATTTATAACAAGGCAAAAATAATAAAAAATTAATAAAATAAACAGAAATTAAATAAAATATAGTAAAAGATTTGAAAAAAAATACATCGTGTAACTATAATCCCTAACTCATTTACAAAACCTAACTAAAAATTATTACAAAAAACAAGAAAAAAGCCGGAAATATAAAAAAGTTAAGAAACCAAAAGCCATAATTTAATATGTGGTTAGAGATAAGCAAGCTGTTAGGCTCCAAGTGCATATCATAACCTGATACTGACATTATGAGGAACTTTGAGGAAGGATATTTGTTTCCTCAATTCCGGCATAAGCTATTGTGAATAAGTAGGTTTTCAAAACCTTTTTAAATTCCTTGTGATCCGTAATAGCTCTCAAGGTATTTGGAATTGAGTTCCAAAGAATGGGACCCGCCACAGAAAATGCCCTCTCCCTAGTTATATTTAGTCTAGCCAGTCTGACAGTAGGCACATCAAGAAGATATTTAGAGGTAGACCTGGTTATAAAATGGAGATCCCCATTAGTTAGTTGTAAACCCAAGCTCATAGTGCTATAGCCCAGCAGAGGCCACTGCCAACTAACAGGCCGATTCAATGAAGTCTCCAAAATGAAGTCTCCAAAAATTCAATGAAGGCCTCCAAATCGCCATCACCTCCGCTGGGCCTGGGCTCGACCACGCGGCTCCCAGCGCCGTTCTCCGACCGCCCCTCCGGCGAGAAGGCCCGCCCCCGACCGAGCAGCCAGCCAATTACCTGCTGGCCTGAGGCCCTTTAAAGGTACCTCCGGCTCCGGCGATCCTTCTGTTGTTCCCGCGGCGATCTTCCACGGCGGCGTCCGTCCAGCGTGAAGGCCTGCGCATTCGGCGCCCAGACCCACCGGGGTAAGGCCTCCAAATCGCCATCACCTCCGCTGGGCCTGGGCTCGACCACGCGGCTCCCAGCGCCGTTCTCCGACCGCCCCTCCGGCGAGAAGGCCCGCCCCCGACCGAGCAGCCAGCCAATTACCTGCTGGCCTGAGGCCCTTTAAAGGTACCTCCGGCTCCGGCGATCCTTCTGTTGTTCCCGCGGCGATCTTCCACGGCGGCGTCCGTCCAGCGTGAAGGCCTGCGCATTCGGCGCCCAGACCCACCGGGGTAAGGCCTCCAAATCGCCATCACCTCCGCTGGGCCTGGGCTCGACCACGCGGCTCCCAGCGCCGTTCTCCGACCGCCCCTCCGGCGAGAAGGCCCGCCCCCGACCGAGCAGCCAGCCAATTACCTGCTGGCCTGAGGCCCTTTAAAGGTACCTCCGGCTCCGGCGATCCTTCTGTTGTTCCCGCGGCGATCTTCCACGGCGGCGTCCGTCCAGCGTGAAGGCCTGCGCATTCGGCGCCCAGACCCACCGGGGTAAGGCCTCCAAATCGCCATCACCTCCGCTGGGCCTGGGCTCGACCACGCGGCTCCCAGCGCCGTTCTCCGACCGCCCCTCCGGCGAGAAGGCCCGCCCCCGACCGAGCAGCCAGCCAATTACCTGCTGGCCTGAGGCCCTTTAAAGGTACCTCCGGCTCCGGCGATCCTTCTGTTGTTCCCGCGGCGATCTTCCACGGCGGCGTCCGTCCAGCGTGAAGGCCTGCGCATTCGGCGCCCAGACCCACCGGGGTAAGGCCTCCAAATCGCCATCACCTCCGCTGGGCCTGGGCTCGACCACGCGGCTCCCAGCGCCGTTCTCCGACCGCCCCTCCGGCGAGAAGGCCCGCCCCCGACCGAGCAGCCAGCCAATTACCTGCTGGCCTGAGGCCCTTTAAAGGTACCTCCGGCTCCGGCGATCCTTCTGTTGTTCCCGCGGCGATCTTCCACGGCGGCGTCCGTCCAGCGTGAAGGCCTGCGCATTCGGCGCCCAGACCCACCGGGGTAAGGCCTCCAAATCGCCATCACCTCCGCTGGGCCTGGGCTCGACCACGCGGCTCCCAGCGCCGTTCTCCGACCGCCCCTCCGGCGAGAAGGCCCGCCCCCGACCGAGCAGCCAGCCAATTACCTGCTGGCCTGAGGCCCTTTAAAGGTACCTCCGGCTCCGGCGATCCTTCTGTTGTTCCCGCGGCGATCTTCCACGGCGGCGTCCGTCCAGCGTGAAGGCCTGCGCATTCGGCGCCCAGACCCACCGGGGTAAGGCCTCCAAATCGCCATCACCTCCGCTGGGCCTGGGCTCGACCACGCGGCTCCCAGCGCCGTTCTCCGACCGCCCCTCCGGCGAGAAGGCCCGCCCCCGACCGAGCAGCCAGCCAATTACCTGCTGGCCTGAGGCCCTTTAAAGGTACCTCCGGCTCCGGCGCTCCTTCTGTTGTTCCCGCGGCGATCTTCCACGGCGGCGTCCGTCCAGCCTGAAGGCCTGCGCATTCGGCGCCCAGACCCACCGGGGTAAGGCCTCCAAATCGCCATCACCTCCGCTGGGCCTGGGCTCGACCACGCGGCTCCCAGCGCCGTTCTCCGACCGCCCCTCCGGCGAGAAGGCCCGCCCCCGACCGAGCAGCCAGCCAATTACCTGCTGGCCTGAGGCCCTTTAAAGGTACCTCCCGCTCCGGCGCCGCGCGCCGTGCGTCGCGCGTCAAAGGAGCGCGACAAAGGGGCTGGCCCCTTTGTGCGCCCCTTCGGGCAGCCCCTTCGGACGGCCACTGAGGCACCACCCAGACATCCGTATCAGCCATCACTTGTCCCTAGGCTCCGAAGTTTCACTATCTACCCTCTAATCCTCAGCCAAGAGCCTCCCGGACCCAGGAACGACAGAGTGAGTAGGCACCTTTACATAGAACACTCTCCTTCACCACACTGGACTTCGTTAGCCACTCCCGGCCCTACCAGCCAACCCAACGCCCCGAATTGCGACACGTAAGAAGTATTGTACAACCTGCTCCCTGTCCTTATAATACAACCAATATAATCCTAGCACTGCATAACCTATGTACTCCGATTAATCTAAACCTGTATCTCTGTATCAATTTGCTCAGTTGTAACTGCATTTGCTTGTTAATCTAAACCGTTCAATCTGTATTTTCCTGCTCAATTCTGTATCATCCTGCTCTAAGTTATACTAAACTACAATATTCTCTCCACATTTTGCTCCCCCCCTTTGTGCTCCCCCCCCCCTCCAAGCCAGACACATCAAAAACTTCAACTTCCAACACCCTACACTCTCAACATGTATCAACACCATATCCCCATTCTTAAATATAATAACCAAAGGCCCAACGTTCCTCCCTATCCACGTCCCCACTCACACCTTAAAACTCTCCTCCCCTCCATGATCTCCCCCCCTCTTACCCAAGTCATTGGTCTCACTGCCCTCTCTCTCATCCTCCTTAATACACAATCATTAAACAAAAAAATCCCTCTTCTCTCTGACCTACTTACAGACCAAAACCCAGACATCTGTGTTATAACAGAGACCTGGCTTAAGGACTCCGATTCCGTGCTCATAAACCAGTTACCCTCCAAAACATATGATATCTTTTCTATCCCTAGACCTAAAAAGAAAGGAGGCGGCTTACTATTAGCCATAAAGAAAAAATTTAACATGATTCTCCACTCTTTCCCCTCCCCCCAAAAAATTGAAATAGGCCTTTTCAAATCTCCCAATCTGCAAATATGTCTTGTCTATGCCCCCCCAGGAACCCTCCACAGTAATCCTTCAACCCTCATAGAATACATTGCAAAGAACTTATCCATTGACACCCCAGCAATCATTCTAGGAGATTTTAACCTCCATGTCGACATCTCTCCACGCTCCCCCACTTGTGACGCACTCCTAGACTCACTGAACGCATTAGGATACAGGCAGTCAATCTACTTCCCCACTCACAAGGCGGGTCACACCCTTGACCTCCTCTTTACCAATGCTCTCTTCCAGGTTGACCCCCCCTCCCACACACCCATTCCCTGGTCAGACCACTACCTTATTGAAGCCTCTCTCTCCTACAAGACACCTCCCCACCATATTAACACTAACAAAACTATTCATTACAGAAAAAACTGTACTAGAGATGACCTCATCTCAGCGATCTCTAACAATCTCGATCAACTAGATCTCACTAATGCAGACACAGCACTCGCTTCCTGGCAAGATATTACCAATAATATAGCCAACACTATCTGCCCCTTGCAATCAAAACTCATCTCTCCTCTACACAATGAAAAAAGGAAACCTTGGTATTCCCAAGAACTAAAGAACCTAAAACAATGCCTTCGCAAATCTGAAAAGATCTGGCGCAACGATCCCTCTCCTACACACCTTGCCCAATTCAAATCCTCCTTACACTTATACAGTGAAAAACTCAATAAGACAAAACGCGACTTTTTCGCTACCAAAATACATCAATTCCAATTTAACCCTAGAGTACTTTTTGATTACGTAGCCTCACTCACTAAGTCAGCAGCTCCCGACATTCCAGATGAAATAGCTAAACCCAAATGTAAAGAACTTGCTACGTTCTTCCAAACCAAAATAAACAAATTGCTGGCCAACTTCAATACTACTTCTACCTCCCCCCTCAGCCTCCCCAAACATAACTTCAACCACACTATCACTAATGACAACACCAAACTTCTCTCCTCTCTAGACTGCACCTCAGTACTTGAAATAGAATCATTCATCAAGAAAGCCAAGCCCTCCTCCCACCCCTCGGACACAATCCCCACCAAACATCTACTTTCCATTCCTAACCTCATCGCTAAACCTCTAACAAACATCATTAATCTGTCTATCAACTCTGGCCAAGTACCTGTTCCCCTCAAACAGGCAATCGTCAAACCTATCTTAAAAAAACCTAAACTTGACCCCTCTGACCTCGCTAATTACCGCCCCATCTCTAATCTCCCCTTTATCTCTAAACTCCTCGAAAAAACTGTTAACAAACAACTCTCAGAATACCTCGAAGATAACCGTATCCTAGCGCCTGCTCAATACGGTTTCCGGAAATCCCACAGCACTGAGACACTTCTACTTTCCCTGTCAGACCATATTCTTAAAGGATTTGACAAAGGGCAATCATTTATTCTCGCCTTTCTCGACATCTCCTCCGCTTTTGATACCATCAGCCATTCCATTCTCCTACAACGCTTATCTGAAATTGGCGTCACAGGTATTGCCCATAACTGGTTCAATTCCTACCTCAGTAACAGAAACTTCAAAATTCAATTAGGAAACCACGAATCCAAAATCATCCCCCTCAATCAGGGTGTCCCACAAGGCTCATCTCTGTCCTCAACCCTCTTCAACATTTACATGCTACCCCTCTGTGACCTCCTTTCTAGTCTCAAGCTGCCTCACTTTGTCTACGCTGATGATGTCCAGTTGCTCATACCCATCACCGAATCCCTACCAAAAGCTATGGACATTTGGAAGGATGCACTCCAAGCCATAAACAATCTCTTAGCTTCCATCCACTTAGCTCTTAACACTACTAAAACCGAAATCATGTTCATCTCACCCCAAAATCATCCTAACCCCCCCACTATCCACACACCACTTGCCCAACAAGTCCGTGATCTGGGAGTCATCCTTGACGACCATCTCTCGCTTAAGAAATTCATCAGTAATATACTAAAAGATGGATTTTTTAAACTACACTCCCTAAAAAAACTAAAATCCCTACTACATCCTCCTGACTTCCGCACAGTTATACAAACCACCATCTTTGCCAAAACAGACTATTGTAATGCCCTCCTCCTTGGTCTACCGAACAACGCCATCCAACCCATTCAAATATTACAAAACACAACAGCCCGGATTTTGACCAACTCACGCAGAAACGACCATATCACACCGGTATTAAAAGACTTACACTGGCTCCCAATTGCATCACGCATCCAATACAAGGCTCTCTCCCTTGTCCACAAGGCTTTATACAACCCTGAAATGAACTGGTTCAACGAATCCTTCCGCCTCCACCAATCCAACAGGCCCATCAGACACCAACATCTCGCCTCCATGCCTACACCTTCTCCCAAACATTACAAACTTACCTCCACGAGAGCCCGAGCACTCTCTATCGCCGGGCCTACCCTTTGGAACACTATGCCTGTCGAATTACGACAAGAAGAATGCACAAAAACATTCAAACGGAAGCTGAAGACCTGGCTCTTCACCAAGGCATACACCTAATTTCCTCTCTTTCCTCTCTCATCCCCGGATTTTGACCAACTCACGCACCTACCCTCCTCCCCTTTCCTCACCCCCACCTTTAGGTACTTCCTTGCCCCCCTTCTGTTCAGCCGTCTAACATGCCCCTATCTCTTAGCTCGCTTACTCCTTTAACCCCCCTCCACCCCTCCTTCCCTCTTATCCACCTCCACCCCCTCCCCATCCCATCCCCTCCCCTCCCTCTTCCAACTCTACACACTTGTCCTTCTAGGACATTGCTATTTTTATGAATATTCTGTATATATTGATACTCTATATATATTTGTAAATTTCTGTAAATTTTGTTCATAACGTTTTTTCTGATTATCTCTCGCCCTTATTTCCCCCCCTCTTTTGTTCTCATGTTAACTCGTTATATCTGTTTGATGTAAATCGCATCCTCATTTGTTTTCATGTTACTTCGTTATATCTGTTCGATGTAAAACGCCTTCCCAGGCGCCAATTTCAGTTACACTGTAAACCGATGTGATATCCCTGATGAACGTCGGTATATAAAAATCTTAAATAAATAAATAAATAAATAAGTCCGCAAGAGAGCCGGCGCTCCGAGGCGAGCGCCCGCTCTCCCGACGCGCACCCAGGCACCTCTCCTGGGCACGTGATTCTTTATTTAAATTAGGGCCCGCGCTAATAAGGAGGCACTAGGGACACTAGTGCGTCCCTAGCGCCTCCTTATTGGCAGAAGCAGCGGCTGTCAGCGGATCTGACAGCCGACGCTTAATTTTACCGGCATCGGTTGTCAAACCTGCTGACAGTCACGGGTTCAGAAAATGGACGCCGGCAAAATTGAACGTCCATTTTCCAACCCGCGGTCTGCGGGCAGATTTTTTTTTTTTTTTTAGAGTTTTTTAGTTTTAATTTTTGGGGCCTCCGACTTAATAACGCTATGAATTGCTATGAATATTGCTATTGAATCGGCTATGATGTTAAGTCGGAGGGTGTACAGAAATGATTGGCCGCACACTTTACTTTCTGTATTTTGGGTGACTAACTAATAGGCTCATCCTTTACATTATAAGGGGTAATAATAGTGCATGTAAAATGTGCGGTCAAAAGTGCTAAACAGTGCGCTCGGTCAAGTGCACCGTTCTGTATCGGCCTGTAAGCTAGGAGACAAAAGAAGCAAACTACTGGACTAAAACAGCAACCACAAAATAAGATAAGCACAGTGGGGAGTGCAGAGAACTACTTCAACCACCCCATGTGGATCAAGATTTGACACAGCAGTGGCTGAGGAGTGGTGAATTTAAACCTGTGGATGAGAGACTGATAAAATTGCAGCACAGAATGTTGGACCATGGACAAGATGGTCCACAACCAGACTGGTAAACTGGACCAATGCGGATTCTGAGGAGCAGAACTGGAAATGGTTAAACATCTCATCACTGGATGTGATGTGCTGATGTCAGAACACCTGTGTACAGAAAGGCCCAACAAGACTGAAGAGGTTGTGATCATCTGGGACACTCCTATTCCCACCAACAGGAAGACTGATGCATGAAACCAGACAGGAGAAGGACACAAGAATGTCATTGCTGAGAGAGGTGTCCTCACCCAGTGACTATTCTGTGGACCGTGTGGAAAAATCAAAGATCCTTAAGTACCAAGAGATGCAATCAGAAACCAAGAAAATGTGGCAGAAAGATACAGAAATAGTCCCAGCCATATTGGGTGCCACTGGCCTGATGAAGAAGGATTTCCAATCGCACCTTGATATGCTGTCTGTAAGGATGACACCCTATGAACTCCAGAAGGAGGCTTTCTTTGTGGGAGATTGAGATCATCCCCGATATACCATGGCTTACAAATGTCTAGGTATGCACAAAACAAACCCATTTAGAGGCACTGCCCTTGTAAGATTCTCTGCAGGCAATTCCTTTTTTTTTTTTTTTTAATATGATCCAGTATATTCACTGCAGCTTCAAACTGCATAGACCTAATCTTTATACAATGGAAAGCTAATAATAATTCTATAATTATAAAAGCAATTTTAAATTGGCATGTCTTAAATGATGGGAAGAATGAGTTCTAGTTTCCATTTGTTTGAAACAATTATGCTTGTACGTTGACATGAATATGTATGTAAGGCAGTCTCTCTGTTTAACATGTAAAAACCGAATAAACTACATTTGATACAAAAAGCAAAGAGAGAGCTGGGCTGACGGCTCTGAAGAGTGCCGTGCACTGCCGTGCAGAGGGAGCTGGCTTCCAGTCCTGGCTCAGGTCTGCCGCTCCCCAGGCCGGCGATGCTGCAGAGTCAGTGCTCACAAGGGGGCGTCTCAGTCATTGTGCAATGGCGACACCTTGTGGCTGGATTTAGGACCCACAATTGCAGGATTCCAGAAAGAGCTCCTGACCAGAGCTGTGACTGCAATAACTGGTCTAAAATAAATTGGATGGGGATATAAAATAGGGGGGGGGGGGGGGGGGACACCTGTGACCAGATCCCAGCCCTGGTTCCAACTGAGCTGGAAGGAGCAGGAGGAAACAGCTGGGCCCAGAACAAGAAAAGCATTTGTAGATAATTATGGAGATATTTTTCCAGTGCAATGTGCTCTAGTTATACAGGGCCAGTTTGTGCTGACTACTAGGGGTTGCGCATGAAAAAAAAAATTGATCTGTTTTTTGGTTTCAGTTCTTTCTTTCGTTTTGTAGCATGTGCTGTCTTTTGCGAATTGCACGTGCTAAAACGACAGAAATGACAAGTGATTGTTTTTTGTCGGTTAGCACAGCGCTATATAGTAAACCTCGATCTTTCTCTGTCGTTTTGGAACCAGAGCACAACCCGCTTAACGCATTTAATGAACTTTAATCCCTCCATCACAGTTGCTTCTGTATTGCCCTACAGTGAGCAGGAATCTTTGTCGGTGGTGAAACCTTTGCTTGGACCAACAAAAAAAACCAAAAAACGTCACAATACGTGGAGGAGAGCGCCGAGCTCACAGCCACATCTGGCCATGTTTGGCAGCATCTCCCTTTGGGTGTGGAGCAGAGGGCCCGATGCATTCTTTGGGGGCGCTGCAGGTTCTCCTCACCAGCCTGGGTTTCTCTCTGTCTGCGAGTCAGTCTGTGCACGCCTAAGTCAGTCAGCACAGCAGGCTTCCACGCGGAGAGGCTGACTTCCACGCACACTGGGGCGGCTGGTCATGTTGCCTCTTTAATGGTCTGAAAAGCTCATAAAGACTACAACATCTTTTTATGTTAGTGCAAAAAAAAAAAAAAGGCTTCACCATCTTCAAAGCCTCCAATTCATACTAGATTTGTGCACTCTCTCTCCCTCTCTTTCTCTCCCTGGTATTGCAATTTTGTGTCTAGCGCCTAAGGTGAGGAACTATTTATGTGGAACAACAGAACACAGCTGAATGGGTTCTGGTTTCATTCTGTGAGGACTTTTAACTCAGGCACCCCTGGCTGGAGATGCTCGTTTCTGTAATGCAGCACAGCACAATGTGCAAAGGCTACTGCAAGGTTAGTCGATGAAGATAATGCCCCTCTTGCAAGGGAAATCTGTTTCTAATAGTGCTCACTGTCCACTATAACCATTTCCAGTGTCCATTGCAGGCATAATAATTAATATGGAAGCACCAGGAGGACTTTTTTTGTTTTCGGTTATTGTCTAGGTGTGATTGTCTGTTCTTAGCACATTTGCTGTGAGTGGGACTGACTTTACTAGTACTTATTTCCATAACTGTGTAAATAATATATATATATATATATATATATATATATATATATATATATATATATATATATATATATATATATATGGCACATGTAAAACCATACACTATACAAAATTTCATTGGCTACTTAGTGACCCACTTGACCAATTTACCAAAAAAAAAAAAAGAAAGGTACTAGGTTTGAGACCTGAAGCAGCATCCACTTTATTCTTTATCCCAATGTGGAAAAGGCAGCAAGTTCAAAAAGGATTCCTGTGGTCAGAGACAGAAGGTTTCGGGTCGGTGACCTGGCAGAAAATCACCACTGCAAGTCAAACTACTGCTCCCTCTAAACCGAGTGGTCATACTAGGAAAATCCAAGCACCTCGTCTGAGCGTTAGGGGGGTCCAGGTGAATCTCAGCACAGGCTAAAGGTCCTTTCAGGGGAAACCTTGCCTCTAACCTTTGCATGCCCCCATGACTTTTTGACTTACAGAATCTCTAATGTTTGACGATTTGTAACAGGGGTTTACTACCCCATAGACTTATAGGATTCTCTAAGCTTTTTTAAAAATGGACTTTCCCCCATGCTGCGCCTTGGGGAAAAAAATGTCTCTTGAATAAAGCCCTGAGACATGACTTTATAGCACTGCACATAATTAAATTGAAATCGAGAGTAGGGCCCTTGGTCTCCTGCAATTCAACAGTTGTGGGAAGAGGGCTGCAAAATTCAGCCCAGGCTGTGGGATTCCCTGTTCTCCACGTAATCACTATCGTGCCGATTCAGTAAAACGCGCAGGAGAGCCGGCACTCCGAAGTGCTCCTTTGGGCAGGCGTTAATTTCTGAGAGTAAAATGTGCGGCTTGGCTGCACATTTTACTTTCTGCATGGCGCGGGAATAACTAATAGGCTCATCAACATGCATTTGCATGTTGCGGCATTATTCGTTTTTGGGGGGGGTTGGACACGCGTTTTCCTCGCGCTATTACCCCTTACTGTCGAAAACGCGCATCCAGACGGGGGCTAACTGTGCGCTCGGCCTGAGCGCACCGTACTGAACCGGCCTGTGTGGGAGACCAAGAGTCTCGTTGAACTAGAAACAGTGGCAGTGCTGGCTTGCACATCTCTCTCTCTTTCCACTCCGCTCCGATCTGTGCTTGGAGGTAGTGTGGTGCCTCAGGCAATGTTTTCCTCTTGTTTTGGGGGGCTAAAGTGTTGCAATTCAGGTCTTGCAACACCAGGTTGTCCCATGTAATTCAAACCATAAAACTTCGACCCAGGACAGCAGTGTGTTACCTCTCTCCCCCTCCTACTGCCAAACATAGATCTGAGGGAAGTCGGGATTGATCTAAGTGGGGGAAAGGGAAGAGAGAGAATTGACCAGGGGGTTAAGGTGTGAGTGAGAAAGAGGATCTTGGGGGGGGGGGGGTTTAAAATGGAAGATTGTGTGTGAGAGAGGATTGGGGCAAGGGTTTTAAAGAGAGAGTGCGTGAGAGGGAGGGAGGGGCAGGGCCGGCGGAAGCATTAGGCGGGGTAGGTGGCGGTGGCCTAGGGCGCTGAAGTGAGCGGGGCTGCAGAGTAGCTGGCAAGGGTGGCAGTTTTGAAAGGACGGACAAGATGAGAAGTGGCGCGCGGGCGAGGCACGGAGCTGGATTTTTTTTGTTTTGGGGTATGTATTTCTTTGAGGAGCTGGGGGTCATTGCGAATCCTGACAGAAATCCGTCCTACAACAGACCTGGTGGTAGAGGAAGGGATCCTGCCAATGAGATCCAGAGGTATAGAGCAGGAAATGGGTATGCAAATTCGGGCAGGAGCAGAAGACCCCCATGTTGACAGTATATATTAATAAGCAACCTTATACCTTTTTATTAGACACTGGGGCTATTACTTCAGTGCTAACTACACTTCCAAAGGGAGTTGAATTGTCAGATGAAACCATCCGAACTATAGGATTTGAAGGGCAGAATGAGTTGGTACAGAGGGGGCAGCCAGAGCTAGTGTACAGTTAAAAGAAAGAGTAGTGATGAGTCAGTTTTTTGTATGCCCCGGATTGTCCAGTAAATTTGTTAGGAAGGGATTTGTTACAAGCCCTGGAAATAGAGCACTCGTTTGCCCCAGCCATCGTGTCGATAACTCCCTGCATCTAATAATCCCTGCAAGAGAGAGATCAGGTGACAACACCACCGCCTAGGGTGGCCGGACACCCTTCCAATGGCACTGGGGAGGGGATTATAGCAGGGGGGGGGGGGGTGTGAATGAGTGAGGGGATTGAAGGGGATGTGGGTCGGTGACAGCTGGTGGTTCTTTGGCCCCTGGGCAGCTCTTTTTTACAGCCCCTGGGAAGCAGCACTAGAAGCAAGGACGAGGGCTATCTAGTGCAGTTGCACCGTGGCCTAAGCAGTGAAGAAGGTCCTGCCACAATCAGGGTTCACCTGTGCAGCTTAGTCACCTGGAGCCCACATAACTCCCATACAGTATGGGAACCACACAGGCTCACCGCCCCCCTATTCATCATAGGTTAGGGACCCCCTTCAATTGCATCATCAGAAGGGGCCCAATTGATGCTGAACCATTATTTGGGAGCGGAGGATGGGGGGAGGGGGGGAGAACAATAGCTCTAATTTAACTGCATGAAAGTGGCCTGCAGCTTCTCTTTTCTCCTTTGCCTCGCAGTTGCATGGAATATTTATTTTCTTTCTTTAAATATGTATATGACGCACTCTCCCAAGTTCTAGGTGGCTTACAATTATACATTCACAGATCAGATCAGTAAAACATTCAAAGACACAAGCGAATCAAATACAAATTTAAAAAGCACATAAAAATCTATCAAAATATAAAAACATTTTAAAAAATGAGATAAACATAAAATATAAACAAGATTAACATAAAAACGTCCTTCCAAACAATGCAGAGCACCATAGCTCCCTATCTCCTATAAATAAATAATCATTGAATTAATTCAAAAAAGATGGGTTTTTAATTTCTGCTTGAAAAGTTTAAAATCGGCCTCTTTTTGTAAAGTCTCAGACAAACTATTCCACAGCATCGGTCCATTAATGGCTAGAATAGAATCTCTAGTTTCTGTCAGTCAAACAAGGGAAGATCAAGGAGGCATTGTGTAGCTGATATCAAATTTTGTTCAGGCTTATAGATCTTGAAAAGAAAACTGATACAGGAAGAAGCACTGAAATTTAATGCCTTATGGATTAGGCACAGCACCTTAAAAGAGATCCTCCATTTGATAGGCAATCAATGCAAAGAAGCCAATTTAGGCATAATATGCTCCCATTGTCGAGTACCTGTAAGAACGCGGGTCACTGAGTTCTGAATCACTTACAAAACTTGAATGGTTGACTCAGGTAAGCCAAGATAAATCAAACTGCAGTAGGCTAAACTTATTAAAATTAAGGCCTGCAGCACCATTTGAAAATCATCTGGCTCTAAAAAAAAGGTTTAAGATCCCATAGTACTCTTAGCTTAAAGAATGAGCTCCAAACAAGCGCTATAATGTGAGCTGTACATGTCAATCTTTGGCCAAAAGTAATGGCCAAAGTTCAAACTTCATTAACTATTGGAATCTCATCTCATCAAACAGAATTTTGCACAGTGGGATGGAGAGAACTGAAGGTGGTATGAGGTATGATCTGGGTGCCACCTCCAGATTTGTGCCACGCTAGGCACAGGTCCAGCATGCCTGTATATAAATTCAAGCCCGGCAAGTTTCAAAGCAAAACCACGCATATACTTTCACTCTGAGAATTGTACAAAGTCTGTGGGTGAAAAGAAAAGTGCTTGTGGCTGTTGTCCCAATGGGAATAATTTGAATATGATCTGATGTGCAAATCTATGAAAATGTATGCAATGTACAATTTCAGAGGCCTTGCTGCAAGATTTTCTAACACTTGTCCCAATCCTGCTTTTTGAGCTGTTTGCAGGAAGCTAGTGGAATCTCAAGCCTCGTGCCGAGTGTCTGACAATCTTCTCTTGCTGATGCAAAGCACAGGCATAGCAGCTGCTAGCTGCACCATGGCCATGTTATTTTAACACCATCATTATTATCTGTAGGCGATGCAGTAAGTTAAGTGATTGGAGCGGCGAGTTCTGTTGCTATTGACGGTCCTTCCTGTAATCTCGCACAGGTGCCTCCAGGGTATGTTTTTATATGGCTCGTTAACCACCTCTTAAGGGAAAGGCGAAGGTGGAGGCCTTTCCCTTCAACTCACATCTTAAAAGTCCCAGTGAAGCTTATCCTAAAGTGTCCTAGTGTTTGCTAGCCCAATAATTCCATACACTTTCTCTCTGGTGTATTTCAGTCCCCAGCCTCTTCTTTTCCGGGCAAGTTCACTCCCTGGGGTGTTATCAGCGCTGTCTGCTGACTCCCCTCACAGTCGTGTGTCAGCACTATTGCTGTCTCCTCCGGCTGTAATTTTTAGCTAGTTGTGGGTCACCACAGCATGCCTGCAAATTTGAGTTTTGGGGAGTATGAACTGCGTGGCTGCCTGGGGCACCATGCATTGGGGGGGGGGGGGGGGGGAATTACCCCTGCCCACACCCCCTTTTTTTTTTTTTTTTTTTAGTTATGGGCCATTTTCATAGGGCGTGGAGGCTGATGACGGCCCAAAGCTGCTGTCCCACCGGTGCAGAAGTGCCTGCTGCAGAATGTAGAAACCATGGACAGGGGCTGCTAAATAAACTCATCGGTGGTGAGGAACTCCCCAGAACAAACTTGTATGTCACGCTCTTAAATGTTAAACGTTGTTTTGTGTACGTGCATGCATAATACAAATATGTTATAGAAATCGTGTTACAGTGCTTGATGAGTGTTGTCATCTGTGATTTTTGGGGGTAGATTGCAAAAAAAAAATCAAAAAAAAAAAAATCAAGGAATCCATACATTAATAAATGAAAAGAAATCCACACCGCACTGGTAAAAGCGATCTCTGAAAGCGGTGCCAAACTGCTGACGCTGCAGAGCCGCTGCCCCTTTCCGGAGAAGGGAGGGAGCACTGTGCTGGATGAGCTCCCACCGTCTCCCCAAAGAAGGGAGGGAGCACTGGGCTGGAGGAGTGACCTGGGGGGAGGGGGGGAAAGGCTCTGGATATATAAAGATTAGCCTGCTGGGAGGAAGTGGAAAAGAGAAAGGGGTGGGTGGGCATGGGGGGGGGGGGGGGGGGATGATGGTGCTGGGCAGAAGGTCAGCCTGAACAGAGGAGGAGGATACCGGGTGGGAGAAGAGAAAGAAAGGGGGGATGCTGAGCAGCGGGTGGGGAGGAGGAGGGTGCTGGGCGAGGGAAGAGCGAGAGAGAGAGAGATGCTGGGGGGAGCCAAGGCTGGGGGAGGAAGAGGGAGAAAGAAGGATATCCTTTACCAGGGGGGTGGGGAGAGAGAGAGGAGGATGCTCGGCAGAGAGGAAAATGCTGGCAGTGGGGAGAAGAAGAGAAGGGTATGCAGGTACTGGGCGGAGGGGGAGGGGAGGGAGACTGAGAGGAATGCTGAGAAGAGAGTGTGGGGGGGGGAGGGGGAAGATGCTGCTGCTGCTGGGTGGGGTGGAGAGAGAAGAGGATGCTGAGCAGAACATGGGTGGGGGGAGAGGGGAAATGCTGCCAGGGAGAGAGAGGGGGAAACTGGCACTGGGCAGAGGATGAGTGGGGAGAAAATGAAGAACGCTGAGTGAGAGAGGGTGGAGGGAAGATGATGCTGGGCCAGGGGTGTAGAGTGGAGGCTGAGAGAAGATGGGTGAGAGAGAGAGAGAGAGAGAGCGAGGAGGATGCTGAGCAGGGGTGGGGGTAGGGGGAGAGAGATAGAGGAAGATACTGAGCAGGGGAAGGGGAGAGAGAGATAGAAACGCTGGATGGGGAGAGGGAGATGGTGGGCAAGGCTGGAGAAAAGAGCGTTGCTGGAGAGAGGTTGAAGGAGAGACGAGAGGGATGCAGGGCAGAGGGTGAGTGGGGGAGAAAGAGAGAGGGGGAGGAGGATGCTGGTGCTGGGCAGAGGGAGATTGGGGAAGAAAGGAGGATGCTGCTGTGCAGAAGAGCAGGAGAGGAGGATATTTGGCAGAGATGGGGGAGAAACAGATGCTAGGCAGAGGAGGAGGAAGGGAGGGGGGACGCTGGGCAAAAGGGAAGAGAGTGAGGGATGCTGATGCGGGCAAAGGGTTGGGGAAGAGGGCGAGTAAGGGAGAGAAAGGAAGGTACTGGGCAGGGGGTAGAAAGAAGGGGGATAAGGGTGTGGGGGAGAGGAGGGATATGCTGAGTGGTGGGAGAGAGAAAGCTGTTGCTGGGCAGAGTGAGAGAGAGAGAGAGAGAATACTGAGCTGTGGTGGGAGCCAGAGAAAAAGAATATCCACATTCTGGTGTCATAGTGACACACACCCCTTCCCCTGCCAGGCACTCTCTGATGCAGCACAAAACCCTTCAAAAAAAAGCCCCAAAACAGATTCAAATTCAGGAAACTTTATTGGCCTTGCAATTCCTACATATATTGCCAAAGTAATACATAAAGAGATCCAAACTGAGTAAATCAGGAAGCGGAAAAGTTATGTGAGTAAAGCAGAGCTCATCCCGATTAAATGTTCGCGCTGAACGTGCTCGCATAAAGCTGTCTGGGTTACTTTAGCACAGGCATTTTTCTCACCAGACTTGCCTGGTTTTCTTTGTCAGGGCAGTGCTAATATTCAGCCGGGGGCGGGGCAGGGGGAGGGAGAGGAGGATGCTGGGCTGGGGATATGGAGAGAGAGAGGAGGAGGAGAGGGAGTGGGGTGGGGACAGAGAGATAGAAATGCTGGATGGGGGAGAGGGAGATGGTAGTCAGGGGGGGAGAAAAAGAGTGTTACTGGACAGAGGTTGAAGGAGAGAGAAGAGGGGTGCTGGGCAGAGGGTGAGTGGAAGAGAGAGAAGAAGAGGAGGAGGAGGAGGATGCTGGTGCTGGGCAGAAGGGGAGGGAAGCTGTTGCCCAGATAAAGTGAAACCCCATCCCAGGACCCCCCTCCCCCTCCTTCCTTATTTATGGTTTTATATACCGGGAGTTCCTGTATACAATACAGGAACTCCTCTATTGAAGCCACATAAATTCTGTGCGGGGAATGAGTTTTTCTGGACATCATTTAGCCAGGGGGGTGAGGGAAAATATTCAGATCTCAGCTTTTGTCCCAGTAACTCTAAAAAGTTACCCGGACAAAGCTTTTGATTACTGTACTCAAAGTGGTTAAAATAAAAATGAAAAAAAAAATTCATTCTAGTGATGTTAGTAAAATAAAATTACAGAGTACAGAAATGACACTAACGAGGACAATTCCCAGGTTCTGGTGATGGTCAGTGTTGTCTGTGGTCAGACTATGTTTACTCCGTACCTGCCATACGAAAACAGTACTAACTCCCAGGACTCAAACAGCAACAATCCTGCCCATGAAAAGGCAGCACTGCAAATACTGCATTGTACCCTATCACATCAAGACAGCTCCTACTGGAAAACATCAAAAGCTGGACATCTATCAGTTCCTGCACAAAGCCGACACATCTGCAGACTCCCTCACTTTGGTCACCCATGCAGAACACAGACAAACCCTGACCATTTACAGAATAAGGGGTAGATTTTAAAAGAAACGCGCGCGACCTACATATGCATGCGCGGCCTACATGTGCGCAAGGGGGTGCACAATTGTGCACTTTGTGAGCGCCGAGCCGCGCTGCCTTTCCCCGTTCCCTCCCCCCTAACCTAACCTTCCCACCCCTTCCCCTAACCTTTCCCCCCCCCTAGCCCTACTTTAACCCCCACCAAAATGATCTTACCTTTTGCGTGCGCCGGGAGCTTGCCGGCACGCGATCCTCCAACACACCAGCAATGGCCGCTCTGTCGGAGGCCTCTGGCCCCGTCCCCAGACCGCCCCTTTTGTAAAGCCCATGGGACTTACACGCGTCCCAGGGCTTTACATGCGTCGCCGGGCCTTTTTTCGTGCGTAATCCTTTTAAAATCCGGTCCCAAGTGATCACAAACTAGAAATAGAAATATGCAGTCCAAAAAAACTGACTGAGACATTCCAAAACGTCAGACTCTGTAAGCATTGCAGCACTGGAGAAAGAGAAAGACAAATGCATTTTCTCCTGTACTTACACAAAATACGTTTACCAGAACTGAGACTTTCCTTAAAAGAATGAGCAGACGAAATGTCACATAATCCTGGGGGACACTGGAGACACAGCAGCTGCAACAGCAAAATATGTTGTACCCTGTCACCCGGGCCAGAGAAGTGATCTGACCAGAGACCCCGGATCAGAACCTGGGAATCGTCCTTCCTTGTACTCTGTAATTTTATTTAACTCTATTATGTATTTTTTTCCTCTTTTTACTTTAACTACTTTATATATTACTTGGCAACACATGTAGAGCAAAGAATTGTGGTTGCTGTGTTTGTCCACTTGGATATTCAGAATTAACAGTTAACAATCAAGTTGTAGGTGACATCTTTTTTATTGTATTAACAATATATCTCTATTGAGCTTCTGAGAATTATTCTCTCTTCATCAGGTCAGTGAAAAAACAGTGCAGTTACATTGGATTTAAATAATACAGAGTCATCTAGGCCTTTAGCTGCTGGCTGGCCTATGCCATTACAGCTCAATAAAGGGAAGATGGGGGAGAATGACAAGAGGTGATGAGACACTAACACTTTACAGTTCAAAGGGCTCATAGCTGATAATGGGTGAGAAAACCAATGTCCTTATTAAGTTATTTTGTGTTTGTTTCAAAGTGGTTGATCATCCTAATTTCAAATGTGTATTTCTAAAATTCCTTTTAAGTATCCTGATTTATTTTATTTATTTATTTATTTATAAATAAATAAATAAATAAATAAATAAATAAATAAATAAAATAAATCAGGCACAACTTGCATTGCTGGGTCCTGTTGGATTTTGTGCCATTTTCTTCGGCTTGGGTTCTTTATGGACCTTATGCCTTACAAGTTTTTGTTTCAGGTTTGGTGGTTGCTGGAAGGCTAGAACTGGGGAAACAGAATATTTCTTTCAATAATTCATCCACTAGTAGTAGTGGATGTGACCTTGGCCAATTCACTTCACCCTCCATCGCCTTAAATGCAAACTTACTGAGCTCTAAAACTGGGTACTGAAATTCAGCGCAGCTTTTTTAATACACAGGCTAATTTTTGTAACACCTGATGCAGTACGTTATTAGTATGCTAATATATCAGGAGTAAAAAAAATGCACACAGACCAGAAGATGTGCACAAAGAAAAGGCTTAGTACACAGAAAAATGTGATTTATGTGCATAACTATTTTGGGGTAGATTTTCAAAGGCTTACACGGTTAATATACGCACATAACCCTTTTAAACCTACCCCTGTGTGCGCAGAGCCTATTTTGCATAGGCTCGGCGGCGCACACAAGCCCCGGAACGCTCGAATGTCCCGGGGCTTTGAAAAAGGGGCGGGAAGGGGGCGGGGCTGCAGTTCAGGGGCAATCTGGGGGTGGTCTGGGGCGGAGCCAGGGGTGTGGGAGCAGTTCGGGGGGGATGCCGGGGGATGGCGTGCTGGCAGCTGGCCGGCGCGCACAAGTTACACCTGCCTCGGGCAGGTGTAACTTTTGAAACAAAGGTGGGGGGGATTTAGTTAGGGCTGGGGGGTGGGTTAGATAGGGGAAGGGAGGGGAAGGTGGAGGGGCCGAAAAAAAAGTTCCCTCCAAAGCCACTCTGATTCCGGAGCGGCCTTGGAGGGAAAGGTGAAAGCCATCGGGGCTCCTCTCGGGCTCGGCGTGCAAGATGCACATGTGTGTGCACCCCCTTGCGCGCGCCGACCCCAGATTTCATAACATGCGCACGGCAGCACACGCATGTTATAAAATCGGGTGTACATTTGTGCGCGCCGGGTAGCGCGCACAAATGTACCCCATCCGCGTAAAATTTAAATCTGCCCCTTTATGGCAGAAAACATGATTTTTCATAGGTTTTCTGGTTCTGGATTGTATGGTACCACTTGTAGTAACATAACACGCTAAAACTAGAAAACCTACTATTGGAGGATTACTTACTGAAAGAAATATTCCCTGCTCCCCCAGTTCTAGCCTACTGGCAACCACCTATCCTAAAACAAAAACTTATAAAGGATAAGCGCCAAATAGAAGATGGCTCTATATTATTTAAAAGCAGTGTGACTGACCTAAATACTAGAGGATACTTTTGAAAACTCGTCAGATATATTTAGTCCAATAAAAAGGGCCAACTTGTTTATTGACCCTTAATGCAATATAAGTGCAAAATGTCATGCCAATAAAGTTTCCTGAATCTGAATCTGAGAGAGGGGAGTGGTGCTGGGAAAAAGGTGAGGGAGAAAGAGGACTCAATGCCAGTTTCAGTTTTTTCACAGGGTGCTGGCTAACCTAGAACCAGCCCTGCTTGCCTGCCTGTATTAATGTGCTCTCAGCAGCTGTATGTCAGCACTGTTGTACTTTTAAATTGCAACTGTCAAACTTATGATGGATTCTTCTATCGCAATATTTCAAAATACCATCATGTAACTCCGAAGATAGCTCTAGCCTAGTATATTTTTATATTGACAGTGAGACCTCATATATTATGGCGGGCTATTTGCTGCCCGAATATCGCTGCAGCCCCACAGCAGAACATACCGGCAGTCTTGGGAAAAATACTGGCATACGGCGGCCCCTGAAGAAGGTTCCCAGAAACACAAGCCGTGTCGGGCCATCGCCAGAGCTTTAACCCTGCTGCACATCTGCACACTGTGCCACGATAAGTGTTCACCTTTTCCACTGCCCTTTATAATATGGTGTACATTGACACAAGGACTTACCACTAACAATTGTCAGAGAGACCGATGATTATAACATTTTGATACGGTGAAGCTGAAATTATATCACCGCATAATATTGACATTGGCGTTCAAGGGCAAACGGATTAATAGCCCGCCATAATATATGAGGTCTCACTGTCAATATAAAAATATACTAGGCTAGAGCTATCTTCGGAGTTACATGATAGCACTGTTGTACTGGCATTTCCGTGGTGTCCTAAGCCTTGTATCAACGTGCGCCCCTCATAGCTGCAATATCAGAGCTGTCATGTTTCCTACACTATAGTGCAACTGTTAGCTCTTTGTCAGCATTGTCTGACTATACAGCACTATCAGTGTATTCCACAGCTCTAGTTCAGCACTGCTTCCCTTCTCTTCCCCTCTATACACGTGTTGCCATCTGATTCAAGTCAACCCAGACTAGCTGATGCTGTCCTGAATTTTGTCAAGCTCAGTCAACTGTAAAAAGGATCTGTTATCTTTTTTTTTCCAAAGGGACAAAAGACTACAGGTCCCAGAAGGCAATGGCCACCAGTAGATCAATCCTGCCTTCTGCGACTGCTTACGGTGTATTTGGGCGATCTGGCAAGCTGTTCTGTTACCAACTGTGTTAAAAGAGTTTAAACTTGGTACATTGTACAAATCATAAGAACATATATAAAAACATAAGAGATGCATGCTGAGATAGACTATTAGTCCATCTAGCACAGCCTCCTCTCTCTGAGTGACTTGGAAGGAGCCAGCAGATCCTAATCTGAACGTACATTCCCTGTTGCTCACTCAGAAATATGACAAGGAAACATCCAAGTCTATTTGGCTAATACCTGTTTATTGATTAGAAACATCTAAACCTTTTTTAAACTCAGCTATGCTACGAGTCTTGACCACATTCTCTGGCAACAGATTTTGTAGTTTAATTGTTCAGTGATTGAAAAAATAATTTTTAAGAGCATAAGAAATTGCCAAACTGGGTCAGACCAAGGGTCAATTAAGCCCAGCATCCTGTTTCCAACAGTGGCCAATCACTCAAACACTAAGGGGCCGGTGCACTGTATAACCCGCAGTCGGACGCAGGATAAATAGGTGCTAATCCACCCCCTAATGCAATAGGGGATTAGCGCCTATTTAATGCGTGTCCGATGCGGAGTGAATGAGATAGCGCTCATCACATGCAAATGCATGTGAATGAGGCTATTACTCATTCACTCCGCATGCAAAAAGATAAATGTGTGTCTGAGACGCACATTTATCGCTCAGCTATTAACACCTGTCTGGAGCAGGCGTTAATAGCTGAGCGCAGGTAAAAGAAGTACAGAAAAGCAGAAAAAAACTTTTTTGTACTTCTTTTTTAAAGTAAAAATAAATAAACGGCCGGTAAACTCACCGGCCGTTTTCATTACTGGCAGCAGGCAGGTTATGAAAACCGATGCTGAGTTTAACGGTTTCCATTTTCATAACCGGCAGCCGCGGTGGGTCGCGTTAGCAAGGAGGCACTAAGGTTGCACAAGTGACCCTAGCGCCTCCTTCCTAGCGCGACCCCCTAATTTACATATTGCATGGCGCCCCCCTTGTGGGGGCCATGCATGCATTAAGAAAGCGGGTGCTGAAAAGTCAGCACCCGCTTTCCGCGAAAATTATTGCATCGGCCCCTAAGTAGATCCCATGCTACTAATGCCAGTAATAGCAGTGAATATTCCCTAAGTCAGCGTAATTAATAGCAGTTAATGGACTTCTCCAATAATTTATCCAAACCTTTTTTAAACCCAACTGCACTAACTGCACTAACCACATCCTCTGGCAACAAATTCCAGAGCTTAATTGTGCATTGAGTGAAAAAGAATTTTCTCCTATTAGTTTTAAATGTGCTACTTTCTAACTTCATGGAGTGCCCCCTAGTCCTTCTATTATCCAAAAGAGTAAATAACCAATTCACATTTAACCTAGACCTCTCATGATTTTAAGGACCTTTATCATATCCCCCCTCAGCCATCTCTTCTCCAAGCTGAACAGCCCTAACCTCTTTAGCCTTTCCTCATAGGGGAGCTGTTCCATTCCCCTTTATCATTTTGGTAGCCCTTCTCTCTTCCTTCTCCATCGCAACTATATCTTTTTTGAGATGTGGCAACCAAAATTATACACAGTACTCAAGGTGCAGTCTCTCCATGGAGCGAAACAGACATTATGACATTTTCCATTTTATTCACCATTCCCTGCCTAATAATTCCTATCATTCTGTTTGCTTTTTTGACTGCTGCAGCACACTGAGCCAACGATTTCAAAGTATTATCCACTATGATGCCTAGATCTTTTTCCTGGGTGGTAGCTCCTAATATGGAACCTAACATCATGTAACTATAGCAAGGGCTATTTTCCCCTATATGCAACACCTTGCACTTGTCCACATTAAATTTCATCTGCCATTTAGATGCCCAATCTTCCAGTCTCGCAAGGTCCTCCTGCAATGTATCACAATCCGCTTGTGATTTAACTACTCTGAATAATTTTGTATCATCTGCAAATCTGATCACCTCACTCGTTGTATTCCTTTAAAAGTTGATTTAAATCTCCTCCTACTTAATTTCATGGAATGTTCTGTAGTACTAATATTATTTGATAGAATAAATAAGGTTGCCTTATTAACTTGTTCCAGCTAACTAGTAATTTTATAAACCTCTATCACATCCCCTCTCAGTTGTCTCTTCTCTAACTCCAAACTGAAGGACTGTAACCCCTACATCATCCCCTTCATTATTTTTATTGCCCTTCTCTGCATTTATGTATAGAACTGCTATATCATTTTTTGGATGCAGCAACCAGAAATATGTGCACTATTCAAGGTGTAGCTCCACCATGCATTGCTCTAGAGACATCATGATAGTCCCCCCTGGTTTGTTTCCTATTCCTTTCTGAATAATTCCTAACATTCTAGTTGTTTTTTGACTGCTGCTACTAGCACACTGTCCACAATGACTGGGTGGTTACTTCTAATATGGAACTCAGCATTGTGCACCTATAATTGGGATTATTTTCCCTAGGTGCCTCACTCTGCACTTGTCCACATTAAATTTCATCTGCCATTTAGATGCCCAATCTTCCAGTCTTACAAGGTCCTCCTGCAATTCCTCCCAATCCGCTCATGTTTTAACAGTTTTCAATATGTTTGTATCAGCTGCAGATTTGATCACTCACTTGTCGTTTCTGTTTTCAGATCGTTTATGAATATGTGAAACGAATTCTGGTCTCAGTACAATCCCTGGGGCATTTCAGCATTCACCTTTGTCCTCACTATCAGGCCTATGCAACAAGGCGCATTCAGAGTGCACAGTTTTACCTGCAGTCGTGGGCACATTTTATGTGCTCAAATGTACTCCCGATGCAGCAAGGAGTTTTGTGCACAAAAAATGTGCATGCAAAACTGTGTGTTCTGGTTAGCACCGTTGCATGGAAATCCCATGCAAATGAGGGCATTAAGCAGTAATCCCCAGTGCAGAGAGGTGCACTGGTTTAACTCATATTTTCCTAGGGTTGGACGTTTTACACCTGGTCAGAGGTGGAATAAAGTTTCCAGTGCTTGTATCAGTCTATGGGCAGAAGCTGAAATTCAGACACCGAGACCTGTAATCAGGATTTATGTGCAGAAAACATGATTTGTGCACACAAAACCTGCTTTCTATGTATAAATATGATTTACGTGCACAAAAATGCTTTCTGTGCTGAAAGCATTTCTCTGTGGTTAAATCATATTTTGTGCCCATAAAAAGTTTTTTTATGGGCAAAAAAAGATGAGTTTTCTGTGCATAAATCGTGGCTGAGAGACTCCCCCGAGTTTAAAATGTGCGTTGGACTTGTGCTGAGCGCACACTTTAACTCGGGTTTGTGCACATTTTCCCAGTCAGCACACTTCTTAAACTCCCAATGCAATAGCATACCATTCACTTACTGCATCAGGAGTTAAAAAAAAGGTTAACCTGTGTTTCAAAACTGTGTGCTGAATTTCAGCGCAGTTTTAATCCGCACGTTACTGTATTGGCCCCTATGCAAGCAGGGGTGGAGGTGAGGGGGGAGTGCAGGGGGGGGGGGAGGAGGGGTAGCAGGTGAAGGTACTACTACTGAGCCCTTTCCCCCACACCAAGTATTTCTTTAATTCTCAGCACCAGCAAAATGCTGCCAAGACTCCTGCCCACTCATCCTTAATAAATTCCAGGCTCTTACTTTGCATCTGAGATAAACTTCTAATCCCACTAGAGCCTGCCCTTCTCTGCCTTTGTCTCATTATGCATCCAATTTGTTAGACAATACGCCTGCAGTTTGTTTGCTTCTTTCATTTCTAATTACATTTCAGAACCTTACAGGATGACCTTTTGAGGTAAGCGCTGCTTTGGACCTTTGCAATCCAAAATCTCTCAGCTGTTACCGAGGCCTCAGGTTCCCACTGATCAATATCTGCAGGACGATCAGCTGAGTGTGTCTTCAATGGTCCCCTTCAATTTTTTTTATGTCATCATTGTGGGTTGACTTTCTGCTCCTTGTAATGAGAAGAGAAAATGAGAATTTGTGCAAATGGGGCTTAATTATTCTTAGTAAATGGTTGCATGGGGCATGAGTTTCCCCCAACATAAAGGTGCTGCCTGCAAACTCCATCACTGAGGTTGTACTGTATTCCTGCTTTTGCAATTCCACATCCCAAGTGCATTCTGGTCATTGAAGTTCTGCCCAGCCTATCTCCATGCTGTCTTCAGGAGATTTTGCTCTTTTCTTTTCTTTTTTTTGTGGCCTGGTATATCCTTCTTTCTCCTCTTTTTTTCTTCCAGCTCAGTCTGAGTCAGTGCTGGGATGCTGCTGCCACGAGCCTTCATTTGCAGCTACCGGGTTGATTTTAATAGAGCCACCTTCCCACTGGTCCTAACCTGGTCATTGTAGCCAAGGTCCTGAGGTCAGGACGTCAGGTGCCGGAACCCCTTCCAGAAGCCTGTACCTTGGACTCTAAGCCTAGTGTCACTAGCCCTACAAATGCAGCAGCATCCCCATACGACCCGGGATGCAGAAGAGCTGATCTGGGAATGGACAGGGGAGCATTCCCGCCCTGTAGTGCCCAGCGCTGCCGTTGAGCCAGCAGGCTGGCCCCTTGCCTCTTTTTCTAACCAATGCGTTTTGCTCTTTGTAACCCGAGCCAGCAGGTCAGCCTTGGGCTGGAGCGCGTGTGGAGGGAAACTACATTTCCGTCAGATGCTTGTTTGGGGCTTGGGAGTTGAGTCAGAGGAGATGCAGAGCCAAGGTCATATGCTCGTTTCTCCATGGTCCCCCTCTGGAGGTCTCAGCTGCAAAAGTCCCTCACTTTTGTTTCTTGGTAGGATTTGCCCTGAGAATCTCCGAGTGCAAGAGGTTGGCGAAGCTGAGGTGCAGAGGATGGGGTTCACAGCTTGGTATTTTAGCATCTATACCTGAAGGGATGTTCTTACATTTTAGAAACATGTGAGAGCTATAACCTCCTCATGTTCCCAATTTTATAACAGATCCAGCTGAAACCTCAGAATGAATTAGCAGAGAATGGGAGAAACTGGTTTGCAAAGAAGTCTCTAGGCGCTCGAACTGTGCTCCACAGAATAAAAAAAAAAACCACCCCTAGGGCTTCTGGTTCATAATGTGCTCTGGTTGTGTGCCCTGGGCTTCAAAATGCTGTCTCTATAGATACAGTATCATGCTCAACACAGTAGGGCTGGCTCTCAGAGGAGAAAGATTTTCCTGCATCTTTGGCAGGAAAATAGACTATGTATATATATGTTTTTGCTCAGCAGTTTTTTACTGCTGCTTTTGGCTACCAGCTCAGTCAAAACCGACCCCTGTTGGGCTAAACACCATGATTCTTCTTTCACAACTACCCGAGGATTGATCCCCAATCAGAGCTGGTACAAGGGTATTAGGCACCCTAGGCGAAACATCAGCCATGCTGCCCGTCCCCCATCCTCACCCCGTCACCGCACACACAATTAACTACATTGTGCATTAATATGAATTACATGAGATCACGCGATGCAGTGAGAGTGCGAGGCTACATCTGCCTCTTTTGTTTCAATTTGCTCCTGAAGCAGACCACAAGGACAAAGTGAAACTCAGGCAGATCGTAACATCAAAGTTTCAAGCTATTTCAGGCTTTGGATGCGGCGAAAGTGCTCCGGAAAGAAAAACTCCAGCCTGGAGTAAGCAAAATGGTGACTGGCCTGAGTGACCCACCGTTTCCCGTGTCGGATGGAGGGGACGCGGGTGATACCAATCTGACCCCTGCTAACCACTGTCGACTGTTACGATCCTGTCTGCGGACCCCATCCTGCGGACAGGCTCTCACCTTTTTCCCTCTCCGGCCTGATGCTGCTGCCTTTTCACTGCAGCCCGGACCGCCGCCGAGCTGCACCTCCCTTCTTCTTCGGGGCCTTGCTGCCATTGTTGCTGCTGTTTCCTCCTGCGTGACTGGAGCCGCGTCGCCGACTCCTCCTTCGAGGGAAGTCCCCGCCGGGATTCCCTCCTCCTCTGCAGCCCAAGTGCCGCCGTCGGGATTCTTCATCTTCGCGGCAGGAGCTGCCACTGGCCTGCCTTCTCCTTCTTCATGCAGCTGGATGCCACCACCGGCCTTGACTCCACCCTCCAGCCTTCGGGGTCCCTCTAGGCTTGGGCATGCGCCTCTCTTCCTGCTTTAAAGGGCCAGAGACAGGAACTATTCTTCGGCCTCGTCAGATGACGTCTTTAGGGCTCTTCCTGCTCCTGCCCTATTTAAAGGCCCTGCTTCTGTTACGGCTGTGGCTGCTGTGCAACCGCCTCACCACCAGGGGTCCCTCTAGAGCTGGCTTTCCTGACAGGCCCAGTCCATCTCCTCTGTCCACTCTATGCTCTGGGTGTGCCCTTATAACCCTGCCTGACAGTTGCCTCGGTGCTTCGGCATCGAGCTCACCTGGGCTCCCTGCTCTAGCCTGCCTTGCGTGGCCTTCGGGCCTTCTACCTTGTCTTGCCTTGCCTTGCCCTGCCTTCGGGCCTTTCCTTTCCTTGCCTTGCGTGGCCTTCGGGCCTTTCCTTTCCTTGCCTTGCGTGGCCTTCGGGCCTTTCCTTGCCTTGCCTTGCCTAGCCCTGCCTTCGGGCCTTTCCTTTCCTTGCCTTGCGTGGCCTTCGGGCCTTTCCTTTCCTTGCCTTGCGTGGCCTTCGGGCCTTTCCTTGCCTTGCCTTGCGCGGCCTCCGGGCCTTCTGTCTTGCCTTGCCTTGTGTGGCCTTTGGGCCTTCTGTCTTGCCTTGCCTTGCCTTGCGCGGCCTTTGGGCCTTCTGTCTTGCCTTGCCTTGCCTTGCCTTGCGCGGCCTCCGGGCCTTCTGTCTTGCCTTGCCTTGCGCGGCCTCCGGGCCTTCTGTCTTGCCTTGCCTTGCGCGGCCTCCGGGCCTTCTGTCTTGCCTTGCCTTGCGCGGCCTCCGGGCCTTCTGTCTTGCCTTGCCTTGCGCGGCCTTTGGGCCTTCTGTCTTGCCTTGCCTTGCGTGGCCTTTGGGCCTTCTGTCTTGCCTTGCCTTGCGCGGCCTCCGGGCCTTCTGTCTTGCCTTGCCTTGTGTGGCCTTTGGGCCTTCTGTCTTGCCTTGCTCGGCCTTCGGGCCTTCTGCCTTGCCTTGCTCGGCCTTCGGGCCTTCTGCCTTGCCTTGCGCGGCCTTTGGGCCTTCTGCCTTGCCTTGCCTTGCGCGGCCTTTGGGCCTTCTGCCTTGCCTTGCCTTGCGCGGCCTTTGGGCCTTCTGTCTTGCCTTGCCTTGCGTGGCCTTTGGGCCTTCTGTCTTGCCTTGCCTTGCGCGGCCTTCGGGCCTTTTACCTTGTCTTGTCTTGCCTTGCCCTGCGCGGCCTTCGGGCCTTCTACCTTGTGCTGTGTATGGTCTTCGGACCTTCTGCCCTACCCTGCCTTGCTTACTGTGCATGCGGTCCTACGGGCCCTCTGCTCTATTGTCTGTGTGTGTTTGGCCTACGGGCTCTCTGCCCTGCTTACTGTGTGTGGCCTTCTGTGTGTGTGTGGCCTACGGGCCTACTGACCTGCCTTGCCCCGCTTACGGTGTGTGGCCTACGGGCCTTCTGTGTGTGTGTGGCCTTCTGTGTGTGTGTGGCCTACGGGCCTACTGACCTGCCTTGCCCCGCTTACGGTGTGTGGCCTACGGGCCTTCTGTGTGTGTGTGTGTGGCCTACGGGCCTTCTGACCTGCCTTGCCCCGCTTACAGGTGTGTGGCCTACGGGCCTTCTGTGTGTGTGTAGCCTACGGGCCTTCTGGCCTGCCTTGCCCCGCTTACGGTGTGTGGCCTATGGGCCTTCTGACCTGCCTTGCTCTGCCGCCTGCCCTGACCCAGCCTAGACCCAGACACTGCTTCTTGCTGTCTGCCCTGACCCAGCCACGGTTTCCAGCCATCCCTGTCTCTCTCCACCTGGAGCCACCCCTTTGGGTGGTGTTCACTACCCCTGAACTCAGCCCAGGCGTAACAGCTTCAGCTCCTCAGAGCCTTGAATGGAATTACAGCTCCTTCCTTGGAGTAACATCTGCTCCATGGACTTCTCCAGCTCTGTGGAGTTCCATCGTGGTCCATCTTGCTGCTCTTGGCCAGATGACTTCTTGTTCTATGTTCTTCATGTTCCTGATGTCTCCGTCCGATGTCCTGGGACTTGTCCATCGTTGGATCTCCTGCGTGGTATATTCCAGTCCTCAGCTTCCCTTCCTGAAGTCCTGGAGTTCCTCGTCTGTGTCTAGATGTCCAGATGTCCTCTCATCCAGATGTCCAGACGTCCAGATGTCCACTCATCTTGATGTCCTCTCGATCTCTCAGCCAGATGTCCAGATGCTCAGATGTCTAGATGTACACTCATTCAGATGTCCAGGTGTCCAGATGCCCTTGCACTCAGTGGTGCCATTCTCTTGTGTATCATCCTCCTCCGTTCCTTATCTCTAGCCTGAAGAATCCGCAAGCAGTCTTGCCTTCCGCTGGACTCCGTCTCCAGCCGTCCTTCGTGGGAGTAAATTCGTCTCATCCGGTGTCCATCTTCGGGTGACTGGAGTCTCCTTCCAGCTGGATTTCTCCCAAGAGCTGTCTGGATCCTCTTCTTACTCTTGTGCAGGTTCCGCTCTCTGCATGGTCTGTGACCAGCCTTCCAGGTTGTGTAGGGCGTGCAGCGGGACAGGGTGGTCCATGAACAGTCCACATTGGAATGTGTAGGGCACCCTGAGGGATAGTGCCTTCCAAGTCTCCAAGAGTCTCATCTCATCTAAGTTTCCAAGAGTCTCGTCTCGTCCAAGTCTCCAAGAGTCTTGTCTCTTTCATGTTCCAAGAGTCTTGTTTCGTCCAAGTCCCCAAGAGTCTTGTCTCGCCCAAATTTCCAAGAGTCTCTTCTCGTCCAAGTCACCAAGAGTCTCGTCTCGTCCAAATCCCCAAGAGTTCTCGTCTTTTTTATGTACTCTGACTCTTCTCTGTTTCCAGAATCCGGAGTCTCCTGTTACAGTTCCTGGTCTCTTCGTTCTCAGCCCTCTGCCTCTGTCTGATGTCACTGGGGCATGTATCTCAGCGAGGGGCTGACCTTGTTCATCCCAGCTCCAGTGCACTTGCTCTGCCCGTGCCTGCACTCGCTCACCTCCCTTGGGGCATGTCTTGGGGCTCTTCCCTGAGTCGCCTCATGGGCCAAGGGCTCACTCTCTCCCAGGAGCAGAAAATCGCGCCTTCGCGTCCCTCCTCAGGGCCCGCAGGGTGCGTTCGTAACATGGACACAAAATTAAATAAAATCTGTGCCAGGCCTGACGAACTGTAAACACTGTTGGCCAATAACTCGAGCCGCATTGTAGAGGTGGAAACGCACTTCTCCAGGGTTCACAAACGCATGCAGGACTTGGAGCGGGAAATAGTAGTATTAGAATCGGAGGCGGTGAAGACAGATCTGAAGCTAGAGGACCTTGAGAATTGCTCCCGCAGGAGTAATTTACATTTTATTGGTAATCCTGAGACTGTGGGTAATTGCAATCTGCGGGGAGTGCTAGAAGTGTGGCTACAGTCTGAGCTTAACCTAGCCGCAGTGCCAGGAAACTGATGATAGAGCATGCACACTGCCTGGGTTTGCGAGAAAGAAATCAAGGAAAACCTAGGCCAGTCATAGCATTGTTTTTAAATTTATAAGAATACAATTACAAAATATAAATAAAAAATAGTCTTTTCAAGTGATTTTATTAAAATAAAAAATAAGAGAATATAAGACCGGTGACTGAAACAATTGGCTTTAAAGTAGTTTCTGAATTTTCAGATCTCTTGCCAATACTGAGGTCTTTTCTCTAAAATAAAAATAGTTGAGTTATATTGAGACAAAGTTCCATTATTTTAGATAGAGATAATACTGGAGATTCAAGTTGGTTCTCAGCAGCAAACATATAGCTATTTATTTTCTATATATCTATATATCTTTTCCAAACCCTGGTATTGGTCAAAAATGGGGAACAGTTAATCCATGATTTCTCAAAATCTTCCATATAGAGATTCGCTAGGGAAGGGGCCATAGCAGCACCCATTGTAGTTCCAGCTGTCTGTTGATAAAATATGTTATCGAAAACAAAATTGCTCTTTCTCAAAGCAATGGATGCTAAACGTAAAATGAAAGTGGTGGGTACCTCATGTGGTCTGGGTCTAGATGCAAGTGTTTGTTCAATTACAGAGAGTGCCTCCTCATTAGGAATACTTGTGAACAATGAATTAGTATCCATTATCACTAACAAGTATTCCTCTAGATCTTCACTCAAACATTCCCCTTATAGTGGTTATGTGGAGAGCATTGCATAAGCCTGGGTGAAAATGTATCCAGAAAGTTTGAGGACATTGTAAAATCATTCATAAAAAATATGTCCAGAAAGTGGGAGGATGTTGTAAATTTATTTACAAAAAAATATGTCCAGACAACTGTTAGGCCTATTTAGCAGCATTTTAGATGTGTTATATGAAAGTTACATCAATAGCTAGGTACATGTGAATTATCCTGATGCAGCTATGCGAAACATGTCGACTACTGAAATCATTCTTGAAATAGTTTATTAACGGGCCGATACAGTAAAAACGTGGGAGAGCAAATAAGTCCATAATATTGGTTAGCTGACTGATATACATGTTGCACAGTAGAGAAGGGTAGGATTTTCTGGCCATCCCATAACTGTTCCCATTTATACACACCCCTATTCCGCCATCTAGCTCTCTCCCTTGTATTTGTGCCTGGAGGGAAGGAAGTATCAAACAGAAAGGATGTCAGGTGAGATACTTGTTTGTTACCCACTAGCTGGGATTTGAATTTGGCCCAAATATTGAGTATGAGTCGTGTATATGTTGAGAGGCCTTTCGATTCTCCCCCTTTGCTATACCCTAATATGTAGCAAGGGACCCCCTGCACCACATTTTGCTATACAGACCCAGGGTTTTAGAGTTCCTTCAGCGTGCCATTGAAAAAGTGCACTAAGCTTTGGTGCAAGATTTGGCACCTGCAGTCCACCCTTAGGTTTGTCTTGGTATAAAATTGCCCTAGCCACTCTAGATGGCCTGCATTTCCAAATAAATCTGTATAGCTTACACTGCCATTGAGTCACAGTGGAGTCAGGTATGGATATTGTTAGAGTTTGGAAGAAATAGCAAAACCGAGGAAGAATATTCATCTTAACAATTGCTATGCGACCAAATCATGAGAAATCACCCCTGTCCCAACACTCAAGATCTCTGTGAATATTATGAAATAATGGTGTGTAGTTCAGTTTAAATAGATCCTGTCCCTCAGAACTAATTTTTACTTCCAAGTATTTCACCCATTCTTTTGCCACCCTGAAGGGGAGTTTAGCTGCAATCATCCCAAAGTTATCAAGTCGGACAGAAATGTTAAGGAGCTCCGATTTGTACTCGTTTACTTTGAAACTGTTACACGTGCCAGCCACGGCAGACCCGCAGCCCAGCCCCCTCACCTCTCTCAGACAAATCCAATGCCTGGTTCCTCATCCCTAGCGGCGGTGTGCCGCCGGCTCCATCCTCGGGCCGTCCCCGGTGCCTCCGGCTCAACTGCAGATCCTTGTGCTCCACGTTGGGCCTCTCTGCATGGCCCGCGGAGAGTTGCCGCTGCTCAGCAACGTGCCCCTCCCTAGGTGCACGCACGCGCTTCACTGAATCTTAACTAGGGCCCGAAGCGGGAACCTAGCCGCAGCCTCGGATGATGATGTCAGCGGAGCTCCGGTACTTAAGGTCGGGCTCTGCTCCTAAGGATTGCCTTTGCAACAAGTCTCCACACTGGTCGTGTACTTGTTGCCTCCTGGTGATTCTCCTTTGTTCCTGATCCTCATTGACTCCTGTTCTGGTTTCCTCATTCCTGTGTTCCTGATTCCTAACCTACCCTCGGATTGCCTTCTTGGATTACAACTTCTGCTTTGCCTGACCACACCGCTGACTCCAAGCCCGGACCACTGCTTCGCCTGACCACGCCACTGACTCTCTCCAAGCCAGGACCTCTGCATCGACTGATTACTCCATTGCCTCTCTCCAAGCCTGGACCTCTGCATTGCCTGTCTATGTGCTTGATTCTCTCCTCATCCAAACCTCAGCCTTGCTTGCCACTGCTTCCAGATTGCCGCCGGCCCTAACTCCAGCTTGCCCTACGACGCTTGTTCAGTCTATGTCCTGGACTTGGCTCATTCAGGCTTCGGTCTGTTCTTGCTCGGGCACCTCCTGTCTGTCTTTGGTTTTATTGGTGCTCGGGTCTCTCGGACTCCGCCTTGTCCAGTACAGACTTCATCTCTCCACTGTTGCTGCCTCTGGGCCGACCTCTCGATCCTTCCATTGACCACAAAATACGGAGACCCACCTAAGTCCAGCTGGCCCCGGTACCCTAAGGCTCAACCCGTGGGGAACGAGGGCTGGTATTGGTGAAGCACAAGCTGGCCTCCGTCCTTCAGCCCACTCTGCCTTTCGATGGTGGGGACCCGTAGGATCCCTCCTACGAGTAGCGTCAACCCCACCTCGGCCCAAGGGTCCACCTCCGATTCAACAGAAACCAGAGATTCACCCAAAAGCTCTTAAGTCTTGTAAAATTGTCAACAAGGAGAGTTTTGGTTCTGCTACCGTGAAGAGCAAGTCATCTGCAAACATGGAGAGTTTATAAGTTATGAGATCCAACTTGCACCCCCTTTATTAAGGAGTTGAATCTCACCCAAGCAGCAAATGGTTCAAGAGGCAACACAAAAGGAATGGAGATAGGGGGCAACCTTGTCTTGTCCCCTTTTTACCAGAAACGTGGAGGTATATTCACCATTAATCTTTAAGTACTCCCTAGGATTATTTTACAAGCACTGAATCCATTTAATAAAATCAGGACCCATGTTCAGCTTGGCAAGAACCTTAAACAGATAAGGCCATTAACTCTGTCGAAAGCTTTTTCTGCATCTACTGCTAGCAATGCTAAGGGAGTGTTGTCCTGGTTCGCCCTCCACATTAACTCCAGAACTCTCCATACATTATCTGAGGCTAAGCACCCAGGTACAAATCCTGATTGATCTTCATGAATTAGAAGAGGGGCTACTTTCCCCAATCTAAGGGCTAGAATCTTGGCTAAAATTTTTAAATCAATGTTTATCAAAGAGATGGGAAGATACAACCCACACAAGGTGGGGTCTCTCCCACTTTTCGCCAAAATAGTAATACCCGCTAGATTAGATTGAGGGGGAGATTGTACCCTCCGATCTGAGATCGTTAAACATTTCCAACAGTGAGGGGATCATTACCGCTTGAAAAACTTTAAAGAATTTAGCCATGAACCTCTCATGATGAACTCTTTTGAATGTCTTGCGATGGCTTACAATTCACTGCACATATCAGAAGAAACAATATTTTTGGAATTCCCATGTTGTAAAGCTTTCTCCAATTTCAAGCACTGTTCCAGAATTTCCTTTGATGTACTAATCTGCAAACTGTAAATATTATAGAGGAAGCCAAACACAGAAATAATTTGGATTTTCAGAAGGCGTTTGACAAAGTTCCTCATGAAGAAGCTTCTAGGAAAAGTTAAAAGTCATGGGATAGGAGGCGATGTCCTTTCGTGGATTACAAACTGGTTAAAAGACAGGAAACAAGAGAGTAGGATTAAATAGACAATTTTCTCAGTGGAAGGGAGTGGGCAGTGGAGTGCTTCAGGGATCTGTATTGGGACCCGTACTTTTCAATATATTTATAAATGATCTGGAAGGAAATATGACAAGTGAGGTAATCAAATTTGCAGATGACACAAAATTGTTCAGAGTAGTTAAATCACAAGCAGATTGTGATAAATTGCAGGAAGACCTTGTGAGACTGGAAAATTGGGCATCGAAATGGCAGATGAAATTTAATGTGGATAAGTGCAAGGTGATGCATATAGGGAAAAATAACCCATGCTATAGTTATACAATGTTAGGATCCATATTAGGTGCTACCACCCAAGATAGAGATCTAGGCGTCATAGTGGATAACACATTGAAATCGTCGGTTCTGTGTGCTGCGACAGTCAAAAAAGCAAACAGAATGTTGGGAATTATTAGAAAGGGAATGGTGAATAAAATGGAAAATGCCATAATGCCTCTGTATCGCTCCATGGTGAGACCACACCTTGAATACTGTGTACAATTCTGGTTGCCGCATCTCAAAAAAGATATAATTGCGATGGAGAAGGTACAGAGAAGGGCAACCAAAATAATAAGGGAAATGGAACAACTCCCCTATGAGGAAAGGCTAAAGAGGTTAGGACTTTTCAGCTTGGAGAAGAAACGGCTAAGGGGGGATATGATAGAGGTGTTTAAAATCATGAGAGGTCTAGAATGGATAGATGTGAATCAGTTATTTACTCTTTCAGAAAATAGAAACACTAGGGGGCATTCCATGAAGTTAGTATGTAGCACATTTAAAACTAATCGGAGAAAGTTCTTTTTCACTCAACGCACAATTAAACTCTGGAATTTATTGCCAGAGGATGTGGTTAGTTCAGTTAGTATAGCTGTGTTTAAAAAAGGATTGGATAAGTTCTTGGAGGAGAAGTCCATTACCTGCTATTAATTAAGTTGACTTAGAAAATAGCCACTGCTATTACTAACATGAAATAGACTTAGTTTTTGGGTACTTGCCAGGTTCTTATGGCCTGGATTGGCCACTGTTGGAAACAGGATGCTGGGCTTCATAGACCCATGGTCTGACCCAATATGTCATGTTCTTATGTTCTTATCTGTGTGAATCTTTCCTCAACTGATTTATTGCTGTGTCATAGGGATGTGCATTTGTTTGCAACATATTGGCAATCCGCAACATATATGCCATATTCGTTGTATTCGTGGGGGTCACGAAACGTATGGCGAACCCCCACGAATACAACGTATCACTAACGAATAAACCGCCACCCTCCTGACCTCCCCAAGACTTGCCTAAAGTCTCTGGTGGTCCAGCGGGGGTCCTGGAGCGATCTACTGCACTCGGTCTGTCGGTTGCCGGTATTCAAAATGGCGCCGATAGGCCCTATGACATAGTAAGGGCAAAGGCTATCGGAGCCATTTTGAATACCGGCAGCCAACGGCCCGATTGCAGGAGATCGCTCCAGGACCCCCGCTGGACCACCAGGGACTTTTGGCAAGTCTTGGATAACAAGGGCCAGTATCTACAAATGATGGAAACAATTGTTTTGCTATGGACGATAGCCTTTGCCCTTACTATGTCACAGGGGCTGACCAATGGCACCGGTAGCCCCTGTGACATAGTAAGGGCAAAGGTTATCGGCACCATTTTGAATACTGGCAGCCGACGGCCAGAGTGCAGGAGATCGCTCCAGGACCTTCGCTGGACCACCAGGGACTTTTGGCAAGTCTTGGGGGGGGGGGGGACGGGACACTCCTGACAAGGAGCTCAATCATCCATGTCTTCAGAATTCTCTTCAACCTATTCATCTGGCTCAGCTTATCAGCCTTTTGTACCACAGCAATATGCACCACCTTTTTTAGAGATTCCTCAACCTCCTCTTTTGAAGGGTCATCCGGCCCTTCAAAAGAACCCTTGAATTACCAGAACCACTCGTCAACAACAACATCCTGTCAATCCCTGGCAGTAACTACAAGAAAGGAGGGTCTAATTTTCAATTTGTCCTCCAGTACAATATCCAGTTCCGAATTTAACATTTTGGAAAAAGGACTTTCATTTATTCCCACTTGTTTATTCAATCTTTTTGACATACAAATTCATTTATATAAGTTTTTTCGTTCACTTAAATTGAAATTGGTTTTTTTAACTCTGCATCTTTTTCTGACAATTCCATCATGGTTAATAAATCTAGATGGGTCCCTCCAGGCCCCACTGATCCTGTTCTCTTAACCCTCGAAAAAATGATACAGCTAGATATTGAAAAATGTGGCCTTGGTCCCCGCCATATCCACTTTAACACTACAAAAGCAGAGAAACTTGCTATTACCTCTTTAGCAAATGACCAGAACATCGTCATTAAACCTGCTGATAAGGGAGGTGGAATTGTTATTCTGGACAGAACTGATTATATGGAATAGACTTTGCATCAATTAAGGGATTTAACATATTATTGTCCACTCCCTGCTGATCCCACTCCTCCCTTACAAACTACCATTAAAAACCTCATTGCGGATGCTCTTGACCGACATTTTCTCACTAACCATGAAGCACGTTTTCTTTATACTGAATATCCCATTACTCCCACCTTTTATATCCTTCCTAAAATACATAAATCTCTATCAAAACCTCCTGGGCGCTCGATCGTCTCAGGTATTGGATCTCTGTTGGAACCACTATCCAAATTTGTTGATTACTTTCTCAGTCAGTCATATATAAGGGACTCTGCTCACCTTATCACGATATTAAAGAATTTGAATTGTCCACAAGATTCCTTTTTTCTGGTTACTCTAGATATTGTGTCCCTTTATTCCAACATACCTCAGGAGGAAGTATTGTTTCTTACTGAGAAAATTATTGATTCATGCCCTAGACCACACCGCATACCCACTGATTTCTTAGAATCTCTCACTAGATTGGCTTTAACCAAAAAAAATTTTCTTATTGATTCAATCTATTATCAACAAATTAAAGGCACTGTGATGGGCGCCACTATGGCGCCCAGTATCGCATGCCTTTATGTTGCTAATTTTGAAAATGAGTTTATTCTTCGAGTCGGTGGTCCATGATTTTTCTGTGGGTACGTTACATTGATGATGCCTTCATGATTTGGCTGGGAACTGATATTCAGTTCTTTATGTTTCTAGATCGGCTAAATCATTGTAATCCCTAACTGCAATTTAATTTTGATATACACCCCTCTGATATACATGCCTTTTCTAGACATACACATTTCCCATAACTCACAGAACTTTGTAACATCCATTTTCAGAAAAACAACTGATCATAGAGGTGTGCATCCGTTTTCCACGTATTTGTAATCCGCAACTTATTTTTTGCTATCTGTTAAATACGTGGGGAGGTGAAACGCATCGCGACTCCCCACGTATTAAACAGATTTCTGTTTTATTCGGCCTCCTAAATAAAAATTTAAACCCCCCACCCTCCTGACCCCCCCAAGACTTACCAAAACTCCCTGGTGGTCCAGCGGCGAGTCCAGAAGCCATCCCTGCATTCTCACACCCACGTTTGCCGGTTTCATCATGACGCCAATAGCCTGTGTCACAGGGGCTACCGGTGCCATTGGTCAGTCCCAGTCACATGGTCACCGGCGCCATCTTGTGCTCCTACCATGTGACAGGGGCTGACCAATGGCACCGGTAGCCCCTGTGACATAGTATGGGCAAAGGCTATCGGCGCCATTTTGAGTCCTGGCATCGGACGGCAGGTCGCTCCGGGACCCCCGTTGGACCCACAGGGACTTTTGGCCAGCTTGGGAGGGCCTCCTGACCCCCACAAGACTTGCCAAAAGTCCAGCGGGGGTCCGGGAGTGACCTCCTGCACGCCGGCCATCTGATGCCAATACTCAAAATGGCGCCGATCGCCTTTGCCCTCACACATAGTGTGAGGACAAATACATATTTGTTCCTGACCACAACAGCGAAGTCTTGCTGTATGCCTTGGTTGTTCCATATGCTTAGTCCCATAAAGTAAAACTATTTCCTGTTATTATAGATGTTGATGCAAAGAATAAGTGAAGCTTGACAAGTCTGATAGCTGGTGCATGGAAACCTATTTTTGAAACTGGGAAATATTATCAGAACTATGGTTGAAACAGAGGCTGCAGGCCCGGTCTTGGAAGGCCATAAACAGGTCTGGTTTTCTGGATAGCCAAGCTATGCAAATTAAACTTGGTTCCTAGACCAAATGTATACAGATTTACCTAATGAATATTAATTGTGAATATCCTGAAAATCCAAGCCCATTTGTGGTCCTCAAAGACAACCCATGGTTGTGCACCTCTGCTATAACCTCCCTGTACCCCTGTATTCTGTAACCTTTGAATATCTTGTACACTTACAACTTTCACCCATGACCCCCTGCTACCCCATAACTCTTGTATTTTTTGTATATTTGCATTTTAGTTAACTTTTGTTACCGCTCCTTTCGCCTCTCTCCTTCTCTTTAGTTTTGGGGTCCTCCTCTTCGACCCCCCCGCTCCCAGTTCTCCCCTCCCCCTGTTATTTGTATTTTCCACCTTTTTGTTATTATGTAAACTGATATGATGTGTATTTTAATGTCGGTATAAAAAAGCCATTAAATAAATAAATAATAAATAATAAAATAAAAGGTTTAATTATGACCCAGCTTGTTGACGCCTTGATCAAGGTAATCATCCTATCTTCAGGAGTCTGATCTAGTCAGTTTTTGCTGTTTAAACATACACACAAACCTCCTTTGTTTCAGGTCAGAGTATTCTACCTCATCTTGACCACCAACTGTCAGAGATATACGGGGTTATTAATTCCTCATAGGCCACAAATTGTCACTGAGGGCTTGAATCATCATGGTCATTTGACATGGGCACGGAATGGGACAAAAGCCTTAGTGAATCAGGCCATGAGGTGCTGGTAAGAGACTATTATTGCGCACAGAAGCTGGGCATGCAAATTCTGACATTAGTGTACGGGTGTGTGGATCTTGCCTTGCTCAGAGGCTGAGTGTAGAAATCCAGGCACTGGTATGCTTATGTGCCGATCTTTTTGTATGCAGATGCTGAGAGCATGGCTCTTGCCCTTAGTGTCCTCGTGTGGGAATCTTATTTAACCGAAGTTGATGGTTTTGGCAGAAGGGCATGGGAATGAGAAGTGTAACCCTCAGCACTTTGGTGCATAAGCCCTGCCAATATGTATGTATGTGTGTATTATGTTCTACTACTGCACACGGGTATTCACCAAACCAGCATGCACACTCCTCCTCTCCCACATTTACTAGAACTAGAAGGGACATCAGCCGGAGAAGAGACGTCAGAATTAAAAAAAACAGATCCTGTGACGCTCTATGGATCTGGATAAATACTGCTGAAGGAAAGGCAAGGGAGAAGACAATTCATGAATTATTCATGATGACAGGAGGCCCTTTATCGGATGAAACAAAATGCATTCGGAGCCCAATGGGTTTTTGGTGACGTTCCCAGACTCTCTCTTGTCTCACGCCTTTGCTGTTACTTTATCTCTGCTTCCAGCTTGTAATTCAGCCCAAATATCAGAGGAGTCTCAAAGATTAATTTTCAGAGATTTTGCATGGATGTTGGGTAGGGAGAGATGTGTGTGGTTGTGGGGTTTATGGGGGGAGGGGGGAGTTGTCTACAATCTTTCTCACTTCAATCTCCAGCTGCTGCTTAATCCACAGCTGATGCCCCATGGAACAACAAGCAAAAATGCAAAACTGCTATCAGCTGCAAAATAAACAAGATAAAAAAAAAAAAATGAACCGAGAGCAGTTTTCTAGTAAAAGAAAGTTTCATGTGGATTTTAGAAGCAGAAGCAAGAGCACTGAAAGCATGCTCTCAAGGTGCAGCGAGTCCTGATGCGTTCTCTAATTCTCTCCCCCCCCCCTTTCATAATTGATAATTGTTGATATTTCTACAGTGCCGGAAGTTTACTGTGAATATAGTCTTGGATGTAAAAGTCAAGCAAGGAAATCAATTAACTTCCAGTGTACCTATAGACCAGTGATATGTAAATGTATCTTATGCATATTCATTGTGGATATCCTGCAAACCCAGACTGTCTGTGGGATCACCAGGCTTGGAAAGCCCTGCTATACACTCTCCACACAGTAGATAGCAAACTGCCTCTGCTGGCTCCATAGCAGGTGGAAGATGAAGGCAATATTTTTTGCTGCCTAGAAGTGCTGACGGGCACATACTTCGGGAGCCTTTTCTCGTACTGAGGACTCCTAAGTTTCATTGACTCCTTGGTCATTGAGACGAGAGTAAATAAGCTCCAGTCAGAGTGGCAATCCCGTGAATCCCACCGTGCCAGTTGTGCGGCACATTGAGAATGTTCCTTGCTCCTCTATGAGAGACAACAGAATCAAAAGTAAGTCAAGAAATAAGAGTGCAGGGTTCAAGGGAGACTATCTGGCTGAAAAGAATTAGTTATAGTGTTCCAACTCCTATTTCCAAGTGATTTGCATTGGAAACAAATCCCAGAATGCAGCAGACATGGAGGCTGAATAACCAGGACTAAAGATCAAGTCTGAAGACAAAGGGAAACTAATCAACATTTAAAAATGGAGTATTTCTTCTGTGCGAACGGAACAGGGCGTGAAGCCAAACTAACAGAGTCAATCATCAAATTGCGTTAGGAGCGTATGGTGTGATAAAAAGGGTCTAACGCACGTTAGACATGCAGTATATAGCGTGTGGCACATTAGTATGCAAATACGATAAAGAGTATGCAAAAGCTAGAAAATTATGCAAATTAGGGGTTCCTACTGCATTTAGCGGTCAAATAACGCACAACATGGGTTTTAACATCAGAAATAACAGAAACAGGATGCTGGGCTTGATGGACCCTTGGTCTGACCCAGCATGGCAATTTCTTATGTTCTTATGTTCTTAATGCGCGTCCAACGCAGAGTGAAACCAATAACGCTCATCACATGCAAATGCATGTGAATGAGGCTATTAGCTATTCACTCCCAATGCAAAATATAATGTGCAATATTAAGTAGGAGGAAAAATCTTTCATAAACCAATTAAAAAAAAAAAGCGCCAGCAGTTGGGTCCAGGAAACAGACGCTCAATATACAAGCGTCCGTTTCCTAAACCCCTGGCTGTGCGCCATTTAGGAAAACGACGCTGATAAATTTGACATTGATTTCCCTAACCGGCGGATGGCCGACGCTCTTGGGCTCCTTGATAACACGACCCTTAATTTAAATATTGCATGGCGCCCCCAGGAGGAGTGCTGACTGCTCAGCGCCCGCTTTCTGCGCACAAATATTGCATGGGCCCCATGGTTAGCAGGTACCGCCTCAGCTCTCAGGCTATCACGGAATTATATGAAGTACTCGGAGGGGATCTGGATCCATTCATAGAAAGGTCCCACGCTATACCGGGCCACACCAAACGTTTGTGCACCCTCCATTTCATGGCATCTGGCTCATTCCAAATGATAGTCAGGGCCGTTGGGGGAATGTCCCAAATCTCATTTTCCCACTGTCTGGGCTAGGTCAATACAGCTTTAAGTGCCCGATTTAATTGTTACATAGCATTCCCTTGTGAAAGGCAGGACATGCGTCAATTGAAGAGAGGGTTTTATGCCATTGCCAACTTTCCAAATGTTCTGGGAGCTATCGACTGCATTCATGTAGCCATCATCTCACACCATTACAGGGAGAAGATCTACCGCAACAGAAAGCTCTTCCACTCCATCAACGTGCAAGTGGACTGTGACGCTCGAATGTGCATCATCGACTTGGTAGCCAGGTACCTTTATACTTGGGCAATCGACCCTGTTTGAATGTTTTGAAGATGGCCTCTACGGTTATGGTTGGCTTGTAGATAAGATTGATGCTTCTTTTTCTAGTCCCTCTCCGGTTATGTGTTTCCAGCAAATGACAATGACACAGGGTGGGGGTGGGGGACTGTCAGGGATGTGACAGCATAGGTGACATCACAAGTAGCTTGTACAGTTAGGTCAACATGTCAGTGAGCCAAGGCCCGACTTTCTCGCTTCTTGCTGGAGAGGCCTGCTAATGTTGCGTTCCCACACAATACACTTGCCACAAAGCTCTGTGTGTGATCAGGGACTATATTCTTCCTACTAGCTAACTTTAAGCTAGTGGCTTTTCAAATCCTCCTATTTGGAGCCACAGTTAGTCTTGACCATCACACAGATTAAAGAGAAGCTGGGGGTGGTGCATTTTGGCTCTATCAGAGTCACTGTTTCATGTCAGATTGCAGAACAGCCAAGGACATGCACAATCATACTACGAGGCGTCAGTCCTTCTGCTATGAAATTTTGCCAGCTGTGATGTACAGTTTCACTGTTAGAGGAGTGCAAGAAATGGCTTTCGAGAACCTAGTTGTGAGTGAGATGGACACATTGTGTAGGAGCCCCAGAAGCAGTTTCCCATTCAGGAACAGGGGCGGCTCTATAATGAGGCAGGGTAAGGCAGTCGCTTCAGGTGGCAGAATTTTGAGGTGGCAAAAAATGCTCCTCTCAGAATGCCACTGTGGCGTCTGCCTCACCCTGCTTGTCCCTGCTGCGGCTGCCAACCCAGGCCGGCGGTGGAAAAAAAGAGAAGGGTCACTGCCACGGGTAGCTGCTGCCAAAGGACATGTCGGCAGCGTGGAGGAGGAATGCTGCCGCTAGAGGCCAGGCCATCAGCGTGGAGGAGGGAGGAGAGATGCCACTGCTGCCGGAGGCCAGGCTGGCGGCAGCTGAAAGGAGGAGGGACGGGGGGGGGGGGAGGAGTGAGAGGGGGTGGGGCGAGGGGGCACCATCTCGTCCCTCACCGCAGGCAGCAGATTTTCTTGAGCTGCCCATATTCAGGAAGATCTAATGCAGCATAAGCAAGCAGAGCGTTCATATTGTATCACAGTAAAATGTGGCATGGATTTAGGGCTTGCCAATAGCCTTTTAAGGTTCCTGACAGGCTAGAGCCTAGCTTCTAATATCTGATAACATGCTGTATGTTGGCAGAAAGATCACCAAGTCAGGGTGGAGTGAATGATGTGGGATACTGGCTGCAGAAGATTCGCAGTACGTTTGCAGAACATGGCTTCTCACACCAGTCACTATTCCCAACATGCTGGCAGAGACGAGGTACAACAAGGCCTTATTTTCTACCTGCTGTGTCATAGAATGCACCTTCGGAGTTCTCAGAAGTAGATTTTGCTGTATGGACAAATCGGGGGGGGGGGGGGGGTGCGCTTTAATGCACACCCCACCCAGAGTAGCTGAGATAGAACTGCTCTGCTGTGTATTCCATAATCTGGCGTTACGCCATGGTCTCCCGGTAGACATCGTTTCTGATCTCTCCAGGATCCCCCATGACCCCCTGCAGAAGCTGGGGAGACCACACAGGCTGGCAGTCAGCTTCAGCAAAGTGTCATGCAATGCTACTTGCCTGATAGTCCTCATTTATTCCTTTCCCTTCCATGGAAGAGAGCCCAGCAGAATATTTTGAGCTGGTCGCATCTCTATCTTTGTTGCACTCACAGGTCATCTGTCTGGATCAGTGTGTCACAGCAACCACTTAGGCGTAGTTAGGCCACTTAGTCATAATGGAGCAATAGATGCAAGAGACTGTAATAGACAATGTACACACTAAATAAACCTAACACCACTGAGATGTGGTTTTCCTAATCTTTTCATAGTGATTGCCAGTCCAAAAGAGTAACGTCTCACCATAGCCTTCGTGGAGGATTAGCAACACAGTGTAGAGAGGTTGCCATAGTTGGCGCCTTCTTACTTGCCTCAGCTACACCTTGGACCCTGTCCTAGCCCTCACATGTTGGCGAGATAGTGGCCTAGGTATGATGGAACTCCAGCAGGGCCTAGGACATGGAGCCAAGTGTTCTAGAATCTTAAAAATCACCAGTAACTCAGCTTCTTAAAGGCACAAGCTGAAGTTACAAGTATCAATCACAGACTCCACACATGCAGCCTGATTCCCTAGCTCACATCTGTGTGCATCTTAAGATATCTACATGTACGTCAGATGCATAGTGTCACATGAGCCTGCAAAGACACAGGTGACAGCACTGCCTGAGCTGTTTCTGAGGCAGTGCTGACACTGGAATGCTCGCCTAGCAGCCCTTTACTTACATGCTTTTGGAAAGCACATTTTCAAAGATAGAGGCAATCCCAAACTTATCACAAGTCATTGCAAGCTAGCATATCTCATTGGGGCTGCACACAACCATACATGGCTGAGCCCTGCTACACCTAGCAAAGCAAGCAGTCAGCTCTCCTATACAGATGGTGAGGGCCTTGGGCCCTGAGCTGTCATGGGGGAGGTTCGACAAGGATGCTGGTCTGACTGTCTGAAGGCTGATCGGAATTAGGATGTTGTCATGCCTTCACTTGAAGTAGAAAGTCACGTCAGAAATTTATAGGTCAGAGTATATTTAGGGATGACTACAATAGCACCAACATGTCATCTAACAAAAGGTTCCTCTCATTGAACCCAAGGTAAAGCTGTCTTAGAAGCTGTTTCCTTAGCCTGACATGTCACTGGTAGCCATTGGGAAATATAGAGAGGTCAGTGCGCTGCATGGCCTTTTGTCTGTCCAGCTCAGGGCTAGTCATGATGTCCAGCTTTATGCTGGGGCATAGAAAATAGGCAGAGTGTTTGTTCCAATTGGTAGTAGCAGTTACACTCCTCATCCTGTCTGTGGTCACCCTTAAAGCACATAGGCTGAGGAGTCCCAGGGAGAGAAACTTGCAGAATAGTCATTTTCCAAGCAGAGTCACCACCTTTCTGGTATTTACTGGTTTGAGGCCCTTGCTTGTCCACATGGCTGGAACACAGCAGAGTAGCTGTCCTATAGCATTTTGGACATTGTGGATACTGAAAGCAAGGCAGGTGTGTTGATACTCTCACACATCAGCTCTGTGCATAGCATTAAGGCTAAAGAAGGTGTGGTCAGCTAATGACCTCATGAGCCAGTAACCATTCTCTATCCAAGCCTGGTACTGTGCTAAATATGTAGGCCAACTACTCCCAGAGTTATCATGTGGTAGGCATTATGGCTTGTTTACTTTCAGTGTGGTTATGTAGAAAGACTAGCATTTAGACTCACCTGAGGGCTGGAGGGGCCCCCAAGTCTATAACTCAGATATTATAGTTATTATATATGCTTCTGACAGATGTCTGTCATGCTGCCAGGTGTAGATAATGTTCTGTGAGGACTAATGACTAGAAGACCTCATTAGCAGGTAGGGATAAACTTGGCACACACATCATTGATGATTGATGATGCATGGGCTAGGAAAATCCCAATTGGGCATGGGTAGGTAAACTATATGCTGGAGGTAGTCTGTACAAAACAATGTCAGAACAGATCTGTGGGTCTGTGTGAGTCTGGGTGAGTGACGTGCTGGGTTAGCCTCTGACTATATCATTGTCTGTGGGTGATGTAGGGCTTGTTGCTCCCTTTCTTACCACAACAATACATATACCAGAGCATGTACTGTGTGTGTACACATTTCGCACACATGGGCTTTTGACATAATCAAGCCTATGCTTCCACTCTTAGGGGTAGATTTTAAAAAGCATTTACTCGAGCAAAACTGGTTTTTGCTCGAGTAAATACACTTTACTCAAGTAAGTGGGCTTTTCAAAATTGCTACAATATATGCCATTGAATTGTCCATAGGATTTACTCAAGTAAGTGCACTTTACTCGAGTAAATAGCTTTTGAAAATTGCTACGATAGTATGTCACATTTACATGCGTAACTCCTTTGAAAATGACCCCCCACATGATGGATGCCTCAGATGGGTGAATGTGTAGGATGAGGAGAAAATGCCCTCATGCTTTGCTACATAATATTCCTCATTAGCCTGACACTGTTTATTCATAGAGTTGAGATGGGGGTGTGAAAATTGGCAGCGCTGAACTTAGATATGCTGTTTCATTTTGCCAGATCAGTACAAATCTGCATGTAGTAAACACCTCCCCGCTGCCCCTCACACCTCAGGCTCTCCCACCAGTACCTGGAGTGAGCCTATTTGTACTCGTATTTGGGGGATGTGCCTCTTTGGAAGAGCTTCCACTGCCAGGGAGACTGTGTTATTTTTTTTGGTGGGGGTTAGATGATGCCCACTGAGTTTGGGGATGCCGTGATGGAGGGAAGTGAGATGGCCAATAGGCCCTCATGGCAGCTACTATCATGTTCTACTGATAAATGGGTTGGGGGTGTTAGGGTTTAGTGGTGTTTGGGTGGATTCTTGGGTACTGTGGCAGATGACCACGCCCACGGGGAGGGGCCCCGTGGGGAGCCACAGTACTGGGCTAGGCTCAGGATGCACAAACACAGAATTAGATCTTTTATTATACAGCTTGATAGATACCACCAGAGATGGCAGTAGTGAGGTAGTCTGGATGTAGCAGAGGGAATCCTTCTCACCCCATTGGTATAGGGGACTTCCGGTGTAGGTTTCCCAGCAAGGCAGTACTGTGGATGAGATAGACAGAGTTAGATTACTCACTAGATGGTTGCTGTAGGTAGGCGATTCCACCAGGCTGATGTAGATGGTACTGGCACTGAGGCAGAGAGAGCAGGCCCTCGAGGAGCGAGTACCTGATCCCTGTAAGGCACCTGAAATAAAGCAGAGGGCCCCCGAGGAGTGGGTACCCAGGTTATTCAATACCCCGAAGGGCAGAGAGAAAGCTTCCAGCGGCAGCACGGAAGCAGAAGAGTAGCTAAGACTGGCCAAAATCAATCCTTTGCTAACTCAATTAGCTAGCAACAAAGTACAGGCTATATACCCGGATGGTGTGACGTCACTTGAGGGGACGCCCCCGATGTTCGCGCCAATGCTGGAATAAAGACATGGGTAGCACGCGCACACGCGCGCACCCTAGTAGGGCCTTGGGAAGAGCATGGTGGGAGGCAGCACCATAGCCATTCTGGGGACGCCAGAGAAGGCGGCTTGTAGACGCGGCGGTAGCCATTTTCCCAAGATAAGCGGGAGGAGCCGTGAATAAGGTGAGGCAAACGGGGCAAAGCCGTCTAAGACCGACAGAAGGAACAGGGGGAGGGCTTTGTGCCAACGTATTGCTGATAGCTGGGGGCGGGGGATAGCAGGAGTCCTGCCAGAACCCTTATTAGAGGTTCTACTTTTCGAGACAGAAGCCACACAAGACCGCCTCTCCTGAGGCTTACTCTGCCATATGTACATGCTGGCAGATGAGGCCTACAAATTATCCGCTCTATGTAGCAGCATAGGTTTTGGGTGCATAGAATAGGTAGCAATTTTTTACAGCTGATTATAGGGGACAGGTTCTGCTACTAACTGGAATGACCTCACTTGCCCACTACACAGCCTCATGATTATGCACTTCTGCCTACTTGCAGCCTTCTCTAACACCGTGTCTGCTTCTGTGTGACAACTGAGGAAGAGTTATGTAGGATAGAGATTCCCCGCTGGTCAAGAGCAGTGAGCCCTGCTGTTGCAACAAACTGGCTCCCACTCCTATACTAGCCTGGGTTGTGGATCTTTATATAACTCTTATTTACCTCTATGAGATCATCCTTAACTAAGAGGGATGTACAGATCATCCACAGCCCTGGCCAGGACAGGGGTGGGAGCCAGTCTGCCTGGTCCCAGGCAACAGCAGGGCACATTGCTGTCTGCTCCTAGGCAGTGGGGAATCACTATCCTACACAACTCCATGACTCCTCCTCAGTGGTCACACAGCAGCTGACATGGTACTAGAGAAGGTTGCATATTAGATGACATTTTTTTTGAAGTGTCTGATCTAAAAAGGCTTAGTTCTTTTAGTGCCTTTTAAGTATGGTGTGGACACAAGTTCTTGTGGGGTGATTAGTGTCACTTTACTTAATACCACACAAGTTTTAAATGTATACTATGTGATTTCTGGGTCTGGTACCTGCAGCTGCTCACTTTGGCACCGTACAGATGAACAAGAACTAGGGTTCTATGTACTTTTTCAAGTAGGCTTCTGACTAAAGACTTATGTGATGGTAGCATTTGGTGCTAGACCCAGAGAGAAGTCTCATTGATAGGTCAGAGGTGATATATCTTCACTAAGGAAGAAGCCAATGGTTTGTTATAGCTGCACTGACATTTGCATAGCTTTATAACCTATTGGTCACCAAAAGAGTGAAGACATACCCTATATCACCTCTAGCCAAGCATTTCTACACCTATTCTATTGGACAGCATATGGAGGTGAACACTAGCTAGATAGTGGCCATCTCACATACATGCCCATATATCCAAGACTTAGCTAAGAGTATGCTGTCTGGAGAAGGCAACAGGAGCCAATTGTGAAGCTCCACAGTAAACAGTTTCCAGGTTTGTTCTTGTTGTCTTCTTTTGGAGTATACAATGAATTTTCTGTTTAAAGGCCTAGGCCATATGGTCTTGCATGTAACACATTTGCCTAGTTGCAATGGTCAATGGCACTCTAGCATGCAAGGGAATATGGGTCTCAAACCTTTGTCGTAGTGAACCCTTAAGAAAAAAAAACTCACAATGAAAAGACATAACCAGAAAGTTAAGTTTCAAAATATGTGTCTAGTTTATTAACCAATTGTAGTCAACAGAATCAAAGCAAGTCAAGGTTGTTGTGAGGGCAGCTGTAGAGGGGGTGCTGTAGACACCATCTCCTGGAGAAGCGCAGGAAGACAGAATTGGAACAGAGTGTGGGTAGTCTGGTGAGGCTGATGCAAGGGACAAGTGCAGTCTGGATTAGAGTTCAAGGACACAGTGCAGGCAGAATGAAGCTCTGGAGTGGAGTACAGACTGGAATAGGACTCTGGAGCGGCATGCTGGCTAGAATGGAGCCCTGGAGCAGAGTGCAGGCTGGAATGGAGCTGTAGAAGACTGGAACCCCAGAACAGACTAGATCTGAGTGCAAGTAAGTGTGAACTGGAATAGCTGGAACAGATTGGATCTGAGTGCAAGAAAGAGTGACCTGGAACAACCGGAACAGACTGGATCTGAGTGCAAGTAAGTGTGAACTGGAATAGCTGGAACAGATTGGATCTGAGTGCAAGTAAGAGTGACCTGGAACAACCGGAACAGACTGGATCTGAGTGCAAGTAAGAGTGACCTGGAACAACCGGAACAGACTGGATCTGAGTGCAAGTAAGAGTGAACTGGAACAACCGGAACAGACTGGATCTGAGTGCAAGTAAGAGTGAACTGGAACAACCAGAACAGACTGGATCTGAGAGCAGGTAAGGGTGAACTAGAACAGGTGGTCAAGGGTGCAGGTAAGCGTGCAGCTGGAATACCAGAACAGGGATTAGGGCAAGACAGATGAGGACAAGACAGGACAAACCAGGACAAGGACTACACAAAACATGGAAAACAGAATGCCCAAAGACAAAGTAGGCAAGGAAAGCCCCAAGGAGTAAGGCAGAGGGATACCTAGAAACAGGGAGAGACCTAGGAGTCTCAGGGCTAGGCAAGAAGTCAGGAAACAGGGCAGAAGGCTAGGAGATCACAGGACAGGAACAGGATCAGAAGGCCCACAGGCCACACAGCAAACAAGGAACAACTGGGAATGGATGGCCCAAGGGCCACAGAACAGAGATCAGAAGGTCTGGAGGCCACACAGGAACATAAGGAAAGGCCTTAGAAGGCCACAAAGCAAGAATGGCTAAAGCAGAGGGCCAAGGAGGTCTCGATACTGAAGCATTGAGGGGAAGGACAGACAGAGTTAATTAGGGCAGGAGTCTGAGTGTGGTGCAGGCAGGACAGAAGGGTTTGGCCAGCCAGGGTAGAGAGTTCATGGAGGTCCTCTGGTGGCGCAGAAGCTATAGGATAGGCAGAGGCCAGGGACTAAGGACGTGCTGGTAGTTTGGAGCCGGGCTCACCGGGGTCCTCTGGTGGAGGGGAGGCCTTGCAGCAGCTGGAAACACAACAAAGATCTTTGGTAATCACATTCTGCAAGGACAAGAGATCAAATAGCACATTTAGTGAAGAACTGTACATACATTTATTTATATTTATTTTATTTATATGTTTTATATACCATCAATCTGTGAACAATCTAGATGGTGTACAATAAAGACAAAATTCAAAATACAATATAATTAAAAAAGAAGTGCAAAAACAATTTAGATCACTCCAATAAATAAAATAAAATTAAGGGTACTTATATTTAAAATATAGTAAATACAGATGTATTAAAATTAATAAAATGAATACAAATTAAATGTAAACTAACAGTCTGTTCAAAAATAAGTAAAATAATAAAAAGATTTTCAACACAATAAATTAAAAGACAAGGGAGAAGGGAGGAGAAAATGTTTAGGAAACAAGGAGGTCTGACTGCAAGGCTGCTGCTTAGTCCTTTGCTTTAAGTTAGCATTATCGCATCTGGCTGCTGTAAGGCCTTTGACAGTGTTTAATTTTCATAAGCCAGGTTTTAAGATTTTTTTTTTAATATTTTGATGTCTTTTTGAAGTCTAAGTTCGTCTGATAGCGAATCACATAATTTAGGCCCTGCCACTGAGATTGTTCTATCTCTGACCTCTGATAGATGTGCTGTTCTTATGGAAGGCACTGCAAGAAGACCTTTCTTTGCGGACCTGAGATTTCTTTGAGATGTATGTAAATGTAGGGAGTCATTTAGCCATTCAGTTTTGTCGCAGTTTAAGGATTTGTGAATGATACACAAGATTTTATATTCACTTCTCTGCTTTATCGGTAACCAGTGTAAGTCTCTCAAGGTTGGGGTGATATGGTTGTATCTGATTTCCTCTGCATAGGACTCTGGTGGTGGCATTTTGGAGAAGCTGTAAAGATCTTAAGGAATGTGCAGGTAGACCAAAGAAAAGAGAATTACAGTAATCTATAGTAGAGAAAAGCAGGGACTGAAGAATATTTCTAAAATCGTTAAATTCTAATAATGGTTTAAGACATTTTAAAATGTGTAGTTTAAAATAGCAATCCCTAATTTTCCTTTTAATGTCAGATTTCATTCTGAGTTCATTATCAATGAAAATTCCCAAGTCACGGGCCTGGTTTGCAGAAACAATTTTCATGTAGTCTGAATTAAAATGGAAAGTTCTGTCAAGATTTGATTTTCTTGTTAATAAAATCATTTCAGTTTTTTGATGATTTAAACCAAGTTTCATGTGTATTAAAAGTTGTCTTATAGTGGTTAGATAGATATTGATAGTCTTTAAGCTATCTTCGATGGATTTCTTAAGAGGAATTAAAAGCTGAACATCATCGGCATATATAAAATGGGTAATAACCTAGTCCGGACAACAGTTTGCATGGCGGTAATAAATAAATATTAAAAAGGGTAGCAGATAACGAAGATCCTTGGGGTACTTCGGAGTCAATATCAATCTTTTTAGATAGACACGAATTTAGATTTACTTGGTAGGATTGCTGTGATAAAAAGGACTTGAACCAGGACAGAACTTTTCCACTTAGACCAATCTCAATCAGTCTCTGAGTTAAGATTTCATAGTCAACCATATCAAAAGCTGCTGAAAAGTCTAAAAGAACTAAAATAAAAGATTCTCCATTAGCAAAACCTCTGAGAACAATATCAGATAATGCTAAAAGAAGCGAGGGTTCCGGACCCCCCGCTGAACTAAAATAAAAGATTCTCCATTAGCAAAACCTCTGAGAACAATATCAGATAATGCTAAAAGAAGCGAGGGTTCCGGACCCCCGCTGAACGACCTCCTGCAGTCGATCTCCTGCCGGCGCCATTTTCCGTACGGAAAACGATTTGTGGCAGGAAATCGCTCCCGGACCCCCGCTGGACCCCCAGGAACTTTTGGCCAGCTTGGGGGGGCCTCCTGACCCCCACAAGACTTGCCAAAAGTCCAGCAGGGGTCCGGAACGACCTCCTGCGTCGAATCGTTTTGGTCTATGGCCGCCGCCATTTTGCGGCGGCCATTTTGCAAAATGGCGCCGGCTGAAGACTACACGATTTAGTGTGCTGCTTTTCCTGCTCTCCCCCTTCCCCCGATTTAGCTACGGGCCGCCGCTACGGAGGTAATTTAAGGCTACGGACCCCCAGGTAATTTAAGGCATTTGGAGGGGGGGGTTCGGGAGGGTGGGGGATTTAATTTAAAGGGTCGGGGTGGGTTTTAGGGGGTATTAGTGTGCCGTGTTTTAGTGTGCCGCTGGACCCCCAGGTAATTTAAGGCATTTGGGGGGGTTCGGGAGGGTGGGGGATTTAATTTAAAGGGTCGGGGGTGGGTTTTAGGGGGTTTTAGTGTGCCGGCTCACGATTTTAACGATTTTCACGATACTTTACACACCCAAACGGCAACAATACGATTCCCTCCCCCTCCCAGCCGAAATCGATCGTTAAGACGATCGAGGACACGAGTCACATCTCTAGAAGCTTACAGTGCTGCTGCCTGTGCTCTACCTCTCCTGTGACGGAGCAATGTTTGTGAGGGAAGCTTGCACATCTACTGTCTGTGTTGTACCTTTTCTGTGGTGTGGCAGTGTTTGTGTGTGTGTGTGAGTGAAGTGTGCAGTGCTGCTGCCTGTGCTGTACCTGTCCTGTGATGGAGCCGTGTTTGTGAGGGAAGCTTGTACTGCTCTGCCTGTGCTGTACCTTTCTGTGGTAGTCTTCATATATGCCTCAAAAATAGCATAATGAAGAAATCTCTGCTTACTACTGAGAAAGTGAACGTATTTAGAAATGCTATCATATCATATGTCATTTATTCTTGGATTTCTCCTTTTTAATACGGTGAACGGAATGATAAAGACTCCACAGAATTTATGGGATCTGATTTATAAGGTGTTTTTTTTTCGGGGGGGGGGGGGGGGTGTCCCATGGGACAAACTTTTTCTTAATTAGGGCTATAAGTCCTTTTGATAAATTGAGCATTAATTCATAAAGAAGACAGCTCCCTGTCCTGAAGTCACCAATAGTAAAATATCCTTCTGTGCGTTGATCAGAGTTTGTGTACATTCGCCAGCTCTTTCTCAGTGTCCCTTCTGTTGAGGGAAGATAATTTGTTGCAGGTTTCAAATAGATCAGCAAAGCTGGGATGGCACAAAACCATCTAAAGCAAAAATCATTTCTAGTGAAGGGCTAAAAACAGAGTTGGTACAATGCAGTGCTATTTTCCATAGCGTTGTTCACACAAACACATCCCTAAATGGCTCTGCAGTCGCAATCAGACACAATGATATGTAACAATGCAATTCGGAATAATAAAAGGAGGCACAGATGAGTCATTATAGAAGAGGAAAAGATAGCAAACAGTGCAAAACTTTGGATTGTGGTATGAAAACTAAGCGGATCCTGCCTAGAAACAGGAGACTGGAAACAGGGTCAAGATGATATCTTCAAGTGAACAGTAATTGCACAGGTGCTTTGGTTGGAAGAGGACCAGAGGTCCAGGCATCAAGATCAGCCTTACTCTGATTGCCTGACAGCTCTCATTAATGTTGTAATCCAGGTGAAGGTGATAAGACCTCATTATGTATCCGTAGCTATTGTTTAAAATCCGCCTTGAGACCAACTTTGGGAAAAGGCAGAATATTAAATGTCCATATATAAAATAAATATATAAAAATGTGTATTTGACATGAATATTGCTTCCTTCCTGAAGGCAAGAGCAGGATGGTCTCTGGTGGTCTCTTCTAGTCCTCTCCTGATATGATTCTATTAAGGTGTAGAAATCCTACCAGATCTCTACTGGAAACCAAATGGAGTATTCCATTGGTATAGTAGGAAAAAGAAAACTATTTAATGTGGGTTTATAGCTCCCCCATGTGAGAGATGGAAAGTGGTGTGTTCCTATGCTATATAAATCCAGACCACTATTTACCAGTGTGGAATTTTTAGTTCAAGGGTGGCCAACTCCAGTCCTCTAGAGCCACAAACAGGTCAGGTTTTCAGTTTATCCACAATAAATATTTTTAGAGAGATTTGCACAAAACGGAAGCAGTGCATGCAGACTTATCTAATGCGTATTCATTGTGGATATCCTGAAAACCTGGCCTGTTTATAGATCTCGAGGACCGGAGTTAGCCACCCCTGTTTTAGCTGACACTTCCAGGGACAGCATGACTATGGTTCTTCCCTAGTATATTGCTAATTTTAAGAAGGAAGGATTCTGAAGTCTCTAGGGGTGAGATCTGGATTCAAAAAGGAGACAGAGTGTTGTGTTCATGGACACTTAGGCTGAGGTAGGGTTGACGCAACCTGCAGGGAAGGGCCCTGAAGGTCCCCATCATCGGCAGGTAGACCCAGAAAAAGCAGAGGCCCAGCTGGTTGAGCCATTGGGTGCCAGGACTGGAATGTCTTAGGTGGGGCCTCTGCTGATGGCAGAGAAATTTGTCAAAGTAGCTGGGTCGGAGGAGAAAAAGGTCAGGCACATCCAGTGGCAGAAAGTGATCAGTGACAGGTGGAGGTCAAGCGCATCCAGGGGCAGGCAGTGGTCAGTGGCAGGCAAACATCAAGTGTATCCAGTGGCAGGAAGTAGTCAGTGACAGGTGGAGGTCAAGCATATCCAGGGGCAAGAAATGGTCAGTGGCAGGCAGAGGTTAAGTGTATCCAGAGGCAGGCAGTGGTCAGTGGCAGGCAGAGGTGAAGAATATCCAGAAATCAGGCCAAGGTCAATGCCAGGTCTCCATCCAAAGGGAAAGGTGGGACAGAGAGGCAGGGCAGGAAGGTGAGGAGAAGACCAAGTGGACAATGAGGGAGATGCTGAATTACTGAAGGGCTGAAAACAAGGACGTTGGAACTGAAGAGCTGGTGACAAGGATGTTGGAACTGAAGAAATGAAGAAGGAACACTGAAACAAGAGAAGAGATGCTGGAGCAACATGTACTACTACTAGAGTAGGGGGACCTGTTGCTGAGCCATTGGAGGAGTGTCAGCAAGGGCCTTTTATAGATCTTGAGTGTTGATGTTATCAAGAAGCGCCTCCAATGTTTTCCCACCAGGGGGCTTTTAAATAAGAAGATGGGTGCACGCTCCTTAAGGGAGTAGGGCCAGCAGATGTTGGTGGCGACCTGCCGCATGACCTGTGGATAGCGTCCTGCCATGGTGTGTGGAGGCTCACCGCAAAGACACTGGGAGTGACTGGCGTGTCGGGAGCCAGTGAGAGAGGCCCTGCTGGGGAGGTGAGTACAGTGGTTTGCGGGAGCAGCCCACAAACCACTAAGCATTGTTGCATTGGAGGTGGACCCTTGGACCGAGGTGGGGTTGATGCAACCCATAGGTAGGGATCTACAGATCCCCACCGTCGGCAGGCGGAGAGGGCTGAAAGACGGAGGCTGGCTGGAGCTTCACCAATACCAGCCCTCATGCCCCGCAGGTTGAGCCTTTGGGTGCAGGGGCCGGCTGGACTTAGGTGGGCCTCTGTATGTGGTCGATGAGGAGATGAGATCAGCCCAGAGACAGCAGGAGGGAGATGGTACACTGGACAAGGAAGTGTCCTGGAGACTCGGGTGCCAAAGGAACGGAGGCTGACAGGGGGGCGCCCGAGCAAGAGCAGGCCGAAGCCTGAATAGACCAAGTCCAGGAAGTAGGCTGAAGAGGTGTCGAGGAACAGGCTTGAAACAGGGCTGGCAGCAATCTGGAAGCAGTGGCAAGCAAGGCTGAGGTCTGATCACGGAAATAGTCAAGTGTAGTCAAACGATGCTGAGGTCTGGGTCTGGAGATAGTCAAAGACGTGGTCAGGCAAAGCAGAGTCAAAGTCCGTGTAGGCAATCTGAGGAAAGGTGAAAAGCAGGAACATAGGAGCAAGGAGTCAGGAACCAAGATCAGTGAGGAACAGGAACACGGGAGTGAGATGAATCTCTCAGGAGGCAATGAGTACTCGACCAGCGAGGAGACCTGTTGCAAAGGCAAAGCTAGGGAGCGGAGCCCGGGCTTAAATACCGGTGCTCCGCTGACATCATCATCCAAGGCCGCAGCTTGGTTTCCACCACAGGCCCTATTTAACCATTAGTGATGCACGCGCATGCCTAGAGAGGGGCATGGCGCTGAGTAGCAGCATCTCTCCGCAGGCCACGAGGAGAGACCCGACGTGGAGCAATGGAAGTGGTGGCTAAACCGGGAACACCAGGGACTGTAGCTGAGCCAGAGGCACCAGGGGAGGCCTGAGGATAGAGCTGGCGGTCCACCGCCTCCAGGGATGAAGAACCAGGTGCTGGAGTTACTGCAGAAAGATGAGGGGGCCATGCTGCGGGTCTGCCGTGGACGGCACGCGTAATAGATGGGGAGGAACACAATAAAGTCCGTGGACAAATGGGCCCAGGGTTCCCTGGGGCTGGCAACGGCTGTAACAGCCCCCAGGGTCAGCCATGCAGCGTTTTTTGGCTGTGCACAGGTAGAGCAGAAGCCAATGTAGGCCTTGATGTTCTGCTTCATTTGGGCTACCAGTAGTGTTGCTGAAGCAATTTAAGGAGTCGTACCTGCCCAGGGTGAGCTGCAACATGGGGAGTCATGGACCCATTTCAACACTTTCTCATGTAGTCTGGAAAGTACAACCATCTTTCCTGGAGGGACAGTGACTATGGTAACCAGGAGTATCTTAGCGGGATTGATGATTTGTCTGGGAGGTTTTCAGATATCCTCGGTCTGGAAGGAGCAACAACAGGCATATCCCCGATGATTCTTGATTGCAAGACCATACTGTAGTTGGAAGTCAAAGCAAGCGAAGAACAAAGAGCTAACGAGCCTGCCTTGCATTTAGCTGCTGAGCTTGATGTAGATGTTCAAGGTTTTTATGATCCATATATATTGTAATATGATGTTGGCACGATTCCACAAGGGCTAGTTTGACAGCCAAATGCTCTCAATCTCCAATGCCATAATTACGCTCCATGGATGAGAACTTCTTTGAGAAGAAGGAACATGGACTGAGTAGTCCTTGTGGAGTATGTTGGCTCAAAACTGCCCTTACGCCCAGAAGGTAAAGGGTTGCATGGGATCTGTATGATGCAGACAGGCCCCATATACAAAGGTGTTCTTCAATTCTTGGAATGCTTTTAAAACTTCAGGTAGCTAGTCCTTGGTGTTAGTACCCTTGTGGGTGAGGCTGTATGCCACGGAGGAGTAGTTTGGGATAAACTGACGTTAATAATTAGCAAATCCCAAAAATCTTTGTAGAGCCTGAAGCCCCTTCATATAGGGCCAGTCCCAGATGGACTTTACTTTGGCAGGGTCCATGTAGCATCCATTACAAGAGGCGATGTTCCCCAGGAAAGGGAGTTCTTCTTGTTCAAAGAGACATTTTTTCCAACTTGGCGTTGTATTAGTGTGTAAGAGACAGTTACGCAGATGGACCATGTAAAGGGTTGATTTTGTCCCTTATGAGAGAAAAATGCTGTCATATAATTGTGATTTGTTTAAATGAGTTATAGTTATTGCATGCAGTTTTTTCTTTTTTTGTGTTCACCGAGAAATATACTGTGGTACAATTCTTGCTTCACAGCACCAAAGTCCCTCCCAGTCCTTTTTTTACTTCTAGAATGAATTAGTTAGGCTTTTATTTTGTGAGGTTTATGCTCACTGTTCTCTTTGCTACACAGATTTAGGTCTAACATCTGATCATCTTTCCCAAAAGGCTGGGAATGGAATGTGTTAGTGTGAGGTGACAGAGGATGTGAAGATTTTTTAGATGTGACGTGATAGCAATCAGATAGGCCCCATATATGTGTGAAAGTATGATCAGAGATTAGTATAAGATGTGGTGGTAAAAGTATGTTCTTAAAATGGTGAATGAGGATGTGAGAAACAGACATTATTGTGTACAATGTCAGTACATAGCTTGTTGGGAGAACTGAATATTTTTGCTAAGAAAAGATAACACAGATACATAGTACTGCTTAAAGAAATTACAGGCTTATAGGATGTTAGTCTCCCCTGCCCTTCCTTCCCAGTAGCACAGATCCCATGGCCTCTCCCCCTTCACAGCTTCCCCCTCCCTTCATAACCCATAACTTCTCCCCCTCTCCCCTCTTTATTAGAAGTAGCTTGGAATACTTTGCAGCTCTCCCCCCCCCCCACCCCACCACCATCTCTCCTCCTTTACTACAGCCTACACAGCCCTCTCTTTCTGCAAGCTTCAAGGTCACAAGCAGACAGATACTGAGCACAAAATGGAGATATGACTTAATTAAAAGCATACGACCATCACTTACTTGAAGCCAGCTAACAGAGTAAGAGTTAAATCTTAACCTTGACTTAATGTAACAGTCAAGCTCAACACAATTCTTGCAGAGACTGAGAGCTGAAAATACCTGGCAACTGCCCAAGATTAGAAAAAACTGGACATAAGTTTTATAAACTTTATGGATACACTTTTAGCTTTTGGGACACACACATTCTTTTATTTTTGGTTACAGAATGTGTTAAGTTTAGAGAAAAGAACAAAACTAGTGAGAGAGAATACATGTGAAAGAGAATGTCTGGACAATATGGCAATTAGAAGCAGTGGACAAAGACAAGAAGGCCACCATTTTAGAGTAGTCCAGAGAACATACGCAGTAAGTTTTTCTTATCAGTAACTTGGCAATATTTTAGGAAAGCTAGACAAAAAGATCCCTTCTAAGCATGTGTAAACCAAAATGTATATAACCCAGTTCATGGTAAAACCTACAAATTCTTCCTAAGAGCTATAGATTAGTACCACAAGTTTAGCAGAGACCGAGAATTCCATGCGCAGTCTAGCCTTCTCTAAGAGATCCACTTGGTTTCCAATGACTGATAAGTTTTGGAGGGTGCTTTTTCAGGAAAGTGGTAACTTTCGCTAGACTTCTGTAAATAATTATTCTCTATTACTTTGGAGCACTGAGAGGAGAAGATCACCTTGCTGGTGGCTGAAAGGAATTAGCAAGTTTTGATTGGGAAATGTTTTTTTAAATTATTGAGGAGAAGTAAACTATTGGGGGTATATTTTTTAGTGTGTTTATGCTTTTAATATTTTTTATTTTATTTTGATTTATAATTCACTTTTCACACTTTTTTCAGCGCTTCAAAGTGGATTACATTCAGATACTGCAGGTATTTTCCTATCCCTAGAGGGCTTACAATCTAAATTTGTACCTGAGGTAATGGAGGGTAAAGTGACTTGCCCAAGGTCACAAGGAGTGACAGCAGGACTCAAACGTTGGTCTCCTGGTTCATAGCCCACTGCTCTAACCACTCGGCTACTCCTCTTTTAATAGTCAGTAAGGCAGTTAATAAACAGAAGTTAGCGTGTTTGTTTTTAAATAGTCAGTAAGGCAGCTAATAAGCAGAAGTTAGTGTGCTTGTATTTCCCAACTCTCCCCCCCCCCCAAATCATCCTTTAATTTATAGGCAGCTGCAATCAGCCTTTTAACTTCACTTCACAAACTCCCCATACCATATTGAAAGTTTGATCATTCCCCTGTAGGCTACTACCAGACATTCACTAATACATTTAAAGGATGCTCCCAAAGCAACCTAAAACTTAACTAGGAACTGAACAAATCTGAGATGAAGGCAGCAGTCCAGTAGCAAGAGGGGGGCTTCCCAGTCTTTTTCATCGAGTGTCACATGTATGATTTTTTACTCACCGATGAGAAGTTGTACGTGTGCATTCAATGCAAAGAGCTCCTGTCTCTCAGAGAATGAGTCCGATCTCTGGATCTCTGGAGCGGCAGACATGGAGGAGCTGAGGCAGACAGAGAGGTATATAGATGAGACCTTCAGAGACATAGTAGCCAAGTCCCAACTTCAGACTGGCAGCTCTAAAGCTGCCTTGGAGGAAGAAGGTCTCACTATCAGAGAGCATCAACCTGGTGCAGCAGGAAAGGATCCTGTAGCAAGGACCTGCTCTCCAGGTGGTGCGTTGTCCTTTTGCACCAAGGATGTGTCTCCCAGGGCTACTGCCCATGAGGTAAGGGTTAGATCAGCCATCATAGTTGGTGATTCAATTATTAGAAATGTAGACAGCCAGGTGGCTGATGGGCGTGAGGATCGCCTGGTAACATGCCTACCTGGTGCGAAGGTGGCGGACCTCACACGACAACTAGATAGGATTTTAGACAGTGCTGGGGAGCAGCCGGCTGTTGTGGTACATGTGGGCACCAACGATGTAAGAAAATGTAGGAGGGAGGTTCTGGAAGCCAAATTTAGGCTCTTAGGTAGAAAGCTGAAATCCAGAACCTCCAGGGTAGCATTCTCTGAAATGCTCCCTGTTCCACGCGCAGGTCCCCAGAGGCAGGCAGAGCTCTGGAGTCTCAATGCGTGGATGAGACGATGGAGCAAGGACTGCTGGCGCTAAGCTTTAAAAAGGAGATAGAGCAGCTTTTAAACTAGAACAAAGGGGAAAGCCGACAGTCGCTCAGCAGTGCATGGTTTGGAGAGAGGTATCTTCAAAGGATACTAATGATGCATTAGAATTAGGGCATCCCGACAGTGAGGTTCCAATAATAAGAAAAGTATTCCAAATGCCTGTAATTAAAAACTCACCTGAGCTAAAAAATTCCAATTTATCCCTATCAACTAAAAAGCAGAATGAAAATACAAACAAAAAACACACTTTGAAATGTTTGTATGCTAATGCCAGAAGTCTAAGAAGTAAGATGGGAGAATTAGAATGTATAGCAGTGAATGATGACATAGAATTAATTGGCAACTCAGAGACATAGTGGAAGGAGGATAACCAATGGGACAGTGCTATACCGGGGTACAAATTATATCACAATGACAGAGAGAAGCACCCGGGAGCAGGTGTGGCGCTTTATGTCTGGGATGGCATAGAGTCCAACAGGATAAAGATCCTGCATGAGACTAAATGCACAAATCTTTATGGGTAGAAATCCCTTGTGTGTCGGGGAAGACTATAGTGATAGGAGTATACTACCATCCACCTGGCCAAGATGGTGAGACAAACAGTGAAATGCTAAGAGAAATTAGGGAAGCTAACCAAATCGGACGTGCAGTAATAATGGGAGATTTCAGTTACCCCAGTACTGACTGTGTAAATGTAACATCGGGGCATGCTAGAGAGATAAAGTTCCTGGATGGAATAAATGACCGTTTTATGGAGCAATTGGTTCAGGAACCCATGAGAGAGGGAGCAATTTTAGATCTAATTCTTAGTGGAGCACAGGATTTGGTGAGAGAGGTAATGGTGGTGGGGCCGCTTGGCAATAGTGATCATAATATGATCAAATTTGAATTAATGATTGGAAGGGGGACAGTAAGCAAATCTATGGCTCTAATGCTAAACTTTCAAAAGGAAAACTTTGATAAAATGAGAAAAATAGTTAGAAAAAAACTGAAAGGAGCAGCTACAAAGGTAAAGTGTGCAAGAGGCGTGGACATTGTTAAAAAGTAGAGATATGAATCGGAACCAGAATCGGTTCGGATTCCGGTTCCGATTCACATCGTGGGTTTTTTTTCGTCCAGCCCGATCGCGGTTTTGTTTATCGGCTGCGCCCGAGCCGATAAACAAAAAAACCACCCCGACCCTTTAAAACTTATCCCTTAGCTTCCCCCACCCTCCCGACCCCCCCAAAAACATTTTACAGGTACCTGGTGGTCCAGTGGGGGTCCCGGGAGCGATCTCCCGCTCCCGGGCAGTCGGCTACCACTAATAAAAATGGCGCCGATGGCCTTTGCCCTTACCTTGTGACAGGGTATCCGTGCCATTGGCCGGCCTCTGTCACATGGAGGGAGCACTGGATGGCCAGTGCCATCTTTAAAAATGGTGCGGGCCATCCAGTGCTCCTACCATGTGACAGAGGCCGGCCAATGGCACGGATACCCTGTCACATGGTAAGGGCAAAGGCCATCGGCGCCATTTTGATTAGTGGCAGTCGACAGCCTGGAGCGGGAGATCGCTCCTGGGACCCCCACTGGACCACCAGGTACCTGTAAAAAGTTTTTTGGGGGGGTCGGGAGGGTGGGGGAAGCTAAGGGATTCGTTTTAAAAGGTCGGAGTGGGTTTAGGGGTTATTTTTGTGTGCCGTTTTTCCCGCCCTCCCCCAAAACGATAAGAGAACCTCCATGAACAATATCGTGGGGTTTTCCTATCATTTTGGGGGAGCCCCCGATTTCTGCCGATTTTGAAAATATCGACGATATTTTCAATCGTCCGAAACCCGATTCACATCCCTATTAAAAAGAAAGGTGGAAGGAAGGCAAAACAATTACCGGCATGGTTAAAAGGTGAGGTGAAAGAGACTATTTTAGCCAAAAGACCTTCATTCAAAAACTGGAAGAAGAATCCAACAGAAGAAACTAGGATAAAGCATAAGAATTGGCAAGTTAAATGTAAGACATTGATAAGACAGGCTAAGAAAGAATTTGAAAAGAAGTTGGCCGTAGAGGCAAAAATTCACAGTAAAAACTTGTTTAAATATATCAGAAGCAAAAAGCATGCAAGGGAGTCAGTTGGACCATTAGATGATCGAGGGGTTAAAGGGGCACTTAGAGAAGATAAGGCCATCACGGAAAGATTAAACAATTTCTTTGCTTTGGTGTTTACTGAAGAGAATGTTGGGGAGATACCCGTTCCGGAGAAAGTTTTCATGGGTAATGATTCAGATGGACTGAACCAAATCACAGTGAACCTAGAAGATGTGATAGGCCTGATTGACAAACTGAAGAGTAGTAAAACACCTGGACTGGTTGGTATACACCCCAAGGTTCTGAAGGAACTCAAAAATGAAATTTCAGATCTATTAGTAAAAATTTGTAACCTATCATTAAAATCATCCATTGTACCTGAAGATTGAAGGGTGACTAATGTAACCCCAATATTTAAAAAGGGCTCCAGGGGGGATCCGGGAAATTACAGACCAGTTATCCTAACTTCAGTCCCAGGAAAAATAGTGGAAAGTGTTCTAAAGATCAAAATCACAGAACATATAGAAAGCCATGGTTTAATGGAACAAAGTCAGCATGGCTTTACCCAAGGCAAGTCTTACCTCACAAATCTGCTTCACTTTTTTGAAGGGGTTAATAAACATGTAGATAAAGGTGAACCGGTAGATGTAGTGTATTAGGATTTTCAGAAGGCATTTGACAAAGTTCCTCATGAGAGGCGTCTAGGAAAAAGTAAGAAGTCATGGGATAGGTGGCAATGTCCTTTCGTGGATTACAAACTGGTTAAAAGACAGGAATCAGAGAGTAGGATTAAATGGACAATTTTCTCAGTGGAGGGGGTGGGGGGTGGGCAGTGGAGTGCCTCAGGGATCTGTACTGGGACCGGTGCTTATCAATATATTTATAAATGATCTGGAAAGGAATATGGCGAGTGAGGTAATCAAAATTGCAGATACAAAATTATTCAGAGTAATTAAATCACAAGCGGACTGTGATAAATTGCAGGAGGACCTTGTAAAACTGGAAAATTGGGCATCCAAATGGCAGATGAAATTTAATGTGGTTAAATGCAAGGTGATGCATATAGGGAAAAATAACCCATGCTATAGTTACACAATGTTAGGTTCCATATTAGGAGCTAGCACCCAAGAAAGAGATCTAGGCTTCTTAGTGGATAACACATTGAAATTGTCGGTTCAGTGTGCTGCGGCAGTCAAAAAAGCAAACAGAATGTTGGGAATTATTAGAAAGGGAATGGTGAATAAAATGGAAAATGTCATAATGCCTCTGTATTGCTCCATGGTGAGACCGCACCTTGAATACTGTGTACAATTCTGGTCGTCGCATCTAAAAAAAGATATAGTTGCGATGGAGAAGGTACAGAGAAGGGCGACCAAAATGATAAAGGGGATGGAATAGCTCCCCTAGGAAAGACTAAAGAGGTTAGGACTTTTCAGCTTGGAGAAGAGATGGCTGAGTGGGGATATAATAGAGGTGTTTAAAATAATTAGAGTTCTAGAACGGGTAAATGTCAACTAATCCCCTTTCAGCGATTAAAGTTTTTAAAGCCTGTCTGTGAATCTGACCTCCACATCCCCCAGCACCAGTATTGTCTAGGTAGGGATACCTAGTGATGTTAAAATCGCCTCCGACTATTACTTGCCCCTCTGCCCAGGTCTCCAACAAGGAAGAGATATGATGAAAAAAGGATTGCTGATTTGGTCCATATAGCATTAGCAATGTAAGCAGGGTGTTGTCAATTAAAACCTTTAGGGCTATATATCTGCCCTCAGTGTCACACTGTATATCTTTAACATCTATAACTAGAGAACTAGTGAATAAGATCTCCACACCAGAGTATTTCCAGCAAGTGGAAACTGAGGAAAGACATTGTTATGGGAAGGATCTATCCCAGAGTAAGCGATCCGCTCTTTTCAGCAAGTGGGTTGCTTGACAGAAGATTACATTCGCTCTCCCCCTTTTCGTCTCCTGGAAAAGAAATCTCCTCTTAGTTGGGGAATTAAGACCCTTTACATAAATAGATATTATGTGTAACCCTGCCATCTAATGTGCATTGAGTAAAACTGAAGTGTTTCCTCCCATAAGACACCTCCCATTAGTAAGCTGTTAATCACTCTACTAGAATACACAACTGTCCAATAAATGTTATACTTAGAAACATGTATGATAACCAAGCCCTCTCCTGGTTTACCCAACCTTTCCCCTCCCGTGTTCCCTTTACCACAGGTCCGTATGCCACCCATGTGGGCCTTCGCCTCTTGGAGGAGTGAGATCATCTCTACTTCCGACCCTCACCTTTGTCACTACCCCAACCCAACCCTAAGGCTTGTATAACAGCAGAAAAATAGTTGAAACTCTCCCCAACCGATAGTTAGAAACTGGAATACTCATGTACAGAGCTCTATTATGTTGAAGCTCTACTCTTATACCGTCCACTAGTGAAGATTTAATAAGGAACATGGATCTGGCTGTTCACTCTGGAGGATTGCTGAACTAAAGTGGGCCACTTGGTTGTCGTCGCAGTCGCCTACCTCCCTTCTCCACTCGTTGCCATCTGGGAGTGTCGATGCTAGGTCTGTTGCTTGGACCAGGACCTAAAATGTCTTCTGATGTTGGAAGAGGCATACCGGCTGTGTGTAAGATGGCTGTTTCCTCTATAGTGGATATCCGAGAGGTTATTCCGCAATGGTGAAGCTCAGGCCAAACGGGAACATCCATTGGTACTTGATATTATTGTTACGTACAGTAGTGGTAACGTTCCGTAGATCTCTTCTTCTGCGAATAGTGGTCGGAGCTAGATCTTGGTAAACTTCCACTTTGTAGTTCTGCCAGTGTATAGGGACAGACTTGTGGGCTCGTATGGCTATGTCTTCTTTTTGAGAGAAGTTGTGTAAGCATGCTATGATATCTCTGGACCTGTTATTGCGAGCTGCTCCCAATGCTCGATGGGCCCTCTCCAGTTTGATAGTTGTCGTGTCCACAGCCGTAGAATCAGAATTCAGAATCTGGACACATATATTGACCACCACGTGTTTACAGTCAATGAACTCAGGGAACTTGGGTAACCCCTGGAATCTCAGATTAGCTCTTCTAGACCTGTTTTCCAGGTCTTCAATTCTATTCATGAGGTCAGCATTAGACTGCACTAATTTGTTCTGGGCCAGGTTGCAGCTAATAAGTTCAGAGGCCTGGTTCTCCAGGCGGTTCTCTGTATCCTCCACCCTGTTTCCCAGGGCTGCTACATCCCCCTTTATTCCAGCCATAATGTCTTGCAGCTCATTTTTCAGCCTCTCCATGTCCCCACGGAGCTCCCTAAACCAGCTGACAAAGTCAGCACAGCTCAGCAGTGCATCCCCAGTCCCGGCATTGCCGCTGCCGCTCACCTCCTCAGCTGCGTGTGTGGCCTGCGACTCATTGTCCGGGCCCACCTCCAGCTGTGCTGCGGGGGCAACGATAGAAAATTTTTGCAGGTCCGGCTTTTTTCATTGGGTTGCCATGGTGGTATTGCGGGCAGCCTTTTGTGACTTTTTGAGCATGACTCTGCGCCGGGATAAGCCAATGGGGAGAAATTATTTTTGGTTGGGTCGGGAGTTCTGGACTCAGGTGGCCATCACGGAAGGTGATGTCACTTCCTCCCCATTTTGTGCATATTTTAAACAGAAATATAGCTGTTTATTGTTTCACATAAGACATAATTAGGATTGTTATTTTCTTAGGTTGTCTGTGTGATCCAGACTACAAGACAAATACCGCTATCCATCCACCCACTGCAGGCATATACATTGTTCTCTCACAGATATTGCAGGACGGTGCAAACATCTCAGTGGTGGGCATTCAGTGTTTGGAAAAAGATCAGCATGTCATCGAAATACAAGTATAGGGTAAGTCAAAAAAGATTTTGTTGATAATTTTCTGGAAAACTGCTAGGATGTTACAAAGCCTAAGGGCATCACTAGATATTCATAGTGTCCGTTGCAAGTGTTAAATACAGTTTTCCACTTGTCACCAGCTTTGATATGAATAAGATTATATGCACCCCTGAGGTCCAGCTTTGTGAAAATCTTTGCACTTTGTACATAGTTAAACAATTCTGTTATTAGCAGTAGGGATAGTGGTCCTTCTTTGTGATGGCACTCAGGCCATGACAGTCTATTCATGGCCCGAGAGAGCCATTTTTCTATGCAACACAGAAGAATCCGGTCCTCACTGCGGAAGAAGAAGGATCAATAAATCCCCATTCCAAGATTTCCTGGATGTAATCCGACATGGCTTGAGTCTCTGGGAGCAACAAAGGGTAAACCCGTCCATGCGGGGGCTTGGCTCCTGGGAAGAGTTCAGTTCCGCAGTCATATGTATGGTAATGTGGAAAGATCTCGGCCTTTTTCCTCAAAAAGACATCTTTATTTTATTTATTTTATTTATTTTTAATTTTTATATACCGAAGTTCTTGTGGGAATTACAAATCACTCTTGTGGGAATTACAAATCAATCTTCAAATTCTGCATACTGTGGGGGAAGCCCTGGAAACATAGTAGTCATGGTCTTAGGGTGTGGAGGATCCACATGCTCCAGGCATGATTACATACAGTCTCAGCCCCATTGGGTGAGTTGTAAGGTAGCCCAGTTAAAATGTGGATGATGCTGTTGGAACCAGGATAGTCCCAAAATAAATGGGTGGGTTGCCCTGGAGATTACATGCACACTGAGTTTTTCCAGATGCAGGATGCCAGTACATAGGAATACAGGCACCGTGGTTAGGGTAACTTATCTGGGAGGAGGGTCTCTGAACATGGAAGGGATTATCAAAATGAGGCCCTTCTGACCATGGGAATAAGGAGTTGGTCAATGAGTTCCTTCAGAATAAAGTTCCCTCCTGAGCCCAATTCCACAAATGCTTTTGAGAAAAAGCACGTGGAACCCAACTCTAGAGTCACAGGAAGTATTAGTTGGGAAGCTGGAACAGTAAGACCTAGGGTAATCTCCCTGAAGGACCCTAGGCATTGGGGTTTGCTGACCTTACTGGGCATTGGGGCAACAGATGGCCCTGGTCAGTGCAGTATAAACAAAGGCCCTGCTGTCTGCGATGGAGCCTCTCCTCTGGGGCCAAACAGCAATGGCCCAATTGCATGGGCTCTTTGGGAAGAGTAGAGATTGAGGGAGCAGGAACCAGAGACGAAAGTGGGCGTTGGAACCGGGGTGCCAATGTGATATTCCTTAGAGGTGGGCGGACCTCTTGTGCCCTCTGCTGGAGATGGTGGTCAATTTTCCCAGTTAACGCAATGAGTTCTTCTAAGGAGATAGGGAGGTCCTGAGCAGCAAGCTCATTCTTGATCTTTGAAGAGATCCCTTTGAGAAAGATTGCAATGAGACTATCCTTTTGCCAGATGAGCTTCGTGGCCAGTGTTCAAAACTTAATGGCATATTCTGCCAGGGTTTTGGAGCTTTGGTGGAGGTGAATTATCTCAGCAGCTTGGCAGCTATACGACCAGGCTCCTCAAAGACGGTCCTGAACAGTTTGATGAATTGTTGCAAATTGTGCAAAAGAGGATCATCCCATGCTCCCAGAGGGGAGAGGCCCAGGCTAGGGCTGTTCCATCCAATAGGGAAAGAACATATGTTGTCTTTGTCAGGTCATCAAGGAACAATGGTGCCTGTAGAGAAAAGTGCATACAGCAGTGATTTAAGAATCCTCGGCATCGCTTGGGGTCCCCGGCATACTGGGATGGAGCCAGTAGCTGTGGTATCAGATGGCTGGAAGCTATGGGAAGTAGCGGTACTGGCGCTGGAGGAGATGACACCACTGAAATAGTCATAGAGTCCAGGCAAGTAGACAACCCAACCATGGAGGCAGTCAGGAGTTCCAGGATTCTTTGTTGGTCCTGCATCCTATGGACTAGACCCAGGATGGGCTGCAAGGATGTCAAGCATGCCGGATCCATGACCTCAGCAACCTGATGTATTCAAAGATCCTTAGGCCGAGGCAGGGTTGACACAACCTGCAGGGAGGGGCCTTACAGGTCCCCACCGTCATCATGCGGACCTGGACAAAGCAGAGGCCCAGCTGGAGCTTTGCCTTTACCAGCCCATGTTCCCCTCAGGTTGAGCCTTTGGGTGCCAGGGCTGGCAGGTCTTAGGTGGGGCCTCTGCTGATGGCAGAGAAATTTATCGAGATAGCTGGGTCAGAGGAGATGAGGATCAGGCATATCCAGTGGCAGGCAGTGGTCGGTGCTAGGCAGAGGTTAAGCGTATCCAGAGGTCCAACCGAGGTATCCATCTGAAGGGAAAGGCAGGACAGATAGACAGGGCAAGAAGGTGAGGAGAAGACCAGGTGGGCAATGAGGGAGAGGCTGAAGAATTGAAAAGTCGAAGACAAGGACAATGGAACTGAAGAACTGAAGACAGGAACACTGGAACAGGAGACGAGACACTGGAGCAACACACACTCCTACCAGAGTAGGGAAACCTGTTGCTGAGGCATTGGAAGAGTGTCAGCAAGGGCCTTTTATAGGCCTTGAGTGGTGATGTCATCAAGAGGCACCTCTAGAGCTTTTCTGCTGTGAGCCCTTTAAATAAGGTGACATTGGGCATGCGTGCAATTTAGGAGAAGCAGGGTCAGCAGATGTCAATGGCATTCTGCCACATGGAATGTCAGTGGGGTCCTGCTGCGTTGGTGTGTGAAGGATCACCGGGAAGAAGCTGGGAGTGATTGTGCTGTGTCAGGAGCCAGAGGACCTGCTGGGGAGGTGACCTGCTGGGGAGGTGAGTACGGTGGTTCACGGGCGCAGTCTGTAGACTGCTGAGCGGAGCACAGAAAGCCTTTACTTATTCAAGGACCATGTTTTGTACAACTTTCTTTTCTCTTGAGATGGGAGTTTTTCCATTCCTTATATTTTGGTTTCCCTTTTTTAGATTTTTATTTTTAAATTGTTTATTTATGAATGCATCATACAATTGTACAAAGAAATATTCAATAAAGATTTGAAGCTCTATTGTATGCACATATTTTCCAAAAATAAACAGATTTTCGCAAGAATAATCACGTGAATATGAGACAATATGCATACTTACACCACTTATCCCAACAATAGTCATGCTATTAAAGAAACAGCAGATAAGATAAATATTCTTTAAAGTACATTGGTATAATTTCCCAGAACTTATCCCACATTTGTGTATACTCTTTATTTAGTCTTCTTTGTATAAGTTTTGCATCCAATCCAGGGCCAGATTTACGATTATGGTGTCCATAGACAGAAGATTTTGCTATCAGAAACTGGAGAGTAGCAGAAGGAGTCCCAGTTTTTGGCCTATGTTGCCTATGCCTAAATCCAGCCCTGATTCAATTTTTCTATCAATTTCCAATCTAACATAGATCTATACCACAACCGAACCGGTAGTGGACCCTCTTGTAGCCAAAATGGAAGGATTGTTAGCTTATCTATTTGTAGTGCAATCTGAACAAATTTAACCAACTTCTTTGCCACAGAGGGGGCCTACGTGACTTAACCAGCAACAAAATTTCTTCCTGGAAAGGTAACTGGATGCCAGTTACTTTCTACATGACAGATAAAACTTCTTCCCAGAAATCATACAGCTTATTACATAGCAAAAAATTATGGGTTAACATGCCAATCATTATCTTACATTTAATGCACATATTAGTGTCCACTATTCCCATTTGGAACATCCTATCCATGGCATAAAAGCACCCATGTAGCACTTTATATTGCAGCTCCTGAATTTTAGAGTCAACTGATGGTTTAAACAAGTATTGAAACCCCTGTACTCATATCCTTCCCTGCAATAGCAGCCCCCATTTCAGCTAACCATTGTAACGCAAGTGTTACTACTACTGCATCAGAGGATTTCTCCAGTCTCATTCTATACCAGGAAGCAATTTTGGTGCTTCAGTGACCAAACAAGTCTATCAAATTTGTGAAAGAGTGTGGAGAAAAAACATTGGGATATTGCTTTTTTTTTTTTTTTAACAGATCCACCTAATGCTTAGCTTATAAGTAAGCATAAAAATGCTGGCCCATAACTAATCAAAGAAAAACACTGTGTTACGAGCTATACAATATACCGGTAGATAGAATATGCTTTTTATATCCCACTCATATGCTATTGTTGGAAAACCTCTGTATGAATCCATGGAAGAAAATCTTCATACTCCACTAGAGGAAAATAGCTCGAGATCCTCCATGAAGAGGCCCACCAAGCAGAAAGAAATTTACAAACCAGGTGTTTCTGGTTCCCATACATGAAAAACGCTTCCTTTGCTTTCCAAAGGAATCTCACCACCAGTGATTTAAATTTAAGCACATCTTTTGACGTCAACCATTACAAAAGCATCTGCAGCTTATAAAGCAACTTTGGCAACAGTAAAACTTGCACATCGACCAAAAAAAAAAAAAAAGATAAAGGCAATTCCATCCAAGATTGAAGCTGAGTTTGAAAACTATCAATCAGTGGAATTATATTCAATTTATACAAATCAGCTACACAAGAGGAAAATTATAAATCCAAATAAATAAAATAATGAGTGACCCATCTAAGAGGAAAATCTCTCTACTATTTGGTTCTAAGATCTGAATCTAAAGGCAAAGCTTCATTTACAAAAATTAACGCGAAGGCTCGCAAAGCTACCACACTCGTGAAAAATTATTGATAAGGATTCCACAGATTTAGCTACAAACAACAGTATTATCGTCTGCAAAAAAGTGTTACGATGGTGAACCTTTGTGCTGTGGCATGATTGACACAGCCTAGTTGGTGAACTCACTAGTATCATGCCAACAGCTGGCAGACACGCCCTAGACCGGGACTGGGCTGGACCTTCACCTGCACCAGCCCCATTCCCCACAGGTTGGGTTCCAGGGTCCGGCAGGACTTAGGCAAGACTCTCTGAGGGCAGTCACAAGGAGAGACTCCAAAGACAGGCTAAAGTGAGGGCAAGGTAGCAAACGGACAGTTATCAGATTCAGGCCGAGGGTCAGGGAAGGCAAAAAGTAGTCAAGGTCTGTAGCAATGATCAATGGCAGACAGCAGTCAAGAGAGAGATCCAGATCCATAGCAGTGGTCAATTCCAGGAGATCAGGCAGACGAGGAACCGGGATGGGACAAGGCAGGCTGGATGGGACAAGGCAGGCTGCTCTCAGAAACTGGAGAGTAGCAGAAGGAGTCCCAGTTTTTGGCCTATGTTGCCTATGCCTAAATCCAGCCCTGATTCAATTTTTCTATCAATTTTCAATCTAACATAGATCTATACCACAGCCAAACCGGTAGTGGACCCTCTTGCAGCCAAAATGGAAGAATTGTTAGCTTATCTATTTGTAGTGCAATCTGAACAAATTTAACAGGAACAGGAGCATAACACTCTGCAAGGCTGCAGGGGACCTGTTGCTGAGTCACTGGGCTGCCGCGCAGCTGGGGTTTAAATTCCCACGTGCGCTGATGTCATCAGCACTGGCTAGGTCTTCCTGCCACAGGGCCTAGGTAAGGGGCTGGAGTGTGCACGTGCATGCCCAGAGAGAGGCGCATCATGACAAGCCAGGAGTATGCTGGCGGCGTCCTTGCTGCGGGAGAGTCTTGGTGGCATCTTCAGTGCCTGGCAGTGCAGTGGGTAAAAGTGGCTGGTTGCAGGTCTTCCTGCGACAGGCCAAAAGGTTTCAGTACCCCACCTTCTAAGCCCCCTCCCCAAGCCTCTTGGCTTAGGCTTCTGGAGGAAGCTTTGATGGAATACGTTTAGTATTTGGGGGCGGCTTGACAGTTAGCCACAGGTTTAATTGGAGGTTCCAAGGAGTCTTCAGTCTTGGAAGAGTGTGAAAGGGCATCAGTCCACAGGCCCTCTGCTGCCAGGGTAAATCTTTTGGTGAAATGAAAGCATGGCACATATTCCCTTGATTCTTTTGTTGAACAAGAACAGCCACTACCCCAGTGGTAGCGGCTTCTACCTCCTAGACCAGGGATGGTGAACTCCAGTCCTCGGGTGCCACAAGCAGGCCAGATTTTCAGGATATCTACAATGAATGTGCATGAGAAAGATTTCCATGCATTGCCTCCATTGTATGCAACTCTTTCTCATGCATATTCATTGTGGATATCCTGAAAACCTGGCCTGTTTGTGGCACTCGAGGACTGGAGTTCGCCATCCCTGTCCTAGACGAAGGACTTTGAGAAATCTGGGTGAAAGAGACAGAGATCTCATAGGAGCTCTGGTTTGAGAAATTTAGATATATGAATGCCTTCTGTCTCCAATATGGACAACAATTGGACCCTGCCCTTAAGGGGCGTCTCCCCTGGGAGTAGATCACCTGAGCAATCATCCGATCTATGAGATGGCAGCGTCTTCGGCTGTTGCTTGCTGCATATGTCGGTGACGGCTGCATACTGGGGCACAGGTCCTGCAAGTCAGGCAAGATTATCCGAACCAGTGTAACCGAGGGCAGGATCCAAGAGGAACAATGCTCCTGGCAGGAGGTGCTCCAGTGGGCAATTTGCAATTTACCCCCAATCTATAACAGGCTGGTAGAGCTAGAGCCAGGGCAACCTGAGAATGACAGGGTTGACCACTCTGGGTAGTACATAGAACACAATACTTTCCTGATGAAGGCCAGTCTGCATGGTGATGGGTAAAGTGACAATGGTCAAGCAACTGGACAGAGGCTTGCTGCACACTGAGAACATGGTGAGAGCTGCAGTCAAGGTGGAGGTAGGCAAGTTATACTGATGAAGCAAATACTCCTGGATAAAACTGCCACCCGCTCCAGAATCTAGTAAGGCCTCGGTTTGAATGGTGGTTTTCCTGAAAGTAAGGCAAACAGGGATCACTGGCTGCGGAGAGGAGGCAGGTTACCCTAGGGTTAACTCTCCAGCCAAGCCTAGGTTGGAGAACATTTTCATCTTCTCAGGCAATGGCTGGTGAAATGCCCCTGTGCTGCACGGTAGAGACAGAGGTTATGCTGTCTCCGCCTCCATTTCTCTTCATCTAAGAGCCAAGATTGACCCAACTGCATGAGTTCTTCGGGGGTGACTACCCTCACAGGGTCTGACACAGACTCCAGGGAGTGCTGGAACTCAGAAGCCAAGTGGATAGGTTGATAGAATGCGTCCTTCTCCTGGGCTTGCTCCTAAAACCTTAAATCCACCCGGATGGCCAAGGCAACAAGTTCTTCCAGTGTGGGTGAAAGATCTTGGCCTGCCAGCTTGTCTTTTATTTGCCCTGATAACCCCTACCAAAAAATGGTTGTCAGGCTATTCTCACCTCAGCGGAGCTCTGGGGCCAAGGTACAGAATTATATGGCATACTCGCCCTGCAGCAACTCTATGGCTGCAGAGGAGGCCTGACCTGGTTTGCCAAATAGTATATGAAATTACTGCAAAACGTTGTCTAGGTTCTTCAGGTCTGGGTCATCCCATTCCCATACGGGAGAAGCCCAGGCAAAGGCAGTGTTGCATCCGTAGGTCTCAGACGGCTTTGACCTCTTTGCCTCACCTTTCTTCCTGCTCTCTCCGCTAGCCTTGGGAAGATGGCTGCTGCTGCGTCTTCATGCCGCTCTCTCCAGCATCCCCGGAACGGCAATGGCAAGGCTATCCGCCATGTTTTTCCTGAGGGCCTCCTATGGCGCGCGCGCGCACGCCACCCACGTCTTTATCCACGTCATGGCGGGAACCTCGGGGGCGTCCCCCTCGAGTGACGTCACGCCATCCGGGTATTTAGCCTGCCCTTCATTTGCTAACAACTTGAGTTAGCAAGGATTGGAATTCCTCTGGTCTGAGCTACTCCGCCGCTTTCGTGCTGCCGCTGGAAGCTCTCTCTGCCCTTCGGGGTTATTCATCTAACCTGGGTACCCGCTCCTCGGAGGCCCTTTGCTTTCTTACAGGTGCCTATCTGGGATACCATGTACTCGCTCCTCGAGGGCCTGCTCTCTCTGCCTTGGTGCCTGTAAGAACATAAGAACATAAGAAATTGCCATGCTGGGTCAGACCAAGGGTCCATCAAGCCCAGCATCCTGTTTCCAACAGAGGCCAAAACCAGGCCACAAGAACCTGGCAATTACCCAAACACTAAGAAGATCCCATGCTACTGATGCAATTAATAGCAGTGGCTATTCCCTAAGTAAAATTGATTAATAACCATTAATGGACTTCTCCTCCAAGAACTTATCCAAACCTTTTTTGAACCCAGCTACACTAACTGCACTAACCACATCCTCTGGCAACAAATTCCAGAGCTTTATTGTGCGTTGAGTGAAAAAGAATTTTCTCTGCTACGTCTGCCTGCTGGAATCTCCATCTAAATACACAAGAAAAAAAATCAAAAATCTCCATCTATACAGCTACCAATTTAGTGAGTAATCTAACCTTTATCAGTCTGTCTCATCTACAGCTCAGCACTGGGAACCTGTATCAGGAATTCCCTATACTACCGTGTGCTGTTAACATCTACCATTGTGAGATGGGTCTTCTCTGCCGAGGGCCCCTGGACTGCTACTACTGGATCACCTCACTACTGCCACCTCTGGTGGTATCATTCAGCTGTATAATAAAGACAAATCTTCTGTTTGCGTGTCTCGAGTCTAGCCTAGTACTGCGGTTCCTCACTGGGCTCCTCCCCATGGAAGTGGCCATCACCACAGTACCTAAGAATCCACTCCAACACCTCAAAATCATAACAGGCAGGACCATCCAGCAAGGTGAATATCTAGTCACCTTCGTGCAGTCCAACACAAAGTGGGCCTCCTGAAGTTCAAAATTCATTTTGCATAAATTGATAAACCCTCTGCATCCCTTGGCATTGCTGCCATACCTGGAAAGTGGTGGGAGATGCAATATGGGTCACAGGACATGGACAGGCATGGCAGTAGGAGGAGCCACAGGCACAGGTGCAAGAACCAGTGCCAATAGTGGACCTGCATGGCATCCCTGTGGGTTGCAAGGCCATGGAACAGACCGGTTATTTGATTAAGCAACTCCTGCTGCTGCTGCTGCTGCTGAGCTCGCGGGGCTAAACTGTGGAGGCGATCAGCCAAGAAATTCAACTGATCCTGTTGTTGTTGCACCTGGAGTGCCAACCCAGAGAAGGCCTGAACAGGGAACGGATGCTCTGAGCTCATGGCCTCAGCAATCTGTCATGGTTGTGCTGTGGCGTGGTTGATACAACCTAGCAGGCAAACCCACTAGGCCCACACCAACAGCTGGAAAACACGCCTTGGACTGGGACTGGGCTGGACCTTCACCTGTACCAGCCCCATTCCCCACAAGTTGAGCCTTTGGGTTCCAGGGGCCGGTAGGACTTAGGCAAGATTCCCTGAGGGCATCACAAGGAGAGAGTCCAGCTGGGCTGAGGTCAAGGCAGGTAGCGAAAGGACAATTACCAGATTCTGGCCAAGGGTCAGGGAAGGCAGCAAGCAAAGAATAGTCGAGGTCTGTAGTAGTGGTCAATGGCAGACAGCAGGCAAGAGAGAGATCTGGGTCCGTAGCAGTGATCAATTCCAGGAGATCAGGCAGACAAAGGACCAGAACGGAACAAGGCAGGCTGGATGAAGCAAGGTAGGCTGGAAAAGGCAAGGCAAGCTGGATGGGGAACAGGAGCAACACAGTCTGCAAGGCTGCAGGGGACCTGTTGCTGAGGCATCAGGCGGGAGTGTGGCTAGGGTTTAAATACCTAGCTGCGCAGGTGTCATCAGGGAGTACTGGCTAGGTCTTTCCTGCCACGGGGATTAGATAAGCGGCCAGAGTGCACGTGCCTAGGGAGAGGCACATCGCTACAAACCAGGAGCATGCTGGCGGTGTTCTTGCGCCAAGTCTCAGTGCCAATTTCAGGGCCTAGCGGTGCATCCAGTGTCTCCCTGCAACTGGCTGAAATGTTACAAAAAGACAGATCTTTTGTTCTATATTATCCAACTGCAGGCCTTTAACTAAGGCATGGGATCTTAGCCAAAGATTCCACTGATAAGACATATAATAATGGAGATAAACAGTATTTCTGGCAGGTGTCCACTTTCAAATCAAAGGGGGCATAAAGCTGACCATTAATCGTTAGCCTAGCTTGTAGATTAGCATATAAAAGCTGCAGCCAACTCAGAAAGTAGCATTGAAGGCCATATTTTTGGTAAAATCCAAAATAAATACTTCCACTGCACCTTATAAAGGCCTTTTCTGTATCTATTAATGCCTGATCAATTACTTGGCCTCTTATCCCATACAGCATGAATCAATTTCCGTACATTGCAAACACCGTGTATCCCTTGTACAAATCCCACCTGGTCTGGATACACTAAATGCAGGACTACCGAACTCCATCAATCCGTACGAATAGTCGCCAATATCTTAACATCAACATGAATCGGTAGCAACCTGGTTTCATCAGATCTTTATCCTTTTTGGAAATACTATAATGAGGGCTTGATTAATTTCTGCCGGGAAAGAACCTTTTTGCAACAAACATTAAAATAATTGCAATAAGGGATCCACAACTTCTTCTCATAACAATTTATACAATTCAGAACTGAACCCATCCAGTCGAGGTACCTTACCCAGCTTCAGCTGCTTAAACATAGAAACATAGAAATGACGGCAGAAGAAGACCAATCGGCCCATCCAGTCTGCCCAGCAAGCTTCACACTTCTTTCCTTTCATACTTATCTGTTTCTCTTGGCTCTTAGCAACCCTTGGTTCTATTTCCCTTTCACCCCCACCCTTAATGCAGAGAGCAGTGATGGAGCTGCATCCAAGTGAAATATCAAGCTTGATTAGTTAGGGGTAGTAACCGCCGCAACAAGCAAGCTACACCCATACTTATTTGTTTAACCAGACTATGTTATTCAGCCCTTATTGGTTGTATTTCTTCTCCCCTGCCGTTGAAGCAGAGAGCTATGCTGGATATACATTGAAAGTGAAGTATGCATTGAAAGCCGCATTAACTATCAACAAATAGGGGCGGATTTTCAGAGCCCTGCTCGCGTAAATCCGCCCAAAACCGGGCGGATTTACGCGAGCAGGGCCCTGCGCGCCGGGAAGCCTATTTTACATAGGCCTCCCGGCGCGCGCAGAGCCCCGGGACTCGCGTAAGTCCCGGGGTTCTCCGAGGGGGCGTGTCGGGGGCGTGTCGGGGGCGGGTCCGGTCATCGCGGCGTTTCGGGGGCGTGTCGTCAGCGTTTTGGGGGCGGGTACGGGGGCGTGGCTACGGCCCGGGGCGGTCCGGGGGCGTGGCCGCGCCCTCCGTACCCGCCCCCAGGTTGCGGCCCGGCGCGCAGGAGGCCCGCTGGCGCGCGGGGATTTACGCCTCCCTCTGGGAGGCGTAAATCCCCCGACAAAGGTAAGGGGGGGGTTTAGACAGGGCCAGGCAGGTGGGTTAGGTAGGGGAAGGGAGGGGAAGGTGAGGGGAGGGCAAAGGAAAGTTCCCTCCGAGGCCGCTCCGATTTCGGAGCGGCCTTGGAGGGAACGGGGGTAGGCTGCGCGGCTCGGCGCGCGCCGGCTATACAAAATCCATAGCCTTGCGCGCGCCGATCCAGGTTTTTAGCAGATACGCGCGGCTCCGCGCGTATCTACTAAAATCCAGCGTACTTTTGTTTGCGCCTGGAGCGCAAACAAAAGTAGGCTATTCGCGCGCCTTTTAAAATCCGCCCCATATTGAATAAGCCTAATAATTGGAATACCTATAGCCTATGAACTCTCCGTTAATTTTACATACTCTTTCCCACCCATGGTTTTTTTTAAATTTAATTTAAATTTAATGTTTTGGTTTTTTTTTAAATTTAATTTGGAGATGGCAGCCCTCCATCCTTCCGCTCCATGAAGGTGGAACACCAACCACTGGCATCCTGCTCCGTGAATGCCTCTGTGGCTACTGCCACTCCGTGCAGTGTTTTGCTGCCTCCTCTTTATACACGTCCTCTAGACCTGATGGATCCACAATGTTTATCCCATGCCCCTTTGAACTCCTTCACAGTTTTGGACTTCACCACTTCCTCCGGAAGTAAAGTCTAATTCTAATTTAGTAATTTAGTCTAATTCTAATTCTAATTTAGTAAAGTCTAATTCTAATTTAGAAATAGGGGCATTTAGTCTCTCTATGTGAGCATTAACAAGAGTAGATAAGTCTAAGTCAGCTGGAAATTGCTCCTTACAATTATCAGGTCTATTCTGCTCCAAATAGAGACGCTTGTTATAAGATAAAAAAAAATATCAATAATATTGCCAGTCTCTTGAAGAGCTATACTCTGTGTATTTTGGAGTTTAGTTATATAGCGCCTGACTTGGGAGATCTTAATCAACTTTGCCAAAGTTTTATTGACTTTGTTTGCAGATCTAAACATCTTTGTTTTAAAAATCTGAATAGACCTCTGAGCTTTCTGAGAAAGCAGATGAATTTACTTCTTTTCTTCAATGAGTCCAGATGCTCTTTAGTACAGGTTGCATAGATTGTTTATGCAACCTCTTTACCTCTCCAATTTGCGCTAAATAAGAAATAATCTCTCCTCACCTTACCAGCTGTCCATAACATTGGTGGAGAGATATCAGAAGAAATGTCCGTTAAATACTGGTCTCATTTTTCTTTCAGAAACAATTGATAAAAGGCATTTTGGTAGAGATAGGCCAGAAAACCCCACAAAATGCCTGCAGTACCATTTTAGCCTATTGCATTTCCATAGAAACAGGTGCATGATCAGACATAGTAAAAGCACCAGTTCTTGCTCTTTTAACATTAGAAAGCAAAGAGGAGGAAATAATCTAGATGGGAGTAGGAATAATGAGCGATAGAATAAAATGTAAAATCTCTTTCTTCCAGATGTAGTACCTGCCAGATATCTAAAGTTCTTTAACAAAGAACAGGAGACCTTGCATCTAGCGATTCATCCATTACCAAATGAAAATCCCCTCCACAGATAAGAAAATGATCAGAAAATTGACTAATTATGGTAATCAACTGAGGAAAAAAAAAGAGTATTCATAGACATTTGGAGCATAAATATTCCCCAATCAAAATTTTTTTATTGTGTAACTGACTACTCACAAATATAAACCACCCATTAGGGTCAGAAATAATCACAAAAGGTAGATTTTTATGAAACAAAGTAATTACACCCCTCTGCCTAGCAGAAAATGAAGAAAACATACATTGACCTATCCACTCATGCTTATATTTCTTATGCTTTTCTGGCAAAAGATGGGTTTCTTGAAGGAATATAATCTGAGCACCTTCTTTTCCAAACCAGTTTAGTATCTTTTTCATTTTTATTGTGGAGTGTGCTCTGTCAACGTTTAGAGAATACATTTTAACATTAGCCATTGTTGAATGCTAAAGAAATAATTGGCTGACGATAATGCCCCCACGGTATTCCACTGTATTCCTAAACGGGAAGGTGAAGGGTATCTCCCAGCCTAAACACCCACCCACTTCAAATCTTTAGAATAGAAAGCTTCCCACTATTATTCAATATATTTTGAGAACAGTCCAGGAAAGAAAGCAAAACCACAGTATCTTTTTTTTTCATAAACGAGATTTGTATAGTCATTACACATGCATTCTTCTTCCATTCATCCAGCAAAATAATAAATGCAATACTCAACCAAAATAGAAAAAAAACCCAATCCATTTGCTCAGAGGAACTGCGTCACCATCTCTCCTTCTGTTCTTCTCTTTTGGTAAGGAACCAGTGGAGCCTTTAACTAAAGGATGAGATCCTTTGTTCCAAATAATTGTTATAGGGGAACATAAATAGTCCTCATTTTTTTTAGAACAAGCCTGGCAGAACTCTGAAATTCCCCCCACGCATAAGCCCCTCTCTTCCCGAGCGAGACACAGCTGGTTAAGAGGTGGAGCAAGAAAAACAGCAAGAAAAGAAAAATAAATAAAAGCAAAATAGGTGGCCATTTCTAAATGAAGTAAAAACATTGTTATTATCAACAATAGTCAGGAAACTAAGCAGACAGCATTCTTGGATCCAGCTTCAAAATAAATCATGGCCGCCCAGAACCTTTCCGATAACGCGAGGGCAAAGAATAATGCTAAAATTGCCACTTCAGTCTAACTGCATCATAACTGGCTTACAGAGATCTTGAGGCCCATTCAACATGAGGTGGGCTTAAGAAACTGGACCTTACCAGCTGCTTGCTGTTATTATACATGACTAGTACTCAAGTATAAAAAAGAAATAAGGTAAGTTTGCAGTGGTAACTGTTAGAATGGCTGCCCTTTGTTGCAGGACTTAAGCAAAACTGCCCTGGAGAAGGGGTTCAAAACCAGACTAGCAGTGATGTAACTCAATGTAATGTTAGGGAGATTCAAGAAAGCATTGCACTTGTTCCTCAGAATGCAAATAGATCATTTGCCAGTTTGAGAAAACTATGATCTTGGCTGGGAATTTCAATGAGAATTTTACCCCTTGCGCAGCAGCTCAGAGCAAATCGGAGGCATTATTAATCTAATCTCTGGGCTTCAGTAACCTTGAATGAGAAATCATTGAACAAAAGAAGTTTCTGACTCTCGTATTCTAATGTTGATTTTTTTCTTATACACTTGCCTCGATTTGAGTTTGTCCGCATAATTTAGAATCTTAGCTACCACCTGCCTTGGCCAGGAAGCCCTTTCCCTCCATGGAGATAAATGCTCAGCCCGTTCCATAACAATCAGTTCAGTCATTAGGGAAAGTCCCAGTGCTTCAGGAAGCCACCCCTGAAAAATATGAAGTAATTTTCACTCACTCTGGCAAGCTAATATAGAAACATAAAAATGACGGCAGAAAAGGACCAAATGGTCCATCCAGTCTGCAAAGTAAGCTTGTGGTAGTTGTGGTGCGCCATGTAGGTTACCCCATGCTTATCTGTTTCCAAGACCATAAAAGTCAGGGCCCTCGTTGGTTGCTATTTGAATCCAATTCCCCGTTATCCCCGTGCTTATCAGTTTCCCACAATAGCCCTTGTTGATTGCTATTGAATCCAATTCCCTGTAATGCCTTGCTGTTGAAGCAGAGAGCAATGTTTGAGTTGCATCAAAGTATCAGTCTTATTGGTTAAGGGTAGTAACCTCCGCATCAGTGAGTTACCCCCATACTTGCTTCCCCAAGCCATAAAAGTCAGGGTCCTCAGTTGCTGAATGAATCCAATTCCCCTTTTCCCCTGCCGTTGAAGCAGAGAGCAATGATGGAGTTACATCTACAGTATGAAGGCTTATTTGTTAAGGGTAATAACTGCCGCACCTTCAAGTTCCTCCATTCACTCTTTTCTGCATTTCTATCCTTTAGTCTTTAGGGTTCCACAGTGTTTATCCCATGCCCTTTTGAATTCTTTCACTGTTTTGGTTTTCACCACCTCCTCCGGAAGGGCATTCCAGGCATCCACCTCCTCTCCATCCATCAGAGAAAGGAGAAAAGTTCCAAGTGGTATAGTGAAATTGAAAGGTGAAAAGGAGAGATGAAGAAATGGCAGAAATATTAAGCGAATATTTCAGTTCGGTGTTCACTAAAGAGGACCCTGGAGAAGGACTATCGTTAGTTAACAAGAAACTGGAGGGGAGTGGAGTAGATGTAACTCCGTTTACAGAAGATAATGTATGGGAAGAGCTAGGAAAAATAAAAGTGGACAAATCCATGGGACCTAATGAGGTCCATCCCAGGATACTAAGGGAGCTCAGAGATGTACTGGCGGGTCCACTGAGTGACCTGTTCAACAGATCCCTAGAAACAGGAGTGGTACCGAGTGATTGGAGAAGAGCGGTGGTGGTCCCGCTTCACAAGAGTGGGAGCAGAGAGGAGGCTGGAAACTACAGGCCGGTTAGCCTCACCTCGGTGGTGGGAAAGGAAATGGAGTCGCTGCTGAAAGAAAAAATAGTGAACTATCTACAGTCGGAAGAACTGCTGGACCAGAGGCAGCATGGATTCACCAGGGGAAGGTCCTGTCAGACAAATCTGATTGCCTTTTTTGATTGGGTAACTAGGGAATTAGATAGAGGAAGAGCACTCAATGTCATCTAAGAACATAAGAAATTGCCATGCTGGGTCACACCATGTGTCCATCAAGCACAGCATCCTGTTTCCAACAGAGGTCAAACCAGGCCATAAGAACCTGGCAATTATCCAAACACTAAGAAGATCCCATGCTACTGATGCAATTAATAGCAGTGGCTATTCCCTAAGTAAACTTGATTAATAGCCATTAATGGACTTCTCCTCCAAGAACTTATACAAACCTTTTTTGAACCCAGCTACACTAACTGCTCTAACCACATCCTCTGGCAACAAATTCCAGAGCTTTATTGTGCGTTGAGTGAAAAATAATTTTCTCCAATTAGTCTTAGATGTGCTACTTGCTAACTTCATGGAATGCCCCCTAGTCCTTCTATTATTCGAAAGTGTAAATAACCGAGTCACATCTACTCATTCAAGACCTCTCATGATCTTAAAGACCTCTATCATATTCCCCCTCAGCCGTCTGTTCTCCAAGTTGAACAGCCCTAACCTCTTCAGCCTTTCCTCATAGGGGAGCTGTTCCATCCCCTTTATCATTTTGGTTGCCCTTCTCTGTACCTTCTCCATCGCAACTATATCTTTTTTGAGATGCGGCGACCAGAATTGTACACAGTATTCAAGGTGCGGTCTCACGATGGAGCGATATAGAGGCATTATGACATTTTCCGTTTTATTAACCGTTCCCTTCCTAATAATTCCTAACATTCTGTTTGCTTTTTTGACTGCTGTAGCACACTGAGCCGACGATTTTAAAGTATTATCCACTATGATGCCTAGATCTTTTTCCTGGGTGGTAGCTCCTAATATGGAACCTAACATCGTGTAACTACAGCAAGGGTTATTTTTCCCTATATGCAACACCTTGCACTTGTCCACATTAAACTTCATCTGCCATTTGGATGCCCAATCTTCCAGTCTTGCAAGGTCCTCCTGTAATGTATCACAGTCTGCTTGTGATTTAACTACTCTGAATAATTTTGTATCATCTGCAAATTTGATAACCTCACTCGTCGTATTCCTTTCCAGATCATTTATATATATATTGAAAAGCACCGGTCCAAGTACAGATCCCTGAGGCACTCCACTGTTTACCCTTTTCCACTGAGAAAATTGACCATTTAATCCTACTCTCTGTTTCCTGTCTTTTAACCAGTTTGTAATCCACGAAAGGACATCGCCTCCTATCCCATGACTTTTTAGTTTTCGTAAAAGCCTCTCATGAGGGACTTTGTCAAATGCCTTCTGAAAATCCAAATACACTACATCTACCGGTTCACCTTTATCCACATGTGTATTAACCCCTTCAAAAAAATGAAGCAGATTTGTTAGGCAAGACTTCCCTTGGGTAAATTTGTGTTGACTGTGTTCCATTAAATCATGTCTTTCTATATGCTCTACGATTTTGATCTTGAGAATAGTTTCCACTATTTTTCCTGGCACTGAAGTTAGGCTCACTGGTCTATAGTTACCCGGATCGCCCCTGGAGCCTTTTTTAAATATTGGGGTTACTACTTGGATTTCAGCAAAGCTTTTGATACGGCCACACACAGGAGGCTTGTGAATAAAATGAGAAGCTTGGGAGTGGGTGCCGAGATGGTGGCCTGGATTGAAGACTGGTCGACGGACAGAAGACAATGTGTGATGGTAAATGGAACTTACTCTGAAGAGAGAGCAGTGTTAAGCGGAGTGCCACAAGGATCAGTGTTGGGGCCAGTCCTGTTCAATATTTATTTATTTATTTTAAAAGGTTCGTATACCGTTTTTACAATCAGGAGATTAACAAAAATAAAACATACATAATCTAGAGATAAAAACTTAAAAATTTAACAGTAAAAACAAATACGTAATATAAAACATAGTTCAAAAACATAAAATAAACAAACAAAGATACAAGAATGCTAAACATAGTGCCTTCTAAAAATGTAATATGAGAGGAGAGTAGTTAAAGATGGATGGGTGTCAGTTGATTAATAGGGAAAAGAAAAACTTAGGTTATGGTTGGGTGCTGATCAAGGAGTTAAATGCTTTCTGGAATAGGTGAGTTTTTAATGCTTTCTTAAATTGTTGAGATGAAGGTAGGAGACGTAAAGAATCAGGCAAAGAGTTCCACAGGATAGGCCCAGCTACCAAAAAAGAAAATATCTTTGTGAGCGACATTGCGGATGGGATAGAAGGTAAGTTTGTCTTTTTGTGGATGTTACTAAGATCTGCAACAGAGTGGACACGCTGGAAGGAGTGGAGAGAATGAGACGTGACTTAAGGAAGCTGGAAGAGAGGTCGAAGATATGGCAGTTGAGATTCAATGCCAAGAAGTGCAGAGTCAAGCATATGAGGAGTGGAAATCCGAAAGAATTGTATTTGATGGGAGGTGAAGGACTGATGTGCATGGATCAGGAGAGAGACCTTGGGGTGATAGTGTCTAACGATCTGAAGTCGGCAAAACAATGTGACAAGATGATAGCTAAAGCCAGAAGAATGCTGGGCTGCATAGAGAGAGGAATATCTAGTAAGAGAAAGGAAGTGATGATCCCCTTGTACAGGGCCTTGGTGAGGCCCCACCTGGAGTACTGTGTTCAGTTCTGGAGACCATATCTCCAAAGGGACAGAGACAGGATGGAGGCGGTCCAGAGAAGGGCGACCAAAAAGGTGGATGGTCTTCATAAAATGACTTATGAGGAGAGATTAAAGAACCTAAATATGTACACCCTGGAGGGGAGCAGGAGCAGAGGAGATATGATACAGACTTTCAGATATTTGAAAGGTTTTAATGATTCATGGTCAACATCAAACCTTTTACAATGGAAAAAAATCAATAGAACTAGGGGTCACAATTTGAAGCTCCAGGGAGGAAGAACCAATATTTCTTCACGGAGAGGGTGGTGGATGCCTGGAATGCCCTTCTGGAGGAAGTGGTGAAGACTAAAGCTGTGAAAGATTTCAAAGCGGCGTGGGATAAACACTGTGGATCCATAAAAGCTAGAAGATGGGAATGAAGAGTAGAGCCATGGGGGTGGCTTGCTGGAATGTTTACTACCTGGTGATTACTACCCTTACTCAAAAAAAAAAATCCCTTGCACAGTTAATGCAACCCCAACATTGCTCTCTGCTTCAACAGCAAAGGGAAATGTGAAAAAGAGGATTTGCATTCAGATAACAACCAAAAAGGACTGAACTTCACAATCTGGGTAAATAAATAAAAGTGGGGGTAGCTTGCTTATTACGGCGGTTACTACCCTAAACGAATTAAGCCTGATACATCACTTGAATGCATACACAGCGTTGATCTCTGCTTCTACGGCAGGGGGTAATGTGGAAAAGAGGATTAGCATTCAGACAACAACCAACTTCATAATCTGGGTAAACAAATAAGCGTGGGGGTAACTTGCTTATTACGGCGGTTACTAACCTTAACCAATTAAGCCTGATACATCAATTTGAATACATATACAGTGCTGCTCTCTGCTTCTATGGCAGGAGGAAAAAAGTAGAAAACAGGATTTACATTCAGGCAACAACCAAAAAGGACTGAACTTCACAATGTGGGTAAACAATCGTGGGGGTAGCTGCTTATTATGGCGGTTATACCCTAAACCAATTAAGCCTGATACATCACTTTGAAAGCATATACAGCATTGCTATCTGCTTCAACGGTAGGTGGAAGTGAGGAAAACAGGATTTGCTATCTGCTTCAACGGTAGGGGGAAATGAGGAAAACAGGATTTGCATTCAGACATCATCCAACAAGGCATCGATCTGTGTAGTCTGGGTGAACAAGCATCTGGGTAGCTTGCTTGATGCGGCAGTTACAACCCTTAACTATAAGCCTTATGCTCACCTTTGATGCAACTCCAACATTACTCTCTGCAACAATGACAGGAGATGACAGGAAATTTGAATCAAACAGTTACCAACAAGAGCCCTGAAGTTGGTGATTGGTGAAACAGATAATTATGGGAAAATAAGAGTCGAAGCTTGCTGGGCAGACTAGATGGGCCGATTGGTCTTTTTCTGCCATCATTTCTATGTTTCTATACCCAGATGTTAACAATTTTTTGTGTTCCTGTGAGTATATTGTTGTAAAGTGCTGTTATGAATATCCTGACAAGGCTCTTGTTTCGCCAACCTGGCTTCTTCAGGGGGAACAACCCTGGTAGCTTGGACACCCAAAAATGACTTATCATGTTCCCTCCATGCCACCGCAGGGGGAGCTGAAGACATAATTAAGTTTAGAAAGCCACACGGCTAAATAAACCAGTTTAGAATAAAATGCCGTTGAAATAGAGAATGGAAATTGCCATACTGGCTATAATGACTGCCTCATGAAACAATCTATAAAATACTTCTTTCTACCGGCTGTAATCCCTTAGTTGAAAATTCACTGAAGGAGGTGACAGTACTAAGACTTCCTATGTTGTTTTAAATCCCTCAATGAAGACTGCTGACAGCAACAGCTGCTTAAATTCAATTTAACCCAAGTGCCTTCCTCCCATGACTGCTGTGCTCACAAATGGGATTAGAACGAGGCTGTATATATAAAAGCAGCCTGAAAGGGGGGTGCGGTGGTGTCACTTTTCAGGGATGGTAGGTTTCCAAATTGTATATACGGGTAACCATCTGTTTACGCAGGTAAAAAGGCCCTTATGAAAAATTCCTTTTCTCCACCACTGAGGATAAATACCCACCTACGCTATGTTTAGCCATGGAGGGGGGGGGGGGGGAGAGCAGGGCTAGGTTGGTGGAGGGAAAATGCATGCAGACGTTTACTTTTGAAATCCTTGTACAAACGTTCACACATGTACTTTGCTCCTGCTTCAAAGTGGATGAAAAGTACACAGGAATAAAAGTGCTGGCTTTCCCCCGCTGGCCCGAGTGTTGAAATGGAAACCGTGGGCAGGTTCCCTTCGAAAATCTGATTGCACATCTGCGGGTACCAGGGATGATTTTCTGCCAGGTCACGCCAAGTTTGCTAACCTAGAACCTTTTTTTTAACTTGCTTCCTTTTCCTCATCACTGCTGGACTGGAAGGCGGGATGGCCTCAACCTTCAATTACGAGGGGCAGTTTTTAAATAGCTTTGGATATTGTCCTCCCTACGTATTCAGTTTACATGAAAGATTTATACATTTTATGAATGATTCTTGAGTGCATATTATTATTTTTTCATTATAGCATGCAAAAATTAAAGAGAAGTGCGTGGGGGTCTGTGAAGCTTTTTTTTTTTTGTAAATTTTTTATTTATGAAATTTTCAATATGCTTTTACAGGAAATATCAGAACTTGTCATGTATAATATTATAGCAACATAGATATAAGTAATAGGTATATACAATCACCTTTGAACTTAAGAGTAACTAATTTTCCCATAATAAGGCAGCTAAGTCCTTTGGAACTATTTAAAACTTATGTCACTCGAGTTTTAAAAATTCCAGAACAGTGTCATCCGGTTATTGTTAGAGCTTTTCATGTTGGTCCAAAGAAAAACGTTTCAGAGCAGATGGTGGCACCACAAGAGGAAAAAGAACAAGAAAAGCTAGAAAAATAGGATACTAGAATCTTCAATTAATATCTACGATTTATTAACAGAAATCACAAGAAGAATGCCAAGTCACAGACAGAGGGACTCTTTTGATTCAATTTGCTTTTTTTTTTTCCGGATAAGGATAATGTAATGAGATTCTTTTTTCGAAACAGATTTAAACTATTCTATGGGCAGAGAATCTGGATATTTCCGGATGTGATACGGAGTACTCAACTCTGGAGAAGAAAGTTTTTGGCCCTAAGGGAAGAAGTAATCGATAAGGGAGGTTCCCTTCTTACTTAAATATCCCTGTAGGTGTGCTATTGATTGCTATAAAGGAAAAAAATATTTATTTACTGATCCAGACCATCTAAAGAGTCTTCTTGTAGAGTAAAACACCGGCTAGATAATATTAGGAGTCAATTATACATTTTTTCTTAGAAGAATTTTTGCTAAATAATCATTAATCGCTCTATATCAGAGGTTATTACTTAGATTTATCTTCTGTTTTGGTAAAGACTTGTCTATGAAATAATATTATTACCTAAGTACTTAGAAAAGGTGACTGTGAAGCTTTTTGAAGCTGTAAAGGGGTCCGTGTTCCCTGAAAGGCTGGCAACCCCTGGCCTAGATTAGTCTTCCCCCTACTCGGACACTCAGATGAAATAATAGCTTGGAGACTATGTTTGAGGTGTGGTTCCCGGCGCCTTTATCTAGAACTATCAGCCCAGGGGTTACAAAGGTTTGAGAGGTAAGGAAGAAGAACTGCAGATGAGAGGAGGAAATGGATTGAAAGGAAGAAAGGACCAGTATGAGATGAGAGCCATGAGGTAGGAAGAGAGATTTTATGAACGATTAAAGGCAAGCAGGGCAATTTTCTACTATATCCAAAAAGAGGGGGAAATGAATGGTGGGTTTTGTTTTTTTTTTTACTGTCTCTCCTAAAGATCCCCTGGCCTCCGATGCATTCCAGCGGGAGACCAAGACATCTCCCCATCTCTCACCACATATGTTAAATACAAGGCTTCGAACATGGACATGTTACTCAGTAAAGCTTGCATCAGACAGGGGTAGGCATTTTTAATTGAGGTCCTTTCACAGACTCTTACTTTCAGCAGTTCTGTTGGGTGCAGAATTTCCCGGTTGCCATAGAATCTCTCCCTTGCAGTGCTTTTTTTTTTTTTGGGTTAACAAATTCACTAAACTCACACTATGTTTTACAATAATAGTTCAGAGAAAATTGCTCGATCATAAAAGCTGTAATTTTTTCCCAGGTTAGTAAGCACGGACAGCAGCGTGCTGAGTGGCAGCCCAATCGCAATCACCTGAATAAGGTGCCTAAAATCTTTGTGTCACGTCAAAAGAACTGATGACTGAGTCATTAAGGACTTATGCACAGCTGAAAGAGCAGTAGCTGAAAGCGAAACAGGATCTGAAATTGTTGATATTTGCATAAGTGCTTAAGATGAAAAAAATTAAATTAAATTTAGTAGTTTTATTCCACCTTTCATGGCTAGTCAGCTACTTCAAGGCAAATTATGTGACTGTTCGTTAGGTTACATTTAGAAGCATTACATTACAGGAAAAAATGGTATGGTTCGGTCACATTTAGAGCAATACATTACAGGTAAGATTGGATGCAATCGAAAATAGACCTAGTTTACAAAGAACAAATGATTTCATTCAGTGATTATTTACAGATTATTCAATTAATTCAGCAATTATTTACATCCAGCAAACACAGTGGTTGGTTAGGTCAGATTTAGAAGCATTACATTACAGGCAACTTTGTATGCATTGTAGTGTGTCAGTACCGGTAGATTTTATGTGAATTGTCGGTGTTGATAAGGGTGTTGTGTTACTCAACAGATTGTCTTGTCTGTGGAATTAAGAGCCATGTCTTTAACTGGTATAGGAAATCCATGTAGGCATTGATTTCTTGCTGGTTTGGAAGGAGAGGACGAGGGAGCAGCAGGAACCGTGTTCTCAGTTCTAGTGCTGCTCCTATGAAGATCTTGGCTCTGTTTATTTTTCATCAAAGAGTTTTAATCAGTGGGGTGGCTAGCTGTTGTTTCTGGTTCAAGAGAAGATTTGTGGCGGGTAACGTTCTTTTACTTTCTCGGCTACTTATGTGGGCCCAGTTCTCTTCAGTGCCCTGAATATGGGCATTAGGACCTTACATTTAATGCATAGGGATATGGATAGCCAGTATAGGGAGATTAAGGTTGGGGGGGGGGGGGGGAGAGCATGTTCCCATTTTCTGTAATCAGTGATAGTTCTGGCAGCAGTGATTTGGATTATCTGCACTTTGCTCTGTGTAGATGTCATTGTAGTAGTCTAGGTGGATGGGCACCACTGCCTGTATGACTGTTTTGAGTTCACCTAGTTGAATGACGGGATATAGCTGTTTCACCATTTGGGAGTACCAGAAAACTCTCTTGGTTGTATTCACTATTTGGCTTTCCATGGTCATTGTGAAGCCGGGACGATCCGAAACGCTTCACCTTGTGTTGTGGATGTAAGGTGGATGCTGTCTAGGATCAGTGATGGGTGTGATGCAGTCACAGGGGCTGATGCAATATTTGTGTGCAGAAAGCGGGCGCTGAACAGTCAGTACCCACTTTCCTAACGCGCCCCCAGGCGCCCTTCCTGGGGGCACCACGCAATATTTAAATTAGGGGTCGCGCCTCCTTGATAACGGGAGCCCAAGAGCGTTGGCCATCCGTCGGTTTTCCTAAACGGCACACAGCCAGGGGTTCAGGAAACAGATGCTTATCGATTGAGCGTCCTGCACCCGACTGCCGGTGCTTTTTTTAAAATTGGTTTATGAAAGATTTTTCCTCCTACTTAATATCGCAACAATATTAAGTAGGACGCTAATTTTAGGAGCATTCTGCAATTAACGCCTGCTCCGGGCAGGCGTTAATTGCTGATCGCAAAAATGTGCATCTTAGATGCACATTTTTTTTTGCATTGGGAGTGAATAGCTAACAGCCTCATTCACGTCCAACTGCGGGTTATACAGCACGGTCGGCTGAGCACACTGTATTGCATCGGCCCCACAGTGAGTTGTTCACTCATGAGATCTCCATTTTGCTCCTGTTCATCAATAGTTGTTGGTCATCCAGGTTGTTATCTCTTTAAGGCATTTCTCAAGGGTAACTGTTGTTTTCCCCAGGTGTCTGATATTGGCATATGGATCTGAATGTTATTTATATTCAAATCCATATGCCAGACTGAGTCTGTGTTGCCTTGTAATAGCTACAAAGGGCATGGGTTATGCATTGAATAGGACTGGTCACTGCGTGGAACAATTTTAGGGGCCAAGGATTGGAGGTATTTGTACTCTGGATTATTTCTTGGGTTCTTCCAGTGAGGAAGGATTTGAACCAGCTTTTTACTTTTCCTCTGATACCTGGATCGCTCAGTCTTTCTTCTAATTGCTCGGCACAGATCTTTCCATGGTAATCTATAGTGGTGTTTTGTCAAGCTCTTCCTGGAGTAACGATCAGCCAGCCTGGTTTTCAGGATATCCATAATGATATGCAATGGCTGAAAGCACTGCCTCCATTGCATGCAAATGCATCTCATCCATATTCATTGTGGATATCCTGAAAACCAGACTGCATACGAGGCACTCCAGGACCGGCTTGAGAAAACAATGAGGAAGGCATTAAAAAAAAAAAAAAAGCCGGCTGTGCATCTGTAGCCATTGTTTAAAATGTGTATTCAACATGAGTACTGAACCTTAATTACCACTGAAAGATGTGGTAGAGGTCAGGGCTTTGAAAGAAGAGCATCTTGAAGAGGTGTGCAAAGACAATTTGCTCTTATTAATTTGCATTTAAATAGGATGCTAAATGTAAAACCACCATCAAAACGGATATATCATTTAACAAAGCCCCAAATGAGATTCAATTTCTTCGCCTGCAAATAGTTACGTGGCTACAGTAACATGTTTTCCAATATCTAATTGATAAAAGAGAAACCTTTTTCTTCCATTTGCCGTGGTGTTTCACCATTTCAGAGGAAGTATAAGGGCATTTTTGCTACCAAGTATACATCACGAAACCGTAGCCAAATAATGTGCTGGCTGCAATATCCTGTAGGTCTCGCTGGGAAACATACCCTCAAGAGGACACAGAGAGCACGGGACCATGGCCATAACGTAAAGTTCAAGGACACGGGGTTACGATATGGAAACGTGAGACAAGAAATACCACTTCGCTGACGCGCCGATACAGAAAACCGTGTGGGAGAGCTGGCGAGCGCCCGCTCTCCCGACGCGCACACAAGCCACTCTTCTGGGCACGTGATTCAGGAAGCCCAGGTACGGTAATTAGGGCAAAAAGAGGTGCTAAGGACCCTAGCGCGACCCTAGCGCCTCCTTTTTGACAGAAGCGGCGGCTGTCAGCGGGTTTGACAGCCGACGCTCAATTTTACCGGTATCGGTTCTCGAACCCGCTGACAGCCACGGGTTCGGAAAACGGACGCCGGCTAAATTGAGCGTCCGTCTTCCGGGCCGCGGGCAGATTTTAAATTTTTTTTGTTTTTAAATTTTTTTTTACTTTTGGGGCCTCCAACTTAATATCGCTATGATATTAAGTCGGAGGGTGTACAGAAAAGTAGATTTTTCTGCTTTTCTGTACGCTTTCCCGGTGCCGGCCGAAATTAACGCCTGGGCAGGCGTTAATATCTGAAAGTAAAATGTGCGGCTTGGCTGCACATTTTACTTTCTGGATCGCGCGGGAATGACTAATAGGCCCATCAACATGCATTTGCATGTTGCGGGTGCTATTAGTTTCGGGGGGGTTGGCCGCACATTTTCGAGGCGCTATTGCCCCTTACTGTATAAGGGGTAAAAATAGCGCGTCAAAAACGCGCGGCCAAATGCAGGTTAACAGTGCGCTCCACAGGAGTGCACTTTACTGTATCGGCCCGTGAGAGAGTAACTGATACCTGGAATCAGTTAACCAGCAGTGAGGGAAGTAAGCAAGCAAAAGGGTGACGGAACTCAGGCAGGCTGGGGCCAGACTCACAGGGCGGCAGGAAGGGCAAGGGAGGGAGAGAGCCAGAGATTGAGTTGGCAGGGTCGGCTGGCCAGGCCAAGAGATCCTGGTCCTTATTGGCTGACAATGACGATATTATTCTGTGGTATGACATGTATAGGGACATCTACCATGAGAGAGGAAAGCGGGGGGGGGGGGGGGGGGGGGGGGGGAGAATGATTTCTCGGCTCTTTTCTGCTTTGCCGCTCAGCCTGTACAAGATAGAACAGCATTTCCCTGTACTCAGCACAATCTGTTGACCTCATCAATTTAGAAAGACACTTCTTTTATTGCAGGTTTTAATAGAAAAATATATTGTGCAGTCCCTGCCCTGTCTCACCTCTCCCTCGCCTCTCTCTGCCCAGCGTCTTTCTTTCTCTGTCTCCTTTTTCACATCCCTCCCTTCTCCCTCCTCCCTCCCCCTGCCGTCCATGGTCTTTTCAAATCACTCTTCCCGAACACATGGGAATCTAAAAATAGAAATGCAATGTGAAAGGCTTAAGTTAAAAACGTGTTTGCCAAACAGAAAGGGTTTTTACTCCAAATTAAAAAAAAAAATCAAACATTTTAATACAGATATTGCCTGGCTTCTGCTTTCTTCCTCACAACATGTTTATTCACAATGTGATTGTTTCCTGGATTTTTCTGTTTTAATGTTTATTTTCCCTTATTCTTTCTTTGCTTTTAGGTAAAATTTGTATGGAAAGAGAGATCTATCTCTTGTTTCCCTTTCTCATCTGATGTCACCAATCCTCTGCTTATGATATCATTTTAAATAGACATATACTGACCTCAGTGATGTATAGGGTGCATATACACATGTGTAAATCTCTAGGAGCAGCCAGATGAATCTCTTTTATCCACAAAAAAAGGGGTGTGAGGCAAATACCTCTAGGTGTGGGGGTGAGGTATTTATAGGGTGGCTAGCGATACATCCCTGTGAAGCCCCTCTTCTAGTAGTAGCTATGAAGATAAGGGGCACACTCATTACCAGGGTTTAATCGTTGCAAAGTTCCACTAAACCCTGCTGTGGATTCTCTGAATAGAGGGCGGTAAGGGGAGGGTTGGATAGACCTCCAGAGCCCAAGACATAATAGAATTATTCTTTCTGTGGGCGGGTACTCAAAGTCTTAGTTTCTGCGCTTGAGTTGGTCAATAAACTGGCTGGACACACAAGTAGGGTGATCCAAAAATAAAAGTTTGCTGTTTAAGTTACTCAAGAGCAATTCATTGCCACTAGGTACATTTTCTTCTTACATCCATAATCACTTCAATAAATAAAATCCAAATTGATCTGTGTTCATTAGTCTCTTCCCAGGGGTCCCCTTTCAACTTGGGTCGAATATAAGGCTGCTCAGGTTCAATTGAATGTGTTCTCCTGCCCCTCATGGATCTCCTCTTTCCAAATGTAATCCTTTCTTTGTGGAAGGCACATATCCTGAAGGGCCATAAAATAATTTAGGACTGGGGCTGTCCTCACACTTCTCATTCCCCTTTCCTGAGTCCCCAAGGTGTGGAGCCTTTCTGTGGGGGTGAAGGCTGACTTTCTTGGCCCAGGCAGTAGTGTTCTCCCATGTGTGTGTTACCGTAGCTCTTTGGGACAGGTACACTTATAAACCAGGCAGGACTCACTAGATGGATGTTCACATTAAAGTTTACTGTAATTTCTCTTAAAAGAATCAATAGATGCAAAACATAAAGTGTCCAGATACTTTCAGTGTTCCCAGATTTACCTGAGACAGGATATGAATGCTCTCTAAGTCTCTGGAAATGTCCCTCCAGGCAGGGGCTTGGAACAGGGGTATCCTCCATGGTAAGGGAAGATGATTTAGCCCAAGATGGCTGGGGAATCCTAAAGGTGACCGGATCCCCTCCCACAGTACCTGAGGTCCATGCTGAATCCTGAAGTTTACCTGGCAATGTTCTATGTCCCGAGGTGGAAACTTTGGTTGAGGGATGTCCTGATGTTTCTCCCTTAATGATTCCGCTTCAAAAGACAGAAGCTGACCTCCCAGGAGAAAAGGCTATGCTGAAGTCTCCAGTGCGGGTAAAAAAGAGTGGGCAAAAAATTTCTCTCCTTCCCTAAAGATGGAAAAATACAAATTCACAACAACTTGAATCAGGATTTCCTCTCGCACTGGGTGCTGCAACCTCCTCTTATGCAAGTCAAATAGTGGACACTTTCTCCTGACCACCTTGAGCAGGGGATTCTGCTTGCCAGGGATGGAGCAGTAAAAATTGTAGAAACCTATAAAAACTGTAGAATTTCTTAATATCCCTCCTCCTTCCAGCCCCGTTACAGGAACTGGCAAGGAATGTGCCTCTCTGCTCTTATGTCAGACTGGTGGCCTAATTCAGAGAGCACACATGAAGCAGAACCTTCCCCTTCAAAAGCAAACTACACCTGCCCTACTCTCTCCTAAACTAGCCCCCTTGTGCCTAAGGGACGTCCAATTCCAGACAAACTGGGGAAGATGCTGTAATGAATGGTTTGTCCCTCTGCAGCTGACTACCCAAGGGCTGGGACTAGGGACATCTAGTGGAGACACCAAGGGGTCTCTACACAAATACCTGAGGTCTACTGCTTGACTCTGAAATCTCCAAAACTCTCCTTTCCTGTTTCTTCTTCGCTGAAGCTCCTGTGGGGATCCTCAGGGTTTCCCTCTCACTTCCGGTTAGAATCCTTTAGGGATGTGCCTTCGTTTTACCCAAATGAGTCAAATGGGATGAATGACACCATTTTTGGTTCATTCAGAATGGTTCACTCCATTTTGTATGGCTGTACCATATAATGGTGCTGGCCACACCTGAGGCAAGCGCCGAAATGATATAACCTTGGTGCTTCTCTCCATTTGGCCAGCATAATTTTTAAATCACTTCTGCCCTTTGCATCCTAAGGACCCCTTATAAGGGGATAAGTAGGGGCTGGGGAAGAGGTCTTCAACCCCAGCAAATGTTTCTTTGGGGGGGGGGGTTTGGGAGGAGACAGGGAGGACCCAAATGGGGGATGGGAAGGCATCCTCTGGGAAGCTTGTTTTTTAGTTTTGGGAGTTTTTTAGGCTAGCAAAATGAACTGAAAGCAACCTCCCATCGCCAAACCAAAAAATGAACCAAATTATTTTTTGCTGCGCATCCCTAGTATCCTTCTACTCTTTCAACCTCCTCTTAGATGTCACAGGGATCTTTTGGCCTGAATGATCCAAAAACACACTGCAAAAGGGTAAAATATCTTTCTTTTTCTCCATTCCTCTCCCACGGGCAGGAAGGGTGGATAGATAGCTTCCTGCCACATAAAATCACCAAATACCAAAATATTCAAAATATTGAGATCCTTGGGTGTGGGTTAGAAGATATAGTTTTCTCACTTCCTAACCTTCTCTGCGCAAGGTTGCAGCCAAATATTGGGTAATTATGTATGTTAAAATGTAAATCGCTTAAAGCTTTCGCACAAAGCGATTAAAAATTTTTAATAAAATTAAAGAACATAAGAAATTGCCATGCTGGTTCAGACCAAGGGTCCATCAAGCCCAGCATCCTGTTTCCAACAGAGGCCAAACCAGGCCACAAGAACCTGGCAATTACCCAAACACTAAGAAGATCCCATGCTACTGATGCAATTAATAGCAATGGCTATTCCCTAAGTAAACTTGATTAATAGCCATTAATGGACTTCTCCTCCAAGAACTTATCCAAACCTTTTTTGAATCCAGCTACACTAACTGCACTAACCACATCCTCTGGCAACAAATTCCAGAGCTTTATTGTGCGTTGAGTGAAAAAGAATTTTCTCCGATTAGTCTTAAATGTGCTACTTGCTAACTTCATGGAATGCCCCCTAGTCCTTCTATTATTTGAAAGTGTAAATAACCGAGTCACATCTACTCATTCAAGATCTCTCATGATCTTAAAGACCTCTATCATATCCCCCCTCAGCCGTCTCTTCTCCAAGCTGAACAGCCCTAACCTCTTCAGCCTTTCCTCATACAGGAGCTGTTCCATTCCCCTTATCATTTTGGTCGCCCTTCTCTGTACCTTCTCCATCACAACTATATCTTTTATGAGATGCGGCGACCAGAATTGTACACAGTATTCCAGATGCAGTCTCACCATGGAGCGATACAGAGGCATTATGACATTTTCCGTTTTATTAACCATTCCCTTCCTAGTAATTCCTGAAACTAAACTAAAACTAAAAGGTTAGAGAAACTACAAAAAATTAGATCTCTCTAGTCCAACTCCAAACCAAAAATGTCATCTTAAACCTAGGGAGTCACCTGCTCCTATGCAGGAAGGAAACTACCATTGCAGCACCCTCCAGTGGGGGTGCTGTGCCAAAATGGTATGAATCCCCTACCTTGTGGAGGGGTCTAAACGTCCCACTCCTGTAGAGCACTGGACCACTCACACAGGGTAGGAAGAAGGAAAATCAACTTGAGTCTGTGGAATGGGAGTATGACACTCCTATAAGGTTTCACACTGCACAAACAAAATAGCCCACTCCTCAGGTGTGTTCCAAACCAGAAACAAAGATTTACTTAGAAAGACAGCAGTCTTGGTAGATACAAAAGCAACATCCAAGAAGAACAACAGTCAGGGAAAATAACACTCAAAGTTCATTCAAAGATCCAAAATATACACTGATACTTATACAAGTTCTTATGTTGCTTAAACCTTCATAACTCCAGGGTACCCTGAACCTCCTTCTGTGAACTTCCCACTTCTGAGTCCCAGAAAGGAAAGTATAGAGTTCCTTTTGAAATGAGATCTATGGTTTTGTGTATGCCTTAGTGACCAGTCGGTTTAGAATTATGAGCCCATTTCAAGACTTTCTGTTGACGAAGTTGGGTACAAACGTCTTTCCTGGAGGGTGACCATGATAATCTTGGCTGGGTTGAGGAGATACTGAGGATCATTGGAGGTATCGGCAGGGTCAAAAGATCTAGAAAGGGCAGCAGCTTTAGGTTTTTTTCCACCCAGGCAGAAATTAAACCTAACAAAAAACAAGGACCACCTGGCTTGTCATGGGTTGTCTTCTGGCATTTTGGAGGTATACCAGATTCTTATGATCAGTGAAGATGATGAAAGGCTGCAAGGCGCCCTCCAATAGGTGATGCCATTCTTCCAAAACTAATTTAATGGTGAGCAGCTTTCAATCACCAATGCTGTAGTTTCTTTCTGCTGAGGAGTACTTTTTAGAATAGAAGGCGCTGGGTAACAATTTACCACTATGGGCGGACTGTGAAAAAACAGCACCTATGCCCACAGAGGAGGCATCGACTTCAAACAAAAAAGGTTGTATGCTGTCAGATCTTTGCAGCATTGGTGTGGAAAGGATGGCAGATTTCAGGGTGGCAAAGGCTTGAGTTGCTTCAGGTGGCCAATCCTTGGTATTAGCCCCTACTTTAGTAAGGGCAGTGATAGGAGCAATAAAAGCAGAATAATGGTGGATGAACTGCCTGCAATAATTAGCAGCCTAGTGGCACTGGCTGCAGGAGTCATGCAGCTCCTCTCCATGGCTGGACCACAAGGGGTTGCAAGCTGTCCGGGCCAATTTTTGGCAGCAGTGTGTGTGCGGGTGGGTCACGACTGGTGTGGGTGGGTGTGGTGTGAATGGTGATGGCGGGTCGGTAGCCCAGGGGTTGCCTGGAGGGGAGGAGAATGTGCTTGCTCCTCAGATTTCCTCCCGGGCTTGATGCCACCCCTGTGGGGACTCCACCTGGGCTCAGGCTTCCCTTGCCTTCTGCCCAATGTGTGCTGATCATGGTCCGCCGTGAGAGAAGGCAGAGAGAAACACACCCGACAATGTAAGTGTAGGATACCAGCGGCGGCTGGGTGGTGGTGGACTCCTCGCCGGGTTCCGGGGGGAGGCTGCCTGCCCATTGCAGGGTCTGTGCAGTGGAGCTGGGAGGCCCACGGTTTCTGGGCACTTAATGGAGGCCCTGTAGTCAGTATGCCCACGTTAGGCAACGCAGAGTGACCACACACTTTCCTCTGCACAGAGGCGGTATCACATGCTTAAGTTTACTGTGCTCTTCAATTTGGCTGCTTAAGTGATCGCCAGGTAGGGATGTGAATCGTTTTAGGACGATTAAAATTATCGTCCGATAATTTTAATATCGTCTTAAACCGTTATGGAACACAATACAATACAGATTCTAACGATTTATCGTTATAAATCGTTAGAATCGTGAGCCGGCACACTAAAACCCCCTAAAACCCACCCCCGACCCTTTAAATTAAATCCCCCACCCTCCCGAACCCCCCCCAAATGACTTAAATAACCTGGATGTCCAGCGGCGGTCCGGAACGGCAGCGGTCCGGAACGGGCTCCTGCTATTGAATCTTGTTGTCTTCAGCCGGCGCCATTTTCCAAAATGGCGCCGAAAAATGGCGGCGGCCATAGACCAACACGATTCCACGGCAGGAGGTCCTTCCGGACCCCCGCTGGACTTTTGGCAAGTCTTGTGGGGGTCAGGAGGCCCCCCCCAAGCTGGCCAAAAGTTCCTGGAGGTCCAGCGGGGGTCAGGGAGCGATTTCCCGCCGCGAATCGTTTTCCGTACGGAAAATGGCGCTGGCAGGAGATCGACTGCAGGAGGTCGTTCAGCGAGGCGCCGGAACCCTCGCTGAACGACCTCCTGCAGTTGATCTCCTGCCGGCGCCATTTTCCATACGAAAATGATTCGCGGCGGGAAATCGCTCCCTGACCCCCGCTGGACCTCCAGGAACTTTTGGCCAGCTTGTGGGGGGCCTCCTGACCCCCACGAGACTTGCCAAAAGTCCAGCGGGGGTCCGGAAGGACCTCCTGCCGTCCAATCTTTTTCGTCTATGGCCGCCGCCATTTTTCGGCGCCATTTTGGAAAATGGCGCCGGCTGAAGACGACAAGATTCAGGAGCAGGAGCCCGTTCCGGACCGCTGCCGTTCCGGACCGCCGCTGGACCCGCAGGTTATTTAAGTTATTTGGGGGGGGGTTCGGGAGGGTGGGGGATTTAATTTAAAGGGTCGGGGGTGGGTTTTAGGGGGTTTTAATGTGCCGGTTTTTCGATTTTTCGATTTTTCGATTTTTAACAATTTTTCACGATATTTTACCCCCCCCAAACGGCAACAATACGATTCCCTCCCCCTCCCAGCCGAAATCGATCGTTAAGACGATCGAGGACACGATTCACATCCCTATCGCCAGGTGTGGGTGTTTAAGTGTTGCATGCATAATTTTGGTGCCTAGTTGGGTGCCTATCCAAAAAAATCCCAAAACAGCTAGTCAAATACCTCCGGCTGCTGCTCAGCACATTGTTGGCCATCATGGTGCCGGTGCCTTTTGAGGCCCAGAGTGAATTGTCCTCCCCTGACTTCACTACGCCAGATACTTCCCAGCCAGATGTGGTTTGGGAGAAGACGATTCAGGCGGGGTGCCTAGTTTGGAACTCCCCTCACTGGTTCATTAGCAGGGGACGGTAACTCACTGAGTACACCTCTGGTACATCCCAGTCCGGATGCTTCTAGGGGTGGTAATCCTCTCTTCAGTTATAGTCCTCTACCTAGTCCCATGCTCCTAGAGCAGTTCCACAAGGGAAACCTTGCCTGGATCTTTTGGGGGCGGAAGGACACTGTGGGCTATATGTTCTTTCCAGGGATGTTACAGCTGCACACTGTCATAAGAACATAAGAATATGCCATACTGGGTCAGACCAAGAGCCATCAAGCCCAGCATCCTGTTTCCAACAGTGGCCAATCCAGGCCATAAGAACCTGGAAAGAACCCAAAAAGTCCCATCCTTCTTGCACAAGGTGGTCGTAAGTTTCATTTGAATCAGTCCATTTCCTTGCTGACCCTGGATAAGTTCAGGGATGCAGAGGAGTATCACCTCCTGCGTCCCTTGGATTTCGAAAGGCTTGTCATGTGGTAACTGGAGATTTCAGAACCTTTCCGAAAGGTGGATCGCCTGTTTGTCCTTCATGGTGGAAGAAAGCAAGGCAAACCAATTTTGCTGGCTACAATAGCTCACTGGAGTAAGGGGGTGGTCCCACCACGAAGGTGGATTCTCCAGCAGGCTGGTATCACTGCAAGAGTATATGCACGGTGACATCTGCTTGCTCCGTCTCCATCTGCGGGCCATGTGTTGGGATCCACATGGAATGGGCCAAATCCAGGTCCATCCTCTCATGAAGCGCATTTGGTGCCCAGGTCGAAAAGGCTTCTGATGCAGGGGTCTGCACACGGCCTTATCCTGGACATGGCCGATGGTCAACTCAGGAACCGGGAGCGCATGGCAGAAGGGATTATTAACTGGGTGCATGCATTTGCTCAAACGACTTCAGTGGCTGGATGGTCAGATCCCGCCACAGTGCAGCCCCTGTTCACATGCTTGGACAGCATCTTGGGCTCTATGGCTAGTGGGTGTGCTGCGTTGTGGGGAAGACCGGATGTCAGCCTCTGGCTCACAGGATTGATGGCACGGGCGTTTGATTCCAAAGCAAGCTCGCAGTCCTTTCACAGCGAGCAGGTGCAAGGCAGACTAGCCAAGCACAAACAAGTCCTTAGCGGCTTTTTGTTGGGATACAACTGGGGAGCCTGTGCTGCTGCCAATTGCAAATATAGACACTTTGTAATCGGTGCCCAGCACCTCACCTAGAAAACAAATGCTCAGGAAAAGAGAAGTAAAGGATGCGGTCTCATGGTCGCCCCGATCCTGGTGAAGTGGCGGGCGATGCTTCCTGGTAAGCATGCTACTTTAGTAAGGTGGGGGCGAATAATCCTTTGTGCGGTTTCCAGTATGGTTTCTCTTATTCCCCACACAGGTCAGCCACAATCCGCTAGGTGGTCAGTACCCCTGCGGCATGCATTCTGGCCAGCATCATCAAGGGAAACTCTAGAGGGAGGTTCAGCTCGCCCAGATTGCCGGCAAACTTTTGCGGAGTCCACATTGGCGCATCTGGTGCTGTCCCTGCTGGCAGTCATCCTGTGCAGTTTTTACTGCTCAGTTTCCATTTTGACAGACATCAGCCAATGCGATGCTGTATTTCGTGCACCTGTTTGGAAACTTTCAGTGCCTTCTTGCATGGTGCATCTGCAGAGGCGGCGTTTGAGCCATGGATGCTAATATCAGCTTGCCGCATGCTGCCATACAGCAGATGAGCCGATGGAGGTCCTGGGCATTTGCGCCAGGAATCAGATGGGATGACGGCTCCCCAGTGCTTGCAACTGTCCGGATGTGTCCCGTCACTTAATTTCCTTTCACTCAAAGTTGTCATCAGTCATCATTCAGCGCCGGGTGCATCCCGTCACTTAATTTCCTTTTGCTTACAGCTGTCATCCGTCATCTTTCAGCATGGATCATGGGCTACTCTTCCATCATCCACGCGCGTAGAAGGGCCATGGAGGGGGGAAATTCAGGTCAACAGGTGACCTTCCCAAGATCCATCTGGTGAAGGCAGTCACGACGCCTGTATGGGGGCTCACGAGGAGCGAGACCCTCCATCCGGCTTGGGCGGAAAGAATCAGTGAAATCCCACTTGGGCGGAGAGAAGGCAGTCACGGTGTTTCCATGGGGGCTCATGGGGAGCGAGACCCTCAATCTCGCTTGGGCGGAGAAAATCAAAGAAATCCTGCTTGGGCGGAGAGAATCAGAGAGAATCGGAGAAATCCCGCTTGGGCGGATAGAATCCTGTATGGATAGATTGAGACAGTCCTGGACTGATCGAGGGGCACACGGTTCGGCTACCCCTTGGCGTTCAGGCCATGAGCGCTAATGTCAGGTCTGGGGATTGGGCCTTGACAGATTGACAGCCAGACTTGTCAGTGAGGGGCTCTGGGGGGGCCTGCTGTGAAGGCAGTCACAATGCCTGTAGGGGGGCTTGCGGGGAGCAAGAACCTCAATCCCACTTGGGCGGAAAGAATCTGAGAAATCCCATTTGGGTGGAGTGAATCTGAGAAATCCCGATTGGATGGAGGAAATCTGAGAAGTCCCTTGCAGGGAATCTGAGCGTCCCGCTGTGGCAGAGAGAATCTGAGAAATTACGCTGGGGTGGAGAGAATCTGAGAATTCCCGCTTGAGGTTTCCTATCAGCCTTGCCCCATGGTTACAGTTGTTAAAGGTATGGAAAATGTCCATCCGTGGCAGGCCGTGACTCTGTGCATGGCCTAATTTTGAAAAGGGAGTGGCCATGTCTCTGTGCTTGACTTTATGCCCAGAAGAGGTGGCAACTCGGTTTGATCCTAAGTGGCTCAGCATGGCCGTTGTCAAAAAAAAAAAAAATCTGCTGGTCTGTAAGTATACCCTGGCAAAAAATGTTGGGCATTGACTGGTGGGGAAGATGGAAAGACAATTCAATTGACAGATAGCCAAGGCCATTCAGCACTTTGGCGGATATCATCCGAGGCATGTGTTGTTTGACGCATGTCGTACAGAACTGTATTCTCCAGACGGAGTGCATTTGTCAAATATGGCAAATGAAGGGAAATGCCTTGTTTCTGCAGGCTTTGCAGAGGGTATGCACTGGTTTGATGCAGGAACCAAAGCCGTTTGGTATTGGGGGAACCCATCCCATGTGAGCGGAAGGATACTTCCTGGCCCACACACAATGGGATCCCTGTGGCGGCGGCTGAGTCCTAGAAAGACTAATGTAACACGGGAGGCTGTGAAATGAAGGAGGGAGGTGCTGGTAAGGTAGATTGTGACCTTGGGGCCACCACTTGGCACCAGGCCATAGAGGACGAATGTCAAGTCTGGGATTGGGCCTTGATGAATCGATGGCCAGGCATGTTTGCAAGGGGTTCCAATGGAGCCTGCTGAGTGGCGGTCTGCCTGGACCCCTCCTGTGACGGTGGTCCGCCGCCGGTCAGGAGCTCATGGTAAGCGAGGCCCGGCATGGGGGCACTTTCTGATATGACCGCGCCCAACCAGAGGAACAACATCACCCACGGCGCCCCAGCATGAAGAGGAGGAACTTCCGCTCATGGCACCGGCTGTGGGAAGGGGGGGAGCAGGGCTCCCCTTTCCTCTATGCACATCCGGTAAACCCGTCCCCACCACGGCAGGGGCGGCACCTGCACCATTGCAGCGGGCACCCGGTTATTCCCGGTGCCCACACATCCATGCTGGGGCGCCTTCCATTCATTCCGCAGAATGAAGCAGAGATATCGGCACCTGCCCTGTGTTTGAGATTAGGCAGTGGTTGCAGGACTTGGCGCCTAAATTAGACTCCCCTGTTAGGTACTCTAATAAACTGCTGTGGCCATTTGCATCCCAGTTATGACTCAGGTTTTTCCCTTGTGTGTGTGTAATGTTGGGTGTCCAGCCCGGATGGGCGGGGTGGTTTAGAAGCACGGGTGTCCGGCTGTCTGGTTAATGGAAGGCGCCCCAGCATGGATGTGTGGCCACCAGGAATAACCGGGTGCCCGCTGCATTGGTGCAGGTGCCGCCCCTGCCGTGGCGGGGACGGGTTTACCGGATGTGCATGGAGGAAAGGGGAGCCCTGCTCCCCCCCTTCCCCCAGCCGCTGCCATGAGTGGAAGTTCCTCCTCTTCATGCTGGGGCGCCGTGGGTGACGTTGTTCCTCTGGTTGGTCTGGCGTTGGGCGCGGTCATATCAGAAAGTGCCCCCATGCCGGGCCATATGATTGGCCGGGGGTGCGACGTGATGATGTTGGCAAGGGGGAGGAATCAGCAGGAGACTTAAAACCTGCTGGCCCCTCTTTGTTTGGCCTTTTTCTCCCTGCCCCCAGCGCAGCACGGTTCCCGCCCAACCTGCCTCTCTTTTTTTATTAGCTAGTAGAGATGTAAATTGTTTTTTGACGATTTAAAAAATCGTCCGATATTTTTTAAATTGTCAAAAATCGTTAGAGTGCGCGATACAATAGAAATTTTCCCGATTTATCGTGAAAAATCGTTACTCCCGTTAGTGTCCACTAACGGGAATTATTTGGGGGGAGGGTGGGAAAACCGGCACACCAAAACAACCCCAAAACCCACCCCGACCCTATAAAACTAATCTCTTACCTTCCCCCACCCTCCCGAACCCACCCAAAACTTTTTACGAGTACCTGGTGGTCCAGTGGGGGTGCGGGGACCGATCTCCCGCTCTCGGGCCATTGGCACCATTTTGGCTGCCACTCAAAAATGGTGCCGATGGCCCGATAAAAAAAAAACCCACCCGACCCTTTAAAAATGACCCCTTAGCTTCCCCCACCCTCCTGATCCCCCCCAAAACATTTTAAAATTACCTGGTGGTCCAGTGGTGGTCCCGGGAGCGATCTCCCGTTCTCGGGCCGTCGGCTGCCACTCATAAAGATGGCGCCGATGGCCCTTTGCCCTTACCATGTGACAGGGTATCCATGCCATTGGCCGGTCCCTGTCACATGGTAGGAGCACTGGCTGGCCGGTGCCATCTTTAAAGATGGCCACGGCCAATCTTTAAAGAAAAAGTTCAACAAAAAATTAACCATAGTCTGCTTTAACTCCAAAAAAAGCTATTGTTTTAATTAAATAAAAAAGAAATGTATATTTAAAGGAAGGAATGTGTAGGAATTTGCTTTCTTTTCATGCTTTCCAGCATATGGAATGATGGGGAGAATTATATAAAATGGTGGTTAGTGTAGCTGGGTTTTAAAAAGGTTTTGGATAAGTTCCTGCAGGAGAAGTCTATAAAATGCTATTAAGCAAGTTGATTTAGAGAATAGTCACTGCTATTATTGGCATTAGTAGCATGGGATGTATTTTTTTTGGGAGGCGGGATCTATTTAATGTTTGGGTACTTCCCAGGTATTTGTAACTTGGATTGGCCACTATTAGAAACAGGATGCTGGGCTTGAATGACTCTCGGTCTGACCCAGGATTGCATGTTCTTCTGTTCTTATGATTAATGTCTGTCTGTCCATCCTTCAACACAATAACTACAAAAAAGGGACAGAAATTCACCAAATTTAGCACGTAGAAAGAAAATGCAAATATTTCAAAGAAGTTTGAAAACCAGAAAAATTGGGTCAGTATTTTCAGAGAACCGAGCCCCCCAAAAACATCTCTATTGCTTTCCATGGGGAACAGAAGTATAAAATGTTGACCACCACCCTATTCCAAAAAGCCATCTTCCCCTTCCCCCCCTCACCCTTCCAGCACTTTGGCCCAGAGCAACACAGATAGACAGAGACAGGAAATAATAACTGAAGCGATTACTGGAGACAGATAGCACCAAAAAGTGCCCTTAAGGCCACTTCCCCCGTATTTTCAATCATACACACTCACACAAATTCTTTAACCTCACCCACATCCCAAACATACTTCTACACCCCAACACAAATGCCACCCCGCCCATACACATACCCTGGCCATACTCCCTCACACAAACACACACCCACATCTCCCCAAGCCCCCTGCTACCCCACACTGCCTCATATACCTTAAAAATGCTGACCAGTGAATACCTAAGGTCAGACAGAAAGAGCCAGAGCCCACAAACCCAGTATGTGGAAATCTGAGTGAGCGAGGGGGAGAACTGCAGCTGTGAGAAAAAGGAAATTCTGCTAATAGCAGACAGAGAAGCAATAAGATTTGGTATCAGAATAGGAGCAAGAAGTTTCCCAAGAACTAAGCTTGTTTGTGGGCATGAGAAGGAGGACAGGTGCTGGGGGGAGGAGGAAAAAGGAAGTATTTTTGCAAGCCATTTCTGACTTGTCTGGAAAATTACAAGGGGACAAGGAGACTGAAGGGCCAAAAAAGGTCAGCCAGTACTAAATAAGCACTCAGTACACCTCTATATACCTCCACTCACTTGGCTGCTACTCCCTCCCACACACACCATACTCATGTAGTCCTACCCATACCCTACTATGCCTCACCTATCCCATCCACAAACACTTACATCCACATCTCTCCACAAATAAACCCCGTCCATAATCCTCTCCATACCCCTCAAACAAACCCACGCACAACTATACACCCCGCACATAGGCTCCCTCACATACCCATACACACACATCCATATATCCAGCTCTCTATACCAGGGGTAGCCAACTCTGATTCTTGAGAGCCACGAACAGGACAGCTTTTCAGGATATCCACAATGAATATGCATGAGATAGATTTGCATACACTGCCATCATTGTTTGCAGATCTATTTCATGCATATTCATTGTGGATATCCTGAAAACCAGGCCTGATTGTGGCTCTCGAGGACCGGAATTGGTCACCCCTGCTCTGTTACCTCCCTTCACCTTCCATTACCACACACCCCATGTTCAGATAAACCTACAACCCACAACTCCTACATTTACACATCCACCACAGACAAGCCCACACACTCATCCCAACTCCTCATACACTTCTACTCGACTGCCACCTACACACATTCCCTATTCACACCACTTGCACACATGCACACTCCTTATCCCCCTACATTCTTACACCCCATCCACACATAACCCACATGCTCCTAGTCACACCCCACCACAAATACACCCCACCCCTGCTCCCCCTCCATCTCCATTCACCTGCCACCCACTCCCCCCACACACAAACATTCCTATATCCTTCCACCTACCTGTCCCTAACTCACCACACTCTTACCCACAAGAAACTCATCCGCACAAACTAACAACCCACACACTCCTATACCCACATATCTACCATTCACACACCCTCCACACACATACCCCCACCCACCCATAAACACATACAGACTCCCCTCACCCTCTCTCTACACCCCTCCAAACACCCACAACCCCTATTCCCGCCAAGCACTGCCTCATTCCACCCACACCTTCTACAATCTGATGGAAAGTGTTCCCAAAACCATGACTTTGCATGCTTGCTTATCCAACTTGTTTTTTTTTCTTTTTTACTTTATTTGCCTCCATTTTCGCTGTATTCTCTCCCTTTGGTGGGAATTTCCTTTTTTTTTTTTTCTTGCTGAAGGAATGCCAATGTCAAACAGCCAGAAAATGAAAAAAAAAGCTGAAAACAATTGTGGAAAATTAGAAAACCATGAATATAGACAAAATGTAAAAAAAATATAAAACCATGAGCCCTAGTTTACCATTCTTGGTTTCCTATCATTCTACAGAAACTACAGCAGAATTTCCCTCCTACCACAGAATCTGCTTTGGGCCACATAATCACAGGAAACTATACACTGGCTTACTGCCACCTCCTGACACAGCTCTATTGCTCAAGGCTGCCACTGCCACTTCTAAAACTACGACCTATCATTCTTAAAGCACTATTAGCGCTTTTCAAAATAAATTGAGCCCAGCAGGAAGTGGATTTGCTATGGTAGAAACTGGCATCACGGAGCTTTGGTCAGGGCTAGTGCCAGAGTATTTGGCACCCTAGGCGAACCTTTGGTTATTCACCCCTCTCCCCAACTTACCTATTGCAGCAGCTCCAGCACAGTGCTCTCTCCTACCATCAGCAGTGGCATAAGCACAGTGCTCCCTTCTTTGGCAGTATTAGATCTGGCACAGCACCCCCTCTGTGCCTCATACTGGCAGGATTTTGCTGCCCCCCAAATTTTGGCTCTCTGGGCAACCACTTAGCTTTCCTACTGGAAGTACTAGCCCTGGCTTTGGTGTAGGTAGTTGAAAGCAGCCTGGGAGTGAAGAGTGAAATGAAAGGATGAAATTGAGAGGGATGGGATGGGATGAGAGAGAGGAAAGGTATGTTCAATGAAGAGACAGGATGAGAAAGGGGGGAGGAGTAAAGGAATAAAGAATGGTGCTGAGAAGGAAAGATGGGAGGAGCGCAGTCTAAAAAGGAAGGAGATGGCCATTGAGGAAAAAAAAGGCACTTTTTGGATGGGGAAACTGGCTATAGAAAGAAGAAGGCAGAAAAAGATAGGAAGACGAAAATAAAAAAGTAAGAACACAAATGGACAAACAAAAAAAGAAAATCAGATTCACTCAAGATAAAAATCTGAAAACTTGTCTTTCAGTAAAATGTGAAATGGAGGATTTTAAAAAAGAAGTCTTATGCATATTAATGTGCACATATAAACAGATGTATGCAAATATGCACCCGAAGTACCAGAGAATGTAAAAGATCATGCCACAGAACTTTCTAACTCTTGCTGCAGAATTTACCTTCAAGCTGTAGAAGAAAAATTAACCCCCAAGTTCCCTGATGGTTAGAAGTACCTTCAATGTCTCCCCAGAAGCCAAAGATAAGGGGTTTGGGGAGGGAGCTTAGAGGAGGGGTACTGTTACATTTGCTGCTCGCCGGACAACCCAGCAAATAGCTGCACTCATTCCAGGACCGGTGGGCCTTGCTATAATGGGATGCCACAGGGTGACACAGCGCGCGGGATGCCTCCAGGATCAATACAACTGGACTTCCCCCTGGGCACGAATACACCCAAAGCTCTTTCTGTTAAAGGGCCTGCGGTGGGAAAAGCCTGTGGCGCCCTTGGATGAAGTCAGAACACTTTGCCTTTTAAAAGGGCTCTGTTGATGCTCCCTCATCGCCTCAGCAAAGGTCGTCCAAGTATGTCTATAGTCACAGCCTTGTCTTCAGCTTCAGCCTTGCCTTGCCTTCAGTCTCAGCCACAATCTTCAGCCAGCCCTTCGGCTCTATCCGTAGTTACTGACTTCTGGACTTGCCCTTCCTGTGACCCATGCAAAGATTCATTTGCCCACCATCTGTGCAGAACTTAGGGCTTTGCCCTCCAGGTTGCTTCAATTGCACCATGGTAAGCAGGGTGCGTGCTTACATCGCTCGCAACAGCTATTTGATTAGAACATTTACACTTGGTTGTCTGTTTAGATCCGGACAACGTGGAACACACTGGATATTGCTCTGAACTCTAGGAAGCTTATGTGACAATTCAGCCCCTGAGTACAAATGCTGTTGCAAATGCTGTGCAGTGATGCATCTGTGGTTACTCCCACCTGGAAGTCTGGAGTATGAATGTTCTGTCCAGCACGTATATTGTCTTCTAGCATCCACCAGGCAAGAGAGTTTCTTAGGTGTTCCATGTTGTGAATTTTGGGTTAGAATGGATCAGAATATTGAAGCCACTGTTTTCTTAAATGCCATTGGGCATGATGGAGATTGACATAAGCAAAACGGGTTATGTGAACTGCTGAAGCCATGTGCCCTATATCTCTTAGGAAATTGCGAACAGTGATCCATTTTCTATTTGATAGTCTTTGTATCTGCTCCTTGAGTTTCAATGCCCTCTGGTGAAGTAGGCAGGCATTGTACTCCTTTCTAGCCAGTTGAGCTCCTATCAAATCCATTTGACGAGATGGTTATAGATTGGACTTGTCAAAATAGATGAGGGACCGAGTCGCTGCACTGTCAATATGACTTGATTCACATTTTTCTTTGCTGCTTGGCAAGATATGCTCAAGATGTGCAATCATCCTGTGATGATGTCACGCATCCTGGATACAAAAGCCTACACTTTTTGCTAGCTAATCGAGTTAGCAAGGGTTCTCCTTACGGATGGGATTCGCTCTCCTTACCTAGCTACTCTGCCTCTCCAACTTTTGGACTTTATCCTAACGGGGTACCTGCTCCTCGGGGGCCTCTCTCATTTCTTTCAGGTCGCTATCAGGAACCGGTACTCGCTCCTCGAGGGCCCATGTTCCCTGACTCGCTGCCTGAACCTATCGTTTCTGCTTGGAAGAAACCGCTGCCTACATCATCAGTGAGTTACCAACTTTATTTCCTCAGAGGTGTTCCCTGGAACCAGGTACTCGCTGCTCGAGGGCCTGCCTCTGTTCCAGTTTCTGTGTTACCTTCCGGGAGAAACCGCTGTGTGAGTAACTTTACCAATAAGGCTCTATACCAGAACTCTGTGTATGCTCCACTGTACTCACTATCTCAGTTTTCTCCACTACAGCACAGCCATAGAGGGAATCACTGTTCCAGTATCCTGAGGAACCCTAGCCCAGCCGGGCTTCATCATCTACTCTCTACTGCCACCTCTGGTCGCTTCTCAACTCTGTCTAATAAAAGTTATAACTCTGTGTTGTGTGTCCCAAAGCTGAGCCTGACCTGTGGCCCCTCACGGGACTTCCCCCCATGGGCGTGGACAGCTGCCACAGTGTCCAAGGGTCCACCCAAAACCTTACAAACAATAACATTTCCTGTGCTAGCCACCTCCTTGATGTCCCACGACACAGCAGGGCCAGCCCTATTTATCTCTGCCTCTTTTATAACATGGTGCCTCTTCATTGAGTCACCTTGGCTCTTTGCACTGGCCTACCATGCCTTGCTTTCCTTCTGCGTGGCCCCCATGGCCTTCTTGTTGCATCTTGATTTATGGTCTCCCTGGTCTTCCTGTCTTGACCTGTGGCCTTCTTGCCCAGTCCTGTGACCTTCAGGCCTATAAGCCTATCTCTGCTTTGCTTTGCGGCCTGCTTAGGTCTCCTTGTCTGTTTTTCTCTTGTCTGGACTTATATGTGGCACCCCTATTCCACAGAGTGTACAGGAGCTGAGGGTTGCAAAAGGTGCTTGGCAAAGTGGGGATTTTTCCCTCATGGGAAATCTTTAAAGTCTAACAAACCCAAACCGCAAAAAAAGTTATCCTACAGCCAGAGAAAGAATTTTCCAGGGCTTATAGGTCATCTTTTGGTCAGAGGGTGTTACATGCCCTTGGCTGACAGTGGGGGTACATCCCTTATGGGCTTAGTTCAAGTAATAAAACCCCCGACTCTATCAAGCGTGGGGCTGCTCCAGATTTGGAAGGTCAGGCAGGTTGGAGCTGTGATCCTCTCCCAGGGTTGCAGAAGGGAGTAGCAGGAGTGAGGCAGATATTTTCTCCAAAAATCTCAAGAGGCCTGAAGGGAAGAAATTAGTGCTGCAAAACTGCTTGGAGGAGAAAACCTGCGCTTAACTGCTGAGGGCATCTGTCTGGACTAGGAGGCAAACTGTGCCAGCAGTGATTTGTTGCAGGGCTTGGTGGGTTTCTGGCTGGTGCACCAGAGGGAATCTCTCCTTGAGCTGAACTGTGTGAGTAATTATTTTACTAAAGGATGGAGAGAAAGAGAGGGCCAGGATAGGCCTGTGAGAAAACTATGTAAAGAAAAGAAACAAAGCAGAGACACTGTGTTAATAGAAGTAACTGTTATCAAAGGAAGAGAGGTTTGAAGGGAAAGGAGTTTAGCAATTTTCTGAACTGTGATTTTGATTTGTTTTCTGTATTATTAGAGTTTGTCTGAAAATTCTAAGGTAAATTATTTTTATTTTGGAGCACAATTTATGGCTGGACATTGGTTCTTTTTTGTGAAGTGTCCTCAGCCTAGTAATGGCCCAGCAGGTTATCCTGCCTCCAGTTCACGGCCCCTGAGACTTGATCCCCCACCTCAGAATAGTGACCCCCAATGCTCCCCGAGGCTGAGATGGTGATCTCTGTTGGGTTACATATATGTACCTTGCTTCGCATTAGTTTTCTGTTAACCTATGTTTGCACATCCTTGCCCTGTTCTCACAGTCCTGTCTAGTCCTAGTCTTGTCTTTTCCTGTCCTGTTCAGTCTTTGTCCTGTCCTGCCTGGTCCTGTGGCCCCCACTTCTTGTGGGCCTCCAGTTCCAGTTTCCTGTCTCTAGTCCCAGGCCTTGCCTCCTGATCCAACCTGCTCCAGCCCCTGCCTGTCTCCAGCTCCTGCCTGCCTTCAATAAACACCTGTGCCTCCGGTTCCAGATGGTGCCTCTGGTTCCAGTTGTGTCTCTGGTTCCTGTCTCATCATCTGTGCCAGCCTTGACTCCAGTGCCTGCCTGGACTGTCACAGGCTGGGCTTGGATTTCCCCAGCAGGAGTAGGGCTAGACTCGGGGGCAGGGCCGGACTGGATCTTTTGCCTATATAAGCCACCTCCATCGCAGGATGAGCCCTTGGGTTCTGGTGGCTGGCAGAACTTAGCTGGAACCAGATAGGCTGAGTCGAGGAGCATGGCTGGAACTAGAACATGTCACAGGCAGGGAGCTGGAACATGGTACAGGATAGGAGTCGGACATGGTACAGGCTGGGAGCTGGATCAAGATACAGGCTGGGTCTGAGGGCAGGCAGGAGTGTATTCAGACAGGATTGAAGCTATGGACTGGAATCAGAGGACAAGGGCAAAGCCTGAGAGAAAGGACAAGAGCAAGGCCTGGGAAACAGACAAAGGACTGAACTGAATTGGACTGGGCAGGGCAGGGCGGGACAAGGACTGGACTGGGCAGGACAGGACCAAATAGAACTAGACAAGGAATGGGCAAGGACAGGACTAGAAAAGGCAACAGTAAATAAGAAGGCCCAAACAGGGCGCAAGGCTGGCTAGGAGAACCTAAAAGGTCCAAAGGCTGCAAGGCAAGTCAGGGAGAGCTTAAGAAGCCTCTGAACAAGGCAAGGAGCCCTGGAAGGCCACAGAGCAAGACAGGAAGCCAAGGGAGGCCACAAGGCAAGGCAGGAAAGGATGGCCAGTTTAAGAAACTAAAGTGACTCAATGAAGAGGCAAGGAGGGAATGAACAGGCTGGGTTAAGTAGGGCTGGAACTACCACGTCATGTGATCAGGAAGGAGGTGGCTAGAGCAACTGTGAACAAGGCTTACTGATGTCCTCTGCTGGCAGGGAGGCTACATAACAGGTAGAACCATGACACTGCCTCTGGACCTAGCTTGTCACCAGTTCCAGCCAAAGTCCTGCTGGCCACTAGAACTTGTAGGCTCAACCCAAGAGGGGAGGTGGCTGGTCAGGCAGAAAACCCTGTCCGGCTTTGCCCTAGAGTCTGTCCCTGCTTCTGTTGGGGAAATAACCTCATCCAGCTGATTCAGCAGGCCATGACACCTATGAAGCTATTATTACTGTACTTTGAAATTATACTGATCAGACTTGTAAAATTATTCAAGGTTGCTGACTTCATAGAATATGCTGAAATTCTAGAAAATAGTCCAGATGTCAAAATGTATGTCAGAGTTCAGCCTTAAGTTTCGTTCCTGCCTTCTAGGCTCAATTTACAAGAAATCACATGATTTACAAGAATCTCAGCCTTGTTAACATATAAGAGATACAATTATAATATTACCCTATTAAGAGGAGGTTGTGTTAATATCAACCAATTAGGAAAATGTTATGCAAACAAACTAGCTCATTGGTGTATAAATTGGAGGTGGTAATCTATTTAATCTATTGTATAAACAATGCTTTGAGAGATTGCTTCTGAATTGCTTTGCACTCTCCTGGAATATTCCATACTTTATCTAAATAAAGATCTTTCTTTAAACTGTCGGTATTTAAGCTTTTATTTATAGACCACAACATAGCAAATTATCCAAAGGCACATCTGGTAAAGTCAGCTCTTCAGAAAAACCTGCTGATGACATTGAATGCACTGATACATCTGATTCAACTTCTAATTCTCTTGATTTAATGGACTGATGTGAGGGAGATCTGCCGAAATGCTTGTCATTTTGTGGAATATGTGAAAGAGCATCCCCAACCGAAGCAACTCATGCAGCAATATGCTTCTTAGCAGTTTGAGTTGACATGTAATTAGCTACAAAGTCGAACCATGTTCTTTGTACAAATGAATGACATTCTTCCAAGGAGGTGATATTCAAGGTTATTTTTGACTTACTGTTTCCGTTTTGAGGTTTTTAAATTGGTGGTGAGATTGTGGAAATTGAATCAGTTCCTATATGATGTAAATGTCGATGCTTTTTTCTCTTTGGGCCTCTTTGCTCATCATAGGTGCTGACCTCGCTTGACGAAGGAGATCTGATTGTATGTTTTCTTTTTTTCTGTATGTTTTCTTGATGGCCTTTTACTTTCTGCGCCATCACCAGCTTCAGTGCCGTTGTAGTGTGTGACAATGCTGTAGGGATCATCAGCATCCTTGGCACAGGATCCTCTCATGGTGCAAATGTCCTCTGCATAGATCTTAAATTGGCGCTGCCACAGTGCACCACAAAGTGATCAGCTCTGTCATCTGTTTCTGCGTCTGTGTCTGCAGAATTCGGCTCCAGTATTTTTTTAGCACTGTATGATCTACTGTCTGTGCTATATCTCAGTGCTGAACTGGACTGAGGAAATTTCCAAAACCTCAATTTGGTGTTATATATCAGCCTTATGGTACTTTACCTGAGTGCTTTTTGCTGAGGATGATGCAATTTTCTGGGTTTTTTTTCCAGATTTCTTTTTATCTGAAGTTTTTAATACATCATATTTCAATTTTAGCTCTCTATGCAAGCGAGCTGCTGGAGATATGTTCCCACATGGCCTACATTTTTCTTTAGTCATGATCCGGACCCACACATTTTAGGCAGAGGTCATGTAAGTCTCCCACTGCCATCTTTCTCTTATACCTGAAACATAATTTGAATGGACTTTTACCTTTTTGTTGTGTTCTTTTTGAGGCATGTCTCTGTTTTCTTTTATTTTTCTTAAACTTTCTAATTTAAATCTATTATTATTTATATTCTTTTTTAAATTTTTCTAACTAAATATCTTGCAATTGTGGCAATACAGTGAAAGAGCCAGTTTTTCCCAACAGTCAGTGACACTGAAAAAAAACAACAGATTGAGAAGAGGCACACAGCGACAAAAGCACTAAATGGAGGGCACATGCTTAGTAAGAAATTCTAGAAACTACTGAGCTTATGAAAACAGTATCTGACTTAACGCCGTCAGATGACATCACCCACATGTGTGGCTGTGTTGTCTTGCTTGTCCATGGAGAACTCCTCTATCTCCTCTACTCCTGCTCCTGCTTCTCCCTGCAGCCTATTGGCTGGTTGAGCAATCTCTGACCAATAGATTGCAGGGGAAAGGGGGAATTACAGCAGTGCAGGAGAGACATCTTCCTGGCTTTGGTCAGCTCTGCAGTCAATGGACAGAAGCTGATAAACATACCTGTTTTACAGGGTCATTCTTTATTCTGCAATGGGCTGTTATCGCGTGCATTAGAGCCTTATCGCACAACAGCCACATTGTGGCAATGCCATGCTAAATGGGGAAGGGGAGGAATGTGGGCGGGGTTATGGCCCGGCAGCACTGCAGGAAATAACACCAGCTTTTCCCATGGTGCTATGGGGGAAATAGTGCACGGCACAGCAGCATCGCAGTGGAATATAGCGGAATGATGAATTTAGGGGTTAGTTTGTTCATTCGTTTCAGAGGGCACCTCCATTCAGCTCCATCCAAGCTGAATGGAGGTTCAGCTTGGATGGAGCTGAACCTCCATTCTGTACACGCAAGCTTTTACTATAACAGATTGATTCTAACAGATTTTTCTGGGAATTAAAATACTAAAATATAACTACTAGATTTTATTTTATTTTTAACCCTATTACTAGTTTGAAGATTGAATGAATGTATGTATTTTATTATTTTTTAATTGATTATAGTATAATTTAATGTTACTATTTATAGGGTTTCATTTTAATTTCTAATTTTGCTTTATCATCTATAATATTTTATTTGTTTTAAGACATGTCATTAAAAACAGTCAGTTGTTTTTTTGTAAACCGACTTGAAGTGTATACAATATGTTCAGTATACAAAAATGTTTAATTAATTAATTAATTAATTAATTAATAAATAAATAAATAAATAAATAAATTAGTTTAAAACATTAAAAACAAATTATTTAATCATTTTTGGCTTCAAGTTTGAGATTTTCTCATCAATTTTTAATAAAATTGGTGGGTAGACATCATCAGAAGGGTGAAAGAGTGCTAACACATCAAGACCATGTCAATGTGGCACCAAAGGTGGCATGAATAGCCTAAGGCACATAAAGGGACAAAGGGGGTACAACCGTGACAGGAGTTCTTTAAGGCACTGGCAGAGAAGCAAAGCTGCAGCAAGAAGGGGAAGAATACTCCAAGGCTTCAAAAGAGGGCACCACAACAGTGGCTTGAACCCTCAAAGGCAGCATGAGAGGCAAAGTGGCATCAATAGTAGCATCAACATCCTAAGGCACTATGAAGGAGGAACAAAGCAGAAAAGGCAGCAGGAAAAAATCCAAGGCACTGATAAAGGGATAAAGCAGAACAAAGAGTGACAAAGAACCAGAAAAGAGGTGGGAAGGGAAACTTGTATTTTTTTTCTTTTTTCACATTTATTTCTGGAGGCAAAACACCCCAATGTAATCAGCAAACAAATAGGGTGGGAGAACTAGGCTGAGATCCAAAGACCAAACAACAGGAGGTGCCACAACTCCCATGCTGGTAAATAATAGGCATGGCAAGTAGGCAGAGTGGTAGCAGCGACAGCTAAAATGGTACATCTAGGGGATGGCAGGTAGGCATGTGGCAGCAAGACCCCCTAAGATGGTACATAAGGGGCATAGCAGACCCAAGCAAAGGCAGATTGATTTTCAGAAAGATCAGCTTTTTCATCAATTCTGGCACCAGCCTTGAGTGATGAGGGCTCACATTGTCCCCTGTCATTGAGAAGACAAGTTCACTGGGCACGCCGGTTGGTGGGTAGATCTGCCCAAATTGCAGACTTGTGTGCCCAACAATATACCCAACGCATCAGTGTCCATGTCCTTGATAGGCTTTGTGAGATAGCATGTCACAGAAGTTTGTGCTAGGGTTCCTTTGCTGGGGTGATCTGAGAGTCTCTCTTGCCAGCTGCTTGCACCACAGTCTATCACAGAGAAACTTGCCTGAAGACTCCTGGCTCTCCGGTGTTAGCTTCCAACCCTCCAGGATCTTTCTTATGGCTGATAGAATATTGCACGAGGTATGGGGCTGTGCATCAACTGGGTGTCCAGCAAAACCCACCTGCACCCTGATTTTCTGCCCCTGCTAGAACTGCTGTTTGCCCCTGTCTCATTCAGGTCTCCCCAGTGTGCAGTCAGGGAGAGGTAAGAGGCATTTGTGCTGGTCCAGATATTGCTGGCGAAATGCATGCTATTCCCCTTTGCCTTTGCATGTGACTATGGAACTGGTTGTACAGGGTGGGGATGACCTTCCTACTAAATGTAGACCTAGAAAGCACTTTATAATTGGGGACCAACACATGCAGCAGATGCCTAAAGCCCACAGTCTCCACTACCTGCAAGGCTGGTCAACAAGGGCAATCATTTCCCCCATCCTCCTTATTAATATTTTAAATGCCATCTGCCTCTTGCCCCGAGACACTGCTAGGTCCAGATCTTTCATAGTTGCAGCACCGGATCTATGGATTGCACTCCCCTCCTTCCCTTGACCTGCAAGGAATCAATGACTACTTAGACTTCTGATGCCAGCTAAAAACATGGCTGTTTACCTTTCAGACTGATGATCTCTGTAACTTACCTTTTGTTCAGCACTCTAGTCACAAAGAAACTGCGAAAGCTAAAAATGAAGAAATAGAGAGACTCGAGAAATTGATCTATGTGAAAATCTTGATATATCTGTACATTGAACCACATGCAAGCTTGCCAGTAATGGATAACAGCCCCCTAATTTTAACCTAATCTACCACACTGTGATAACCTACCTTACTGTAACATAATGTCCCTCACTATAATCTACAGAAGGGTGTGGAATGACGAGCAACCACACTAAAAACCTAATTAATACAACAGGTGTGTTGCAAAAGGTGTAAGAGGTCCATGTGAAATGTGAAATAAGGCTAAGTCAAATAAATTGACAACAGAAATCATACAAGTTCAGGTAATCAAACATATTGTCATATTCTCTGCTAATTTGGCCATGTTTCTATGGTCCTCACATGATTGATAATTTCTTTTGTTTTCCTTCAACAGCTCTGCCATCAATTATACTACACTATATATGACTAGTTCCTTCTGATGCAGCCCTAGCTAAACATGGCTCAGTGTTGGGGGACTGATTTTCCAATAAATGTTTGATTACCTGGACTTGTATGATTTCTGTTGTCAATTTGTCATTAGCTTGTTTCACATGGACCTCTTACAACTTTTGCAACACACCTCACTATAATCTATCATGTTGTAATATAATGTATCCCATTATAATCTACCTCACTAATGTAACCCCTAAACTTAACCTAACGTTCCATACTGTAATCCACTTTGAAGCGGATTACATTAAGTTACATTAAATTTGCAAAAGGAGAAAAATAGTCCAGGGCAAAAATGTTTGACATCTTCCAGTTTGTGGAGCCATAAAATCCTGCGGGAGACACTGATGAAAATGTGCCTCCCCCCCCCCCCCCACACACACACAGTCCGCATCACCAGTAAGCAAGAAGGTGAATACAATATATGATGTCCAAAAGGCTCCCTATTTGAAAAATAACAAGTGCCTCATATTGTGGATGTGGACCCTTAGGCCAAAGGGGAGTTGGTGCTACCTGCAGGGAGGAGCCCCGCAGATCCCCACCATCAGATGGCGAAGCTGACAGAAGCAGAGGTCCGACTGGAGCTTCGCCAATACCAGCCCACGTTCCCCTTAGGTTGAGCCCTTAGTTGCTGGGGCTGACTGATCTTAGGTGCAGGTCTCTGTTGAGGTGAAGATCCATCTGGATGAAGTCATTGCAGGCCAGCACGGAGAAAGAAGCGGCATCAGGGCAAGCAGCAGTCAGGACAGGCAGCAGTCAACAGGGTCAGGTTCAGACTGTGGTCAGAGGCAGGCAGTGTTCCCGCAGAGTCATGGTTCAGGCAGTGGTCTGGACAGGCAGCATTCAGCCATAAATGGAAGTAGGCAGTGGTCAGGGGCAGGTGGAGGTCAAGCAGTGTTGAAGTCTAATCTGAGGTAAAGCCAGATGTCCGATCCAAATTAATGCCAGATGTCCGATCCGAGGTCAAGCCAGTTCAATCTGAAGAGATGAGGAATGAGGAGGGGGAAGGAGAACAAAGGACCACCAGGCAAGACAAGAAGCTGAAGACAGACAAAGGAAAGGTAGACCACAAGGAATTCAGGAGACGACCAGACTGCCAAGGAACCAAGAAGAGGACACAGGAACAACACACAGCGGAAACCAGGAAGCAGGAACCAGGAACGCAAGCAAAGCACTTCTCCAGGAGGAGTCAACCTGTTGCCAAGACAAGGAATGGCTGCCAAAGTGGCATAGGCCTCTGCCTGTGATGTCATCTTTGTGCAGCTTTGGTGTTTTCCCACTGTGGGTCCTTTAAGAGGGATGGTGTCGGTGTGTGCGCGTCCCTAGGAAGGTCCTGAGGCAGGAGCAGAATCGGCGGCAAGGCCGGTGCAGGGGCCTGCCGCGTGAACAGTGGTAGTTGGCCTGGCGGCAGGGAGAGCAACAGGGAAGACAGGCTGAGTGCAGTGATGTGCCATGCATCCACAGGGAAGCCTCCCCGGTGGTGAAGGTGGGTCTCCAGGTTCTGGGGCTCGAGGTAAGACCAATACCACATCAGTAAGTTGTAGTCAACTCTGCTTCTGAAAAGGCCAAAAGGTCTAGAATCCATTCTTCTGATGTCCTGAAAAAGGATTCTGATGCCCTTAACCTGACTGGGACAAAATGTTTATCAGGGTGCTATGTTATGTTCAATACCTACATAGCATCCTATCAGCTATTCATGGACCAGTATGTGCAAAACATACCAAAAAAGGTGAAGGGAATGTCAAAATATCTCCCTCAGGAAATGCATGATGACCTAGAGACACTAGTGAATAAGAGTATGGAGTGTGGTAAACACATGGTCTGTCAGACTTACAAACAGGCCGATACTGTTACGATTCCTCCTGTAGCTGCGCCACAGGAGGCATCTCACCTTTTTCTGGAGGCCACTCCAAAGCCAGGGCCTCGCCTTAGCAATTGTCCGGATCCTGCTCCACAGCCTGGGAAGCCTTCGGTGTTGTTCGGGGCCTACTCGAGGCCTGCTCCACTGCAGCCTGGATGCTCTGTTGTGGGCCACGCCCTTCTCCTAAGGAGCAGGCCCGCGGCTCCTCTCCACTATTATGGAGCCAGCGAGGGGCGGACCATCTAGACTTCTCCCAGGGAGTTGCCTGCTTCTGGGCTATAAAAGCTTTGCCCCAGCACTCATGCTTTGCCTTGCATTGGAGTTACACCTCTCTGGAAATCTCCCCTTCCAATGTTCTGTCAGGCCTCTGTTTCAGCTTGGTGTCCTGTGTCTTGCAAGTCCTGATGTTTCATGATGTTCCTTGATGTTTGTTCCTGACCCTGATGTTTTAACCTGCTTTTGACTGCCGGTGTGCAGTAACCTATTTCAGACTGCCAGTGTGCAATACTTCGCTTTTGAAAGCCGGTGTGCAGTACATTATCCTGGACTGCTTCGTGCAGCATATTTCCTTTACTGTGCTGGTTTCGCTCCCGCGGATGTAGGACAGGGTGGTCCGTGACCAGACCAGTCGTACTGGCTGTGTAGGGCGCCCTGAGGGACAGTGCCAACGTCTGAACCTCCCTGCTTGTTTCAGAGTCTATGTCTACAGTACCATGCTTTAGAGTCTATGTCTACAGCCTGTGGTTCCCGAGTCTTCGTCGTCTGTTCCTGATCCTTCGTCTGCCCACACCCTGAGTCCGGCCTGCTGCCTCTTGCCATCCCAGCGGCAGGTCCGAAAGGGCCAGGAATGGTTGGAGGACTGTTCATCACCAACACTCCACATGTTGGTTCCAGAAGCATGCAGGTCCGGCTGGGGGTTGGGCCCACGCTACACCTACCCTTGGTGCGGGATCGTGCCAGGGGCCCAAGGGCACACTCTCTCTAATGGGGACCACTCTCCCAGCGCTCCCCCGGTAACAGATACAGCCCGCTCTCCCGGCATGCGCCCAGGCCACGCTCCTGGGCGCACGATTCAGAGAAACAAAAAATGCAAATGAGGGCCCATGGTAAAAGGAGGCGCTAGGGACACTAGCGCGTCCCTAGCGCCTCCTTTTTGACAGAAGCAGCAGCTGTCAGCGGGGTTTGACAGCCAACGCTCAATTTTACTGGCGTCTGTTCTCAAACCCACTGACAGCCACGGGTTTGGAAAATGGACGCTGGCATAATTGAGTGTCCATCTTCCAACCTGTATGCCTTGGGCAGATTTTTAAAACATTTTTTTAAGTTTTTTTAATTTTGGGGGCCTCCAACTTAATATCGCTATGATATTAAGTCGGAGGGTGTACAAAAAAGCAGTTTTTCTGCTTTTCTGTACACTTGCCTGGTATCGGCCAAAATTAATGCCTGCCTTTGGCAGGAGTTAATTTCTGAGAGTAAAATGTGCAGCTTGGCTGCACATTTCACTTTCTGAATCGCGCAGGTTGCCCCCATGCTACAAAGATTGCATTGCCTGCCAGTATTCTGGAGGATTAGATATGATAGCAAACTAGATCCATAACTTGCTGAGGTCAGATTCTTCTATATGGGTGTGTGTGATGCTTCAAGTTTATCAAACTTCATGAGCATTGTGATCAGCACAGTGTAGGCTGTTAGAGATTCCTTCCCCTCGCTTTGCTCACCTGATGGGAGATAACATTCTCAGTTGCTGGCCCAATAATTTGGATTGCACTGCCTTATTTAAGAACAATGTCAAATATACCAATAAGCTAGTGAGGTGCAGGGGACATACTGTATATCCACATACAAAAATCATTTGAATTTGTATTAATGCTTATTTTTTCTTATTTTTTTTTTAGGAGAAATGGTATCAGATCAGTTAGGTACTGGAATATAATCCACTTGCAATAGGCTTCAAGCAGTATCAGTGTTAGGCATCAATTCGCAAATGATTTACCAAAACTCCTTTTCCAATCACTTTTTTTTAATGAAAATGTATTAACTACATTTCAGCCAATCTCATTTTACAAAAAAAGCTTTTCTATAAAATACTGCTGAAAACACTTATTTTAGAGAGAGCTGACAAAACCTTAGCCCGCCCCCAACAAGGCCCATGTTTTGGCTTATCAGAGATGCCTTTATTAGGGATTTAGACAAGCATGTCTCAAGCTGGAGGTACGGCAAGTCCTGAAGGCCCTGTGAGGCAACTGTAATAATAAAGGAGATTAGTTGAAATGTGGTTTAATACATTTTCATTAAAAAAAATTTTGTGTTCGGAAAAAGGAGTTTTGGCAAGTGGTTTGAGAATCAGTGCCTAATACTGATACTGTCTGAAGCCCAATGTGGGCAGAAGACGGTGGATTATATTCTAGCACCTAACCGATTTGATACCATTTCTCATAGAAAAGAAAAAGAAAAAAAAAATAAATATGTATAGAAATTCAAATGATTTTTTTTGTATGTGGATATATGTCCTCTGCACCTCACTTGCTTATTGGTATATTTGATATTATTAGGCAGGGGTTGATCTTTTTGGATTATTAGTATTTTAAAACAAATACATGTCCGGGGACTTTTACAAAACTGTTGAAGACCATTTTCTTTCCATCTGCCTGTAACAACGTGACCCTGTTTTCCAAGTTTAAACCTGTGCAGGATCATCTTAAATCACACAGAGGGAGAGAGCTCTGTGAATGGACTCAGCTGTGTTCAGGAGGCCCTTATGCCTCCAGGAGGAAGGCAGCTCCTGCAAAGCTCTCCTTTCAAACCAGAAGGGAGTGCGTTCACTGGCCAGAAGCAATGCAGTCTACAATCCCTGTGTGTGAAGTGACTATTGCTAAGGTAGGAAGTCCATTGGGAAGTGTTGTGTTTGTTTAATAGAAGTGTGGCACTCTTACCAGGTCTGGCCACTAGATATCACTATCCCTGTCCTTAGAACATACTTAGTAGGAGACATCCATCCCTTCAGGCCCTCCCTCTAGGAGGCTTTGGATTGGGTGACTCAGTGCTATTTAGCCCAGCCATTTTAAGACTCAGGGTGGGGTTCAGTTAGAGAGAGAGCAGCTGCAGAGTAAACATGTATTTTTTCCACACTCTGGTAGGGCCTCCCAGCCTTGCCGAAAGGAGTTTTCTTTTAGAAGAGACCCCTCACCATGCACTCCCTGCCAGAGGGTCCTTCTTATAATTTACAGTGAGATAAACTTTTAAGCCTGATACCCCTTTGGGGCGAAGGGGCTCTCTTCAGGGGACCACAGACCTGTGAGCCCTCCTCTTATCCAGTCAATTAAGGGAGATTTAGAAAAATGGTCTCAAAATTCTCATTCATGGTTGGGCCGTATAGCCATCATAAAAATGAACGTCCTGCCTCGCCTATTATACCTTTTTACTACAATCCCCAATTATTTATCTGCTATGATTTTAAAACAATGGCAATAGATGATTTTTGGCTTCATATGGCGTAAGAGACCACCACGGGTAACGCAAGATGTTTTATACTTGCCTAAAAAAAGGGGAGGTCTTAGTGTCCCTAACCTATGTAGATATTACTGTGCTGCCCAATTGCGGGCTTTGGTGATGCTCCATAGACGGACCACTGTCCCACAATGGGTCTTGCTGGAACAAGCTTTGATAGGGGTCAGGCCGATCTCTGCGTTGCCCTGGCAGCTTCGGTCTGCAAGGGGGCTGTTCTCTTATTTTCCCAGAGCTTTACAATCCACTCTTAGAATTTGGTCCCACTCTTGGTGGGGAAAGAGCAGTTTACATTGTTGACTCATTTGTTTACTAACGCTGTGCTGCCGTATGCCCCCGAGACGAAAGCTTCTCAGCTGTGGCTTGGTGCTGGCATCTCTCGTTTGGAACATGTATTGAGGCAGGGTTCTCTTATGTCTAGGGAAGAACTTAGCTCACAGCACTGTCTGGTTGAAATGGACTTTTTGCTGTATGCTAGGGTTTCCCACTTTGTGAAATGTGCATTGAGGGCCAGTACTATTAGGCTCACTGGTTCTTTATTTGAGAACTTTTGCACTAATGCCCACAATATGAGCGGAGTAATTTCCACAATATATGCCTTATTAAATGAAAAACTGCAGGGTCCTTTCCGTCAATTGACGGTATGGGCTGCTGATTTTGATCGCGATATTGATCCCACAGAGTGGGACGTCATATTTATGGATGCCCATAAGTGTTCCATCTCATCTAGTTTACAGGAAAATTGCTACAAAATGTTATATAGATGGCATTATCCTCCCGCCCTGTTACATCGTTTCACCTCTTCTATCTTGGATAACTGCTGGCGGGGATGTGGAAGGGTTGGTACTTATTACCATGTTTGGTGGCAGTGCTCACAACTTACCCACTTTTGGCCAGTGATCATCACGTGGGTGTCCACTGTTCTTCAGGTACAACTACATGCGAAACCATGGCACGTTTTACTTAATTTACCAATAGAGGGCATAAATAAAGAGAAACAATGGTTCGCACAACAAGTTTTTATTGCTTCTCGTACTGAGCTTGCTGCCCACTGGAAGCAGAGTCGCACTCCTAGTTTAGCACAAGTACAGTCCAGGCTTCACAATTATTACCAGCTGGGTCGTCTCACGGCTGTACACCATAATCGATTAACTGCTTTTCATAAAATCTGGGGGCTGTAGAGTCAATGGCTGGATTCTCAATAACTTCACGGGGTCTTGGCCTTTATGGTCCTGTTGTCTGGGCAACTGTCCTCAATGTTCTGCTTTACTTATTACTCTTTCGAGTATTGGTCTTCGTGGGAAATCTCATTTTAGAGCTGGGGTCCTGGCCCCTATAATAGTTCCCAATTTGTTATTATTGATGACTTCGGATTACAGTTTCTGTCATACTCCTTACCTATATTATTTATGGCTATCATTCTCACCAGTTTCATTTTGACACATTCTCTTGATGCATAAGTCTTAAGTACCGTTGTTGGGCGGGGGAAAGGGGAGAATAAGTGCTGTTAAGAAAATAGGACAGACATTTGTACTATTGCATCTTTCCTATGTCATGTTATCTATTATACATTTGCTGTGTTCACACGTTAAATGCTGTACTTTGTATATCTGTTCTAATAAAAATCTTTAAATACAAAGACCTGTGAGCCCCAGGTAGGCAAGCACCAGTTATGGATCCTGCTGCAAGAGATGTTGAGGGCAGAGAAGATATCCAGATTAAGACAAAGTATTTTTTGGAATTAAAGAGTAGTGGGAAGATTTTTGGATCCCCCTCCCGCACGGGAATTTCAGCACAGGTTTAATAGCCTGGTCTCCAGATTTTTCCACAAGAGAAATCACCTGAAGTAACAGCTAAGAATCAGGGGAGGTTCTATAATGAGGCAGGGTGAGGCGGCTGCTTCAGGCGGCAGAATTTTGAGGCGGCAAATATTTCCTCTCTCAGAACACCGCTGTGGCGTCCACCTCACACTGCCTGCCCCTGCCAGTCTGGAATTCCTGCTGAAAAAACAGAAATTGTTTGGATTTTCAAGTCCTGCTCTGTCTGCAGGCTGCAGACTGCAGCATGCATGTGAGCAAGGGCGGGCCAATTGGACACTAGTTGTTTCCCTCAGAATCTGATGGTGAAAGAGGGAGCAGGCTGCGGGGCTGCCCGGTGGTTGAAGAAGGCAGGAGCTTGTGCGTGTGTGGCTGAGGTGTAGTTTCTCTGTAGAGATTTGTAGCAGTTCAGGTTGTTCTGTTTGGCCAGTAGTTGGTATATTAGTGTTCCAGGGTTGGTGTAATATGTGTATTGCTGCCTTTTCCTAGATAAGGTTGCTGCTGTTTGAATCCTGAGAATTATTGCTGTGATTGTATGGTATGGCAAGGTTCTAGGTATCTTTTTTTTTTGCAGGTGTTTGTGTTACTTCAGAAAATATTTGGGAGTGGAGGGAGTTTGTTTTGCTGAGATGACACCAGAATTTGAAATATATATATATATATAATTTTTTCTTTTTTTGCATGTTCGGTTGTAATTCTGCTCTGCACCTGTTCTTACAATTATGATTATTGCTGTTTTATTGTAGCTATGATTATCTCTGCCTTTCTGAAGAGAGGATTCATGAAAGAATACATGGATATGAGTTTTATTAAATGATTGGATCTGATTCTGTTATATGTTTGCTTTTTCATTGATATTCTATTTGTGTATTTATAAACTGCAATAAATATAAAATAAATTAATATAATTAATAAGGATTTTTTATTGTTGGTAAGTGCTTGAAATAAGTGAGTTAAACATTTTTTAAGTTCACTCATGATGCATAACAGCTGTTGTAGACTACTTAGAATTCCATTGTCAGATGCACTCTAAGGCATTATTTATCAATAAGAGTACATCTAGTACTGCCCACCCATGTTAATCTTGAGCCCACTAAAAAAAAAAATCAGTTCTGGTTTCTTCACTGGTAAGAGAAAGAGAGAGTCTGTATATGTGTATGAGAGAGAGTGAGGCCTCTCATTTGTATATGAGAGAGCTAGCCTCTCATTTGTATATGAGAGAGGCCTCGCATTTGTATATGAGAGAGCTAGCCCATGTGTGTGTGTGAGAGCCTGTGTGCATATATGAGAGAGAGCTGGCGTGTGTAAGAGAGAGAGAGAGAGAGAGAGGGCCTTCATATGTAAGAGAAAGAGAGAAAGCGAGCTTGCATATATGTGTGTGAAAACTAGCATGTATATGTGTTACGGTTGGGCGATAGCCAGGTGTGGTGAACACCACCTGCAGGGGTGACTCAGAACAGGGAGAATAGGAGTCACAGCAGAATCTCTGGTACTGGCTCGAGAGGAGTCTCTGGTGCTGGCTATAAGGAGTCTCTGATACCAGGTGCTGGCTGGAAGGAGTTTCTGGTGCTGGGAGTTGGCTGGAAGGAGTCTGGTGCAGGCTGGAAAGAGTCTCTGGTGTCAGGTGCTGGCTGGAAGGAGTCTCTGGAGCTGGGTGCTGGCTGGGAAGAGTCTCTGGTGCTAGATGCTGACTGAGATGGAGTCTCTGGAACAAGGTGCGTGGGGGTAAGGGTGAGCTTCAGGAAACACTGGAACAGCATGGGGGTATGCGTGGTTATGAGTGCAGGTAAGCGTGGTCTGAACACCGGAACTGAGTGCAGGTATGGGTGGAATCAGGATAGTGTGCAGGTAAGTGTGGGACTGAATGTAGGTAAGTGTGAGCTGGAATGAGAGAAACAGGGAGAGAAGAACAGACAATGACTGGACTAGACAAACCATGACAAGACTTACACTGAACAGAAAACACAAAAGCCCAAAGGCAATGAAGCAAGGAAGCAGGGGGAAATATAATGGCAACAGGTAAGGAATCAGGAACAACGAAGCAGGCAAGGCAGAAGACTACAGGACAAGAAGAGCAGGGGCCTAAGGCCATGGAGCAAGACAGGTAGTGAGAAGCCCGGAGGCACACAGAGAGTAATAGGAGGCTCCAATAATTAGAAAAGTAGTCCAAGTGCCTGTAACTAAAAACTCACCTGAGCTAAAAAATTCTAACTTATCCCTATCAATTAAAAAGCAGAATAAAAATACAAACAAAAAACAAACTTTGAAATGTTTGTATGCTAATGCCAGAAGTCTAAGAAGTAAGATGAGAGAATTAGAATGTATAGCAGTAAATGATGACATAGACTTAATTGGCATCTCAGAGACATGGTGGAAAGAGGATAACCAATGGGACAGTGCTATACCAGGGTACAAATTATGTATAACTTATCCCTATCAATTAAAAAGCAGAATAAAAATACAAACAAAAAACAAACTTTGAAATGTTTGTATGCTAATGCCAGAAGTCTAAGAAGTAAGATGGGAGAATTAGAATGTATAGCAGTAAATGATGACATAGACTTAATTAGCATCTCAGAGACATGGTGGAAAGAGGATAACCAATGGGACAGTGCTATACTGGGGTACAAATTATATTGCAATGACAGAGAGGAGCACTCAGGAGGAGGTGTGGCGCTTTATGTCCGGGATGGCATAGAGTCCAACAGGATAAACATCCTGCATGAGACTAAATACAAAATTGAATCTTTATGGGTAGAAATCCCTTGTGTGTCAGGGAAGACTACAGTGATAGGGGTATACTACCGTCCACCTGGTCAAGATGGTGAGATGGACAGTGAAATGCTAAGAGAAATTAGGGAAGCTAACCAAATTGGTAGTGCAGTATTAATGGGAGACTTCAATTACCCCAATATAGACTGGGTAAATGTATCATCGGGTCACACTAGAGAGATAACGTTCCTGGATGGAATAAATGATAGCTTTATGGAGCAATTGGTTCAGGAACCGACGAGAGAGGGAGCAATTTTAGATCTAATTCTCAGTGGAGCACAGGACTTGGTGAGAGAGGTAACGGTGGTGGGGCCGCTTGGCAATAGTGATCATAATATGATCAAATTTGATTTAATGACTGGAAAAGGAACAGTGTGCAAATCCAAGGCTCTCGTGCTAAACTTTCAAAAGGGAAACTTTGATAAAATGAGAAAAATTGTTAGAAAAAAACTGAAAGGAGCAGCTACAAAAGTAAAAAATGTCCAAGAGGCGTGGTCATTGTTAAAAAATACCATTCTAGAAGCACAGTCCAGATGTATTCCACACATTAAGAAAGGTGGAAAGAAGGCAAAACGATTACCGGCATGGTTAAAAGGGGAGGTGAAAGAAGCTATTTTAGCCAAAAGATCTTCATTCAAAAATTGGAAGAAGGATCCAACAGAAGAAAATAGGATAAAGCATAAACATTGACAAGTTAAATGTAAGACATTGATAAGACAGGCTAAGAGAGAATTTGAAAAGAAGTTGGCTGTAGAGGCAAAAACTCACAGTAAAAACTTTTTTAAATATATCCAAAGCAGAAAGCCTGTGAGGGAGTCAGTTGGACCGTTAGATGATCGAGGGGTTAAAGGGGCACTTAGAGAAGATAAGGCCATCGCGGAAAGATTAAATGATTTCTTTGCTTCGGTGTTTACTGCAGAGGATGTTGGGGAGGTACCCGTAATGGAGAAGGTTTTCATGGGTAATGATTCAGATGGACTGAATCAAATCACGGTGAACCTAGAAGATGTGGTAGGCCTGATTGACAAACTGAAGAGTAGTAAATCACCTGGACCGGATGGTATACACCCCAGAGTTCTGAAGGAACTAAAAAATGAAATTTCAGACCTATTAGTAAAAATTTGTAACTTATCATTAAAATCATCCATTGTACCTGAAGACTGGAGGATAGCAAATGTAACCCCAATATTTAAAAAGGGCTCCAGGGGCGATCCGGGAAACTACAGACCGGTTAGCCTGACTTCAGTGCCAGGAAAAATAGTGGAAAGTGTTCTAAACATCAAAATCACAGAACATATAAAAAGACATGGTTTAATGGAACAAAGTCAGCATGGCTTTACCCAGGGCAAGTCTTGCCTCACAAATCTGCTTCACTTTTTTGAAGGAGTTAATAAACATGTGGATAAAGGTGAACCGGTAGATATAGTATACCTGGATTTTCAGAAGGCGTTTGACAAAGTTCCTCATGAGAGGCTTCTAGGAAAAGTAAAACGTCATGGGATAGGTGGCGATGTCCTTTCGTGGATTGCAAACTGGCTAAAAGACAGGAAACAGAGAGTAGGATTAAATGGGCAATTTTCTCAGTGGAAGGGAGTGGACAGTGGAGTGCCTCAGGGATCTGTATTGGGACCCTTACTGTTCAATATATTTATAAATGATCTGGAAAGAAATACGACGAGTGAGATAATCAAATTTGCAGATGACACAAAATTGTTCAGAGTAGTTAAATCACAAGCAGATTGTGATAAATTGCAGGAAGACCTTGTGAGACTGGAAAATTGGGCATCCAAATGGCAGATGAAATTTAATGTGGATAAGTGCAAGGTGATGCATATAGGGAAAAATAACCCATGCTATAATTACACAATGTTGGGTTCCATATTAGGTGCTACAACCCAAGAAAGAGATCTAGGTGTCATAGTGGATAACATATTGAAATCGTCTGTGCAATGTGCTGCGGCAGTCAAAAAAGCAAACAGAATGTTGGGAATTATTAGAAAAGGAATGATGAATAAAACGGAAAATGTCATAATGCCTCTGTATCGCTCCATGGTGAGACCGCACCTTGAATACTGTGTACAATTCTGGTCGCCGCATCTCAAAAAAGATATAATTGCGATGGAGAAGGTACAGAGAAGGACTACCAAAATGATAAGGGGAATGGAACAACTCCCCTATGAGGAAAGACTAAAGAGGTTAGGACTTTTCAGCTTGGAGAAGAGACGACTGAGGGGGGATATGATAGAGGTGTTTAAAATCATGAGAGGTCTAGAATGGGTAGATGTGAATCGGTTATTTACTCTTTCAGATAGTAGAAAGACTAGGGGGCACTCCATGAAGTTAGCATGGGGCACATTTAAAACTAATCGGAGAAAGTTCTTTTTTCCTCAACGCACAATTAAACTCTGGAATTTGTTGCCAGAGAATGTGGTTAGTGCAGTTAGTATAGCTGTGTTTAAAAAAGGATTGGATAAGTTCTTGGAGGAGAAGTCCATTACCTGCTATTAAGTTCACTTTGGGGCGGATTTTCAGACTCTGCGAATAGGCCTACTTTTGTTTGCGCTCCAGGCGCAAACAAAAGTACGCTGGATTTTAGTAGATACGCGCGGAGCCGCGCGTATCTGCTAAAAACCTGGATCGGCGCGCGCAAGGCTATCGATTTTGTATAGCCGGCGCGCGCCAAGCCGCGCAGCCTACCCCCGTTCCCTCCAAGGCTGCTCCGAAATCGGAGCGGCCTTGGAGGGAATCCTCTAACGCCCTCCCCTCACCTTCCCCTCCCTTCCTCTACCTAACCCACCCGCCCGGCCCTGTCTACACCCCCCCCTTACCTTTCTCCGGGGATTTACGCCTCCCGGAGGGAGAAGTAAATCCCCGCGCGCGAGCGGGCCTCCTGCGCGCCGGGCCGCGACCTGGGGGCGGGTACGGAGGGCGCGGCCACGCCCCCGGACCGCCCCGGGCCGTAGCCACGCCCCCGTACCCGCCCCCAAAACGCTGCCGACACGCCCCCGAAACGCCGCGACGACCGGGCCCGCCCCCGACACGCCCCCCTCCGAAAACCCCGGGACTTACGCGAGTCCCGGGGTCTGCGCGCGCCGGTAGGCCTCTTTGAATGTAGGCATACCGGCGCGCAGGGCCCTGCTCGCCTAAATCCGTCCGGTTTTGGGCGGATTTAGGCGAGCAGGGCTCTGAAAATCCGCCCCTTAGAGAATAGCCACTGCCATTAGCAATGGTTACATGGAATAGACTTAGTTTTTGGGTACTTGCCAGGTTCTTATGGCCTGGATTGGCCACTGTTGGAAACAGGATGCTGGGCTTGATGGACCCTTGGTCTGACCCAGTATGGCATTTTCTTAGAGCAAGGAACCCAAGGGAACTCGATGCCGAAGCACTGAGGCATGGGCTAGGCAGGGTTAAATAGGGAGTTCGGGACATGGAGCAGACAGGTAGGACAGACTGGGCCAGCCAAGAGAGTGTGCTCATGAGGGGCCTCTGGTGTTGAGGAGGCTGCACAGCAGCCATAGTCGTAACATTATGAGAGAGAGATCGAGCTTGCATATATGTGTGTGAAAGCCTGCATGTGTATGAGACAGAGTTAATGTGTGTGAGAGCATGTGTGTGAGGGAGAGTGTGGGAGTGTATGTGTGAGCATGTGGGAGTGTATATGGAAGAATAAATATGTGTAAATGTGTGTGAGACAGAATGAAGTGTGAGCAGCTCCCCCAATCCACAAAAATCTCAGGATGACTGGAAATCAAGAGTTCCCAGGTATGGACAGCAGGGGCTTTTTTTTTTTTTATCCTTATTTTTTTTAATTATTATGTGTTATTTAATATATGTGCTGTTTTGAAATATTTTATTGGTGCTTGGGACATTTTTAAAAAATGTATATGATTTGAATTCATAGAAATTATTTATCAGTAGTTTTAAAATATTCTTTATTAGTATGGTTTTACTATTATAATTGATGGTTTATGTTTCTTGATTTTATTTGTTTTATGAGGAATGGTGGTTCTGTTTTTCCATGGTTATACACAGAGTCTGGCTTCTTGGGGTTTCCATTTCAGTTTTTGTCTAATTTGTGATCCTTTATTCTGTATTTGGTGAGGGTCTGTCTCTGCTCTGTGCATGTGACCAAGATTAGAAATTCTACTGGCTTTTAGCTAGCAATTAGTAGCAATTGGGAATGTTTTGTTTCCCTGGTAGGTGGTGTATTGGTATTCTGGGACCCAGTGTAATAGTTACACTGAGTAGACGTGGGGGGGGGGGGGGGCAACATCTCATCCCTCGCCTCAGACACCAGATTGCCTTGAGCCGCTCCTGCTAAGGATAAAGGAACTGCAAAGCCAAAGGAAGAAAGTACAAGAGGAGATCACATTCGGATTTCCATCTAAGGAATCACGACAGGCTGAGTGCCCACGGGAAAGATTTCTCAAGGTAGGATTTTTCCAATTAAAAGGGAACCCTCTCACTAGGATTCCATGGGACAGCCGCTGGGAGAGTAAGCGCATTTAAAATCTCCATGGGCTCTACCCAGAGGTCTGTAATAAGGACACCTACCTACACAGAACGTAAACCCTGTAATTACAGGTAGATGTACACTCATCATTTTGAACAAATTGGCTTTAAGAATCAGTAAACTTTATTTTAACCCCCAGAGCTGGTCCTGTCTGAGTTCTTATGGCCTCTCACTCCATGAGAAGCACTTAAAGCACAGCACACACACTGGCGACCTCTTTTCATCATCTGGGCCATAAGCGAGAGCTTCTCCCCTATAAAAAGCATCCCTCCCCAGGCATTACGAGTCAGCGTGGGAGTGAATGGTTAGCTGGAGCAGCCTCAGAAGATACAAATAAGATTGTGTGACCTTGGGACTTAAAACGCCCCACTAAGGGTAACAAAAGTTTTATCTGCACCAGATAGGCTGGAGTCAGTGTGGCTTTCTGTCTCCAGCCAGGGAAACGCCACTCGGTCTCCCACAGTGCCTTTGAAAAAGAGATGAATGAGAAATAGGCCGTGAATATCTTTGGTGAGGTATAGCAGAAAATTGTATGGGAAAATGAGAGCAGAAGAGAAATCTGGGACAGGCTTTAGCAATATTTTTAGTGGGTGATGAGCCTTCTTGAAAACTGAATTTTCAAGAAGGCTCATCACCTAGTAAAAATGTTGCTAGCAGTAATTTTTTTATGGTTTATTGTAAGGCTTGGGGATGTAAATGGAGTGGTAGTTACTTACCATAAGAAGCTTGCTGGGCAGACTGGATGGACCATGGTCTTTTTCTGCGGACGTTTCTATATTTCTATGGTTGTTTTTATTGGTGTCAATATGGTGTTTGGTGTATAAGGTTTATGAATGTAAAATTGTTACTTGCTTGATCATTGAGAAAAGCAGGAAAGAAATGATCTTTAAATAAACTGTGTAGCTGTAGGCCTCAGGGTTGGATGCAATGACCAGTGGAAGGGAGGGACAGCAACAGGACTCATGGGCCTAGAAACAGCCTTTTCTCCAGCATCTCTTCGGCCAGCCCTGTGGATGCTGATGGCTCTTCCACCTCTTCTTTTTCAACTGTGGGATCACAGAGGCTGACCTGCCTTTTGTTCTTTGTGACCCACATGGCTCACTGGGTGCCAGAATTGGGTGGATCTGATTCCAAAGTAGGTGGGCCACGCCTCTGTTCACTTCTCATTATTGTTTGGGCAGAAATTCCCAACATGACAATAGGTTTGGTCAATCTATACCTTCAGGGTCTATTTGAGGCTGAGACTCCAACTTCATCCCCTCGAAAGGCCCACTATTATTATTTTTTTAAACAAAAAGAGAGAATGAAAAAAAAAAAGGCTTGTTGCAACGAAAAATAGTTTTATCTATTGGTACTATTTTCTGTTTTTCACCTTTCTTGGTTGAAGGAAGCCTGTAGTTAGGGATTCCTCACCCATGAGGACTTAATGTTGCACGCCCCATTCGCGTCCGGCCCGCGCACGGGCCTGCTCACCTCTCTGGTTCCACTGCAGGTCCCGGGTCGGCATCCCTGGCAGCGGCCGCAAGCTCCTCCAGGCCTCGGTGTCCCGCGGCGGCGGTTGCCGGGCCTTCCACTGCGCACCAGGCCTCACACCGGAGTTTGGCACCTTCCGTGGTGTTGGCTACACCCCTATGCACGCGCGGACTGCCCGGACTCTTGTAGGGCCAGGGGCAGGTCCTAGTTCCGTGGCACATCCTGATTGAAAGAACTACTTAAGGAAGTTCCTGCCTGCACGTCCTTGCTGTGGTGCAGTGCCTAAGGTGAAGAGACCTTGATCCTAAGGTTGTGGGTTTAATCCCCACTCTTGGTGCTTCCAAGAATTGATTCCTAGCTTATGAGTCCCAGCCCACACATCCATGAATCCAAGCACACTTGTTTCCAAGCTTGTGGGTTCAAGCTCCCACTTCAAGAATTCCAAGAACGTTGATTGAAACCTGGAACATCTCTGTCCTGTTCAGTTGCTCGCCCCAGATGTTGCTCCTGTTGATTGGTTCCGTGTCTGACTGTTCTGTCTGGTCCTGCTTGTTCCTCCGATGGCTGGAGACGTGGTCCGGTAGGATGAAGATTGAGCACTGCTTTGGGTTGGTATTGTGCTAGATTGTCACTGTATGCTAAGCCTTGTTCCTGTATCCTACTGTTCCAGTGTTTGTCTGTCCGTCTCCCCAGGTAGAACCCTTGGACAGTCTCTCTGGTACTGACCTTGGCCTGATCCTTGACTCTACTGCTTGCCCTCTGACCTTGGCCTGCCTGTGACCTTGTCTGACCTCCAGAACCTGACATCTGCCTGATTGACCTCTCCTCGGACTAACCTTTGGATTTGACCTCTGCTTGATTGACCATGTCTTCTGATTCTGGCTCTGTCCCTTGACTTGTCATTGCCTATGCTGTTCTGGTCTTCCTTGCTCCATCTGATCTCCAGTCTTGATCACTCTCCTGTCTGTGGGCATGCCTGTCTACCATCTCTCCACCTAGGGGGGGACTGCAGGCTTCCGGTGGTGAAGCTCATCCTAGCCTCTGTCTCCTCTAGTGCTCTGCCCCCGGGGGCAGGTGCTTCCTGGTCCCTACCAGGAAGCCGTTCTCCATTGCTCCAGGACAAGGGTCCACCCCCGAGCGCAACACTTAATATCTTGCTTGCCTTGGAGAAAGCTAAAGTTGCTTATATCTAACAGGTGTTCTCCGAGAACAGTGGGATGCAAGCCCTCACCAAATCCACCTTTGGAGAACTAAATGGTGCCCTGCACTACATCGGTGATGCAGAATGGCACATGCATACTCCGTGGTGTGCTAAAAGCTTCTAGAAGCTTTGAAATAAACTTCACCAGCCGGCTCTGTCAGGTGACATCATCTACATGTGCATACCTGGGAACTCTCCGGATTTGGCTCTGAGACTTCAGAATTCTAAAAGAATTTCCGGGTCTCTGGGCCAATAGCGGAAATCTCTGGGTGCTGCAGCAAAACCAATCTGCTTGGTCCCGGAAAGAAGAAAGGAACATCATTGGTCTTGTGTGGCTGAGAAAGGAAGAACTCAACAGTGATTTCTACCATCTCCAGACCTTTTTAACTCTTAACTTCGCTTCCTCGTGACACCACCTGCTCCTGCACAGCCTGTTTCCTGTAGCCAGCCACTTGCCTGCCCCATCCTGTTTGCCTTGGCCAATTGACATTGCAATTTCCTGCCAATGCATCAAACGAGGAGTAAGAAACAGGCAGCGCCCACTTCCGCAGCACAGGAGATGGAAGAGGCTGCTGCTGCTCCAGGAGCCCAAGTTAGTCTGCTGTTGCTAGTGTGTTTTGAAAAGGGGGGAGAGAGAATGAATGAGCATGTCTGTGAGAGTGTGTATTTGTGTAGGAAGAAGAGATCTGAGAGTGTATGCAGGTGAGTAGGAGAGAGCTGAGTGCAAGTGAGCATGGGTGTGAAAGTGAGTGGGCATATGTGTATAGAAGAGGGAGAGATGTGAGTGTGTGTGTGTTGGTGGGAGAATGGCAGAAGTAAAGGTGTAAATGGATGTGAGAATGAGCAGTGAAAGTAAGTGTGAGCATGTAAGAGTGTTTATGAGAGCAAATTTGTGAGCATCCGGTCCCACTGTGCAGTTGCCCTCCTGCCCGCCCCCTGGAAGTCAAAAGTTCCCAGGTATACACATGTGAAGCCTTACATGCTGCTGTCCTCAAAGAATACCTGTTATAAGTGAGCAACTTTTACTTTGCCGGAATAATGGGGAGAGGGGTGAAGGGGAACGAGAGAGAGGTTGCAGTGGCATGTGATGCCATGGGCTAAACATTTCCCTTTAAAAAAAATTGCTCCTCTTTAGCAGCTCTGCAATCACAACGAAGCACAGCTGCCTATAGCTCATCTCAGGGCTCTGGCATGAATAATAGGGACTAGAACGCACCCTGCTGGTCCCAAATGGAACTGCATCTCTTCCCAGCTGTGGTTAGGCATGGAGAATCCTTTCTTTTTATGTTATTCTTTGACCCTGTGAGCTTTCTCCTGCTCCTCTGGGCTTTCAGCTCAGTTTGGAACCGGTCACTAATGAGGGCAGCAGCAGCACCAGCACCATGAACCTCCATTCACAAGTACCTGGGCTCCCCCCACCCCCCCTCCCCTGCTTTTTAAATCCTTCTCATTCTAGCCTAGCTATCACCTTGACAGCCTTTCAGCTGAGAGGCTTGGGATTGTGGTTCCTTCCTGAACCTGGAAAACTGCAATCTTCGCCAGCTGGGAAATTTTTCTGTTAGGTCAGAGCTGTGACTCCCTCCACCCCAGGGGCTGTAAAATTCTGCCTCTGCAGCATCTCCAGCTCTGGATGGCCTGAGAAGTAAAGGGCACGCTTGGAAATCGAACCCTAGTTTCCTGCTTGACTGCTAGGCCACAACCCCAGACCATTCTTTTTAAAGACAGTCTCATTACTGGTTTTGCCGACCTCTCCCTTTCATTTTCTTTCTGACAGGCACAATGAACCCTTAGTAGTAATTTTTCCTGTCAGCATAGAAAGTTCCTGGCGCAGGGACAGCCTGTCAAGCAGGCAGACTTCTATTGACCTCAGCAGCAGGAATCTGCTATGGGTGGGTTTCGTTTTTTTTTTTTTCACGAATGGATACGGCAGAGGGACTCTTGGTGAGGGGGTGCCGGAACTCAGAATGCATGGGATGGGGCTAACACCCTCCTGGTGGGAAGTACAGGGGTGCTGATCAGGCAAAGGACTCAAAAAGAGAATTCAGTAGCCCCAGTCTGGTTTTCTTCATCCCCCCATTAGAAAAATTATTCCTGTGGCCCTGTTTATAGCGTCATGTGAGAACAATATTCCTGGAGGCTCAGAGAAGCTCAGTCGGGTTCTGCTTGGCTGGCGTTGACTTAGCAAGTACAATGCTGCTCGTGAAAAGTATCAGCACAGAATAATAAATGCTAGATGCATTTAACAAGTGTTTGCTGTAGCATATCATTCAGATGCTGTTTTGTTTTTGAAGGGTTTTTTTTTTTTTTTTGCTTTTTTATTACCTCTCTTTTCTTGTCCTTTTTATTCACTTTTTGCATTATACGGTACATCACATTATATCCAAAGTGCCTTTATTCGAAAACTCCCCATTATCCAAAAAAAAGCAAAAAAACCCAAGTTATCAGGAAAATTTCTATTATTTGTAAATGTGTTTTCATTTGTTCCTTTATTTGTAAAAAAAAATAAAAAATAAAAAAATTCTCATTATCCAAAATTCTTTTCTCAGAAAATTCCCGTGATCTGGGACATCCAGTATCTGCAGCAAGCTTGGTCCCAATCATTCTAGATTAAAAGGTGCATTGCTGTCTATGCAGTGTAACCCACCCCAGTGTGCCTATCCTGTATGGGTGGGACCATAAAATAATTTGTTTCTCTTTGGGGCTGGAACCACTCACCAGTTAGTACTTTCCCGATCTCTTTATCTTCCAGGGACGGATCCTTTGTAAGTGTGTGTGTGTGTGTTTGTGTGTGCGTGGGAGGGGGGATTTACTTCCAGAGCCTTTGTGTTCCCTTGAGAAAGGGGACTTGTCCTTATAGTGGGTGCAGTGAGTGTGAAATAAATATTCTGGAATCACTGTGTTAGTGTCCAAAATTAACAAGAAACTGGAGGGGAGTGGAATGGATGAAACTCCATTTACGGAAGAGAATGTATGGGAAGAGCTAGGAAAACGTGGACAAAGCCATGGGGCCTGATGAGGTTCATCCCATGATACTGAGGTAGCTCAGAGATGTGCTGGCGGCTCCACTGAGTGACCTGTTCAATAGATCCCTGGAAACGGGAGTGGTGCCGAGTGATTGGAGAAGAGCGGTGGTGGTCCCTCTTCACAAGAGTGGGAACAGAGAGGAGGCTGGAAACTACAGGCCGGTTAGCCTCACCTCGGTGGTGGGAAAAGTATTAGAGTCGCTGCTGAAGGAAAGAATAGTGAACTATCTACAAACTGCAGAATTGCTGGACCATAGGCAGCATGGTTTCACCAAGGGAAGATCCTGTCAGACGAATCTGATAGACTTTTTTGATTGGGTGACTAAGGAATTGGATTGTGGAAGAGCGCTAGATGTCATCTACTTGGATTTTAGCAAAGCTTTTGATACAGTCCCGCATAGGAGGCTAGTGAATAAAACGAGAAGCTTGGGAGTGAGTGCCAAGGTGGTGGCCTGGATAGCAAACTGGTTGAAGGACAGAAGACAATGTGTGATGGTAAATGGAATTTACTCAGAAGAGAGAGAGGTGATGAGTGGAGTGCTGCAAGGGTCAGTGTTGGGACCGGTCCTGTTCAATATCTTCGTGAGGGACCTAGCGGATGGGATAGAAGGTAAGGTTTGTCTATTTGCGGATGATACTAAGATTTGCAACAGAGTGGACACGTCGGAAGGAGTGGAGAGAATGAGATGGGATTTAAGGAAGCTGGAAGACTGGTTGAAGACATGGCAGCTGAGATTCAATGCCAAGAAGTGCAGAGTCATGCATATGGGGTGTGGAAATTGAAAAGAAATGTATTTGATGGGTGGTGAAGGGCTGATGTGCACGGAGCAGGAGCGAGACCTTGGGGTGATAGTGTCTAATGATCTGAAGTCGGCGAAACAATGCGACAAGGCGATAGCTAAAGCCAGAAGAATGCTGGGCTGCATAGAGAGAAAAATACCGAGTAAGAAAAGGGAATTGATTATCCCCTTGTACAGGTCCTTGGTGAGGCCTCACCTGGAGTACTGTGCTCAGTTCTGAAAACCATATATCCGAAGGGAGAGACAGGATGAAGGCGGTCCAGAGAAGGGCAACCAAAAAGGTGTATGGTCTTCATCGAATTCCTTATGAGGAGAGATTGAAGAATCTAAATATGTATACCTGGAGGAAAGGAGGAGCAGGGGGGATATGATACAGACCTTCAGATACTTGAAAGGTTTTAATGATCCAAAGACAATGACAAACCTTTTCCGTTGCAAAAAAATCAGCAGAACCAGGGGTCACGATTTAAGACTCAGAACCAATGTCAGGAAGTATTTCTTCACAGAGAGGATGGTGGATGCCTGGAATGCCTTTCCAGAGGAAGTGGTGAAGACTAAAACTGTGAAGGATTTCAAAGGGGTGAGGGATAAACACTGTGGATCCATAAAGTCTAGAGGATGTGAATGAAGAGAAGAAGCATGGGGGTGACTTGCGGGAATGACGGCTACTACTTGGAGATAATACCTTTATTCAATAAACATACACACGGTTAATGCGACTCCAACATTGCTCTATGCTTCAACGGCAAGAGGAAATGTAGAAAATAGGATTTTTATTCACAAAAAAGAGGGGAGTAGCTTGCTTGTTACCACAGTTACTACCCCAAACCATATAATGCCTCATACTTCACTTTCACTGCATAATCAGCATACCTCACTGCTTTAATGGCAGGGGGAATGAAGAAAAGATGATTTATATTCAGACAACAACCAACAAGGACTGAATTACATAGTCTGGATAAGCAAATAAGCATGGGTGTAGCTTGCTTGTTACGGCGGTTACTACCCCGAATCAATTAAGCCTGATACTTCACTTTCAATACATATCCAGAGTAGCTCTCTGCTTCAACGGCAGGGGGGAATGAAGTAAAGTGGAATTATATTCAGACAACCAACAAGGACTGAATTGCACAGGCTGGGTAAACAAATAAGTGTGGGAGTAGCTTGCTTATTGCGGCAGTTACTACCCCTAACCAATTAAGCTAGATACTTCACTGCTCTCTACAGCAATGGTGGGGGTGGAAGTGAAATAGAACCAAAAAGTTACTAAGGGCCAAGAGTAACAGATAAGTATGGGAAAAAATAAGTGTGAAAGCTTGCTGGGCAGACTGGATGGGCTGTTTGATTTTCTTCTGCCGTCATTTCTATGTTTCTATGTTACTGTTTTTACTGCTTTTCTGTGCACTTTCCCGGTGCCAGCAGAAATTAACGCCTGTCTTTGGGTAGGCGCTAATTTCTGAAAGTAAAATGTGCGGCTTGGCTGCACATTTTACTTACTGAATCTCGCGGGAATAACTAATAGGGCAATCAACATGCATTTGACGCGCTATTACCACCTTACTGAATAAGGGGTAAAGCTAGCACATTGAAAACGCGCGTCCAAACGCGGGTTAACAGTGCGCTCCGGTGTATCAGCCCATAAATGCCTTAGCCGCATATTTAAAAGGCTTATCTGGCTACGTTCTAGTCATATAACGATTTATCCGGCTAGAATTTAGCCGGGTAAGTCGGGGGCTTTCCTGGGGCAGGAGGAGGTAGGTGTTCCAGGGAGAAGTGCTGCTGAATATGGGTACCTGGCTAACTTAACTAGTTGCTCTGCGGCTGAATATTTACAGAAACTTTTCATTTTAGGTGGTTAAATTTAATCTGTCAGTGGGGGGGGGGGGGGGGGGGGGGGGAATTTTTAGAAGCAGAAGTCTTACCACCTAAATTCTGAAGTTAGCCAGTTAAAGCTTTTGAAAATCCACCCCTCAGCTTATAGGTGTGTAGCAAAAGATTATACACAAAGAAAATATCAAAATACCAGGAAAAAAAAAAAGCAAAGGTATGATGTTCAGAAACAAAAAGGAACCAGTAAGAGAGATCTAACAATATAAAGGAAGACGAGGAGAAACGTAAAGAAATAATTATATTCAGAAATCAACAGAGAAATCTGAACAACTCCTAATAAGCAGTCAAGTCAAAAATAAAGAAACATGTTGCTTCGGAGCAGGAGCGAATGGACAGTGATCTGACCCCTCACTGGCCTCTAACCTCCCACCCGGCCTAGACGAGAGTGCTGTGGGCCCTTGGGCACTGCCCTATTGCGTGAATGGTTAGTCCGCCCCTACTTCAGAGAAATATAGGCTTTCATGACCTCCTAGAGTAGATTACAGAGCTAATGCTCACTGAGGAGTTTGTTTACTAAGTTGCAGTTATTTCCCCCAGAGGGTAAAAAGGGATGGGACAAAAGAGTCTATGTGGCTGTCTGGTGCCAGTTTTTAAAATCTCGATGCCGGGTCTGGAGCCCCAAGAGCTGTTCCAGGCTCCACTTGACCACTGTTATTTCTGCATGCAATAAAGTCCTAATGCAACTTAGTAAACAACGCCTTATGATTGAGAATCTGACCACTCACTCAGTCCTTATCACAAGGTAAACGAGTGTGGCTGCTGTGTTAGTCCACTATTCTGAACTGAGGAAGAGAATATTAGCTCTCAAAAGCTAGTCAAGAAATATATTAAATTAGTCCACAAAAAGTTATTCCCATTTTATTTCCTTATCATAAGCTATTGAAGAGATGTGAGGATAAGTTATAAGACTGGAAGGAGGTGTGATACAAATACTTCTACCATGGAAGGGCTGGCCAACTCTGCTCCTCAAGAACCACAAACGGGGCAGGTTTTTAGAATATCTATGAGATAGATTTGCATACAGTGGATACAATGCATGCATATTCATTGTGAATATTCTGAAAACCTACTTGGTTGTGGCTTTTGCATTGGCCACCCCTGTCCTATGGTCTTTGGAGCTGGGCTAAGATCACCATTTTATTTTACATAAGTCATCTAAGCTAGGCTTTGAACCACTGATTTAGAGATGAAAGGCTTTAGAATGCTATGACTATTCCTTTGAGCCATCCAGTCCCCAGTAAATACTGATGAAGCAATTAACTGTGGTTTCCTAAGAAAATCATTCAAACCTCTTAAACAGAGAATAGGTCATCATCAGCCATTCTTCAGTTTGAAGTTGAGCTCTACTACAGATTTATATGCAGGTTCTGAGATGTTTTAGGAGTTTGATCCAGGAGCCATCTTGGGTGGACTTCTTATTCAAAAATGTGGGTAATAAATTCAAGGAATAAACCAACAAGAAAAAGCTTCTTGATAATAAAACAGTTCCAGAGTTACCAATATTCCAATGTACTGCTGCCAAACCTGAGTCCAAGACAGAAGAAAATGTCAAACTTCCAACTTTAAGGACCAGTGTTGGGGCTGTAATGTCTTCAACCACAGAAGATGTCATCTCGGGGAAGTTATCTAAAGCTTGCAGGGCCTTCAGTGGGGGAGAGACATCAGAGCAGGAGGAAGCCACAATGGTCTGGCATCAAATACTAGTGCAGAGGGCTACATTTGGAAATCAGCAATTCTTGCATTGCCGCAGCAGATTGCTCTAGCGGACAGAGAAAACTGTCTTTTAGACCCTTGACAGCGTTCTCAGATATAAAAGGCTTGTGGTTTGTGCTTATGTTTAGGCAAAACTGTTCAAGTTAACCAAACATGAAAAAGTGAAGAGAAAAGAAAACAAAAATAGAGACACCAATCAAAGTTAAGATTTATAGGAAACAGAGAAAAGGTCATCAACAGCCGTCTCTCTCTTCAAGGATGAGCTCTATCACAGATTTACACGCAGGTTCTGAGATAGGTTAGAAGTCTGATCCAGGAGCTGAAAACCTACCAGAATACTCCACATGCATTTCCTCATGGCTTAATTGCTCACTGACTGAGGGTTCCTTCTTTCTCTCTTTTTAGTTTTGAGGGCAAGGCTCAGCTCCATGAAGCAGGCTGTTGTCTGATGGAGGATGCAACGTTATTCAAGTCGGTTTGCTATTCCAAGCTTGTGTCATGCAACTTTGTTTTCTTTATGGAAGCAGCGGAATAGAAGTATATGTAAATAAATAAATAAAAATTAATTAGGCTGTAAGCGGGGTAATCAAGGGTTAAGATTTAAAAATAGCCTCAAAAAGGTGGATTTTTAGATGAGATTTAAATAAGGCAAGAGAGGGCGCATGATGCACCAGCTCAGGAAGTCTATTCCAAGTATATAATGCAGCTAGGTGGAAAGCAAGGAGTCAGAAATTGGTGTTAGAGGAGAAGGGCATAGATAGGAGTGACTTGCCTGATGTGTGCAGTGCAGGAGGTGTGTAGAGAGAGATAAGAAAGGAGAGGTAACAAAAAGCTGCAGAATGAAGGCTCTTCTAATGAGTAAGAGGAGCTTGAGCTGAATGCAGGAACGAATAGGAAGCCAATGCAGTGACTTGAGAAGAGGAGTTATATGGGTGTAGTGACTTTGGCAAAAGATAAGTCGTACAGCTGAATTTTGGATGGATTGTAGTGAAGAGAGATGGTTCACTGGGAGACCTGTGAGGAGCAAGTGGAGTAATAGCCTAGTGGTCAGAGCAATGGGCCCTGAATGAGGGAAGCCGGGGTTCAATTCCCACTCAGGGATTACTAAAGACAAATTACCTCTCTTTCTAGCAAAAACTAAATGCAGCAAGTAACCTAATGTGGCCTAATGGATATGGCACTGGCTTCCTAAGCCAAGGATTGTGGGGACAAGATATCAAGGAATAGGTGGGGATCAACAGTGTCAAAAGCAGCAGTGAGGATAAGGACTGAGCAAAGGCCATTGGTTTTAGCCATAAAAAGGTCATTGGAAACTTTGGCAAGGGTTGTTTCTGAGGAGTGTAGAGGCCCCGAACTGGAGTGGATCAAGAATGACTTGAGATGAAAGAAAGTCAGGACAGTGGTAAACAACATGCTCAAGTAGTTTGGAAGCAAAAGGGAGGAGGGAGATGGGATGATAGTTGGTAGAGTCCAGTGAGGTTTTTTTGAGGAGTGGTGTGATCACATGTTTGAAGGCAGTAGGAACATTAGCAGTGGCAAGTGATAGATTGAGGATGTGACGGATGGAAGGGATGACTGTGGTGGAAATAGAGTTGAGGAACTGGGTGGGAATGGGGTCAAAAAAACAAGTAGTGAGTTTGAAGAAAAAGAGAAGATGGGCAATTTCTTCCATGGTGACTTTAGAAAAGGAGAAGAGAGTAGTGGAGGCTTTGAGAAGGGTAAATGAAAGAAGTGGGGAGAGGTGACCTGGTTGAGAACTCAAGACTAATTTTGTGAATCTTGTCCTGGAAGTAGTCATCCATACTCTGGGCAGAAAGTGAAGAGGGAGGCAAAGGAAATTTGAAGAGGGAATCGAGTGTGGCAAGGAGATGGTGAGGGTTGGATAAGAGTTTGTCAGATGGATGTCACAGTCTTGCTTGGCAAGTGCAGTGGCAGACTGGAAGGAGGTCAGCATGAATCTGAAATGTATGAAATCTGCATGGGCATGGAATTTAGCCACAGAAATTCTGCAGAGCGGGCATAGGAATATAGGAAGCACATTCTAGGGGTGAGCCAAGGCTGGGTCTGGAGCGCCTTATAAGACGCATTAGGCTCCGAATTAAAATTCCTTAAATCATGCGCTGAGCCCTTTTTGAAAATTGGGGTCTATGTACCTTGAGTTGACGATGTCAGGCTTCAAGTGTGACAGTTACTGAGCCATCAGGCTTCTCCTTGAGGCACGGTAGATGTTGCCTTTGGATTATTCTCAGATTCTTCTCCTTCCTAAACACTACAGCAGCATTGTAACCCCCATCCCTGCTCACCCAGCGACCAACATGATGAGGACTTGGTATGTAGCAGTAAATTCCAAACACCACAACACAGCTGGAATATCCAAGCGATAACAACTGCTCCTGCTGGAGTGGCTATTATTATTTTTATATAGTGCTGACACTGCCTGCAGCATTGTACAAGACGAAGGGATACAGTGATTGATTAACATGCAATAGATAAAAGAAAAGGGAATTCCAAACCTGCAAATGCCAGTTTTCCCCATTTGTGCCGGCCAGGCTGATCCAGGTCTAATTTCATGCCAGTACATGGATAGACTTACACAGCTTTTCTTAGGGGAAATCAGAACCACAAATCTACACAATACAATGGTGTAAATTAAAAGACAGGACTAGCCTTACCAGAACAAATGGAGCACATAACTCTATTTAGGCCTCAGAGAACTTATCACTTACGTAGGAAGCAGAAGAGTCATGAAATAAATACAGGGATGGGACAACTGCAGGAGCAATGCATTGATCTCTCACAACAGCGCCACAGACTGGGAGGGGAGGGGGCACAAGTATCAGTGGTGACTATCAACGTGGTCAGTTGTGAGGAGCAGGGAAAGTGTCTGAACCTTTAGCATCTGGCCACTTTAGTTTTCTTTTTAAATAGCAGTGGGCAAGGAAGGTTGTACCTCTCCCTCTCTGTGACCTAGTTATGCAGCAATAAGTTCACACAGCACTCTGTAATAAGACAAACAAGAAGAGAAACCTCTAACCAGTCTTGGCGGTAGGGTGAGAGGAAGGATGTAAAAAAAGGATGTTTGCAGCTCAACAAGGCCAGATTCACTGATGTTGACAGGCCTTGATGGGACAGGCTGACATACAATGTCCTGATCCACAGCACATTTTTCACTCCCTACTGACACATATTGATGGATTCAGCTTCTGCCTTGGCAGGTGTATCGTTGCAAAGATGCACTAGTAACACAGGATGGAGTGGCAGGACCAACACAACCAGATATTATAGCTGTGGATTAAAAATGACAGGAAGAATTTATTTCCACTTTTCAACACCCACCTTCTTTTGATCTGTCAGGGACAACTTGACTTTTGTAAAATTAGCTCTCTGTAGCTACCTTCTGTGACCTCCTTGGCAGTTCCTGCTATCCCTGTTTTGTATTGCTGGGGGCAATTTATGTAGCACTGGATGCTCTGAACATTGGTGTTCTTTTGTGCTTAACTTCCCCAAGCTTTTTTCTTCAGTTAAGCAAAAAAGAATCTCAGCAGTAGCTGTTAGGCGTGGGAGCCTTGAAAAATGTCATGCCTGTTTTGTTTTCATTCTGGGGATGGTCTATTTCAAGTCCACACCTGGATCGTTGATTTAAATTTCAGTGCACCTTTTTTTCTTTTTTTAATTTTATAAAAAATCAGAGCCCTACCCCCTTCCCAGCCCCGCAGTACTCACAACAAACAACCAGTGGTCTACTGGGGACTCAGGAGAGTTTTCCTGCTCCCGGGCTGGCGGCTGCCCTCATGCAAAATGGTGCTGGCCGCCCTTTGCCCTTAACTTGTGACAGAGGCTACTGATGTTATACGGCAGCCCCTGTCACATGGTAGAGGCAATGGATGGACCACGCCATTTTTCAAAATGGCGCTAGCTGGCCTTTGCCCCTAACATGTGACAGCGACTGCCCAATAGCAATGGGGGGATAGGCGGGACATGGAGACTCCAGGACTTTAATCTGAAATCTGTGCATCCATATCAATTTGTACACACATGTACGTGCAGCCAGGCCATTTTATACCATGCACATATGTTATAAAATGTTATAATCTGGACACAAACTGGCATATATGCGCATAGGTGCGCCCACGCTCCAGTATTAAAGTTATGATCATTAGGCACAAAATACCAGGGCCCCTTTCCTAAAGAAGAAACAGGGATTGGCAAATTAAAAAATGCACTTGCTGAGTATGTGCTTTCACTTACTGTGAGATATATAAGTTACAGTGTTTCCGTATAGTAACACGGAATTTGGATTTAGAACAACATTTTGGGGAATTTTACTTCGTTTTCTGGGTCCCCCGAAATGAGATGAAACAGACAATTTTGTTGCGATTGTCTATTTCATAAAAGACTGCTCATCCCTAGTAGTGCATGACATACCAGGACACAAATTTGAAGGTGTTATAAATGAGAAATTGTTTTTTACATCACCTTCAGCAGCTAGGGCTGGAAAAACCATAGATACCAGATCACCAGAATGCCTAAAGTTCTGAGCCAGACCCAGGCAAAAAATGAGCCACCACTTAAATTGGGCCCAAGCCAGGTGGAGGAACCGCTGTTGAGGTTGGGCCCAGGAGAAGGAACTGCTGCTAGTGCTGTGCTTGGGCTTCGACAGAAGAACACTGCTTGGGAGAGAATATCCACCACTGGGGCATAAAATCAGACTCTGGCCGAGAAACTGCTGCTGATCCACAGAAGAAGAAAGGCTGGGGATAGAATGTAGAGAGAGGAAAACAGGATAGAAAGGCGAGACTGGAGGGAAATAAAATGGGAGGGGAAGGGAAGAATAAAAATGTCGAAGAAAAATAAGCCAAAAGAAAATTTAAAAAATCCACAAGAAAGTAGAAAAATCAAAAACAGAAAAAAAATACAAAAACATTTTTTTTTGCTCTAAAAAATGTTGTCTAGCACCTAGGTTTTCAATTTTTTTTTTCAAACATTAGTAGCATCTGTCTTTGACAAGACTGATACTTCACTTTCAATGCATAGCCAGCATGGCTCTCTGCTTCAACGGCAGGGGGAATGAATAAAGGTGGATCTATATTCAGGCAACAATCAACAAGGACTGAATTACATAATCTGGATAAATAGATAAGCATGGGTGTAGCTTGCTTATTGCGGTGGTTAATACCCCTAACTAATTAAGCTATTTCACTTAGATGCAGTTCCAACACTGCTCTCTACATTAATGGCGGGGATGGAAGGGAAATAGAATAAAAAAGGTTACTAAGAGCCAAGAGAAACGTAAGTATGTGAGAGAAAAAAAAAAGGTGCGAAAGCTTGCTGGGCAGACTGGATGGGCCGTTTGGTCTTCTTCTGCCGTCATTTCTATGTTTCTATGTAATAACAGTTTCCCTTCTATAGGCTCATGGATACTGACCACAGAGGGTAAGCGGACTCTGACAGAGTTAACACTTTAATGCAGTCTCTGACAAGTGTAGAAAGTAATCAAGCATGTTGTTTGTTTGTTTTTTTTTACTTTATCTTTATTAAGTTTTAATTGTTCAACAAAGCAAAAATACTTTGATTCAGAAACACGATGGAAAAACAAATTATAGGAAATAAATTCCAATATAAAAAAAGCCCTCAATCTGAACAGTCCACAATCAATAGGGGGGGGGGGGAGGGGGCAGAAGTGAGGAGATTAATTAGGAAATTAAACATATGAAACTGCACTGCATGAGATTAGTACAAATATCCTGAACATTAATAAATTAGACCGGATCTGGAACTAAAGGTGATGAACTAGATTCAATAAACAACTTTTTAGAATCAATAAATGTTCTAAGCTATTCAGGGGCAAAAAACACAAGAATTCTGCTGAAATGTAACCATACTTTAACAGGGAAATCATAACAGAAAAGTGGCCTGGAGAGCTAGAGTTTCTTGGCGCATAATCAGGAAACTTCCTCCTTTCTTGGGTGGCTCGGGCCAAATCTGGGAAAATGTTAACATTCTGCCCCATAAAGGGGTAGATTTTAAAAGGTATGGGCGGGTGTACATGTGCGCGCTACCTGGCGCGTACACATGGACGCCCGATTTTATAACATGCGCGCGCAGACGCCTGCAGCTTTCCCCTGTTCCCTCCCAGGCCACTTCAAAATTGGAGCGGCCTAGGAGGGAACTTCCCAACCCCCTAATCTAAACTTCCTACCCCTTCTCCTAACCTATCCCCCCCAGCCCTATCCTAACCCCCCCCGATCCTTGTTTTACCTTCTGCGTCTGCCTGCCGGCACACGATCCCCCAGCGAGCTTCTGATCCTGCCCCGCCCCCACCCCTTTTCTGAAGCCCCAGGGCATACGCGCGTCCCGGGGCTTTACGCGCTTGGCTGGGCCTTTTTAAAATAGGCCCGGAGCGAGTAGGCCTTTTAAAATCCGGGCCAAACTGCATAGACATATGTGAAAAATACGCCTTCATAACAGTGCTCAGATCTTGCTCAACAAAGAAGGAATCCAACAATGTTGATCTCTCCACCGCCTCATATTTGAGGATATTCCAAAAAGTCCATCAACTCAAGATTAAAAGGAATATGGACATTTGCTTTACTGGTTAGAAAATAGACTTTTGTAATAGAGGAAACCAAACCTGGGGAAATATTCAGAACCTTCTGGAAATATCTTCTTAAGGTGAGACGAGGCATTTCACCTATGACCAGAGGAAAATTAATTAAATGGAGATTCACATGTCTAAGTCTATTTTCAATTAGTTCCAATCTTCGGGACATACTGCCCCATTCCTGAATCAGTGAAGCTTGAACTGCTTTAACCGATTTGACTTCATCTTGTAAATCTACGATTTTCCCAGCAGTATCTTGATGAAATTTATCATGATCTGCTGATAAAGATTCCAATTTTGAAGCAACCGAGCCAGCTTTTAATGAACATTGAAAAAAGCAGTTCCAAATTGAGCCAATAGATCCCATACAGCTTCTAAAGTCACTGACTCTGGCTTTGGAAGCAACATGCAAGCTCCACTAGAAATCATTCATACCTGGGGCTATCACAGAAGAACCTGCTCCAATAGAAAAAGCTGGGACTTCAGCAGGGGCTGGCAGAAGCTTCTTCTGATATAGTCAGGGAGAAAACGCTGCGTTTATTCTCCTTCGAATTTCCCCCACCACCGGCGACAACATTGACATCATCAGTCAAAGATGCCGGCGCATTAGAGGAGTGGCTCGGCAGAGCCAGAGGAAGCCGGTCATCGAGGGGGCTGAGAGATGCCTCCTCTGCAGCCGACTCCATTGCTCCTCCATCGAAGATAGCAATGCGGACTCCCCTTTCCCCCCCCCCCCGCAAACAGGAACCACAAATCCATCATTCGAACGCTGTCCAAGCAAAGGCTCGGGCTCGGTGGGATAATTGCTTGCCTTCCCCTTCCTCTTACGGGACATGGTAAAAGAAATCAGTTAAAGGAAATAACCGGAGAGCATCTGAAGGCGTGGAGCACTCATGCGGCCATCTTGCCCCCCAATCAAGCAGTTTTTCAATGGAGCAAGAATGTGTTCAGGGGCTTACACCAAATGGAAAACCCTTTCCATTTCAAGATGGATGACCTTATGATCTGTCGGGCCCTGCCAAGCTTGAAACCAGCAGCCTCAGAGGGGAAGAACCATTGGGGTAGATTTTTAAAGTTACGCGTGGGCGTAGATTTGTTCGCGCTGGGTTGTGCGCACAAATCTACGCCCGCTCATAACTTTTAAAAGCCCTGCGTGCGTAAATCCGGCTGGATTTATGCATGCAGGGTTTTTAAAATCTGCCCCAGAGTGTTTAGCAGAACTCTATAGCAACTGTAGGAAATAGACTAGTCACTCAATCTCTGGAAGGCGCACAATCAAGCATGCTTTCATTGGTCCAGCAAGGGAACTGCTCAGAGAATGCAAATCTATCTCATGCATATTCATTGTGACAATCCTGAAAGCCTGACTGGTTAGGTGTGCCTCCAGGAGAGGGTTGGAAAATACTGAACTAGACCATCCTGTTAAGCTAATAGTCACTCAGATATCTTTAAAGGATACAGACAAAACAGGGAAATTGGAATATCCTGATAGAGAGGCTGCAGTAACGGCTGAAGTAGCCTAGATTGGTTTAAATAAAAAGCAATAACATGGAGGCAACTGAGGAGAATCAACAGAAGGCAAAATAAATGCTGTCTCCAATTGTTTACATTATCTGCAGCACTTGACCACCTGTGCTACAGCGTTTGTGGTTTATATCATTATTTGTGCATGCTCCAAGCTGTGTGTCAGCAAGACCAAGTGATCTCTTTGCTTTCGCATTTTAGAACATCACAGCTGTCTGTACTACAACAAAGTTGCATCAACAAAGGTTTGATTCACCGAAATGTCTTGCTATTGACCACGTACGACAACATCCTCATGGATCTAATCATGACAGTCATCTTATCTGCATAGAGCAAAAATGGATTTTTGTATTTCAGTCTCTTGAACCCACGAGATTAAATTCCAGCACTGAATGGACTTTATTCTTATAGAGTCCTTTATCCTCTCAGCTCTAATGTGTATGGTGCAGTATAATGTTTTTCTTTTGTTTTCAAATACATGTCCTTGTGGAGATTGTGATATTTGTTAATAGAGTAAAAATGAATATTTGAAATAACATTTTTTTTGCATTTATGGAACTATACTTGTGCATTGCGAAAATAAAAAAAATGAATTGGAATATCTTATAAAATGAAAGTATTGCTCTATGCATAGGGTTTCTTTATGAATGCTATCATTGTTATCTGTGAATGGATTGTTTATGGACTCCACCTACAGCCTGAATATTTGTGTGGCTTCCTCTTCATGTAATTGGCCCTAGATGTGCTTTACATTTTTGGACAATTTTTATTAGTTCTTCAATTTTTATTTTTTTTTAATAGCCATCTGTGCCTTAAAACTGTGCCTCTTTTATGTGGAAGATGTTATAGTGTAAGTGTTTGTTTTTTCAACAGTTTTCATTTATTTAATAGTATTTATTACCCGCCCCTCCAAATACAGTCTGGGGCGGGGTACAATACAACATACATAATTTTTATAAAAAACAAACCATTTAATGCTATTGGTGCTTGGATGCGTTCCTTGTTTTATTATTTATTTTGTGCTTTCAGAAATAAGCCCTCTCTGCAAAATGCTGGCCATGTTGGCTTCATCTTATTCCTTTTCTGAGTGATATGGTTTACGACGTCGTCTTACCACATCGCCTAAATAATAGATAAGTAACCAGCATTTTGAACCTATGTGTTATTCATTTTCTGGACTGATCACATCAAACATTGGACTAGTGCAGTGTGCGAGAAACCAGGGTTCCAATCCCACTGCTGCTCCTTGTGACCGTGGGCAAGTCACTTTACCCTCCCTTGCCTCTAGTACAAATTTAGATTGTGAACCCTTTGGGGAGAGGGAAGCACCTGAATGAAATCTAAGTGGCGAAAAGTAGAATATAATACGCTAGCATGTAGTTCCAAAAGTAGATATTTTTACCAGCACGTCACTGAAAAGGGAGGTTTTTCAGACCAGTGATTTCAGTTTCACACTGCTGATTGCTAATATCATAGCATTTCAGCTGCACTCCGAGATCTTTTCCTCCTTAATTACAGTAATGTTTTGGAATGTAGCATTGAAATTTGTGGCGAGGTTATTTCTGTTAACTGTAGAGAACATGGATATGAATGACTTCAACCTGCCTATAATCATTTGCTAATAAGCATGTTGTGAATACAAATAAAAAGCAAACTTTAAAATGTCTCTATGTGAATACCAGAAGTCTGAAAGATAAGATTAGAGATTTAGAATGAGTAACCCTAAAGCTCGGGCACCTAAAATGATAGGAGGAATTCCCCTGTTGGGAAGGGCATCCTCCCAAATTTATTTGGTGAGTTCTGAAGCTGGCTCATGCAGATGGTGCAGTGGGGCCCTATACAGAGACACACAGGAGTGGTCTCTTCCCGCTGGCTGGACAGGCAGAACACTAAACTCTCCTCTCCACGAACTTTGGCCCCTTGCTACCTGTTAGCGCTGGCCCAAATGATAAACCGCATACACCACCAGCTCTTAAACTTTATTTTTGTTGTTTTTTTTTCCAGCCAGCAACTACATCCTTTTATTTTTGGCATAGGGTAAAATATTGTCCATACTTAAGGACATTTGTTTTTATTTTATTTTTCCTGGGACTTTCAATGTTATAACAAAAGAAAATCAGTGGAAACATGACTTTTCTAACTGGTTCTTCTCCTGTGTGCTATAACAAAGTAATTTTTCCACCAGTTGGTTGAAGTCATGTGATCCACATCTACATGTTTCTTTTCGGTATGACCTTTTTCAAGATACCTTTTTTTTTGGGATAATTTGTTTCTGTGCATCAATTTTCAGAAAGCTGCCAGGTAGAAACACACTGTTACCTTACAACAACCATCCTCCCAGTTCCCTCAGACAAAACATCCCTGTTGGTCAGTTCTTTCATCTGGGTCGTTTATGTTCTTCCTGTGAAGGCCACCTGTTCCATGCTCAGATAATGTCCACTAATTTTCTAGCTCCGGGTTATCCCTCCCCCATTGTCAGAAAAGCTTTCAAATGAGCCCTTTTCATTAACTGGGACCTTTTATTCTTGCCATACTCTGATTCTGACTTGTGTTCTCCCCTATTCTGGGAGCTCCCGAGAGACCCATAGCATTATACGCCTTCACTAGTGTACCCTCTCTCTCTGATTCCAGTATTCATGACCCAACGCATTTTGTCTTCTGACGTGAGTGCAATTTAAGGGATTGTTTTTTGTTTTTGTTTCCTCTGAATTGCCCAGTATTCCTGTTGATGACCTCTCCTGCCACTTCTGCCCACATGGTCTATGTCTCTTGCCTTGTGTGTAACTTCACTCTCACTATTTCCACATTTATTGACCCCTTTAGCGGACGCCAGTACCGACCAAGGCATAACTCTGACTGCACTTCCTGTGGGGTGGTATATGTTTCTCTGCTCATGCCCTCGTGAATACGTTGGTGAAGATTAAAGCTAGAGTCTACGAGCACTGCAGTAATATCTGCACTTCTAAGCTAGAAGGGGCCCTCGTTGCTCACTGCTACAATTTCATCATGTTTTCTCCGACTTAACATTTTTGTCATGGATCTCTGCACACCACGTACTTGCGGTGCTGATTTTTCTTTGCACTTAGTATGCAGGGAGAAATGCTGGATATTCTTTCATAACACCTTGTATCCGGCTGGCCTTAACTCAAGAGAAGAAGTGGGCTGCTTATCTGTAATGTTGCCCAGTTTTTCATTGGCCATGGTTTTTCTGATTGCTGATTGGTTATTCTTGGTCTTTTGACCTTTGGCGCCTTTTTCTTTTAAATACCTGTCAGCCTTACCCTCTCTCTAAGACAGCTATGTATACCTCCATTTCTCTGCCCTCACAAGTTTTTCAGTTTGCGTTTACGTAAGTTTTGTTAAAGGGACTTCTTCGATGCCTTCTTTTTTGTCCACTTGTTTATTTTAACTGTTTGGAAATTCATTGATTTTTCTTATTTTACATTAGATATGTTACATTAGATGTTTATGAAAAATGGCTCGTGTCGCGATTGGGATAAAAATGTTTCCCAAGGCAACAGGTGATTTTTGTCAGCATTTCTTTAAATAACTTTAATTTTGGAATAAACACTTTTGGGCTTTCTCTATGATTCATGGACAATACACCATTATTGTTTTGCCTGTAACTTGCTGGTGTGCCTTCTGCACTTCTCTGTTTTGCTCCTCAGTTCATCATAGCCCTGAACCCCATACCCCAAAAGGACCCATTCCACCCTCACTGATTCCTCCTCACTTTAACCTGTCTCAAAATTCTTCCAGGGAATAAGGTGCACCCCCTGTATCTTACTCATGACTTTTTAAATACTTCTTTTCTCTCACATTACACCCCGTCAAAATTAAAATCCAAAACGGACACACAATTTTCCAAACTACATGACTCCTCAGTCACCTGACCATTCTTCATTTTCCATTCATCCCCATAGTGTTTAGCTTTCTCAGGTCTCCTCCATGCAGTGAATCTCCTGGAGCACTTGTCATTTCAGAATCACCCCAACTCCTGGCCATTGTCCTCATGGGAAGGAGTCACCGCATCTCCACCCCTGCCTCTAGTCATTTCCTCTGGAGGAAGAAAAAACCTTCTATGCCCATGGTCTTGGGCCTCTGCCCTTGAGTGGGCAAACTCCTGCAGGCTCCTGCTCCCACTGGGAGGATCCCCAGGTCAACCAGCCCGCAAGCTGGCCACTCCATCCTGGAAGCCCCTTCCTTTGCCATCCCCATACTCTGAGGGCAGGACTCCCAAGGAGTAGAGGGGAAAGACCAACTCCCACCACACACTCTCACTTTTATATCTCCTCCTAAACCCCAATCCACCAATCACATACCAGGGATTCTTAAAGGAACCCACAAACCCCATAACCCAACAGTAACTAACACAAAACCTTGCACTGGTCACCCTATAAAATGCCATCTGGTGGCCATTTATGCCAACTACAATTTCAACATTCAAAACACATTTCTCAAGCATGTAAAACGTGATAGGCTCCAGGTCTCCCCCATCCAGACTATGTTTGCCACTGGAAATTGAGAAGAGGGTTCATTTTAGGGGGCCTCCCCACACATGTATGGCATTAAATGAAGATCTAGGCATGAAGGGAGACCTCCAATTTTTGGTATAACCTTTGTGATCCTGATGGGGTACAGAAGGCACTGGATGGGGGAGACCCTGGGAATTATCAATGTATTTGGGTTTTGGAAAATGTTTAAATGTTTGTGCCTGTACTTAGGTTGGCATTTTGGGATGGCATTTAGGATGGCATTTTGGGTATGTGTCCAAAGGATATAAAAGTGTGAGAGCAAAGTAGCCACTTGCAGTTTTAAATCCCAGAGCTTTTACTTCTTCAAAAGGGAAATTGTGCTCAAACAGTAAATCGGAATAAAACCATATAAAAGTGTCGGGGAACCTAGCTGGAATAATTTGCTGATTGATTATTCATATTTGTTTAATTACATTTGATTACTGTTGGACTCTCAATGCCTTTGAAATTTGGACTTTTAAAGCTTTTTGCACTTTTATATGATTTAATTCTGATTTACTATTAGAACATCAGTTTCCCTCTGGAACAAATAAAAAAAAATCATTGGATTTAAAATTGCAGTTGGCTACCTTACTCTCACACTTGTATATCCTTTGGATTTATGCTTTCTAGTGTGAGCTGCTCCAATATTCACCCTTTGTTTTTTTTATTTTAGGTATGTGAGCATTTATTAATAGGTAATAATGTGCTTATGGGGAAATGTGTGTCAGTCGGGTGCCCAAGGTTGAAATGGGAATTATGTAAGTGTGGGGATTTGGTAGGGTTTTGTCCTTTTCTTCCCCTGCTGGTGTGGGGTATAGGGACCTCCAGAAAATGTGATGGACTGGAGAGGCCCAAGAGCCTGAGGAATTGGAGGTTGTCTTCTCATCCACAGGAGTCAACCAGAGAGGAGGAAGCAGAGAGGCCAATGGCCCATGGAGATGCTTGGAGTGGGTTCTCCCCCCCCCCCCCGGCGTTTGGGAGAAGAGGTCCGGAGGCAGGGTGCACCCGAAAGGATCCAGCTAGTCCCAGCTCCTCTGGGGAAACCTCCCACTGAGAGGACCGTGAAGAGTGGAAATCAAAAGATGAGTGAATAAACCATGTATACCCAATGGGCCAGATTTTAAATCACCTACGCGTGTAAAACCTAGTGTCTGCCACAGTTATTTCGTCAGCCAGTCTTGGGATGAAGCAGGGGGGTCAGAGTTCCTGGCGTATAAGATGAGAGTTGTCTTTTCTACCCTGATGTCATCATAAAGGTCCACTTCAGTATCTGTATGACCATTAGTAAGAGCCCACAGAATAAATTTGGAAGGGACAATCTTTGCACAACAGGGAAGTTTCGTTCCATCATTTTATGGCAGGCATAAAAGGCATTTTAGAGACTTAATAGAAGGAAGATAACATATTGTACAAAGTATATTGACCTGACAGGGCAGATCAAATTAGTGGAGTGCCACTGTATGTTAAGGATGGCATAGGCTCAAACAGGATACAAGTTATACTTTGGAATCCTTATGGATAAAAATTACAAGTGTGATGAGGAAGAATACAGTAGTGGAAATATATAACCACCTGCCTGGCCAGGATGAGGAAACAGATTGTAAAATACTAACAGAGATTAGACTGACTAGTAAACTGGGCAACTCTATAATAATTGGAGATTTCAATTACCCCAGTATTAAATGGGTAACTGTCACATCAAGAAATGTTAGTGAGATAAAGTTCCTAGCTGCTAAATATGATATCTTAATGCGGCAGCTGGTCATGGAACTAATGATGGGGGAAACTACTTTAAATCTAGGTTACAGGGGAACACTATACCTAGTGCAAGGAATAAAGGTAATGGATCTACTTGGCAATAATGATCATAACGCAATTACAGGTAAATTTAAAAAGCCATGCGCGCGCGTCCATGTGCGCGCAGTTCCCAGCATGCGAACATGGACACGCAAATTTCATAACATGCACGCGTCGCCGTGTGCATATTATAAAATATATCCGCGCTCACATGCAGTAATACATTTTTTTCAAGTACAGTGAGAGAGTAAGCTGGACCTCTAGGGGGAAAAGAGATGCTCTGGGAGGACAAGAAAATAACAAAAACTAAATGAATTCTTTGACATGGTCTTCACCAAGTAGAATGCTGGGGACATACCCGGACCAGAAATGTTCTTTGATGGTGATAATTCTGAACAACTAAAGCAAATCACTATGAAACTGTGTTACGGTTGGTGAGCCCTTGAACTAAGGCGTGACTGGCACTGCCTAATTAGTGACGCTGTCAGTAGGTGGACACTATTGGCAACGAAGGCTATTTTTCTTCTGCCAACCCCTTTCCCCGCAGGTTCAGCCCTTGGGTTTGGAGGCCGGCAGGACTTAGGCGAGGTCCCAAAGAGCAGAGGAAGTCCAGAGGCCAGGGCAGGCAGCATACAGGCTAGGTCAAGTTCCAGGCAGGAGATAGGGCAGGCGGCATTTGGACAAATGGAATTCCAGGTAGAGGTTGGGGCAGGCAGCATACAAGCAAAGTTGAGAAAGAAGCAGGGGGGTCAAACACAGGACATCAGTCCAGAGGACAAGGAGGCAGACTGAACTGGAGTGGGTCAGGCAAGGCGGAGAGAGGTAAAAGGCCAGGAAACAGAGGAAAGAAGGAGAGAGTAAAGAAGGCAAGGCTGGATCCAAGGCAAGGCAAGGTCAGGTAGGAACAGGAGCTGGAGTGGAGGTAAGATTAGGAGCAGGAACAAAGGCAAGATCAGGAGCAACACATACCATGGCAAGGCAGAAGGACCTGCTGCTGAGGCGCTGGCTGATTGCAAAGGACTTCCTCTAGTTATTAGGGATGTGAATCGTTTTTTAACGATTAAAATTATCGTCCGATAATTTTAATATCGTCTTAAATCGTTATAGAACACGATACAATAGAAATTCTAACGATTTATCGTTAAAAATCGTTAAATCGTGTTAGTGCGCACTAACTCCCGTTAGTGCGCACTAACTGAAAATGATACAAATTGACACTTTCCAGGACAGTAAAGGTCAGTTAGGAATGAATATGTGTTCCTATTGGCTGGCTGCCCTCTTATCTATTGATGTTAACCAGGTTCCCACTGAGGTGATGGTTGGGGGGATGGGAAATGGAAATGGAAACTCAGGAACACTAACAGAAAATGATACAAATTATTGACACTATCCAGGTCAGTAAAGGTCAGTTAGGAATGAATATGTATTCCTATTGGCTGGCTGCCCTCTTATCTATTGATGTTACCAAGGTTCCAACTGAGGTGATGGTTGGGGGGATGGGAAATGAAAACTGTTGGTAGTTGACAAAAAAAGTAATGTGATCAGTCAATATGACTAGAACCTGTGCCCTATTCCTGATACCAGGGGTGTTGTGATCTTCCTGCACTCAGTGCCCTATCCCTGATACCAGTCTGAGACAGCTCCCTCCCTGCATTACTAGTGAGAGGCTGGCTTCACAGACAGGGGGGAGCTGCCTGACCCTCACTCCTGACTTCCCCCATGTCCCAGCTAGTGAATGGTGTGTGGGTGAGGGGGGGGGGAGGATGGTGAAGGCTGAGACAGCTCCCTCCCTGCATTACTAGTGAGAGGCTGGCTTCACAGACAGGGGGGAGCTGCCTGACCCTCACTCCTGACTTCCCCCATATCCCAGCTAGTGAATGGTGTGTGGGTGAGGGGGGGGAGGATGGTGAAGTCTGAGACAGCTCCCTCCCTGCATTACTAGTGAGAGGCTGGCTTCACAGACAGGGGGGAGCTGCCTGACCCTCACTCCTGACTTCCCCCATGTCCCAGCTAGTGAATGGTGTGTGGGTGAGGGGGGGGAGGATGGTGAAGTCTGAGACAGCTCCCTCCCTGCATTACTAGTGAGAGGCTGGCTTCACAGACAGGGGGGAGCTGCCTGACCCTCACTCCTGACTTCCCCCATGTCCCAGCTAGTGAATGGTGTGTGGGTGAGGGGGGGGGGGAGGATGGTGAAGTCTGAGACAGCTCCCTCCCTGCATTACTAGTGAGAGGCTGGCTTCACAGACAGGGGGGAGCTGCCTGACCCTCACTCCTGACTTCCCCCATGTCCCAGCTAGTGAATGGTGTGTGGGTGAGGGGGGGGGGGGGGGAGGATGGTGAAGTCTGAGACAGCTCCCTCCCTGCATTACTAGTGAGAGGCTGGCTTCACAGACAGGGGGGAGCTGCCTGACCCTCACTCCTGACTTCTCCCATGTCCCAGCTAGTGAATGGTGTGTGGGTGAGGGGGGGGGGGGGGGGGGGAGGATGGTGAAGTCTGAGACAGCTCCCTCCCTGCATTACTAGTGAGAGGCTGGCTTCACAGACAGGGGGGAGCTGCCTGCCCTCACTCCTCCGGGGTATTGTGATCTTCCTGCACACAGTGCCCTATCCCTGATACCAGGGGTGTTGTGATCTTCCTGCATGCAGTGCCCTATCCCTATTAATACCAGGAGTGTTGTGATCTTCCTGCACGCAGTGCCCTATCCCTAATACCAGGGGTGTTGTGATCTTCCTGCACACAGTGCCCTATTCCTGATACCAGGAGTGTTGTGATCTTCCTGCATGCAGTGCCCTATCCCTGATACCGGGATGTGTGCAAGAAGATCCCAACACCCCCGGTATCAGGAATAGGGCACTGTGTGCAGGAAGATCACAACACCCCTGGTATTAGGGATAGGGCACTGTGTGCAGGAAGATCACAACACTCCTGGTATTAATAGGGATAGGGCACTGTGTACATGAAGATCACAACACCCCTGGTGCCAGGGATAGGGCACTGTGTGCAGGAAGATCACAACACCCCTGGTGTCAGGGTTAGGGCACTGTGTGCAGGAAGATCACAACACTCCTGGTATTAATAGGGATAGGGCACTGTGTGCAGGAAGATCACAACACCCCTGGTGCCAGGGTTAGGGCACTGTGTGCAGGAAGATCACAACACTCCTGGTATTAATAGGGATAGGGCACTGTGTGCAGGAAGATCACAACACCCCTGGTGCCAGGGTTAGGGCACTGTGTGCAGGAAGATCACAACACTCCTGGTATTAATAGGGATAGGGCACTGTGTGCAGGAAGATGACAACACCCCTGGTGCCAGGGTTAGGGCACTGTGTGCAGGAAGATCACAACACTCCTGGTATTAATAGGGATAAGGCACTGTGTGCAGGAAGATCACAATACCCCTGGTATCAGGGTTAGGGCACAAGTTCTAGTCACATTGACTGATCACATTACTTGTTTTGTCAAGCTACCAACTGTTTCCATTTCCCATCCCCCATATACTGTCAGTGGGAAGCTTGGTAACATGAATAAATAAGAGGGCAGCCAATAGGAATACATATTCATTCCTAAACTGACCTTAACTGACCTGAAAAGTGTCAAATTGTATCATTTTCAGTTAGTGCGCACTAACTCCCAGTTAGTGCGCACTAACTCGAGTTAGTGCGCACTAATCGGAAAAAACGATTTTTAACGATTTTTTAACTAAAAAATCGTGCCTAACACGATTTTCTTGCCCTGCCACACGATTTCTATCGTTAAGACGATATGGAAAACGATTCATATCTCTAGTAGCTAGCTATCACCTTTCAGTGTTTGTAATATTTAATGTTTTTGTTTGAAAATAGAGTTTAAAAAAAAAAGGTTCAGGAAAGCCCTGAAGAATTTCCTCTTTGTTAAAGCTTATTATGTTCATCACTTTTACTTTCTGTAAAATATTGCAATTAATTAAGAGAATAAATAATAATATAATAATAAAAATCAGGCAGGAAATCCCATCTGGAGGACCTATAAAAGGAGTCCAGAGCTTCAGGATGTTCAACCATGTTCTTTGGATGCAGCATGATGCCAGGGGCACTTCAAATTAGAGGTGAGAGACATTACAAATTGCAAAAATAATAGATCTGACAAACTACAGAGTAACAAATCACTGAGACCATATGGTATTCATTTCAGAATTCTGAAAGAACTCAAACATGAAATTGCAAACCTGTTACTACTCATCTGTACCCTATCATTTAAAAAGCTACATTACCTGAAGACAGGAGGGTGGCCATTTTAATGCCAATTTTTAAAAGAGCTCCAGGAATGATTTGAGAAACTGTAGACTGGTGAGCCTGATGACAATGCCAGGCAAAATGGTAGAAGCTATTCTTAAAAATAAAATTATTGGCCATATACTGTAGATATGCATAGTTTAATGGGGATGAATCAACAAGGTTTTAGCAAAAGGCAGTCTTGCCTTACCAATCTTTTAAATTAATTTTGAAGGTATAAATAAATGTGAGGATAAAAGTGAGACGGTTGATATAGGGCATTTGGATTTTCAGAAGGCATTTGACAAAGCCTCTCCTGAGAGACTCCTCAGGAAATTAAAAAGTCATGATATAGGAGGCAGTGTCCTATTATGGACTGATAATTGGTTAAAAGACAGGAAAAAGAGCGTAGGACTAAATGATCAGTTTTCCAAATGTCAATATTGTAGTACCCCAGGAGTCTGTACTGGGACCTGTGCTGTTCAAAATGTTCATTAATGATTTGGAAAAGGGAGTAACATGAAAGTGATCACATTTGCAGACGACATCAAAATCATTCAAATTTGTTAAAACAGCAGTAGATTGTGAGGAACTTCAGAAGGAATGTCAGAGTCTAGGAGACTAGGCATCTAAATGGCAGATGAAATTTAATGTGGACATGCAAAGTGACACACATAGGGAAAAATAATCCCAACTACTGGTCCACGATGCTGGGTTTGGTGATAGAAATCATCACCCAGGAAAGGAATTTGGAGGAGACCTTGTAGACAATACTTTGAAATCCTCAGGTCAGTGTGTGGCAGTGGTCATGAAAGCAAATATAATGCTAGGAACTGTTTGTAGAGTAATGGAGAATAAAACAAAGAATACCATAATGCCTTTGTATCACTTCACAGTGCGACCATACCTTGAGTACTGTGTACAGTTCAGGTCACTGCATCTCAAAAAAGAAAAACATAGCGGAACTAGAAAAAGTACAGGGAAGGGCAACAAAAATGAAAGACGCCTTCTTGAGTAAGCCATGCCTCGCCATCTGGATCCGACACGACCCTTCATTGTGGAAGTCGGTGCCTCGGATGTAGGCATAGGAGCCGTGTTAAGCCAATCCAGTGACTCTAAGATCTTGCATCCATGTTCCTTTTTCTCCCGATGCTTCTCGCCAGGGGAGAAGAACTACTGTATTGGGGATAAAGAACTACAGGCAATAAAGATGGTGTTGAAGAGTGGCGCCCCTGGCTTGAAGGTGCACAGCATTGGATCACCGTTTTCATGGATCACAAAAATCTGGAGTACCTCCGTCATGCTCAGCGCCTAAACCATAGGCAGGCAAGATGGTCCCTGTTCTTTAACAGATTTGACTTTGTGCTGAAATATCACCCTGGAGATAACAACGTTAGAGCAGGTGCCCTATCTCACTCATTTCTCTCTGAAGACGTACCTGATGAACCCCAGCATATCATCGACCCGAAGAGTGTTATCCTGTCAGCTACACATCCGATACCTGCAGGCAAGACCATTGTACCTGGTAACCTAAGGAAGAAACTGCTAGCATGGGCTCATGATTCGAAACTGGCTGGACATCCTGGTCAACAAAGAACTCTGGCTAAACTACAGAAGTACTATTGGTGGCCCACCATGAAGGAGGAGACGTTCGCCTATGTGGCTTCTTGTTCCAATTGTGCCAGAGAGAAACCTCCGCCCGGACGTCCTTGGGGCTTGCTTCATCCCTTGCCAGTACCAGATGAGCCCTGGCCTCGCATTGCTACAGACTTTGTGGTAGACTTACCACTTTCTGGAGGTAAAAATACCATCTGGGTTACAGTGGCTCGTTTCTCAAAGATGGCTCTCTTTGTGGCTCTCCCTGGCTTGCCCTCAGCCATGGAGCTTGCAAGACTTTTCATCACCCACATCTTTTGCCTACACAGCATGCCAAAGCACATCATCTCTGACAGAGGAGATCAATTTACAGCAAAGTTCTGGAAAGCTTTGATTAACAAGTTTGACATCTCTCTCGACTTCACCTCTGCATACCATCCTCAGTCGAATGGCCAAACTGAGAGAATGAATAGAACACTGAAGCAGTTCCTTCGAGCCTATGTTGGTTCACATCAAAATGACTGGGCTGAACTGCTGCCCTGGGCTGAATTCGCCATCAACTCTCATCCAGCAACATCAACTGGATCTACACCATTTGAAATGGTTTACGGACGACTACCTTTATCATCCTTACCACTTCCACTTTCAGTGTCGTCCCCGGCAGCTTAATCTACTGCCAAAGATATCCAACTACTGTAGAATAAGACTAAAGAGATGCTCCAAAAAGCAGGACAAAGAGCAAAGAAAGGCTATGATGCTCACCACAGCAAGGCTCCTGAATTCCAGCCTGGTGACAAAGTCTGGCTGTCTACTAAACATCTAAGACTCAAGCTACCATCAGTTCGTTTTGCTCCACGCTTTGTCGGACCCTTTCCCATCCTCCGACGACTGGGTACTCTCACGTACAGTCTGAAACTTCCACCAGCGATGAAGATTCATAATGCGTTCCATGTCTCACTACTGAAACCGCTAGTCCTTAGCGAGTTTTCCACCAAGACACCTGAACCTACACCTATTGATGCAGAAGAAGACATTGAGTACAAAGTTGATGCCATCCTTGATGTGAGAAAGAGAGGCAGAGTTTGGGAATACTTCCTGTCATGGGAGGGATACAGACAAGAAGAAAACTCTTGGAAACCATTGGCTAATATCATGGACAAAGAAATGCTTTGTCAATTTCATTGATCACATCCTCAAAAACCAAGACCAGGTAGGGGATCTGGAGGGGCCCTTTGAAGGGGGGTACTGTTGCATCCATCGGTCTCAGATGGCTTCGACTTCCGTGCCTCACCTTTCTTCCTTCTCTCTCCTCAAGCCTTGGGAAGATGGCTGCTACTGCGTCTTCATGCCGCTCTCTCCAGCGTCCCCAGAACGGCAATGGCGACTGTGTTCGCCATGATTTTCCTGAGGGCCTCCTAGGATGCGTGAGTGCACGCCACCCACGTCTTTATCCACATCATGGCAGGAACCTCGGGGGCATCCCCTCTGAGTGACGTCATCACATCCTGGTATTTAGCCTGCCCTTCATTTGCTAACAAATGGAGTTAGCAAGGATTGGATTGGATTGGACTGCCTCCGGTCTAGGCTGCTCTGCCGCAGGAAGCTCTCTCTCTGCCCTTCGGGGTATTTCATCGCTAACCTGGGTACCCGCTCCTCGGGGGCCCTTATGCTGTCTTACAGGTACCTATCTGGGATATCGGGTACTCGCTTCTCGAGGTCCTGCTCTTCCTACTCTGGTACCTACTACTGATCTACTTCTGCTTGCCAGGATCTTCATCAATACAGCTAACTACTTCAGTGAGTAACTAACCCTGTCAGTCTGTCTCACCTTCAGCTTCAGCGCTCGGAGTCTCCATCCGGGACCTTCCTCTACTACCCTGCGCTGCCTATCATCTATTCGAGTGTGGGACTGGTCTCCTCTGCTGAAGACCCCTGGACTACTTCTACTGGGTTACCTCACTGCTGCCGCTCCCTGGGCAGTACCATCAAGCTGTATAATAAATACAAATTATCTGTGTCTGCGTGTATAGAGTCTAGCCTAGTACTGCGGTTCCTCACGGGGCTCCTCCCCATGGGAGTGGCCATCACCGCAGTACCCAAGAATCCACTCCAACACCTCAAAACCATAACACACACATGGACCAATTCCCTCTTCTACAAGGGTCTTCTAACATCCTCTAAAGCAGTGGTTCCCAACTCAGTCCTTGAGTCACACCTAGCTAGTCAGGTTTTCAGGATCTCCAAAGTGAATATGCTTGAGGTAAATTTGCGTATTCATTGCAGAGATCCTGAAAACTTGGCTGGCTAGGTATGTCCCGAGGACTGGGTTGGGAACCACTGCTTTAGAAGATATTAAACCAGTAGTTCTCAACCTTTTTTCGGCCGGGTCACACCTGACAGATGGTTCTCATATGCGAGATACACTGAATACATGACCATCATGGGGCAAAAGGTAACTATACATTCTGCATCCTCAGGAACCCCCTGGACCCCTCAAAATAGGTGCAGAGTAGAACTAGGGCATTACCCATACAGTTCACCATACAAAAAAAGATATTCTGGATCTGATGACATCTCAGTGAAAGCAAAACAAACTCTCTTTACTGGCAAGCACAATACCCCTCCTTATGAAAAGACAGTAATTTACCACTACAAATATTTAAGCAGGCCCTAAACACTAATGCACCTCCTATTAGGAAAGCAGAGCAAGCCAAGCTGCTATAGATAGATACCCACTTAGAAATAATTGTAAAACTATACTAATAAATGTTACAAAACAGCTGATGAACAGAATAACATCCAACAATTAAAAACTCATAAAAATTATTAAAAATTGTCCAAATATCAATAAAATATTTCAAAAAAGCAGACATCATACAATACCCAATAATTAAAATGGCAGTCAATCAAGAAAAATAAACTTAAAAAGCCATCTTTACTTACCCTCTCCAGCAACTCTCCTACTCCTATCCCTTGCAGGCCAATAGCACTCACCAGAAGCAGCAGTGGCTGCTGAAGCTCTTTCCTCTCAGTCCTCTTCTTAGGGCCCACAACCAGTCACAACCAGTCTCTGTCGTACACAGACCAGTATCTCCCTAACTAGTATCTCTTCCTCACACACACACACACCAGTCACCTCCCTGACCAGTCTCTGTCTCTCCCACACACACATACACCAGTCACCTCCCTGACCAGTCTCTGTCTCTCTCACATGGACACCAGTCACTTCACTGACCAGTCTGTCTCTCACACACAGTCACTTTGCTGACCAGTCTCTGTCTCTCACACAGACACCAGTCACCTCCCTGACCAGTCTGTCTCTCTCTCAGACACCAGTCACCTCCCTGACCAGTCTCTGTCTCTCTCACATGGACACCAGTCACTTCGCTGACCAGTCTGTCTCTCACACACAGTCACTTTGCTGACCAGTCTCTGTCTCTCACACAGACACCAGTCATCTTCCTGACCAGTCTCTCTCTCAATCACACACAAATGCTCTTGCTCCCATTCTATCACAACCCACAAAGCTGCCACTCACGCACCCAGGCACCCATTCTACCACACACACACAAAGCTGCCACTTACGCACCCATTCTACCACACACGAAGCTGCCACTCACCACCCAAGCACCCATTCTACCACACACACACAAAGCTGCCACTCACGCACCCAGGCATCCATTCTACCACACACACACACAAAGCTGCCACTCAAACACACAGGCATCCATTCTACCACACACACACACACAAGCTCTCACTCATGCACCCATTCTACCACAAACACACAAAGCTGCCACTCAACACCCAGGCACCCATTCTACCACACACACATAAAGCTGCCACACACACACACACACACACACACACAGGCATCCATTCTACCACACACACACAAAGCTGCCACTCATGCACCCATTGTACCACACACAAAGCTCTCACATGCACCCAGGCACCCATTCTACCACACACACACACACACACACACACACACACACAAGCTCACATGGAGCCTCTTCTCATTGTTTGGCCCAATAAGCGTGACCTCCGCTTCTCAGCTGCCGCTGGCCTGACCTCCGGCAGCAGCGCACAGGTCTCTCCATTCTTTGGCCCCGCCGGCCTGGCCTCTGGTGGCGGCGCACAGATCTCTCTACTCTTCAGCCCTGCCCCTGGGGAGAAGGGAAGCAGAAGCGGGGCAGAAGGACACCGGGAACCACGACACATCTGCCGGTGCTTGAGAACCGCTGTGTTAGAAGATCCCTGCTTTAAAGGCAGAACCTCCATTATATAAATCCAAAGGAATACTATGGACTGTAGCATTCTCCTGAATGGTGGAAACTATTTTTCATTAGTAAAGCTAGACATATTACATTGTCTCCTACTTAAATGCTTCCCCCCATGCAAGCAATATAATTCTGTAAACACGCAAAATAAGTATTTAGGAAAGAATACTGAACACTGCTGGATAACTTGTGCTGGCCAAACAGAAAGGACCTTATGACCTATGCAAGATATCACTGCCATCTGTAGCGCTCTTTCCCAATTCAAATAAAGGCATACATAAACATATATAAACAGCGGCAATATCCATTCATATGACATACTTGATTAATGGATTAATGCACGGAGCTTTACTCTTGGGCTCAAGCATAATTATAGTGCTATAATTAAACATGGGACACTCACTCCATGAAGACTTAGCATCCATGCTATCTTACTGCTGGGCTATTTCCTCTTTGAAATTACTATATTGTTTAGCCACATGGGTGCTGACATTAAATCAGTCTTCTTCCAGTGTTTTTTCATGGCAAGAAAACACTAATTAGGATTCATAAGAATCATACTGTATGTGAGGAAATCAAGCAGAGAAAAGAAAGTGATAAGAGAACAAAATATAAGCAACATTCAAGGGACATAATATTTTGTATTATGCAGTAATTACTATATTTTGTAGTATAATAACCTTTCCAGATAAAGCAACTACCTATGAGTTCTCAGATTAGGATACATCCCATTAGTGTCTCCATCTGGCAACAATCTGTCATGGCAAAACACCAATGATGGCTAGTTTGGGAGGCACAACTTGAACCTTGCCTACTGGGCTAGCTCGCAATATGGAGTAAGCTAGAGCGAGGGGGAAAAGAATGTGTTTCCAGTCTTGTAGTCACATGCCTGGGTATTGGGATTGGCTGGTGCTCAATTAAAAGGGAGCCCAGAAGTTGTTCCCAGCAACTAGAAGGCTGCTCAGTTCACTTGCCGTTTCAGTCTCCTTTGTGCCAACCCCTTGCTGCAGAGCTTCTCGGCTTCCAGACCGCTTGGCACCACTTACGCTACCAGTTTTTCTCCATGCTTCTAATCACCAGTCTACTATGTCCATCCTAAATCTAGAAGGGATGGCAGAGCACAGTCCAATCCAGAATGGCTGGAAAGGATATGAGTGTATGTAGGATGGACCTCTACCCAAAATTTCTAGATTCTTTAGGTGTGATTGACTTAAAAGTCCTCAATTTTTCCAATCTCATTCTTCTGGAAAGACCTCAGAAGTAGCATGCTGGATCAAGAGCAATATTCATGCCCTCTATCACCAGGGTCTTCTAACCCTTGTGGGTAGAATATCTAATACTGTATATACTGTAAATCAGGAATGGTGCAAAGGATTGTAGCATTCCCCTAGGCGCTTGAGGGGGTGATTATTTTACTTTAGTAAAAGTAAGAGCATTACACTAGGTTTGCAGTGGCAGAGTCTAGGGCTGTGAGGAGCAGCCCACAGGACTTTTTCCAGGTTCCTAGGCTATCCCTGCTTGAAGCAGACTATAAGCATTTTCAGCAGTATGCAGTTTCACAGGTGGATGGCATGGAGTGGCTCTTGGTTCCTGAACAAGGGCAAATTGCAGCCCATAGCCACTAAGTATAGGTCCAAATAGTGGTGGAAAAGATTAAAAACAGCAATCTTGCTCATTTAGAAAAGCTCTCAAAAGTTACCCTGCTACCTGGACCCCAAGATCCAGGTGGTTACAGCATAGTGAACCTTTAGCCCAATATGGAGCCATTTATCCATCTGCAACCCTGCCATTTGCAGCTCTTCCTCTCCAAGGCCCAAAGGACTCTCCCCCAAGGATGGTTGTGCTGACTGCATAGAACTTCACAGGATGATAGACCCACCTGACTGCAATATGTCTCCTATGGCCAGCTTACTACTACTACTTGTTTTTAAAGCACTACCAGATATATGCATTGCTGTACAGATACATGATAGATGCGAGGAGCTTGCTAAATACTTACAACATAAAATAACCAGCATCCTCCTTCGCTTCCCCCACAACCCCACGATCACCTCCCCCCCACCAAATCCCAGTAGCACCAGCAACAGATCCTTTGACCTCACATCAATCCTTGAAATTGAGTCCATCCTCAAGAAGATGAAACCGGCCACACATTTCGCAGACGCAATCCCCTCTAAAATCCTCCTCACCATTCCTACCACCATCGCCAAACCCTTGGCTGATATCATCAATTGCTCCCTCACCTTCGGCAAAGTCCCAGATCCCCTCAAACTAGCCGTTGTGAAGCCTCTCCTTAAAAAACCCACCATGGATCCCTCCGATCCTGCAAGTTACCGGCCCATCTCCAACCTTCCCTTCCTTGCAAAAGTCCTTGAGAAAGTAGTCAATACCCAGCTCACCGACTACCTCGAGGAACACAACCTCCTGCACCCAACACAATTTGGATTCCGGAAAGGCCGAAACACCGAGAATCTCCTTTTAGCTATCACTGACACCATACTTATTGGTTTAGACCAAGGAAAATCCTTCCTACTTGCCCTACTAGATATATCGGCAGCCTTTGACACTGTCAATCATCATATCCTTCTCGCCCGCTTGGCAGAGATAGGCATTGCCGACACAGCACTAGACTGGTTCGCCTCTTACCTTACAAACAGAGAATACCTTATAAAACTTGATAACTTTGAATGTGCTCACGTGCCCCTCTTGCAAGGTGTCCCCCAGGGATCTTCCCTATCCTCCACCCTATTCAATATCTACCTCCTCCCCCTATGCAACCTACTCTCGGACCTAGGCCTGGACTTCTTCTTATATGCTGACGATGTGCAAATTCTCATCCCCATCCAAAAAACGCTCAATGAAACCATCCTTTTCTGGGAATCCTGCCTAGTCAGCATCAACTCCCTATTAGCCAATCTACACCTTGCGCTTAATGCAACCAAAACCGAATTACTCCTCATATCCAAGCATACTGAACATGCCTCCCCCCCCCACATCCCCCATTTCCACCACTGCCCATGCCCTACCCCCCCGCCGTAAGAGACCTGGGAGTCACCCTCGACCAACACCTCAGCTTCAAACCACACATCAAGTCCCTGCTTAAAGCGGGTTTCTACAAACTCCAGATCCTTAAAAAGCTCAGACCACTACTCCATACACAAGACTTCCGTTTAGTCCTGCAGTCCACCATATTTTCCAAAGTGGACTACTGCAACGCCCTGTTGCTAGGCCTCCCATACCAAACCGCTACAAACACTACAGAACGCCATGGCGAGAATCCTAACTAACACACGCAAAAGAGAGCATATTACACCCATTCTTATAGATCTGCATTGGCTGCCCATCCATTTCCGCACCCAATATAAAACTTTAACCATACTTCACAACACTCTCTACAAAAGCAACTCCGCCTGGCTTAAGGAAATGCCCCACTTTCACATTTCCCATCGCCCCACAAGATCCACTCTTGCAGGCACCCTTCACACACCCCCCCTCAAAACAGCACACCTCTCCACCACCAGGGAAAGAGCCTTCACCATCGCAGGCCCTGCCCTCTGGAACTCCCTCCCCACACACCTCTGTCTTGAGCCATCCCTGCCCAATTTCAAAAATGGCATCAAGACCTGGCTATTCAGACAAGCCTACCCTGAAACCAACCCCCCGTAGTCTACCCCCCCTACCCACCCTGTTGTCATTAAGGTATAATGTATAACCTGCTGTAATTAAATTATTTTGTATTGCCTTAAGCCAATTGTATTCTCACCCTGCTGTATATGTTAGAATGTATTACCTGCTGTAAATACGTTTTATTGTATAACCTGTTCTAAACTCTCATACCTCTGCAGTCCTTCTGCTGTAAATATCTCCCCCTATAAATACCTCCTCCACTTTTGTAGTTACTCTCCTCTATCTTCTCAGCTTCTCTACTTTCCTCCTATCTATCCCCCCCACTCCCGCCCCTTTTCGCACCTGCTCCCTTTTTACCCTCTCCCTGTTTTTTGTATTTTCCTCCTTTCTCAAGTTTTATTGTAAACCGGCGTGATGTGCCACACGAACACCGGTATATTAAAAGCTGTTAAATAAATAAATAAATAAATATAAAAGACAGGTCCTGCTCTATGGCGCATTCAATCTGGAAAAGCTAAACATGCACGAGAGATGAGAGTCTGTAGGAAGTGTATTTATTGTAGAGAAAGGTTTATGATTCAAAAGCAGTCCGAAAAAGATGAGTTTTTAGATTGGACTTGAATTTTGCCAGGCAGGGAGCATGACGCTCCAACGCAGGAAGTCTGTTCCAGGTATATGGCGCAGCAAGGCGGAAAGAGCAGAGTAGGGAGTTGCCGGTGGAAGAGAAGGGCATAGATAAGAGAGACTTGCTCAATGAATGGAGTTCACAAGGAAGGGTGTAGGGAGAGAGAAGAGAAGATAGGCAGTGAGCGGCAGTGTGAAGACATTTTAAATGAGTAGAAGCTTGAACTGCATGCGGAAGTGGATGGAAAGCCAATGTTAGTAACTTGAGAAAAGGAGTTAGTGATGCTGAAAGATTATAAGTTGTGCAGTTGGATTTTGAATAGATTGTTTTTTTAATTTATAACTGAAAATTCTCAGCAGTGTACAAGATAATGTGCATAATAAAATAAAAAAAATAACATACAGGGTTACATAGATGGACCTGTGCTGTAAAGACAAACTCAAGAATGCATCAGTGCCCATAAACTCAATAAAACACTTCCTAAAGTGTATTGGTACAACATATTAGTAAGAAAGGTCCTCCATCTGAACATTTCGGAGTTAAGATGGCCCAATCCTGGTAACTACTCAAGCAACACTTATTTAACTAGGCCAAATGCTTGCTTAAAAACAGTGGGTCTGATTTTGAAAAGCATTTGAACACATAAAACTGGGTTTTACAAAAGTGAAAGCACTTTACTCGAGTAAGTGAGCTTTTGAAAATTGCTAGAATATATGCCATTGACTTGTCCATAGGATTTACTTGCATAAGTGCACTTTACACGAGTAAATGACTTGTGAACATTGCTGCATGGCATGTTACATTTACGCACGTAATTCCTTTGAAAATGACCTCCAGTGTTTTTAGGGGCTGCTGCAGGGCCTTGAGAGTACAGCGGGTGGCTGGAGGCCCTGCGCTAAATCTCTTTTTCAAAGTTACTGCTGCTGCCAAATCAAGATGCAATTGCTTTAGGTGTAACCACTGGGCTGAGTTCCTCACAGAGGAGTCCACAGGCCACCCTCAATTCCAAATTCTTAAAATATTCAAATATTATCCCTAAGTCTCTCTTATTTCCAGGATTACTTGTTGGGGAAGGAAGGGAAGTGATCGCCAAGGCTCTGAGCGTTATTTCAAAAGTCTTTAATTGTACAGTAATAATCACGCTGAACAACAGATGTGGTTCCAATATAACTTTACTGATAATTCATGGTAATAAAAGATAACTCTTTATTCAGTACAGCCCATTGCATAATCCTTTCCCAATAAACCTATGACTCTTTACTGCTGTTTTAAGATACTCTTCTGTTTTCTGTTTTCTTAAGTTCCACATTAATTTAAATTGCAGGGGTAGTTTTGGAGCTTTCTCCCAGAGTAGGTGGAATAGGATTCTTTGCTAATTTTAGATGGCATACAATACAATCTCACGTGACATGCCTTGAATATTCAGATGACTACTCCTTATCCAAATTCCTCCAGAATATCCTGATGCTATGTGGTGGTTAACACCGAATAGGTACCATAGTTCTCCTTTCCTCCTGTTATGTTCTGTGGGTCTAGAGTTAGACAGTGGGCCCCTCGGTCGTGGTAAGGGTAAACTCCATCCACAGGGAGGAGCCCTGTGGTGATGTGCATTCGTTTCATATGTTTCATATTACATGCTTGTATAGGAAACATATGAAACGAATGCACATCTAATTGACATGTAATGGGAAACGTATGAAACGTATGAAACGATTGCACATCCCTAGTAGAGAGCCGGTGGTAACCTGCAGCACGAGGTGCCCTGAAGAGTACCTTCTCTTGCTGTTGTCTGTGCAGGCAATATAAGAACATAAGAAATTGCCATGCTGGGTCAGACCAAGGGTCCATCAAGCCCAGCATCCTGTTTCCAACAGAGGCCAAACCAGGCCACAAGAACCTGGCAATTACCCAAACACTAAGAAGATCTCATGCTACTGATGCAATTAATAGCAGTGGCTATTCCCTAAGTAAAATTGATTAATAGCCATTAATGGACTTCTCCTCCAAGAATTTATCAAAACCTTTTTTGAACCCAGCTACACTAACTGCACTAACCACATCCTCTGGCAACAAATTCCAGAGCTTTATTGTGCGTTGAGTGAAAAAGAATTTTCTCCGATTAGTCTTAAATGTGTTACTTGCTAACTTCATGGAATGCCCCCTAGTCCTTCTATTATTCGAAAGTGTAAATAACCGAGTCACATCTACTCGTTCAAGATCTCTCATGATCTTAAAGACCTCTATCATATTCCCCCTCAGCCATCTCTTCTCCAAGCTGAACAGCCCTAACCTCTTCAGCCTTTCCTCATAGGGGAGCTGTTCCATCCCCTTTATCATTTTTGTTGCCCTTCTCTGTACCTTCTCCATCGCAACTATATCTTTTTTGAAATGCGGCGACCAGAATTGTACACAGTATTCAAGGTGTAGTCCGGTAGTAGTCCGCAACGTGGGGTAGGCCGGATGCCGATGGCAAGTTGCACAAGATGGTATGGATCCGGTAGTGGTCCGCAGAGCGGGGTAACCCGAGAATCCACACAGTGAAGGTAGAGGCAGGTGGAGAGCAGGCACTGTACTCACTCGGCACTGAAGAAGTAGATTGAAGCGTAGACACTGAGAAGACCTGGAATGAGCAGGGCCAGGTCATCCAAGGAACGATGCAGGACTCACTGAAAGAGAGCAGAGGCAGTGAGAGAGGCCCTCCGAGGAGCAGATAGCCCTGAGTGTAAGCGAAGCCCCCAAGGAACGGGTACCGAGAACACTCAGACAGGAACAGCAACCAGAGTCGCAGAATGGCGGAATGAGCAGGACTGGAATCCTTGCTAACTTGTCGTACTGAAGTAGTAGAAGCGGGTGACGTAATGCGATGGGGACGCCCCCGAGGTTCCCGCCATGACGCGCTCAAGGGGCCAGGTGCGCGCGTGCCCTAGATTACCCCAGAAGTAAGATGGCTGCCAGGAGCACCCACGCCGTCCCAGGAACGCCATGAGGTCGGCGTTGAGAAGTGGAGACAGCTTTCTTCCCCAGACTAGAAGTAGTGGAGAGAAAAGAGGTGAGCAGCAGAGGTCGCAGCCGCCTGCGACCGAAGGGCGCAACACCTCCATTTTTTTTCTGCCTTCTAGGAATAAATTCACTCGTTCTGCTAATTGGAGAAAATTCTTTTTCACTCAATGCACAATTAAGCTCTGGAATTTGTTGCCAGAGGATGTGGTTAGTGCAGTTAGTGTAGCTGGGTTCAAAAAAGGTTTGGATAAGTTCTTGGAGGAGAAGTCCATTAACTACTATTAAACAAGTTGACTTAGCGAATAGCCACTGCTTTTAATCGCATCAGTAGCATGGGATCTTCTTGGTATTTGGGTAATTGCCAGGTTCTTGTGGCCTGGTTTGGCCTCTGTTGGAAACAGGATGCAGGGCTTGATGGACCCTTGGTCTGACCCAGCATGGCAATTTCTTATGTTCTTATGCTGACCTTTGATTGGTCCTTGGATTTCTCTGAGTGAGAAACTCCTTTCCTCCTGACAGTCTAGGCCTGGAGGGAGTTTAGTTGCTGGATCAAGCAAAACAATCCAGACTTCCAAAAGCAACAGAAAGGTGAAGGAAAGGTGGACAAAACTTCCTCCAAAGTAAAAAAAAAAAAAAGCAAAACAATTTCTCAAAAAAGAGATGATGAATTACTCTTTTTTTCTTTCCAAGCCAGATCTTAACTCCTAAAGGTCCAAGAGTACTCCCTTCTATAAAGGAAAAACAAATCAAGAGTTAGGGGAGAGAAAAAAACCCCCAGTTCCACAAAGATCTAAATCCACACCCTCTCTAAATGTTTCTCCTTTATATAGCAGTAAGCAGTAATCAACACAGCAGCCCACATGGGGGAACTGTACACCAACTAAAGATATTTCTATCTATATAGTTGGTTAATTTCTACTAGCAGAGACCTGGTAGGGCTCTCTACATACAGTATGTAACAAATGGCTAGGAAGCAGGATCAGATAGACACAGAAGCAGTGACAACGCTATGGTACCTATCAAAATTTGACCCTGGAGGTAATTGCCTATACATAAATCCAGGCCTAGTCCCTGCTCTATGAACTTTACAATCTCTGATGTAGTGTTGCATATGCCTTGTAGCTCAATATAAATGTTTAGTTGTAGTGATTCAGAGGAAGGGAGAAGCATCCTATTGTGATTCTGAACTCTGCTGTCCCTAATGTAGTGAGGAGGGTGTGAGTTCCATCAGCAGACTGAATTTTTGAACAGCTTACTGTTGAAGAAGCTATAGAAGAGAAATGACTGCCATGGCAGCAACAGCAATGTGGTCCTTTCCTGCTAAAACCCGAGTAAAAACCAGTGGGAAGAAGCCACGTTGCTGGTTATGAGTTCAGCTCTTCTCCATTCCCAAGCTGAGGCACCCATAGAAACTACCGTATGCTTCACATTGCCTTTGTTGTAGCATAGAGATTTCAAGACTCCTGAAACAATGGTGCAACTCTGCAACAAAGATTTGAAGTTTTTTTCCCCCAGAAAGTGTTAACCACTTTTTCTCTCTGCTTAAGGTTCTGAGAAAACTGGCTACACTATGTACACAGGCAGGCCGATGTAATATCATGTGCGTAAAAAATGCGCATCCAAAGTGCATGCACATCCACCTTTCCTGGGTGCTCGATGCAATACGCAAATGAGCTGTTGCGCTGAAAAGGGCACGCAATGGATAATTTGTGCATCCTTAGGGCTCTGAATCGGGTGCCCAGGAGAAATGGTTGTGCATTCACAACAGCCTAACCAGAGCTCCCCCTACCATAGGGCTGTTCCCCATTGGTCCTTTTCACTGACAAGTGTCAGTGAAAGGACTGATGCCCTTTCAGGACAGCCTTCTGAAAGGAGATTGGTTCTTTCATTGACAGTGACTGGACCAATCGGCAGTAAGTGAAGCAGTGAATAAATTAAGTGCCCTGTGTGCTTAAGTTACCAAAATGGATGCTAAATTTATGAGGGTTGGTTTTATCCTGTAGCAGCTTATTTATTAGCACAATAAGCCTGCACAATATATACGACCTTGTGTGTCTATATTGTGCACCCTGAAAATTTTATTTTTTACATCAGGACTTTTTTTTGCATGGTGCTGCTTTCTGTGGTTCTTCCTACTTAACATAGCGACTGTTACGCTTGGGCTCCGGTCAGGAGTCGTGAACACCACCCAGCAGGGTGGCACCAGGTGGAGAGAGACAGGAAGCTAGAAACAGTGTCAGGTTCCAGGCTGGGTCAGGGCAGGCAGCGATTATCAGAGTCTGGGTTCAGGCTGGGTCAGGGCAGGCGGCAAGTAGCAGTGTCTAAGAACAGGCTGGGTCAGGGCAGGCGGCAAGTCAGTGTCTAAGTACAGGCTGGGTCAGGGCAGGCGGCAGTCAGCAGTGTCTGGGTCCAGGCTGGGTCAGGGCAGGCGGCAGTCAGCAGTGTCTGGGTCCAGGCTGGGTCAGGGCAGGCGGCAGTCAGCAGTGTCTGGGTCCAGGCTGGGTCAGGGCACAGTAAGCAGGGCAAGGCAGGTCAGAAGGCCCGTAGGCCACACACACACACACACACACACACACAGAAGGCCCGTAGGCCACACACCAATAGCGGAGCAAGGCAGGTCAGAAGGCCCGTAGGCCACACACCATAAGCGGAGCAAGACAGGTCAGAAGGCCCGTAGGCCACACACACACAGAAGGCCCGTAGGCCACACACCATAAGCGGAGCAAGACAGGTCAGAAGGCCCGTAGGCCACACACCATAAGCGGAGCAAGGCAGGTCAGAAGGCCCGTAGGCCACACACACACAGAAGGCCCGTAGGCCACACACCATAAGCGGAGCAAGACAGGTCAGAAGGCCCGTAGGCCACACACACACAGAAGGCCCGTAGGCCACACACCATAAGCGGAGCAAGGCAGGTCAGAAGGCCCGTAGGCCACACACACACAGAAGGCCCGTAGGCCACACACCATAAGCGGAGCAAGGCAGGTCAGAAGGCCCGTAGGCCACACACACACAGAAGGCCCGTAGACCAGGTATGGAAATCAAGGAAGAAGGCCCGTAGGCCACACACCATAAGCGGAGCAAGGCAGGTCAGAAGGCCCGTAGGCCACACACACCCAGGAGGCCCGTAGACCAGGTATGGAAATCAAGGAAGAAGGCCCAAAGGCCGCGCAAGGCAAGGAAAGGCCCGAAGGCCGCGCAAGGCAAGGAAAGGCCCGAAGGCCGCGCAAGGCAAGGAAAGGCCCGAAGGCCGCGCAAGGCAAGGAAAGGCCCGAAGGCCGCGCAAGGCAAGGAAAGGCCCGAAGGCCGCGCAAGGCAGGCTAGAGCAGGGAGCCCAGGTGAGCTCGATGCCGAAGCACAGAGGCAACTGTCAGGCAGGGTTATAAGGGCACACCCAGAGCATAGAGTGGACATAGGAGATGGGCTGAGCCTGTCAGGAGAGCCAGCACTAGAGGGACCCCTGGTGGTGAGGCGGTAGCACAGCAGCCACAGCCGTAACAGCGACAATACTAGGTAGGAGGAACCACAGAAAAGCAGTTTTTTTGTTTTAAGTTGAGCTCTTGACACGCAGGCAGACATAAAATTTGGCAGGTCAAAAAGTGCGCCTTGGGTGCACGGGGATTTTTTGCATCCCAGGATAATAGCTAATAGCCTCATCTACATGGAATTTGCATGTGATGAGCACTATTCGCTAAGTGCGAGTTTGGATGCGCTGATCCCCTTATTGCATCAGGGGTTAGGGATGCATGTCCAAAATACATGTCCAAGTGCTTATTAACCTGCATGTTAGAGTCAGCGCACGATACTGCATCGGCCTGAGGGAATGCACACAAAGGGCTTCAGAGGGAATTTTTTTAGGTCATAAAGAAATATCATTGGAGCAGAGACTTAAAAGGCTCTTATCTCGAGTGCCAAACCTTCACAACAAAATCCTCCCTCCTAACAGCTCTTCATGAAGGAAATCGGGATGGAATCCAAAGTCCTAAATGTCAATAAAAGCAAATGTTGGGTGCTTGCACAACATAAGACAGTAATAATGTGATGGAAACATACCAGCCCGGAGCGTGTCGAGAAGCACTGCCCCCTCTGAAAGCACACCTATATCCACAGCTAGACTTTACCCCTACACACGCCACTTGCATGCATTCTAGATGAGGCGGGCGAAGAAACCGCGCAGCAGTACAACCACTACTTGCTTCGCTCCCACGTGGTCTCTAACCAGCTCCGCCGGCCCTCTCTAGCGTTAGAATCGCCATGGCTACCTACGTCCCGCCCCTTACCCCGGAAGTGACCGATGATTGGGCAGCTGAAAGAATTCAAACGAAAGCGCGCCAGTACGCACGGCGGTTGCTTTTGTCCTGTCAATCGGGCTGGGAAGGGTGGCGGCGAGAGCTGATCGGTGAGTGGAAACCGTAACAATCGATAATAATGTTTACTTGGTACTGATTCCCGCAGAAAAGCGGTGGCTGGGGACGTGTCTGTTAAAATTGAGTTGTCTGGATAGCGTGAATAGCAGGGATCTGGTGGTCGGGGGTGGTCCAATGGTCGTTTATCTTTTCTCGGGCTGGCTGCTTAGTTTATCTAGCGGCTGAATGTTTTCGTCCTATTCCTGTGCTCAGTCCGATGGCGGGGTTTTAATTATTTTTCTACACGCATAATATCTATTGGCTTTGCTCAACGTTGCACTTGACGCTAAATCCCCTTTAAAGTGTTTGGTGGTCTTGCCTGGTTTCAGATCGCTTCCTGTGCACCCCGGGAGAGGAGTTTCCTTGGGTTCAAGTTCAATGCGGAAGTGTTTAAGTGAGCTGCTTAGCTTGAGATAAGTTGATGAAGGGAACAGTTCCTCTCTAAAGTTAAGGGTCCAGATATTTAGTTTAATGAAAAATGTATCAGTTGCAACTTATTTAACTTTTTTTTTTTTTTTTTTCTAAATAAGTTAGGAATTTTGGGGAAAATTGCAGAGCTGTTCCATTTAAGAAGTCCAGTACACCGTGCTAGAAAGGAGTGAGACTTCGTGTTCTATTATCCCTCTCTTTTTTTGGGGGGGGGGGTACAAGCCTGTAACTGATATTGTAATGCTGATCTGGGGTCGGTTATGTTGATTATGCTGCTGTAAAGAGAACTGGAAAATGGTACAACAAAAGTCTGAAACTACTCTGTACAATTATGGTCGCCGATGGAGAAGGTACAGAGAAGGGCTACCAAAATGATAAGGGGAATGGAACAGCTCCCCTATGAGGAAAGACTAAAGAGGTTAGGACTTTTCAGCTTGGAGAAGAGACGGCTGAGGGGGGATATGATAGAGGTGTTTAAAATCATGAGAGGTCTGGAACGGGTAGATGTGAATAGGTTATTTACTCTTTCGGATAGTAGAAAGACTAGGGGGCACTCCATGAAGTTAGCATGGGGCACATTTAAAACCAATCTGAGAGAGTTCTTTTTCACTCAACGCACAATTAAACTCTGGAATTTGTTGCCAGAGGATATGGTTAGTGCAGTTAGTATAGCTGTGTTTAAAAAAGGATTGGATAAGTTCTTGGATGAGAAGTCCATTACCTGCTATTAATTGAGTTGACTTAGAGAATAGCCACTGCCATTAGCAATGGTAACATGGAATAGACTTAGTTTTTGGGTACTTGCCAGGTTCTTATGGCCTGGATTGGCCACTGTTGGAAACAGGATGCTGGGCTTGATGGACCCTTGGTCTGACCCAGTGTGGTATGTTCTAGTGTTTCAGAGGGATAGCCGTGTTAGTCTGGTGTAGTAAAAATGGCAAGAGGCGAATGGCATGTTATACATAGGGACCCTTATCATTTTCAGTTATGTTACCAGGGAATTTCAGTGTTAGAACAAAATATGTAGTGGAAAAATAGTTTGGTATAACACAGAAAACAGAAATGATGGCAGAAAAGGACCAAATGGTTCTTCCAGTCTGCCCAGCAAGTTTGATAGTATCTGCGGTCCTGTGCAGATCACCTCCATGCTTACTTTTACAGACTTTAAAAGTCTGGGCCCTGGTTGGTTGCTGCCTGAATCTAATACCCTTTTACCCCCTGCTGTTGAGGCAGAGAACAAAATCGAAGTTACAGTATGAAGGCTTATTGGTTAAGGATAGTAACTGCAGCACCAGCAAGTTACCCCAATGCGCACTCTTCCTCATTTCCATCCTCTAGCCTATTGAGATCCACGGTGTTTATCCCATGCCCCTTTGAATTTTCATTGTTTTTGTCGTCTTCTACCTTCTCTGGAAGGGCATTCCAGGCATCCACCACTCTCTCCATGAAGAAATATTTCCTGATGTTTCTCAGTATAAACACACCTGGAGAAAAATTTCTCTTTTGTTCTAACATTGAATCTCCCAGACAAAATAAACTGAAAATGAAGGGCCCCCCCCCCCCCCCCCCCTTATAGATTAACCAATTTATTCAGGCCTGAGCTTTCCAGGACAGAGTCCATGTCAACCGAATTGGTTAGTCTATAAGGCTCCAGCCACCTCTTGTCATTTTAATGACAATATTCACTTTAGTGTTGTCTTTCAATTTAAAACTGAACTGGGATGTACGGAGAAGGTTTGGCATTCTATGATATAGATATTCATTCCCAGGCTTGGTTTCTAGAGTAAGTAGGATTAGTTATCAATTTGAATTGTTCTGATAGGTGGGCTAATACGTAAAGTATTTATTATTGGATTTTTTTTCCTTAAACTAAGGACAGATGCTATTGCTGTGCAAAATCTAAAACTGTCAATTATGGAGATGAATACAACTGTTAGCTTGTCTCTGTTGAAGCTCCTGTAGATAGATTATGTATCCTTGGGGACCTTCGTTATCAATTTTTATTTTATTTGTCAGGGACTCTAAATGTTATAACAAAATGTCAGTGGAAAAAAATGACTTTGATCTAATACATGCAAGAAAAATCAGTGGAAAAGTAATTTTTCTACTGATTTCATTTTTGTTCTAACATGAAAATTCCCAGGCAAAATAAAATAGAAACTGAAAATGAAGGTCCCAATGTATCCCCATTTCAAATGTTTATATTAGTACTTGGTTTAGTTCTTGTCATTTTGTTGGTTCCTAAATGGTACAAAATGTGTGGATTGAGAATTACTATTGGCTTGTTAAACTCCATGAATATTTTTAATCGCATTTTAGTGTTATGTGGGTTTTTTATTTTTGCAATTCTGCCACCAACTGAATAGGAACACCAAAAAGGGAGGAGGGAATATGCAGAACAGAGACAAAAAACAAAATCAGATGTCTTGAGTTGTGATTTACCTAAAATAGTGGATGAAAATCAAGTTTTGGTTTACCAAAATCATCTTTGAGGCCCTTGCAGCTTCTTCAGAATGCTGCTGCCAGATTTCTAACAGGTAAAAGCAAATATGATCACATTACCCCTGTCCTCAACCAATTACAATGGCTCCCAATAGAAAAAAGAATTGAATACAAAGTTCTTTCATTGATCCACAATGCAATCTACAAAACCGACTACACTGCCTTTGACATTTTACACATACTTCGCCCTCAACGCACAACAAGAACTTCTAGTAAACTTCAACTTGTGATTCCCTCACTCCCAAATGCCAAATTATCCTCCACCAGAAACAGAGCCTTCTCCATCATCAAACCAAAACTATGGAATTCACTACCCCACTTCCTCACTGCGCAAGAAAACTTAAAATCCTTCAAAAAAGACCTAAAGTCTTGGCTTCTCAACCATACTCTTAAGGACAACTCTCAATGACTTTATACTATAATCCCATTATCCGCCAACTCTAAATATTCCATTTGGACAATCTCTACTGATTCAAGCCACTGATGCCTCCTTTTTGAAGAACTCAGTTATCTCTGCCTATCTATTCAGTGTATCTACCCTGTTTACACTATGTTTTTTGTTCATACCTCTTCTTTTTGGTTCCATTTCCCACTATTGTTAAATTTAAAGTTTAAAATCTTTCAATGTAACAAGTTGTTCTGTATGTAAACCGGAGTGAAGGCAACTATGCTATACCTCGGTATATAAAAAAATGCCAAATAAATAAATAGATGGTTCAAGGTTTTAGTTTGTCCTTTTATTTTTTTTATATAAAAGAGAAATTGGATCCTGATCCAAAGGCCTTTTCCCAGGTGATAACCAGATAGGGAAATGGTATTTCAGGTCATGATCCAAAACATTCTTTCTAAGTTGAGAACTCTGTTTGGTAATATTAACTAGGGGCATCATTTTCCATAACAACAAAGGCCTACATCAATATTAAGGTTCTAATTTGATGATTAGATAATGGTACTACGAATACTAGTAATTTGTATTGTGTTTAAAACAAACCCAAAACTGGTGCAGTGGAGGTTGTGATACCTTTTAATAGGCCAAGATGAAAATGTATTCAGATACAGTACATGATTTTGAGACCATGGGTCCTTTTCATATTCTGAGAGAGAATAATTATTGGATAATATCACTCTACAACAGGGCTTCCCAAATTTTTATCTTGTGATCCCAGATGGGAACTTGAAAATTCATATGACCCCAGAGGCATACCTGGGAACTCTTGATTTTCCTGTCACCCTGAGATTGTTGAGGTGGTGGGGGGGGGGGAGGCGATAGCATGCGCACAAACTTTCTCTCACACATTAGCACACTTGCATGTATGCTTATTCTCACACACTCATTCATTTCTCTCCCTTGTCTGCATACATATGCACACTCATGTCTGTCCTTGTTCCACCACATACATGCACTCGGATATACATACACTCACTCATTTCTCTTCTTCCACACACACAAACTCACTTCTCTTCCTCTTCCATATATATACATGCACACTCCTCTCCCTTTTCCACATATGCCAGTAAATGAATACACACTCAGTTCTCTCCTTCTTACACACACACACACACACATATGCACTCTCATTCTCTCTTCTCACCTCGATTCTTATTAGCCACAGGAGCCTCCTCTTTTCCCAGGCCCGCAGGACATGTGCTTCACTTCCTCCTCCTGCAGTTTCGGACTGCTCTGCCCTTGTTTTATTTTCAGCGCACAGCCCGACGTTGTTGCTCCTGCATCTGCAGTTTCTTGTTTCCTGCGGGGAGGCAACGCTCCTGCGCATTTCGCTTTTCGTGTCATTTTCCTGAGGTACAGGTGCTGACGCTCCTCCTTCCTTGAGCCTGCGCTGCTCCAGACCCTTTTTCTTCCGGCCTTCTGCATCAGGGCACCTGGAGTTATCCGGTGTTGGTCCGGAGATCCGGCAATTCAATCAGAATTCGAGTCTCCAGGCCAAATCCAGAGTTCCAAAGTATGCCCAGAGGATGACCAAAACAAATTGGCAGTGATGCAGTTCCCCTCCATCAATCACTCCTCCTCACCCTTCCTGTACTCCATCTAATGCCCTCTCTTAACCTCCTCCCCCTCAATCTCTGTATCTCACTCCCCAGCCCACCCCTTCTCTCACCTCCTCCAGTCCTTTTCACATCTCCCAGTTGATTCTGTCATCCGCTTCATCTCCTTCCTCCAACCCTTTTTTCACATCTCCATTCTTTTTCCATCCCTCAGTTGATCTTCTGTCATTCCTTTTCTCTCCAGAAGTAATCCCTCCCTACCTTATCCCACATAAACCCTTTTGCCTCTCCTCCCTTTCTTCAAATAGCCCCTCTTCCAAACATCTCACTGGCCAGAGTCAATGGGCTCTGGGCAAATGGGCTTTGGGCAAAAGGTGGATGATATCAGTGGGAAGAGAGCAGGCTGATGCAGGGGCAACATTTTTCTCTTGGTTAGGTTCAGTGGTTGGTGAGGGGAGGGCGGCAGTGAAAATCTCCACTGGCCATACACACAGCCCTCGCCTTCTTTCATGGCTGGTCCCGAGCTGCTGCCGCATGCAGATCACATCAGGCCCTGCAGCAGCTCTGATCCCTCCTTGCACAGGGCTTCCTGCAACTACGGAAACTCATGCAAGGGCTGTGCCACGGCACAGCCTATGAGTGTGCGCTTATTTACAGGCTCCATGCTGACTTCCACTACTAATGCTGCTACTGCTGGCACCTAAAGAGTGCTGTCACTTGAGGCATTTGTGACCCCAACTGAAGGATGTTTGACCCATTTGAGGTCCCGACCCACAGTTTGGTAAGCTCTGCTCTACAAACACAGATGGTCTTAAAAAAATTTATTTTTGCCACACTGATGGATTCACATCCATTTGGCCTTGTATCAAATTCAATATGATCTTCTGAATGAATCTTACTCGGTTTACTTTCGATTTTTTTCTTCTCAACATTGATTAAAATTCAACCTATTAACTTTATGAAGAGTAAGATTGAAAATTTTAAGCTGTTTTAAATAAGCCATGTGATAGGGTTGAAAACTCGATGGAATTTCTCAATCTGTTTTTTTTTTCTTGGATTTTATAAAAGATTTCTACAAGTGCATAAGAACATAAGTCTTGGTGAAGGCTTCTAATGCATGTACAGCCATTGAAACATGGAAGAGCTTTTTGTTTTGCCTGGTATTCTCTACTTGAATTATCACTGAGCAGCTGTTTTTCTTGAATATTTAATTTTACTTATGTAATGGTCTCCAGCAGGGCTGGCACATCCATTAGCTGAACTTTGACGGTTGCCTAGGGCGCCGAGCCGAAGGGGGGCGCCAAAAAGCAGCCACGTGGTGTGCCCTGAGAGGGGCCTATCCCACTCATTTCAAAGAGAAATAGACTGTGTGCCCTGAGAAGCACACAGTCGGCACTGAAACAGGTGTGTGTGTGGGGGGGGGTGGGGAGAGGGGGGGTAGCGCAAGGGTCACCTAATACCCTTGCACCGGCCCTGGTCTCCAGAGTACTAGTAAAATATCCTTTTAGGTCAGAGGTAGGCAACTCTGTTCCTGGAATACCACCAACAGGTCTGCTTTTCAGGATATCCACAATGAACATGCATGAGGTATGTTTGTATGCACTTGCCTCCAGTGTATATAAATATCTTCCCTGTACATTCATTGTGGAAAAACAGACCTGTTGGTGGTATTCCAGGACCAGAGTTGCTAATCCCTGCTTAGTTGATTCAGTTGGTAGGGTAGAGCTTGGAGGCTTTGTGATTTAGTTTGTTTTACATCATCTGTGGTGCCACACCATCTTTGGGGGAGGGGGATAAGGAGCAGCTGCTGTCCCCATGCCTAAGAGCATCCAGGAATTTAAATCTGTTGCTGAGTACGCCTTTTTTGTGTTTTTGTTGGAGGAGGTTTAGTTTTATTTAAGGCTGCTCATCGTGTTACATTTTGGGTGCAGCTGTGCTGATATGTAAATATTGCTCTGTTCTTTTCTCTCCCCCCTTCCAGTTCCAAGTTAATTTTTCCCTGTTTTATTGTAACTTTCTCACATCCTTTTTCTGATTCCCTGTATTTAAAGTTCAAGGTTTTTATTGAGAATATTGTTTACTACGCTACGTTATGCTTTTCACACTTTGTTAATTGTAAACCGGGTTGATGTGATGCCTGTCATGAAACTCGGTATAACAAAAACAATAAATAAATAAATAAATAAATGTTTCATACAGACCTCATAGTGATGTTTAGTGTCACCATATCCTGAACGGAGTGCAAGGATTCTTACGCAGAGGTGCATAGTCCCCTGGGAGTACTTGGAAGCCTGTTGGGTGGTACACATCAACCACCACCGTAGGGGAGAGGAATCCAAACTTCAGAGTTACCATTCATCCCTGAGGCACAAAGCGGGTACCCTAAGTGGAAGATTTGGATTTCCCGTCACCTGCCGTGTTCTGGCCTGAAGTAAAATGGAGATGTGCGGTATCGCTGCTGCTGCTGCTGCTCGGGAGAGAGGAGCCTGACGTGTTCCTCACTAGCACAAGAGAAGCATGACAGGCAGCTGGCTGCGGAACTAAAGCAGAGACAGCAGGCGCTGTAGGGGACAGTGAAAGCATTGTGCTTTCTCTTTCCAGAGCTTATTCCTAGCTCCCTACGGCCAGAGTTCCCGGAATGGAAATAAAGTTTACACAAGGGCAGGAAGAAAAAGTTGCTGTGGAGACAGAAAGCATAGCTTTCCCTGGCCCTCTCAGTACCTGCTGTCTCTGCTTTAGTCCTGTGGCTGGTGGTTCCTGTGCTTGCAGTTGCTCTATTGCTGCTCTCCAGTTGCCACAGAAGAAGGGCTGAGACTAGGAAGATGGGGCTTGGAGAGCAGACAGGGGGGAGAGGGGATGTGTAAGGCTGGTTTGTTGCAGAGTGGTAGGAGATTGAGACATGGAAGGCTGGGACAAAGTAGGGAGAGAGAATCAGAGGAGGATTGAGGATTAGGAGGTATGGGTGGTAGGGTAAGCCAGAGATGGGGCGATCAGAGGGCTGGGAAGTGAGGGGAGAGGTTTGGGGAGAGGGAGGGCTGAGAGCCACCAAATAAAAGGAGGAGTTGGGGGAAGACAGGGAAGTGAGTGGGAAATGAGATGAATGAGAATTGGGAAGAGACAAGGTGAATCAAAAATATAGTTGAAAGAGAAATGAGATTAAAAGAAGGATCTGAAGTCAGAGGGATGAAAGAAGCATAGAAGGAAAGAAAATGGAAAATCAGGAAACAAAGGTAGAAGAGACCAAGGGGACAGAACAATTAAGGTAGAGAAAATAACACAAGTTTAGAATTTGCTATAAATTGTAACCTGTGTAGGGAGGTTCATGAGACCACTTTGAGGGGTACAGTGATCATGCAAGGTTGAGAACCTTAGCTCTTTTGGCTAAAGAGCTGTGGATTGATTCAGGACAAGTCATGGAATGGGAGTCCAAACCTGCTCTGCCACTCACTCTCCTTCTTGGGCAAGTCTTACCTCCTCCTAAGTCTGGGACCCAGCTGAAAACCAGGCATTTGTCTTCTGGCTTTCCTTTCCAGTGTAGAATAGGTGTGGCCACAATAACATTTGCCCCTCTTATTTTGAAAGTGAGAATGAGGTTAAGAGGAGGTGAGGAGGTTTAGGAGTAGGACCGAATGAGAGCCCCAAGAAAAAACATGCTTGTGTTTAGAGGAATCGAGCAGTGACTCTGCTTTTAAGCTATACTATCATGTCAGCTGTGGTGCTGATTGAAATTTCCTGCAGGCTTTCATGATTTCTCTAAGTGTCACATTAAAAAAATAAATGGGTTGGCTCTATCCAAAAAAGATTAACAATGATCATGGTTTTCTACTTGCAGCTGTAAAGCTTTTATTACCTCTTTAAATGAAGCCCCATCCTGGAGTACTTTGAAAATAAACACAGTACATAACGCTTCTGTGTGTGGCTTTTTTTTTTTCTTTTCTGAATCTAATAGCTTTGACTGTCAGTGACTTGATCTACCTGGCTGATCTTTGGCAATGTAAATAAAGCCTCAGGTGCTACACAGCAAATTGTGTTTAAATAGTAATTACAGTGCATGTATATTGAAATTAAACAACGCAAACGCTGTAGAAATATTTACTTTGTCTTTGTTGTAAACACATTCTAGCAAATCTATGCACAAGGATAAGCTGGATTGCTCCAATATTTGTAATCCAATATAAAAAAAAATATTGCTATTAATTGGGTTGTTGCCCACATTTTGTTAAACTTAATTTAATGACTGTCTGTGCATAACAGTCCTTAGCTTATGCAGTTCCTAGTTATTGTGACAACTGCCAGTTTTTTATTGTGCAGAGATTCTGTAATGTGAGCTTTCATGAGTCAAGAGTGATTAATGTGGGGGAGTGTGGGTGCCTGTATTTGTGTATATACACACATGAAAATAATTTTTTGCAATATTTATATCCTTTGAATCTAGTTAAATTATAATATTTAACCCTGAACAAGCAATGGAGCAGGAGACAAGAGGGCACAGAGCCAGAACCTGAGCCTGCCAGTGAGGTGGCACTGGCAGCTGTAAGGGTGTGAAGCAGCAGCTATCGGAGCTTGTCTGACTTGGCTGTGTTGGTGCCATGATGATGGCAGTGGCAGTCCTGCCACAGGTCTGTAGCCAGGGAGCACTGAAGCTAGCAGGTCTTCTTAAACCCCACTTGTCCTTGCAGCAGGTAGAAACAGCCTCTATCACATACACACATTGGGGATGTGAGGCAGTGGTATAACAAGCTGGGCGAGGGGGCACCGTCGGACTGGCTCCTGAGTTAATTCAGGGAGTCGGGGCTGGTGGAAGGACTTGGTGCTTCCAGTGGCCTTGTTTAGCATCTTCCTAAACTGCAGATCAACGATGGGCTCCTAAGGTGGCAGCACTGTGGAGATTGTGCTTACTACATCCCACCTGTGTGGACCTGAATGAGGACACTCATGGACCTGCATGGCAGGAAAGGTTCATCGGCCAGGGCTCATGACCAGAAGAAAAGCAAGAGTAGTGCTGGCCCTGTTGGAAGGAGGCAAATGTGTGTATACAAAAGAGAGAGGAGAAAGTTTGTCCTACCATACCTGTTACTAATCTGCGATTGAAAATCTGAAGTTCCCAGGTATGAAGAGCAGGGGCTTTTTATCCTTAGAATGCCCAATAATTAAAACTGTGGGTGTTTTTTTTTTAATTTATTTTTTATCTATTTATATTTGTTTTTGAGGAATGGTAGTGTGTGTGGTGTTGGTCTTGCCTCTTCACAGGCTGAACAATAAGTCCAAGTACTTTCACTCAGCAGCTCCTCGCTACCTCTGTTTCTCTCTACATTAACTCCTCGTGCATGCCACTTATCAGAGAAGTCACTCTATTTATGGCCTTCCCAACTCCATGCTTTCCACCTGGCTGCACCATGTGCTTGAAATAAGACTTTCCCGTCGATAGCAGGGCTGAATTAGCCATGTTGACTGGGAGCGTGTCTCGACCAGTCAGGCGGAGTTTTCTCAGTTAATACAGAGTTTTGAATTCTGTACAGCTGCACGGTGAGCTTCCCACATGATTGCCTTGTTACCTCAGTCTCTTTTCCTTGAGCAGGACTGCACGTGGGGATTCTCTCCTCGTCTCTGAAGAGGTTTGTTTGTTTTTTTTTTGGTTTTTTTTTTTATTTTTCTCCATTTTTTCCTTGGCAGTGATGGTTCCTAAGCCATCTGGATTAAAGTACTGCCAATGTGGTAAAATTATGTCCATAACAGATGAACATAATTACTGCTATATTTGCCTGGGCCCGGAGCACGACCAAGCCTCATGTCTAGACTGGTCATATGTCTCCCCGGGCCCAAAGACAACGTGCTAAAAAAATTGCACGTTTTGAAGTCACCATCAACAGTCTTCGCCAGATCAAAGAAGAACCCAGCCAAAAGGTCAGCTTCATTGGAGGGTGCCTCGGCCAGGTCGGAAATACCACCAGGGCTGGTGAAGGGCGTTGAGGCCTCGACTCCTCTCACACAGGGCCCTGTACCTGTTCGCTCCCACTCCTCGACGCCAAAAAAGTCTGAGCATGGAAAATCTAAACGAACTAAGCATATGGCGCATCAGGACACATCGCATCGGCGCATGGTGCATCAAAGCACGGTGCATCGCCGCATGGCGCACAACACTGCGTGTCAGATGTCAAACCAAAACACGACGCGTTGAAGCACGCTGCGCACACAGTGCGTGATACATCGAAGCATGGTAACTCAAAATGTGCGATGCTCGCAATGCAACCTCAGATTCCAACACCTATCTCGTCTGTCTTCACTGCATAGTCAGAAACATCTTAAAAAGACAAACAAAACAAAATATATGGAGTCATCAAAGACTCCAGAGACACTCCGAACTAGATGTGGAACTAGTATCTAGCCATGACCCTTCACGTAGCGAAGGTTCTGAATCTGATTGGTCTTCACATAGTAGACCACAATCCCCTCATCTTCCAACGCCGTACCTGCCTCCTCAAGACTTGATCCTAGCAGCACTGCCTCCAGGACCTTCACAACCTCGACATCTCGCATCGAAAGCAATGTTACAAATTACGCAGGCATCACATACTTTTTTCCAAGATTCGGAGTCAGCACATCATCAGTCTCCAGTTGCACCTTCTCAACCTTTGCCACCTGCAGTACTGAGTCCTCTCTGTCCAACTCAGCCAACAGCACCATCTCCAATCCCAGACTGGCCAGGTTCTCTGGATTTGCAATGGACTTTCACCTGGCTCATCCACCGGATTCCCATCTGACCCTCCTGAAGGTCTCCCGGAACCTTATTCCCCTCCCGAAGACCTGTCCTTTGCAAAGTTCATCGAGAAAGTAGGATCTCTTAAATATTAAGAACATGCCATACTGGATCAGACCAAGGATCCATCAAGCCCAGCATCCTGTTTCCAACAGTGGCCAATCCAGGCCATAAGAACCTGGCAAGTACCCAAAAACGAAGTCTATTCCATGTTAGTGTTGCTAGTAATAGCAGTGGCTTATTTTCTAAATCAACTTAGGTAATGGACTTCGCCTCCAGAAATTTATCCAATCCAGGAAAGATACCTGATCCAAGATCAGAGGTTCTAGGAATACTGAAAATATTTGAAATGCCTCTAGAGCCAACAGCTCTGCCACCACATGCAGTACTGGATGCAGTTCTTCGTAAAATGTGGGAGAAACTCTTTACCACCACAGCCTCATCCAGAAAGTACCGTATGTGAAATTCAACAATTTACAATTCCACACAATTACCCCACAACTCAATAGTAGTGGAATCTGCACTATCAAAGGCCAGAAGAACAAAACTTCCTGCCAATTCACCACCAGGCAAGGACCATAAATCTATGGATGACTTCAGCCGCAAAGTGTACCACTCGTCCATGCTAGCAACAAAAATTCAACACCATCAATTTTACATAATCCAGTATTTATTTGAATGTCTCCAGAGATTACGTCCATTATGTTTAGCTTCTGATAACACCCTACCACAACCATTTACAGACATGGAAGAAGGTCTTCGACATTTACTTCATTCTGTATATGAGTCATTTGAGTCCTCTGCAAGATCTTCAGCTACGGCTATAGCAGCACGACGCATGGCATGGTTGAGAGCGAACGCAATAAGAGAATACGTTCACGACAAGTTAGTTGACATACCTTGTCTAGGAGACTATCTTTTTGGGAATAAATTTGGGGAAACTGTTACCCTTTTAAAAGAACAGAATATGGCTGTACTGTCACTAACATCTCCAACGGACTCCAAGAAAAAATTCTATTCAAGGGTGCCCTTTAAACCACACAATACCTATCGAGCATGGAATTATTCCCACCAAAGATACCAATCTCAAACTCATCAATCCCGTGGACGACCACAAAAGCAAGCACCAACAGCTCCTCAAAAATAGATTCCATCTTTTTGAGCTATCCCGAGCCACCTCCACTGCCATACATAGGGGGTCGCCTTCAACATTTTTATGCCAATTGGGAGGTGATTACCTCAGATTGTTGGGTGCTGAACATCATCAGAGAAGGTTATCGAATAAAACTTCTGACTCTTCCATGCCTCCCTCATGTACCTCCCCTCCGAAGTGCATCAACCCACTCCTGTACCTTCAAGAACAGTTACAAAATCTACAGATCCAGAAATCTATTCAAAGAATTCAGATATCACGGGAAAATCAAGGATTCTACTCCCACTATTTTCTCATTTCAAAAAAGTCCGGAGGTCTTCGACCCATCTTAGACTTACTGCACCTCAATAGACACATTCAAAAAGAAAAATTCAAGATGACCTCTCTCAAAAGTATCCTTCCCTCCTACAACCCAACGACTGGCTGTGTTCCATAGACCTGAAGGATGCTTACTCCCATATATTTATCTATTTATTATTTAACATTTTTCTATACCGGCCTTCAAGGTTGAATACCCTATCAGGTCGGTTTACATCGAACAGGGGTAGATCAGTATAACATAACGTAACATAAGGAACAACTTTTTTTTATAATTAGCGGAGACAAAGCAGAGAAGCCAAAAGTTACATAATAACAAGGACCTTGAACTTGGAAGCTGGTTCAGCTGGAAAAAGAGAAGCCTTACAAGGGTATTAAATTAAATACGTTGTGAAATATCCGCATGCACCCTTCTTCCTGGCACTACCTTTTGCTTTCAAGCTCAAAACAGCCACTATCAATACAAGGTTCTACCCTTTGGCCTGTCTTCAACCCCGGGAGTATTCACAAAATGTTTAGCAGTGGTGGTGGCTTACCTCAGACAGCGCTCAATCCAGATTTTTCCCTATCTGGACGACTTTAGTAGCCTCTGATCAGGCTACTCTAAACAATCAACTGCCTTCAGAGATTGGGCTTTCTAATCAATTACGAATATCACCTATTGTGTGTAATGAAACCTAGATATGCCATATCTCCATTAAACTTTTCTACTAAATTGTCTTCCAATTTCTTGGCAACCCTCTATTCTAGAAGTGGAAACCTGAGTTAAATCACCTAATGTGCCATGATATTTTTTTTTAACTTATGAATTTTCAAATAACACTTGTGTAATTGTTTATTTGTAATTACAGAACAAGATTGAAATTACAAAATAAGAAAAAATGTATCATTTATTACTTGTTCTAAACTAAATATAGGAAAATTTAAGAGTATGTTATTTACACTTTCGAATAATAGGACTAGGGGGCATTCCATGAAGTTAGCAAGTAGCAACTTTAAGACTAATCGGAGAAAATTCTTTTTCACTCAACGCACAATTAAGCTCTGGAATTTGTTGCCAGAGGATGTGGTTAGTGCAGTTAGTGTAGCTGGGCTCAAAAAAGGTTTGAATAAGTTCTTGGAGAAGTCCATTAACAGCTATTAATCAAGTTTATTTAGGGAATAGCCACTGCTATTAATTGCATCAGTAGCATGGGATCTTCTTAGTGTTTGGGTAATTGCCAGGCTCTTGTGGCTTGGTTTGGCCTCTGTTGGAAACAGGATGCTGGGCTTGATGGACTCTTGGTCTGACCCAGCATGGCAATTTCTTATGTATTCTTATCCTCTATCAGGAAACCACAAGTGAAATAACTGGGTAGTAAAGATCAACATATTAAGCAAATGCCATGGGGTTCCCCTTCAAATTCTATTCTAACCAGATATTTCCCCCGAGAAAATTTCTAAGCTGGTCTGGGTCTAAAATGAATAATCCCCCCCTCCCCCCACACACACACATTTGATAACACATCTGCAGGGGTATTTTAATAAGAAGAAACCTCCCTTATCTACTACTTCTTGTCTTAAAGTTAAAAATCTCTTCCTATTTAGTCATAAGTCTGGCTAAATTTCTCTATCCACATGCACACACCCCAACGTTCCTTAAGATCCGCTAATAAAGGACTTCTTTCGGTTCCATCACTAAACATTGCACATCTTGACTTAGTTCGTGATAGTTATTTCAATAGCAGGCCCAAATACATGGAACACTTTACTATCTGAGCTGCGGCTTGAAACTGAATTTAAGAAATTTAAGAAATGTTTAAAGACCTGGCTCTTTGAGCAAGCTTTTACATCCAGAGCCTGAACCATAATTATGTGATACAGAAATGAAGTTAAGATTTAGACTTGTTTTAGGTAGTTATTTAAAAATGTTGATTTTATTGTATTATACTATGGATAACACTGTTATTTTAGATATAAATATTTGTACACCGTTGTGATATAACTACCATATGAACGACGGTATATAAAATCTATTGAATAAATAATGGAGCTGAGTACTCTTTACCAAATCAGGGAACATCCATATTTCTGTCCATAAAACATTTTAGATCTATTATGAAAAAATAATTTTATGATATCCTTGTCTGTAGTAAAGGCAAACTGTATTAACAATGTACCTCTATTTATAATTTCTAACTCTTCTTGGGATTTTTGTAACAAATCAGAAACATTAATTGATGGTTCTAATGGAGGTTCCTGCTCTAACCCTATTAGTTCTCTCTCTGCTAATGCTTGTATTTGTTCTAACTCCTCCTGTTCTTTTTTTTTTTTTTTTCTTTACATCTACATAAAAAGCCCTGACAATAACTAGATAACTTGAGACTGGAATTTTAAGAATTTGTGACAGAAAAGTTAGTAACCCTTAAATTTAAAGCTCTTATACTATTTTCTAAGTTTTCAAATTTTCTATGAAATTCATCTTCCGTTTTAATTTGATGTTCTTGAATCTTTTCAATTTGCTCACATCTCTTATCTATCTCATTAATTTTCCTTTGATCTTCTATTTTTTCTATATTCTCCTTAAGGGAATTATTTGTTTCTCTAACGTCTTCTGTTAATTTAACAATTGAAGCATCCAATTTTGCAATAAAGTTCCATAAACTTTCCAGTCTAATACTAGGAGGTTTTAAGATTAGTTCTTATAGTATCCTGTTTTCCAGCTTCAACTGTCTTAACTTTAGGTGTACTTTCTTCTTTAGGGATTATCTGATAGGTACCAATATCTGTATCCTCCAAGGGTTCACTTGATGTGCCAACTGTACTTCTAGAATAATCTGCAAAGCTTTATCTGGTGCAAGCGACCTCGGGTGGCAAGGCTAACTCTCTCTTTTTTTTTTTTTTTTTTTCCCCCTCCAACCTAAGTCGTGGGGTGGATTGGGGGTTTTCAACCTTGTCTGGTACTTTGCTGCTTCCCAACTTCACCCCCTGATTGAAATGCATAGAAAGAAGTACATTCCTCAGTGGATTCTCCTGGAACAAGCACTGGTGGGGACCATGCCTTTATCTGTTCTTCCTTGGCAACCCAAATCATCTTGGCGCCTACTTAACTGCATACCCTTTGCTTTGCTTAGTACCTTGAGAGTATGGTCCCAGTGTAAATTTAAATTGGTTGGTTTTGATACCTACTTTCCTCTCACCCACCTCTTTCATAACACTAATTTCCCGGCTGGGTTGCAGTCCCCTACTTATAAAAGTTGGATAGCTTCTGGTGTTTCACGTATTGACCATTTTGTTTTTTTCAGAGCTCCCTACTATGATTTCATGAGCTGCAGGATAGGTATCATATAACAGGTCACTTTTTTGGGTTATGCCCAATTTAAGCATTTTTTAGAATCCATCAGACATTAAGGCCTATTAAGCAAGAGCATGTCCCTGTTTGAGACCTTTTGTGATCAAGCTGATCATATGTGAGGGCTGATACCAAAAAAACCTATGACATCCTCGATGGTCAGTTGCCTGAAACACACTCATATTTAAAGCCTGGGATCAAGATTTCGGAGATCATTTGAGTGTTGATGAATGGGATCTAGTTTATATTCACACTAGAAAGTGCTCAGTTTCTGCTTCCTTACAAGAGAACTGTTACAAACTTTTATATCGTTGGTATGTAAGCTCATGTATCTGACCTTTGATGGAGGAAATGTGGTTACACTGGTACCTTCATCTATGGTAGAAATGTGAGAAGGCTGTTTCATTTTTGGGACAGCTTTTTCAGTGGGTAACCCAGTCTATTGCCTTAACAGAGATCCAACCTATGTCCTACTAAGTATTCCCAGACCTGATTTAAACAAATATGCACAGCCTCTGTCATCACATTTTTCATACCAGCCAGAATGGAACTAGCTTTACTTTGGAGGGAAGCTGAGCTACCCTCAGTCGCGAAGGTTGTTCGTCTGTATTCCTGTTACCATTTAGCACACCTTACGGCTAGTAGACACAATTGTCTCCCTACTTTTCAGGCGACCTGGGAACTTTTAGCACAATGGGTCCAAACTCAACACACTGGCTCCTGAGGTCCATGGTTTATGGGTTCTCATCTAAATTTACACCTGTTCCCTTATTTGCCACCCTTCAGCTCCTTGTGGTGTCACCCTCTTGGTGCCCTTTGTAATGCATAATGTGCTACTGTTTTTGTTTTGGCGAGAATTGTAATTAGATGGTTATAGTTCATATATTCTTTTTTTGTTTTTTGAAATTTGTGTTTTGTGCTAGGCATATGAAAGCACTGTAAAGTTGTATGTGTATTCTGTTTATTGTTTTTGTTGAATTCTAATAAACATTACTCACAAAAACAGTATATGATGGTCCATAAGACCGCCTGTCTCATGTCCAGTTGTCACTTTTGAGCCAAATTAGAATACACACTCCTCTAGTCTTATATCATGGACATGTCATCTTCACTGGCTTAGAGAAGGAGCACTAAGAAGTCTAATCTGAAGATTTTAGATAGTGAGTGCTAAATACTTTTCAACTAAATTGCCTGGACTGTTTTATTACTATACTTTCTATGTGTATTATCTCATACACCACTGCAAGCTGTGAAACAATGGTATAGAATATTTAACAAAATAGAGCCTGCTTAGTGTCTGGTTTATAAGTAAACTTTCCATTCAAGTACTGGAAATTATGAAGCAAGGTGTGTGGGTTTTTTTTTTTTTCTTTTACATCAAGATAGACACCTTACCTACCCCTAGATTCATCAATAAGTTATAACACCTGTGCTAAGAAAGGGGTGAGTTTAGACAATTTGGGAGTTACCACACCACGCGGTAACTTACCACTCCGTATCAGTATTATCTCACTTGGTAAGTTTACTGTGCAGTGCGATAAACCCTACTTTTCGAGTGAGAGACTATCTGCAAGGCCCTTGTAGTAGTTAGTTGTTTATATCTCTATAGGAGGCCCACCTAGGAACTCGAGGTGAGGTTTAAATAGTAGTGTAGGGGATAGGGGCCACTTTTACATGCAGAGTGAGACGTACGAACTGAGCAGTGCACTCTTGTGAAGATTTGATGTCCGGAGTGAAGAAGCTCACACAAAGATGAGATTTGTGCAATGTTCTCTCAACCTAGCTTGATGTTACCCAGGTAGAGAGTCCATCAAACTAGTGAGAGAACACTGTACAAATCTCATCTTTGTATGAGTTTACTCACTCTGAAGGAGACCAAATCTTCACAAGGGTGTACTGTTCTGTTCGAATGTCTCACTCTGCATGTAAAAGTGGCCCATAACCCCTACATCACTGAAAGAAACAAACCCTTCTTGGAAGGAAAAAAAGTGAACGGTTTCACTAAACTTGGGTTCATTCTTTCCTTCCAAGAAGGATTTGTTTCTTTCAACCACTACCTAAACTTCACGAGTTACTAGGTGGGCCTCCTATAGAGAGATACAAGGGCCTTGTTAGATAGGCACTCTCCCTCTTCACTCTCCTCCCACCTCACAGGCCCCTTCCCCAGCCTAAAAATGCCCAAAAAGGAATTTATGAAAAAATTGCAAGTTGCGTTATGGGGCATAATGCATGATATCACACAGCTTAACCCTATTGAAAAAGATGTAGTTATTTTTGGCATGCAATATTATGCGTTATGGCTTCGCGCTTTGCGAAGCCATAACGGAAATCCCGGCCCCCAATCCTTCCCCTTTAAAAAAAAAAAAAAAAAAAAAAAAAAAAAAAAAAAAAAATTTGCATTGCACCATGCGTTACAGTGCTTATCGCATGTGTTAAGGCCACAACGTTTTTTTGAAGAATGATAGTTAGACTTCTACCTGTATTTATTGGGAAATGGCTGGTGTTATCTGACTGGACTATATTTTCTTTTTCAGGATGATGGCAAATACAATGCTGAATCTCCGGAATCAGTTTGAGTGTATCATGCGCCAAGTGGATGTGTTGAATGAAGGAATTGAGCCACGTAAGTCCTCAAATGTTTTATCCCAATATAGCTCCTCAGCACAAGATATTGGGGGATGGGGGAGGAGTGATTAATCTACTGCTCTTGAGCAGGACTGTAACTAGAGGTGGATGATTTAGTCACCTGAGACACACAATCTCTTGGAAAAATGACCGAATTTAAAGCATGGGCAGGTAGCAGTTGAAAAGTTGGGAGTGGGGGAGATGGGCATAAGGGGGGTGCAAATACTTAAATGTGCTCTGGGCACTAAAATGCCCAGTTGTGCTTTGTTCAAGAACTGAATCGCTGATAAATACAAATATCTAGGAATCTTGGGCATTTTGTAATCAAAGCTTAAACACTAATTTTAAGGTGCAACACCAGTTTTTTTTATTGCTGGTCTGAACTGAGCATTACACATACATGTGGGTGGAATGAGGCTTTTCCATTATCTGGTATACCCTGCATTATTTTTAGCTGCCAGAAAACTATTCTAGTCTTTCATACCTACCTCACTGCTTAGGATTCAGTTCCTGTAAGGTGTATGTGTTGTAGGCCTTGTTAAACAGATAAAGCAAACTGGCATTTTGCTGTCAAGTCAGTATTTGTACATTGGCTGGCAGATATCCTAAATATGAATACAAACTTTGTTGGTCATATGGTACTTCTATGAAGGCCTGTTTTGCTTGGTTAGTCACTTGTTTCTATGGTTTGAGTTGTTTTTGACAGGGAAAGTTCCCTCTTGAGTACAGTTCCTCCTTTTTTTTTTTTTTTCTTATGGGAATAAATAGCTTGACTTTTTTTTTTTTTTTTTAAACCTGTTCCTGGTGACTAGTTGGTGGGGATTTGGCTAATATCAGATGCCTTCCTTTTTAAACCTATGAATGGGCTTTTTTTTTTTTTTTTAAGTGGCCCAGTTAAGAGAACTAAGTTGTCATTTTCAAAAGAGAACATGAGCACATGCATCCTTTCTTTGAAATTGGGAGTTGCTGATGTTTTCACCTTAATGTGGCTCCCTGGAATGTTTGTCTATTGCATTCAATGCCTTTGGATTGCTTTGTTAGAAGGGAGGATAGATTCTCTGGCAAGCAGAGCTGAATTCACTAGGTGACAATCTGACTGTGCCAGAAGGAGTTGTCTCTCAGAGCTTTAGTAAAGTTTACTGAACATGTGTGGAAATTTCTGTGGGTGTGCTGCCTTATGAGCACCACAGTCTACTTTTGTCTGAGCTACTGGAAAGATGTGGGATTTTCTTGCATTGTTTTGATTACATACTGAAACTTTCTCTGAGGAGAAATAGGATGGTAGTCCTCACACATGGGTAACATTGGATGGAGCCCTGGTCCAGAACTTTGAAAGTTCTAGAATTTTTCAGATCAAACATGCTCCATTGAGCATGTACAGCTGTAGTTATCATCCTGCCCCCTAGGAAGAGTCCCTCTCTCTCCATTTTTCCAGGGGAGCTGTGCATGTGTCACGGTATTCAGGTTTGCGCTCTCCTCACAGCTTTTGAAATTGTTTCCTAGAGCTGCAGCTGTTTTTCTTTACTTTACCTTACCTTATGGTAGTTTTCTTTTGTTTTTTCCTCTTCTTTCCACTGTCTGCCAGCTGCATGGTGGGCCTTAGTCGTTGTGCAGCCTGGCAGAGGCTAATACTATCCCTTATTAACTACTGCACTTGAAGTTTAGTATCTGTGTGCTCTCCTTGCTCTGTCTGTTTTTGTACCTTTGTCAGGTGCTGGCAGGACTGACAGAATACAGTCTGTGTGTGATCCATGTAGGTCACTGAGCCTGGGGACTCACCTGAGTTCTACCCAGGCAAGAATTCCATGTCGTTTCACCAAATTGATTGGAATCAATGGAGTTTTGGACAGAAAGACATCGAGGACCACACCATTTCTATGGGGGAGGAGCTCATCCTCCCCGCATTCCAAGAAACTAGTCTGCATGGACAGGAGCCCTGGAAGATGAAGCCTCCCCTCCTGCTTGCCTGTGTGATGGCAGTGCAGTTTCCTTGTGAGAGGGTGAGCAGGAACCTGGGCAAGCAGCTTGCTACTGCACCTTCAGTGCCATGCTCATTATTGGTTGCCCATACACATCTGTGACCAGTGCACCAATGATCTGGCACGTCTATCTCAGGAATACATTGGGAACCAGAACTGCCATTGAGCACCATGGTCACTCTTGATGTCGTAGAGTTGCCGGCGCACCCTTGATGCTATAAGGGCCACGTGCACCAGCAAGCTCTGTGCACAGTTAGAGTGCGCTGGCTGGGCCCTATGTACCATAGGCATCTGCAGGCACCGTAGAGTCTCAATGCACTGGAGGAACAGCATCTACCTTAGTGTCATTGAATACCTTGGGCCTCAATGTATCAGAGTAGCAGCACGGACCTCTAGTGTCTGGGACCAGGTCTGCTATTGAGCACCATGGTCCCCCTTGATGCCGTCGGAGCTGCCATGGATTCCCTCTGCCATCGAGATGCATGCATGGACACTCTTGATGCCATCAGAATGCAGGTCCTCAATGTCATGGCTGTCCTTGCTGCAATCATGGTGAAGGGCTGCCTTGGAGGCCATAAGACATGTTGGCCAGCGATGCTGCTCTAGACAAGGCACTGGGATCGCCATTGAGTGCACTGGTTGCCCTCGAGGACATCGAATGCTACTAAAGCCCTCAGGCGATGGGTTTCAATGAACTTGGTGCTATCAAGCACAGGGTCACCATCTAAATCCCGGAGCACAGAGGTATCCAGGCACAGTGGTCCATTGTCCTCGAGGCTCCTTTGCGTTGTCCAGACGAGGCACTAAGGGGCATTGTACTCTCCCATCATTGGCCTATGGCTATCGGGAGTCATGGACTCTGAGCCGCTAGGATTGGGGGCATCAGAGGCGCCCCACCTGACTTTGTGTATCATTGGGCTAATGAGTGCTAGGGTTGCTGTCAAGGTTATCGTTAGCCATAGCGATTGGTAAGGGACGTCTTCGAGCTCGCAGCATTTGATGCCCTCATGTATGGGTGAGCTGAGGAGAACTGTCGATGGCGCCAGCAGTCATAGTTTCTTTTGGGCACCGATTAGGCGTGTTGATATTGCAGAGCCTCTGCCTGTAGGCATCCTTGGTACTGCAGGTCCATTAATGTCTTCGGGCACCGGGGATTCTATTGGTGCCACTGGGCTTTCGATGTCCACAGGCACCGGGGACAGCGCTATATGCCATCGAACTGGTCAAGCCCTGAGTGCTGTATCGTTTGGTACCATTGATGTGATCCTTTGTTAGTGAGCGCGCGTGCTCACTAACAATGTCCCTTAGTACCTCGTTCATGAGGTTCTGGAAAACCGCAGGAGCATTGCAGAGGCCGAAGGGCATGACCAGGTATTCGTAGTGGCCATCCCTTGTGTTGAATGCAGTCTTCCACTAATCGCCTGGCCGAATCCTGACCAGGTTATAGGCCCCATGGAGCTCCAGCTTCGTAAATACCTTGGCTCCCTGTAGTCGGTCCAATAGTTCCGGAATCAAGGGCAATGGGTAACGGTCACAGTTACCACAGTGGGCACCAATGGATATGGTTAGATGCCATCGGTCGCCATGGACTTCCCTGCTGCTGTTCCATGAGGGAAACAGTGATGAGCAGTTCCTGATGCAACTTAAAGGGCTGTGTTCCTCCTCTTGGAGAGGGTATCATGGGGGCATTGCTATAGAAAACCATCCACCACCTTGCCATAGAGTCCTAGTGGTACTGAGGATGCAGTTGTTGCACTGTTCTATTCCCTCCATTGGGAGTTAGTGCGATAGTGGAGTGTAGGATGTGCAGTCGGGTTCAGCAGGAGTCATCTACTCCAAGTGTCTTAAGCGCTGGCAGGAAGCATTCTGTACAGTACACAGGAAAGCCAGGATTCTGCTATTGTTACATTAAGGTATCAGCTGCCTTTTCTGTTCTGCACCATATGGTGCTAGGGAGCACTGGCGAAGGCGCCATCACACATTGATTATTTTTGGCAGCACACAGCCACAGACTAACAGGTGGTGCTCGGTCTTTGCTGGTCCATGGGATTCTACCCACAGCATGGTGAGTTGGTTCATAGGTGTGCCGTCATTCATAGGATGGGATACTGGTTGGTGTGCTTTTACAGCAGAGGGCACTATTCCAGTTGTCATTTACTGTATGGTTGTGTGTTTTCTCTTGTGGCGAGCATAACAGGTGGTGCACTGCAGCCAAAAGACTGATCTAAAACTGTGTTCCTAGTCGAACCCCTTGGGAGTGGATACCAGGAGGGTAGTGTCAGGAGTCCTCCCCTCCCGTTTTAGAAATCCCTTTTGTGGGAAGCCCCGGGACTCCGTCCCTTGCAGGTTTATCACCGAACTGGAGTCTCGATTCTTTTGAATCAGTTCATCTCCTTGTAGGTCAGGCTGGGGGGAAAGCAGTGCCGGTCATTGGACTGTATTTGCTGGGTTCCTTCTGATTACCAGGGTGGCCATAGGTGTACTGTGTACAATTCTGGTCACCACATTTCAAAAAAAGATATAGTTGCAATGGAGAAGGTACAGAGATGGGTGACCAAAATGATAAAGGGAATGGAACAACTCCCCTATGAGGAAAGACTAAAGAGGTTAGGACTTTTCAGCTTGGAGAAGAGATGGCTGAGGGGGGATATGCTAGAGGTGTTTAAAATCATGAGAGGTCTAGAATGGGTAAATATAAATCTGTTATTTACTCTTTTGGATAATAGACTAGGGGGCACTCCATGTAGCTAGCATGTGACACATTTAAAACTAATCAGAGAAAGTTCTTTTTCACTCAACGCACAATTAAACTCTGGAATTTGTTGCCAGAGGATGTGGTTAGTGCAGTTAGTGTAGCTGTGTTTAAAAAAAAAAAAGATTGGATAAGTTCTTGGAGAAGTCCATTACCTAAGTTGACTTAGAAAATAGCCACTGCTATTACTAGCAATAGTAACATGGAATAGACTTAGTTTTTGGGTACTTGCCAGGTTCTTATGGCTTGGATTGGCCACTGTTGGAAACAGGATGTTGGGCTTGATGGACCCTTGGTCTGACCCAGTATGGCATGTTCTTATGTTCTTAGATTTGGTCACTTCTGAACCTCTACTATAAATAACTGTAACCCAACTCTCAACCAGAGAATTGGAAGACATTTTGGTATTGGGAGACCCTGATTCCCGTTGCTTTTCTGTCACTTCAGAAAGGGGAGATACAAGGTTTCCAGCGTGACCTGCTTGCCTGGTTATCCACCCCCTAAAGTGGGTGTCCATTGTTTGCCGTTTCCCGGAGAAGGGATGTCACTGCTTCTGACTGGCACTCATTCTATGTTCCTTGTGGGATCTGAGAGCCAGTCGGGTGGTAGCACTCTCCTTAGGTCGTACTAAGGCATAGCAGATCTATTTTGAGGGAGCCATTCTAGATTCAGTCTGTTGTACTGAAGGAGTTCAATTTTATGGACTATCGTTGTACGAAAAGATCGGAAGAACTATGTCTAATCATGCTGTAGTGAAACGCACAGCCATCTTGATTTACTAACATTTGCAACGCAAACGAACCCTAACACGTAATGACGTACTTACGCACTAACGTTTAGTGAACGTGACTCCATTTTGGATTCATATTTTGTATTGTATTAATACGAACGCCATCGCAAATGTCTAACCCGTCAATTAAATGACGAAACAATAATCTGATCATAAGCTACACCTACTAGAGACCACGCTAGCTATTGCTTGTTCAGCAGTTTGTAAAATGATTGTTCAGCAAAACCAGAACGCATGTGCAAAAGATAAGAATTGTAAAGTGCATAAAAGTTTGCTCCTGAGGGGGCGTGGTATGCAGTTGTACTAAGCCGTTGTCTTAGCTGCATCTTGCTGGCAATAAAAGTCTATCTTTGTGGATCAGTTGTCTGGACCTCCTTACTGATTAAAACAGACGGTTACATTTGGCGAGCTTCAGCCAGGAGGTGCCGGGGACGCTATTTTAGCCCCCCAGCTGGTCCGGTGGTTTGGTGGCGGAGCGATCCCCCAGACTTACTTGGTGAGTGGCCACCGCTGAGTTCAGCGATCAGGTTTCTGAGGGGACCGTTCCACAAGGAACTTCTTGAGACCTCTGGGCTGGTGATTCGAAAAGAAGGCTTTCTTCGCGATCGAGAGAACGTTTCAGGCAAGTATACTTTTATCTGCACGGGAATAAGAACCAGTGGGAACCTGAATTAGAAACCAGATACAGCTAAATTACCAGCCGATCCTGAAAAATGGATCGAGGGGGCGTTGATCAAACCCCACAGCGTGGTTAGTAGGGGCTCCCCCTCCGAAGACCTCGTTACTGAAAACCTGAATTGGAATTTCAGAAATTTTTGAATTTTGGGAATCAGAAAGAAATCTTGGGAATAGGTTTCTTGTTGTGTGAAAGAGAGTGAATGGCCTCGCAGTTCTAGACCGGGCGACCGCGTTCTAGTCGGGGCAAGTGTGACCCTTTTGTGTCTGGCAGATACGGACCCCTTACCTATCTGCTATCCCTTCCCCTCTTTGTCTGTGCCTCTATCCTAAATGGGTGGGGGAGGGTCTACCCCGTTAAAAGTTATGACTGAGCACTTTAGCGAAGTGTTTGACAAACATACCTGTACTAAACCTGGTATGATCCAACGCTGTGCCTATCGGTGGCCGAGCTTGTGCGTCAACTGGCCCCCGAAAGGAACTTTCGATTTTGTAACGGCCTCTAGAGTCCGAATAGTAGTCACAAAAGAGGATCAGCCAGGTTTTCCTGAAGATGTCCCATATATTAATGCCTGGATTGAAGTTATTCTCAATCCCCCGTCCTGGGCACAAAAGTTAGTAGAGAGAGCTGCCCTCATCATGGTGGCGCATATGCAGAAGGCGGGCCACCGGAAGTCACCAAACCGGAAAAGAAAGGAGAAGTCGGCCATATTGGACGCAGACGGCATGACGTCACCGGAGGCGGCCATATTGGTAGTCCAGAAGGATGAAGAAACTACAGAAAAAAAAATTAAACCGCTGCCGGCAGCGGAGACCATATTAATTGATGAACCAGAAGTTCTAGCACCGCCGCCTTACATCCCACTTTACCCACCGCTACTTAATCTGCCACCGATTCCGTCTTATGAACAAGCTGACCCCTTGCCTAGTACTTCACAGGAAACTAAAAGAGAGTTAGAATCGGTAAGAGCAGAGGACGAACCGGAACCTCCTGTCTCAGCCCACACTCGTCGGAGAACACAAGCGGCTGCCAGTCTCCAACTCCCAATCAGAGAAACTGCAACTGTCGTACCTGCGGTCCCAAGTGAGGAAAATGCTTTCCAAACTACACAGACTATTAGACTATATACCTATGTCCCTTTTTCATCAAGCGATCTTTTTAACTGGAAACAGCTCGGCCCTTCCTACGCTGAAAAACCAGATCAAATGATTGATTTTTTAAACGGAATTTTCTCCTCACATAATCCCAACTGGGCTGACATCCGCCATCTGGCTTCTTTCCTGTTCACCACTGAGCAGCGAAGACAAATACAACAAAACATGGAAGAAGCAGCCAGAAGTGGAGCCGGGTCAGACGGTGATCCTGATGCCGCCGCAAGGGAACTTGCTCCGACAACAGACCCTCACTGGGACTACCAAACTTCCAGTGGACGAGACCGCATCGCGGCTTATCAGAGAGCCTTCCTAGAAGCCTTAAGGAAGGGAAAAAGGAAAATTATGAACATGACTAAAATCCAGGATATAGTACAAAAAAGGGACGAAACTCCGGGAGACTTCCTTGAACGACTAATGGATGCGTACCGCAGATACAGCCCTTTTGATCCAGAAGATCAAAAGAACCACCCCATAATAGTCATGAGTTTCGTAGGACAGTCATGCCCCGATATACGCCGAAAAATCCAGAAAACAGAGGGATTTGAAGGAATGAACATCAGCCAGCTCAAAATTATGGCAGACAAAGTCTATGGAAATAGAGAGCTGGAAGATGAGAAAAAAGAGAAAAAAGAAAGTAGCAGAAGGATGAGAGAAAGTGTTAACTTGTTAGCGGCAGCAATGGAAGAAACTAATTTCGGAGAGCAGGCCAGGAAGTATCGAGGATACCCTGGGCAGAGAGGAAGAGGCAACCCGCCACATAAGGCATGGCAGAGAGGAAGATCAGGAAGGGGCGGATCGTTCAGAGGAGGAAGAGCGCCTATAGGGGTCAATCAATGTGCATATTGTAAACAAGAAGGACATTGGAAGGCTGAGTGCCCTGAGAAACCACGGGAGGACGAAAGAGGGAACGGTTCAAAACCCTCAAAATCTCAAGAAACTGAATGGCAAATGGCGTTGGACGAATTGTCAGATGAGTCTGGTGACGATATCGGGCGAAACTCATGACTAACCAGGGAAGCCCTGCCCTCCGATCCGTTGGTAGAAATAAAGGTTGGGTCTAAAACCTTCAAAGGATTACTAGATTCTGGAGCACAACGATCTGTCATGACTACTGCAATCGCTATTCCCACAGCACAAAGCATCTCCATTGTAGGGGCCTCCGGGAAACCACTGGCAGCCCCTATTCTTCAGAATCGACAGGTTCGAGTGGGAGGACAATTAGTATCCCACCGATTCCTCTATGTCCCTGGATGTCCAGTCCCACTAATTGGTAGAGATCTCCTTTGCAAATTAAGGGCCACTCTACAGTTTGAATCAAATGGTGAAATCAAAGCTTCCTTTGCAGACAACCCTGTTTCCCTTATTTGCCCTCTCCAGGAGGAATGGAGACTACATCTTCCCATAGTCGAACGAACCATCGAGCACCGATATGAGGAAGAGACCCCTCTCAATGTAAAACGAAGGTACCTGATGGATAGCGTACCTTCAGTATGGTCTGAAAACAATCCAGGAGGACTGGCAACCGAGGCTGACCCAGTCTGGATAGAACTGAAAGAAAATGCACAAGTCATTAACCAAGCCCAATATCCTATTCCCTACGTGGCCAGGCAGGGAATACAAATACATCTACAAAGATTATTTGACTTGGGTATCCTGCGACAAGTCCGGTCTGCCTGGAACACTCCCTTGCTACCAGTAAAGAAACCTGGTACTAATGACTATCGACCTGTACAAGATCTACGAAAAGTAAATAGCCAAGTGGCGGACTTGGTGGCCCTGGTACCCAACCCTTACTCCATTCTAGCTCAAGTCAACCCCAAATCAAAGTGGTACAGTGTAATTGATCTCAAAGATGCTTTCTTCTCCGTTCCGGTAGCAGAAGAATGTCAGAAGATCTTTGCCTTCACATGGGAAAATGCGCACACTGGAATAAAACAACAGTACACCTGGACTAGGTTGCCTCAAGGATTCAAACATTCTCCCAAGCTTTTCGGGGAACAGCTGGCAAAGATTTGAAAACTTACCAGAAAAAATATGGGCCAGTAATACAATACGTTGATGACTTACTGTTGTTCAGAGACACATATCTTGACTGTGCGAAAGCTACCCTTCACCTGTTACAGACATTGTATTCAAAAGGGTACCGGGCAAGCAAAAAGAAAGCCCAAATCTGTGAATTAGAAGTAGAGTACTTGGGTTTCCAAATCCGTGAAGGCACTCGATGCCTTGGAATCTCTCGTACAAATTCGATAAGGCATCAGCCTACACCAACCTGCAAAAAAGAACTGCGAGCATTTCTGGGAGCTACTGGATACTGCCGGCTTTGGATTGCTAACTATGCAGTTATTGCCCAACCCCTATACGACAAGCTGCGGGGTAAAGAAGCAGAATCTCAACCCTTCCAGTGGGAAGGACATGAACTGGTACACTTACAACAACTAAAAGAAGCCCTGATCTCACCCCCTGCTCTGGGGCTACCTGACGTAACTAAACCGTTTCATCTGTTTGTAGATGAGAAAAAAGGAATGGCCATTGGGGTCCTAACTCAAACCTTCGGATCATGGGAGAGACCTGTTGCCTATCTGTCAAAAGGAATGGACAATGTTGCCAAAGGATGGCCGGGTTGTCTTCGAAGCATCGCGGCTGCATGCATACTAATTCCAGAAGCAGTCAAGTTGACATTTGGACAAACTTTGCAAGTAACAACTCCTCATACTATTCAGGGACTGCTCGAAACACATGGACCAAAGTGGATGACCAACTCACGTCTTGTAAAGTACCAAGCCTTACTATGTGAAACTCCTGAAATTCAAATACAAGACAGTAAAAACTTAAACCCAGCCACTCTAATGCCAGCACCTGAACCAGTAAGCCATGATTGTGAAGAAGTCATGGCTACAGTACACTCCAGTCGACCTGATTTAAGAGATCAGCCTTGGCAAGGCGCATGGACCTTATTTACAGATGGAAGTAGTCAGGTAAAGGATGGAGTACGAGTGGCTGGCTATGCAGTAGTAACTGAAGATGATATCATTGAAGCTGGACCCTTGCCTTCAGGAACGTCTGCACAAAAAGCTGAATTAATTGCCCTTACTCGAGCTCTTCAGTTGGCAGAAGGGAAAACTGTAAATATTTATACAGACTCTAAATATGCCTTCTTAACCATCCAAGTACACGGAGCATTGTACAAGGAACGAGGATTTCTCAATGCCGAAGGAAAACAATTGGCAAATGCGCCAGAGATCCATGAACTGTTAAGGTCCGTATGGCTACCACACAAAGTGGCCGTAATGCATTGCAAAGCACACTCTGGAAAATCTGATCCTATCGCTCGGGGAAACCAGAAAGCTGATTCTGCCGCCAAAGCAGGAGCCCAAGACCCTTATCAAACAAAAATGACCATATGTCCCCTCTTGCAGTTTCCAACTGAAGTACCCACCTACTCAGCCGAAGAAAACGACTGGGCAAAAGCTGAAAATTTCCATCAACAGAATGGGTGGTGGATCATATCAGACGGACGGATATGGATACCTGATACTATTGCGTGGACAATAGTAAGAGAAGCACACTGTCATACACACCTGGGACGTGATTCATTGGCAAAACTACTGGCAAAAACATACTATATAAACCGAATCACACAATTGACTAAACATGCAATTAATCAATGTGTTACGTGTGCAAGAAATAATCCTCGCAATGGACCTGGTCCTGCACCGGGACACGTTCTCCGGGGAACTATACCATTTCAAGTCTGTCAAATTGATTTCACCCACATGACCCCTGCACAAGGTTACAAAGCCATGCTGGTGGCAGTATGCACCTACACCGGATGGATTGAAGCTGTGCCTACGCGAACAGAAACTGCAAAGGAAGTAGTTTCCCTCTTATTGAACCAAATCTTACCACGATATGGATTACCAAGGCAGATCAACTCAGACAACGGCCCAGCTTTTACAAGCGAGGCAACTCAACACCTCACCAAAATTTTGGGCTTCAAATGGCATCTCCATTGCACATGGAGACCTCAAAGTAGCGGGACTGTTGAACGAGCTAACAGAACTTTGAAAAGTCAATTAGCCAAGCTATGTCAAGAAACAAGAACCAAATGGCCCAAAATGCTACCATTGGCATTGCTTAACATCAGATGCACTCCACGACAATCAGGACTAACCCCTTATGAAATGATGTACGCAAGACCGCCACCGTTGCCCTCTTTCCCCGAATCCTTACAAGTCCAAGGGGAAATGTCACTCAGCAACCAAATGAAAGAACTCTACAATACTGTGGAAGCAATTCGCAAATATACCTGTGAGACAGAGCCACTAATCTTAATCAATCCTATCCATAAATTCCAGGTGGACGACTCTGTGTGGATCAAGGAATGGGACGAATCAGACTTCCTTAAACCTCGATGGAAGGGACCATTCACTGTGCTGTTAACCACACCCACCGCTCTCAAAGTATCCGGTTGTCCCACCTGGATCCACTGGACCCGAGTTAAACCAGCCACCGAAACTTGGCAGGTCTCCAAGACCGGTGACAGCACCCTGCGCTTTACTAGAAATACAGCAAAGGTCAACCTACTATAGAAACTAATGCAGTCACAGAAATACTAATAACCTGTTTGTTTCTTTCTTCTCTCGCAGGCATCAAAAGCATATGATCTCAATGCTCTGGAAGTGGGTTATCAGTACCCTTCTGGTAACCGCTCTAACTATCATATGCCCTTCTAGCAGCGATTGGAAATGGTTCATCAGCATCATCTATATCATCATTTCTGCTCAACTATGGCTCATCTTTGCCATAATCCGAGAATCCTATGGCTACTAATGATCCTAATAGCTATAGTATCAACATCAGTTCAATCTTCGCTCAGCCAAAACTGTACAGAATGCATCAAGCAAGTCCGCACTACAACTGAAGACGGGTACCAGTTGGTATTCACAATCATTCATCAATCTCAGCCACCACCATTATGTATAAAAAAGCCTGCTTGTGCCTTAAACACCACTCAAGGACAACAGTCTTTCCATCGATGTATCCTTAACGGCAAGCTCATCTGTCATTCGCCTACCACACCCAAGTACTACAATATAACGCTAACCACCGGATTGCCAAAAGCTTATACTTCTGACATCGTACCAGCTGGAAAAGGAATTCTATACTACATCAATTCAACAAAGGTCCTAATTGGAGGACCGCCCATTGTCTCCATTGACTTTAACGCCTGTGATGCCATCGACAAACATCCAAGTGCAGTGCATTGTGGTTCTCCAGCATGGAAGAGAGCCTACACTTTCAATCACAAATATCTCTGTCCTTATGACCGTTCCAGTAATCCCTCCCGGTGGCTACCATGTGCCGGGGACAAAGAACTTTCCGGATGGAAACTGGTCTGTGACTATACTGGAGGAGGATATTCAGGATGCCCTGGAATGGGTCGACTAAGTAAGGGAGCGGGAAACCTCATTACTCTAGAATGGCCAGTCCGGTCTGAGGGATCCCCATGGCAAGATACTTGGGGTTTTGGAATTGATGGCACAGGAGGAGATCCCATGACATACCTTACCATCACTCAGCGACGAGAAAAGCCGCTCCCTATCATTCATCAAACCACTGTGGTGGGATATCAGTCCTTCTTCGATGAAATTTCTCAAATCAATGAGGAGTTGAAAAAGCATGCTATCTCCAACCAAGCAAAAAATATGTTCATCAACTTAGCTGAGAACATAGCTTTATCTCTGAAAATACAAAATTGCTTTGTATGTGGTGGCACCAATATTGGAGAACAATGGCCATGGGAGGCCAGGGAGATTTTTCAAGCTGATTTGAACACTATGAACACATCCACCACGTATAATCGAAATCACAATCCTTATGAATGGGCTCTACAGACGGATGTCATCGGAAGACAATGTTTGTCACGGCACTTCTCCAAGTCGTACAAAGTGCCCGTCGGTAACTCACCATGCACAGGAGTTCTCACAGTTGCCAGTAACACTCAATCATGGTGGCAAACAGAAAACCAGACCATACCCACACCATTCTGGACTGAGCCTACCTTAAACGCTACGTGGAAAGAAGCTGGCCAATTAACCACGTCATTCATAGCCCCAGACGGCTATTACTTCGTATGTGGACGACGGGCTTATGAACAACTACCTCCTCAATGGTACGGTACCTGCTTCCTAGCTACTATCCGCCCTAGCTTCTTCTTGCTCCCAGTCACAGCAGGAGAAACGCTAGGGGTGCCTGTCTATAGTCCAATGAAGCCAAGTAGGCGACGAAGACATAAGGTCTCTATCGGAGACTGGTCCGATCAAGAATGGCCACCCGAACGGATTATCGAATATTATGGTCCAGGAACATGGGCAGAGGATGGCTCTTTTGGATACAGAACGCCTGTATACATGAACAACCGTATCATCAGACTTCAAGCTGTTCTCGAGTTCCTCACCAATGATTCCGCTCTAGCCCTTAACATTCTTGCCAAACAGAATACCAAATTAATTACTGCTGTATACCAGAATCGATTAGCCCTGGATTACCTCCTTGCTCAGGAAGGTGGTGTATGTGGGAAATTTAACCTTTCCAATTGTTGTTTGCAGATCGATGATAAGAGTAAAGTCATCGAAGAAATCACAGACCGTATGGTGCGGTTGGCTCATGTTCCGGTGCAATCCTGGTCCGGAGCCTTGGATTGGACAGCTTCATTACCTTCCTGGCTTACATCTATTCCTGGGTTCAGGGAACTTTTATTCCCTTTATTATTTTTCTTACTATCCTGTGCACTCCTCCCTATGTGTTTCCCTCTTTTCCTCAGGAGCCTTTCGTCTATGATGGAGAAGATCGCTGATCGACGAGCAGCAGCCCAAATTATGATGCTGAACCAGTACGCTTCAATTTCTTCGCTACCCTTCAGTGATTCTTCAGACTCAGAAGATGAATCTTCAGTTTACTATGACACTAATTTTTAATTTAAAACATACGGCCACCTTGTTTGCTCAGGTGAAGTCCGGCTACAAAGGGGGGTGGAGCCAATAGGGCCCATCCGTCTCAAACCGGTGAAGACACCATCGACCTGGCTAACAATTTAGGGCCCTACTCAGTATTATGGTACTAATTATTTTCTTGTCATTTCAGTTACTTCACATATGAAGGTGATACTTACGCCTTCTTACCGAAGTTGAAGTATCAAAGGGGGGAATGAAGGAGTTCAATTTTATGGACTATCGCTGTACGAAAAGATCGGAAGAACTATGTCTAATCATGCTGTAGTGAAACGCACAGCCATCTTGATTTACTAACATTTGCAACGCAAACGAACCCTAACACGTAATGACGTACTTACGCACTAACGTTTAGTGAACGTGACTCCATTTTGGATTCATATTTTGTATTGTATTAATACGAACGCCGTCGCAAATGTCTAACCCGTCAATTAAATGACGAAACAATAATCTGATCATAAGCTACACCTACTAGAGACCACGCTAGCTATTGCTTGTTCAGCAGTTTGTAAAATGATTGTTCAGCAAAACCAGAACACATGTGCAAAAGATAAGAATTGTAAAGTGCATAAAAGTTTGCTCCTGAGGGGGCGTGGTATGCAGTTGTACTAAGCCGTTGTCTTAGCTGCATCTTGCTGGCAATAAAAGTCTATCTTTGCGGATCAGTTGTCTGGACCTCCTTACTGATTAAAACAGACGGTTACAGTACTAGGAGTCTTCTCTTTGGGGTAGCTCCCTGGTGAAGATTAGGGGTTTCTCCAGTCCAAGAGTCATCTTTGATACTTGCTGAGCTCAATAGGCATTTTTCGTGGAGGACCATTGACAGTCATTCTCGCCTGCGGGATCCCTATCTTAGAGAGGAGGAGTCTGGTCCCTCTAACTGGCAAGTATGACTTTCAACCTATCGCCATATCCATGGCTGACGGAGCTGGGGATGAGGGACCCTGCAACAGAGGTGCTACTCTTTGGATGCAGTGGCTTGCAAGCTATACTTCCCCATTTTAGGGACAACCCAATTTGTGGACAGGAGAGTCCTAGTTCATGCAATGGTTTCATTTCCTAGACTGCGTGCTTCCTTGGGGAAGTATATGTAATCATGGCTAAGCCAGATTGGTGGACAGACTGTTCTGAGATCACACTGACTACCCTGCTACCTTTAGGGTTTCCGGACCAGTGAAGAAATCCTGTTCTACAGGGGTTTGTACTTGTGGCTCCCCTATTTCCGTCCTCTTGCTGGGGTGTTTCTGCATTTCTTGCCTGGGGGATTAACGCTGTTCCAAGCAGGCTGTGAGGGCTCTGTGGGTAATGTCTTACTGGCATCGGCAGTAAATTATTAACTTGTGGCTGAGAGATACAACCTCATGACTTGGTCTTACCCTTGCAGTCCAGCGGTCTGCCTCCTTGTGTTCTTCACTTCTTCCTACTTCCAGTTGGAATGTCAAGGGGAGGGGAAGAAAAGCTAGGGCATTTGTTCACACAGGGTCCCTCTCCAGTCTTTTTCCAAGGAGCTGTAAGCATCACGGTGTGTGAGCTAAGTTTGGCTTTTTGACCTTCTGGAAAACATTCCCTTTATTCTTTTCCTCGCATTTTGAAGGGTTTTTTTTTTCCAGTGTTTTCTGGGTCCCTCTCATTGCTTCCCTGTAATGTTCCTATATAGGATTTTCAATGCTTCTGGTAAGTTTCTGTTCTCAGTTGATTCCCCGGTGGCAGCAGCGCTTAGGTAGCGCTTCATATTATTCAGTGGAGGAGCAGCAGGCTATGAACAAAGAGACCAGGGTTCAAGTCCCACCGTTGCTTCTTGTGACCTTGGACAAGTCACTTTACAAATTTAGTTTGTAAGGATAAGGAAATACTTACAGTATCTGAATGTAATCCACTTTGAAGTGCTGAAAAATTGCAACAAGTGGTATATAAAAAATCTAAATAAAACATTGTTCTTCCCGAGGCCATGTATTCTTGAAGGTGAAAAAGTCCAAGAGAAGAACTTTGCCTCAGCTTTCTCATACATTTCTGAGGTTGGTCACAGATCAGATACCATAAAGGCTTATAAAGTTAGCCATTAAAGCAGCCATGACTAATTTATGAGCAATACCAAGCAAAGACATCTGCAAAGCTGCAATATGGTTGTCGGTACACCTTTGCGTTTCATTACTGTCTGGAAAATCTCTTAAAGTGACAGTAAATTCAGCAAGCAGTTTTGCATAGCCTGTTCACCCAATAGTCTACTCTCCCATGGCGAAGTCCAGGTTACTTACTCAGTTAATACTCTGGTGCAATCCTCAGCTTGGCATTCCCCATGTCATAGCTAATTCAGCCCTGCTTATTAGTGGAAAAATAGTTTGCGTACTATGAATGGTGTTTTAGATAGGATGAATTAGCCATGCTAAATGCCTGCCCCCCTAAACAGTTGACTACCTAGATAAGTTAACTCTAAAATTGATTGAGGGGCTCATGAGGCAATGCCTGTGTGGAAGTTCCCACACATGCTCTGTAGAGCAAAAGCTCTATTAGCTAAGAAGTCCGTTCTGTGCTGCCGAATGATGTCACCTACATGTCATGGCCAATAAAACTCTGTAAGTAAACTTGCTTTTCTCTTCAGAGTTTATCCAGTTGGCTAAAAATTTTGAGAGTTTCCGGAAGAAGCTGCAGAAGACTGAGCAGGAGCTACTGAAGAATAAGGAGCACTTGATGAAAACTGAGACAGAGCGCAGTGCCCTGGAAGTGAAGCTGAAACATGCTCGCAATCAAGTAGATGTGGAAATCAAAAGAAGACAGAGAGCTGAAGACAACTGTGAGAGGCTGGTGGGTATGAAGCTCTTTACAGTGTTCAGATTTTGTGTATTTTTTCTCAAGTATTATTACAGACTATTTCTCAAGTTCTGATGGAGGCAGACCTACTGGATTTGTATACTGAACTTGAGAATGTGACCAGATACTTCTCCAACTTAATGCTATGCAGACATGAGTTTGTAATATGCTTGTCATGGATGCATCAATTAACCATTTAATTGTGGGTTACCTTCCCTCAAAAGCGACCCATACAAATAATTAATCTTACCAAATAGAGCATGGATGCAAACTTTATTAATATATAAGTAGAAATATTTAAGAAGTACTCTTGTCTTCTGTAATGTCGTTAGTTCATGTTGTAATGCTTGTAAGCGTAGCAGTAGCTTTTTTTTCCTATGTTCTTTTCACATTTGTTTGAAATGGATTATGTGAAGGGGGGAACTGCTTTCTTCCTTGCTAGTCTTTTATGGTAAACCATTTCTTGCTGACTCGAATGCTTACTGAATGGGGGCATTTTGCCTGCCTCATTAAGCATGTTTTTGTTTGCCTACTTTAAACAAACAAATAAAAATTTAGATCCTACTGTACTGGCTAATTGTAGGCACAACTCATATTTGTGTGGTTGCCGTTTAAAAAAAAAAAAAAAATTCTAATCCTTCAGCAACTTAATTTTATGGATTTTTCTGTTTTGGATTATCAGTTTGGATTTAGAAAACATCTTGGCACTGAAACCTTTTATCTAGTGCAGACACCATACTGTGACATTTTGTTTTGTCTAACACCTCTTTGCAGGTTGTTGGATAGTCTTGATGTTAACTGTATTATGTTAGTGTATTTTCCTGTCGATAGCAGGGCTGAATTAGCCATGCTGTCATGGGATCTGTCAATCAGGTTAACTGTATTATGCTAGTGTATATCTATAGTACTTTTTTGTACCAGTTACTTCATCCTGGTCAACCACATTCTCCAAGGACAAGCAGGATGGTAGTCCTCACATGGGTGACATCAGATGGAGCCCTGACATGGAAAACTTAGGTCAACGTTTCTAGAACTTTGACTTGCCACACTGGGCATGCCCAGCATGCCTTATAACACACATCCATGTGGATCCCTCTTCAGTCTTTTTTTTTTTTTTTTTTCCTGTGGAGCTGCAGCATCATGGTTGGTGAGCTCTTTTTGGCCTACTTTGGAGAACTTTGCTGCTTTTTGCTTTTTTGTAGATTTTTCACCTGCATTCAATGCTGGGTCCCTCTCGATCCATTCCCATAGTTGGGATTTTCGTCGTCTATTGGTAAGTTTCAAGTTTGATACCCCCTTGGCAGTGCTTCGGTACCCGCTGGCATTGACGCTTGCCCCCATCTAATTTTGATTTTGCTTTACTTTTTTTCACCCCGTCATGGCCACATCTGGGCTCCAGCGATACCCTTGGTGCCAGAGGACCATATCCATCACAGAATCTCATGAGATATGCCCAGGCAGAGGACACATTGAATGACATCCGGGTTTTCTGCGAATATGCACAGATGACCCCCAAAGGGATGTAGTCTTCGACTCGACAAGATGGAACAATTCTTTGGGTCAGAAGACTGAGCCTTCAGCATCTAAGGACCTTGGAGCCACACCGATGGACACTGAGCCATAGGCAATAGAGGGACCATCAGTTCCATCTGTGCTGTTGGTAGATAGGGACGCCGGAGAAGACAACCTCCGGGCAAAGGACATCTGGTTCCTCTGCATCTGTACTGGGGGAGGAACTGTGCAGAGCATCGGACGCTGAAGAAGCATAGGCATTGGTCCCCATCTATGCATGGAGCCGGGCACGGAGATGCACCAGCTTATTCTGTGATGCCCTCAAAACAACCCTGTGGCAAGGAGCGCCAGTCCTCCATTATTGCAGGGGATCCTTGACAGTCTCCACCAGTCCTGATGCCAGTCACCAATCTGCATCACGGGTCTGAAGAGGATCTGGCAGTTCCTCCCCCCCCCCCCCCAAATCAGTGTTGGCATCGGCAATGTTTGAGAAGCTTGAGTAGTGAGTCCAACTGGAAGTCGAGTGGGCGATGCAGAGTATCAGTCCTGTGGCACTAATGGCACTGGAGCCGGTACTGTCCATCCTAGAACTATTGGAGAAGATCAATGGATTCAGCAGTGTGTTACCAACCCAGCTGGTGTCTGTTCCCAGGCCGATGTTGGTGCCCAACGGGGCACTACTTCCTCCCCCTACCGATACGGTAGTTGTTGCCAGCTCTTCGGAAGAGCAATCTCCTCCCAAGTCGGCTGAGACGCAGAGGCTTTTGCTCCCTGCTGTCCAGCTTCGCTGGTGCTTGCACTTCTGGACAAAGGCCAAGCACCTAGGGCCCCATCCTCTGTTGCTTACAATGAGAATGATGGTCCATGTGATCTCCTGGGGGGGGGGATGACACCTTGGAGTCAATCTCTGACTCTGAGGGTCTCTTCTCAGACCCTTCTTCTTCAAAAGAGTAAAGGAAGTCTCCACCCAAGGAGTTAGCCTTCGCCCCAACAAAACTTGCAAAGGTTATCTCATTTCAGTTACTGACGGAGGAAAATGCCAGGCACAAAATGCTTGAGATTCTCCACTTCATGGAGACTCCAGAGGAGACTGTGGAGGTCCTAGTACATGATATGCTTGGAGTTGCTGAGGTTATGGGAACATCCCCTCACAATGCCTCTCATGAACAAAGAAGACCGATGAGGCTTACCTCATCCAGAAGGCTGCCGGATTTGATAAGCGTCAGCTTCCTCACCAGTCTGTAGTGAGGAAGAAAGCCAAGCATTCTCAGACACATTCCTTGGTGCCCCTGGGTAAAGACCACAGAGCAATGGACACTCTTGGGGGAGAGGTGTTTCAGGGAGCCATGCTCATTGCCCGCATAGCTTCCTATCAGCTGGTATTGCTGGGACATCTGGAAGCAGGTGCAGGAGGTGGCTGAGCAGCAGCAGAACACCCTAATGTTGCTGGTGTATAAGGGTTTGGAAAATGTGAGGTCCAAGCAACCTATATTGTCTTCGAGATGGCATTGAGGGTCTCTGCAGTGAGAATCGGCACTTGCAGAATGGCATGGCTGCAGGGCTTGGATCACCGACCAGAAGTATAAGAACAACTCGCTGACGTACCCTGTACTGGGGAGATTCTCTTTGGAAATAGGGTGAGGGACGCAGTGGCCCAGCTCGGGATCACCATAAAACTCACCAGCACTCTTGACTCATTGTCCTCGTCTAGGAGGTCGATGAGATTGTGACAGAGGAAGTCTCTTTCGCCAGAGGAAGTACTATCCTCCACCCCCTTGCTCCCATCAACAGCATTTGGGCTCCTGTTAGCAGGTGGCGTGGTAAGTCTTTGCCTTCTGTGTGGTTGATTCCTGGTAACGTTGTCACTCTGTGTCTGTCAGCCATTGACTGTTTGCCGGCCATTTTTCGTCATGGCATCGGGTTTTCGTCTATGCCCCCAGTGCCCTTGGATTATGTACATGACGGATCCACACAGTGTGTATCCTTTGCCTGAGAGCATCGCACAATGTTTGGGGCTCTGGTTTTTGCGACCGAATCACCTCCAAGGGCTGGTGCGCCCACCTGGACAAAATGGAGAAGCTATTCAGGTCCAGGAAGTCCGAACCCTCGACACTGGCATCAGGAACATCAATGCCGAAGGGGTGAGGGAACAAATGGACACCGAGCCCTCTGTGTACGCTCCTCCGGGGCTTTCAGTGGAGAGAGAGGTGCCAGAGATTGGCCTTCATTGGTCTCCTCTCGCTTCTGTATTGTCTCCTTCATCCTCTGTGCTGGGGAAAGTCCTGGAAACTGCCACTGGTCTCAGTCTTCATACAGTGCCAGGCTCGGGCTAGCGTCAGCTTCTGCTGTGATGACCCCGAAGCAACCATGCGACGAGGAGGTATCTCCCTCCATCGAGGCCAGGGGTCTGAGGAGTTTCCCCCACCGATTCCGGTGCCAGGTACAGATTCCTCTCGGGGCCCCGAGGGTGATCTGGCTATGCCGCTGCCCTGTTGTCTGCCTTCAAGGAGGAGCTTGAACACAGGGTGCAGTTGGCCATTGATGCCATTGTGTCTGGGAAGGCCCTCCCCATGGGCACCTCCGTGCTGTCTTAGTGATGATGATGCCCCTTACGGACCCGTTGGGAGATGCCTCATAGTCTTCTTCAGATGACTCTGGTGACCTTCCCTCGGATCCGTCTCCTCCTCCTCCAGAGCGGCTCTGGACCCTGCCTGAGGACTAACCTTTGTTGGTTTTGTGCAGGCCATGGCTGAAGTCATTCTGTTCCAGCTTCTTACGGAGGAGGATGCCAGACACATGATACTGGAGGTCCTCCAGTTTGTAGTTGCCCCAAAAGAGATGGTGTCAGTTCCTGTCCATGAGATTTCCAAGGAGTTGCTCCTTCAGATTTGGGGACACCCTGTCTCTGTGCCTCTGAACAGGAAGGCCGATGCAGTGTACTTAGTCCAGCATGCTATGGGGTTTGAGAAGTGTCAGCTCCCACACCAGTCAGTGGTGTGGATTCCACCCTTAAATGGGCCAAGCGCTCTGGCACCCACGTCTCCGCCCCCTCTGGGATGGGAGTGCAGGGCGCTGATTGTGTTTGGGGAAGGAAGGTGTTTCAGGGCACCATGTTGATTGCTGGGATCGCCTCCTACCAGTATTCTCGGAACCTCTGGAAACAGATCCAGGAGCTGACCAAGCTCATGCAGTAGCAGGATGCTTTTTTTTCAGTGGTCGTCCAGTAGGATCTGGAATGCAGCAAGCATGAGGTGCGTTCCACCTATGATGATTTTGAGACGGTGGCGAAGGTGCCTGCTAGATGGCCTGGCTTAGGGCCTCTGCTTTCCGCCTGGAGGTGTAGGAGAGGCTCGCAGACCTACCCTGTACTGGCAGCAACCTCTTTGACAAAGTAAGAGATGCTGTGGCTCAGTTAAAATATCATGAGACCCTGCATTTCTTGGCCAGCATGTTGAACCCACCATCCTCAGCCAGGGAGTCCTTGTGTCAGGGCCTGAGAAGGCTCTTCTGTTGCCAGAGGAAATAATACCCTCCTGCTTCCCATAGCAAGGCCCAACGGGTAAGCTTTAGGGGCTGCTCTAGACAGCAGCATATCCCCAGATCTCAGCCAGTGCCCCAGACAAGCTCCACTACAAGGCTTTGACTGGTTGTGAGGAAGCATAAGCCAACTGCCCTTACCCTCTACGCAGGACACTCCAGTTTGTGGCCGGTTACTGTTCTTTCTGGACCGTTGGCCTAGTGTTACGTCAGACCAGTGGGTTTTGTCCATTGTGCATCAAGGGTACTGGCTGAATTTCCTGAGTATCTCTCAGACTGTCCCCTGTTTCCCTCTTCGGGTCAGTCCACACATCAGGAAGTACTGTGAGCGGAGCTTGCCGCCTTGTTAAGAGCCAGGGCCATCAATCCTGTTTTGCTGAGACAGCAGGGGCGGGGGTTCTATTCCTGCTATTTCCTGATTCTGTAGAGAACAGTGGGACTCCACTTGAGAGAGTTTGAACAAGTTTCTAAGAAGAGAACATTTCAAGATGGTCTCTCTGGGCATCCTGATTCCCCTCCTAGAAAGAGGAGATTGGCTTTGCTTCCTCAGTCTAAAAGATGCCTACACCCACATTGATCTTCCACGGTCACAGGAAGTATCTGCAGTTTGTGGTGGTGAGTACATTTTCACATCCGGGGTGTTATTCAGTCTGGCTTCGGCCCTCTCGTGTCTTCACCAAGTGCTTGGCCTTAGTGGGGGCCAACTTCCGCAGGTTGGCGGTTCATGTGTTTTGTCTTGTCAAGAGCGCCATCCAGGAGGGAGCGGTGCAGTCTCTGTGATTGACCATTTGGGTGTTAGAGTCCCTGGGGTTTATCATTAACTACCCAAAGTCCCATCACCTCCATTGTACTTCATTGGCACCAGGTTAAACATGGCTCAGGCCAAAGCGTATATTTCCTGTGACCGGGCGATCACGATGGTGTCAGTTGCAGGAGAGGTCCACCTGCGCCAGCAGATTTCGGCTTGCATGTTGCGACTCTTGGGACACATGGCTGTGACCATCCATGCAACTCTCTTAGTTTTCTTTCATATGCACAGGTCTCAGTGGTGGCAGGCTTCCCAGGACCTCTGCATCTGCATTACTCCGTCATTCTGGGACTCCCTGTCTTGGGGGTAGAGTCTGGCCAACTTTGGAGCAGGGGGTGCCCACCTGGAGGGGCTCTGCATCCAGGGTTTATGGTCCACCCAGGAAGCTCAGCTTCCTGGATCTTTGTGCCAATTGGTATGCGCTCTGGGCATTCAGGGATCGGCTGATCAACAAAGTGGTTCTGATCCAGATCAGCAACCAGGTGGCAATATGGTACTTCAACAAATAGGGAGGTACGAGGTCATTCTTCCTGTGTCAAGAAACCATTCAGATCTAGTCTGTCGCATGGTATAGTGCTCCAAGCCATGTACCTGACCGGGACAGAGAATGTGGTGGCAGACAGGGAGAGTTTAGCCTTCTGACCCCACGAGTGGTTCCTGAACAAGAAGTGGCATATCAGATCTTCCGCTTCTGGGGGACCCCAAACGTGGGTCTTACACTTTCCTGTTGCAGGGGGGGAATAATTTCTGCTCCCTGTACAGGGTGGACGACAAACCAGCCTCAGATACCTTTGCCTGCCATTGGGGCAAGGTCCTTCTGTACACATACCTTCTGCTTTCCCTGGTGATGAAGGCTCCTGAAGCTTTGACAGGACTGGGGAACTATGATCCTCGTAGCTCCTTATTGGTCAAGAAAGATCTGGTTCCTGCTCTTATAGGATCTCTCTCTCCGGGAAGTGATTAGTCTGGGTAGGTCCCCAGACCTCACACAGGATTGGGGGATGCTGTGCCACCCAACCTCTGGGCCTTGTCCCTGATAGCCTGATTCTGCAGCCCCTTGACTTCTGTCCCAGGTCTTGGTGGCTTCCAGGAAGCTTTCCATTAGGAAGTCTTATAGTCTGAAGTGGAAGAGGTTTTCAGTGTGGTGTGAGCACCACAGCCTGGATCCATTCTTCTGCTCTATACAAAAGCTGCTGGATTACGTCCTACACATTTGGGCGCTGGCTTAAAGACCAACTCAGAGTACACCTGAGTGTGATTGCTTACCACTGGGGCATGGATGGTTCATCCATCTCTCTGCATTCCCTTATGGGACACTTTATGCAGGGCCTGCTTCAGCTGAAGCCTCCCCTGCAGCCTCCCGCTGTGCCTTGGAACCTCAATGTAGTGCTGACTAAGTTCATGAAAGCTCCTTTTGAGCCGCTGCATTTTGTGACCTCAAGTACTTGACCTGAAGGTCATGTTTTTGGTTGCGGTCACCTCAGCGCGCAGTCAGTGAGCTTCAGGCCTTAGTCACGTACCCACCCTATACAAAGTTCTTCATTATAGGGATGTTCTGCACACGCACCCTGTCTAAGGTAGTAACTGATATCCATGCCCATCCTTTTTCCCAAGCCTCATTTGCACCAGGGCAAATAGGTTCTGCACAGTCTGGATTGCAAGAGAGCCTTAGCCTTCTGCTTGGAGCATACAGCAGGCCATAGGCAGTCTATGCATCTCTTTTGATAGGAATAGATTAGGAGTTGCAGTTGCTAAGCAGACCCTGTTCATCTGGCTGGCAGATTGCATCTCCCTCTGCTATTCTCAGGCAGGACTCCAGCTTGGGGACATGTCGAGGCTTGTTCTATCAGAGCCATGGCAACTTTAGTGGCCCGCTTGAGGGCAGTCCCCATGGACTAGATCTGCAAGGCTATGACGTGGAGTTATCTCCACACATTTTGTCTCTCACTACTGCCTGGGCAGGGATGGCTGACGTGACAGCAGCTTCGGCCAGTCTGTCCTCCGGAATCTTTCAGCTGTGAGACCCAATTCTTCCTACCTACTGACCTTTTTTTCGGGTTCAGGCTGTCTCCCTCTTTCCAACAGCACCACTGTTGTGCCCAATGGCACATGGTTGGGTGCCCCATACAAAATGCCTGCAGCCCCCTTTTTTTTTTTTTTTATGGGGACAGCCTGTAGCTAGGGAATCATCCATGTGAGAATTCCCATCCTGCTTGTCCTAGGAGAAAGAGTTGCTTACCTGTAACAGGTGGTGTTCTAGGACAGCAGGATGTTAATCCTCACAAAACCCACCCACCACCATGTAGAGATGAGTTTCTCCTATGGCTTTTTTTTTATTTTTCTCGTAATTCTGTTATGAGTCTAGAGAGGGGACCCTGCGTGGATAGTGGCGTGCTCAGTGTGCCATTCAAAGCTTCTAGAAATTTTGGTTTAAAATGTTTCTATGTTGGGTCCATCGGATGTCACCCATGTGTGAGAACCAACATCCTGCGGTCCTAGAATACCTCTTACAGGTAAGCAATTCTGCTTTTTCTGCAATGTATGAGGGTAAAAGGGGATCTGAAAGCCAGTGAATGTAGTGCATCAGGAGGATTAGGCTGACATAGGGAGTAATATCACTGGCTATGTCTTGGAGGAGGACTTGGAGGCCACTTACTGCCACAGGGCAGCAAGGGGGACTTTGGGCCATTCCCTCCTTTCCAGAGCATGGCGTTTTGATGTAGCGGAGTTCACTTGAAATTTGAGCCTGTGTTGGCAGCGATAGTGCAGGCCACCTCTTCCTTGGGCAGCCATATCTAGAGAATTTTTTAAAGGGGCTGCAGGCATTTTGTAAGGGGCAAGAGGTCTCATATGGACCTTCCCTGATTCCTTGGGCACCTTTAAATTCTTCTTTCCCCTGGGCAGGAAGTGTATCAGGGTAGAAGACTAGACTGGAAAGGGAAAATTAACTTTATCTTTCTGATGAGTTGCTTGATGGTTTCAAGGAGCTTTCACAGGACATGGGAGGTAGAGGATCTAGAAGGATTGGCCTCTTGAAGGGGACAACAGCTTTCATACTGCATGTCTTTCTTAGAGAAACTAGCAACCCTCATTTCCTAGTCACTACACAATTTGAATATCATGGATGAGAGGAAGATTAGTTGCTTCCAAGGAGGACCCGATTATGGTCAGCCTTAAGAAATCTAAATTTTTTTCCTGCTTCACCAGGCTGTACATGACCTGATTTGATTTGGAGGGGACAGCCCCTGAAGCTAATTTTAGGGATGACAGTTCTCTTGCCAAGCTCTACATCTTGGACCCAGTCCAGATGGAGACATTCCATTTCCCATGAGTAGATGCATTGGTCTATTCAGTGACCAAGGGGACCATTTTCCCTGTAGAGGGTAGAGCAGCATTTAAGGATTCCCAGGATGGTAAAATAGAATCTGTGCTTAAACAGTCCTTTGAGGCTGTTAGCATGGACTTAAGATCTTAGTTTGCTGTTATTATGACAAGGTCTGGTTTGCATCTTGTGCTGGATGTCCAGGAAGAGTCCATGGAGAATTCTTCACAGTTGGAACCAGAAGCGACATACTTGGCAGTTGCTTGCTTTGATTTGGTGCACTCTTTGCTGAGAGGAGTGGCATCCATAGTAACTGCCTGAAGGCTACTGTTGTGGAACTGGTCAGCAGATTCTATCTCTAAGACCAACTTGACAAAGCTCTTCTAGGAGAGCTTGAGAAGATTTCAAAGGCTTTGGGGGAGTCCAAGGTGCCTAGGTTTCCAGAAGGTAGAGTGAAGGCTTCGGCTCATACTTTCTCCTCCCACAGTAGGTATCAGGATTTCAGAACCTTCAAGCAGAACAGAGTTTCAACTACTCAGAGGTCTAGATCCTCTTTGCACTATCAGTCTTCTCGTTCCAAAAAGGTGAGAATGGTGCTCCTAGCTCTGGTTCTTTTAGGGCTGCTGGGTGTGGGGGGAGGGAGCCTTTTCTCCACTTCCAGAGATAGGTGGCCATCTGTTTTATCAGAGATGGGCTTAGAATACATTTGATCGGTTGGTGCTAGATATCATCGGAGACGGATACCCACTGGGATTTTCTCATCTGATTTCTGATTCTTTTATAGTTTCCACTGTCATGTCAGCAAACGAGAGGCTGTAGAAACCTTTTTTTTTTTGAGGAGGCTTCTAGACATAAAGGCTATGGTCCCTGTACCATGGAACCAGGATGGAGTCAGCAGTTTAATCTACTTTGTGGCTCCAAAAAAGGGTTCCTTCTGGCCCATTCTCTATCTTAAAGCGGGTCAATGAGTTTTTGAAAGTGACTCGTTTCAGGATGGAGAACTTGAGGTCTGATCAGGGCAGACCGAAAAGGGGAGTACTTGACCACTTTTTGATTTAACAGAAGCTTTTCTTCACATTCCCATTAGGAAGGATCATCCGTACTAATTTCATTTTGCAGTAATGGCTGATTCATTTCCATACCATGTCCTTTGGGTTGGCAGCAGCGCCAAGGACCTTTTTTTCAAGATGGTGGTAACTGTTGCATTGTGCAAGGAAGGTATTTTTGATGCATCCTTATCTGGACGATTGGTTAAGAGCAGTGTCGCACCAGGAGAGTGTGACAGCCACCTGCAGAGTGCTTAGTCAACATTCTCAAGAGTAACCTTGAGAATGTTGACTAACATTTCAACTCTAGGCTAGATTGGGGTTTTGCTGACAGCAGGGGATACAGAAGTTATTAGGCCCTGGTGTTTTGTCTTCCAGGAATCCAACTGTTTGGTATTATCTTCAACTGCTCGGTTTGGCGGCGCTGGACCTCATTCTATGGGCAAGTGCCCACATATATCCTCTAAAAAGGGCATTGCTGCCCCAGTGAGATCCACAGTCCCAGGACTATGCTATACAACTGCAGGTCCCAAAGTCACTCAGGAAGAGCTTGCAGTGATAGTCGAATTGCAATCACTTATACTGGGGAGTATATCTGGATACCCTTTCCTGGGTTATAGGGGCCCACTGTCTGGATCAGTTTGCACAAGGATGATGGATGCCTGAAAAATCAACTTGATCTATTAATTGGTTGGAGGCCAGGGCGATTCAGTTGACTTTCTGGAATGTGCTGCCCTGTTGAGAAGTCAAGCTGTCCGAAAAATGTCCAACAATTCTACGGCTGTGGCTTACATAAGTCAGAGGGTCAAGGAGTTCGAGATGGACTCTGCCCAGGTTTGGAGGAGATTAATTTGAAGGTTGTCTCAGCATCTCACATTGGAGGGGTGCTTAATGTACAAGCTGACTACCTCAATTGCAGTGCGCTCGATTCAGGAGAATGGTCTCTGTCCCAACTAGCCTTTGAAAGAGATGGTCTGCTGGGTATGGATCTTATGGTGACTGGCAAGAATGCAAAGGTTCAGAGGTTCTTCAGCTGAAAGAGAAGACCACCTTTAGTCTAGGATAAATGCCTTGGTTCAGGTTTGGTCCTCAGGGATGGTGTTGTATGCCTTTCCTTCTTAGCCCATGATAGGCAGAATACATCAAAGAATTTAGAAGCATTCAGGCCTGGTGACTTTGGTGCCGGATTGGCCTCATTGTCCTTGGTATGTGGATCTCTGGCATCTGGTGCACAGCAGACGTCTAAAGCTTCCATTTCACAAGGACTTTCTGTTGCAAGGTCCAGTTCTTCACAACGATCCGGATCTATTTTTCTTATGGCTTGGCCCTTGAAAGTGCATGTTTAGTGAAGAAGTGGGGTATTCCTAAGCAGTAGTGACTACTCTGAGGGCTAGGAAGTTGCCAGTTTCCCTGGCTTATGTGTGTGTTTGGTATTCTGTGCTCCAGGGAGAACTTCAGTTCTGCTTATTCTGGATTTCTTGTAAGAAGTTCTTTCTAAGGGTTTGGTTCTCAACACCCTGGTAATGCTGATTGTGGGACTGATAGGAGGCACATTCATGGAAGGCCTTTATCATATCTAGTTGTCTTGTGTTTTGAGGGCGTCATACTTGTTAGCCCTCCACTAAGAACTCCAGTGCTAACATAGGATTTCAATTTGCTGCTATGTTCATTTTCTGATCAGTATGAAAGAGGACGAGGAGTTGGGCAGAATGTAAATTTTTTAAACTTTGTCATGTAAGTTATTTCAATGTCCTAACTTGTTCTGAAAGTTCATGTTCTGTTAACAAAATATAATAGAGAGAGAAGGGAATCAATGTTTTTCTCATTGAATTTAAATGAAAGTTTACAGTTTAGCTTGGCAAGCTGGTATTAGCACTAATGCATTTAAGGAGTGGTGTCAGCGAGTCTGATCTGTCTCCATCTGCTCGTCTGAATATAACCCATCTATCTGGACTGGTTTCAAGGAAAGGAAATTCAGGTAACTTTTACCTTTTTGTAAATTGTGTGTGCTACACAGGCTTAAGTCATTGCAAGAGCCTAAAGCATTTCAAGCTGCTGTTCAGGCCTTGGAGATCTTTCACTACTGCAGCTGTCATAACCGGTCTTCCTGCTAATATCTTAAGAGCCCTACAAATCATTCAAAATCCCACTTATTTTAACAGTTATTAGTATAAGGCAGCACATAACCCTGCTCTTGAAATTGCTATATTGACTACTAATTCAATGGAGTATATATACAGTATAAACTAGCAATAATTGTTTAAGTTACTTTACTGCACTTCCACCCTTGGATTAATGCACTTGTATATACAAACTCACAAGATATTTAAGGTCAGCTAATAAGGGTTTGCTTGAAATTTAATCCCCAAAATTAACACATTTTATAAAAACTCTTGAATTGTGCCTTTTCAATTGCAGGCCCTGGGAACTTCTTGCCAGAAGACCTACGTCTCATACTGAGTTGTTTGAGAGAGCCTTTGAATGCCTTTTTAAAAAGACACTCAATCTGCTCACCTGAGCTGTTAAGATATTTTCCTCTAGATCTTGCCTATAAGTTTGTCTTTTTTTTATCTTAAGAAATGTTTTTGAATTATTTTAATTGTACTTATTTTATATTGGTTTTAATGTGCCTCTCAATGTTTACTTTTAATGATTTCATTTTGTTTTTATGATTTTGATCCCTGCCTCGAACTTTAGAAATGTGGGTTATACATGTGTTAAAATGCATTTTTATTGGTTTCAGGAGAGACAGATCCAGTTAATCAGAGAGCTGCTTATGTGCGATGCATCAGGCAGTATTCAGCTAAGTGAGCAGCAAAGGAATGCTTTGGCTTTCTTGAATAGCCGGACGCAAGCATCAACTGATTGCACAGGGAATAAAAGGTGAGCAGTTGTAGCATCAGGTGACTGCTGAATATTGGCACAAGAGCTCTTGGCCCAATCGTCATGTTCAATATAGCACTGAGGGCCTCTGCATTGATTTTTAGTGCTGCTAACTTTGTCTGCACTGGTCTAACAGGGTAAGAAATAGGTTTATACCCCTCTGCCAATAGACAACTTTTCAGTGACATCACTGCTAAAAGGGCAAGGGGTGCATATTTAGGCACATGCCAGTATCCTGTCTCCAGCAGATGGTGGCACGTGTGGACTAGGCTTTTTGATTCCATTCCCAGGGCAGTAGTCTGCAGGATCTCTCTCCTGGTACAGCAGGTTCTTCGGTTCCTGGGGCAGCAAGGTGTTTGTGGGGTGTGTTTGTGTGTGTTTTTTTAGCTTCCTCGGTAGAGCAGATCCTCTAGTCAGAATCCAGGGCTGGAACCCTGGTTGCTTAGGCCAGTTGGTGGCTTCCAGCTTTCCAGGTCTCTGAGCCATGGGGTGTGAAGGGCCTCACAATTTTTAAATTATTGGGGCCCCCTCCCCCCACCAAGACATACATTGGGTTTTTGTTTCTAGCAGCTTGCCTTATTAGAGCTGCATTAAAAAATCATGGTTCCCTGTACGTACCAGGATCAGTCCAGGACACCTGGGTTGTGACTCCGCACCAGTAGATGGAGACAGACTAAAACTTGTGGGCGGAGCCATATATGCCCCTGTGCCAGTCACAGCCCCTCAGTCTTACTCTGTCTCCAGTAGATGGTGCAGGTCCGGTCACAGCTCCTCCCGGCCCTGGTTCTGGTACTCCGTCAGGGTTGGTTATTTCTTTTGGTTTTAGGCCAGTTTAGGCTACGGTGTTGTTAATTGGGTTTTTTTTGCCAAATTGTCACTGACGTCCGTCCGCCCTGCCTCCCAGGGGGGTTGAGAGGTCCTGAGGGGACTACCCCCCCCTGGTTGAGGCCGCTGCTAGGGTTGAGGACCCGGCTTTCCCAGTAGCAGCGTCAGGGGTGACACCGGGGAGCCCGGTTCACTCACCCCTGCTGGATTAGGGCTCCAGGACCCGCGGACAGCGACAGGCGTTTTTGTAAAAAAAAAAAAAAAAAGTGTGTTTTTATTTTTTGTGCCGGCTCTCTGTTTCTTCGCGTCGCCGCTCTCGGAGGGGGGGGCGCCGCTGACAGGGGGGAGGCTTTTTCGCGCAAATTTTATTATTTTTGGCTGCCGTTCTCCCTCTTCGCGCCGTTTTTCGCCGGCATGCCTCGCGGCTCGATTTGCCGGGCCTGCGGCTCGGCGCGCGAGGGCCTGTGTGTGTGTGTGCTGCCTGCATCCCGGGAGATGAAGGGTCTTCCGGGGCGTCTCGGGAGGCTCGTTTGCGACCCGCGCGACCGCTGCCGAGCGGGGGGGGGGGGGGGGGGGGGGGGGGGGCGCGGTGGAGAGGCCCCAGGAGTTTTTTTCCTTCTCAGTCCTGGAGCGGCGGCCATTTTGACCACGGGCCGCGAAATGGCGCGGGAAACGGCAGGGCCTTCGGCCTTGCCTCCCGCGCTGTCCCCTGAACGAATCGCGGTGGGGGGGTCCCTCGGGGGACCTGGGGAGCCCCGCTGAGGTTTCTTCCGATTCCGGCTCTTTTTCTGAGGACTTTGCGCTTTTGTTGCGCAAAGTCCTGAAATATAAAAAAAAAAAAAAAAAAAGCAAGCGCGGCAGGAGGGAATCCTGCAAGGCTCCACCGCTGAAGAAATCCAAGAGGCCATCGGGGGTGGCGGAAGTGCCCCCGAGCGCTTCCAAGGGGAAAAAGGCCTCCACGTGGCGTCCCACAGGAGGCGGACTCAGATTCCTCCACGGGGGCGCACACTGATTCCCCTGAAGAGCCCCTACAGGGGGCCGACGAAGTAGCAGCGGACGGATCCGCTCCGTCCGGTGCAGGAAAAGGATCACAGGCAGTGGAGAGAGACGATCCCAAGGTGGTCCGGCTCTTCCGCAGGGAGGAACTGCCGCCCTTAATTCCGGCCATTCTCCAGGAGCTGGGAATAGAGGCCCCTCCGGTAGTTGTTCAGCAGGAGGCGAACATGGATCCGGTCCTGTTAGGCCTCACGTGTCCGGCAGTGGCTTTTCCGTTTCATTTTTCTTCCACGGACATCCTGTTCCGGGAATGGGACACCCCAAAATTGGGTCCGAAGGTCAGCAAAGCCATGGACAAGCTTTACCCGGTCCCGGAGGACGCGCTGGACCTTCTCAAACTTCCCAAGATGGATTCGGCGGTTTTCTGCGGTAACAAAGAGATCCACTATCCCAGTCACGGGAGCGACAGCCCTCAAGGATCTTCAAGACAGGAAGCTGGAAGTGCAGCTTAAGAAGATTTTCGAGGTTTCCGCGCTGGGAGTTCGAGCCGCCATCTGCACGAATTTCGCTATGCGAGCTAGCTTGTGCTGGGCTCAGGTTCTACAGGCCAATGCGGATCTTTCTGCAGACGAGGCAGCGCAGGCGGTTAGATTGGAGGCGGCAATAGCATATGGTGCAGATGCGCTCCACGATCTGTTGCGCACGTCGGCGAGATCCATGACGGCTGCGGTTTCAGCACGCCGACTCCTGTGGCTACGCAACTGGGCGGCTGACGGCTCTTCCAAGGCTCACCTCGGGGCGCTGCCATTCAAAGGTAAGTTGCTGTTTGGCAAGGAGTTAGATGACTTAATGATTTCCCTGGGGGAAAACAGGGCTTTCAGGCTTCCCGAGGATCGTTCCAGGTCGCGGTCTTCTTTTTCGGCTAGGTCCCGCTTTCGGGGTCCCCGGAAGTCGCGCCCTCAAGGGTCGTCCGGGCAAGCGTACAGGTCTTCTTCCTCCCGTAACCCGCAGTGGCAGCAGCAGTCCTTTCGGGGGGAAGCGCTTCGGAAGACAAGGGGGACCCCTGGCGATCACAGGGGCCAAGTCTTCGCAATGAAAGGTGGTCGGCCCATCTCCCGCTACAGCCCCAGCACTCCATTTCCAACGTCGGGGCGCGGTTGATGTCCTCTTTCGAGAGATGGGGCGGTGTAACGTCGGACCAGTGGGTCCTCAGCGTGATAAAACATGGCTACGCGTTAGATTTTGCTCACACTCCAGCGGACAAGTTCCTTGTCTCGCCCTGCAAGGCCCCCGAGAAGACGGCGGCGGTGCTAGACACCATCCGACGCTTGGAAGCATTGGGAGCCATTTCCCCCGTCCCGGTCAGCCAACACGGCAAGGGCCGTACTCCATTTACTTCATCGTCCCAAAGAAAGTCGCACGTCCAGACCAATCCTGGATCTCAAGGGGGTAAACCGATACCTTCCGCGTTCCTCACTTCAAAATGGAGACGATTCGGTCGGTCATCGCCGCGGTAACGACCAGGCGAGTTCCTGGCTTCCCTGGATCTCACGGAGGCGTATCTTCACATAGGCATTCAGCCGTCGTTCCAACGCTTCCTCAGGTTCTGCATTCTAGGACAGCATTACCAGTTTCGGGCGCTCCCGTTTGGGCTCGCGATGGCTCCCCGTACATTCACGAAGGTGATGGTTGTGGTGGCAGCGCAGTTGCGCCGAGAAGGTCTCCTGGTCCATCCTTATCTGGACGATTGGCTGATTCGGGCAAAGTCCGAGGATCAGTGTCGGTTAGCGTTGGCCAGGGTCCTCCATCTCCTGCAGTCCCTGGGATGGGTGGTCAACTTTAGCAAAAGTCATCTGGCACCCACGCAGACCTTGGAATATCTAGGAGCAGTGTTCGACACGACACAGGATATCTAGGAGCAGTGTTCGACACGACACAGGGCAAGGTGTTCCTGTCGCACGACCGGGTGTGCAAACTACAATCTCAAGTACGGCGCTTGTTGTCTCTCCACCGACCGCGAGTCTGCGACTACCTTACGGTCCTAGGGTCTATGGCTTCCACGCTGGCGCTGGTTCCTTGGGCGTTCGCTCATCTGCGACCATTACAGTCTTCCTTACTGTCCCGCTGGAAGCCGGTCTCCGAGGACTTCCACCTACCGCTTCCTCTAGCGGGACACGCGAGGTCCAGCCTACTCTGGTGGCTGGATCCCAGTCATCTGTCTTCTGGAGTCTCCCTTCTGGTGTCCGATTGGACAGTGGTAACCACGGATGCCAGCCTCTCCGGTTGGGGAGTGGTCTGCCTAGGGAGCTCGGTCCAGGGCCAATGGTCAGTGTCGCAAGCCCAGTGGTCTATCAATCGCCTAGAGACCAGAGCGGTCCGTCTGGCCCTACAAGCCTTCCTGCCGTGGCTGCGGGGAAAGGCAGTCCGAGTGTTGTCGGACAATGCGACCACCGTGACATACATCAACCGCCAGGGCGGGACGAGGAGCCCCCAGGTGGCGGAGGAGGCTCAGTGCTTGATGGCCTGGTCGGAGCTGCATCTCAGCAACATAGCAGCATCTCACATTGCGGGAGGCGACAACGTTCAGGCGGATCTTCTCGGCCGTCATTGCTTAGATCCCGGAGAGTGGGAGCTGGGGGACGAAGCGTTCCTTCTCATTTGCAAAATGTGGGGTGTGCCCCACATGGATCTGATGGCCACGTGGCACAATGCGAAGGCTCCGCGATTTTTACAGTCGACGTCGAGAACGGGGGGCAGAAGGCGTCGATGTGTTGGTGCTTCCCTGGCCGACGGCTGTGTTGCTCTACGTGTTTCCCCCGTGGCCGATGTTCGGCAAGATTCTGCGGCGCATAGTTGCACCCGGCCAAGGTGATCTTGGTGGCACCGGAGTGGCCGCGCCGGCCGTGGTTCGCAGACCTCGGCCATCTGGCAGTAGCGGCACCCCTTCGGCTCCAAGGAATGGCGGGCCTACTCCATCAGGGCCCCGTCTGTTTGGAGGATGCGGATCACTTCTGTCTCACGGCATGGCTTTTGAGAGGAGGCGCCTGAAGAGTAAAGGTTACTCAGAGTGGTGGTGGCTACGTTACGGCGTTCCAGGAAACAGTCGACTTCCTTAGCTTATGTCCGTGTCTGGGTGGTCTTTGAGGAATGGTGCGTGCAGCGTGGAGTGGACCCCACTTCGGCTTCAGTTTCCGACATTCTGGCGTTCCTCCAGGCAGGTCTGGCCAAAGGTCTGGCGTGCAGTTCTCTACGGGTTCAAGTGGCGGCGCTTGGTTTTTTGCGAGGTAAGGTCCGTGGTACGTCCCTGGTGCTTCACCCGGATATTTCTCGTTTCCTTCGGGGGGCTAAGCACCTTCGCCCTCCATTGCATCTCCCTTGTCCGGCTTGGAACCTCAATTGGGTTCTCTCAGCTCTAGGCGCGGCGCCGTTTGAGCCCTTGAAACGCGTAACCCTTAAGGATCTCACCTTACAAACGGCGTTCTTGGTGGCGATTGCCTCGGCACGGCGCGTTTCCGAGTTACAGGCTCTGTCCTGTAGGGAACCTTTCTTGCGTATTTCGGATTCCGGAGTCTCTTTGCGGACGGTTCCTTCCTTTCTTCCGAAAGTTGTTTCGTCTTTTCATGTAAATCAATCGGTGGAATTGCCCTCGTTTGCGGGCAGGGAGTCCTCCGTCCCAGAAGCAAGGGACTTACGGAAACTTGACGTGCGGAGATCCCTCCTCCGATATCTGGAGGTCACTCGACTCGATCTCAAGCGGCGTCTTGGGCGGAAGCTTCGCAGGTGTCGCCTCAAGAGATTTGCAGGGCGGCTACCTGGAAGTCGTTGCATACCTTTATCAGGCATTACCGGTTGGATGTCCGAGCTACCGATTCCAGGGGTTTTGGAGAGAGGGTACTCCGAGCGGGACTCTCTGCTTCCCACCCTCAGTAGGTTTGCTCTGGTACATCCCAGGTGTCCTGGACTGATCCTGGTACGTACAGGGAAAGGAAAATTAGTTTCTTACCTGATAATTTTCGTTCCTGTAGTACCAAGGATCAGTCCAGGATCCCGCCCGCAGTGCTGCGCTAAAGTAATGGAGAGTCCGCTCATTGTTCTGAATTACTCTGTTCTGTTTGTTCGCTCTCTCGGTTGGAGAGTCCATTTCCAGAAGGGGTGTTTTTCTTTCCCCGTTTCTATTAGCGGTTTATGGCTAGTTTAGTTCTCTGGTTGTGTTCTACTTTGACATTCCGTATGACTGAGGGGCTGTGACTGGCACAGGGGCATATATGGCTCCGCCCACAAGTTTTAGTCTGTCTCCATCTACTGGTGCGGAGTCACAACCCAGGTGTCCTGGACTGATCCTTGGTACTACAGGAACGAAAATTATCAGGTAAGAAACTAATTTTCCTTTTTGCAGAGGCTACCAGCTCAGATGGGGGTGTGCATTGTAGTTCAGCCTCTGATTGCATGTCTCCTGAGTCTTTTGTGGTTTGACTAGGCAACTTGAGTGAGTCCATTGCTAGCAGGGGCGAGCAGAGATGGAGCTGTGGAGGGTGTGGGGCCTGCATGTTGGAATCTAAGCTAGCACCCTGTGTTGTCTGTACTGGCAAGGGAAAGTCTGCTTCAGGAGTCAATTCTGCAAAATCCCAGCTCCCCCCACGCATGGAAAAACTTTGAAGGAGAAACGAAAGGCTCCCACTGCCTCTGACTGTTTGGTGGGAATGGCTGCCATTTTGGTTTTTCTTGCAGTGTAGCTCTGGGATTCTCAGATCTTCTCTGACCTGGTCTCTACACCCTTTGATGTCCCTGAGGGCCCAAAAACCTTATCAAGGCCTTCATCTCCACACCCAAGGCACTTTTCTCCAGACTTTGTGCTGATAGCACAAAGAGTGCAGTGCATTATGCAGAAGCCTGGTGGGGGTGGTGCCTCTCATACCCTTTGGCCTGGTATATTCCCACACCTCCCTCGTGTGGACTTGGCACCCAGGTGCCCTGGACTTTGCAGGGACAAGTAGAACTCTCTGCCATCTTCTCTGGCTCAGGAGATGGGGGGAGGTGGAGCCTGCTAGCTTCCTGGACTAGTTAACTGGAAAAATAATTTGTGGAAGGAGGTGTTTTTCATCAGCTAGGTGGTTTGTCAGATTCAAAAGTCGAGGAGGCTTCTGCAGGGTAGGCATCTCATTCTGAAAGGGGTGAGGAAGCCACTGATGTCTTTTCCTCTCTACAAGGTATCTAAACACATGATTCTAACTAAATGGAAATCTCCCATTTCCTAACGTGTAGAGAGATGGACTCAAGACCAGGGTTATGCTCCCCTGCCAGCAGATGGAGGCGGAGCAAGCTGATGTCACAGTATGTATATATGTATGTATATGTGTGTGTGTGTGTGTGTATACATGTGTATGTATATGTATATGTATATATATGTATATATATGTATATGTATGTATATGTATATGTATATGTATGTATATGTATGTATATATATATATATATATATATATATATATATATATATATATATATATATATATATATATATATATATATATATATATATATATATATATATATATATATATATATATATATATATATATATATATATATATATATATATATATATACACTCCTGCAGTGACCCCGGCCTGCCAGTATTCTCAGTCTCCAGCAGATGGTGGATGCGCATCCCCCTATGGGGATTGCTCTGAATTTTGGAAGGAGAATTTTACATTGATACCTAAAGGTCCCATCCCAGCTGAGAATTCCTGAGGTGATTTCTGTGATCCCTCAGATGTGCCTTAGGCTGGTAGCCAGTTCCCGGCACGGACTTAGCTGCTTGTACAGCTGAAAGGCAGACTGCAGCAGTGACGGCAGATGCTCTCTCTCCTGCAGCAGGAGATCGTCTCTGTGCTCAGCCAATAAGCACTGAGCTCCAGGAAGATTAAAAAAAAAAAAAAAAAGGGCAGAAGATGTTTTTACCTACAGAGGGATTTTAGGACTTCCTCTGTTCTCTGTGCTCGGCGTGCTGTTCTGAAGTCGTTCCTGCTGTCAGTGGGGTTAGGGGAACTGGGCAGCATCTGGTGGGCTAGGCCCTGCAGTTAAGCTTCTTGCCTGCGTGCCTGTGGTAGGCCATGGTGGCGCTTTTCAGATGCTTCTGTGTTTCTGCCCTCTACAGGATGTCTGTGTGCAGTGTGCCGCGGTTTGTGTGCCCAAAAAGCGCGCACAACTTTTTAATGATGCTGATACATGCAAGAGCCCACACGCTGTGTGTGTCTGAATTGAGCAGCACATTTTTTCGAGTGCGCCTAATTTTTGTATGCATAAAACTGAACGCAAGTCATTTGGATGCACATTCACTGCTGCCTTATTGGTGGTGGATAGGAAGCCTAAGCATTTTTCTCTCTGTACCGGGCTTCTCAGTCTGTCGTGGCTTCTAACCTGTGTCAGCACTGTTTGGACACTCAGGGAGAGCTGCCCTCTGATTTTCCTAAGCTAGGGTCCTCTCATCCTGATGAAGATTTGGTGATGGCTTTGTCTGGAGGTTCGCCAGACCTTGGTACTCCCTTGACTGGCTCCTCCACAGTAGATGACAGTTCAGTGGGTCCCACTCCAGTTCCTTCTGGGTTTGGCCTGGATCCTGCTGCTTTTTCTTGGGTGGAGGTTTTTCAGGTTTTGCAGTCCTCTGTTTTACCCAATCCCTGGCAGTTCAGACCCTTAACCTGTGGTTCAGTGCCAGAGCGCCTCAATTTGCTGTAGGTTTTCCCGACAGGAACCCAGATGGCGCGGATAATGAGACTGATCCTGATGCCCTGGAGGATGGAAAATTCCTCTGGGAAGCCCATTTTATGGTTCTTTTATAGAGCTGAATTGCCGGCTCTGATTTCCCAGTCCTTGTAGTGTCTGGGTGTTTCTGGTGCAGATTCGGTGTAGAACTGAAGAAGGAATCCCATTTTGGTTTCCTTGCGTAAAGTCTCTTGTCCCGTCCGTGCCCCCCCCCCCCCCCCCCCCCCCTCCATGTTATGGATGCCATCCAGGACTTGATTGATCTGGAGTCACTCCATGGTGAGACTGTACCTTGAATACTGTATGCAATTCTGGTTGCTACATCTCCAAAAAAGATATAGTTGCAATGAAGAAAGTGCAGAGAAGGGTGACCAAAATAAGTGGCATGGAATGGCTCTCCTATGAGAACAGGCTAAAGATGTTAGGGCTGTTCAGTTTGGAGAAGAGACGACTGAGGAGGGATTGGATAGAGGTCTACAAAATCATCAAAGGATTTGAACAGCTTAATGTAAATCAGTTATTTACTTTCTCAGATAATAGACTAGAGGGCACTCCATAAAGCTAGCAAGTAACTCATTTAAAGCAAATTGAAGAAAATTATTTTTCACTTGGCATACAGTTAAGCTCTGGAATTCATTGCCAGAGAAGATAAGCAATAGCGGCGCCCCTCTGTTATGAGGGGTGGAATCCAGAGGTGGTGTCCCTAGAGAGGGTCTACCTTTCAGCGGACTCAGCCTTTCAATAAGTTTCATCCTTTTTGTTCCAGACAGCCCAAGAGAGAAGTGGGCTCAGGTGGCAGACCTTCCTCAGTTTCCCAATGAAGGTTTGCCGATTCACTTTTGGGAACAAAAGGTAGGAGGACGTCTTATCGGAGGTGGGTTGAGAAAAAGTTGGACCAGTGGAGGTGATATGAAAAGGATATGTGCTGGAATTTCTCAGTATTCCTTGGGACGTGTTCGTGTCCCCATGCCACTCCCCACAGAAGAAGCAGGCAGTGGAGTTCACGTTTCAAAGGCTCTTCAGGCTGAGGGCTGTGATTCTCAGAGTATGGGGCGATATTCCATTTGTTTTGTTGTGCCCAGGAAGGAGACCTCCTTTTGTCCCATCCTGGATCTCAAAGAAGGTAAACTGTTTTTTTGAAGGCGACTCATTTTCGCATGGCAACCTTACGCTCTGTGATAATGGTGCAGTCGGGGGAATTTCTGATCTCCCTGGATCTGTCAGAGGCTTACCTTCATCTTCCCATCCGATTGGAACACCAACACTTTCTTTGCTTTGCAGTGTTGGTGTGCTGTTATCACTTTCTGGCAGTGCTCTTTTGGTCTAGCCACCACTCACTATAACCTTGAAAGGTTATAGTGGTCATAGCGGTGGCCTTGCAAAGAGAAGGGATCCTAGTGCACCTGTATTTGGATGACTGGCTGATTCATGTCAAGTCTCAGGAAGAGAGTCGCCTGGTGATGCACAAGGTGGTCTCCTTATTGCAGGAGCTCTGTTGGGGGAGGGGGTGAACCTGACCAAGAGATATCTTCAGCCATTTCAGTCATTGGATTATCTGGGGGTCCGGTTCGACACTGGGCAGGACAGAGTTTTCCTACTGGAAGTTCGGATTCAGAAATTGATGTCTCAAGTGCGTCAGTTGGGAGAACTCCATACACCTAATGGTGTGGTCCTACCTACAGATGCTCAGCTTGATGGCAGAAACCCTGGAAGTGGTATCGTGGGTGAGGGCGAATATGTGCCCTCCACTGTCTTGTTGGAACCCGCAGTCGCAGAACTATGTGGTCCGGCTCCACTTGCCAATGGAAATCTGCAACCACCTCCAGTTGTGGTTGCTGGAGGATCATCTGATACAGGGAGTTCTCTTGTCCTCTCTGACCTGGTTGGTATTCACCACAGATGCGAGTCTCCACAGTTGTGGGGCTCACTGCCTGGAGATAATGTCCCAAGGATATTGGAATGCTGATGAGTCCTGCTGGGACGTTCACCTGGAGGCTCGGGTGGTACGGCTAGCATGCTTGCAGTTCATCCATAGGCTGCGGGATCAATTGAGTCGCATGTCAGACAATGCAGCGATGGTGGCCTACGTCGATCACCAGGAGGAACTAATGTTCTTCTTATGTCACAGAGAATCCAGGACTTGTACTACTGGTGCCTCAGAATGGCCCTACCAACCGTGATATACAGATCTCCAGCATCTGCAGTGTGGCAACCCTCTGAAACTTGTGCCACGCAAGGAGTTGCTCTGCCAGGGTCCAATGTTTCATGAGAATCAGTTTGGCCCTTGTAAGGGTTACTGTCCAGCAGTGGTGGCTCTTCTGCTAAAAGCTACAAAGTTCTTTACTTAGCTTGTGAGGGTCTGGGCTTCTGATTCTGCAAGAGGGGCTTCTAAGGGTTTAACTCTCAATACTTGAAGGTGCAGGGTGCATGCTCTCTTGCTACAGAGGATGGGTTCAGGGTCAGCTCCTGTCCTCTCACCCAGATATAGTGTGTGGGGTAGTTGTGTGTTTTGTTTTTTTCGTGAGATGTTAAACACGCTTGCTCACATTAAAGACACTGTTCCTTGTAGTTTGGCGTGCAGGGTAGAAGAGTTGCAGGTTGTTTTTTTTTTCTCTGTTACTTAGGGCAGGATACATCTTGACATGGTGTACCCTCCTTTCTTCTGAAGGTTGTTGCAAGTTTTCCCATGAATCAGTCTGTCCCCTTGCCGTTATTGGATTAACAGAGATGCGGAGGAGGACGTGCTTCTGCATACATTGAATGTGGGCCAGCATCTTATGAGATCTCAAGGTTGCTAATGAGCTCCAAAGGTCTGATCATCTTTGTGCTATACGGTGGTGCATGGAAAAGTGTAGGGCTTTGGTGACACGCTGGATTAAGGAGGTGAATCATAGCTGCGTATGTAGACTTGCGGTTGCTCTTATGTAATGAGCACAAAGCAGGTTTGTGCTCATTACATAGGTGCACAGGCTGCTTCGTGGACAGGACTTAGCTGTTGTCTCCATCAGATTTGTAGAGTTAGAGGAGACCACCTTTTCTTCAGTGGTTTGCAAGGGGCTTAGGCAGCTGCCCACCCACAAAGGGGAGGGAGTAGCTTTGTATATCCTATGCATAATGGCCTGGCTGAGTGGATGTAGAGGAAGGGGAAATTACTACTTACCTGATAATTTCCTTTCCTCTAGAACAGCCTAGCCATATTCCTCCCCAATGCTGCTAGGCTTCTCACCTAGATGGGTTCCAGGAACCTAATTTTACAAGGTTAAACGGGAGGTGAGTGGCAAATTTATGAACAATTCATAGTGTTTGTATGAGTATGGGATTCACCTTTTACCCTATTCTTGTATGGTCTATTTTCTCGTGTTTCTTACTTCCCTTTGTCTTCTGGAAGTTCATAACAAAAGAAAAACCCTAGATATAATGTATAAATGTGCTTTTGAATTTTTTGGTTGTAAAGTTGTCAACAGTTAGCTTTTGCAGATAATACTGGCAGGCTGGTATCGGCATGGATGCATATAAGGAGTGACAACAGCAAGCCTGTTGATCTCTCTCCATCTGCTGGTAGGAGTGCATAACCCATGCATAATGGCCTGACCTGACTTTTAGAGGAAAGGACATTATCGGCTAAGTAGTAATTTCACTATTTATTGAGGCTATTTGCTCCAGATCGGTAAAATAAAAGGGCGGTTAAATTATGCTCCAAAGTTTGACACCCTTCCAAATCACTCCAGTTCTAGTCTTTATCTACCCCCATCTAGCCCTGCAAACTGAGCAAATGAGATGTGAGAAAATATAAAATGAAAATAGGCATCTCTATCCCTTCAGTCTTTTGGGAACTGCAGCATAGCCATGCCAATCCGTGGAAGTTTCTTCAATTATATAAATGACAAAATATAACCACGTAAGGATACCACAAGTTTTGTGGAATATCACAATGGATCTGTTCAAATAAGTAATTTTGGCAAAACCATTTTAATGAGACTCACTCTACCCAAAAGTGATTGTAGGTAATACATCCCATCTATCTAAATCTGCCTTCTGGATAATAGAACCATAATTTTAAATTGAATAACTTCTTTATATTGCCTGAAATATGTATTCCCAAATAACACAAACTTCTGTGAACCATAGCAAACCGTAACAGATACTTCAGGATACTCAAACTAGGACCAACAGGCAGATTTTGTGACTTAGAATAAATGAACTATACGCCCCTAGAGTGCTTACACTTGGAAGAAAACAGAATGTTGTTTGCAGTCAGCCTGGGGCGCACAAGTCTGTGCACTCACAGATCCTGGTCCTGCACACAGATTGTTCTAATAGGAAGCCGTGGGGGGAGGCCTGTGTGTTGAATGCCACTGCTTATTGGAGGGGAGGTGCTTTCTGCAGGGGGAGCAGCACTGACTTTCGGCAGTATTTGGGGACGCAATCACTAAACCAAAGTATGGATTGGAACTGCTCTGTTTAATGTATGCCAAAAGGAAAACCAGTTCATGGAGAAGATTAGATGCAAATTAAGTCGTTTTCTACTGTGTGACTGGCAGTCTTCAACCCTTTTTAAAACCTATATAGACAATTTTATTTAACTAGACAAAATGAGTTTCTTCCTTGTGCCTTTCATTTTATTTCTACCTAATTTACAACTTAGGTTGCTAATAACTATGTAGATTAAGTTCTCTCTATAAATTGTACAATGTATAAACAAGACTTCTGAATATGCAGTCCCTATTTTTCTCTAGCAAGTTGAGTAGACTCCTGGTGAGCAGATGGCATGAGGCTACCTAGCTTGAGAGGGGGAGAAGCTGTGGGCTGAACCTGCTGGATGTACAGCAGAGTTGCAGGGAGCATCACTATCCCTACTACTGAGTGGACATAGTGTGGTAGAACTGGTAGCAAGAAATGCCCTGATGGGGGTCCAGGAAGCAGCTGAAGCATCTTTAGCTCCAGTGGGACCCATGGGGAAGAAAGGGGGCAGAGCTGTATCTTCCACCCCAGTCAGGATCTTAGAGGCCTCAGCAGGGGAGTAGAAGAGGGAGAGGAGACTGGTGTACACTCATCAGGAAACAGTAAATAAGTCCTGTAGGCATTTTAGAATCTCCCATTTTATAACATCAATGAAGTTAATTAAGTGGGAACAAGTGCTTACTAAAAATAAAATAGTAGTATTACAAAGAAACTTCTTAAAGTTGTAATGGGATTTTTACAAATTTGATAACTTCTCTACCAGCAAGAGACGGTTTATCTAGCAACTGGTACAATCCTCTGTCACCAGCAGTTTGTTTTTGTTCTTGGTGTTTGACAGTGGTATGAATGTGGAAGACTGAAGCTTCAGGATGCTACATCTGGATTGTTGTAGTGGGACTACAGGGAACCCAGATGGATCATTAACTTGGGAAGCATCTGTTACTTTAAATATGCTAGCAGCTTGATAGCATTGTATAAATGTTTTTAGTGAAATGTGTACTCTTGAAAGAAAGGAACCAACATAGAAAAACACCAGTTTACCTGCAGGCAGTCTGTCAATTTTATTTTGCTTGGTCAGGGAACAATTTGAATTAATGCTGGTCAGCAATTGGAAAGATCCTTCTATGTCGTCAGAGCCTCCTCAGCAAGCACCCCCTAGCCTTTCTGCTCCTAAACATTTTGGAACATTAAATTTGTGACACAGGCTCCTAGAGAACACTGAATCTTCAGTGTGGGGGAATCTTCAGGCACACTGATTTAATTTCTTAGTAATGCAGAAACGTGAATCGTAATTGCTCCTTAATGGAGCTGAATAAAATTTAAGCAGATGGGCATGCAGGTAAATCAGCATTTGGCAATGGTGTCTTCATTTCTAGCCTTTGAGGCACTGTGCAGATGTTTATAAAATCTCTCTGAAGCAGCAGGAACTAGGTATTGCAGAGAGAAATTGAACACAATACATGGAAATGAACTCTTCTGAACTATTTTTCAGGCTGTCTACAATTGATGAATCCGCATCAATTCTCTCTGACATCAGCTTTGATAAGACAGAGGAGTCCTTGGTAACGTGGCTTTTGATCTTTTGAAGCTTTGGGAATGTATATATTTGATTCCTCCATGTTTTCTGAGCAGAACTAACTTTAAAACTATCCACAATATGCTGCTGATAGATTAATGAAGCCTGCCAAATCCCTGGAATTGTAAGGATGTTTTCTTTGCTGTCCTGCCAGACCAGTCAACAGATGGAGCCAGAAAACTGGTTTGCTGACATCACAATTCAAGGTCCTATGTTTACTTCAGCTGGCCAATATTTTCTGCCTCCAGCAGTCGGTAGAGTAGCATACCTGTGCTGCTGGAGTCAGGCATGTCAGGTCTAGGTCTGGTCCTCCCCTAGGAGAGTAGGCTCTCAGCAAGGGGCTTCCTGTACCAAGAGCTGATCTTGAATCTCTGTTCTCTTCAGGCTCTTCTCTTGTCTTATGCCCTCTCGTCTAGTTGCAGGCTTCTTGCTAGTGCAGCTGCTTTTAAAAATATTTAAAAGAGAGAATTGATTGGCTGGCCAAAGCTGTCTAAACTGTGCTCATTGTAAAGTCTGGAGCTGGTCTGCCAGGTCCCTCTACAAAGGCAGTACAGGTTGGTGGGCAATGATAGCCATGTTGGGTCCATAGCACGGGAAGCATGCTGGGTTTGTGGGGCCTGAGGTCTGCATTATGTATTGGTTGCTGGTGGTAGCTGTTGCTGTGTTTTCTCTCAGGATGGGAGAGTAGGAGGCACAGACTGGGACTGCATCAGAGAACTTGACCACAACCTAAGCAGGACAGAAGCTTGTTCTGTAGGTGTGTTATCAGTTGTGGCAGGAATAGTGGCTATTTGTTTCCCTTATGGCCTTGAGGGGGCAAAATGGTGCAGAAGGTCTCATGAGTCTGGTTGCTCCCAATTTGGCTGAGGCAATTTTATGTGAGTCTGGTAAGGTGGCTGTATGGGCATTCATTGTTGCCCTAGAGCCAGTGTCTGCTGGTTTGGACCTTGTTGAGCATGATCCAGCTTGATTTTTTTCCTTATGTCTTGGCCGTTTGAAAGCCAGGAAATCTTCAATCTCCCATGAAAGTTAGGAGGATCTTTGAAAATTGGTGTGGTGGTAGACTAATTACAATAAAATGGGTTTTCATTCCAGCGTTCCCTGTACGTACTAGGATCAGTCCAGACCGTGGGTTATGTCCCCCGTCCAGCAGATGGAGTCAGAGCAAACTTCCGAGGGTGCTGACATATAAGCAGGTGCACCCTCCAGGGATCCTCAGTATCTCTCTGACTCCAGCAGATGCGAGTGGGGGAACCTTTGCTTCCCCAGTTGGTGGCTTCTGCCCCATTATTTCTATCTTTCCTTCTCAGGACAGGATCAAGCAGGCCTGGGCTCTAAATTACTAAATAGAGTTTAAAAAAAAAAAATAAAAATAAAAAAAAATTTTTCCTCCTCAGGGAGTCTCTTTGAGCCCCTGCCCGGGTCTCACAGCCCTGGTTAGCTTGCCAGCGGGACTATTCTCTCTTTTGTCTGCCCTTTGTTCTTCTGTTTTTTCCTCCTCTCTCCGGCGGTAAGTTTTTTTCTGCTGTCATTTTCCCTTCACAGCTTCGCCGTCGGACGGCTCAGGGGCACGCTGGTGGGGCCAGCCTCTCCCCTGTTCGGAGCGCCGCGATTCGAACCCCTCCCCCTCGGCCCTGCGACGTTTCCATTCCCCGGGGCCGCGGCAGCAGGGAAGTCTCATTCCCCTGCTGCTCCTGAGGGGAGGGTTCGCGGAGTTGAGCCTGGGCGGACGAGCCCGCTCCTCCCGCGGCGCGGTTTCCCCGGATCCGGCCCCAGGGGCGGTCGCTGAAGGGGTTCTCTCTCCCGACCGGACGCCATGCAGCGATTTCAGGGGGCTCCCGGCGCCGACCCGGGGCAGGGCCGATCGCGGGATGTCTCCTCCGGCGTCGCTCTCCCCGGGGGGGAGTCCGGACCGGCTTCCCCGCCTTTTTCGCCGTCAGGCTCGGAGCGCCGCGGCTCGAGGGGAAGGGCCCCGCCCCCTTCTTTGGCGGGAGCGGCGGCCATCTTAGAGCTGGAGAGCGCTGCTGACTCGGAGGCTGAGGAGTCACAGCATGGGTTTTCGCCGCGCTTGAGGCCGATTCGAGCTCCATCCTCCCCCCCCATCGCTTCGGGCCCCTCCACGGACCTCGCTCTCGCCGTCCCTCCACCAGCAGGGGGGTTTACGGCGGATTTTGTTCTCCTAATGCATCAGGCGTACCGCCAGAGCCTGCAGCTGGCGGGGGGGTCGCCAGGCGGTGGTCAAGTGAACCCCACGCCCGCGAAGATGCCCTGGCTGGTGGGGGTGGGGGGGGCCAATCCAGCGCCCTCGGGGGGGCGGCCAGAAGACGCTCCTGGCTCTTCCACCCAGCGGAGCGACCCCAACGCAGGACCCTGGGAGTGACCCGGCTTCGGCTGATGAGGATTCGCTCCTGGCAGCGCACCTGGAGTGTGACGACCCACGGGTGCTCCGGATCTTCCGGAAGGAGGAGCTGTCTGACCTCATCCCACACGTCCTCCAGGAATTGGATCTCGACCCGCCCGTCGAACCGCCTGGGCCTCCGGCTCCCTCCGTAGCCTCAGCAAGCTCCAAAGGGGACCCCGTCCTGGCGGGCCTACGTCCCCTGGCGCGAACGTTCCCGATTCATGAGTCTTTCCTACACCTTTTGGTACGGGAGTGGGACACGCCGGAGGCATCGCTCAGAGTGGGCAGAGCCATGGACAAGCTCTACCCTCTCCCCGGAGACTTCTTGGACCTGCTTAAAGTACCCAAGGTCGACTCGGCAGTCTCTGCCGTCACCAAGAGGACCACGATTCCCGTTACAGGGGGAACGGCCCTCCGCGATGTCCAGGACAGGAAGTTAGAAGTCTGCCTCAAGAAGATCTTCGAGGTCTCGGCGCTGGGGGTCCGCGCAGCTATTTGTGGTTCTCTCACCCAGCGTGCGGGGCTACGGTGGGTACAGCAGCTCCTTACTTCACAGCAATTGCCACCTGAGGAAGCGGCGCAAGCGGACAGGCTGGAGGCCGTCATTGCCTATGGGGCCGATGCTCTCCACGACTTGCTGCGGGTCCTGGCGAGGACCATGGTTTCGGCTGTTTCCGCCAGGCGACTGCTGTGGCTTCGAAATTGGGCGGCAGACGCCTCGTCCAAGTCCAGCCTAGGCTCTCTACCCTTTAAGGGTAGGTTCCTTTTCGGCGAGGATCTTGACCAGATCATTAAATCCCTGGGGGAAAACTCGGTACATAGGTTGCCCGAGGACCGCCAGAGGTCATATCGTCCGTCCAATTCCTTCTCCAGGAATCGGTCCCGCTCTCAACGGCGATTTCGGAGCTCCAAGCCCCAGGGTCTGAGAAACCCCTCGAACAGGTCCCAGTCTTGGACCCGGTCCTTTCGTGGCCGTAGACCGCCAAGGGATTCTTCGGCGCAGGGAGCTTCCGGCAAGTCCAACCAATGATGTCAGGCCGGCCCACTCCCCCCTCCCGAGGATCGGAGGACGACTAGCCTGGTTTTACGAGGAGTGGGCCAACATCACCACGGATCAATGGGTCCTGGATGTTCTAAGGCACGGTTACGCTTTGGATTTGCGGCATCGCCCCAAAGACAGATTCGTCTTCTCGCCCTGCGGGTCAAGTCACAAGCGCCTGGGAGTACAAAGCACGCTGGACCGGCTCCTAGCCCTGGGGGCCATCTCACCCGTCCCCTCCGGAGAGGTGGGCTCGGGTCATTATTCCATCTACTTCGTGGTGCCCAAGAAGGATGGATCCTTTCGTCCCATTTTAGATCTCAAGGAAATCAACAAGGTCCTCTGGATACCCCGGTTTCGCATGGAAACCCTCCGCTCGGTAATAGCGGTTGTTCATCCGGGGGAGTTCCTAGCCTCCCTGGATCTGACGGAAGCCTACTTACACATTCCGATACGCCCGGACCATCACAGGCTCCTCCGCTTCAAGATACTGGGACAGCACTTCCAGTTCCGGGCCCTCCCCTTCGGGTTGGCAACGGCACCCAGGACGTTCACCAAGATCATGGTGGTTGTGGCGGCCGCGCTCCGGCGAGAGGGCATTCTAGTACATCCTTACCTGGACGATTGGCTCATCCGAGCGAAATCCCTCCCTCAGGGGCAGCAGGCGGTCGACCGGGTGGTCGAATTTCTGCAGTCTCTCGGCTGGGTAGTCCACTTCGGCAAGAGCAGTCTCCTTCCGTCTCGGCAGCTGGACTTTCTCGGAGCACGCTTCGACACAGCTCAAGGCAAGGTCTTCTTGCGGCCGGACAAGGCCCAGTCGCTGAGGGAGCAAATTCTCCATTTTGCCGCTCTCCAGGTCCCAATAGCGAGGGATTACCTGCAGATCCTGGGTTCGATGGCCTTCGCAATCAACCTGGTACCTTGGGCCTTTGCACACCTGAGGTCCCTACAGATGGCGCTACTCTCGCAGTGGAAACCGGTCTCGCAGGACTATCAGGCGATACTACCTCTTCCGCCGGCGGCCAGACTCAGCCTTTGTTGGTGGCTAGACCCCAGGAACCTGGCGCAGGGCTGTCCCCTGGAGTCGCCGGAATGGATTGTGGTCACTACCGATGCCAGTTTGACTGGCTGGGGGGCCGTGTGTCTCAGAAGCTCAGCGCAGGGGCAGTGGACACAGGAACAGGCGTCCTGGTCGATCAACCGCCTGGAGACCAGAGCAGTCCGTTTGGCGCTCATCCAATTCCTGCCTCTCATCCGGCAACGTGCGGTCCGGGTTCTCTCGGACAATGCGACCACGGTAGCCTACATCAACCGACAGGGAGGCACCAAGAGCCCGGGGGTGGCCCTCGAAGCGGCCCGTCTCATGGCCTGGGCAGAGCGGTTCCTCGACCGCCTGGCGGCCTCCCACATCGCAGGCGTGGACAATATTCAGGCGGACTACCTGAGTCGGCAGACGTTGGACCCGGGGGAATGGGTTCTCTCCGAGGCAATGTCGCTCATCACTCGGCGCTGGGGAACTCCCGCCATGGACCTCATGGCAACGTCGGGCAACGCCAAGGCCCCGCGGTTCTACAGTCGGAGAAGAGATCACGGGGCGGAAGGAGTGGACGCCCTGGTGCTACCCTGGCCCCCTCATGTTCGGCTGTACGTCTTCCCGCCGTGGCCTCTGGTGGGCAAGGTGGTGCGAAGGATAGAAGATCATCCAGGGCAGGTCATTCTGGTGGCGCCAGAATGGCCGCGGCGCCCGTGGTTTGCGGACCTACTCAACCTGGTAGTGGACGGACCTCTGCGATTGTCACACCTTCCGCGGCTACTCCATCAGGGTCCGGTATTTTCGGACCAGGCGGAACACTTTTGTCTCGCGGCTTGGCTTTTGAAAGGCAGAGTCTCCTGCGCAAGGGATACGCAGTAACCGTGGTAGACACTCTTCTCAAGGCACGTAAGACCTCCACGTCAGTCGCCTACGTACGGGTCTGGAAGGTGTTTGAGGTCTGGTGTGCTGGACATGGAGCCTCCGCGACGGCGCCTTCGCTCCGTCAGGTCCTGGCCTTCCTCCAGGAGGGCTTGGAGAAGGGTCTCTCCTACAACTCCCTGCGGGTGCAAGTCTCTGCTCTAGCCTCCCCGGCTCGTACCACGGGAAATCCAAATCCTTCGTCTCATCCGGACGTCTCGCGATTCCTCAAAGGAGTCAAGCACCTGCGGCCGCCGGTGCGACATCCCTATCCCTCCTGGAATCTCAACCTGGTTCTCCGGATCCTGGGTAAGGCTCCCTACGAACCGCTGCGGCAGGCCTCCCTTAAGGACGTCACCCTTAAGACGGTGTTCCTGGTTGCCATAGCCTCGGCGAGGCGCATCTCCGAGCTTCAGGCGCTCTCGTGCCGGGAACCGTTCCTACGCGTCACGGACTCGGTAGTTTCCATTCGAACGGTTCCTTCGTTCCTACCTAAAGTGGTGTCCTCCTTCCACTTGAACCAGTGGGTGGAGTTGCCGGCCTTCCCGGCGGATGCGCCCCAGGCCCTCCGGTGCCTCGACGTGAAGCGCTCTCTGCTGCACTACCTGGAAGTGACCAATGAGTTCCGGACGTCCGACCATCTCTTTGTGCTTTGGTCCGGTCACAAGAAGGGATGGCAAGCGTCTAGGACTACTATCGCAAGGTGGCTCAAGGAAGCGGTGTCCTCGGCCTACATAGGCGCCGGGAAGGCTCCCCCGGAGGGAGTCCGGGCTCATTCGTTGCGTGCCCTGGCCACGTCCCGGGCGGAGTCTCAACATGTCCCAATTCAGGAAATCTGTCGCGCGGCTACATGGAAGTCGCTACACACCTTCTCGAAGCATTACCGGTTGCAACTACCGGTAGGTGAGGCGGGTTCCTTTGGGGACAGGGTTCTCCGAGCAGGGTCTTCAGGGACCCACCCGGTTTAGGGAAGCTTTGGTACATCCCACGGTCTGGACTGATCCTAGTACGTACAGGGAAAAGAAAATTATTCCTTACCTGCTAATTTTCGTTCCTGTAGTACATAGGATCAGTCCAGACGCCCACCCGGGTTTTCTTAAGTAATGGTCAGACGCCTGCTCGTGTACGTTCTATCTCCTGTCCCTCCAACTCCTACATTCTGATGTTTTGTTGTTGTTGCCTAGTTCTTCACAGTTCTCCTTGCAAGTTGCATTGGTTATATGTTCTGTGGTTACAATTTGATTGGTGCTTGATCCATCCTACTTTTCTGTCTAGTGTTTTTCTCTGGGCTTTGATATTCTCGATACTGAGGATCCCTGGAGGGTGCACCTGCTTATGTCAGCACCCTCGGAAGTTTGCTCTGACTCCATCTGCTGGACGGGGGACATAACCCACGGTCTGGACTGATCCTATGTACTACAGGAACGAAAATTAGCAGGTAAGGAATAATTTTCTTATATTGAGTTTCTAAAAGATGGTTTAGAGAGAGGCTTGGCCCTTAACGCGTTGAAAGTATGGGTAGCTGCCATTGCCTGTTATCTGCTGGAGTCACCACATATAGGTTTCTGCCCTGATCTCAGCCTGCCAGTGTTCCATGTAACAAGATAGATTAAAAAAAGAAAATTCCCTCCCTCCCTTTTAGGAGAGAAATTAGATGGAAAGTTCAAGAACACCAAATGTCCTTCCTAACAAGTACTATAACTTACCAAGCAACTTCTTACAAGAATATCAGCTGAGAACAAACTGGTAGAATAGGGTCCTGGACTGGTCTGGATGGATGAGGAAAGGAAATTCATGTTAGAATAAGTTTAATCTACCTTTTCAGCCAGCCAGACCACTCAAGGTGCTTGGGATGTACCCAAGGTACTACTCTAATGGGTGGGACCCTATCAAACTTTCTCTCGATCCTCCTGAAGCAAAGGAGGCCTATTCCCTGGCTTGGATATCCAAATGATAGTGCTTCTCGGAGGACAAGCAGGATGGTAGTTTCCACACATGAGTGTCATTGGATGGAGCCTGGTCCGGAACATTTGATCTCAGATTCCAGAGCTTTCAAACATACCCTACTGAGCATGTGCTGCTGATTTTATCACTCTGCTCTCTAGGCAGAGTCTCTGTCCACGATATAGCTACTACATGGAGAATCAATTCCCAAGGGAGGCAGATGGGTTTCGGGAGGAATGGCATCCTGCTATTCTCAGAACACCTGTTTACAGGCAAGCAACTCTGCTTTCTCAGAGGATAAGCAGGATGGCAATCCTCATATGGGTGAATCCCTGGCTAGAGGCTGCTAAAAACAGGGCAAAACGGAAAGCCCCTCAATGCTGAAAGCCCAACCTTTCTCCCATTGCCTGTGGGGCAGCCAACCCAAAAACGAGTGTAGGCGGGAAAAGAGTGCTCTACAAAAGAAAGCCAAAGACTAGACTGAGACACAACTCCAGTGCGTAGCAGAGGCACTTAAGACAGGGTTGTGATGCAAAGGCAAGTGAGAAGCATACTTTGTCTCGCGGAAATATTACAGTCAGGGTTTTGGATCAGCAAACATTGACAACTAAAGCAGGTCTAAAGCCTAAAAAATTAATCAAGAGAAGAACTCTTGGACAAAGACTGCACAGTTTCCTTCGGTGTCGCAAGACCACAAAAAAAATCCAAATGGGGCCAGAGAGCAATCTAGAAAGAAACTGTGGACCACTAGCATCTGAAGGACAATGCATTTGCCGAAGCATGCCAAATGATTGGCTGATACACCCAAGCAACAGTTGGAAGAAGCGGCAACAGCGGCCATATCTGTGGCAGACTCTATCTACCAAAATTCCAGACAGATCTGACCACCCATGTGTGAGGACTGGCATTCTGCTGTCCTCTAAGAACACCTGTTACAGATAAGCAGCTCTGCTTTACTCTTGGTTCAGGTAGACCAGTCCAATTGCATGGATTATGTCCACCAATCAGACAGTGGCAGAGTAACAGGCTTGCTGACGATGTCTTGCATAGGCTCCCATGCTGCCCTCTGTCAAGATCCCGGCATCTTAAAGCAACAGGTAGCTCGCAGCACCTCATCCATACAATGTTGATGCTTTGATCTAGTAGTTAGCGTTCAGCTACACATTGACTAAATAAGTTTACAAGCAGTCCACGTATCAGGATGCTGAAATTTCAGCGATTCGATTCCCTGAAGGAGCGCATTCTCCGAAACATTGCAATGTTGGACAACAGACAGTAAGAGGCTCGATATATAGTGGACTTATTAGCACATAAGTGCTTTCATAAGCTTTTTGCATTAAGCACTTCTATAAGCAGTTGCACAAAGTATATAGAAATCATTCATAGAGTGACTGATTTATAAAGCCCTATTTCCTAGTGTGTGCAGATGGACTCAGGACCAATGGGTATAGTGTGCTCCTGATAGCAGTTGGAGACTGATCAGATTTCAATCTGACGGTAGCCCTAGTACATATACCCCTGCAGGAAGCTCTGCTCCTGTATTTTCCGTCTCCATAGCAGTTCGGGACTCTATACACGCTTGCACAGCGTTAGAGTATTCAAACAAAGAAATCCAAAACAAGAAATTTTACCTCTACAGACGAGCCCCACTCTCCTGCGGTGATACCTACGGGTCCCTCCCCCAGTTGAGAATTCCTGAGGTAATTTCCGCGATCCCTCAGAGGTAAGCCTTGGTCCGGTAACCGGTTCCCGGTGTGGACTTAGCCCCCGGCAACGGGTGTGGCTGAGAGGCAGCAGATGCAACTTCGAGCGTGGCGGTGAAGGTACTTCCCTCTTCCCCCTGCAGCCGGAGACCGCTCGGGATGAGACCAGGAAACTCTGAGATAAGGTAAGGTAGAAAACTTCCTAAAAGTCTCCGAGGCTCGAATAGCCGCTCAGATCGCCAACCGGCGTCAAGGCTACCGGGTTGATCAGCCCTGTAAGGACTAGACCCCAGTCCGATACGAGGGTCTCCCACGTGGAGACCCTCCGAGGTGGTCGCCATATTGCTCACGTGGGCACAGACATTTCCTCTTGATCGCTGCCCTATCCGCCTATCTGACTCGTGCGCACAGAGGCGCGCGCACACCCCTGCGCATGAGGGCGCAGGGCGCACAGCCACACACTCAACTGTGCTGGGAGCATGTTAACACCGTGCGCACAGAGGCGCGCACGTCCGACCTACACGCACAACTCTGCGCACCTGGAGCACACAACTAAGCCTTCTGGCGTACTCTTGATCGCACAAACCGGAGGTTTCTGCAATCCTATGTGCACAAACTATGGCACCACCGGACAAGAAGCTCAGGTCCTTTGCCCAGCATGCCACATAAGAGCTGCGCAGCACGAGGAGGCCACGGCTCTGTGTCTACAGTGCGAAGAGGCTCTGGGTGAACCAGGCCAGGGGCATCCCCAGCCAGTACTGGGATCCGGATCCACCGGCAGTACACCGGACCTCTCTACCCCCAGCGGGAACCTCCTTCAAACGAGGCTCCCCGGGGACGCAGAGCCTCTCAATTTAGACCCAGCATCTTTCTCCTGGGTAGAATTTTTTAAAGTCCTACATTTATTTATTTAGCATTTTTATATACCGAAGTTCATGTAACAGGTTACAAATCACCTCTGTTTACATTATAACAATAACCGTTGCATAATAGTGCATTACAATGAACAGGGGTGAATCAAACTTGGATCAAGGGTTTAACATAAAGACAAGTGGGGGGAAATTTAACTGTGTGAACAAAGGTATGTAACCAAAATTACATACCTTTGTTCACATGCAACCGGCGCCTCTGACACAATCACAGCCTCCCCCCAGAGGACCCTAACATCCCGGGAACCCTAAACCCAGAGAAGTGCCTTTCCCGCCCAAAAGCCCCAACAGGAGGAAGGGGAAATCCCCCAGGAACGGAACGTTACTGAACCATGAGACTGTTCTTCGCCAAAGACGAACTATCAGACTCGTGGCTCACAGCTTGAAAGAGCTCGCTATCCCAGGCACGAGTGCCACAGGGGAACTGAAGACTAACCCCTTCCTGGAGGGACTCAGTCAGGCCTCCAGCCATTTTCCTTTTCTGCAAGCTGTCCAACAGCTGATTGACCTGGAATGGGAGGCTCCGGAGGCCACTTTCAAGGGGGGGTGGACCCTGGCAGCCCTATACCCCCTGGACCCTGCTGCCAAAGATCTCCTGGCATTCCCCAAAGTGGATGCCATGATCTGTGCAGTCTCAAAGCGCACTACCGTACCAGTCGAGGGAGGAGCGGCGCTCAAGGATGCCCAGGACTGTCTGGAATCTATCCTTAGTCATTTGACGTATCGGCTATGTCACTACAGATCGCGGCCTGCTGTGCCATGGTGACACGCGCCTGCTTATCAAAGACCAGGAACGCCACCACACCCGTCAAAGCACTAGAACCAGCAGTATCATTCCTCATGGATGCGACTTCAGACCTGGTGTGCACCGCAGCCAGAGGCGTTTTGTCCGTTGTGGCAGCCAGAAGGCAACTCTGGCTCCGAAGCTGGTCAGCCAATACGACGTCTAAGACTACTCAATGAGAGTGGCTTTTAAGGGAACCCTCCTGTTCGGAAGCGAACTGGAGAATTTAGCCGACAAATGGGGCGAATCCCTAGTACCATGGCTACCGGAGGACAAGAACAAAAGAAGCCAGCGGCCCCCCCCCCCCCCCCCTGAATATCTAAAGGCAGGGGATCAGTGCTTCAAACCATACAAAAGTGTACATATCAAGCATCTCGCCCCGCAGGCAGGGGCCAGTCCTTTCGGAACAAGCACAACAAAAGGGGAGCCGGCTCTGGTCCAGGCCCCAGCCGCACCCCGCAATGAAAATCAGCCGACCCATCCACAGGAAGAGGCCATAGGGGGCATGCTTGCCCTATTCTACCAAAGATGGGTCGAGAACTTTGGACAACTGGGTCCTAACCATCATTCGAGAGGGTTATTACCTAGACTTCCACAACGTCCCTCCGGACAAATTTGTGAAATCTCCCTGCCACGAACCTTCCAAGAGGACTGCAGTGGAAACCATTCTGACCAAATTGCTCGCCTTAAAGGCCATAATGCCGGGGCCCATGCAACAAAATACTGGGCACTATCCCATCCTGGACCTCAAGTCTGTCAACCGCCACCTGAGGGTACCCCACTTCCGCATGGAAACCCTATAGTCAGTCACAAGGGCGATACAACCGGGAGAATTCCTGACATCCCTGGATCTGTCAGAAGCCTACCTGCATATCCTGGTCCATCACGAGAATCAGCGCTTTCTACGCTTCACGATCCTGGACCCACCACTACCAGTTCTGGGTGCTACATTTCGGGCTAGCCACAGCACCTCAAATGTTCCCCAAAATCATGGTTGTAGTGGTGGCGACACTGAGGAAAGAAGGAATCCTTGTACACCCATATCTGGACGATTGGCTGATCAGGGCAAATTCCCCAGAGGAAAGTAATCAGGCGACCACCAGAGTCAAAACTCTACTGGAGTACCTCGGGTGTGTGGTCATCATGAACAAGAGTGCTCTGCAGCCCTCCCAATCTCTAGAATACTTGGGAGTCCGGTTCGACACCAGACAAGACAGTCATTCTGACTCCTACAAGGAGAACAAACTGACGAACCAATTTCGAAACCTGTCAAGCAATATTCGACCCAAAGTATGGAACTACCTCAAAGTCCTCTGTCTCATGGCATCCACCCTAGAAGTGGTCCCATGGGCAAGAGCTCACATGCGATCCCTACAACGTTCCCTACTGTCACGATGGAATCCAATGTCCCAGAACTACTCTGTTCGCCTCCAGCTCCCGGAGGAAGTTCGGACCCAGCTACAATGGTGGCTACAAGAAGACCATCTGAGCAAGGGAGTAAGGCTATCCCCACGGACCTGGATCCTACTCACCATGGATGTGAGCCTACGAGGGTGGGGAGCCCACTGCCAGGAGCTGACCGGCCAAGGGCAATGGGACAAGGAACAGTCAGGATGGAACATCAACCGACTGGAAACCCAGGCAGTCAGACTAGCCTACCTACACTTCAGTCACAGACTCTGGGGCGAATCGGTCAGTTATGTCTGACAATGCCACAACAGTTGCCTACATCAACCGCCAGGTAGGAACCAGAAGCCAACAGGTGTCCCTGGAAATAGACCCCCTAATGGCATGGGCGGAAGCGAACCTACAAGAGATCTCAGCTGCCCACATTGCGGGAAAAGACGTCACTGCGGATTACCTCAGCAGAGAAAGTCTAGACCCAGGGGAATGGAGGTGGTCTGCCACAGCTTTCCAGTTGATAGCAAACCGCTGGGGATCACCATCCATGGACCTCCTGGCAACCCGGTCCAACGCCCAAGTTCCCAACTGCTTCAGTCTCATACGGGAACCACAATCCCAAGGGATCGATGCCCTCGTCCAGGCCTGGCCACAGGACACCCTGCTATACGCCTTCCCACCATGGCCACTGTTGGGCAGGATCATCCGCAAGAGAGAACACCACAGGGGGCCAGTACTTCTAGTGGCACCGGACTGGCCAAGAAGGCCGTGGTACGCAGACATGCGAAGACTACTGACAGGGAACCTGCTCCCTCTACCTCCACACGGAGATCTGCTCCAACAAGGCCCGATCCTCCACGAAGATCCAACTCTATTCTCTTACAGTCAGACCATTGAGAGGTCACGCCTGAAGAAGAGCGGATACTTGGGGGCGGTGATTGACACACTGCTCCAAGCACGCAAGCTTTTCACACCCCTAACCTTCATACGAATTTGGAGAATATTTATTGCCTGGTGTGAAGACTGCAGCATTCTACCCCGGAAAGTCAAAATTCCCACAATTCTGGAATTCCTGCTGAACAGCTTACAGAAGAGGTTGTCTCAACTCCATCAAGGTGCAGGTGGCCACGTTGGCCTGCTACAGAGCCAAAGTGGAGGGCGGCAGCATAGCCTCTCACCCGGAAGTCTCCCGTTTCATGAAACGGGTCAAACAGATCAGACCACCCCTAAAGTGGCCGGTACCTTCATGCAATCTCAATCTAGTCCTAGACTTCCTAGTGGGAGCCTTCTTCAGACCCACCAGCGATCTGTCCCTCCGACTACTAACATTGAAGACTGCGTTTCTAGTGGCAGTCTGTTTGGCCCGACACATCTCCGAACTTCAAGCACTGACCTGTCGAGAACCGGTCCTCAGGTTCACACCGGGATCCATACAGCTATGCACGGTCCCCTCCTTCCTCCCAAAAGTGGTTTCTCACTTCCATCTAAACCAAACCATCTCGTCACCATCGCCAGATGAGCATAAGGACTCTGAAGAATCTCGCCGCCTTCGCCACCTTAACACTGTCAGACTCCTAGTCGGATACCTGGAAAGATCGGAATCCGTAGGAAAGACGGACCACCTATTCGTCCTTCACAATGGGAAGAAACAAAGGGAAACAGCCTCATGGGCAACCATAGCTCGCTGGATCAAAGAAGTTATCAAGGCTGCCTACGTAGAGGCAGGCAAGCCTCCACCTCTACAAGTCGAGGCCCATTCCACTAGAGCCCAGGCAGTGTCCTGGGTGAAAACCAAAATGCTGTCACCCGCCGAGATTTGTCGGGCGGCGACATGGTCCTCCATCCACACCTTCTCTAGGTTCTCTAGGCAATAGTGATCATAATATGATCAAATTTGATTTAATGACTGGAAAAGGAACAGTGTGCAAATCCAAGGCTCTCGTGCTAAACTTTCAAAAGGGAAACTTTGATAAAATGAGAAAAATTGTTAGAAAAAAAACTGAAAGGAGCAGCTACAAAAGTAAAAAATGTCCAAGAGGCGTGGTCATTGTTAAAAAAATACCATTCTAGAAGCACAGTCCAGATGTATTCCACACATTAAGAAAGGTGGAAAGAAGGCAAAACGATTACCGGCATGGTTAAAAGGGGAGGTGAAAGAAGCTATTTTAGCCAAAAGATCTTCATTCAAAAATTGGAAGAAGGATCCAACAGAAGAAAATAGGATAAAGCATAAACATTGGCAAGTTAAATGTAAGACATTGATAAGACAGGCTAAGAGAGAATTTGAAAAGAAGTTGGCTGTAGAGGCAAAAACTCACAGTAAAAACTTTTTTAAACATATCTGAAGCAGAAAGCCTGTGAGGGAGTCAGTTGGGACCGTTAGATGATCGAGGGGTTAAAGGGGCACTTAGAGAAGATAAGGCCATCGCAGAAAGATTAAATGATTTCTTTGCTTCGGTGTTTACTGAAGAGGATGTTGGGTAGGTACCCGTAATGGAGAAGGTTTTCATGGGTAATTATTCAGATGGACTGAATCAAATCACGGTGAACCTAGAAGATGTGGTAGGCCTGATTGACAAACTGAAGAGTAGTAAATCACCTGGACCAGATGGTATACACCCCAGAGTTCTGAAGGAACTAAAAAATGAAATTTCAGACCTATTAGTAAAAATTTGTAACTTATCATTAAAATCATCCATTGTACCTGAAGACTGGAGGATAGCAAATGTAATCCCAATATTTAAAAAGGGCTCCAGGGGCGATCCGGGAAACTACAGACCGGTTAGCCTGACTTCAGTGCCAGGAAAAATAGTGGAAAGTGTTCTAAACATCAAAATCACAGAACATATAGAAAGACATGGTTTAATGGAACATAGTCAGCATGGCTTTACCCAGGGCAAGCCTTGCCTCACAAATCTGCTTCACTTTTTTGAAGGAGTTAATAAACATGTGGATAAAGGTGAACCGGTAGATATAGTATACTTGGATTTTCAGAAGGCGTTTGACAAAGTTCCTCATGAGAAGCTTCTAGGAAAAGTAAAAAGTCATGGGATAGGTGGCGATGTCCTTTCGTGGATTGCAAACTGGCTAAAAGACAGGAAACAGAGAGTAGGATTAAATGGACAATTTTCTCAGTGGAAGGGAGTGGACAGTGGAGTTCCTCAGGGATCTGTATTGGGACCCTTACTGTTCAATATATTTATAAATGATCTGGAAAGAAATAAGACGAGTGAGGTAATCAAATTTGCAGATTATACAAAATTGTTGAGTAGTTAAATCACAAGCAGATTGTGATAAATTGCAGGAAGACCTTGTGAGACTGGAAAATTGGGCATCCAAATGGCAGATGAAATTTAATGTGGATAAGTGCAAGGTGATGCATATAGGGAAAAATAACCCATGCTATAATTACACAATGTTGGGTTCCATATTAGGTGCTACAACCCAAGAAAGAGATCTAGGTGTCATAGTGGATAACACATTGAAATCGTCGGTGCAGTGTGCTGCGGCAGTCAAAAAAGCAAACAATGTTGGGAATTATTAGAAAAGGAATGATGAATAAAACGGAAAATGTCTTAATGCCTTGAATACTGTGTACAATTCTGGCCGCCGCATCTCAAAAAAGATATAATTGCGATGGAGAAGGTACAGAGAAGGGCTACCAAAATGATAAAGGGAATGGAACAACTCCCCTATGAGGAAAGACTAAAGAGGTTAGGACTTTTCAGCTTGGAGAAGAGACGACTGAGGGGGGATATGATAGAGGTGTTTAAAATCATGAGAGGTCTAGAACGGGTAGATGTGAATCGGTTATTTACTCTTTCGGATAGTAGAAAGACTAGGGGGCACTCCATGAAGTTAGCATGGGGCACATTTAAAACTAATCGGAGAAAGTTCTTTTTTACTCAACGCACAATTAAACTCTGGAATTTGTTGCCAGAGAATGTCATTCGTGCAGTTAGTATAGCTGTGTTTAAAAAAGGATTGGATAAGTTCTTGGAGGAGAAGTCCATTACCTGCTATTAAGTTCACTTAGAGAATAGCCACTGCCATTAGCAATGGTTACATGGAATAGACTTAGTTTTTGGGTACTTGCCAGGTTCTTGTGGCCTGGATTGGCCACTGTTGGAAACAGGATGCTGGGCTTGATGGACCCTTGGTCTGACCCAGTATGGCACGTTCTTATGTTCTACTGCCTGGATGTTCAGGCTCGGGAGGACACAGCATTCACAAGGGCAGTACTAAGTGGGCCACGGGCAGCCTCCCACCCGGTTCGGGAGTAGCTTTTCTACATCCCATTGGTCCTGAGTCAATCTGCTACACGCTAGGAAATGGAGAAATTACTTACCTGATGATTTTGTTTTCCTTAGTGTAGACAGACTTAGCATCCCACCCATGGCTGCCGACAAATACGGAAACCTCGGGTGACAATCCTCGAGGCTGTGTTCGAAAGGGGATTAGATTGGATAGGTTCTTGGAGAAGTCCATTACCTGTTATTAAGTTGACTTAGAAAATAGCCACTGCTATTACTAGCAACGGTAACATGAAATAGACTTAGTTTTTGGGTACTTGCCAGGTTCTTATGGCCTGGATTGGCCACTGTTGGAAACAGGATGCTGGGCTTGATGGACCCTTGCATGCCATGAACCATGGCATGTTCTTATGTTTTTATGTTCTTAACACGGGTAAGCCAAGCTTTCCTCTATTTAGGACGCCCATACCTACAAGGTGTTGGTGTTTCTCAGTTGAGTGCACTGGCGGTCTCCAGCTATAACTACATCAACCAGTTCAAGTTAATCACGTTAGCCAAGTTAATCAAGTTATTCAGTCACACATATATCCACAATTGCTTTTCGAAGGGAATACTGAAGAGCAGAGCTTCCTGCAGGGGTATATGTACTAGAGTTGACGTCAGATTGAAATCTGATCAGTCTCCAACTGCTATCAGGAGCACACTATACCCATTGGTCCTGGGTCCATCTGTCTACACTAAGGAAAACAGTTATCAGGTAATTAATTTCTCCAGTGCTATTCAGGGCTTACAAAAGCCTATATAAGCCTGCAGTGCTATATGATGGTCACTCTTTAAAAGAAACAAAAGAATATAAGCCTTTATTTTTTGTGTAGCAAGACTTCAATATTTTGAGTATTCTATCTTCAGCACATGGTAGGAGAGCATGGCCCATGCTCAGACATGAGGCCTAGTTAAGCTGTTGGAAAAGGATTGGATTGGAAATGCAGCTCTTGTGGTGAAAGCTTTGTGCTCACTCCCCTAGCTGAGTATGGCATTGGACATTTACCCATTCTAGACCTCTATCATATCCCCCCTCAGCCGTCTCTTCTCCAAGCTGAAAGGTCCTAACCTTTTTAATCTTTCCTCATAGGGGAGCTGTTCCATTCCCCTTATCATTTGGTCGCTCTTCTCCATCGCAATTATATCTTTTTTGAGATGCGGCGACCAGAATTGTACACAGTATTCAAGGTGCAGTCTCACCATGGAGCAATACAGAGGCATTATGACATTTTCCGTTTTATTCGCCATTCCCTTTCTAATAATTCCCAACATTCTGTTTGCTTTTTTGATTGCCGCAGCACACTGAAACGAAGATTTCAATGTGTTATCCACTGATGCCTAGATCAGTGGGTTATTTTTCCCTATATGCATCACCTTGCACTTATCCACATTAAATTTCTTCTGCCATTTGGATGCCCAACTTTCCAGTCTCACAAGGTCTTCCTGCAATTTATCACAATCTGCTTGTGATTTAACTACTCAACAATTTTGTATAATCTGCAAATTTGATTACCTCACTCGTATTTCTTTCCAGATCATTTATAAATATGTTAAAGTATGGGTCCTGGTACAGATCCCTGAGGCACTCCACTGCCCACTCCCTTCCACTGAGAAAATTGTCCATTTAATCCTACTCTCTGTTTCCTGTCTTTTAGCCAGCTTGTAATCCACAAAAGGACATCGCCACCTATCCCATGACCTTTTTACTTTTCCTAGAAACCTCTCATGAGAAACATTGACAAACGCCTTCTGAAAATCCAAATACACATCATCTACCAGTTCACCTTTATCCACATGTTTATTAACTCCTTCAAAAAAAGTGAAGCAGATTTGTGAGGCAAGACTTGCCTTGGGTAAAGCCATGCTGACTTTGTTCCATTAAACCATACCGTTCTATATGTTCTGTGATTTTGATATTTAAAACACTTTCCACTTCTTTTCCTGGCACTGAAGTCAGGCTAACCGGGCTGTAGTTTCCCAGATCGCCCCTGGAGCCCTTCTTAAATATTGGGGTTACATTAGCTATCCTCCAGTCATTATGCTCAACACAGCAGTACAGGTAATTTTTCAGGGGATTCTTTTGAGGGCTTTAATAGACTTACACAAGGAATCAGTTAAGAGGGCTCAGAGGAGTGAGAGCACCCTCCTGAGGATGGGTATGATGCCTCTTTTGTAGAGGAGAGGAAATTAACTAGTAATTTCTCATTTGAGCCACTGTCCTTCTGTGACCTGAAATACTGACCTAGAAGGTTGTATTTTTGATGATAGTCACTTCAGCACACAGATTCAGTGAGTTGCATTCCTTAGAGACTTATTCATCTTAACTGTTTTTTGGTTTTTGGGTTTTTTGTCATGATAGGGTGGTCTGTTATACACAACCCTAGTTCCTGCTGAAGGTGTTGTCTCTTTCATTTAAACCAGTCCGTTGTCCTAACATTTTTCCCAGGCCTCATTGTCACCAAGGTGAACAAGACTTGCACAGTCTGGACTGCGAAAGAGCCTTAGCCTTTTATCTGGAATGGACAGAAGCCAATTGAAAATCCACCCAGCTTTTTGTTTGTTTTTTTGATCGGGGCAAGCTGGGCATTGCTGTTGCCAAACAAGCTTTCTAATTGGCAAGCAGATTCAATCCCACCTGGGCATAACAGCCAGGAGATGCAATCTTGTGGGCCCTTTTCCAGGCTCATTCTGTCTGAGTCATGGCAGCATTGGTGGCCCACTTGTGGTCATTCCCGATGGAGGAGATCTGCAAGGCTGTGATGTGGAGTCCATCCAGTAATTCACATCATAATACTGTTGGGACAGGGATGGCTGCCAATGATGTAGGTTTGGCCAGTCTGTCCTCCGGAACTTATTTGAGAGAGAGAGAGAGAGACTCCAACTCTGTTCCCACCTAAGCCCATTGTTTTTGTTCAACTGCCCCGCTTTAGAGTATACAATATAAAAAAAGGCCTGTTGCCAACACACATGTTGTGCCCATTGGCACTGTTTTTGTTGGCGGGGGCTGCCTGTAGCTAGGGATTCCCACATGTGAGGACTGCCATCCTGCTTGTCAGAGAAAGCAGAGTTGCTTACCTGAAACAGGTGTTTTCTGAGGACAGCAGGTCCCCATGACTCATCTGACTCTTTGTGGAGTTGGGTCTCCACTTCATGGTCAGATATTTTCTTATGCTATGTAATTAGACTGAAGGGACTTCATGGGGCATAATGCATGCATGGGTATTCTCAGTGAGGCTCAGTCAAAGTTCTAGATATTTTTGACTTAAGTTTCCTGTGCCGTGCTCCATTGGACAAGGTCACCCATGTACAAGGTTTGACCTGCTGTCCTCTGAACAATTTGTTAAGGTAAGCAGCTCTGCTTTCTTACTGTTGGAGCTTACCTTCAGCAATAATGATGGTATCTATATGTGTATCCTCTTCTTTTAGGCTAAGAGCCCTGTTAGGTTTCTTGGTAGCTTGTCCCCTTTAGATTCGTGTTGATCGCTGCTGTTTTTCTCTGTAACCCCTGGTAACCAGGGTGTAAGGAGGAGGTTTTACAGAAAATATTGGCAGGCTGAGATAAGCACAGGACTCTAGTGTCAGCAAACCAATTGCTCTCTGCCTCCATGTGCTAGTAGGAGAATATAGCCCACTTGTCTAGATTAGTCTGGTGGGACTCAAGGAAAGGAAATTTAGCAGGCAAGACCAAATTTGTGTTTCTTGCCAACCAGGGCATTTTTGTATGCTTAAGAAATTGTCAGTTGAGGAAAGGGTATTTTTTGGTGTGGGGGAGGGGTGGTGGTATGGCAGAAATACATCAAGAACCACCACTAACTTTGCTTTATGCCACTAGGACTGGGATTCTTCTCTAGTAAAGGCTGTACGACTGAAGAAAAGAGAAAAGAGGGTATGTGTATTTCGTTGTCTAACACTGAACATGTTTTTCTGGAAGAGGTGCAATATGAGTGATTTAAATAGTGTCTGCAAGCCCATCCCGTTTCATGTCAGTCCATGCCAGTCAGTAGTATGCCAAGTTGCCTCCAGCATGTTAAAATCACTGTTGCCTGCCTTTGGAATGAAATGCATTTGCTGCATGGCTTTATAAAATTACTTGCCTCATGCAGAATTGTTGTTTCTACTTGAAAGATGGTGATTTTTGTTTGATTTATATTCCACTTTTTCAGGCACCTCAAAGCCGATTACATTTAGGTGCTATAGATGTTTCTCTGGCCCCAGAGGGCTCACAATCTAAGCTAGTTTACTTAAAACTAGTAATCCTGTAACTGGAGTAAGGAGGCTGTGAGCTGCAGAGCTTTCAGCAGTCTATTGCAATGATCTTTGGTTCCCACTCTTTAGAAACAAAAAGGGGTTGAATTAGCACAACTCAAACTTGTGAGCAGTAGTGCCAGTTGTCAAGGCTTCAGTCCTGGCTACTATTGATTCATGCATCTTTCATATACATTCATCATCATCTTATGCTTTTCATGTGATTTTTTTTTTTTAAATGTTTACTTACCTTATGCTAGCATAAATGGCCGTTGCAGTCAAGCTGTAAACTCTTAAGGAGTTTCCTCGGGGAAACCTAATAGGTGAACAAGTTTGTAGGGGGATGAGAGGGCACGGAGAGGGAAGTACACTTACTAAAAGTAGATGGGATGCAATCCAGCGAATGGAGCTAAAATCACAAAAAGGTATAGCAAGAATTATACACTGCCATTTATTCTGTTGCAATCCTCATCCTCTTACTATATACATTTCAAAACCTAGCTCTCTTTAGGCTTTGACTATCCGATTAAGGTGCACCTGGTATGCTTGCAGCTAAGTGACGATCTCTGCCACACAGGATCATTTCCTTGGATCTGTAAAGAAATCATCCTTGGTACATATGCAGATTCTGCCTAATTGTAATTATATAGGAAAAATGTGCGCATAGATTGGACACGTAACACACAAAAATAGTTTGAATTAGCATAAGTCTTGTGTATACTGACATGGTCCCTAAATAGTTTAACACTTGTGCTCACGCTGATTAAAATTGTTTGCTATTTGAAGCGTTCTTCCAGGAAGCATACGGAAGGCCCACCAGCTCCTGCAAAGCGGTCTCGCTCTATTGGTGCCACAGCAGACCAGGTGAGATCTCAAATCTAAATCTTTCTAACCTGTGGTCCTTTTTTGTACTTCTGCTCCCGAGATGAAATGATTCATAAACATATGACTTCTCTCCTGCCCTATCGATTCTCTGGACAGTTCTACCTGTTAAACTTGCTGAGTTAGGAGCTGTCATCTTGCCTAGATGTCCTGAATTGTCTGCTCCCGACAACTGCATTAGTTTGTATAATATCTCTGATCCTTTTGTCTACATTCCCAGCCCTCTCCTGGAGGCACACCTAACCGTCTGGCTTTCAGGATATCCGTAATGAATATGCATGAAATAGATTAGCATACACTGGGTCTGCAATTTATACAAATCTATCTCATGCATGTTCAGTGTGGCAATCCTGACAACTCAACGGTCTAGATGTGCCTCCAGGAGAAAGTTGGGAAACTGTGATCTGTCAAGTTTGGGGGGGGGGGGGGCTTTGTTCTTCCCTTCCCTCATAAATGTTTAAGTATAATGTTAATACATTTTTTTCCCATTTGGATGTTTTTGTCTTAGGCAAATGAGTCTATAGTAGCAAAAACAACTGTTACAGTGCCAAATGATGGTGGACCAATTGAGGCAGTTGCTACCATTGAGGCAGTACCGTATTGGACTAGAAGCCGTAGGAGGACAGGTAGGTTATAGGACTATAACACTGCAGCTTTTGGATGTGTATGCTTTCCAGCACACTGCAAAATCCTGAACACTTAAATTCTGTGAGGACAAGCAGGATGGTAGTCCTCACACGTTGGTGACATCAGTTGAAGCCCTGATACGGAAAATTTATGTCAAAGTTTCTTGAACTTTGACTAGGCACACTGAGCATGCCCGGCATGTCCTATACCATGCATCCATGTGGGTTCCTCTTCAGTCTTTTCTGCAGAGCCGTAAACCTCTCTGTGTGATTGAGCTCACTTTGGCTGTGTTTAGCCTTGTGGAAAACGTTTTTGCTTTTCACGTTTTTTTCCAATTCTGTCACCGGGTTCCTCTTGGTGCCTTCTCATAGCGTCTCTAATCAGGGTTTTTGGCATTTCAGATAAGTTTCTTTTTGCGCTCTTTCCCCTGTGGTGGAAGTTTCTCAGTGTCCGCCAGCCATTGACTCCTGTCACATCGCTTTCAACTTTGTGGCCCTTTTTGTTTTATCTCCTCGTGGCCACATCCCATTTTTCTCCAGAGTCCCCATTGTCTCACTGATCCTTAAGCCCCCAGGCAGAGGATACATGACATCTGGGGATGCTGCTTATGTGCCTAGATGACCCCGAAGGTATGTCCTGATTAGACTTCACAAAATGGATTAGCTCTTCGAGTCGAAGTCCGAGCCCTTGGCAGCATCAGAACTGATGGTCCTTGGAGCTGCATCGATGGACACCATGCCATCGACATCAGCGGGACTCTCTGTTCTGGCACTGCCAGTGGGGGATAGGGGCGCAGAGACTGGCTGTTGTCCCACTCCTCTGGGCCAAGGACGTTGGGTTTGTCTTTGCCCTGGGGAAAGACCGGGCTGAGCATAGAGGGAAGCCTATTTATTTTAAAGTTTTTATATACCGCTAATAAGATTAGTACCAATCCATCTAGGCGGTTTACAATTATACATACATAATTTAAATTAAAAAGACAATGTGACAAATATAAATACAAGGTAAAATGTAAAAAAAATATGATATTAAAGGATAGCTAGTTGGACATAAAACATTTTCTTAAGTTAGCGGAGGGGGCAGTTAAAAATAGGCAATATTTTAAGCAGCAGAACAAATACGTTTTTAATGATTTTTTTAATTCTTTGGTGTTAGAATTATATCAAATATCTTCAGGCAGGGAGTTCTAGAGAGTTGGGCTGGCGAATGAAAAAGCTCTTTTATGAGTTATGTCAAGTCTTGCAGTTTTTATTGTCAACCTCAAGAATGCATTTGACCATTGATCGAAGTTGGCGAGTTGGTTTATAAATCCGTAGCATGGTGCAGAGCCAAATTGATGATGGGTTGTAGAGTAGATTGTGAATTATGGTGAAGATTTTGTATTTGATTTGATATGAAATTGGCAACCAGTGGAGATATTGATGAGTTGGAGTAATGTGATCCTTACTTGATAGACTGTGTAGTAGATGTGCCGCAGAGTTTTGGATAGGTTGAAGTGGACAGATTGCTGAAGCTGGAAGGCCTAGATATAATGAATTGCAATAGTCAAGACTGAATAGGATCAGAGCTTGGGTCACAGATCGAAAATCAGATGGAAACAGGAACTGCTTAAGTTTTCTTAACATCTGTAATTTAAAAATTATTTTACTAATGCAGATATATTATTGGACATAAATAATTTGGAGTCAATAAGCATGCCTAGGTTTTTGGCACATGTTGTTGGAATTACATGTCCTTCAAAGGTGAAATTGTTTAGGGGCTGATGTATCGAATCTGGGATTGTTGATAAGATCAATTCTGTTTTTGAAGCATTCAGTTTTAACCTGTTGTGTGATAGCCATGTTTTTATGGATTGTAAATATAGTTGTAAGGAGAATTTGTTTTTTTTCCAGGAGTCTGTAAACAGAACTATAAATTGGATGTCGTCAGTGTAGATTTTGAAATTTAAATTGTCCTGATAGAAGATGACATAATGGTAGGAAGTAAATATTAAGAATTGCAAGGAGCCTTGGTGGACACCTGAATTGGTAGTGTACCAGTCAGAATGAGAGTTACCAAGAGTTATTCTTTGAGGTCTATCTGATTTATAAAAGATTTAAACCATTGAAGAGCCGAACCTGTTTGAGGTTTAGTAGGAGAATTTCATGATTTAATGTATCCAAAGCTGCTGTGATGTCTAGCAAAACCATGATGTAATCTGTATTGGAATCAAATCCTCTAAGGATTGTCAAATGAGGACATAAGCATTCCTGAACATACCCAGATCAGTCCAGAGAAGAGAGATAGAGATATATGCCACCTGCAGTCCCTCAATATTTCTCTGACTCCAGTAGAAGGCAGAGATGCTCCTACAGTTTTTAATTATTTTTTTTCAGTAGTTAGAATTTCGGGGGGGGGGGGTTTGTGATGCTGGAAAGGTTCCTTGGGTTAAGGATGCATTGACTAAGTCAGAGATGGAATAAGCAATTTGTTCTTTGATAGTTCTTAAATAGTATCTAGGACAAGGGTTGAAAGAGCTGTTGAATTACAAACTGGTTAAAAGACAGGAAACAGAGAGTAGGATTAAATGGTCAATATTCTCAGTGGAAAAGGGTAAACAGTGGAGTACCTCGGGGATCTGTATTGGGACCGGTGCTTTTCAATATATATATAAATGATCTGGAAAGGAATACGACGAGTGAGGTTATCAAATTTGCGGATGATACTAAATTATTCAGAGTAGTTAAATCACAGGCAGACTGTGAAACATTACAGGAGGACCTTACAAGACTGGAAGATTGGGCATCCAAATGGCAGATGAAATTTAATGTGGACAAGTGCAAGGTGTTGCACATAGGGAAAAATAACCCTTGCTGTAGTTACACGATGTTAGATTCCATATTAGGAGCTACCACCCAGGAAAAAGATCTAGGCATCATAGTGGATAATACTTTAAAATCGTCGGCTCAGTGTGCTGCAGCAGTCAAAAAAGCAAACAGAATGTTAGGAATTATTAGGAAGGGAATGGTTAATAGAACGGAAAATGTCATAATGCCTCTGTATCGCTCCATGGTGAGACCGCACCTTGAATACTGTGTACAATTCTGGTCGCCGCATCTCAAAAAAGATATAGTTGCGATGGAGAAGGTACAGAGAAGGGCAACCAAAATGATAAAGGGGATGGAACAGCTCCCCTATGAGGAAAGGCTGAAGAGGTTAGGGCTGTTCAGCTTGGAGAAGAGACGGCTGAGGGGGGATATGATAGAGGTCTTTAAGATCATGAGAGGTCTTGAACGAGTAGATGTGACTCGGTTATTTACACTTTCGAATAATAGAAGGGCTAGGGGGCATTCCATGAAGTTAGCAAGTAACACATTTAAGACTAATCGGAGAAAATTCTTTTTCACTCAACGCACAATAAAGCTCTGGAATTTGTTGCCAGAGAAGGTAGTTAGTGCAGTTAGTGTAGCTGGGTTCAAAAAAGGTTTGGATAAGTTCTTGGAGGAGAAGTCCATTAATGGCTATTAATCAGTTATACTTAGGGAATAGCCACTGCTATTAATTGCATCAGTAGCATGGGTTCTTCTTAGTGTTTGGGTAATTGCCAGGTTCTTGTGGCCTGGTTTTTGGCCTCTGTTGGAAACAGGATGCTGGGCTTGATGGACCCTTGGTCTGTCCCAGCATGGCAATTTCTTATGTTCTTATGAATGGCTTGAATTTTGCTATAGTATTGACTGTTTGAGTTCATTGCACTGAACTCTGAAAATGAACTTGTAACTTGAGGAAGAGTAGATTTAGGAAGAGGAAGTGATGAGAATTCAGTTGAAATTCTCAATTTTTTGTTTGAAATATGTTGCTATTTTATTACAAGTCATTAGTTGCTGGAGAAGTCTAATTTTGAGGCATTGTTAAACCTTTTACAATATTGAAGATGCCTAAGAAGTGTCGGCACCATTACCCATTGCATGGTGCTGGGGGTGGGGATGCACCGGCTTTTGCTGCAATGCCCCCGAAGCGACCCTGCGGTGAGGAGAGACCATCCTCTATCTGTGTCGGGGGTCTGCAACAGTCTCCACTGGTCCTTTGCCAGTTGCCAGTGCCCCTCATGGGTCTGACGATTTGGCCATGCCTTCCTCCATGTTGGAGTTGGCATTGGCAACGTTTGAGGTTGAGCTGGAGCACCAAGTCCAGCTGGCAGTGGAGCAGGTTCTGCAGGATTTCGATCCTATGGCACTGGACCCTTGTACCGCTTCTGGAGATGCTCATCGGAGAGTTAATGACCCAGCTGGTTCTGGTTCCGGGACAGCATTTGTGCCCAGTGGGGCATTGAGGCTTGCCCCTATTGATAAAGTGGTCATTGCCAGTTCCTCAGAGGAGGAAGCTCCACAAAGGATGGCAGAGATGCAGACACCTGTAGTCGTCGTTCCCCCCCCCCCCCCCCCCCCCCCCCCCATATCCAGTTCTACCAGTGCCTGCATCTCTGGACGAAGGCAGAGTACCTAGGGCCCCATCCCCTGTAGCATATAGTGAGGATGATTGGACTGAGCCGCCCTCAGATTTTGATGCTCTCCCATCAGACCTTTTTCCTCCAAATGAACAAAGGAAGTCCCTGCCTGAAGATTTGACCTTAGCAGGGTTTGTGAGGGTGATGGCAGAGGCCATCGATTTCCTCTTAACGGAGGAGGAAGCCAGGCCCAAAATGCTTGAGATCCTCCAGTTTGTGGAGCCTCCTAAGGAGATTGTGACAGTCTCGGTACACGAAATCCTTGAATTGCTGCTAAGGTTTTGGGAACACCCCGTTAACAAGGACAATGTGGTCTACCTTGTCCAGAAGGTTGCTCGATTTGATAAGCATCAACTACCTCACCAGTTGGTGGTCAAATCCACTCTTGAGGGCCAAGCGCTAGTGACCCATTTCTCAGTGCCCCTGGGGAAGGACCACAGTGGTGGAGCTCTTGGGAGGAAGGTGTTTCAAAGAACCATGCTTGCTGCCTGCCAATACTCACGGGACATCTGGAAGCAGGTGCAGGAGGTGGATGAGTAGCAGCAAGATTCCCTCACGTCGCTGGTGCACAAGGATCTGGAGTGGAGAGAAAACAAGGTCTGTGCGACCTACATTTTCAAAATGGCATAGAGTCCTTGTAGTGAGAATCGGTGCCTGCGGCATGGTAGGACTGAGGGCCTCAGATCTCTGAACGGGGAGGTACAGGAATGTCTTGTTGACATGCTGTGTACTGAAGAAAATCTCTTCGGAGATAGGGTGAGGGATGCTATGGGCCAACTTCGAGATCACCATGAGACCTTCCAACAGCTCTGCTAGTATTCCAGACCCATCATCCTCATCCAGGAGGCCATTGAGACCAGGGCCAAGGAAGTCTTTCTTTCGCCAGAGGATGTACTATCCTCTGTTCCTTGTTCCCATCAAAACCATCAGGGCTTCTGTGGCTGTCCCAGGCAGAAGAGAGCCCCCAAACCGCAGCCAATTCTTCAGTCCACTCCGGGGATGGGGATTTGACTGGGCCATAGAGAACAAAAGCCAGTTGCCCATACCCAGGACAATGGACCCACCCCCCGGTTGGGGGCAGGCTGCTGTTCTTTGTGAACCAGTGACCCAGTGTAACCTCAGACCAGTGGGTTCCTTTCATCGTCTGCCAAGGGTACCAGTTGAATCTATTGGGTGTTCTTCCAAATGGCCCTCCTTGCTCACATTGGGGGTCGGTAGTGCATCAGGAGGTACTACAAGTAGAGCTCTCCTCCCTTTTCATGGCCAGAATTTGTCGATTCCATCAGCGCAAAGAGGAGCGGGGATTTTACTCCAAGTACTTTCTGATTCCAAAGAGAACCAGGAGGACTTTGTCCTATCCTAGACTTAAGGGCCTTGAACACATTTCTAAAAAGAGAAAAGTTCAAGATGGTTTTCCTGGGCACCTTGATTTCCCCCCCCCCCCCCCCCTTTTTTTTTTTTTTTTAAAAAGGAGACTGGCTCTGCTCCCTCAACCTACAGGAGGCATACAATCATATCTTCCCAGGTCACAGGAAGTATTTCTGATTTGTGGTGGGAACACAGCACTTACAGTATTAGGTGTTGCCGTTTGGGCTCGTCTGCCCCATGAGTTTTCACAAAATGCCTGGGAAAGTTGATCTCCAGTTTAATTGACTGGAAATTTCTGAATGTGTATTCTTGCTGCTTAGAGAAGATTCAGCACTGGAGATGTGGCAGTAGAATGATAGAACACATTAATAGTTTATCCATGTTGGCTATTTGTGTGTGTGTGAGGGGTGAAAGATTAATTTTGTCATTCTTCTCTCAGCTAATTTGCAGCCATGGAACAGTGAGACTTCCCTGATGAGTCAGCATTTGGACCATAAACCGGAGACTGATAGTTGTGGCACGCCACAGAGCATTGGAAGCATGCGGCTTCATGATTTTATATCTAAAACGGTATGTTTTGTAAACAATGAAGCAATTTGGAGGGGCTTGGGTTTTGGGAATATATTGATCAAATCTAAGGATGAATTCAAACATGAGTTTTATAGAGCTTGGCTGGGTGTACAGCTTAACCCCTTCCCTCCAACCCCCCTCCCCATCTTCAGTCTTTATTGGAAACAATTGTCAGTCTTAGGAAGCACATCTGTAGCAAAAGTAATGCCACGTCCCTCTTCATCCAGCTAGATCAGTCCAGTCACATGAATTATGACGCCAACCAGCAAATGGAGACAAACTACTAGGCTTGCTGATATTGTGCTTTATAAACTCCCTTGCTGAACTCTGCCTACTGGTATTCTGTTTCCAGCAGATGGTAGGCAAACAGCCTGTACCCGGATCAGTCCACACAGTGGGTTGGGCCTCCCTTCCAGCAGATGGAGACAAGAGAAAAAACTCGAAGGGTGTCCACTAATAACCTGGAGTGCCCTCTGCATCCCTTCAGTATTTCTCTGTCTCCAGCAGATGAAGGTGGCAGAACCTGCGGTTCCCCCAGTAAAGTTTTGAGATGATAGAATATTAGATTTTCTCCTCTCTGATTCCTTACTACTTTTATTTCACTGTTTTGGATGGATCAAGTTTAAAAGGAAAGGAAAAGGGGTTAACATTTTCTTAGTATTCAGTCAATCTGAAACTTGCAGGCAGAACTAACAGCAGTGTTCCCCAATAATGTGAACAATATTAGGTGTAAGTTCTGTGCCTTTTTCTTTTCACAGGTTTGTGCTGTCTTACAGGGGTGAAAGTTGATGGTCCAGCCTCTCCCCCATTGCAACAACATGCTGCCCTGAGATGCTGAGTTCCTCGGGGCATTTCTAACAGAGGAGACATTACTCTGTTTAAAAAAAAAAAAAAAGTCGTTTTTTTGCTGAGCGAAGCTTTTCTATCTTACCTGCTCCTGACAGCCTCCGAGGCTGATTTCTGCTTAGCTGCTCGGCTTCCTCCCCCATGCTGCGATCCTCGCAATGCAGTGCCTGTAGAGAGCCCGGGACGCGGTTCTCCCACGAAGGCTTATGTTCAAGGTGCCTCCCCGTTGGGGAAGGGTCCCTTGAGGCCGGCTGGGCGTTCTACTTCGTGCTCGCAAACACGACTGCTTGCTGGGAGGTTGGCCCTGGTCCCGTCTAGCTCAGGAACGGCGTCCATTTTATCATTGGAGCCGGCTGCTACAACGCAGCCAAATGAGGATTCAGACCCCGGATTTTCTCCCCCTCCTCCAATTTTAACTCCTGTTAACCCTCCGGATCAGGAGGCAACTTCGGGTGATCTTCCTGACATTCCTCCCTTGGGACCCCCTCCTGGGCTTTTTTTCTACTGATTTTGTTCTTTTGCTGCATAATGCTTATTTAGCCAGATTAAGCCAGCAACAGGATCCAGCTTCAGGCCCTCCCCCCCCCCCCCCCCCCCCAAAGTGATCAGGTTGGCAGATCCCCTGGATACTACAGGGGTCCCTCAGGGGTCTTCCTGAGTTTGGGTGGTTCCCCATCCTGTTATCCCTGATTCTTCACCTCAGGGTCCTCTGCCTGATCCAGACCAGGATGATTTGGCTTCATATATACAAATGGAAGGAGATGACCCTAGGGTCTTACACCTATTTCAGAGGGATGAGTTAGACCCTCTCATCCCCCATGTCCTAGCGGAGTTGGATATTGATGCTCCACAGGATCTGCCAGGTACCAGTGCAGCGGCTAAGAAGGGGGACCCTGTCCTTATCGGCCAGCGCCCTCCAGCGAAAACATTTCCTGAACATACCCAAATCAGTCCAGACCAGTGGGTTATGCATCCCTACCAGCAGATGGAGTCAGAGAACAAAAACTTTGGGCACTGCTACATAACCAACTGAGAGTGCCACCTGCAGTCCCTCAGTATTTCTCTGACTCCAGCAGATGGTAGAGATGCATTCCTGCAGTCTGTTCGTTAGCCAGTTACAGTAGTGACAGAAGGAATAGGTTAGGGAAAGTTGTTTGGTTGGCTAGGTCTTCTGCTTCCAGAGGTGTTAAGCCCCTTTGTGGGCCATCCCTCTGGGAAGCCGGTCATCCGAGGGGTTGGACACCCCTGTCAGCGTCTCGCCTGCCGCGGTCCAGTGGCTCGACAACCAGGGGCTCTTGGTTCACTCGTTCACTGCAGCAGCTACTCTTCCCTGTACGTACCAGGATCAGTCCAGATGGTGGGTTATGTCCCCAGACCAGCAGATGGAGTCAGACAAAGCTTCGGAGGGTGCTGACATATCAACCAGTGCACCCTCCCTAGATCCTCAGTATCTTTCTGACTCCAGCAGATAGGAGTAGGGGAACCGTGTGCTTCCCCTGTTTGGACTTTTCTCCACAATTCTATTTTTTTCTGCTTCTGTTCTCAAGGTTGGATCAAGTTTGGTTTAAAAAAAAAAAAAAGTTTTAAGAAAGTTAGAAGCTCTGTGTGGGAGTTTTCTCATCTCTTGCAAGCAGTGCTGTGTGGGCACCTTCCCTTCCCCCCATCCCTCCTTCGGTGGGGTAAGTGGCTCCTTCAGGCTTTTCTGTTTTTCTCCTGTTTCCTTCTACAGGTTCTAGCCTCTTTGCTGTTAGGGCGGTGGATGCTGGTGGTGCCAGCCCCTCCCCCCCCCCCCCCCCCCCCCTCACTGCTCTTTCCCCCTTGGCCCCGAGACGTGCATTCCCCGGGGCCGCCTCAGCAGAGAGGCACATTCCTCTGCTGTCACTTATCGGGGATAAGGGTACAGCGGAGGCGTCTTTCCCGCTCCCCATGGCGCTCTTTGGTTGTCACCTCCGAGCGGCTCACCTCCCTCCTCTTCCTCCCCACCCGTCGCCCTCGAGCAAGCCGCGGTCCCGCTGCTCGGCGTGCGGCAGCCCGGGGTCGCGAGGGTCACACAAGGGTCTTTGAGAAAGGTGCCTCCCTGGTGGGGAGGACACCACCCTGCTGCGGGATAAAGCTTTTTTGCGTGCTCCAGCGCGCCGTGGACTATAGGAGCCGGCCCCGTCCCCGCTTTCAGCAGGAACGGCGGCTATTTTGGAAGCGGGGGACAACGTGCAGCAGCCATCAGGAGATGCAGGGGAGGATTTCTTTGACATACCCCCGCCGATACTTACCCCGGTTCCCTTGCTAGCTCTCCCGGTACCCCCGAGGGACTCCCCTACTGGCCTCCCCCCCCCCCCGCGTTCTCGGCGGAGTTCATTGTGCTTATGCACAATGCTTACCCTGCAGCGCCTGGAGAATCCTAGGGTTTCCGGGTTTGAGCCACCAGTCAAGGCTCCCCGGCTATCGGAGACACCCATGGGGGCCTGGGGCACCAGGGCCGGACCAGGGGGCACCCCGGGTGCATTTTGCCCTCCCCTCAGGGGGAGGGGCGGTCCCTCTCCTGGATCCGGGGGAGATCCACCATCTTCACTTGGGTTGTTCCGCTCCTCGCTGCGCAACTGGAAGGAGATGATCCGCGGGTCCTTCGCATCCTTCAAAAGGAGGAGCTAGAGGACCTAATCCCTCATATCCTGCAGGAACTGGACCTCGAGCCTCCCCCAGGACCCCCCATGCCAGTCGTCGCCTCTTCTAGCAAGAAAGGGGATCCAGTTCTGGCTGGCCTGCACCCCTCGTCCAGGGCCTTTCCCACCCACGCCACCTTCCTACAGCTCCTGGCCAGGGAATGGGATACTCCCGAAGCCTCCCTCAGGGTCAGCCGGGCGATGGAAAAACTATCCACTTCCAGAGGACTTCCTGGAGCTCCTCAGGGTTCCTAAGGTGGATTCAGCGGTGTCGGCAGTTACCAAATGGACAACAATACCGGTCACTGGTGGGACGGCACTGCGTGACCTCCAGGATAGGAAGCTGGAAGTCTACCCTAAAGAGGGTTTTTGAGGTCTCTGCTCTGGGAGTTCGCGTTGCCATTTGTAGTTCTTTCCCGCAGAGGGCTGGACTCTGTTGGGTCCAACAACCTCTCACCTCCCAGGAACTACTGCCGGAGGACGAAGTCCAAGCGGACCGCCTGGAGGGCGTCATAGCCTACGGAGCAGATGCTCTGTACGATCTGCTCCGGGTCTTAGCAAGGTCCGTGGTCTTGGCAAGGCGCCTCCTCTGGCTTCACAACTGGTCGGCAGATTCCTCTTCCAAATCCAGCCTGGGATCTCTTCCTTTCAAGGGCAAGTTTCTCTTCGGAGACGACCTCTACCAGATCATTAAGTCTTTGGGGGAAAACGCGGTCCATCGTCTGCCCGAGGACCACCAGCGGCCTAATCGATCGTTCACTTCTTTCCGGAGTCGGCCCCGCGCTCAACGCCGCTATCGCTGCCCCCGGCAGATGGTGCCCCGGGCTCTATCCACCAGAACACAGTCGTGGCCCCGTTCCTTTCGTGGATGCAGACCACCCAGGAAGGGGGCTCCGCAAGGGGTTTTCTCCAAATCCCCCCCCCCCCCCCATGATGCCAGGCTCACCCACTCCTCGTACCCCCCAGATCGGAGGACGACTATCCCTTTTCTATGAGGAGTGGGTTCAAATCACCTTGGACCTGTGGGTCCTAGACATCCTAAGTAACGGCTATGCATTGCAGATTGCTCGCGCCCCAAGGGACAGACTTCTCTTCTCACATGCGGTCCGAGTCACAAGCGACAAGTTGTGCAACAAACCCTCGACAGGCTCCTGGATCTCGGGGCCATCTTGCCCTTCCCCTCGGAGAGGTGGGTTCGGGCCATTATTCAATCTACTTCGTCGTACCCAAAAAGGACGGAGCCTTCCGCCCAATCTTGGATCTCAAGGAGGTCAACAAGTCCCTCTGGGTCCTTCGTTTCCGAATGGAGACCCTGCGCTCCATGATCGCGGCGGTACATCAGGGAGAGTTCCTCGCCTCTCTGGACCTGACAGAGGCCTATCTCCACATTCCAATCTGCAAGGCTCATCAGAGACTTCTGCATTTCAAGATTCTCAACCAGGGATGGCTGCTACCTATTTTAGAGATTTTGTTTTGCTCACCCTAATACGTTGCATTTCCTAGAGGGGCAAAACACATTAGACACCCAACATGGGATCCAGTTCCATCTTGGAATCTGAATTTTGTGGTATCCTTCCTGGCAGATTAATCCTTTGAACATAAGCCTTCTATTAATCTTCTTGCTCTTAAGACACTGTTTGGCTAGATGAATTTCAGAATTACAGGCTTTCATGCAGAGAACCCTTTTTTGGTTATCTGATGCATGATGACTTGTATAATACCTCATTGACAAGAGAGGTGGTTTTGCCCTTTCACTTAGTGTTTTCTATCTTTTTTAGTAGGCAGAAGTGCAGAAAATAGTATGCTTTGCTCTGTTAATTGGACATAAGTTCTCTTGTGCAATTTAAGGGGGCTAACAATTTCAGGAAGTCAAACTATCTGTTTTTGTTTGCTGGTCCCAAAAAGGAAGAATCAGTATCCAAGGCTTCATTGGTGTGCTGGATAAAAAGTAATAGGAGTGGTCTACAGAGATAAGGATTTGGTGCTTCCTAATGAATGCCACTAGAGTGCAGGTGTCATGAGCAGAACTTAGATTGCTTTTTCTGTTGAAGATTTGTAAGGCAGTGACCTGGGCTTCCTTTCGTTCTCTAATGCATTTATCTGTCCAGGCCCGAGATGTGTCTGTCTTGGCTTGCAGGTTTTGAGAGTGGGTTTGGCAGTTCTGCCCAAAAGTGGGATAGCTTGGATACAATCCATGCATTTGAACTGATCTGGATGAAGAGGAAGGAAACACTTTTTTTTATATTTGCTTGATAAATATCCTTTTCTTGATTCCAGCCAGATCAGTCAAGAATCCTCTTGTCTGCCAAATTATGGATTTCTGCAAATGATTTATTTGTAGGAAGAATATTTCAGAATTGCTTCTGCTAAGATAAGTTTACAAAAACTGAAAAATATAAATGTAATGCATCAGGTTGTTTTTTTTTCTTCTATTTGTGATTGCATTCTCCTTTAGGGGGTGGGGAGGGAGTGTTTAGGTTTTATTCTTAGCTTGTTACATGAAATACTGGCAGGCTGAGGTCAGCATGAGAGCCTATAAAGGGTAATGTCAGCAAGCCTTGTTAGTCTCTCGGTCTACTGGTTTTTGGTCAATAAGCCACACATGCTGGACTCGAGGAAAGGAAATGATCAAGTAAGAAATTCTCCGATCCTTTTCTTGCATTTTGTAGTGAAGAAAGTCTTCACATAGACACATCTTGAAGGTTCTCATGTTATATAACACCTTTTTTTCTGCTAGTCAAATTTGCCCCGTTAACTGTTGCCCCATTCATTGTATTTGTGCAGTGATTTTGAGTGTTTTGTATTTTGTGGTATGGCTGTGAATCTCCTTGATTTTTCTTAATCCAAGGTTATCAAACCAGAGTCATGTGTTCCATGTGGGAAAAGGATAAAGTTTGGAAAACTGGCTCTAAAATGTCGAGACTGCCGAGTAGTTTCTCACCCTGAATGTCGGGAGCGATGTCCTCTTCCCTGCATCCCAACAGTTATGGGCACCCCTGTACGAATTGGAGAGGTACGGTAACTTGTCTTCAACATTGATAGCTTGGCAGACATCTTGCCAGGCTAAGCTGTAACTATAATGGAACTTTTATATTAATGTGTAGATATTAATATGAATGTCCTTTATGTAAAAGGTATTAAAGACCAGCAATTATATAACTTATTTCCCTCTCCCTGCTGGTTTCTACAGCAGGTGATGTGCTTTCCTGTAATAGCTGAAACTTAACACCAACTCTTCCCAGTTTGGGTTGGTTTCTTCAATTGAGATGTATTTCTTTACTCCTTGAAGTGTTTTGCTTCATAGACTTTCTAGCTTGTGATGTCGCTCCTTGGGGACAACTATGTACAGACTCTGCTGTTAGGCAGACTCCCAGCTGGCACTCCTTACTACTTTGGGTCTGAATTCAGCAGTGAACAGATGCAGGCTCAGTCCAGCTGCAGTGCTCTTTCATTTTCCTGGAAGTGTCTTTAGTTTTATGACAATTGCCTTATCCTCAAAATAAAAAATTAAATCAGCTTATTTTTTCTTTTTTTAAATGTTTATCATGTGTTCACGATTGTCAAATATCCAGTACAATAATGTGTATGGCTACAATTTACCGCAATCCAGTTCTTTTTTTTTTTTTTCCAATATGCAAATAAACTTCACATCAATAACTTGCCAGTCATTTCTGGTTGATGTAATCATTTCAGATATATTTAGCTTTAAGCAGTGCTCAATATAGTCTGTCATGAACTCTCCAAATGGACCAGACATCAATATTTTGACAAAGTGTCTCCCTCAGGGGTTATAACTAAGTTCAGTTGTGAAGGAACCAATTAAAATTAGTAAAATACTATATACATATAAGCAAATGGCAAAAAATAAGACCTTCACTGATGTTATGCAGAACAACCATCTTTAGGCTGTAACAATAGTGGCCAAACTGATCATTTATAAGGGAAAGGATGCAGAGGCATCTAATAGGGAGGTCTGATATTTGTTTTCAGTGTTTCTTCCATTTTCTGGAGCATCATTAAAATGTATATTTGGAATGATTTCATTGACCAGAACTGAATGACACATTGTTGATATGAAGTTTATTTTATTTGCACATTTGAAAACAAAACAAAAAAAGGAACTGGCTTGAGATTGGACTACAACAGTGCACATTATCATATACTCTGACAATACTAAGCACATTATAGGATACATACATTTTTTTTTTTTAGAGGTCCCTCCCTAATATATTTGATTCTGAGTGGTGGTGGGATCAGTTTACTTTTTTGTGGTGGTTACTAACTTCCTTATCCTGCCATACCAGTGCAGATAAGTGGGTTATGCCTCTCTGCCAGTAGGCAGAGACAGAACTACAAGTATTCTGTGACAACATGCACAATACATGATTTTGTGCAGTAGTATAGCTTGTCGGTATTTGTCTCCAAAATTTGCAGACACATCTGGACTGGTGCAGCCTGTGGGGGAGCTCCCAGTTGACTATCCTTTTTAGAGGTCCTAATAGAGTTCAAGGGGTGAAGAAGTAGACTCGGGTAGCCTCAGGGTTCCTGAGACTGAGGGGCTTCAACTTCCTTGGGAGTTGAAATTTTCATCTTGGGACTGTATAGATTCATTTCTTAGCGTCCCGTCAGATGAATTCAGAGAAGTGGGTTATGCACCTCTTATCAGCAGATGGAGACTGAGCAAACTGACGTCACAGTATATATATACACCCCTGCAGTGACAGCCTGCCTGTATTCTTTGTCTCCAGCAGATGGAGATTGGGCATCTATCTCCCTGCTGGGGGATTGCTTTGATTTGAAAAAAAGGAGAAATAAGGAAAATTTGCCCTGCTCTCCTGAGGTGATACCAAAAGGTTCCTCCCCCAGTTGAAAATTCCTGAGGTGATTTCCGTGATCCCTCAGATGAGTGCCTTGGTCCGGTAGCTGGTTTTTCAGCAGCTGAAAGGCAGCGGTTGCAGGAAGCAGAGTGTGGTGGTGACTGCATATGCCCCCTCCCCCCCCCACAGCTGGAGACTCTGTACTCGGCCAGGTAAGGCTGAGCTCAGGCAAGCTGTAAAAAAAAAAAAAAAAAAAAAAATAGACAGCAGGAGGGTTTTCCTAGCATGTAGCCAGATGGACTCAGGACCAGTGGGAATTGTGCTCTTCTGCTAGCAGATGGGAGAGAGTCAGATTTCAAAGCTGACGTCACTCTAGATATACCCCTGAGGTAACCTCAGCTCTTTAGGATCTCTCCGTCTCCTAGCAGATGTGGACACTATCCCACACTAGAATATTGTTAAGCATTACAGCAAAGAGAAAAATTACTTTAAAGAAGAGCCCCGCTCTCCTGTGGTGATACCTAAGGGTCCCTCCCCCAATCGAGAATTCCTGAGGTGATCTCAGATATCCCTGAGGTGTGCCTTGGCGGTAGCCTGTTCCCAGTGTGGCTGAAAGGCAGCAGGTGCAGTACAGAGCGCAGTGGTGAAGGTAATTCCCTCCCCCCCCCCCTTGCAGCTGGACACAGTCTGGGACACGATTGAGCGCCGAGATCAGGTAAGAAAAAAATCTTTAAATTCAGGTCTCTGGTCTCCAGAGCTCGGATTGCCGTACCAAATTCTTCTTCAGGCAAGGTTAAAAGGAAGCACCAATCGGGTTAAGCAGCCTTGGCTGGGCTAGACCCCGATCCAGTGCAAGGGTCCACACATGTGGAGACCCTCTGGGGGCGCCATCTTTCCTTCTCGACCGGCGGTACGTGCGGGGCAGGTCGGGCGGTCGATGCGCCTAACTTGCACGCGTCCAATACAGACGAGCGCACCTGTGCACATAACTACACGCACAGCCGCGTTTATAACTACACGCGCAAACACAATGGCACCAGTGCCCAAGAAGGCCAGAAGGCACTCTTTTGCACAGCCTGCCACATAAGAGCCGCGCAGCCTGAATTGGAGTCCTGCCTGTGTCAACATTGCAAAGAAGCCCAGGGTGAACCCAAGCCTGGTCCCTTACTGTCGGGGGATGGGTCCAGAACTACTACAGACGATAGCTCCCCTGACCTATGCATCTCCGAGATGGCTTCTCTACAGGAGGGCACCTCTGGGGCCCCTACTCCGACTCCTCCTGGGATTAACATGGACCCAGGGACCTTCTCCTGTTTGGAATTTTTCCAAGGCCTGCAAGCCTTTGTTCAGGCACAATCAGCCCTGGCTGCGCCCTGGGCTCAACCCCTGCCGGAAGCACAAGATCCTCCCAGCCCTGCTCGGATGCCTTGAGACATGCCTCGTCTAACCAAGAACTTCCCTGACAGGGACCCAGACACCTCAGATGATGAGGGTGACTCCCTGGAAGAAGCAGAAATCCCTCCAGGAAAGGAACCTTACCGAACCATGCTTCACTTCTTCCACAAGGACAAATTACCAGCCCTTGTTTCCCAGACTCTGCAGACGCTGGGTATTCCAGGCACAGACCCTATGACGGAACCAAAGAAGAACCCCATCTTGGTGTCCCTTCGTAAGGCCTCATGCTACTTTCCAATGATGGAAGCCATCCAGGAACTGATTGACCTGGAGTGGGATACCCTGGAGGCCAGCTTCAAAGGGGGTTGGGCCTTGGAAGCCCTATACCCTCTAGAGGCAGCGACCAAGCCTGTGTTTCCTGAAAGTGGATGCAATGGTCTATGCTGTCCCAAAAAAGAACGATTCCCGTTGAGGGAGGGGGCTGCATTGAAGGATACTCAGGATAGATTGTTGGACTCCATCCTCAAGCAGGCCTTCGCAACAGCAATGACACTTCAGATTGCTTCCTGCTGCGCATTGGTGGCACGTTCCTGCTTGCTCCTCTCAAGAGGCAAATAACTCCGGAACGTATACTGGTGAGACAATGGAACCTGTAGCAGCCTTCCTGACGGTCACAAACTCAGACCTGGTGCGTACCTCAGCCAGAGGGGTGTTGGCGTGGTAGTGGCAGCCAGAAGACAACTATGGTTATGGAATTGGTCTGCGGATGCAACATCTAAAGCGAATCTCACAAAAATCCTTTTAAAGGATCTCTTGTTCAGAAGCGAATTGGAGAAATTAGCCAGCAAATGGGGCGAATCTTCAGTGCCTCGGCTACCGGAAGACAGGAGTAAAAGATCTCGGCGTCCCTCTCCCAGAAGAACCAAAGGCAGAGGATTGCAGCGCTTTAGACTCTACAGTAGCTTGCAGTTCCAGGCACCTTGTCCCTCCGGAAGGTCCCAGCCCTTTCAGAACTGACAGACCAAGAGAGGAGCAGGCCCGGGGGCAGGCTCCAGCTGTGCTCTACAATGAGAAGGGGCCGACCCATTCACAGGAAGAGGAGATAGGGGATTGACTCGCCCTCTTCTACCAAAGGTGGGTCGTCAAGATAACATTGGACAAATGGGTACTAAACATCATTCGAGAAGGTTACTCTCTGGAGTTCCACAGCAACTCTCGAGACAAATTTATGATGTCACCCTGCCACTCCCACACCAAGAAACTGGCAGTGGAAACCACTCTAACAAGACTACTCCAATCTGAAGGCAATAACTCCGGTTCCCACGCCCCAACAAAATACAGGGTGCTATTCCATCTATTTTATTGTTCCTAAGAAGGAAGGATCATTCTGGCCCATCTTGGATCTCAAAAATGTCAGCTGCCATCTGCGGATACTAAACTTCCGCATGGAAACTCTTTGATCCGTCATAATGGCAATACGACCAGGAGAGTTTCTAACCTCCCTGGACCTCCCCGAAGCCTACCTTCACATTCCAATCCATCAGGTCCACCAGTGTTTTCTACGCTTTGTGATACTGGGTCACCATTACCAGTTCTGAGCACTACCTTTCGGCCTAGCAACCGCCCCCAGAACATTCTCCAAAATTATGGTGGTCATGGTGGCAACACTAAGGAAGGGAATGGATCTTAGTACACCCTTACCTGGTCGACTGGCTGATCAGAGCAAAGTCTTCAGAAGAGAGCCGGCAGGTGACCAGAGTCAAGAACCAACTGTAGGAACTCATTTGGGTCATGAACACGGGCAAGAGCAGTCTGCAGCCCTCTCAGTCTCTAGAGTACCTGGGGGCCTGTTTCGACACCAAACAGAACAGTCTTTCTCCCTCCTCCGAGGAGAAGGAAACTGATGGAACAATTACGATTGATGGCTAATGCACACCCCAAGGTATGGAACTATCTTCAAGTCCTCTGCCTCATGGCATCAACCCTGCAGGTCATCCCGTGGGCAAGGGCCCATATGTGACCGCTCCAGCGCTCCTTATTGTCAGAGTTGAGAGAGGATGGAATCCTAATACACCTGTATTTGGACGGCTGGCTGATTCGAGCCAAGTCGCTGGAAGAGTGATTTATGTAATGTCCCCTTGACCGCTTACCTTGCGGGGCATTCCTGAGTTTGGGACCAACCTGGCGGGAGCCCCTTTAGGGCAGACACTGTTGGTCCTCATGTTCTTGGTGCCTCCACCTGGGGAAGAAGGTGTTAGTGGGTGGGATTTCCCTCCCTTTACCCCAGGAAAACAAATGGGACTGTGAACAAGGCTGGCAGTATGTTCAAATATATAATAGGTTTATTAGACTATAAAAGTATATACATTTCTACATGACTATGTACATTGCTAATAGGATGTCAAGCAGCACACTTATCTAGTCATGGTTAGTAGTCTCAGTCTAAACTATAATCATTTCTACAAGGTAGCAAGAACATTTAATATTTGACAATTTGGGGTTATTGGCACCCACCTTATAGAATAGAAGGGACCTCTTGTGTTCCCGCTTACTAAGTATTATTATTACCCTCCCCCCTTCATCCCAAGTCTCACCCATGAGAAAATATGCAACTGGGCTGGTGGGCAGTGTTGGCCTGAGGTTGGGGGTCCTTTGTATCTAAACAGTCTCCTTCCACTCCGCAAGGTGATTTCCCTGTTGCAAGAGCTCATCTGAGTGGTGAACCTAGCCAAGAGCAGTCCAGCCTGCTCTGTTGTTGGAATATCTCTGGCTTCAGTTTGACACGAAGCAGAGCAAGGTTTTCCTGCCAGAAGCTCGAATTAGAAGTTGCTGGTACAGCTTCGTCTGTTGATTGAACACTCTGCGTCCCACCGAATGGTCCTACCTGCAAGAACTTGGCCTAATGGCAGCAACCCTGGAAGTGGTGCTGTGGGCAAGGGCACATATGCATCCTCTTCATCGCTCACTGCTGTCTTGGTGGAGCCTGCAGTCTCAGGACTATTCGATTTGACTGCAGCTGCTGATGGAGGTCTCCTCCCAACTGCATTGGTGGCTGCAGGTGGATCTTCTCAGGCATGTAGAAGCCCATCCCGGATCGGTGGTTTGCAGATCTTCTCCTCTGGTAGTGGACGAACCTCTGCAGCTGGCTTACTTGGCAGGGGTTGCTTCGACAAGGATCCATACTTTTGGAAATTTAGAAATAAAAAAAAAAATCAACACATTCTTCATTTATTAATTTGCTTGTAGGCAAATCTTTCGGTCCCCTGACACGGACTGTGTTTCGCCACAAGGGCTGCGTCGGGAGGGACAAAGCCCAATAGTAAAACTAGGGAAAATAAGACAATACTCTGAGGAACCATAAGAATACCCATAAAAATGTTCTCAAGTTTGATTTATTGAATCCCTTAAGACCAGGATCCATGAAATTTCATAGTGCTATACTCTTTTTATGGTGTTTACCTAACTGTATACCGCTCATCACCTCTACTCCTTATTATTTATTTATTTATCTATTTATTTATTTACCATTTTTATATACCGCAATTCATGTAGCAAAGTTACATATTTCGGTTTACATTATAACAATAACAAGCATGTAAGAATGCGATTACATTAAAACAGGGGAGTAAACTAGGATAAGAGTGAACAGGATAATAAAACCACAACTTATAAAATAATAGAAATACTGCGATTCTTTTGAAAGATTGGCTATAGCTCTGGGTGAGAATTAGGTTGTTAAATTATATGGACTATAGATCATATATTTGTGATGAGGAATATAGAGATGGAGTGTTAATCTAATATATAATCTGATCAATAAACTAGTGGGTAGTCTGACGGATGGTAAAGTAAGGTAAGCGTCCTCATTGATGGAGGTAAGCCATATACAAGAGGCATATTTGCTTGTTATCCTGGTGAGAGAAAGCGCTTAGAGTTTGAGCCCATATTGGCTAAATATACAATGTGTTTAATTCTATGCTAAAAACAAAAAAAAAATAGTTTAGAACAGTTTTCAAAATTCTTTCATATGCTGTAAGTGGGTTCTACAGTGTGGGGAGAAAAAAACCCAAGAGAATCTAGATAACCTTTTCCAATGTCTGTCCATGCTGTTTTTCAGGGCACCCTTGCTGACTTTGTGTTCCAAACGTCTCCAATGATTCCTCCTATTGTGGTTCACTGTGTAAATGAAATAGAGCAGCGGGGTCTGCATGAGGTAAGTAGGTTAAATGGAGGACTGCCAAGGGAATGGGGAGTGGGGGTCCTGCTAAAAATGTGCCAAAGTAGTCCTTTTCAAATATGTCTGCTATCTGCCCCTATGATTCTGCATTGACAGGCTGGAATGAATTTGTGATCGCGCATAGGGGGATGTTTGACGCACCGATCCAGTTCTAAGAGCTCAGTAAAGACATTAAGCATAAGCAAGAATTCTATGTGCATACCACAGTTTGAACCTTTGTCTTAGTCTGAGCTACAGTGAACACCAGGAGTTCTTTTATTTTGCACAAAACATCATAAAAAGCCCGACTCAGGCCAAGTCTCGCTCTTTGAGCTGCTTCAGGGGCTATTATGTGTAATGCTGGTGGTTTGTCTCCATGCAGCAGTTCAGCCTCTTTTAGAATTGTGTAAGCAATTGCCTTCAGGTCAGACAGTGATGAATACACCTCCGCTTGAATGCCGGCACAAACACTTCAGCGGCAAGTTCCACTTCAGACAGGAACTCAACCGATTAGTTACCAGCCTTAACAGTCAGAGCCATAAATTTTACAGCCGGAAGGCAATTGTTTACACATTTCTAAAAGAGGCTGAACTGCTGCATGGAGACAAACCACTGGCATTACACATAATAGCCCCTGAAGCAGCTCAAAGAGCGAAACTCGGCCTGAGTCAGGCTTTTGTTTTGTGCAAAATAAAAGAACTCCTGGTGTTCACTGATCCTCTTGTTTTGGTCACAACTGCTGTTTTGGATCTGTTTCCGGTTTGCTTTTTTGGACCTTAGTCTGAACTACTGCATAGACATATCCTAGTCTTTCTTAAATAATTTTGGTATTTTCCCGCAGATAGCATGGCTAATTCAGCCTGCTTGTCTGGGAGTGCCCCCTGGTGGTTCGAGGCAGGAACTTCTCCTAGCACTAGCAGGGCTTTGCTGCTGCACGCCTGAGCAGTGCCTTCCTGCGTGATTGCAGATGTCTGTTTTCGCCTTTCCTGCGTAGCAACAGGCACAGTTCTTCTCTTCTCTGATCTTTTTGTATTCTAGTCTTTCTTTCTTCACAGCACTTAAGTGCTACCATGGCTCCAAAAGCCCCAGGATGATATGACACCCTGCCGGGACTGCAGGAGGATGTCCCCTAGGCCCAAAGGGAGAGGGCTGCGAAGATCGCCCGGCTCCAGGATGGAGAAAACACCGCATCACTCTCCTATGCTCCCCAGCAATAGCCTGGCGAAGACTGGTCCAGAGAAACCAAGTGCCCCAAAGGGGAAAAATGGGCCTCCTTCCTGCAACCCTCCTCCAAACCTAAGCCCTTGGAAGACAGGAATCCCCTCCCCCCCCCCCCCCCCCCCCCCCCCCCCTTCCCCATGCTACAGTGGTAGTATGCCCACTAGGATGCCGCATAAGTGTCTGGAAGATGGAGGCCCTAAGTAAAGTGCCAGTAGCTAAGAACTCTTTGTCCAGAGGCGAGATGATGTTTGATGCAAGAATTCAAGATTGGAATCTTCCCGCCTGTCATTCTTGTAAGTACAGTAAAGCTCCCCTCCTATGGTACCAATTCCTTGATCTGTCTCAGCTCAGGGATTGAGCTTGGCACAAAAAACTATGGTGCTGGGTGAGGTGCAGAGAAGAGCACCTATATGATGCAAGAGATTACTTTCTTGGCCACCCCCTCAAAGCAAAGAAAAAATGAGAACATCATCATAAGGCTGTGTCAGAGTGAGCCTCTTTGCTTAGGAGGAGAGGTAGCCTCATCCGTGCAGGTCTCATTATTCATGGCACCGAGCCATTTGATTTACTTGGTCTCGGGGCTGACCAAGATGGGGTCTGTATCATAGACATGGAGCTTACGTTCTAGGATGGAATAAATGACCTTGGCATGGCATGCCAAGATGCCATTGATTAGTTTTATGTTTTGGTCAGTGCTTTGTTGCATAATCCTAAATCTTGCTGTTGGTGCTATGACATGGAGGGAGGTGCTGGTACTGGCCATGGATCCAAGATGCTGTAGGAGCTGTTGACCAACCAGGACAGAGCCCCTCTGATCTGGCCACCATCATAGCAATGCAGCTATAATCGCACAGAATTCCTTCTTGACTTTATAGGCAACTCTTAGTGAGGTTGGGTTGAAATGGGTTTCTGAAGAGGATGTCTGATTCATCTCCAGCAGACTAGGTCCCTTGGCCATTGGGAGCCAAGCTAATGAAAACGTGGTCTTTGTCACCTTAAGCCCTGAAGACCAGAGGAGGAGATTTGGACAGAAGAGGTTCTAAATAAAAAATATTTCCCACTTAGTGGGGCTACCCAAAGTCCCACCCCTGGGGTATAGCTCTTCTCGAGCTCCCAGCACTGAGGAAGTCCTCACCATGAGGTGGTAGATTCTCCTCCAGGGGATGTCCCTTTGCAAATCAGACAAGTGGGATCTGTGCATCTACCAGATGTTTCATCCTCTGCCCTCATTGGAGTTATGGCTCAGGGATTCCTTCAGATCCCCTGCCAGACTTGCCTAAGCATATCTCTGGAAAATTACTGCTACTCCATTTTTGGATAAGCCGGCAAACATGTCTTTCAGGAAAAGAACCTGAGAACAGATGTCTTTGGGCTTCTCAGTTCCTTCAATCTCCAGCAGACTCGCAGCTATCCCCAGTTCAAACGTCTCAAGCATGTCCAGATGAGGATGTGGCAGATGCTGTTTGGGATGGTCCAAACTCTCTGGGTAGTGGTGGAATTTCCTTTGGAATGTGCTAAATTTACTTATGATCACTCCAACATATCTCCTGGGAAGGATCTTAAAACATAGGATAATTGGGGAGGAATAAAGGTCTATGGTGATCCATATGGAGTGCTGGATTGTGACTGACTAGCACTTTATGGTGCAGTATCTGCACAAATGCATGAAAAAATTAAAGCCTTTCGCATTGTAAGACGTAGAGTAAATAGGCTTCCATTGAGCAGTGGACTAATCTTCATTCCATTTACAAGGCTTTCGAAACCACAAGACCAGATGCTTTCATGGGATCCTGACGACTTTGTATCATTGTGAGGGAATGGCCTCAGAGGATATGCATAATCATGCAGCTGCACCCTATACAGGGGATCATTTTTTATTTGGCAACAAATTTCAAGACGCACTGGTTCTGATTAAGCAACATCAATTCTTACATTGTTAGCTATGATGGGGCACCAACCATTTGCTTCCCAAGGCCAGTATTTTGACTGAGTCCATTCAAAGATATCTCTTCTACTCCAGTCAGCGATCTTCCCTTTCTTCAGCAGCAGCTGCTCATTTTGAGGGCAACAGACAGAAAGGAATCGACCAAAGGCAGCCTAAATCCGGGACCATTTTTTGATGATTGAGACCCATGTCATCCTGTGGGGAAAGGATTCAATCCATCCATTTCACCATAGACTGGTGGGTCCTGAAAAAATGCTGGAGTATTGCTACTGCTCGTCTTTTTTTCTTCCTCTGACCCTTCTCAATCTTCTCAACTGCAGCTGGAGATGGCTTCTGTTGAAGAGCAGTTCCTGTACCTTCTCGAGTGTGGCCACAAATTCTATTTCCAGTATTTCTTAATCCCATAAGAAGTCAGTGGATTGAAGCCTGTTAGTTCGGGAGAGGTTAAAGATGAACTCCTTTAGAACATAAGTGCCATACTGAGTCTGACCAAGGGTCAATCAAGATCAGTAGCTTGTTTCTACCAGCGGCCAGTCTGGGCCACAAGTACCCGATAAGATCCCAAACAAGAGATAGATCTCATGTTGCTAATGCCCAGAGATGAGTGGCTTTTCCCGAGTCTCTGGTTAATAAGTTCTGGACTTAAAAAAGGATTGGATAAGTTCTTGGAGGAGAAGTCCATTACCTGCTATTAATTAAGTTGACTTAGATAATAACCACCGCTATTACTAGCAACGGTAACATGGAATAGACTTAGTTTTTGGGTATTTGCCAGGTTCTTATGGCCTGGATTGGCCACTGTTGGAAACAGGATGCTGGGCTTGATGGACCCTTGGTCTGACCCAGTATGGCATGTTTTGTTCTTAACTTGCCCAAACCTTTTTAAAGGCAGCTAGCATAGCTTGGTTTAATTGTATCAAGTGAGATTTTTCCAATTTGTTTTAAATGTGCTACTTACTAACTTCATGGAATGTCCCTTAGTTTTTGTATTTGAAAGTATAAAAAACATATTCACATTTACCTGTTCTAGACCAGTCATGATTTTATAGACCTCTATCATATCCCCCCCTCAGCTGTATCTTCCCCAAACTGAACAGCCCTAACTCTTCAGCCTTTCCTCATAAGGGAGCCATTCCATTCCTTTTATCATTTTGGTCACCCTTCTCTGTATCTTTTTCAAATTCAGCTATGTGTGGTGGTTTGCTTTTTTGTTTTAATGTGGCAACCAGAATTGTACACAACAGTTGAAGTGCAATCTCACCATGGAGTGATATAGCAGTATTGATATTTTCAATTTTTGTTCTCCGTTCCTTTCCTAATTACTAACATTGTTTGCTTTTTTGACTGCTGCAGCACACTGAGCTGAGGATTTCAAAGTATTGTCCACAATGACACCCAGAACTTTTTCCTGGGTTGAAACTCCTTATATGGAACCTAATAACTTGTAACTACAATGTGGGTTTCCTAGCATGTAGACAGATGGGACCAGTGGGTTATGCTCCCCTGACAGCAGATGGAGAATGGAGCAAGCTGACGTGTCAGTGTGTATATGTGTGTGTGTGTGTGTGTATATATGTATATATATATCTGAAGTGACCCCAGCCTGCTAATATTTTCAGACTCCAGCAGATGGTGGATGTGCATCTCTGTATGGGGATTGCCTCAGACTTTAGAAGGAGAATTTTAAATTACAGGAAGAAAAGCCCTGCTCTCCTGTGGTGATACCAAATGGTCCCTCCCCCAGTTGAGAATTCTTGAGGTGATTTCTGTGGTCCCTCAGATGTGTGCCTTGGTCTGGTAGCTGGGTTTCCTGATGTGGACTTAGCTAATTGTACAGCTGAAAGTCAAGCGGGTACAGGAGGCCAAGCACAGCGGTGATGGCAGATGCCCTCTCCCCCCACAGCCAGAGACCGTGTCTCTTCTCAGCCGGTAAGTACTGAGCTCCGGTAAGTTAAAAAAGCGGAAGAAACTTTTACCTTCTGAAACACACAGAAGGGTTTTAGGACTTCTTCCGATCTTTGTGCTCGGTGTGCTGTTCTGATGTCATTCCCGCGCCCATTGGGGTTAGGGGAACTGGGCAGCCTGGTGGTTTGTGGCCTCCCGATGGGCTAGGCCCTGCAGTTAAGCTTCTTGCCCGCACGCTGTGTGGTTAGGCCGGTGGCATTTTTTGCGTGCTTTTGTGCATGTTTTCTGCCCTCTACATGATGTCTGTGTGCGCACTGCATTGGCTCTGCTCACGTGCTGTACACTCAGTTTTGGGCGTGCTTTTGCGCGTACAACTTCTTAAACTGGTGATATGTGCAAGTCATTGCACACAAATTATGCATGTGGATTGAGCACTGCCTAATTTTTTGTGCATAAACTTTTGAGCGTGAACAGTTTGGACGCGCATTCACTGCCACTGTGGCGCCAGTGAATAAGCCTAAGTTCCTTTCTCTCTGTGTTGCCTGTCATATCTGGGCTTCTCAGTCTGATGTGGCTTCTTCTGTGTCGGTGCTGTTTGGACACTCAAGGAGAGTTGCCTTCCTCTGATTTTGCTATGTCAGGGTCCTCCTTTCCTGAAGATGGTTTGGTTATGGTTTTGTCCAGAGGTTTGCCAGGTGCTTGTACTCCCTTGACTGGCTCTTCCACAGGAGATGGTAGTTTAGAGGGCCTCGCTCCAGTTCCTTCTGGGTTTTGCCTGGCTGCTTTTTCTTGGGTGGAGTTTTTTCAAGGGTTACAATTCTTCAGGCACAGTCCTCCTTTGCTCAATCTGGTCAGGTCGGACCCTCAGCCAGTGGCCCCTCCCTTTTCCAATCCTATCTTTCAACGCTGGGGTGCTCCTTGGTTCGCTGCGAGTATTCCCAACAGGAACCTGGATGACACTGATGAGGCTTAGCCTAATTCCCTGGAGGATGGGGAAATTCCTCCAGACTGGAACTGTATCTGTCCATGTTACGGTACTTTTATAGAGATGAACTGCCGGCTCTGATTTCTCAGACTTTGCAGAAACTGGTTGTTCTTGGTACAGATTCATGTCTGAACTGAAGAAGAATCCCATTTTGGTTTCCTTGTGTAAAGCCTCTTGTTTTTTTTCCCAGTTATGGATGCAATTCAGGGAACTGATCTTATGGGATGCCCTGGAGACAAATTTCAAAGGGGGTTGGACATTGGAAAGCCTGGATCCAACTGAGAGAGCGTTTGCATCTTCCCAAAGTTGATATGCTGGTCTGTGCCTTCTCTAAATGGACGACTATACCCGTGGAGCGAGGAGCAACCTTGAAGGATGTGCATGATAGATGGATTGAGACTATCCTTAAACAAGCCTTTGAAGTGGTGGCAATCAGGGGCGGATTGGCCTATTGGGGGATCGGGCATCCCCCGTTGGGCTGGTCGCACTAGTCACGTGGTCTGCCGAGCGCGGCCGTGACAGAGCCGCACTCGGCAGACCATGTGGTATCGCCTGGGCGACGAATCCCCGGGCTGGTCTTCATCGGGAATCCACCGCTGGTGGCAACGACTTAGATTGCTTCCTGTTGCACTCTTGTGGCCAGTTCTTGTCTGCTTCTCTCTCAGGAGGTTGATGGAGATGAATTCAAGAGTAGTTATAGAACCCGCTGCTGCCTTTTTGGCAGATGCGGGCTGTGATTTGGTCTGTAGCTCGGCCAGAGGAGTGGCTTCAGTGGTAGCAGTTGGTGTCCACTATTGATTGCGAAATTGGTCAGCTGATGCAGCCTCCGAAGCTAATCTTACGAAAATGCCTTTTAAAGGCTCTCTTGTTTGGGAGAGAGTTGAAGAGGGGTGGTGTTCAGTTCCTCACTTGCCGAAGGATAAGAAGCAATTGCAGCGCCCCTCGGCTATGAGGGGTTGTTTCCAGGGCTCCTGGTGGTTCCCTCCCTACAGAGTGGTCGATCTTTCAGAGGACTGTCTTTTGGTAGGTCTCAGTCCTTTCGTCTCAAAGCCCAGGAGAGGAGTGGGCTCGAGTGGTAGATCTTCCCGAGCTTTCCAATGAAGGTTTGCTGACCCACCCTCGGGAACAAGAGATAGGGGGGGGGGGGGGGCGCGCCTCTCTCTTTTATCAGAGGTGGGTTGAGATCACATCAGATCGGTGGGTCTTGGCGGTGATACGAGAGGGATATGTGCTGGAATTTCACAGTATTTCTCAGAATATGTTCATGGTGTCTTGCTACTCCCCACAGAAGAAGCATGCTTCTAAGGCTCCTCAGGCCAAGGGCTGTGTTCCTGTGCCTACATCTCAGGAAAGTGTGGGGCAATATTCCATCTATTTTGTTGTGCCCAAGAAGGGGAAGGGTACCTTTTGCCCATTCTGGATCTCAAATGTGTCAAATTCAGAACTTAAATCCTGCAAAACAGGGGGGAAGCAAGATGGCGGCCAAGTGAGAGGTGTGTGAAGGCAGCGCGTTTCCTTTCTCTTCAAATTTGTAAAAATTTACCTCTAAAATGCCACATACGAAGCGTAAAGCTCGACTAAGGGAGAGCTTACCGTCTACTAGTATTGGAGATTTGACTCAAGCTACGATTCCAACCTTCTTCACTTCGACACCTACGCCTGTAGTTCCGGGAGCGACAGCCGCGGAGGGCAGAGATGAGGAGCGTGCATCTCAGCCCCTGGCTGACGAAATCTCGCTAAGTCCCGGCGCACCCGAGACTCCCCCCCCACCGCAGTGTATGGAAGGCCGCGGGACAACGCAGGCAACTTCGCAGGGATACCTCGCAGAGCATCGAGCTCAGGGTGAGAGACCCATCGAAGGAACATCGCAGCTGGGTATAGCAACACCCAGTCCAACCTTGGATGAGGGAAGGGAAACTGCCATTGGAATCGCAAGTGCTGGTGAGTTCAGGCAATTGACTTCCTTTCTTGTAAAGCCTGAAATAGTCACAATGGATACCATTTGGGTTGCATTAGCAGCAGTTGAAAATGCAATTCTAAACCTATCTAAGATGTGTGTGGAAACGAATAAACGTAGTGTTGAAAGTGAAAGAAAGGCTGAAAAGCAAGAACAGAAAATCCAGGGGATGGAAGAAAAAGTCAAGAATTTGGAAACTTTTCAACACCATGTAATACAAAAAGAGACTGTGACTGACAAAAAGATAGAAAATCTAGAAAATGCAATAAGGAGTGGCAATATAAGAGTTTTAAATTTTCCAATTATAACTTTAATAACACCATTGGAGTTGTTTAAAAAATATTTAAATCTTGTCTTGAAAATTCCGCTAGAGGCAATGCCGCTGATTACTAAGATATATTATTTATCAGTAAAAAGAAATGAACAGCAGAGTCAAGAACAGCAAGACCAATTAAATATTTCACAAGTACTGGAATTTTCTGTTGAGGATGTAGTAACAGCAAGAGGAACTCTTTTCGTATCCTTTGCTTTTCAATCAGAAAAGAATAACGTATTGAAGATGTTTTTCCGAAATAGGGCTGCAGTATTCTATGGTCAAAAGTTATGGCTTTTTCCGGACATTTCGAGGCCCACACAAGAAAGGAGGAAAAAATTTATCCAACTGAGAGAAGATGCGATGGTTATTTGTTCAAAGTTTACTCTTCGTTACCCTTGTAAATGCGTAGTCAAGTATTTAGACTCCGTCTATGTTTTTTTTGAACCCTCGCAACTCCGTTTTTTCATAGATTCTCACCGACTAACTGCGATATAGGTAATGGCAGTGGGTGCTAAAAGGTATAGAATGGCTGGGTTTGGTCACCTTAAATTTCTTTTTTCATGTTAACCTTGAAGTTCGTACGCTCCTTAGAAGGTTTCTATACCCCCCTCAATATTTCTTAATATTGATTGGTTACTGTATGATTATTGTCTTTAGTACTTCTTAAATAATATGATATACCAATATGTAACCTATAATTTCAATCACAATGGTTTATTTGTGTAAAAGGTGAAAATGCAATAAATAAAAAATAAAAAAAAAAAAAAATCCTGCAAAACATACAATAGATGTAATTCCAGTCCAAGCCCTAAAACAATTAAACCAGGCAATAGCATCAACATTGACATTAATCATCAATAAATCTTTAGAGGAAGGCATACTATAGAACAGTTGAAACATGCAATTATTAAGCCAATCTTAAAGAAAAATCTAGATTCCAAAATATTAAATTATAGGTCCATATCAATCCTGCCTAGTATTGCAAAATTGATTGAAAAAGTGGTACTCAAACAATTGAATGAACATCTGGAACAAAATGATATAATATATGCCACACAATATGGTTTCAGAAAGAATCACAGTACGGAAACACTGTTATCACTACAGGATACGGTTTTGCGAGAGTTCGATTCAGGACAAAGATTCCTATTATTGTTACTTATCAGCTGCGTTTGATATGGTCAATTATAAGATCATGTGCACAAAATTATTTGAAATAGGAATAAAGGGAAAAACACTAGAATGGTTCAAATCCGTTTTTGAATAATAGAACGTATCAAGTTTTCATAAACACCTTAGCAGATAGTGAAGCTGGAAACGGGTACCACAAGGGTCCGCATTATCGGCAACCTTGTTCAATATATATATATATGGCACCACTGTCACCTTTTGTCAGGCCTGGGATTGTCGTACTAGCTATACGCGGATGACATACAGTTCCTAATACCAATAAAAGATACATTAGAGAGAGCTTTTCAAATAACTGAAATGTATATGAACATCATAAAGCACATCATAAATCACAGATGAAATTAACTCTCAACATTGAAAAAACTGAAATAATGCTATTAGAAAGGAAACAAGGAATGAGCAAGGAGAACTATGGGCCAGATTTTCAAAGGGGTACGCGCGTACCCGCCGAAAACCTGGCCCAAACACCCCCTGCGCACGCCGAGCCTATTTGCATAGGCTTCCGGCGTGCGCAAAGCCCCGGGATGCGCGTAAGTCCCAGGGATTTCCTGGGAGGGGGAGGGGGGGGCATGTCGCGATCCGCGTGTCATCGGGGGGCATGTCGAGGGGTCGTGACGCATTCAGCGCGTCATCCGGGGGTGGTGCCATGGGTGTGGTTTTGGCCCGGGGCCGTGGCCGCGGCCTCCGGACCGGAACATAGAGCGCAGCAGCCGGCCCGGCACGTGCAAAGTTACGCCTGCTCGAAGCAGGCGTAACTTTCGTGATAGAGGTGGGGGTGGGGTGGGTTAGGGAGGGGAAGGTGGGGGGCGGGCGAAGGAAAGTTCCCTCAGAGGCCGATCTGATTTTGGAGCGGCCTCAGAGGGAATGGGTGCAGGCTGCCGATTTTTGGCAGCCTTGCACGCACCTACCCCGGATTTTAATGGATACACGTGGCTACGTGCGTATCTGTTGAAATCCCGTGCACTCTTGTTCGCGCCTGGTGCGTGAACAAAACTACGAGTGTGCGCAGATTTATAAAATCTGCCCCTTACAGTTTAAATATGAAAATAATCAATTACCCTGACCAAAAAATTAGACCTTGGAGTTATCATAGATCAGAATTGAACTTTAGAAATTACATAGAAACACTAACGAAAAATGGGTTCTTTAAATTACTTCTGTTAAGGAAATTAAAACCGCTGCTGAATAAAAAAGAATTTAGAACATTGCTAAGTCCTATTGTTTAGCGGCATTGATTATTGTAATGCCTTGTTGCTTGGACTACCCCATTCTACCTTGAGACCTTTACAAATTATCCAGAATGCAGCAGCAAAGATACTAACGGGAATTCATAAATACGACCATATAACCCCAATACTTATTGAGCTACATTGGCTTCCAATTGAACAAAGGATACAATATAAAGTTTTAACAATTCTACATAAAGCAATACATACTGAAAATTCGGAATGGTTAACTGCATCCATTCGATTACATACTCCTCAACGCAATTTGGGATCATCAAATAAAGGTTTACTGGCAATTCCATCACTATCAACTGCTAGATTAACAGCAGTAAGAGAGAGCACTATCCCTAGCGGCTCCCAAGATTTGGAATATGTTACCAGTGGAACTAAGGTTAGAATCCAGACAGAATTCAAAAAACCTCTAAAAACATGGCTATTCAAGCAAGCCTATGGTGAGAATAACTGAGCAGACATGATATAGAAGGAAATTATGGTGGTTGGAAAGTGTGTTTTGGTAGTTGAAAGATGTCGTAAGAAATTTTTTTTAGTTTTACTTGCTATTGTCATTTATTGTTTATGTATTATATGATTTTATGTTTTTAAAAAGACTGTAAACCGATGTGAAGGTTAGGTCCATATACCGATGTAGAAAAAATTGTTTAAATTAAATAAATTGCTATTTGAAGGTGACTCATTTTCACATGGAAACCTTTTGCTCTGTGATAATGGCCTTGCAGTTGGAATTTCTGACCTTCCTGGATCTGTCCGAGGCCTACTTTCATATTCCCATCCAATTGGAATACCAATGCTTTCTACGCTTTGCAGTGTTGGGTCGCCATTATCTGTTTCGGGTGCTGCCCTTTGGGCTAGCCACCAGCCCTAGAACGTTTTCCAAGTTTATGGTGGTGGTAGCAGTATCATTGCAAAGAGATGGGATCTTGGTGCATCCATACTTGGACGACTGGCAGATTCGAGCTAAGTCTCAGGAAGAGAGCTGCCTGGTGATGAGCAAGGTAATCTCCTTGTTGCAGGAGCTCGGTTGGGTGGTGAACTTGGCCAAGAGCAGTTTTCAGCTATTCCAGTTGTTGGAGTATCTGGGAAGTTTGGATTCAGAAATTGATTTCACATGGCGGCAACCCTGGAAGTGGTGCTGTGGGTGAGTGCTCATATGCGTCCTCTTCGGTGCTCTCTGCTGTCGCTTTGGAACGCACAGTCTCAGGACTATTCAGTTTGGCTCCACTTGCCAAATGATGTCTGCTCTCGCCTCCAGTGGTGGTTGTAGGAGGTTCATCTGAGCAAAGGTGTTTCCTTATCCTCCCTGATTTGGTTGGTAATCACGACACATGCAAGTTTCCAGGGCTGGGGAGCTCACTATCAAGAACTGATGGCCCAGTGACATTGTAGTGCCGAAGAGTCCCTCTGGAACATCAACTGCCTGGAAGCCCGAGAGTCAGCAGGCTGCAGGGTTGAGCGGTCCGTGTGATGTCAGACAACACGATGACAGTGGCCTACATCAATCGCCAGGGAGGAACCAAAAGCCTAAAAGTGTCACAGGAAATAGACCAACTTATGGAATGGGCGGAAGCCCATCTACAGATTATCTTGGACTTTCACATTGCAGGAAAAGACAAAGTAAGAGCAGACTTTCTCACCAGGGAGAGTCTGGACCCAGGAGAGTGGGTGTTGTAGGCCGAGGCATTTCAGATGGTAGAGTAGTGCTGGAGCCTCCCCTTCCTAGACCTGCTGGTGACTTCTTGAAATACGAAGGTTCCTCAATTCTTCAGTCGCAGGAGAGATCTGTGCTCTCATTTGGGTCTGACCAGAAGATGAGTTGCCTTATGCCTTGCTGGGCAGGATAATTCACAAGATCAAAGGCCAGAGGGGTCTGGTTCTCCTGAGGCTTCGGACTGGCCCAGGCATCTGTGGTATTCACATCTGCGATGACTCCTGGTTGAGACCCCCCTTCATCTTGTCACCCTTGGATCTGTTGCAGCAGGAACCGTTCTTCACAAGGATCCCACTCCATTCTGTCTTATGGTTTGGCCCTTGAGAGGGCTCGCCTGTTGAAGCTTGGATATTTCTTCTGCAGTGATTGTCACCTTACTCTTTGCTAGAAAGTTCTCTACTTCCTTTGCCTGTTTGCGGGTTTGGAGAGTGTTTGAAGCCTGGTGCGAGGAGCACGGTATTCTTCCTCACTCAAGATCCCCCTCATTCTGGACTTCTTGCAAGATGGTTTGCATAAAGGATTGTTTCTTAATTCCTTGAAGGTATAGGTTGTGGCTCTTGCTTGTTTCAGAGGCCTGGTGAATGGTGTTTCCTTGTCTCATCCTGATGTGGTCCGCATTTTGAAGGGAGTGAAATATCTTCGGCCTCCCTTGAGGTTGCTTTTTCCCTTGTGGAGTCTTAAAATTGGTGGTGGATTTTTTAGACGGGCCCTACATTCAGTCTTCTGCATAGCCTTTCCTTGTGGTTATTGACCTTGAAGACATTGTTCCTGATGGCTATATGTTCTGCGCATTGAATTTCCAAGCTGCAGGCCTTGCCTTGCCAGGAGCCATTCCTTCGGGTGTCTCCAGGAGCATTACAACTGCGTACTGTTCCATCTTTCTTGCCTAAGGTGGTCTCAGAATTTCATTTGAATCAGTCCATTTCCTTGCCATACATGGATAAGGACAGACTCAGAGGAGTATAGTCTTTTGCATGCCTTGTGTGGTATCTGGATGTTTCTGAACCTTTCCAAAAGACAGATCACCTGTTTGTTGGAAAGAAGCAGGGCGAACCAGCTTTGCGGGCTACTATAGCTCACTGGATTAAAGAGATGGTAACGGCTGCGTATGTGGATGCTGAAAAGCCGTTGACTATTAGGGCTCAGGCAGTGTCATTGGCGGATGTTAGATCGTTGTCTCCCGTCGATATCTGCTATGCTGCAGAGTTTCCTCCTTGCGTACTTTTTCCAGGTTTTATCGTCTGGATGTGTAGGCCCAGGAGGATGCAGGCTTTGCATATGCAGTGTTTACTGGACCGCGAGCAGCCTCCCACCCTGTTCGGGAGTACCTTTGGTCCTGAGTCCATCTGTCTACACGCTAGGAAATGGAGAAATTACTTACCTGATAACTTCATTTTCTTTAGTGTAGACAAATTCAGCTTCCTGCCCTCGGCTGCTGAATTTGTGTCCTTGGTCCTCCTGTGGGGTTAAGTGTTCCAGGGGATTACTGGTAAATATTCATCCAGTCCCTATATTGGGGTACCTGGGTTCAGTGTTTCATGTTGGTTGAGTTCGGTTATGGTTGCCTGTGTTTTTTAATCACGTTTTTTGCTAGTCTGTCCATAGTTACTTTTGAAGAGAATACTGGCAGGCGGGGGTCACTGCAGGAGTATATATACTGTGACGTCAGCTTGCTCTGTCTCCATTGGCTGGTAGGGGAGCATAACCCACTGGTCCTGAGTCCATCTGTCTACACTAAGTAAAATGAAATCATCAGGTAAATAATTTCTCCATTACTTTTCCATGTATTCTTCACTTTTGCACTTGTCCACATTTAAATTTCACCTACCATTTGGATGCAAAATCTCCCAGTCTTGCAAGGACTCCTGCAATTTCTCAATTTGCTTGTGATTTCACTGGTTGGAATAATTGACATTTGCAAATTTGATCACCTCATTTGTCGTTTCCTTTACCAGATCATTTATAAATATATTAAAAAGCACTAGCTAGATGAAATAAACTATCGTATTTTTCGCTCCATAAGATGCACTTTTTTCCCCCAAAAAAATGGGGGGGGGGGGGGGGGGGGGAAATGTCTGTGCATCTTATGGAGCGAATGTAGCATCTCTCCCTCCTATGTGCCATCCCCCGCATCCTCCCAACTCAGCCCAATCAGCATGGTGGCGCAGGTGTGTTGTCTTCTGCCGGTGGAACTTGAGCTCCCTGCCGATCTGCTGTTCCCGGGGTGCATCTTGCTGCCAGGGTCGGCGTGGTGCAGGTCAGACATCAGCTGTTTGAACCGGGAGGGCTACGGATGCCCCTCCAGTTCAGATGGCTGGCATTTGACCTGCGCCACGCCGATCTTCGCAGTGAGATGCACCTCGGGACCGGCGGGGAGCTCGGGCTCTGCTGACAGAGGACGATACATGGTCAATTGTTGACCTCACTTGCAGTCCAAAGTAAGAACTTCACTCCTTGTGGTTGGTGCCATTTCCTTCTAATTTGTCTGGCTGTATTGGAGGGTCATGGGGGTATTATACTGCCTGGGATGGAGGACGCATGACACAGACCAGCAAATAGAATTACTGCCTGTGCTGATTAAGTGGCTACCTGTTGAAATATTAGGAGCAAATTGCTCTCTTAATGTAATATAGCCCTGACTATTTATGATTGAACTTCGAAGCAGTCATGAAAGTTTAAAATAACTGGTGTGAGAGAGCTGTGTGTATGAGGGAGAGAGTCTGAGTGTGTGATTGTCTGTGGGTATGTGTATATGTGAGGGAGAGCCAGTGAGTTGAGTGGGGGAGAGAGCTAGTGAGTGTGAAAGAGCCTATGTATCAGGCCAATTCAGTAAAGTCCGCGGGAGAGCGGACGAACGCCTGCTCGCTGGTGCGCGCAATTCAGTATTTAAATTAGGTGGTGCAGTAGAAACAGGCAAAAGGAGGCGCTAGGGACACTAGCGCATCATAGCGCTTCCTTTTAGCCCAGAGCGGCGGCTGTCAGCGGGTTTGACAGCCGACGCTCAATTTTGCCGGCGTCTGTTCTCAAGCCTGCTGGCAGCCATGGGCTCGGAAACCGGACGCTGGCAAAATTAAGTGTCTGGTTTTCGGCCTGACAGCCGCCGGCCCATTTAAAAAATTTTTTTCTTTTTTTTTTTCTTAACTTTTTTTTACTCTTCGGGACCTCCGACTTAATATCGCCATGATATTAAGTCGGATGGTGCACAGAAAAGCAGTTTTTACTGCTTTTCTGTGCACTTTCCCGGTGCCGGCAGAAACTAGCGCCTAACTTTGGGTAGGCGCTAATTTCTTAAAGTAAAATGTGCGGCTTGGCTGCACATTTTGTTTTCTGAATCGCGCGGGCATACCTAATAGGGTCATCAACGTGCATTTGCCATGTTGAGGGCGCTATTAGGTGTTGCGGGTTGGACGCGCGTTTTCCTCCCCTTATTGAATAAGGGGTAAGGGAAAACGAGTGTCCAAGGGCAGGTTATCAGCCTGGTATGTGAGGGAGAGAAAACCAGTGAGTGTGAGTATCTGTGTGGATGGTTCTCTACCTTACTATAAAAAGCAAAACCAAAAAAAATCCCATGGACGGCCACCAGGGGGAGCTCCGTACAGAGCCCATCATGGGGACAATTTTTTTTCTTAATTTTCCTCCTCTAAATCCTAGGTGCATCCTATGGTCAGGTGCATTTTATAGTGCGAAAAGTACGGTACTTTTTTTTCAAATCTGTCGCAGCTGGAAAATGTTCTTCAAAATAGAAATATACAAGTTCATAGTGCTTATTGGTTGATGTCCTTAATTACTCCAAATATCTGTGAAAATTTGCTGGTTTATTTTTTCCCCCATTGTGGACTAGATAATGGTAATATGTGGACTTTTTTTCTTCATGGACTTTTTTTCTTCTTTGTGGACTTTTTCTTTTGATTGACGCATGCTAATTATGTGGGGGTTTTTTTTAGTTATCAAGGACTCTTCATTGTTTAGTTTGAAGATAAGTAAAAATAGAGAGAAAAAAAAAGCACCAGTCCCAATATAGATTCCTGATGCGCTCCAGTGAGATAATTGACCATTTATTCATACTATCTGTTTCCTATATTTTAGCCAGTTTGCAATCCACAATAGGACATTGCCTGTTATCCCATCACTTATTTTTCTCAGGAATCTCTTATGGAGACTTTGTCAAATGCCTTCTGAAAATCCAAATTGATAAGGCAAAACGTCCCTTGTGTAAATCTATGCTGGCTGTATCCTAGTAAAACACATATTTCTATATGTTCTGTGATTTTATTTAGTAGTTTTTATGATTGTTCCCAGCACTGAAGTCAGGCTCATAGAAACATAGAAATGACGGCAGAAGAAGACCAAACAGCCCATCCAGTCTGCCCAGCAAGCCTCACACATTTTTTCTCTCATACTTATCTGTTTCTCTTAGCTCTTGGTTCTATTCCCCTTCCACCCCCACCATTAATGTAGAGAGCAGTGATGGAGCTGCATCCAAGTGAAATATCTAGCTAGATTAGTTAGGGGTAGTAACCGCCGCAATAAGCAAGCTACACCCATGCTTATTTGTTTTACCCAGACTGTTATACAGCCCTTATTGGTTGTTCCCTGTACGTACCAGGATCAGTCCAGGACACCTGGGTTGTGACTCCGCACCAGTAGATGGAGACAGACTAAAACTTGTGGGCGGAGCCATATAAGCCCCTGTGCCAGTCACAGCCCCTCAGTCTTACTCTGTCTCCAGTAGATGGTGCAGGTCTAGTCACAGCCCTGCCTGACCTGATTCTGGTGTTGGTGTTAGTCAGGTTTGAATTTTTGGGCTAGGTTTTTTGTTAGGCATAGTTGTTTTATATACCAAATTGGGGTTTTCTTTTAATCCCTTAGTCTCGGGTGCCCTGCCTCCCAGGGGGGTTGAGAGGTCCTGAGGGGACTACCCTCCCCCGGTTGAGGCCGCTGCCAGGGTCGAGGACCCGGCTGGTCTAGTGGCAGCGTCAGGGGTGACACCGGGGAGCCCGGTTCACTCACCCCTGCAGGACTAGGGCTCCAGGACCCGGGACAGCGGCGTCAGCGTTTAAAAAAAAAAAAAAAAAAAAAAAAAAAAAAAAAGTTTTCTGTTTTTATTTTGTTGCGGCCGGCTCTCCGTTGCTTCGGCGTCGCTGCTCCGTCGTTTTCGCGCAGGGGGGCGCCGCAGGCGAGAGGGGAGGTCGCCGAATTAGTTTTTTCTTTAATTTTGACGCGCCTCAGTTTTTTACTTCCCGCGGTCGCCGGCTTGCCGCGCGGTTCTTCAGGCAAGGCCTGTGGGTCGGCGCGCGCACGCGCGTGTTTTTTCCAGGAGGGCCTCTGCTCGGCCTGCATCCAGGACGGTGAACCAACGTCCAGGGCATCGCGGGGGGCTCGGGCCCGGATCGCGCGTTCGCCGCCGCGAGGGGTAGGCTCAATAAATAGGCCTCAGGACATTTTCCCGCTCAGCGCGGGAGCGGCGGCCATTTTGGCCACTGGCAAGGAATTCTCGCGGACCGCGGCAGGCGATTCGGCTCTCCCTCCCGCGTTATCCCCGCAGCGGGGCGCGGCAGGAGGGGGCGCCGAGGAGGGGCTTCAGCCCCGGGGGGATTCCGGCGCCGATTCTTCCAAATCCGGGTCGTTTCTCTGAGGATTTCGCGGGCTTGCTGCGCAAGGTACTTATGTACAAGCGCAGCAAGCGCTCCCGAGGGGGGGGGCTCTGGGGAGGGCTCCAACCAGGCCCCACCGAGTAAGCGCAAGGCGAAAAAGACCGCGATGCTCGCCCAGGAGCCAGCGCGAGGGAAACGGCTTCCCCGGAGCGTACCTCAGGAGTCAGATCCAGAAGATTCCTCCACGGCGGATACTGGTGGTCTCGAGGAACCCCCGAGGGGGGCTGAGGAGACGGGGGCGGATGGCTCCGCCCAGCCCGGCGCGGTAGCAGGTACCCAGGCAGCGGACGGGGATGACCCCAAGGTAGTCCGTCTGTTCCGCAGAGAGGAACTGTCGCCATTCATCCCGGCCATTCTCCAGGACCTGGGGATAGAGGCTTCCCCAGTGGTGGTCCGCCAGGAGGTCAATATGGATCCAGTGCGACTGGGATACCCCGGAATTAGGGTTGATAGTCAGCAAGGCCATGGATAAGCTCTACCCGCTCCCGGAGGAGGCGCTGGAGCTTCTGCAACTTCCAAAGGTGGATTCAGCGGTCTCCACGGTGACGAAGAGGCCCACTATCCCGGTCACGGGGGCGACGGCCCTTCGGGATATACAAGACAGGAAGCTTGTAGTGCAGCTCAAGAAGATATTTGAGGTATCCGCCCTAGGGGTGCGGGCAGCAATCTGCACTAACTTCACCATGCGCGCTAGTTTACGCTGGGCCCAGGTTCTTCAGGCGAATGCAGGCCTGTTGGCGGAGGTGGCGTCTCAGGCTGATAGATTGGAGACGGCAATAGCTTATGGAGCTGACGCCCTCCACAACCTGCTGCGCACCTCTGCTAGGTCCATAGTAGCCGCAGTTTCGGCGCGCCGTCTCCTGTGGCTACGCAACTGGGCAGCGGATGGCTCTTCCAAAGCCCACCTGGGTTCGTTACCTTTCAAGGAGTTGGATGATTTGATGGTTTCTCTGGGAGAGAACAGGGCATTCTAGCTGCCCGAGGATAGGGCCAGGGCGCGGCCCTCCTTTCCGGCCAGTGCCCGGTTCCGGGGGCCCAGGAAATCGCGCCCTCAAAGATCCGCCGGCTCTTCGTATAGACCATCTTCTTCCCGGAACACTCAATGGCAGCAGTCCTTTCGTGGGAAAAGTTACGGGGAGCAAGGCGGGGCCCTGTCGGGTGCGGAGTCCAAGCCCTCGCATTGAACTCCGGCCGGTCCACCTCTCGTCGCGCCTGCGGCACGCCGTTCCAAATGTAGGGGCACGGTTAACTTTATATTTCGAGGAGTGGACCAGGGTGACGTCGGGCCAGTGGGTCCTCGACGTGATAAGACACGGCTACGAGTTAGATTTTGCTCGCATCCCAGCGGACGAGTTCCTGGTCTCGCCCTGCAAGGCCCCAGGAAGGAGGGCAGCGATGTTGGACACCTTCCGTCGGCTGGAAAGCTTGGGGGCCATATCCCCCGTCCCTGCCGATCGGCGCGGCTCGGGCCGTTACTCCATTTACTTCGTAGTTCCCAAGAAGGACGGCACTTCAAGGCCAATTCTGGACCTCAAAGGGGTAAACAGATGTCTTCGCGTTCCCCACTTCGAAATGGAAACGATTCGGTCAGTTATTGCTTCGGTGCGTCCGGGCGAATTTCTGACTCCTCTGGATCTCACAGGAGGCGTACCTTCACGTGGGCATTCAGCCATCGTGCCAGCAGTTTCTGAGGTTCTGCGTTCTGGGGAGGCACTACCAATTTCGGGTGCTCCTTTTTGGTCTTGCAACGGCGCCTCGGACATTCATGAAAGTGATGGTGGTAGTGGCGGCGCAGCTGCGACGGGAAGGTCTTCTAGTTCTTCCTTACCTAGACGATTGGCTGATTCGGGCGAAGTCAGAGAGTCAGTGTCGATGGGCGGTGGACAGGGTCCTCCAGTTCTTGCAGTCCCTAGGCTGGGTGGTCCATTACAACAAAAGTTATTTGGCTCCCACTCAGTCCTTGGAATATCTGGGGGCCTTATTCGACACGAAACGGGGCAGGGTAATCCTCTCTCAAGATCGGATATGCAAACTGCAATCTCAGGTGCGGCGTCTGTTGTCTCTTCGCCGTCCACGAGTCTGCGATTACCTGACGGTGCTGGGGTCTATGGCTTCAACGCTCGCGTTGGTACCCTGGGCGTTCGCTCACCTGCGGCCATTGCAGTCTTCTTTGCTGTCCTGTTGGACACCAGTTTCAGAGGATTTCTACCTACTGCTCCCGCTTGTGGGTCCGGCGAGATCCAGTCTTCTTTGGTGGCTGGATCCAAGTCATCTGTCCTGTGGCATATCCCTTCTCGTTCCCGACTGGACGGTGGTGGCCACGGATGCCAGTCTCTCCGGCTGGGGAGCAGTTTGCCTAGGGAAGTCGGTGCAAGGTCGTTGGTCAGCGTCGCAAGCTCAATGGTCCATCAACCACCTCGAGACCAGAGCGGTCTGTCTGGCTCTCCAAGCCTTCATACCCTTGGTGCGGGGACAGGCGGTCCGAGTACTGTCAGACAACGCAACCACCGTGGCCTACATCAGTCGTCAAGGAGGGACGAGAAGTCCACTGGTGGCGGAAGAGGTGAGAATTTTGATGGCCTGGTCGGAACAACATCTCAGCAGCATAGCAGCGTCTCACATTGCCGGGGTCGACAACGTGCAGGCGGATTTCTCAGCAGGCATCGTCTAGATCCTGGAGAGTGGGAACTGGCGGACGAGGCGTTTCTTCTCCTCTGCAGGACGTGGGGAGTTCCCCACTTGGATCCGATGGCCACGTGGCACAACGCGAAGGCTCCGCGTTTTTTACAGTCGGCGTCGAGAGCGGGGAGCAGAGGGCGTCGATGCACTGGTGCTCCCTTGGCCGACGGATGTGCTGCTGTACGTGTTTCCCCCGTGGCCACTGATCGGCAAGATCCTGCGGCATGTAGAATTGCACCCATCCAACGTGATCATGGTGGCACCGGAGTGGCCACGCCGTCCATGGTTCGCAGACCTCATTCAGTTGTCAGCGGAGGCTCCCCTTCGTCTCCACGGCTTCGCGGGGCTGCTTCATCAGGGCCCCGTCTGTTTGGAGGATGTGGATCACTTTTGTCTCGCAGCATGCTTTTTGAGAGGAATCGGTTAAAGAGCAAAGTTTACTCGGACGCGGTTATTGCTACGCTGCTGAGGTCCCGGAAGCAGTCTCCTTCCCTGGCTTATGTCAGGGTCTGGGTAGTTTTTGAGGATTGGTGTATGAAGCGAGGTTTGGATCCCACCGCCGCTGCGGTCTCTGATATTCTGGCTTTCCTCCAGGTGGGACTGGCCAGAGGCTTGGCGTGCAGTTCCCTACGGGTCCAAGTGGTGGCACTTGGTTGTTTGCGGGGGAAGGTCGGGGGGATCCCCTCTGGCTCTTCACCCGGATATAGCCCGTTTTCCTGAAGGGGGCTAAGCATCTCCGTCCTCCCTTGCGTCCTTCCTGTCCGGCTTGGAATCTTAATTGGGTTCTTTCTGCCTTATGTTCGGCACCGTTTGAGCCTTTTTGCAGCGCTCTACTGTCTAGGATCTCACGTTGAAGACCGTGTTTCTGGTGGCGATTTCTTCGGCACGCCGTATCTCGGAATTGCAGGCGTGGTCATGTAGGGAGCCGTCCTTGCGACTCTCCGCCACAGGCGTTTCCTTGCGCACGGTCCCTTCTTTCTTCCGAAGGTCGTCTCGGCTTTTCATTTGAATCAATCCGTTGAACTTCCCGCTTTCGCGGTCGGGGAGTCGTCGGATCCGAAGATGAGAGACTTACGAAAGCTGGATGTGAGGAGGTCCCTCCTTCGCTATCTGGAGGTCACTAATCCTTTTCGGATAACGGATCATCTGTTTGTCCTCCTTTCTGGTCCCAAGAAAGGGGCTGCAGCGTCTCGCACGACGATCGCCCGTTGGCTCTAAGAGGCCATAGGCTCAGCGTACTTTGTACGGGGAAAGACTCCGCCGGTGGGTCTTCGGGCTCATTCGACAAGGTCTCACGCTGCGTCCTGGGCGGAGTCTTCTCAGGTGTCGCCCCAAGAGATTGTAGGGCGGCTACCTGGCAGTCGTTGCATACCTTCGTCAGACATTACCGTCTGGATGTTCAGGCCGCTGAGGTCGGAGGGTTTGGAGAGAGGGTACTCCGAGCAGGACTCTCTGCTTCCCACCCTCGGTAAGTTGGCTCTGGTACATCCCAGGTGTCCTGGACTGATCCTGGTACGTACAGGGAAAGGAAAATTAGTTTCTTACCTGATAATTTTCGTTCCTGTAGTACCAAGGATCAGTCCAGGATCCCGCCCGCTGACGGAGAGTCCGCTCATCGTTGTTTCCTTGCGCTCACCGCTTGTTCGCTCTCCCGGTTGGGGAGTCCGGTTCCCGCAGGGGTTGGAATTGTTTCCGATTAAATGGCAAGTTTTGTTAGTTAGCTATGGTTGCCCTTTGGGTTTCTACTTTGACATTACGTATGACTGAGGGGCTGTGACTGGCACAGGGGCTTATATGGCTCCGCCCACAAGTTTTAGTCTGTCTCCATCTACTGGTGCGGAGTCACAACCCAGGTGTCCTGGACTGATCCTTGGTACTACAGGAACGAAAATTATCAGGTAAGAAACTAATTTTCCTTTTTTCTTCTTCCCTGCCGTTGAAGCAGAGAGCCATGCTGGATATGCATCGAAAGTGAAGTATCAGGCACATTTGGTTTGGGGTAGTAACCGCCGTAACAAGCCAGCTACTCCCCGCTTTGTGAGTGCGAACCCTTTTTTCTTCTCCCCTGCCGTTGAAGCAGAGAGTTCTGCTGGATGTGTGAAGTATCAGTTTTTCTTCTGCCCTGCCGTTGAAGCAGAGAACTATGCTGGATATGCATTGAAAGTGAAGTATCAGGCTTATTTGGTTTGGGGTAGTAACCGCCGTAACAAGCCAGCTACTCCCCTCTTTGTGAGTGCAAATCCTTTTTTCCATATTTCCTCTTGCTGTTGAAGCTTAGAGTGATGTTGGAATCACAGTAACCATGTGTATGTTTATTGAATAAGGGTATTGTCTCCAGGCAGTAGCCATCATTCTGGCGAGTCCCCCACTCTTCATTGGTGGCCTCTTGAATTTATGGATCCACAGTGTTTATCCCACGCCCCTTTGAAGTCCTTCACAGTTCTGGTCTTCACCACTTCCTCTGGAAGGGCATTCCAGGCATCCACCACCCTCTCCGTGAAGAAATACTTCCTGACGTTGGTTCTGAATCTTCCTCCCTGGAGCTTCAAATCGTGACCCCTGGTTCTGCTGATTTTTTTCCTACGGAAAAGGTTTGTTGTTGTCTTTGGAGCCTGGAGCCTTGTAAGATTGGCGTTGCATAGGCCACCCTCCAGTCTTCAAGTAGAATAGACAATTTTAATGAGAGGTTACAAATTAGAACGCTGGAGTGTAAACTCTCTGATCTAGGTGATTTGCTCTCTCTTTAGTTTGTCTACCCTATTACATTATCCAGAGTGACCATGATTTGTCTTCCAAATCATCACTATTAAATACTGTTTCTGGTTCAGGTATCTCCCCAACATCCTCTTCAGTAAACACCAAAGCAAACAATTTTATTAATTTATAACCCATTCCTACCATATATACGGTATTAAAAAAAAACCAACCCTACAAATTCAATTAAAATTAAGAGCAAAAACAAATTATATATAAAATCAGTGTACCTCAAGAACTAGCTATGACTTCACAAACATGCCTGTCTAAACAAAAAGGTTTTCAGCAAACCCTTATTATAGTCCAGTCTGAGGTTATAAGGTAATGTGTTCAGGTGATGATGAAAATGCATGCTTTCTACTAAAAGAGCTTGACACATAGTTGAGTCATCTAGTGGTCCTCTGTGCAGATCTCAGTGCCCTTATGGGATTATATATTTAGTCTTTCCACTATGGCCTTGTCTTCCCTAAGTGCCCCTTTAACCCCTCAATCATCTAGCAGTCCAGTCGACTCCCTCAGAGTTCCTGCTGTGAATGTATTTTAAAAAGGTTTTGAGTTTTTGCCTCTACAGACCGCTTCTTTTCAAATTCTTTTTGGCTGCCTTATTGTTTTACATCTAACTTGTCAATTCTTATACTTTTTCCTATTTTCTTCAGTTGAATCGTTTTTTCCAATTTTTGAAAAGTTTTCTTTCCAAGACATGCACACAGGAATATATACTTTTCACTGCTCGGACTAAGAACACCCTGGCATATTACATAAAAAGGACTCAACATCGCCGTCAAGCTTATAAACGCTTCATAGTCTTTAACCCCAATAGATTAGGAAAGGCATTTACTAAATTAACTCTGTCCAATGGCTAGCGGACTGTATCGTGCACTGTTTGCTGGTTTACAGATTACTTTATCAAGGCTTATCAAGTGAGAACCATGGCCACTTCAATTGAATACACATGCAAAGCTACTTGTCATTTTGCAACTTTGTGCCACGGCATGTCTTGTAGTAGCTTTCAGCGAGCAGTTCTGCGCAGCCTGTTCACCCAGTAGTCTGCTTTCCACTTGATGGGGCCGGTTATCTTAAGTATTTCTAACAAACAGTCCTCAACTTGGGACTTCCCCATGTGTAATGGCTGCATGCTAACTTGACAGCAGAGAAAACAAGTTTGCTTACCTGTAAAAGCAGGATGAATTAACCATATTTCCTCTTCCTTCTGCTCCACCAGTCCTGAATCTATGGGTTATATCCTCTCCAGCACGCATGAAGGCAGGTTTTTTTTTAATTTAAATGACATCACTTGACTGTCATATTTAGAACTAAATCAGCCAGTGTTCTCTGCCTCATCACATCTTGAGCAGAAAAGTTTTATCCTTAGTTTCAACCTCTTACTATTTTCTAAGTTGTATTTTAAGGCTGTTTTTGTGAGCCATGCTCCTGCAGATGTTTTACTCCTGCAGTGAAGCGAGCTCTAATGGCAATAATCCTTTAATTGCTCCCTTCCCTGTTTTTGTCAGTTGAGCATTTCTGCTTGAAATTACTGGCGTTTTCAAAGCAAGTCATTTTTTTACTTTGTCACAGCCTCAAGCTACTTTTATGCTGATTCAATGTCTGAAAAAAGCAGTTATTGTGGCATTTGTGGTGCTAACCTGTGGGGAGTCTGTGTACTCTATGCTGCGGTAAATCTAATTCACCTGATTTAGCTAAGTCCATGCTCTCTCAGCCATGAAAACTTCCTCTGCAGAGACTTCAGGTAAGCAAAAACCAACTTCCAGAGTACCTGCAGCCCCTAGAGATCTGTTTAGCAGCAGTTCCAACAGCTGACTCAGATGTGGTGGCCATTTTGGATGATTCACTCAGGACATCATCACTAAGGGGAAGTCCAGTGTTAACTCAGGGACCTCCTAAATTATTGCTGAGATCAGATTTTTCTCATGATTTGAAGCAGGAATTCTCATAGGACAAGCAGGATGGTAGTCCTCACACATAGTTGACATAGCAAGAACTCGTAGCACCAGTACTGGTGCTTTTTTGTCTGACTCTTTCAAGTTTCTCCACCAGGCTTTTCATGCCTTACAAGGGAACGAGATGGTGTAGAACCAGGGACAGAGTGAATTTACAGTTGCTGACATGTCTAAATCTCAAGAGATTTGATTCAGATGAAGCTGAATCACTTTCTCTGGGATTGGATTGTCCCTCTATTTTAAGATTTGAGGATGAGAGAGGTGGTAGTGGTTTGGATTCACTGGAAGAGGTTGAGGTTATCTGGGGAAGATTAACAGATTAGATTATTCCATAAAGAGGAAATGATAGCTTTAATTCTGCAGTTTATTTCTACTTTGCATCTAGAGGAACAAAAATTTGAAGAGACTCCAGATTGGGATCCAATCCTGAGAGGTACACGAAAGACTGATTCTACCTTTCCTCTGCACCCAGAGATTGAAGTTTTGATCTTGGCTGAATGGGAATCGCCTGAGGCTAGCTATAGATGCCTAAGTTTTTACTAGGCTGTATCTTATGCCACCAGAGGTGCTGGACCTAAATACCTTGCACCTTCAGACTCAAGGTTTTGGAATATACAATCAATTAACTATACCAACTACAACAATATTCCGTTATGGCTATTGAGTTTTGACATTAATTGGATCTATAATCTATTCTATTTTTTTCTTTAAATCCATTGATTAAAAAATATTGTTAAGGAGGTGGAATGTTTCATAAAATTTCTTAAACACTACTACAATGTAATGTATCTGATTTTTTAATCATGAACTCTCCACCTTCGTCCTTATAATTTTTGTGCTATTTTTTTTAGTGCGCATATGTGAATTAAAATGTTTTTCATTGCCAATTATTATAGCTATCAATGTCCATATTCTCAATATTGAACCGGTTTGTTTAAACTCAATGTCAATGTTTAAAGCTTAGAATGAAACGAAACAGACTTATCTTAGACGGGTGTCGTCATCCACCCGTACTTGTACTCCCCGACAAGGCCTTATTTCAGACCCGGCAGGGTCTTTCTTCAGGAGATGTATGTGCCTGCTAGATGGTAAATATTTTAAATGCCGCGAATCCGGTCAACTTCTTAAATCATATTTATATTGGACAACATGCTATGTTTTTCCTTCAAGATGGTCTTCCAATCAATTTCTTGGAAATGATGGCAAGCCGTAAATGTTTATCTTTATGAGCCGTGGTTTTTTATGCTTCACAAACGCTCGCTCCAGCCCCAGAGGAGCTGGAGCATCTGTTCAGCACCCTAAAATTGATGCTATGGTTGCAGCAGTTGCCAGGAGGACTACCATTCCTTTGCAAGGTAGTGCAACCCTGCATGATGCCCAAAATAGAATACTAGAGTCAGTACTAGCATCTATTTTTCCAAAGGCTCTTTTCTGCTTCAGGGAGCAGTGTATGCTAGTTGTCTGGATTCAGCAATTATCTGAAATTGAAAGCACAGCTAATATGGCATATCTTTTCCCGTTGATAGCAGGGCTGAATTAGCCATGCTATCATGGAAACTGTCCATCAGGGCCCAGGAGGCGGAGCTTCAGTAGTAGAATACAGAGCTTTGCTCTGTGCGGCTGCGCATGCCTTCCCATGCAGCAGAAGAGATTCTCCTCAGTCTGTTCTTTCCGTACGCGGGGCTTTGTGTTCTCCTCAGCAAAAAAGAAAAATGGCGAACCCAAGGCCTTCAGGCTTCAAGAAATGTAACTGTGGAAAGATCATGTCCATCACCGATGGACATGATCAATGTTATCTGTGTCTGGGGCCCCAACACATGCAGGCTTCATGCCCTCACTGCGGCCGGATGTCGCTGAGAGCTCAGCGGCAGCGAGCCCTGAAAATGCAACAGTTAAAATTGGTGGAGGACTGGTACTACGGTCCTCCATCGGAGGCCCACTCCTCTCCGGGACCAGTAAAAGAAACAGGCCCGAAGGTAAGGAGGTCAGCGTCTGTCGACATCCACACCTCCAGGATATAAAGGCCAAGGAGCAAAGGCCTTAAAGAGGCATAGGGATCCCTCCCTGCCTTGATCGACAGTGTCAGAGGGGCTCCTCTTAGACAAAAAACTGTCCAAGAATGGGGGAACAGCGTCCCAGACAAAGCACGACGCACCCCACTTGAAATGCAGTGCGATACACACGGCACCAGCATCGGTGCCAAAAGCGTCAGTCGGCACCATCCACATCAAAATAGACTCACGAAGCGTTGACATCGGCGCATGCGTCAGGATCGGCGCAAGGAATATACAAAGCATCGGGATCGATGCATAGAGCGTCAACATCGACGCAAAAGTTAACGAGCATTGATCGTTGCACAAAATCGGTATCGACACATGGAAATCGATGCATGGCGCATTGAAAGGGGCACACAAAGTGTCGGAAGTGGCGCACATAGCGTCGAAAGCGGTGCATTGAACATCGGGAGAAGCATGCAGAGCGTTGAGACCGACGCAAGCAGCGTTAGAACTAACGCAAGGAAAATCAATAGACGCAAAAGCCTTTGGAAGCGAAGAGATTACATAAAACCTAGACACCTAAGCAAGTAGGAGTAAAATAGATACTATTTCCTTCTCGAGGGAAAAAACAATCAACTCCCGGCCCGGGAAAATCCCCTCGGGAACAATCATCTCCAGAGAGCCATCATTCCTCCAGAGAACTATTACACTCGAATGAGGAGTATGTGCACATCATCTCCCATTCTTCTTCAAAATCATCATGCTCGTCCTTAAAAATCGGATTGGACACTTTCTCCACCAGACATGTCCTTAGTGAAGACATTTTGCAAGAACCTCCAGGAAAAAGGAGGAGGGAAGACGTAACACATGAGTTACTTTCTCAACGTACTGAGACTAGCCGAAGTCGTTCACATACTCCATCTCAACATGTATGCACCACCTCAAAACAAAGAATGCCAGCACAAACGAAAGAAGCATTTACGCAACTCTCATTTGCACTATCTGACTTTTGAGATCATGCAATCTACATTTGACTTACCTACTTCCCCACCAGGAAGTGACCCACAGCATGATTCCCCACCCTCCTCCAAAGGAGAAGTGCTGACAACGCCTCCTAGAGATCAAACTCCACCATGCTCAGTACAGGAACAATCTGAGCGTGAACCTCTTTACATGACAGAATCTTATTCCCCTCAAACATCTCCTTAGTCATCCACGGTATTTAAATCGGATCCTCGAAGAACCACCTGAGCCATACTCTCCTCCGGAGGATCTCTCCTATCTGAAATTCCTGGAAAAAGTGGGATCGCTATTACACCTTGAGATCCATAAGACACCAGATCCAAGGGCAGAAACCTTAGATCTATTAAAAACTTTTGATGTCCCAACTGAACCCACATCTCTACCTTGAAACAAGGTCTTACACTCTGTCCTCAAAGTCGTGGGAAACTCCATTTTCGATTCCACCTGTATCCAGAAAAACAGATTTAGAATGAGACAATCCCCATTTTACTCCGTCCAGCAACTGCCACACTCCTCACTGGTGGTAGAATCAGCGATGCAGAGAACCCAAAAGGTCCAAACTCCACGCATCAGTACCACCGGGTAGGGAACAGAAACTGCTCAATGAATTTGCAAGAAAATCTTTTCAGAGAGCAATGCTGTCTGCCCGAATTCAACATCAGTTTTATATTGTTCAATATCTTTTTGAGTGTGTGCAACGGATGACGAACAATATACCTGACTCAGAATATCATACTAATGAGTCTAACCAACTGATTAATGATATGGATGAGGGCATTAGGCACCTTCTACGTACAATTTATGAATCATTTGAATCTTCGTCCCGGATCTCGGCATCGGCCATAGCGGCGAGACGACTCGCATAGCTTCGCTAGAGTGCCATTCGAGAGGATTTGCACTCCAAACTCACAAATCTACCATGCAAAGCGGATAATTTATTTGGGGATAAATTTCAGGAGGCTGTGACCAATTTAAAAGAACAAGCAGTGGCTGTCCAGTCCCTGATCCAACCATCAACATACCCTTCACAAAGAAAATACTATAACCCCCTACGCAAACAGTTCTACCAACATAGACCGATGCGTCAATACCAATCATATCGACCTCAAACTTACAGCCAACCCCAGCGGGGTCAGCAACAACATCATCAAACTCATCAGCAGAGAGGTCGCCCAAGTGGACAACGCCCACAGAGCCAACAAACCACATCTTCAGTCAAGACTCAATCATCTTTTTGAGTATACAGCCACCACTACTGCATCTTCATCCGCCAGGCAGAATTTCGGCCCACCTATCAGAATGGAAAACAATAATAACCGATCAGTGGGTTCTGGAAGTAGTGGGAAAAGGGTACAAACTGCAATTTTTCACAAAACCTCGGCTCCCTCATTATGCTCGCAAGATAAAACAACAACAACCTCTACTGCTGAAGGAAATACTATCCCTTCAGAAGCAACGAGCGATTCACTTAATTCTACCGCATGCTCGACACAGGGGTTTTTATTCTCCATACTTCCTAATTCCAAAGAAATCAGGAGGTCACCAACCAATTTTGGATCTGTGGGAGCTCCACAAATACTTACGCAAGAAAAAGTTCAAGATGGTATCACTAAAGAATATTCTACCGCTTCTACAACCTAAGGATTGGATGTGTTCCATAGATCTAAAGGGTGCATATACGCACATACCAATCAACCCGTCGTCTTGGCGATGCCTATCCTTCCAATTTCAGAACAAACATTACCAATACAGAGTCCTCCCATTTGGCCTCTCAGCGGCCCCCAAGGGTTTTACAAATGCATGGCAGTGGTGGTGGTGCATTTACGGCAACTAAGCATCCGTATCTTCCCATATCTGGACAATTGGCTATTAGCAGCATCACAACCCGAGACACTAAGGCAACAACTATGTCAAACAATCCATTGTTTGGAGTAGTCAATTATCCAAAATCCATTCTCAATCCAACACAGGTTCTTCAATTCATTGGAGCACGGTTGGATACCATAAATACCAGAACGTTCCTACCTCACGACAGAGTGGTGGAAATGTGACGTTTACTATAGTCTCTCCGTGCAACCCCACATCAGACGGCATGACAGGTTCTCACAGTCTTGGGACACATGGCAGCAGCCATTTATACAGTACCCAACACAAGGTTGCACATGCGCAGGTTACAATGGGGGTTGAAGAGACAGTGGAAACATCATTCACAGCCTCTGATAACCAAGATATCCCTCACTATAGAGATGACAAAAGACTTAGACTGGTGGCTACGAAAAAGAATGTTGTCAAAGGGAACGTTGTTCAATCCACCTCAACACAATGCAGCCCTGACCACTGACGCATCTCGCAAGGGGTGGGGGGAGCACTTGGACCAATTTCAGACTCAAGGCTTATGGTCCACCCAGAACAAAACCTACAAATCAAGTTACTGGAATTACGAGCAATCAAAAATGCGATTTGTACGTTCCTACCTCACCTTCAAGGTCGAAGAATTGTGGTCTTTACCAACAACTAAGTAGCCATGTTCTAACTAAACAAACAAGGAGGGTCCGGTTCCTGGATACTGTGCAAGGAAACGATATAGATCCTGGAACATGCACATCGACACTGTATACAGGTCCAAGCAACCTATCTCCCAGGAGTGGTCAACACTCAGGCAGTCAGGCTGAGTCGGATTTTTTACCCACACAAATGGGAGTTGAATCAGCAAGTGACATTAACCATTTTCGAGAAGTGGGGACTGCCTACCATCGACCTTTTTGCAACAGAACACAACGCAAAGGTTCCATGTTTTTGCTCTGTATGGAACAACAATCCATAGAGCTGCCGATTATTTTTTCCTAAACCACACCAGAATGACCGAGAAAAGTTATTACATACATTAGACTGTAAAAGAGCATTGGCATATTACAAGCCTAGAACACAATCACCATCCAGATCATCACAATTATTCGTCTCATTTAATCCGAATGCACCAGCATTTCCCGTGGCAAAGAAGACTATTTCAAGTTGGATTGCACAATGTATCCAATTCTGTTACCAAAAACGGAAAATAATCCAGACATCGACTCTGAATGCACAACAAGTACGAGCGATGGCAACATCTATAGCACATCTCTGGCACGTACAACCTATTGATATTTGTAAGGCAGCAACATGGTCTTCCTTACACACGTTTACTTCTCATTATTGTTTAGATCAACAAGCTAGAGATGACTCAACAGTAGGCAAAGCCTATCGTTTCTTAATCCTTATTTCGACTATCCACCTCCTACATCACGCAAAAAAAAAAAATAGATTATTAATCAATCAAGAGACATGGCATAAAAAACTGAAACCATGACTCCCAGCGTGATCAGGAGCTGGGGACTCCCATGACAGCATGGCTAATTCAGCCCTGCTATCAACGGGGGGAAAAGCAAGTTTGCTTACCGTAAACGGTGTTTCCATAGATAGCAGGATGAATTAGCCATGCTGACCCACCCACCAATCTGGATAGTCGGACATTACACTTCTACTTAATCACAGACTGAGGCGAAGGCATGCGCAGCCGCATAGAGCAAAGCTCTGTATTCTACTACTGAAGCTCTGATGGACAGTTCCCATGACAGCATGGCTAATTCATCCTGCTATCTACGGAAACACCATTTACGGTAAGCAAACTTGCTTTTCTGATGCTTTATATGATATAATTAGAATCTGTCTTTAGCTCTCTCTGTAGGAGCTAGTCTTTTGTGGCTAAGAAATTGGTCTTAGGACTCTTGTCAAAATCTAGACTTTTGCGATTACCCTTTAAGGGTAAATACCTCTTTGAGAAACTGGATAATCTGATTAAAAATTTGGGATATCCAAAATTGCAGAGATTACCGGAAGATAAATCGTGTGCTAATTTCTGTTCCTACTGGGCTCGCACTCACTTCATGGAAACAGAGATATAGACCTGGTAGGAGAGTAACTCAGTTTTGAGAGGTAGAGGCAGGGCTTAGCCTTTTCGAGGAGCCAGAAGACCAAGGGCTGATACTATGTGACTTCCAGTGCCCCGCAGAATACACAATGAGACTCAGAGGCTTTGGGAGCCTATAGGAGGCAGGTTACAGGCTTTTCTAGGAGAATGGATCCATGGAGTAGCTTAGTGGTTAGAGCAGTGGGCTATGAACCAGGAGACCAGGGTTAGAGTCCTGTCACTCCTTGTGACCTTGGGCAAGTCACTTTACCCTCCATTGCCTCAGGTACAAACTTAGATTGTAAGCCCTTTGGGGATAGGGAAATACCTACAGTACCTGAATGTAATCCACTTTGAAGCGCTGAAAAAAGTGCAAAACGGAATTTTATTTATTTTATTTTTATTTAGAAACTTTTATATACCGGTATTTGTGGGGACATCATACCGGTTCACATAGTAACTGAAAGATTGGGAAAATACATTGCAACAGGGGAATGTAACTGGGCGGGGGGAAGAACAGAAAGGCAGTAGGAAGGATAGGAGAACAAGAAGGTAATAACCAAAACAATTTACAATGAAAGTCTCCTTAATAAGAAGGTTACCTGAAAGGGGACTGCGAGGGGGAGTGGAGGGAGTTATTCTGTGTAAGCATGGTTGAACAGGAGAGTTTTTAATTTCTTTTTGAATTTAAATGCACAGGGTTCAAGTCGCATGTGGACAGGTAGTGTATTCCAGAGAACGGGCCCGGCAATAGAGATGGCACGGTCTCGGGTGGAGGAGAGATGTGCCTGTTTCAAGGATTGAACGTGTAGGGTGCCTTTGTTGGTAGATCTGGTGGCTCGGATGGACAGGGGGGCAGTGAAAGGGAGGTCGAGCCAGTTGGAGTTGTGGGTGTAAATGGACTTGTGAATTATGGTCAGAGTTTTGTAGTGTATACGGGACATTATGGGGAGCCAATGTAAATCCTTGAGGATGGGGGTAATATGGTCATGTTTGCGTGTGTTTGTAATGAGTCTTGCAGTAGCATTTGGCAGAAGTTGAAGGGGTTTGATAGAAGACAATGGGAGCCCTAAGAGGAGGGCATTACAGTAATCTAGTTTGGAGGTGAGGGTAGCTTGGATCACTGTGCGGAGGTCATGGGCGTAGAGCAGGGGTCTGAGTTTCTTTAGTACATTTAGCTTGAAGAAGCCAGTTTTGAGGATGGAGTTGATGTGAGGTTTCATACTTAGGTTGGGATCAAGAAGGACTCCGAGGTCTCTAACGGAGGGTTGAGCTGTGAGGAGGTTAAGTTTAGGGTCGTTAGGTAGGAGGTCATGGGGGGTGCGAGGAGATGTGAAGGAGTTCCGTTTTGTTGGTGTTGAGAGCAAGCTGAAGGTTGGTGAGGAGGGCGTTGATGGCTGCAAGGCACTTTTCCCAGTGCTCGAGGGCGTCAGATATGGAGTTGTGAATGGGAATGATGATCTGTACATCATCAGCATAAAGGTAGAATTTGAGTTTAAGGTCAGTGAGGAGGTGGCAGAGGGGAGTGAGGTAAATGTTGAATAGGGTAGATGAGAGTGATGAGCCTTGCGGGACTCCTTGTTGTAGGGGGTATGAGGCAGATAGGTTGTTTCCAATTTTCACAGAGAACTTTCTGTTAGAGAGATAGGATTTGAACCAAGCAAGAGCTATTCCTGAGATGCCGATGCTTTCTAGCCGTGTCAGGACGGTGGTGGTGGCTGATGGTGTCAAAGGCCGCTGAGATGTCAAGAAGGGCGAGGAGGGTAACTGTGGCCTTGTCCCAGACCTCTGAGGAGATAGTCAGTGAGGGAGAGCAGTAAGGATTCGGTGTTGAAGTGCTTCCTGAATCCAAATTTAAATCTAAATATTACTTCAGATCAATGGGTTTTGGATATCATCCAATATGTTTACCCTCCAGAATTGAGAGACAAAGTTTCTCCAAGGTTGGTAGTCCTCACACATGGGTGACATTGAATGGAGTCCAGCACGAAAAACTTTTGTCAGTTCTAGAAACATTGACAGGCACACTAAGCATGCCCAGCATGCCGCTAACCATGCATCCATGTGGGGTCCCTCTTCAATCTCTTCCGTGGAGCTATTACCTCGCGGTTTCAAAAATCACACTTCTTTCTGGCATTGACCGGCTTTTTGCTGGTGTCCCCAGTGCCCCCTCCGGACTATCTCCATCACCAGACGCCCATGAGTTCTAAGTCCTCTGCCTGGGGCTTCCCACGATGTCAGTGTCTGCAATCTTTGTGCCCATATGACCCCAAGGGTCGTCGAGTCAGTCTGACAAAATGGGAAAAAAGTTTTCAGGTCCAAGAGGTCAGATCCATTCTCTGTCGGGGACTTCCATCCTGCTTGGAAAGGAGCCCTGGCCTCAACCCCATTGGGTTTGCCGCCTCTTGCTTTGCCTGGCCCCGAAGTAGGTGCAGAGGACCATCCGCTATCCCTGTCATCCTTTCTCGGTCGGGTTCCTCAGCGTCTCCATCTGGATTGGGCAAGGACTGCAGGAATCAAGAGAGGTCAAAGAAACAGTTATCTATCATCCTCTTCATCGAAACCAGACTGTGAGAAGGCATCAACCTCTGTTCCTCTGAAGCAGTCGAGGGCGGAAGAGGATGTTCCCTCAGACCTTGCTGATGGCTCCAGGCAGCCTCCATCAACAGTGATGGAGGGCTCTGTCCCCCTCGATCCAAGGGACATCCCGATGCCGCTGGCTGCTCCTCAGGCCATTCTATCCTCTGCGACCTTTGAAGAGGAGTTAGACGCATGCAGTTGGGTGGTCAGCTGGGCCCTGCAGGGCCTTGAGCCTCCAGCTCCCAGGTTACTGCCTCTGCCTCAAGAACCTGCTCCACCGATGCTTGTGCCTTTTGCTAGAGTGGCTTGCCATGCTGCTCTGTATCTTACCGACACAGCTGGCTCCGATGCCCCAAGCGCTTTCGCTGCCAATGGGCACACCGCTACCGGCCTCATACCGGTAAGCAACTCAGAGGAGGTAAGGGCCATCTGGCTTGAGGGTGGCCTGGAGACTCACGGTGCCACCTCACCTGCCAGCTCTCCCAGGGCCCTGGGCATTGGTTCCACTGCCTTCTGTGCCCCCCCACCCCCCCCCCCCGATCCTGCCGATGCTGTCTGATCCTTCACTGTTCTTGCATCTTCGAGGCTTATCGATGCCTCAGTGCCTCTCAGTGCCCTTGAAGGCTATGCCGCGCCCACTGATGGGCCTTCGACCCCTCTTATCCCCAGAGGGTTGCAGTGAAGGGGAAGCTTTCTATGGACCCCTGTGAGGGGGGGAGGCATCAGTTTCCTCCAAGGAATCTAAGATTTGCCTTCTGAACCCTCACCACAGAAGGAACAACTGTGATCTCCCCCTGAGGATCTTTCCTTCACAAGATTCATCAAGGCCATGGCAGAATCTGTGCTGTGCCTTTCCAACTGTTGACAGAGTAGGACTCCAGGCATAAAATACTTGAGATCCTGAAATTCATGGATGCCCCTAAAGAGGTGGTGGTGGTGGTACCAGTCCATGGCATTTTCAAGGACCTGGTGACCCACCTGTGGGAACATCCTATCTTGATGCTGCCAGTTAACAGGAAGATGGATGCAGTATACCTAGTCCAGCCATCCACTGGATTTGACAGTCTTCAACTCCCCCACTAGTCGGTGGTGGTAGTCAGCTCTGAAAAATGCTAAAAGGATGCTTACCCATGCCTCCGCTCCTCCAGGGCACAAGCACAAAGCTCTTGATGCGTTGGGGCGACAAGTGTTTCAGGGCACCATGCTCACTGCATGCATAGCTTGCTACCAGCTTTACATGGGACAGATTTCCCAGAACCTGTGGAAGCAGGCCCTGGAATTTAGTGAGTGTCTACCTTAACAATCCCAGGAGGACTTCCAATCTATTGTCCAGCAGGGCCTGGAGTGCGATAAGCACGGGGTTTGCTCGGCTTATGTCTTCGAGACCAACGAACAGCATGGCTACAGGCCTCCAACTTGCACCCTGAGGTCCAAGACCATCTGGATGACTTTCCGTGTAAGGGGGAGAACCTGTTTGGAAACAGAATTAAGGAGCCTGTGACTCAGCTGAAGGACTACCAGGAGACCCTTCAGCAGTTGTCGGCTAGTACTTCCGACTACCAGCCCCCATGGAAATATCCTAACGGTCTTTCTACCAGACTCGGAAATATTACCCACCCTCACTGAGGTCCAGGGCTCAAAGGCCTGTCCCCAAGACAGACACAACCGAGGCCACCTCGGGCACCTACATTTCCGCCATAAAACCTCACCATGGGGTTTTGACTGGCAGCCAGGGAGTAATGAGCCAGCCTTCTCCATGAGACCCCATCGACTCCACAGATCGGTGGATCTCTATCACATCGGACTTCTGGGTCCTGTCCATCGTCCATGAGAGTTACAAGCTGCATTTCTAGCAACTTCCATCTTGCTTCCTCCTCTCCCCGGTGGAGATTGACAGGGATACTTACGGATACTTTGAGTATTCTTACTCAGCCGGTTGAACCCGTTCCGCCCAGCCAACCGGGTGAAGGATTCTACTCCAGATATTTTCTAATCCCCAAGAAGAGGGGTGGCCTCCAGCCCATTCTAGACCTGAGAGCTTTAAACCGTTTCTTGTAAAGGAAAAGTTCAAAATGGTCTCGCTAGGCACCCTGATTCTCCTTCTCAAGACCCAGGAGACTTGCTTTTCTCCCTCAATCTGACGTGTACGCCCATAACCCCATCTTTCAGGCAGATCGGCAGTACCTGAGTTTCGTGGTCGGCCCTTTAGCCTGGCATCTGTGCCCCGAGTCTTCACCAAATGTCTGGCAGTTTTCTGTGCCCATCTTTGAAGGCAGGGAATTCATGTTTTCCCCTTTGTTGATTGGCTCATCAAGGTCAGCTCCCGACAAAGAGCTCAGACTGCCATGCGCCTCACGATTGACACCTTGGAGACTCTGGGTTTCTTGATCAGCTATCCAAAATCCCATCTCCAGCCATCTTTTCAACTGGACTTCATTGGGGCACACCTGGACACTGTCCAAGCGAAGGCTTTTCTGCTTCGGGACAGGGCAGAGAACCATTGTGGCTCTTGCCCAACACATCTCCAGTGGACCCCATGTCTCCGCTCACTCACTGCTGGGCCATGTGACATGCATATTATCCCATTTGCTCGGCTATACATGCACAAGGCACATTGGACATTGCACTCTCAATGGTGTCAGGCTATGCAGGCCCTGCATACTCAAATTCTAGTCATGACACGGTTGCAGCAGTCTTTCCAGTGATGGACAATCACCTCGAACCTGGAGCGAGGTTGCCTCTTTGGAGTGCTCAGCCCCAGGCCACACTCACCACAGATGTTTCTCAGACGGGGTGGGGAGCGCATGTTATGGGCTTCTGCACCCAAGAGTTCTGGTCTGTACTGGAATCGCAGCTCCAGATCAACCTCTTGGAGTTGCAAGCGATCCACTATGCCCTGTGGGTGTTCTGAGAGCAGCTCATGAACAAGGTAGTTCTTGTTCAGAGTGACTATCAGGTGACCATGATGTACCTGAAGAAACAGGGGGACAGGGCTATTGAAAAAAGAATCACCCCCTGGGTGGTGCACCTCCCGGGGGTGAGCAACATTCTGGCTGATGCCTTGAGCTGTACGTTCCAGCCCCACGAATGGTCCCTTAGTCAGGAGGTAGTGAACCGTATCTTCCCCTTCTGGGGGACCCCAGACATAGACATCTTTGTCTCCTTGGAAAACAGAAAATTGGGGCTGCTTCTGCTCTGTCAGCAAGAGGGGCAGGGGATCGATAGCGGATGCCACCTTGATCCACTGGGACACAGAATTGCTGTATGCTTACCCACCCTTTCCTCTCATATCAAAGATGCTCCAGAAGTTACAGCAGGTTCAGGGCTCCATGATTCTGATTGCCCCCTGCTGGACCCAGTCAGGTCTAAAGTAACTCTCCTGGAAGGTGATGATCTTGGTTGTGGTTACATCAGCTTGCAGGGTTGGTGAACTGCAAGCTCTGCTGTTGTACTCGCCTTATATGAAGTTTTGTCATGACAAGATGATCCTACGGACACACTTGAAGTTCTTTCCCAAGGTGGTTTCAGAGTTCTATCTCAACCACTCCATTGTGTTGCCGCCTTTTTTTTCCCCCAAGGCCTCATGTTCACCAAGGTGAACATGCTCTACACACATTGGATTGCAAGAGGGAGCTTGCCTTTTACTTGGAACGGACAGCGCCCCACCGCGTCTCCACTCAGCTTTTTGTCTCCTTCAACTGAAACAGATTAGGAGTTGCTGTCTCCAAGCAAACTCTATCCCACTGGCTAGCGGATTGCATCGCTTTCTGTTACGCACAGTTGGGTTTGGCAGCTTGATGCCATATCAAAGCTCACTCAGGGCCATGTCTGCCTTGGTGGCTGACTTGCTTGCAATTCCCATTCATGAGATTTGCAGAGCGGCGACCTGGAGTTTGTTCCATACATTTACCTCGCATTATTGCCTGGACAATCAGGATGGTGCTACCATCCTACTTGTCCTTGGAGAAAGCAGTGTTGCTTACCTGTAACAGGTGTTCTTCAAGCACAGCAGGATGTTAGTCCTCATGAAAATTGCACGCCACCCTGCAAAGTTGGATTTCTCTGTTTTTATTTTTTTGCGAACTCTGTTATACGACTGAAGAGGGACCCCGCGTGAATACGTGGTTAGTGGCAAAAACAAGTTTCCGTGCCGGGCTCCATTCGATGTCACCCATGTGTGAGGACTAACATCCTGCTGTCCATGGAGAACACCTGTTACATGTAAGCAACTCTGCTTTCTCCTGCCCTTTCTTCAGTCAAGATTGCCACTATTCAGAGGACATTGAACAACATCAGGTTCCAATCAAGGAATGTCAGGAAGGTGGTTGTTCAATATATTTTGTAATTTCAAAATGGGTCTGAATGAACAGTCCTTTTTTGGATCTAAAAGGAGTAAATCAGAATATTTATATCCCTCGTTTCATATGGAATCTCTTCATACTGTTGCCTCTGTTCGCAAGAGTGAATTTTTGGCATTTCTAGATTTGAGGCTTACTTTCATATTACAATGAAACCAGAGTTCCAAAAATTTGTTATTGTTTAATCTGCCAACATTATCAGTTTATTGCCCTACCTTTTGGGCTGGCAACAATGTTAACAACCTTCACTAAGCTTATGGTGGTAGTAGCTTCCTTTTTAAGATAAAAGGGAATTTTAATCCACTCTTATTTGGATGGCTGGTTAATAAGGGTGAAATCATATTACAAGGGAATAGCTTCGACAGAAGTGATCTCTTTATGCCAACGTTTAGGTTGGGTGATCAATTTTAGAGTCCATTGCAGTCCTCTCCAACTATAGAGCATCTAGGGGCATTATTTGACCCCAAGCATGGTTTACCTTCCACAGAAGAGAATCTTTCTCTCCCAAATACTTTTTTAGATCAGCATGCACCAACTGCTTGGTGTTATCTGTATCTTCTAGATTTAATAGCTTCGACTCTTGGTTTAGAACTGTGGGCAAGGGCTTATGAGACCTCTTCAAATTTCACTCCTGTCGAGTTGGAAACCACAGCTTCAGGGCTATGGGATTCACCTTCCATTATCAATCAAGACTTGAGTGACTCTAAAGTGGTGGTTACATCCACCAAATTTAAAGAGAGGAATGCCCTTGGAAAGTCCAGATTGGGTTCTTCTGACAACGGATGCCAGTTTAAAGGACTGGGGAGCTCATTACAAGAATTGTTAGGCTCAGTTTCTGGAACCAAAGTGAGCCCCAATGTCCTATAAATCACCTAGAAACCAGAAGAATCAGTTCAGCTATTATACTTTCAGAATCTCCTTGAGGGGAAGGCAGTGAGTCTTACACAACAATGCAACCACAGTTGCATATATAAACAAGCAGGATGGCATGTGCAGTCAGGGTCTTTCGAAAAAGACAGATCTCTTGTTTGCATGGGCTGAGAGTCATTTGTCGGCCCAGCACATAGTAGGCCAGATCCAATCTTCAGGCAGATTCTCAATCGGAATGTAATAGATCCAGGAGAGTGGGAGTTAACTCAGGCTTATATTCAGATAGTGCCAAGATGGGGGCCTCATCAGATAGATCTGATGGCTTCCAGTCAAAACAGAAAAGTAAGAAGGTTTTTGTCTTAGAGAAGTAGGCAGCAAAGCGATGGATACATTTCAGCAAAGTTGGATGGGTTACAGTCTTCTATATCTTTTCCCTCCATGGCCATTAATAGCAAAAGTTTTAAGAAATAGAAAAGGTTTTAGTGGTACTAGTCGGACTGGCTGCGAAGGCCATAGAGATTACTAATAGATCAGCCTCTATGTCTTCAACAAGTCAAGGGCCTTCTACATCAAGAACCTTTAATGATGGAGGATCCAACTCCATTCTTATTGCTTAGCGATTGAAAGGGCAAGGCTAGCTCAGAGGTTATTCTCCAATGATTTCTACGATGCGTTCAAGAAAGAGATCCACTTCCCTTCTTTCTGTAAGAGTTTGGCGCATTTTTGAAAGAATACAAATTTTTCACCTTGTCAGCTCAATTAGGGGATATTCTTTCTGCTTTGCAGTGTGGTTTAAATAATGGTTTAGTATTAAGTTCTTTAAAGATTCAGATAGCTGTCATTTCTTGTTTCTGTGGTTGTATAAAAGGTGGCTTAATTTCTGCCAATATGGATGTTTCTTAGTGGGGTGAAGCATAATTGTTCACCAATCAAAGCAGTCTTTCCTCATTGGAATTTAAATTTTAGTTCTGCAAGCCTTATCTATATCTCCATTTGAGCCTTTAAATCAATCCACAATAAAGGATTTGACTTTAGAGTCTTTTTAGTAGCTATTACTTAAGCCAGGCAAATTTCTGAGCTATAAGCTTTATCGTGGCAAGCACCTTTTTTGAGGTTTACAACAGAGTTGGTGGTTATGAGACCGGTTCCTTCTTTTCTTCCTAAGATAATATTGTCTTTTCATATGAATCAACAAATAGTTCTTCCTGCTTTTAATAAGTGATTGTAAGGGCAATTCAGAGTTTTTAAAATATTTAGATGTAAAATAAAAAGTTTAAAATCTTATCGAGGTCAAAGGATTTTCATAAATCCAAAAGGTTATTTGTTCTCTTTTATGGACCGCAAAAAGAATCAAATTCAAAGGCTTCAATTTGCTTGGTGGTTAAAGATTGCAATTTCTTCTGCTTATTTACTGCATCATAGAGTTGTGCAAAGATTAAGGCCCATTCAGCAAGAGCGCAGGCTTCATCATGGGCTGAAAGATGGCTAAGTAAGTCCAGTGGAGATTTGTAAAGCAGCCACATGAACGACTTTGGGTCCATTTATTAAAACACTACAGGTTGGACCTTCTCGGTTAGACAAGATGCCAATTTTGGTACTTCAGTCTTAAGTGGGATTTTTTCATTCATCCACCCACCCTTAGATGGGCTTTGGGACTGGTGGATAGGAGGAAAAACTTACTTGTTTAACTTCCTTTACTTGTGCTACACCAGGCAAGAACCGTGCTCATTTAAAAAAAGAGTAAAGAGGATAATACATTTTAGGTGTGTTCATATTTACTATATATGTTGGCAAAGGGTAACTTAAAAAATGCTTCTTTAAAAAAAAAAAGGAATTTAAAAAAATGCAGTGTTAAGTAGTAAGCTTATAAATTTAAGCTGTAACTTTGCAAGATAAGATTTGCAAGGGTTTTGTTTCTTATGTTAAATTATTTCATTGATATTTTGTAGTTGCGGTAGCTTTGACAGTATAAACTGGTTGATTTGGTTCTAAATGACACATGCTAGTGATGTTCATTTAAAAAACAAAACTGTCTCCATGTGTGCTGGTTGAGAGGATATAACCCATAGGTTCTGGACTGGTGTCAAGTAAAGGAAAGGAAATTAACAAGTAAGACTTAATTTCTCCTGAATACTCGCCCACCTCTCTGGACAGTCTATTACCTCACTAAACTCTGGAAGAGACTGAGGGGATCACAAGACAGAATGCACTTGTGGGAACTCCCACACATGCTCAATAAAGGCTTTACTGTGCTCTTGAGAGCTAGGTCCATCTCGGCGCTGTTTAATAACGTCACTCACGTGTTATGGCTAATTCGACTGAAAGTTAAACCTCGCTGGAATTTTATTTAGGAATGTATAAGCAAAAACTATTCTCCCTCTCTGCTCCTCCCTCCCACTCATAATACTTGTGCTATAACTATCTGGATATTAAAGCTCAGTTTCCTCCCTCTAGACTGGCTTGTAACCGCATTTCAGGCTGTGATCGTACAGTGAAGGATCTTAAGGAAAAGTTTCTGCGTGGGAAGACTGTCCCTTTGCTCAGTAAGGTGGATGATATCCATGCAATTTGTGGCCTTCTTAAGGATTTCCTCCGAAATCTCAAGGAGCCCCTGCTCACTTTTCGTCTTAATAAGACGTTTATGGTGGCTGCAGGTAAGGATTTAGGTTTTAACAGAATTAATGTTCCACTGGGTCCTGGTAACTAAAATGCCTCTTAGTTTTTATGTAGAATCTGATCAGGTGGTGGAGTATAATTGAGAAATCTGGATTAGGCTCTTAAAACTGAATGATTCATTTTCCTTGTATTCACACTGTCGCATGATCTTAGGAACTTCCCAACATTAGTATTGTGGAATTTGGAGCACTGTTTAGCAGCTATGGCAAACTCCATCTGATCCATAATCTCTTTAAGCTAAGTAATGCACTTCATTGAGACTGCATTGTTTTCCAGATATAACTGGTTTAGCCTCTACTCTGCTGCTGCCTTTAAACAAAAAAAAAAAAATTAAAAAAAATTTTTTAGGATCCAGCCAAAGGCATCTGTCTCTGAGAGGTGGGGGATTACTGCACTTTGGGTCCTGAAAAACTGGTTGCACATGTGACTTTTTTGTGTGTCTAGTTGGAGCGATCCCTGAATTTGTACTTAAGCCAATGCATTTACGTGTCTGTAATATTTCACTCATGGTTTTCCTTCCCATGCATCATTCAGTCATTTCTTTAGAATTCCAGCTGCTCAAAATGTTAAAGTACAGATGCAAAATTAATTCAAAATACACCCCTATTAAACATACAAAGAGTTATAAAAATTACAAGGAAAATATCCTGAAGCAACTGGAATACTGGTTCCCTGTACGTACCCGGATCAGTTCAGACTGGGTTTTGCCTCCCTTCCAGCAGATGGAGACAGAGAAAAACTTGTAGAGTGCCCCCTCTTAACCTGGTGTGCTACCTACATCTCTTCAGTATTTCTCTTTCTCCAGCAGATGGAGGTGGTGCAAAACCTGCAGTCTGCACTTTGTTTTGAGGTTAGGCTAATCTCCAAAACAAAAAAAAAGGAAAGACAGGAAAGTAAAGTTTACAGATCAAGTGGAGCAGTAGGACCAACATCCCAGGGGGTAGGTAGGTCTTAGTGGGACCATCCCTCCCCTGGTAGAAGGTGAGCTGGGGTTTGTGATCCCACGTGGCTCCTTGATGGTAAGACACCAGGGGTGATTGCCGGTAGTCCAGTCCCTCCCCCTCAGTCCCGGTTGAATCGAAGGAAAAAAAAAGAAAGATCGCCGCCTTATGGTTTTCAGGCAGTGTTTAAAAAAAAAAAAAAAAGACTAAGGCATTGGGGGAGCGGCCCAATCCAGGACACAGGGCACAGTGCTTTCCTGCTGGAGTGCTCAGAAGGCGCACATTTCGGCTTGAGCCGCGGGTACATGAAAATGCTGCGTCCGCCTCGCTGTATTGCCTGCGGGGAGTCTGATTCTCGGTTCTCACGTTCAGGTCTTTGAATTTGGTGCCTTCCCGGCGGAGAGGGCACCTCAGATATGCTGCCTAGGTCTTGCAAAAGACAGTCTAGTTGGGGTAGTCAGGCCGATCCGTTCCCACTGATCGCAGGAATGGTGGCCATCTTGGAAACTTTTGCTGCGGCACAGGCCAAGGGTGTTGGGGAGAGGGGACCTTCCTCCCGATCTCTCTTTAGTCCCCGGCAGCCCAGAGGACCTGCGGGAGTGGTCTAGAGAGGGCTCTGATGGCAAGCACGATACCTTGCCAACGGGGGGGGGGTGTTGGTCCTGAGGCCTTTTCGCTAGACTTTGTGCTGTTAATGCCAAAGCGTTTCTAGCCACTTGGGCACATCAGAAGGGAGCTTCCGTGCAGGGGCGACCTGAGGGGCCCCCAAGTAAGGTTCCTAGGATTCAGGAGTCCCAGGGATCTCTACGCATAAAAAAGCTTCGGAGCTCTTCCCTTCCTGGGGTAGGAACCCCCGTATCAGACGCCGCGGGAGCTGGTCAGTCGGATGCTTTCACAGCCCTTCCGCCCCTCCCTGGGGGGGGACCCAGATGAGGACCTCGGCAAGGAGTCTCCTTTGGAAGGCGATGATCCTAAGGTTGTCCGCCTGTTTCATAAGGAGGAATTGGACCTGCTTATTCTGTGGGTCTTGGCGGAGCTCGGAGTGGACCTTACTCAAAGTCCTTCCCCAGGATTCGGTGGACCCAGTCCTCACTGGGCTGTGGGGTCCATCCAGGACTTTTCCTCTTCATCCCATGTTCCAACAGTTGATGACTTGGGAATGGGATGTCCCGGAAGCAGGCCTCAGAGTGGGTCGAGTGATGGAGCAATTGTATCCGTTGCCCGAGGAGATCTTGGAGCTCCTGAGGTTTCCCAAGGTGGAAGCTTCTGTGTAGGCGGTCACAAAGAGGACTACGATCCCAGTGGCTGGAGCGGCGGCTCTGAAGGATCTCCAAGATAGAAAGCTCGAGGTTCTCCTAAAGAGGATTTTTGAGGTTTCCGCTCTGGGTATTCGTGCGGCCGTTTGCAGTAGCTTTATGCTCTGGGCGAGCTTACGATGGGTTCAACAGTTATCTTCCCAAGAGCTCCCGCCTCATGAATCTGTCCAGGCAGAGCACCTGGAGGCAGTGGTCGCATATGGGGTGGGTGCTTATGACCTCCTAAGGACTTCTTTCAGGACCATGGGCATCTGCAGTCTCAGCCAGGAGACTTCTCTGGTTCCGCAACTGGTCCACTGATGTCTCTTCTAAGGCCTAGTTGAGTTCTTTACCGTTCAAGTGAAGGTGTGTTTTTTTTTGGACAGGATTTGGAGCAGTTGATGAAGTTGCTGGGCGAAAATAAGGTTCACAGGCTTCCAGAGGACAGGCCTAGAACCCTCCAGGGGCTTCTCTATGGCCCGCGCTCTGTTTCAGGGCCAAAGAAGATTCCGGCAGAATAGGAACCTGTAGCAACTCAGCGATAGCCCGTGGGCAGGGTGCAGCTCTGGTCTCATTCCTTTCGAGGCCAAGGGCCTGCTAGGGAGAGTGCTGGTTCTGCTTCGCTTGGAGCCAAGTCAACTCAATGAGAATCTGTCTGCCCATTCCTAGATTCCAGAGTGGGAGGACGGCTGTCCAGATTTTACGAGGAATGGGTCAAGATAACCTCAGACCAATGGGTTCTAGATGTCATCAAACACGGCTACATGTTGGAATTTGCTCATCCAATCAGAGACTCATTTCTAGTCTCCCCTTGCGGTTCTCACACCAAAGGGCGGTTCATGCAACAGACTCTCGACCGGCTACTGGGTCTGTGGGCCATTGTACCCGTCACCCAGACGGAATGCATGAAGGGGCGTTATTCCATCTACTTCATCGTCCCCAAGGCGGGGTCCTTCCGGCCGATCCTTGACCTGAAAAAGGTAAACAGGGCCCTCAAGATTCCGTGTTTCCGGATGGAGACCCTGCGCTCTGTCATAGCGGCGGTCCACAGTGGCAAGGTCTTGGCTTCCTTGGACTTGACTGAAGTGTATTTACACATAGCCATTTGCAAGGATCAGCAAAGATTCCTTCGATTCAAGATTCTCGGCAACCATTTCCAGTTTTGTGCTCTGCCGATCGGGCTGGCGACGGCACCTCGCACATTCATCAAGGTGATGGTAGTGGCAGCAGCCCTTAGGAAGGAGGGCGTGCTAGTTTCACCCGTATCTGGACAACTGGCTCATCCGGGCGAAGTCTAAGGTGCTTTGCGAGGCAGCGGTCAACAGAGTTGTGGGTCTCCTGGAGTCTCTGGGATGGGTAGTCAGGCGAAAAGCAACCTTTTCAGTCTCAGGTATCTGACTTCTTGGGAGACTGATTCGATACCCGAGTGGGGAAGGTATTCCTCCAAGCTGACCGGATCTTCAAGTTGACGCAACAAATCCGCCGCCTGTTGTCTCTTCCTATCCCCAAAGTTTGGGACTATTTGCAGGTCTTCTGTTCCATGGCATCCACACTGGAGTTGGTCCCTTGGGTGTCTGCTCATATGAGACATTACGGAGAGCATTGTTTTCTCGATGGGATCCAAAGTCAGAAGAGTTTCAAATCCCATTGCTGCAAGATCCAGTCTTGGCTGGTGGCTGATTCCAGAACACCTGTGTCGGGGAGTGTATCTCTAAGTTCCTCAGTGGATAGTAATTACCATGGATGCCAGCCTTTCCGGTTGGGGAGCAGTCTGCCAATCACGGGCAGTCCAAGGAACCTGGTCGCCGGAGGAGACGCAGTGGTCCATCAGTCACCTGGAGCCGAAGGCAGTTTGTTTGGTGCTACAACTCTTTCTGCCGATTGTACGCAATCGGGCAGTCCAAGTGCTGTCTGACGATGCGACGACGGTGGCCTATATCAACCGACAGGGCGGCACCAAAAGTCGCCCGGTAGCCGCAGAGGTGGAGCAACTCATGGACTGGGCAGAGAAGAATCTCTCCATTCTGGCAGCATCACACATTGCAGGCACAGACAACGTGCAAGCAGATTACTTGAGTCGACGGATCGATCCCGGAAAGTGGGAACTCTCCAAGGTAGCGATGGCCCTCATCATTCGCAAATGGGGCTTACCCCATCTGGATTTGGCAACTCAAAGGAATGCCAAGGCCCCTCGCTTTTTCAGTCGCAGACGGTAACACGGAGCAGAAGGGGTAGACGCGTTGGTTTCTTCCGTGGCAGACCACGGTTCTCCTGTCTTCCTCCTTGGCCGCTAGTCGGCAAAGTTCTGCGCCAAATAGAGGTTCACCCAGGAAGGTAATCCTGGTAGCTTTGGAATGGCCTCGGCGCCCATGGTTCGCGGACCTAATCAATCTGGCGGTGGACGGTCCCCTCAGGTTGGGTCATCTTTCCCATTTGCTACATCAAGGCCTTATATTTTTCGATCAGGTGGATCGCTTTTGAAAGGCTGGCTTTTGAAAGGAGGCGATTGAGAAAAAGAGGTTATCAGGAGGATGTCATTACTACCCTTCTGCAAGCACGTAAACCCTTCTACCTCTTGACATATGTTAGAGTATGGAAGGTGTTCGAGTTATGGTGCAAGGAGCAGGGCGTCCTTCCCCGCCATTCTTCGTTGCCACAGATTCTGGCTTTTTTACAGAAAGGCTTAGCTAAAGGATTGTCCTTTAATTCCCTTTGGGTCCAAGGGCAGCCTTGGGGTGTGTCCTAGGCAAGCTTAATGGTAGTTCCCTCGCGTCACATCTGGGTTTGGTCCATTTTCTTCGAGGGGCGAAGCATTTGAATCTTCTTGTCCGGTCTGTCCATCCTGGAGCCTGAATTTGGTGCTTAGGGTCTTGTGTGACGCTCCTTTTGAGCCCCTTAAATGGGCTACCTTAAAGGACCTCATACTAAAGACTGTGTGTTTGGCTATTTGCTCAGCTCGCAAGTTTCCGAGCTTCAAGCCCTTTTCTTGTAGGGAGCCCTTTTTACGCATTTCGGATTCAGGGGGCTCTCTCAGAACCGTTCCATCCTTTTTACCGAAGGTGGTCTCATTGTTCCATTTGAATCAGTCTGTGGAGCTACCTGCTTTTTCTCGCATCAAATCGGAGGCGCCGCATGCTAGGGAGTTGAAGCGTTTAGATGTGAGGAGGGTTCTGCACTATTTGGAGGTCACAAATTCTTTCCGAGTTTCAGATCATTTGTTCGTCTTGTAGAATGGCGCTAAGAAAGGGCAACAAGCGTCCAAGGCGACCATTGCCCAATGGTTGAAAGAAGCTATCTCGTCTGCTTACATTTGTTGTGACCGGCCTGTCCCTGAGGGCTTGAAAACGCATTCGCTACGCTCTCAGGCCGCTTCATGGGCTGAGTCAGTGTCGCCGCAGGAGATTTGCAGGGTGGCGACCTGGAAGACATTACACACTTTTGCTCGTCACTACCGTTTGGACGTTCAAGCTCCAGGCGATGGCAGTTTTGACAGCGGTGTTCTTCAAGCGGGACTCAACATCCCACCCTGTGTAGGGAAGCTTTGGTATATCCCAGCAGTCTGGACTGATTGGGTATGTACAGGGAAAGGAAAATTGGTTCTTACCTGATCATTTTTGTTCCTGTAGTACCACGGATCAGTTCAGAAGCTCTTCCTTAAGGAGTTTATCAAGAGAATCCGCTCTGTTTAATTTCTGCTGAAGAAACCAAAAGAAGGCTACATGTTTGTTCTGTTTGTTAGACAGTTCTCTGGTTTGCTTTTTGCTTGATCTGCAATTTTTTGCTATTTTCCTACAAGTTTTTCTGCTTGATACTGTTTATACTGAGGAGATGCAGGTAGCACACCAGGTTAAGAGGGGTGCTCTACAAGTTTTTGTCTGTCTCCATCTGCTGGAAGGGAGGCAAAACCCAGCAGTCTGGACTGATCCATGGTACTACAGGAACAAAAATTCAGGTAAGAACCAATTATCCTATAAATGACTATTTGCAATAAAATGAGGAAAAAATGCAAGATGCATTAGAGACTTAATGCATTGTTTGGTTTATGCATTGGTGCTGCTGATTAGTGCTGACATTCATAGTGTATATAACACTTGAATTCTGGTGCTTTACTTTCTTCAACAGATGGCTTTAACTACACTGTTTAGGTTTTATAAAACCTTATGCAAAGACCCTTTATCTGCAGAGAATCTGTAGTCCTAATTTTTTTTCATCCCTCTAGACCAGTCCAGATGCATGTGTGTTGACCCTCTATCAGCAGGTGAAGGCAGAGAACTAGAAAGCTGCCTTCTTGCATTCCAGTATTCTCTTTCTGGAAGAGTGGAAATTGCTCCTTGGGTTGGGACTTCTTGTTTCTCCCAATAGAGTAGGGCTGAGCAAAGAGGTCAAGTATGTCTCTTAAGGATGCATTCCTAATGGCAATCTGTTTGGCGCGATGGGTGTCATTTGCAGGCCGTTTCATGTAGGCAGCTTCTTGGGAGGGACATTTTGATTTTGCCAGAGGAGATCTGCAAGACTGCAGCTTGCATTCCTTTTCTAGATACTGCTGCCTGGATATTTCGGCCAGAAATGCTGCCACCTTTTGTGAGGGCAACTTGAGAGCAGGCCTTGTTGGATCCTGCCTATTTTAAAGGTTGCTTGGATACATTCCATGCATCTGAACTGGACTGAACTGGAGGGACTAAAAGGAATGAGAAATTTTGGTCTGACCTGATAACTTTCTTGTCTAAGCAGTCCAGGAACCCACTCAGATTAGAGCATTGCCTGCTCATCAGAATTTTGTTTTCAGCCATATAATTCAGGTTGCTTAGTCAGTTTCATATTGTTAAATTCAAGGGGTGATTTTTGATACAGAAATACTAGAAAGTTGCAAGCTGCACATGGGGCAGTTAAACTAGAAAAATTATTTTCATCTACTGGTTGGGTGCAAAGCTCATGTGTCTGGACTGATCTGGTAGGAATGAAGGAAAGAATTGGATGGCGAGACTAAAATTGTTTTAAATTGTGGATGTATTGATGTACCATGCCTAGAATTTAAGAGCTACAGGCTATATATAGAGAGAATTTTTATTATTATTATTATTATTTTTTAAGTAAACTTAATGCTTCTCAGCTCTGGTGTTTCAGGATTTTAATTCTAAAGTTTTTAAGGTTCTATAATAAGGCAACAAATCTTTGTCAGGAGAGTAAATAAGAGGAAAAGACAGGTATGGGTTTCAAGAAATGGCTAAAGGTAAAAATTAACTTGCTCTTCATCAGGGCAAACCAGCCTACATCAGTGGGTTGTGCCCTCCAACCAGCAGATGGAGACTGAGAACAATGACTTGCTGATGTCACTTGTATAGCTCAGCACAGACATCAGCCAGTCAATATTTCTCAGTCTCCAGTAGATGGACATGCATCCTTGCTTCTGGATTTCAGCCTGCCAGGATTGAATAGGCTATTTTTCTAGGGCAAGCAAGATGGTAGTTCTCACAGATGGGTGACATCAGATGGAGCCCGCCATGAAAAACATTTTGTCAAGTTTCTAGAAGCTTTGACTGGCACACTGAGCATGCCCAGCTTGCCACTATCTGGGCGTCCACATGAGGTCCCCCTTCAGTCTCTTCCCACGGTTCAGTTGTCTTATGATTTTTTTTGAGCTCTGCTTAATAAGCTCTCCCTCTCCACATCCCTGGCGATATCTTCTAAAGACCGAGGGGATGGTGACCGGTCCTCCATGGTCTCTCCACTTTCCAGGATGTCTGTAGCATCTCAGGATATATATGTCACATACCCCATCCATGTGATTCATAAAAATATTTGACAAGCAATAATTAAAGGTTAGAAATGAAATTTCTCTAGTTGCTGTGAGGCACATATAATTATCCTGTAGAATGTACAGAATCTGTAGCATCTCAGATTCAATGTTACACTATTGGGTGTGGTTTCTGATTAATGATGTCACATGTATTGACATTTTTAGTAATAGTTGACAGGAGTTGTGAAATCAGTGACTGGCCAGTAATGTCCAGGTGTATTGAACACTGGTACTGTTTGAGGGTTGACCATATCTTTATTTTCTGATATACAGAAATCGCTGATGAGGATAACAGTATTGCTGCAATCTACCAGGCTGTGGATGAACTTCCCCAAGCAAACCGAGACACTCTAGCTTTTCTCATGCTCCATTTGCAAAGGTGAATAGAGATCCTGGAGTTTCACTGGAAGTGCTAAGGAAAGTTGTGAAGTTTTAGTGGCACTGACCCGAATCTAGGGCATTCTTTACCAGATGAGCTAATAGCTCTGTCATCCATCTTAGGTAGTCGTTGAAAGCATATTTATACAGGCCTTTTAGCTGAGAAATTCTCGATTTGTGGGTTGATGCTGCCTACTGTTTTTGAGAGTTTATTTTAAATTGTTTGGCAGTTTTCCATCTTTTAATGACAGGTGCTCTGTAAGGTCTAATTTTTAGACATGTTCATTTAGTTTTATTGTTTTTATGATTTTTTTTGTATTTGTTTATTGTAAAGGTGGGATATAAGAGGTTTAAATAAATTAAACTATGTTGTAAGCTGTTCTCGGTATATATTCATGCTCCTTATTCTTTGTATATTGTCTAGAGTGGCTAAGAGCCCAGACTGCAAAATGGATGTCATAAACTTATCCAAAGTCTTTGGGCCAACTTTAGTTGCCCATGCTGTTCCTGATCCTGACCCCATGACAATCCTTCAGGATACCAAACGCCAACCAAAGGTAGGATACCAAGCATGGGTGTATATAAATGAGACTTTGTAAATGATGACGACTTAATGTATTATCTAGTTTATATTTTCCTCTGTATCTCGACCAGACCAGTCCAGTGGGTTTGATTCCCCTATTAGCAAATGAAGACAAACTTTCTTCCCTTAACTGTGCCAGTCCAGACAAGTGTCTCCATCTTGTGGCAGGGCTTCATAACCTACTTGTCTAAATTGGTCTGTCAAGACTAAAGGCAGAATATTAATCTTTTTTTTTTTTGTAATTAAGTTTTTTATTGCAGTGCAAACATATCCTGTAACAAAAACCCCATGTGCACATTTGCTCATATGTGCCTACATGGGACAAACAACTTAAGGTACAACAGAGCTTTTGTTTTCCCCCCCGGTATGTTACCCCCTCCCTTCCCACCCTACCTGGGACACTTATCTCCAATCTCTCCCTCATAGGTCGCTCAGTTTTGCTACTCAGCAAATGATTGACAGACCCTTTGGATGACTGCAGTGATGCCCCCTCTCTTCTGTGAATGACTATGGACCAGCTCCTGGGAACCTCTGGGGATGGGGTGGGGGGAGGAATAGGTAAATTCTTAAAATTGCACTATGTTGCCTCCCCTGCCCCCTTTAAGACTGGAGCAGCAGAGCACACAAATTGCATTTTCTTTATCTCCTGAAGATGGTGAAGAAATCTGAAGTGCAGGGGTAGATGAGGTAAGGCCCAAGGATCAGAGAAGTTAATTGGGACTCCAGTTTCTCTGTGGTGCATTAACAAGGCTAATAGGGGTTTCCAGGTGATGGCTGGCAAGGTAGATTCTCCTCCTGAGGAACCAACCCAATGAAGGGTTAGCTCTTTCTGTGGATTTCCTAAAGGTCCTGAGGGGCAAAGGGCCTTCTCCCAGGACAAGCAGGATGGTAGTCTTCACATGTGGGTGACATCAGCAGACTGAGCCCTATCACGGAAAACTTTCCTGTCAAAGTTTCTAGAACTTTTAACTGGCACACTGAGCATGCCCAGCATGCCATAATCCCTGTAGCCACAGGGGTCTCCCTTCAGTCTTTTTTTTTTCCACGCAGTTTGCCTCGTGATTAGGAGCTCTGAGAATTTTCTCATTACTTTTCCTCACAGAAAAACGTTTCTTCACAAAAAAGTTCCCTCATAGGGGTCTCCTATCGCGACATCATTTTCTCGTCGCTCGGTGAGTAATTTCCACCAACTTTGGTCGGTTCCTGCTACCCTGTCCTCTGTTCCCGTAGGCCACCGACCGTTTTCATGGCCCCTTTTTTCCACCATGGCGAAGGGCTTTAGAAAATGCCCGGAGTGTCCGCGTACCATGTCGATTACTGACCCGCATGATGTCTGTGTTGTGCCTCGGCTCATCACACGATGTTCATCGATGCCCTAGTTGCGCTCAAATTTTATTTATTTTATTTATTTATTTTTAATTTTTATATACCGGAATTCCTGTATACAATACAAATCAATCCGGTTTACAATAAACAATAAGTTACCCTGGTTGGGGCGGTCCGACCTGGGCTTATTACAAGGAACATTGAAAGTACCACAAATGGTACTTTCAAAGTACCACAAATGGAAATGACCACAAAGGGTAGGTGTGCCCGCCTGGACAAAATGAAGTCCCTTCTCAAGATAAAGTTAACTCCATTGACATCCACCCAGTCATCACCAGCAGGAACATTGGCAAAATCCATCGATAAACCTCGCCAGGAGCAGCAAAGCAGAGGTGACTGTCACCGACAACATCCAGGGTATCTGCATAGTCTTCCTCTGTGCTGGAGAAAGACTGGACCGAGCACAGACGTAATTCCACACCCAGTGCCGGCACACACACTGCATCAGCTTAGATGGCTATCGAGCTGATTGCAAAGAGAACACGGGTAGAGGAGCCTACAACCTCCTCTGCATCAGAGACCCCGAGGCGATCCCCACCAATATCGATGCCGGGTACTGAGCCCTCACGGATTCCTGTGGAGGTGCCAGTAGCGCCTAGCCTGCCTCCCCCTGCAGCTTTATCTATACCAGCATGCCCTCCGGAACCTTCATCCACCATCGATGCTGGCCCCCATACTGACACCGGAGCCATCGTTCTTTACACCGTTGCTCAACCGCCTGGATACACTCATCAGTGCCCTTCCGACCCAGCCTTGGCCTTTGGTACCAAGACGACCTACTGAATCTCCGAAACCCCCAATACCCATTCCGGGGTCCTCTAAGGACAAAGGAATGGACTAGAATCCTCTTCCAGCTCCGCTTCCACTGATGCCAGAACCGGTTCCTTGTCCGGGGCTCTCGGGATCGAGGCACCCACTGTTCCCTCAGATGCCATTGATGCTGCCGCATCCTCCATCAAAAGCATCGAGGCCTCCATCGATGCCTGTATGTCCTGGAGTATCCAGCCTTTTCTCTCCCTCCGCGTTCTGCGCCAGGGACCCCGTATGGTCCATGGGAGGATGTTGGCACCGACACTTCTACAGAGGACATACTCTCAGAGCCATCTCCTCCAGAAGAAAGGAGATGGTCCCCTACAGAAGACCTCTCCTTTGCTAATTTTATGAAGGAAATGTCCGAGACCATCCCTTTTGGCCTAGTCACTGAAGAGGACACACATCACAAGACATTGGAAGTCCTTCAATTTATAAATGCCCCCAAAGAAATTATGGCCATTCTCGTCCACGAAGTGCTCTTGGATCTGCAACATCGCCTATAGGAGCATCCTTGCTCTGTCCAACCAGTTAATAGAAAGACAGATGCAACTTATGCAGCAAACTCCAGGGTTTCAGAAACCACAACTACCCCACCAATCAGTGGTAGTGGAATCTGTGCAGAAGAAGGCCAAAAGACTGTGCCCCCATTCTATAGCTCCCCCGGGAAAGGACCAAAAATTCTTGGATGGTTTGGGTCGAAAGGTGTTTCAGGGCTCTGCTAGTTTCACGCATAGCTGCCTATCAGTTATACATGACACAATACCAGAGGAACCTGTGGAAACAGGTCCAAGGAATAGCAGACTCTATCCCTCAATAGTAACAAGAACACCTCACTGCCATTCTCCACAAAGGCCTCTAGGCAGGAAAACATGAAGTTAGAGCTGCATATGATTTCTTTGAGACGGCGTCTCGCTTATCAGCAACAGGAATCAGTGCCAGAAGATGGGCCTGGCTTAAGGCATCTGACTTGCGAACAGATGTCCCGGACAAGCTCGCTGATCTCCCGTGTACTGGAGATAATCTCTTTGGCAACAAGATATGACGCAGTGGCTCAACTAAAAGATCATCATGAGACCCTGCATCAACTCTCCACAGTGACTGCCGAAACTCCCTCTTCTGCTCAAAAAACCACAAGAAGGGACCCAAGAAGACACTTATCGCTCACACAAGTACTACCCACCTCCATCTCGCGTGAGACCAGCCAAACCACCTCAGAGCACATCCACAGCAGGCCAAGACATCCAGATCTCAACCAGCCCCGCAAACGGGCCCAGCCTCTGGATTTTGAAATCTGTCCAGAGAACATCAGCCACTCTACCAATCCAAAACCAGAATTGCCTGTAGGAGGGTGGCTACACCACTTTATCACCAACTGGTGCCGCATTACAACCGACCAATGGGAAATATCCATCATAACCCATGGATACCATCTAAATTTCCTCATGGTACCCCCGGATTCACCGCCCAATCCACTGTGGATCAAAAGAGATCACACAAACCTTCTAGAATCAGAACTGTCCACCCTCCTGAGTGGTAGGGCTGTGGAGACCGTTCTCCTGGCACAGCAGGGCAGAGGGTTCTACTCCCGCTATTTTCTAATTCCAAAGAAATCAGGCGGCCTCCAACTCATCCTAGACCTCCGCAATCTCAACAAATTTCTACAAAAAGACAAATTCAGGATGGTGCCCCTAGGCACCATGCTTCCCCTTCTATAACAGAGACTGGCTCTGTTCTCTGGATATTCAAGACGCTTATGTGCACATTCCCATATCCCCACATCACCGCAAATATCTGCTCTTTATAGTGGGACATCATCCTTTTCAGTACCGGGTTCTGCCTTTCGGACTTGCCTCGGCACCCCATGTATTTACAAAATGCCTAGCAGTGGCTGCTGCCCATCTACGGAAAAACAGCATACACGTGTTTCTTTACCTGGAAGACTGGTTAATCAAGAGCCAATCCAAGCAAGGAGCTCTCAACTACAGCTCACTATCAAGCTGCTGCACTCATTGGAGTTTCTCATCAATTACCAGAAATCCCACCTGATTCTATCTCGCCTCCTTACCTTCATCGGAGCAGATTTGGACCCCCTTAACTTAACAACCATTACCCCCCCTTCCCCCCCACATCACTGTACCCACCCTCCTCCTCCTCCTCCCACCCCAACACCCCCATCCTCCCTCTCCCCTCCAATACCATATACCTGACACCTTTGTGAATAGTTAAAGACCTGACACCTTGTGAATAGCTGTAAATCTAAATAATGTTTACCTATGTTTATCTACTCTAAATTATTGTAAAGCCTGTTGCTACATTACCTATGTTTATCTACTCTAAATTATTGTAAAGCCCGTTGTTACGTTACACTGTGAACCGGGGTGATGTTTTTAACGTGCCCCGGTATATAAAAAACTCTTAAATAAATAAATCAGTCGCAAAGGCCTTCCTGCCTAACGACCGCATAGACATACTCTCCAAACTAGCTGCATCTCTGCGCACAAAGGAAACAGCTTCAGCCCCTTACATTGCTGGGTCACATGGCTTCCACAGTGAACGTCACACCTATAGTCAGGCTGGCCATGAGAATAACTCAATGGACTTTGAGTGGCTTGGAGCCACTGAGATTTCAATCTTTCATCCCAGATCAATGTAACTGACCAGCTGCGTCTATCACTTCTCTGGTGGACAAACAAAGCCAACTTGCTGACAGATCTAGACTTCCAGCAACCAGTTCCACAAGTAACCCTAACCACAGACGCATCCAACTTGGGCTGGGGAGCTCATGTGAACAATCTTCAAACTCAAGGTACTTGGACACAGCTCGAAGCATGGTATCAAATCAACTTCCTAGAGCTTCAAGCTATAAGTTATGCTCTATATGTGTTCAAGGATTGCCTTTCACACAACTGTTCTCATACAGACAACACGGTTGCAATGTGGTACTTGAACAAGCAGGTAGCTACAGGCTCTTATCTCCTCTGCCAAGAAGCTACACAGATCTGGTCCCTTGCACACTCCATGCATCTCCAGGCCACTTATCTGGCAGGCTTACAGAACGTAGTAGCAGATCGCCTCAGTCGACAGTTCCATCTCACCGAGTGGTCTCTGGATCCTGTGGTAACGAGAATAATCTTCCAGCATTGGGGTCAACCAACAATCAACCTCTTTGCATCAAGCCTGAATCTCAAAGTGGACAGGTTCTGCTCCCTGCACAGGCAGCAAAACACGTTCGCTATGGACTCCTTCGCTCACCCCTGGAACATAGGCCTCCTATACGCATATTCCCCAATACTGCTGATAGCCAAAACTTTCGTGAAACTACAACAGGACAAAGGGTCAAGAATACTCATAGCCCCGTATTGGCCTCGACAAGTATGGTTTCCCATGCTTCTCGACCTCTCTATCCGAAAAATAATTCGCCTGGGCACAGTGCCCAATCTCATAACTCAGAACCACGGCATGTTACACCACCCGAACCTTCAGACCCTGTGCCTTACAGCCTAGATGTTGAAAGCCTGATCCTACAACCGCTCAATCTTTCAACTAAGGTTTCTCAAGTGCTTGTAGCTTCACGAAATCCTTCCACACAAAAATTCTATCTTTCTAATGTGGAAAAGATTTACCACGTGGTGCACACAAACAGGTATTGACCCCTTTTCCTGCCCCACTCCATCTCTATTAGACTATCTCTAGCATCTTTCAGACTCTGGTCTCCAGACTTCCTCTGTGAGGGTACACTTGGGTGCCATCTCAGTGAACCACAAGGGAGTAGGGGGTGCCCCTGATAACAGCACAACCCCTTATAAGTCTGTTTGAGGGGCCTTTTACAACTTAAGCCCCCTCTACGCCACCAGTTACCGAATGGGACCTAAACGTAGTACTTACAAGGCTCATGCGTTTCCCATTTGAGCCATTGCACTCCTGTGATGATAAATTCCTTACATGGAAAGTTCTTTACCTAGTAGCCATTACATCTGCCCGAAGGGTTAGTGAGTTACAAGCACTTGTCCACATTCTCACACTATACAAGGTTCCTCCATGACAGTGGTCCTCCGTACTCGCCCTAAATTCCTTCCCAAGGTGGTTACAGACTTTCACCCGAATCAGTCTATAGCCTTATCCACCTTTTTCCCAAGGCCTCACTGTCACCAGGGCGAGAGTTTTACACACCTTGGACTGTAAACATGCACTTGCATTTTACCTATACTGCACTGCAGTCCATAGGAAATCCACTCAACTCTGTTTCTTTCGATAAAAACAAACCGGGAGTTGCAGTGGGCAAACAAACTCTCCAACTGGCTAGCAGACTGTATCGAATTCTGCTATGAAAAAGCGGGCCTTCCTCTCCAGGGACGAGTGAAGGCACACTCAGTAAGAGCCATGGCAACCTCAGCACACTATCGTTCAGTACCAATTGCTGAGATCTAAAAGGCTGCAACATTTCTCTTCACACATTTGCAGCACATTACTGCCTGGACAAGGAAGGATGTCAAGATTCTGCATTTGGCCAATCCGTCTTGAAGAACTTATTTCCAGTATAATCTCAACTCCTTCCACATCCATCTGCTGTGATTTTCATTCTGCCTCATTTTTCCCAACAGTACACCAGTTGTTGTGCCTGTTGCACAAGTTGTATGCTGTTGGTCCAAATAAGTGATCAGCCTGTAGCTTGCTAATCACCCACATGTGAGGACCACCATCCTGCTTGTCCTGGGAGAAAGATGCTTACCTGTAACAGGTGTTCTCCAGGGACAGCAGAATGTAGTCCTCACGAAATCCACCCAGCATCCCGCGGAGTTGGATCTGAATACATTTTATTTTATTTTATTTTTCACTCGCACCTTTTGCTACAAACGAGACTGAAGGGAGACCCCTGTGGCTACAGGGATTATGGAATGCTGGGCATGCTCAGTGTGCCAGTCAAAAGTTCTAGAAACTTTGACAGAAAAGTTTTCTGTGATAGGGCTCCTTCTGCTGAAGTCACCCACATGTGAGGATTATATCCTGCTGTCCTGGGAGAACACCTGTTACAGGTAAGCAACTGTGTTAAAGGCTTGGAGGTGCAGCAAGTGGTTTTGTCTTTTGGTGGGTTTTTTCTCTACAGCCTTCATTAAAAAAAAAAAAAAAGTGAACTGGAGAACTGCTCCCTGCTTATAGTGTGCTTGGGCTTTGGGTTGAGGAGGTAAGCGGCAGGTTCCTATCCCCAAGGGATATCTAAGAAGAGTAAGAGGTGTTCGATGTGTCGGAGCTGGTGGAGTTGGCCACAGTAAGCACTGGATGTGCTACATGTGCAGGTGATCAGGAGGCTGGAGCCTTTGAGGGGGAGTGATTTACAGGAGGGGTTTCCCAATGCTTCTGCAGCTGATCTCTGGTGGGGGGAGTCTTTGGAGGAAGTCGTAGCAGTGCTAAGCATGCCAACTGGAAATTCCATCATTCTTCATACAGTCAGAGACCAGTCCAAATGAATGGGTTATGGATACAGAATAACAGGCTCACTGATATAACCCCTTAAAGGCACCTGTGCTGACCTCAGCTTGCCAGTATTCTGTTTCCAGCAGATGGTAGGAAAGCATCCCATGGCATGGACTGAAGCTGGTTCTCTTAGGCTAGCAAAAGTATGGTTGGTAGCAGACTGCTCCAGAGGTGAAAGATGAATTCTCCCTTCCTCAATTGAGCATAGTCTGGGGGATCCACATTGCAGGAGTGGAGAATGTTGAGGCAGACTTTCTCAGCAGGAATGTTCTCAATCTCAGACTGTGTTTGGGAAGTTAGTGAACCGGTGAGGTTCCCCACTATCTGGCAACTGGCAGGAATGCAAAAGTCCATTTTTCAGCAGAAGGCAGAGTTTTCTGGCCTTGATACAGCAATAGCTGTTGACGGAAATGTTGTACATCTTCCTTTCAAGTACCTTGATAAGGAGAGTAATCCAGAGAATTTGCTGTCATCTGGGTCTCGTCATCCTGGTGGCTCTCAACTGGCTGAGGTGTCCTTGATATTCAGATCTCATCAGGATGCTGGATATAAGTCATTTTCATTTCCTCTGGACAAAGACCATCTCTGTCCTCTTCACGAGGATCCGGGTCAGTTTCGTCTTATGGCTTTGGCTCTTGAGAGGGCACATTTGATTCAAAAGGTTAGTCAGGAGGTGGTGAACACACTTTTGAAGGCTAGAAAATTCTCTACTTCCTTGGCTTATGTGAGGACTTGGAGAACTTTTAAACAGTGGTGTGCCAGGAGGCAGGTAGTCCCCAGATCTGCCTCAGTATCCTCTATTTTCTTGCAGGATAGTCTGGCCAAAGGATTGGCTCTTAACTCTTTGAAGGTACAGATTGCAGCTATAGCCTGTTTTAGGGAATGGGTGTCTGGAAAGTTCTTGTCCTCTCATCCAGATGTTTCTAGTTTCCTCAGATGGATGAAACGCATCAGGCTGCAGATGAGGGATTCCATTCCATCATGTGATCTGAATATTGTTTTGTCCTTTGTTGGACCATAGTTTGAACCACTCAGATCGATTCTGCCTAAGCTTCTTACCTTGAAGGTGTTTTTTCTTTGGCAACTTTTTTCCATCAGACAGCGAGTTGCTAGCCCTTTCTTGTAGAGAGCCATGTCTGGTAATTTCAAAGGTTCTTGTACATACTCATTTCAGTCCAGACCAGTGGGTTATGCACTCCCACCAACAGATGGAGGCAGAGAACAAAACTTTGAGGCACTGCTATATACCAAGTGTGCCACATGCAGCTCCTCAGTATTTCTCTGTCTCCAGCAGATGGTGCATACCTGAAGCTCTGAGCTGAGTTTAGATGTCTTGCTTCTCAGGGTGCCAGGTGCAGTTTTCTGGACCATCCCTCGAGTAGAGCTGGGCGAATGGGGGGTTGGATACCCTCAGCAGTGCTAGCCTGTATGTTCCGGGACTCCTGATAGCCAGGGAACTGGCTCCCTCTCCGTGTCCGTGGGTTCAGGGAAATATCCCTGTTGGAGAAAGTTCTTTTTTTTTCCTGCTTCCATTAAGTTTTTTGTTGGGGAGGGGGGGGAGGGGAGAATGTGCCTTGTTCTTCTATCCCCGCGGCTCCCCGGGTGAATCAGTCTGCTCAGTGGGGCTGGGCCAGACAGGCCCCAATTTCAATTTCTTGAACAGGGGAGAGCTTGCAGCCTTTAGTGGAGCCTTCCCCAGGTGGTGAAGGGCCTCCTAGGAAGTGTCTGTGGCAGTCCTGGATCTATTTTTGGTGCGGCGGCCATTTTGTTCTTTTTCAGCTTCCAAGAGGTGCCCTGAAGATGCTGGGACTGATTTTTGACAGCGATTTTTTGGGGGCAACATCAGTCCTCGAAGGCAGCTCTTGATTTCTCCCGGGGAGAGTGCCCGTGAATTGCCTTCCTTTAGAAGGTCTGCCTCTGGAGAACTAAGTTATTTGGATGTCTGTTTTGTCAGATATCTTAAGGTGATCAATTCTTTCAGGAGGTCAGATCTGATTCTCTTCAGGTCCAAAGAACCAGCAAAGTCAGCATTGACCAGATGGATCAAGGAGGCGATTGTCTTAGCTTATCTTTTGAAAGGACTTGTAATCCGCTTTGATGTACATTTTGAAGTGCCGAAAAGCAGAATACAAAAATCTAAATAAATTAAATCCTGGAGAGGCTTAAGGTGCATTCACCTAGAGCACAAGTGGTGCTGTAGACGGATCTTCACTTGATCTCCCCGCAGGACATTTGTAAGGCAGTGACCTGGTCTTCCTTATAGTTTTTCCAAACTTTATAGATTCCTTTTCAGGCATCATTAAGACAGGCTTGGCAGGCTCCCTCCCAATGTGTAAGGTAGGCTTGGATACATCCCACTGATCTGGTGGGATAAGGAAGAAAAATTTTGTTCTTACCTGCAAACTTTCTTTCCTTGAGTCCTACCAGTCCAGTGCAGAACACCACCTAATTTTGCCTTAGCCTGTAGCCTGCCTTGTGGAGTGAGGCTTGTTCTTACATATTCTTCATTCTTATGTGGTCAAATTCATACATTAAACATATCTGGCCTCGGCATCCAGTTTTGGGTTTGACCTTCCTGCTTGTTAGGGGGAAGCTCATATGTTGTCTACTTTGTAGAAATACTGAGTTGGCACACTTCCCTAAGAAGGATGACATCAAAACCATTTATAGTTTTCTGCCTTGATCTGCTGGTAGGGAAGCAAAAATCACTGGTCTGAAAGGACTCGAGGAAATAGCAAGTAAGAACTACATCTTTCCTTATAGGAGGTTGGTGGTACTTTGATAGCTTTTAAAAATGCTTTTTTTCTGTTTTTATTCAAGCAATAGCAGAGCCATCCTAGTGTACCTCCACCTTTGACATGCTATCCAGAAGAAGGTGAAAGGTAGTTCATGGGCTTTTTTTTTATCTAGCAAATTTTGTTTTTGTGACAATGAGCAACTACCTTCTGGAAATGGATGGGAGTCTACCAACACAGTCCACCAAATGGTTAATACACTTGCTATTGATTTGGAACAGAGCAAAATCTATTATCAATCCATAGAACAATCCAGATTCCCTGAAAATTGAACATTGTGGTCACATTCTCCTGGGTAGGATTGGGGTTTGTACATTTATTTTTTTTTTTTGTAAGGTTGTGATGCCTGTCATTGCACCAAGATAAAATTTATGCTGTTTATAGATGTGCATCTGCTTTTGGTCCAGATCATTCTCCCTCCCCCCCCCCCCCCTCCCCCTCTCCCAAACACACACACAACAACCCCCTTATTGATGTGATAGATGGATTGAGTATTTCTTGACTCTTGCTGTCTCATCTGTGAAAAGAACCTGGGTCCCAAAAACTCCTCTTTGGATAATTTAGATCTTGGTCCGAAAGAAGGCATTACAACCTGCAAAAAAAAAAAATCCAACCAACAACCTTATCTCCATCTCACTGTCATGTGATTTGTTTTGAAGGTATTGGAGCGTTTGCTATCTTTGCCAGTGGAATACTGGAGCCAATTTATGATGGTGGAGCAGGAGAATATGGACCCCTCTCACATCATTGAGAATGCCTACAATACCCCACGAACTCCTGATGTAAGAGGTAAGGAAAGCCCTACTATTCAGCATGGCTTGAAATTCCTTCCTGACCAAGCCAGCTATTGTTATTTGATACTTGTTAAGCCCTTCAGTGAGAAACAGTTAAGACATCTCATTTTGCAGGTTTCTGGTTGTTGATATGTAGTTTGGTATAGATCTAAGAATTGTCCTCTGTTCTAACTGCATGCACATTATGGCAGCCAAAATAGTTCTGCAATTCACATAGTTTAGCTCATCAGGACTTGATTACTGATGTCACCTGTGCTCTTAGCTTTAAATATGAGGTTGATATTCAAATGGGCTTGGTTAAGTGTGTGCCCTAGCTGCTAGCTGGACAATCCCTCAGTTTGTTTTAAATTTTGCCCTGCTGAAAGGCTAAATTTTTAACCAACAAAGAGAATGATATATCACAAATGAATCACACTATTCAATTGTATTATACAAAACCTTTAAATAAGGTGCAATATACTCAAAATCTTCACAAACACATTTATAAATGTTGTCAAAGAATACAATCTTTTGCTCCCTAATCTAAACCAACATCCATATATATTAATCTTTAAAACTGCATGGGGACCCTTGCTGAAAAATAAATAATAAAAACCCAAACACACACACACACTCATAGTGCCATGGATCCACATTTAAAAACAAACAAAAACTTTACCATCTCAACAGAGCATTTACATCAACAATCACATTCAACAGACACTAATACATAATCATTAACAATATTCCAAAACTTTTTGCGCAATAAATGCTTTTACAAATTGATATCCTCCATTAAAGCTTCAAATCTTCAATGTGAATGTTGTAATAGTTGCAAAGATGCTTGAACAATTATCTCATGAAAGCAATAAAATATATTATAAATCACAGCCCTGCAGGAGCATCAAATATCATAAGCAGCCTGTAGTATTGTCACATTAACATCAGTCACAACAGTTCTTTACACAAAATTAAATGTCAATGTTAACCCCACAACATACAGGGCAATGTGTACACAGTAGCCTAGATGGGATACATTCTCAGCATGCTGCAAACATATGTATATTTTTTTTTTTAACAAGTTAAGTCATTAACCGGCTAAAACTTAGCTGATGAAAACAGGCAGGGTGAGGGCATTCTGGGGGTTTGGTTTAAATTTACCCAGTTAGCACTGTGTTCAGCGCTAGCCAAGTAGTTTTTTCTCCTAAGACAAGCAGGATGTGGGCAACGTCAGTTGGAACCCGGCACAGAAAATGTTTGTCAAAGTTTCTAGAAACTTTGACGCAAACTGAACATGCTCAGCCTGCCACTATCCGCACATCCATGCAGTGTCCCTCATCAGTCTTTTTTTTTTTTTTTTTTTCCCGCAAAGTGTTTGCCTTGTGATTGGTGGAGCTCTCCTCTTTTTTGAAGGTTTTTTTTTTCGAGACACTTCGCTGGGGCCGTCATCTTCCGGTCGGTATCCCAGTGAGCAGTGGCGATAGGTTACATTTTTTTTTCCCCTTGTTTGTGGTCGATTTCCAGTGTCTCGGTGGCTGCTGGCCATTGACTGCTTGCCTGCTATTTTTCATGGCATCTGGTTTCCGCCAATGCCCCCCAGTGCCTGCGGACCATGTCCATTACTGATCCGTATGAGGTCTGTATCCTTTGCCTGGGGGCGTAGCATTTCATCCGGGGGTGTCTCTTTTTGTGATCAGTTGACCCCCAAAGGCAGTTGCGCCCATCTGGACAGGATGGAGAAGCTTTTTGGCACCAAAAAATCTGATCCATTGACTCTGGCATTGGGAGCGTCAACACCTGGAGGCAGCAGAGAACCGTTTGCACTGTCCATGTCCACCCTCCATTGCGACCCTCTAGAGAGAGAGGGGATAGGCTGTTGCAATCGGACATCTAGCTCCTCTCCATCCTCAGCACTGGGGAAAGGCCGAGCCGAGCACCAAGGGGAAGTCCCGCAAGCATTGAAACCAGTCGCCATCTGTACACAGCACTGGGCTCCGATGGTCACTGTACTACCACCAAAGCAACTCTGTGGGGGGAGGCATTGCCCTCCATCAGACCTGAAAGTCCTAGGCATTCTCCACCAGTAATGGTGCTGGGCACTGATCCTCCTCGAAAGGCTGAGGGGGGCTCTGGTGACACCTCCTCCTCAATCCATCCTGACCTCAACGGATTTCCAGGAGGAGCTGGATTGTAGGGTGCAGTCAGCAATGTTATGAACCCTGTGGGGTATTGAGTTGCCCCCGGCACCAGCCTCCATACTGGTGCTGGAACCAGCACCTTCTCTGGCACCCCTGCTTGGGCGTACTACAGACACAACTGGTTCCCGGGGGACCATCTGTTCCCCCAATGGCCACCGATGTCCCCTTCCGGAGAGATTCCCATCGTGGGGTCCTCAGAGGAGGAGGAGGAGGAAGAAGAGCCGATGCGGCCGCCGGCACTGTCGGGGTAGTTGATTCGTGCCAGACATTTCTCTGTCTGGTTCCCAGGCCTTCGGGGCCCTCTTTGCAGTCTGTTCTCTCTGTGCTGTTGATGCCCTTGGTGCCCAAATCAAGTGGCGTGGGCAGAGACCCTCCACAGTGGGCCCCCAAGGGGCCTTAGTGAGGAGGAAGTCCCATATGATCCAGGGGGATGAGACCCCTTGACTCATTCTCATGTGACTCAGGGGACCTGTCTCCCCCAGATGAGAGGCGCAGGTCTCCCCACCCCCCCCCCCCTCCGAAGACCTTTCCTTTGCAGGCTTTGTCGGGCTATAGCAGAGGCTTCTCATTTCAGCTCCTCACTGAGCGCTCTGCATAAAATGCTGGAAGTCCTCCAGTTTGTGGATGCCCCAAAGGTAGTAGTGGTGGCGGTTCCTGTACATATCCAGATCAGTCCAGACCAGTGGGTTCTCCCACCAGCAGATGGAGGCAGAGAACAAAACTTTGAGGCACTGCTATATACCAATACCAAGTGTGCCACCTGGAGCTCATCAGTATTTCTGTCTCCAGCAGTTGGTGCATACCTGCAGCTCTGAGCTGAGTTTGGATTTCTTGCTCCTCGGGGTGCCAGGTTCAGTTTTCTGGGCCATCCCTCGAGTAGAGCCGGGCGAACGGGGGGGGTTGGATACCCCCGGCAGTGTGTTCGGGGTTTCTGATAGCCAGGGGATTGGCTCCCTCTCCATGACCATGGGTTCAAGGAAGTATCCCCGTTGGGGAAAGTTCTTTTTTCTGCTTCCATTAAGTTTTGTTGGGGGAAAAAAAGTTCCTTTTTCTTCTGTCCCGCAGTTCCCTGCTGGGTGAATTGGTCTGCTCAGCGGGGCTGGGCCAGACAGGCCATGATTTCGATTTCCTGAAGAGGGGAGAGCTTTGTAGCCTTTAGTGGAGCCTTCCCTAGGTGGTGAAGGGCCTCCTAGTAAGTGTCTCCGTGGCTGTTCAGAGTCTATTTTTTGGCATGGTGGCCATTTTGGTTTTTCTTTTTCAGTTTCCACGAGGCTCCCCAACAGTACTGGGGCTGATTTTTGCCAGTGATTTTTTGGGGAAACAGTCCTCTAAGGCAGCAATTGATTCCTCCCGGGGGGGGGGAGTGCCCTTGGGCCCCTTTTGGAGTGGTGCAATGGCAGAGAAGCCACTGGTGGAACCCTGCAAGGCTTGTGGGGTATGGTCTGCCTATTTGAACACCTTCTCACTTTGCACTATTTGTGCTGTGGGAGGGGTTCTAAGCCTCGGAAGCCCGCAGGCAGTTTGGGCATCGGAACTGGGTCCAAAGGTAGAGCTTTGGCGTCTGCTGCTCCCCCTGTGGGAAAAGATTCCCAGGATGATCCTCCGCTGTCTCCCATGGCGTGGGAACAGAGGCCAGAGGACTTGAGGGGTTGTCGAGTCGGATTCCAGCGGTGATGAAGATTTCCCAGGTGGTTTTTCGCCAGAATTTGTGCTCCTAATGCATAAGGCATTCCTGGCAAGGAAGTCTGTGAAGCACAAATCCCTGGAGGGAGTGTGAGGGCCCCGAAGTGTCCCCATCTATGAGCGGACAATTGTACTTCCTGCACTGCCTTGGCGCAGGAAGATTTGGATGACTTAGACGACCTGCTGGGGGAAGATGTCCCCCCTCCTCCTCCCCCTGGACTTTAATGTGGGCAATGGTGACCAGTGTCTGGTGGACCCTGGCCCGGAAGGTGACGATCCAGGCGTGGTCCGGTTGTTCAAGAAGGAGGAGCTGCGGCCCCTTATTCCCAGGTGCTGGAGGAACCAGGGGCGAAACTCTCTGGAAGAGTCCGACAGTGACGGCGTGAACCCGGTCCTGGATGGCCTCCGGGGCACACCTAGCACCTTTCCCATCCCGAAGAAGATTCAGCTCCTCATCAGTCGTGAGTGGGAGACCCACTTAAGGCCTGCGTCCAGCAGGCCTTAAGGTCAGCCAGGCAATGCAAAAGTTATATCAGCTACTTGATCATTTGGAACGCCTTAAGGTGGACGTGGCGGTATTGGCAGTCGCTAGGAAAACTACCATCCCAGTGGCAGGGGCTGCGGTGCTTCGAGATGTGCAAGGACCGCAAGCTGGAATTGCTGACGTCCACGGTTCCCGTTGCAGTCTCTGTCGATGCTGCCAAGGCCTCCGTCTATGATGCAGTGTCTGCCCCCGTTGAGGCTCCATACTTCGGGTTCTCAACCAGAGCCCCGTGCAATCCTTGGGCGAGAAGCAATGACAGGAGCAGTAGAGGCACGGTGACCGTCCATCATAGATGCCATTCTGGACTTCTGTGGCAGCTTTCTCTGTGCTGGAGAATGACCGGGCCGAGCACAGAGGGGAAACATCGCCAGCACTGATGTGGTTCTGCGTTCGGTGCCGGCACTGGCATCAACGTCCATTGAGCCAGTTGCGAAGCAGGCCCGGGTACAAGTCTCCTTGCTCCTCTGCACCCAAGGCATCGAGGCGTCCCCCACCAGCGCCAGGTACTGAGCTACCACAGATTCATGTGGGAGTGCCAGTAACGCCTAGCCTGTCTCCCCCTGTAGCTGTGCTACCTATACCAGCTTTCAGGGAGGAACTGGATGTCCTCATCCATCAGGCTTTCCTTGATGCCTTCCGGAATCTAACACCGGAGCCATCATTATTCGCACCGTTGTGGCACCTACCAACAGCCTAAGTCATCGATGCTGATTTGTCCTTTTGAGCCTCCATGGACCCCTATACCTATCCCGGGATCCTCTAACAGCGATGGGCACTCTAATTCCCATCCCTTTCGACCTGGTCACTAAAAAGGACCACAAGTTTTCAGGAGGGTCTAGGTCATAACTTCTTCCAAGAACTATATTGGTGTCACATATTGCTATTTACTAGCTATATTTGACACAACACCAAGGGAATCTCTGCCATCCACATGAAATTCAAGCAACATGTGATTGCTTCGAAACGTCCTCCCGTTGCCAGCAACAGGACTCAGTGCTAGATGGTGAATCTGGCTTACGGTCCCTGATTTACGGCCCGAAGACCAAGATAAACTATCAAATCTGCCATGCGCCACAGATAATCTCTTCGTGCACAAGGTCCAGCAGACAGTGGCTCAACTGCAAGACCACCGCGAGACCCTGCGGACAGCTCTCTACGTTTCTTGCACAGCAAAGAGGGATGCTAGAAGGACCTTTTACCGCTCCCGCGTGACACCAACTGATATCCAGATCACACCAGCTCCCCCAGTTGGGCAGGCTCCTGGATTTTTCAACCTTTCCAGAGAACAGAACGGTCCAACCCTCTGAGGACCAGGGATTCCGTTCCCCGGATGCAACAAGGCAGAAGATTTTAATCCTGCTATTTTCTACTTTCAAAGAAAACAGGCGACTTCTGCCCTGGATCTCAGAAATCTCAACAAATTTCTTCAGAAAGTTTAAAATGTCTCTCGGCATCATGCTTTCCTTACTATAACAAGGGGGTTGCCTCTATTCTCTGGACTTTCTATACGCGTCATAGTGAGTTGTCAACATTTTCAATACCAAGTTCTGCCATTCGAACTAGCTTCGACAACTTGTGTATTTCACCAAATGCCTAGCAGTGACTGCCGCTCAGCTACAAAGAACAGCAGCATTCACGCGTTTCCCTACCTGGACGACTGCCCAATATGGAGTCAATCCAAACGAGCTCTAAATTCTCTGACTCACTATAAATCTACTACATTTGGCTGGGAATTCTGATCAACTACCATAAATCCCATATAGAGCAGATCTGGGCACTACAGTCGCAACAGCCTTCCTGCCCAACAACCGCACAGACATCCTATCAAATTGTCCACATCTCTGCACACATGCAACATAACCTCAGCCCATCAATTCTTCCATTGCTGGGCCACATGGTTTCCATGATCCACGTCACTCCTATGGCCAGACTAGCCATGAGAAAAACTCAGTGGATTTTAAGATTTCAGTGGCTCTAAGCCATTCAACCGCTTTCGTCCCTGATCCATCCAGCTTGGGTTGGAGAGCTCCTATCAACACCCTCCAAACCCAAAATGCGTCGGTCTCTCCATGAAAAGTCTGTTCAACTTCCTGGAGCTTCGACCCATGCGTTATGCCCTTTATGCCTTCAAACACTGCCTCTCACACAAAACTTTGTGGATACAGACAGCGTAATGGCAATGTGGTACTTGAACAAACATGGACGCACAGGCTCTTATCTGCTCTACCAGGAAGCCACGCAGTTCTGGGCCTGGGCCCTTGCACACTCCATGCATCTCTGGACCACTTTTCTAACAGGCATACCGAACATACTAACAGACCATCTCAAATGATGTCTCCATCCCCACAAGTGGTCTCTGAATCCATGTGTAGCGAGTAAAATCTTCTAGCGCTGAGATCAACTATTGACCTCTTGCGTCCGAATCAAACCACAGAGTGGACAGATTCTGCTCCCTACACAGGCTTCGAAATGCGTTAGCCATGGTCACCTTTGCTCGCCCCTGTAACAAAGGCCTCCTATATGTCTATTTTGATACCGCTCATAGCCAAAACTGTTGTGAACCTACAGCAGGTCAGGTTTTCAATGATTCTCATAACCCCGTACTGGCCTTGACAAGTATCTTCCCCCATACTTCTCTACCTATCAATCCAGGAACCAATTTGCCTGCCCACAGGTCAACCTCACTGATAAGAACATAAGAAAATGCCATACTGGTTCAGACCAAGGGTCCATCAAGCCCAGCATCCTGTTTCCAACAGTGGCCAATCCAGGCCATAAGAACCTGGCAAGTACCCAAAAACTAAGTCTATTCCATGTAACCATTGCTAATGGCAGTGGCTATTCTCTAAGTGAACTTAATAGCAGGTAATGGACTTCTCCTCCAAGAACTTATCCACTCCTTTTTTTAAACACAGCTATACTAACTGCACGAACCACATTCTCTGGCAACAAATTCCAGAGTTTAATTGTGCGTTGAGTAAAAAAGAACTTTCTCCGATTAGTTTTAAATGTGCCCCATGCTAACTTCATGGAGTGTCCCCTAGTCTTTCTACTATCCGAAAGAGTAAATAACTGATTCACATATACCCGATCTAGACCTCTCATGATTTTAAACACCTCTATCATATCCCCCCTCAGTCGTCTCTTCTCCATGCTGAAAAGTCCTAACCTCTTTAGTCTTTCCTCATAGGGGAGTTGTTCCATTCCCCTTATTTTGGTAACCCTTCTCTGTACCTTCTCCATCGCAATTATATTCTCAGGTACTTCACAAAAACCTTCCACATGTAAATCTTACCATTTGAAATTGGCAAGATTTACCAAATGGCGTGCACAAAAAGGTATTGGCCCCTTTTTCCTGCCCCACTCCATCTCTATTAGGCTATCTAGGATACCTTTCGGATTCTGGTCCCCAGACATCTTCCGCAGGGTACACCTCAGTTCCATCTCAGCGTAACACCAGGGAGTAGGGGATGCCCTGTTAACGACTCAACCCCTTATGAGTCGGCTTATCATGGGTTTTCTACGACTTAAGCCTCCTCTTCGATCACCGGTTACGGAATGGGGCCTAAAAGTAGTGCTTACAAGGCTCATGCATTCCCCATTCGAGCCTTTGCATTCCTATAGCAGTAAAATTCTAACATGGAAAATTTTCCTCGTAGCCATCACCTCTGCTGAAAGGGTCAGTGAGTTACAATCTCTTGTTGCATACTCACCCGACACCAGGTTCCTCTGTGACCGAATGGTCCTCTGTACTCACCCTAAATTTCTTCTTAAAGTGGACACAGCCTCTCACCTTACTCAGTCTATAGTCTGCCCACTTTTTCCCCAAGGCCTCTTTTACCAGGGCGAGAGGGTTTTGCACACCTTGGAGTGTAAGTGTGCACTTGCATTCTATCTAGATTCCACTGCACTGCATAGGAAATCCACCCAACTCTGCTTCTTTGACAGAGACGAGCTGCAAGTTGCAGTGGGCAAACAAACTCTCTCCAACTGGCTAGCAGACTGTATCGAATTCTGCTATGAGGAAGCAGGCCTTCCTCTCCAGGGGTGAGTGCAGGCACAGTTTGGTAAGGGCCATGGCAACATCGGTAGCAAACTATCGTTCAGTACCAATTGCTGACATCTGCTAGGCTGCGACATGGAGCTCTCTTCACACATTCGCAGCCCTCTACTGCTTAGATAAAGAAATCCATCAAGAACTCTGCCTTTGGCCAATCTGTCTTGAAAAACTTTGTTTCAGTATAATCCCCAACTCCTCCCACAATCACCTGCTGTGATTTCAGGCTGCCTCATCATTGCAAATAGCACCCCAATTATTGTGCCTGCTGCACAAGTTGTCTGCTATTGGCCTGTTGTAATATGAGTCAGCCTGTAGTTTGTTAATCACCCACATGTGAGGACTACCATCCTGCTTGTCCTGGGAGAAAGAGTTGCTTACCTGTAACAGGTGTTCTCCCAGGACAGCAGGATATAGTCCTCACGAAACCCACCCGCCACCCCACGGAGTTGGGTCAGTTTTTTATTTTTTTGCTCACACTTTTTGCTACAAACGAAAATGAAGGGAGACTCCTGTGGACATAGGGATCATGTTCCATAATAAGGTTCTGCCTGATGACCTCACCCATATGTGAGGACTACATCCTGCTGTCCTGGGAGAGCACCTGTTACAGGTAAGCAACTCTGCTGTATCTATATATTAGAAATTGGAAAACTTGGAAAATATTTCTACATCAAGTTTTTTAACTTTCCCAAGGTGGATTTTATCTCGGCAGAGGATATGTTTTGAAACCAAAATTACCTTAAATGCTTAAGATTCCTCTTGAATCCTTGCCACCAGTATCTTTTTTTTTTTTTTTTAATCTTCCATCATCAAAGGGAAATTTCTCAAATTGAATGGGCAAGTTCCTCTCTATTTGATCTGGAAGTTTTGGATTTATCAGCTTTTATAGAAGCATCTAATGAAGCTAGAAAATGTAAAAACCTGTAACATTAATTGTGAATTTACTTGTCCTGGATTGAAATCTGTTTATGAAATTCTTTAGACACATGTTCTTTAAGACTGTAAATAAAACAAACATGTGTAAGAGCACATACACTGGAATTTTTAAATCTGCAAGTGCACATGTATGATTTTAAAATATACCTGTGTGTATGTATGCTCCTAATTTTAAACAATTACACGAGGAAATGCTCCTGATTCTTCCTTAAGAATTTGTATGCTTTAATGCATACAGCTAGGCAGATTTTAAAACATACATGCGTGAAAGAAATAGCCAGTTTGACCCATTAGTCATCCAGTTTTCTCAGTTTATCTCTAGGTCATCCAGACTGCTCTGATTATTCAACCCAGTTTATCCAGTCATTTTAGTCCTAAAACTAGCTTTCTTCAGACTTACACATCATTGAGAGCAGATATAATAAGTTTGGGTAGCAGCCTGATGTGTTCAGTATTTAAAATACACATTTATGTGCATAAATGTAGGCTCCACCCTGGAATGCTCTTGATATGCCTTAATGCCACCCCTTTCCCTCATGTTAGGTTGCTCACGTATTATGTATGTTCTTTTATTTGTATGTATACTATGTACATTTTTTTTAACATTGTAAATTTCCTTGATCCTAGGAAAGAGCAGTATACAATTCTAAATGTGCATGCATAATTGAACCATTTCAAAATATGAGCTACTTGTACTCAGACAAGATACTCACGTATATGGGCCTTTTAATGCAAACAACTCTGTTTTTAAAATTCACCCCTAAGAGCAAGATAAGTATTTTTCCAGACATGGCATGAATAACTCAAAAGAAGCAAGCAACTTTTGAGACTTGATGGTTTTGTAAATTGGGGCAATGTTTTTTCTTAAATATCCTTCTAAATGTTTAATCAAATATTAGAAATTTAAATGTGTTTATCGAACCTAGTCAACTTGCACTTTTTCTGAGTGGTAAGTTGACTCCTGGAGTTTCAGGGCTTCTTGGAGTATCTGATAGCAAGGGTTAATTTATATATAGGCCAGCCTGCCAGCACATCCATCTGTATAATACTGGCTGATGATAGTTCTTGTTATTGAGTCTTTCCTTTCATTAAGTGAAGTTTTGTGTATTTTATCGATGAATGATTCCATTATATTTCTAAAACTATTTTGTATATTTTCTCTGTAAGATGTAATTCTTGGAATTTATTTCAAATTTAATAAAAACAGGTAGCAGCGATAGTGTACTATAGATGAATAGTCCAGGGAGTCTTTCTACACATCCTGTTCATGCTTCTCAGATGAGTGCTAACCTACCTCTATGGGACTCTAACTTTGTGCTTAAAGCCTTAACTTCTCTTCCGTTTGAGTCTACTATTGAATTCATTGATCCAGATTTTGGTGCATAATGCATTTGTGGTGGCTGGCTGTTTGCAAGCAGAATATCAGTTGCAGGGCCTGTCCTGTAGCAAACCATTCCTGCTTGGTTCTGACAAAAGGATCTCTATTCAAACAGCACTGACAATTCTTACCTACAGTGGTGTCTGTTCCATGTGAATCAGATGCTCTACCATCCTCTGAATGAGCCTGTGGAGACTCCTTAGGACCTCCCAACTGCTCCTGGATGAGTTTAGGGCTCACCTATAATAATCAGAATGTGAGGCCTGTGAATATTATATAGGTGAATATATTATTATTATTATTATTATTATTATATATATATATATATATATATATATATATATATATATATTATAATATATATTATATTATTATAGGTGAATTATATAGGTGAATATTATTATAGGTGAATATTTGGATCATTTAGTTGCTGTTTGCTGGCCAGGAGGAAGGAGAGGCTGAATCTAAGGCAATCATAGTTCACTGAATGTGGAAAACCATAAGCTCAGCCTATATTTTAAGGGGGTGAAGGGCCCTGGAAGAGTTGCTAGCTCTTTTGATAAGGCCACAAGCATCTTCAGAGACCAAGAAGTATCTAATCCCTCCAGTGGTGATCGGCAAGGTGGCCCATTTTGTTTCATTCTCTAAGCATTCCTGCTTAGTTCTACTGGCCAAAGGGAATACTCCTTTTTGGGGCAGTTGTCATGAGGGCAGGCTTAGCTAGGTACCATCCAAATCAGAGAGTTGCTTTGATGCATCCCATGCTTCTAGACTAATTTGATGGGACATTGATAAAGGAAAAACTCTTGCCTGCTAATTTTCTTGAGCCCTACCAGACCAGTCAGGAATTCACCCTGTTGATGCCTGGCTGCCTACCAGCCATGCATGTCATTTTCTTGGTTATACAACTTGAGTTATAGTTAAGAAATGTTATTCTGCAGGGATCTGAGAACCAATGGCAGTCAGTTACTGGTATAACACCCCCTTCTCATAGGGGGGAAGGTAAAGTTACTCAGTTGCTTTGGTACTGGAATACTGGCGAGCTGAGGCTGCACAAGGCACTATATAAGGGGATGACAAAGCTCTAGTTTTCTGTTTCTAGTAGGGGCGACAAACATGCATCTGGACAAGTCTGGTAGGACTCGAGGAAAGAAAACTAGCATGTAAGACACAATTTTTCTTCACTTTGGGTGAAAGGACCAATGATTGGTCCCTTCACAGATATCCTTATTCTGCTTCCTTATCAGCTGTCAGGAAAGGGATCAATTTATTGGTCCTTTCACCTGGAGTGAAGTGAATAAATTCTTATGTGCTAGGAGTTGTCAACTCTGTTGTATTTAGTATTCAGTCCAGTGGACTGTGTTTGAGAGGTGGGGATTTGGTCAACCCTTTTTTTTTTTAGTTAGGGGAACAGCTCTTGCTCAGCATGCTAGATTTTTTTTTCTTCAAATACTCAAAAACAAAGAATCCAACAAAGGGAGCAAGAAGGAATTCATACAGAAAAAATGAAACTTGCTACCTGAAATTTCTCTTTTGGTCTAATGGTCAACCTTCATACGATACCACTACAGGGGTTATCGTGCTGATCAGTTTGGCGATTTCCAGGAATTACAAGTGTCTGCTACTGCCAAGTCAACATAGCGATAGCGAGCAGCATCGCTTCGCAGAACCATCTCATCCACTGAATATCCCAGTTTAAGTTGGGTCCTTGAAGAAGGGGTATCTCCACCCCAAAATCACGCGTTGTCGGACAGCAAAAACTTTTTCAAGTGGATTTCAAGATAAGTACTATTGGTACTAGACTGTATACATTATTTTCCTGGACTTAAAACCATAATATCAGCACAATATCTGGTCACCTAATGATTTGCAAAGCTCTTAAAAAATGATAGAGCTGATCAGCACGATAACCCCTGTAGTGGTATCATATGAAGGTTGACCATTAGACCAAAAGAGAAATTTCAGGTAGCAGATTTTTTTTCTTCAGCATTCAAAAGCCTGGTGAACAGGAGACTTAACTGGATAAGTCCCACTGAATGTCTTAACCAGTTAGCTTTATTTCCCTAACTTTGCTCTCACCACACAACTAAATTAACCTCCACCTCTATTTTAGCAAAGAGTCATAGCAAAACCTATGATAAACTGAGCCTGTCTTTTTGGGCTGTTTGGGAATTGAGGTGATCTGTTCAGTGCTGAATAGGGAAGGAAGGTGGTTTGCTGCTGCTATTATGCCGGCTACCAGGTAGGGCTGAAAATGTGCCTTGGAGATGCCCTTCCAGCCTGTGAGTTGAATCTGCTGGAGTCAGAGAAATACTGAAGGTTTTCAGAGGGTGCACCAGTCATGAGGGACCACCCTCTCAGTTTTTGCTCTGACTCTATCTGCTGGAAGGGGGACATAACCCACGGTCTGCTTGACTGTGTCTGAGGAGAGGGAAGTACCAGACTGCTGGAAAGATGCTGCGATCCTTCAGGTGGGTAGGATTGTAGAGCTGGAAGGTGCCCCTTCTTACACTCAGCTAGCATAATGTAACTGGGTAGACTAGGTGGGCCAAACTGTGCTGATCTTACCACAACTATTTTAAAACTAGAGTGCACTACTGTTTTTAGTGCATTGCTTAGCCTTCCAGACATTTTGGTAGTGTGTGTTGCATGTTTTACATGGTTCTGATCTAATGGACCAAATGTTTATACTTTGTAGCAGTGAGCATGTTGGGGCCCCTGACCACTCCAGAGCAGCAAATAACAAAGACTCCTTCAACTAGCTCCTTGTCACAGAAAGTCCGATCTACCCTTGGCAAGACAACTCCCAAGTAAGTAATGTAGGTGAAAAACAGGGCAGATTTTCAAAGCCCTAACTGCATACATTCTGGCGTTTAAGCGTGTGGCCAGGCCTTGCGCACACGGGCGAATTTTCGAAGAGGCCTGGCCACCTGCATAAATGCCGGTACGCGAATAAGTGCCGGCTTCTTCGAAGGGCAGGGCGGGCTGGGACAGCGCCATTGTTCGCTGTCCCAAAGACTCTCACACTGGCAGCCAAGAACTGAAGTAAGTTGTGAAACAAAGGAAAAAAAAAAACTAAAAGGAAGGCTTTAGGGGATGGGGAGGAGAGAGAGGGCGAAGAGGGAGGGAATCTAGGTAAGGGGGAGGGAATTGGGGACAGCCTGGATGCACTGAGCACAGAGGTTGCATAATTCCCCCCCCCCCCCCCCCCCCCTGTACGCGCTTATAAAATCTGGCGCACATGTGTGCTCGGCCCATGGATTTTCTTCCATGTGTGCACTGGCGCGCACATGCTAGAAAATCGGCGCATCCATGTGTGCGCACTGGGAAGTGTGCGCTCAGTGGAAAATCTACCCCTGTATGTTCAGATATTTGCACTGCTCTCCTTCCATAGAAGGGGACTGAGCAGCAGATCTGATGCTCATGTCCAGTCTCCCCATGGAAGAACGAGAGAAGAGCTACACTGTTATGGGTTATGTCATCCAATGGTTCCAAATGAACCCTTTTTCTTAGCTGATAGATGTACAGGAATTCCCATATAGGCATTGCCTCATGTGTCCTTCAGGTTTCTTTTCATCCGAGCTGTATCCTTCTGGGGTTTATTTTGCTTATTTTTCATTGTTTCCTGATTCTTAAGAACTGTTTTGCTGCATCAGCAGCCCCCAAACAGCAATTTTAAGAGGTACTATTTAAAAATAAATAAATACCTGAAACCTGACTTTAATTTTGTGTGTAGTCAGATGTTTTATCATGGATGGCCATGACGTTTCCTATTGGTGCCTCAGGCCTAACCACTACTGCCACTGCTGCTGGTTGTCACTTCAATACAGAGCTTGGAAGATGGAGCTGGGTAAATCTTTAAAGAGCTGCAACCATTCCTCCTCCCAGGGCAGAGCCTCTTCTGAATCGCTGGGTGCCAAGCTGAACAGGAACTCTTCAAGCAGCCCTCCCCCCTCTTCAGAGCAGGCCATGGGCCCCTCCACCTCATCGGGATCAAGTAAAATGCAAAAATGCTGTTCTCATTTCTTTGCAAACCGCTTGGGCTACCCTGAGCCCCACAGAGCCCATAAGAGGAGCAAGCATCTCTGCTTGGAGCCAGCGGTGCCATCAGCAACTAGCTTTAATGCCAACAGCACAGTTGCCATGTTCAGGGAGGACTGGAGGTTTTGAGGAGACTGTTCAATTGACCTCTTATTTTCAAAGGCTCATTCTCTATCAAGGCTTCTAGAACATCTTCATCTAGACACCAGATTTCCTCTGTGTGGTGCCACTGCTTTTTTACATGTCCACCAGCATGGCTACTGCAAAAATCTAGAGGATTGTTCCATGCCCATCGCCTGACCAGAGGATGATGGCCCTTAGCTGCCAGGGAGGCAAAGTCTTCAACTCTGCAACTGTCTAAGGACAAGGCAAACCCTCTTCAACCTCTCCTCGCCCAAGGCAGCCTCTCTTCAGGAGGGAAACCCCTTTTATCACTGAACCTGGGGGGGATCCCATCAGGACCCCCCCACAGGGGGATTTGAGTCCTTGCTATTCCTGCAGTGGAGTCCAGCCATTCAGAGGCGTTCCCCAGGACCTCAGTCATCTACATCAAAATTGGCATCTTGGGTCAGTGTTCCTTTCCCCTCATGTCAGAGAGAGGTTCCGGAATTTCTTCTGACCACCTTCACATCCCATTACTTTCTGGACAGTCTATCAAGAATTGACAGTAAACTTGGACAAGCAAGTTTGCATAGCCTGTTCACCTAGTAATCTCTTCTCCGTGGTGGGATCCAGGTTGCCTTTCAACAAGTCTTCCATTGCAACCCTCAGCTTCACACTCCCCACATGTCCTGGCTAATTCAATCCTTCTGGTTGACTGAGAAGGCAAGTTTGCTTAGCACAAATTGTGATTTCTAAGGACAGCAGGTTGAATTAGCCGTGCTTAATACCTGCCCACCTTCTGGAGAGACAACTATGTAGCTAACGTCAGCTCTCAAATCAACTAAGCAGTTCACTAGGCAATGCCCATGCGGGAATTCCTCTACATCCTCAGGGCAAAAGCTCTGAGCTAAGAGGAGAGTCGATTCTGTGCCGTTGGTTAACGTTACCCATGTGTCAGGCTAATTCTTACAGTAGGTAAACTTGCTGTATCTGCTTGTGTACCTTTCTCTGTCTTAACCATTCTGTACAGGGTCCAGTAATATAGCACAATTGTGTAGATAATCCATTCTTTAATTTTTATTTTTAAATCAGGTTTGGAAGCAAAAGCAAATCTGTTACCAGCATTACAAGACCGGGCAACTTCTTTGCTTCTCCCATGTTGAAGTGAGAGAGACAAGTCTGCACCTACAGTGGTCTTTGCGTGCTTTTCTTTGAAAGACTGATTGTACTACTGGACCACCTTCATCTCCCTATATGTGCTTTGATGTAAAACTTGTTTTATTTTGTTTATATAACACTTCATTTATGTAAAATGTCAATGTTTATTTTGATTAATGCATGGTACCAAGAGAACAAAGGTGTTTTGTTTTGTACAGAAAGTTGGGTTTTTTTTTTAATCTGGTTATCAGATGATGCCCAGCATCCCATGACTCCCATTTTAAAAATGTTTTTTCTTATACATATATGATGCATTATGTTAAGATGCCTCTGTGTTCAGGGCTGAAGCTTTTCTGTATTATCTAAGAAAAAGGCTGGCATCCAGGCAGAAGGCTCAAACCCCAAATTCATTCCTACATTGGTAGGACTATACTCATATTTCTCCCTGTCAGACTTCAGTATGACTACCATCATTTCAAACGGGTACTCATATAAGAAAAGCTGGAATGTAGGAGAGGATTATAGCTTTTTAAGTCAATTTTAATGTACTTTTTATTTTATAATGTAGGACGCTTCTCTGTACATATTGCATGAATCCTTGTATTTATCACTGATAAGAGATTTGTAATCTCCAGTCTCACTAAACAGTTTTAAATTGATCTTAGTCTTTGGTCAATAAGGTATTGTTTGTTCTTTGACAAGGGCAAATAGGGCAGTCCTCTGCCCATAATCATAAATTGGAGTCAAGAATGGATAAAAAAAAAAAAAAAGTGGCACTGCATTTCCTGGCATGCCATATGATGATTCTATCTGTAAATGGTGCCCCTTCCTCCTCATCCAATCAGACCAGTTCAGCTGCATGGGTTATGCTCCCCAGCCAGCGGATGAACAAAAGCTTGCTGTCATCACCCCCGTATAGAGTCCTGTGCTGCAGTCAACCTGTCTCCAGCAGACAGTAGGCAACCATATCCTGTGTTTAAATCCTGTGGGGTTTTTTTTGTTTTGTTTTTTTAGGCCGGGTGATAATCTGGTTTTAGCTAGTTCCTGAGGTGATACTCCTGGAACTCCCTCCTCTGGTTGAGTTGCTTCTGGGGTGATAGTCTTGTGATTTCCTCTCCCACTAGAGCAAGGATGGCCAACTCCAGTCCTCAAGAGCCACAAACAGGTCTGATTTTCAGGATATCCATAATATGCTTGAGCTATATTTGCATACAATGGATGCAGTGCATGCAGCTCTACTTCATGTATATCCATTATGGGTATTCTGAAAACCAGGCCTGTTTGTGTCTCTGGAGGACTGGAATTGGCCACCACTGCAGTAGAGCTTAGCCTTTATAGCCAGGGGGGGTTCCTTTGAAAACTGGGTCTGTGCCAGACGAGCTGTGAGTAACACCCCCACCCCCAAACTCTGGCATGGTTTGGGGGCTTTATCTTCTTTTCACAACATCTTCTGGACTTTTCCTTCACCCCTTCTATTATCTCTGCCATGCTTGCTCGAATGATTAAAGATTAAAAAATAAATAAAGGGCTCTATCACTTTTGACAGTTAGTACCCAGATTGAGGTAGCTATGGAGGGTGGTCTGGCCTGGGGTAGGAAACCAGCATTTCAGAAGTTCTCTGGGTCTTGTAGGTGACTGAAATGGTAAGAGATCTTCTCAGGAGCATAAGAAAGTTCCTGTTCTGCTCCAGTTCTTCTGTGTCTGGCCTTAATTTAGGGGTTGGGTGGAGTGTGAATTTTTCAAGTTCTCAGGAGAGAGGGAAAGTTTCACTCAAGACAGATTTTTTTTGGAGGGGATGCGGCACTACTATGAGATTGTTGGGCCAGTCTGTTCCCAGCATTGGGCTCACTGCGGTGGCTGTTCTGGATCTGTGAGAAGGGGACCGCCCTCTGCTTCCTGAAGCTTTGGAGCATGTTTCTAAACTCAGAAGTTGCAGCTGGGAGAGCTGCAGGAACTTTCAGCATTTCAAGAAACAATGCCTGCTTCTGCTTGGTGGTCTGAATTTTTTAAATGTCTGTATCAAGTTTATGCCTGGGGCAAACTGCAGCTCAGGGACCTGCTTCCTTCTCACATGTCCCTCAGAGGACTTTGCTTCATGGTTCTGGAAGAAAAATCTATAAGAAGGAAGTAGAAGAAAAGAGACTGGAGAATATTACATAAATCTGATGTCAGCCCTAGTACATATACCCCTGCAGGAAGTGCAGCTATTCAGTATTTTCCGTCTCCATAGTAGTTAGGGACTCTATGCACGCTTGCACAGCGTTAGAGTAAATTTTACCAAAGAAATTTTACCTCTACAGTCGAGCCCCGCTCTCCTGCGGTGACACCCGTCGGGTCCCTCTCCCAGTCTTGATTCCAGAAGTGATTTCCGCGATCCCTTGGAGATAAGCCTTGGTCTGGTGGCCGACCGCCGGCGGGTACCTAGCCCCCCGACATCGGGTGAGGCTGAGAGGCAGTGGGTGCAACCTCGAGCGCAGCAGTGAAGGTATTTTCCCTCTCCCCCCGCAGCCGGAGACCGCCCGGAATGAAACCTGGAAGCAGCGAGACAAGGTAAGGTAAAAATCTATTTAAAAATCTCCGGTCTCCAAAGGTCGAGGAGACTCACAGGTCGCCAGTCGGGACCAGTGCCACCGGGTTGATCTGCCCTAGCAGGGCTAGACCCCAGTCAGATCAGAGGGTCCTCCCATGTGGAGACCCCCCGATGTAGTCGCCATATTGTCTGCGTGGTCGCTGTCACCATTTTGGCCCTGTCCGCCGGCTCGACCCATGCTCACAGAGGTGAACCTTGCGCACAAGGAATACCTTGTGCGCACAAGTACCAGGCGCACAAGCGAAACGCATAGCCACGCGCTCACTGTGCCGGGCGCATAACTTCGACCCGTGCGCACAACAGCGCGCGCATTGCTCTGTGCACGCGCACAGGCTGTGTTGGCATCTGCAACGTTTGAAGAGCAACTGAAGGGCTGAGTCCAGCTGGTGGTGGACTGGGCACTCCAGGGCTTCAGTTCTGTGGCACTGGAGCCAGTGCCACCCGTCCCCGTACCACTTCTGAAGAAGCTCAATGTGCTTATCTGTTTCCTTACCAGTCCAGTTGGCATTGATTCCCAGGACGGTGCAGAGGCTTGTAGTCCCCCATCCAGTTCCAGTGGTGCTTGTATCTCTGGATGTAGGCAGACACCTAGGGTCCCTATGACCACTGGTGGGATCAGATGGAGTCCTCCGAAGACTTGGATGGTTTCTTAGCAGACCCTTCTCCAGATGAGTGAAGGAATTCTCCACCTGAAAACTTAACCTTTGCAGGGCTTGTGAGGGTGATGGCTGAGGCCATCCCATTCCAGCTTTTGACAGAGGAGGATGCCAGGCACAAAATGCTCAAGATCCTCTAGTTCATGACAGTCCAGTTAGTTGCTGCTGAGGATTTGGGACACCCCCTCAGTGCCTCCCATTAAGGCAGAGGAGGTTAACCTCATCTAGAAGGCTGCCAGATTCAATAAGCATAGTCTGCCTCACCAATTGCTGGTGGTCAAATCCACCCTCTAGGGCCAAGCACTTTTGAACTTACTCCTTGGTGCCCCTGGGAAAGAACCACAGAGCGAAGGATTCTCTTGGGAGGAAGGTGTTTGAAGGTGGCATGTCAATTGCCTGCATCACTGCCTACCAGCTCTACATGAGCAGGTGCAGGAGGTAGCTGAGCAGCTGCCTCAACAGCAACAGGACACCATGTCATTAGTGTACAAGGCTCTGGAGTGGGAGAAACATGAGGTCCGTGTTCCCTATGATGTTTTCAAAGCAGCAGCGAGAGTCTCTGCAGCAGGAATCGGCACCCCCAGAATGGCATGGCTGGGAGCTTCAGATCTCTGACCAGAGGTACAAGAACTACTCCCTGATGTACCGTGTAGGGAAGAGAATCTTCGGCGGTATGCTTGTGGCCCAACTCTGGGATCATCACAAAATGCTCCAACAAATCTCCACCAGTACTCTGGACATATCTTCCTCCAGAAGGCTGGCAAGAGCAGGGCCAAGGAAGTACTAGTCTCCACCTCCTCGCTCCCATCAACACCATCAGAGCTCCAGCAGCCATCCCAGGCACCAGAGAGCTCCTAAGTGAAACCTGGGGATGGAGTTTTGTGGGGGCTGCAGGGAGCATAAGCCAGTTGCATGGACAACTCCGGTCGGGGGCAGGCTCCAAACCAATGGCCCTGTGTAACTCAGACCAGTGGATTCTGGTCATCGTCCATCAGAGGTATCAATTGAATCTAATGGGTGCCCTGCCAAATTGCTCTCCATGCCCATATTGGGGGCCAGTAGTGCATCAGGAGGTACTTTCAACAGAGCTCTTCTCCCTCTTAATGGCCAGAATGGTCAAGCCCATACCAGGGCAAAGAGGGTGGGGATTCTACTCCAAGTACTTCATGATTCCAAAGAAAACAGGAGGACTCTGTCCCACCGAAGACCAGGAAAACAAAAAAGTTCAATATGGTTTCCCTGTGCACCTTGATCTCCCTTTTGCAAAGAGGAGACTGGCTATACTCCCTTGACCTAAAGGGGACACACATTGAGAAAGTCCCAGGTCACAGACAGTATCTTTGATTTGTTGTTGAAAACAGCACTTCCATTACTGGGTGTTGTGGGCTCACATGCACCCCACAGGTCTTCACAAAATGCCTGGCCATGTTGGTGGTGCACCGCCGCAGACTGGGAGTGCTTGTCTTCCCTTATCTGGATGATTGACTGGTCAAGAGATGTCTTAGGGGCTATTGGGTCCATTCACTTGACTATTTGAGTGTTGGAGTCACTAGGGTTTGTTCTCAACTATCCAAGGTCCCAGCTTAACCAGTCACATCAATTGACCGTCATAGGAACCCTGCTAAACATGGCCAGAGGGCTGTCGCCTTGGTGACCACTGTGGTAGAGGATTAATAGAGCCAGCAGGTGTAGGCCTGGCCTATCTTGAGGCTGTTGGGCCACATCTGTCATTCCCTTGGCATACTCACATGCGCAGAGCCCAATGGACTCTGAGGTCACAGTGGTGCCAAGCCACTCAAAGCTTCCAGCATTGACTCAGTCACCCTGTCTCTCAGGGACTCATTGTCCTGGTGGGGGCAACTTTCTAATCGGGAACAGTAGGGGCTCTCCTTTCAGAGTCTCCATATTCAAATTGTTCTAACCATGGATGTATCTACTGTGGGGGGAGGAGCTCATGTGGCTGGGCTTGGCATCCAGGGTCTCTGGTCTGCCCAGGAATGCTCTTGTCAAATCAACTTCCTGGAGCTTGGGGCTATCAGGTATGCACTATGGGCTTTCAAAGATCAGCTGTCTAACAAAGTTGTCCTGATACAGACTGACAACAAAGTAGCCTTGTGGTATGCCATCAAGCAGGGAGGCAGGAGTTTGTACCTCCTGTCAGGAAGCAGGCCAGAGCTGGGTGTGGACCCTGATCCATGGGACTGTGCTCAGGGCCATGTACCTGGCTGGGATGGAGAACATGGTAGTAGATTGGCTGAGTCAAGCCTTCAGACTGCACCAGTGGTCCCTGGACCTGAGGGTAGCGAATCAGATATTCTGCCTCTGGGAGAGCTTGGATGTAGATCTGTTTGTGTACCCCTGTAACAGGAAGGTGCCTTGGTTCTGCTCCCTGTACAGAGCTAATGGCAAACCAGCCTCAAGATGTCCTTGCCTGTCATTGTATCATGGGTCTTTTGTATGCACATCCTCAGATTCTCTTAAGAGCGAACACAGTCTTGAAACTTTACGAGGATAAAGGGACTATGATCCTCATCGCCCCTCATTGACTGAGACAGGCCTGGTTTCCGCTCTTGTGGGAGTTGTCCATCTGGAACCCGATCGGACTGGGGACTTCCCCAGATCTCATCACGCAAGATCAGGGTAAGCTATGGCATCCCTACCTCCAGGCCCTGTGGCTCACAGCCTGGATGTTGAGAGGTTGATCCTGCAGCTGTTTGATCTTTGAGGATGTGTCTCTGGTCCTTGTGGCTTCTAGAAAGCCTTCCACTAGAAAGTCCTATAGCTGAAGTGGAGGAGGATTTCCGTGTGGTGTGAGCAGAAGGCCCTATACCCGTTCTCCTGCCCCACACAAAAATGCCTGATTACCTTCTACACCTATCAGAGGCTGGCTTAAAAACCAACTCCGTTAGAGTTCATCTTAGTGCATTTGGCACATACCACCAAGATGTAGATGGTTTTCCTATCTCTGTACAGCCTATAGTTGTATGTTTTATGTAGGACCTTCTTCAACTGAAGCCTCCTTAAGGCCTCCGGCTGTGTCTTGGGACCTCAACATGCTATTAGCTGATGAAAGCTCCTTTTGAGCTGGTGCACACCTATGACCTGAAGTATCTGATCTGGAAAGTCATATTTTTGGGGATAGTCACTTCAGCATGCAGGGCTAGTGAGCGCCAGGCCTTAGTGACTTATCCACCTTATACTATGACAGGGTAGATTGTGTATGCACTCTAAGTTCCTGCCTACGGTGGTGATGGATTTCTGTCTTAACCAATCAGTTGTCCTGCCAATTTTTTTTCCCTAGGCCTGTAAGTGTGCCTTAGCATTCTAGCTGTAGCAGACAGAAGCCCATAGACATTCCACCCAACTTTTTGTTTCTTTTGATAATAGGTTGGTCGTTGCCTAACAGACACTATCCAATTGGCTAGCAGCTTGCATCTACTTCTGCTATGCTCAAGTGGGACTGGCATCTTGGGGGCCAGGTCAAGGCTCATTCTGTTAGAGCCATGCCAGTGTCAGTGGCTCACTTGCTAACAGTTCTGTGGCGATCTGCAAGGCTTTGACCTGGATTTCTCTCCACACATTCATGTCACATTTATTGTCTAGATAGGGATGGCCACCACAACCTGTTTGAGGTATAGAACCCAACTCTCCCAACCTTGCCCCTGTGTGGTTTCAGGCTGTCTCCCCTTCTGTTACCAACAGCAACAGTGGTGTTGTGCCTATTGGCACCTGGTTTATATGTCTTTTGGTCCCCTTTTTGTGTTTGTAGCTAGGGATTCATGCTTGAGGACTACCATCCTGCTTGTCCTCGGAGAAAGCAGACTTGCTTACCTGTAATAGGTGTTCTCCTAGGACAGCAGCTTATTAGTCTTCACAAAACCCACCCTGCAGCATTGGGTTTCTCCTATTTTTTTTAATTGTAATTTTTATGTTACAAGGCTGAAGAGAGACCCTGTGTGGTATAGGACATGCTAGGTATACCTTCTCAAACTTCTAGCAACTTTGACATACGTTTTCCACATCAGGCTCCATCTGATGTCAGCTGTGTGTGAGAACTACCATCCTGCTGTTCGGGGGGGGGGGGGGGGAGGGAAACACCTTGTTACATGTAAGCAACTCTGTGCTGGCTGAGATTTTGAGCACTGGTCAATAGACATCTAGGCACAGTGTTGTGTGTTTATGCCCATAGCTAAAAGCAATCGGGCTGATGATGCCTCCTTGAGCTTGACAGCTGCAGCAGTTGTCCCCTACTTCTGGCTCTGCTTCAGAGGTCCTAGTAGACCCCAAGCGATGAATTCCTCAGACTGAGGACCTCCAATCCTCCTTAGGTGCCGAAATTCTTCACTTGGGGCTAGCCCCTGCCACCTCCCATTCATGTGGGCTCTGGTCCTGTAGCTGTCTTCAAGGGACTTTTGCAATGAGCAGGATATCAGGTCAAGATAGTTGGGGGTTGTGATAGAGAAAAGAACAATGCCCTGTAAGTACGCAGATCAGTCCAGGCTGTGGGTTGAGCCTCCTTTCCAGCAGATGGAGACAGACTAAAACTGAAAGGGTATCCTATATGAGGACAGAGCCTATCCTGTAACCCTTCAATATATAACCAATGTCAAAGCAGAAAACAAGAAACCCAGAATAGGATCAAGCAAGTAACCATAAAGCTCAAGGGAGCAACTGTAGAACAATGTAATAAACATGGTATAGCTATACGTTCTTGCATATACTTGGTGTGTAAATGACCAAGGCTTCTGGTGTAATTGCTCAGTATTTTTGCACAAAAAAGTAGTATTAGAATCTGCAACCCTGCAAGAAACAAGCTTCGAGAGGACATAAAGACAGACAGGGAAGGGTGTCTGGACTGATCTGTGGTACTACAGGAATGAAAATTAACAGGTAAGAACTAATTTTCCTTTCCATGGGTGGCTTGGATTCTTGCAACTGTTCTGGAAAAGCCCCAAGTGAAAGTAGTATAGAGGGTTGAAGACAGCTGTATGCGTAGAGCCTGAAAGTTCCTCTGTGGCCCTGGCATGTAAGGGTGTAACAGATGTAGGTGAAGTATGGGGCAGCCTATACTAAAGATTTCATGGTATGAGGGTTAGAATGTGGCCTGTGGGAAGGATGTGGCTCCTTCCCTTCACCTGAACAAGAGGGTGAAGGGAAGGATCCACATCCGTGGGTAACTTTAAATAGCCAGGGAGAACAATACTGTGGCAAGAACAGTGGCCATCTTGGATCTGCAAGGAACTGATAGGACCTCCTCTTTCCTACAGAGCTGGAAAATAGGGCCAGCTACTTTGGAGGTTGTTTTGGCCCCTTCCCCTACGGAAGCTGCCTGCTTTGCAGGGGCTGCAATGTCCAAAGTATTCAAAAGGACCATGGGTGCAAAGTTTGGTCCCTAAGCTTACTCCAAGTTTTGTTTCTCCATTGGATGCTAAATGGCTCAAAAGGCCCAGTAATGGAGTGCAGTCTGGGTCCAAGGATTCCCTAGAGCAATTCAGGGGTTTGCATGTTGGTAGTGAAGAGTTGGAAGAAGGTGAATTCCTTCCAGGAGACAATAGCTCTTCCATGGTCTACCATCATGTAAGCTCTACAGAAGCTCGTAGCTCCAATTGCGATCATTATTAGAAACCCCTCTAAAGCCTTTTCCTACCTCAGGCACTAAAGGATTTAATTGATCTGGAATAGGTCTTTGAGGTGAATTTCAAAGAAGGTCATTTATTAACTTTAAGTTATACCCTCTGATGGTTCAAGAAAGGGAAAGAATGTAAGCTTCCTACAATGGACACACTCATCTCTTCTGTCTCCAAAAGGGTTTCCATTCCGCTAGAGGGAATTGTTAGAGAGGAAGATTGAATTGATCCTCAAGGAGGCTTTTAAGCCTGTTCGTATGGCACTTCAGAAAGTAGCTTGTAGCTGTACTATACCTAAAGTGGGTTTGTGGTTGTCTTGGTACCTAACTATATAAGGAAAAAAATTGTGCTAAACCCTGTGGAAGAAGAGCAACCTCATCCCTTCATAAACTATGCAGTTTTGGGGTACAAAATTCAAGGCTAGATGTAATATTGACTTTTTAGAGAGGGTTTTTTTTTTGTTTTTTTTTTTTTAAGAACTGGGACACAAAGGACTACTTAGTCAAAAGTTGGCTATTAGAGGTCAGGGCCTCTCTTATTTGGAGGGCAAATCAGCCAGGTCGGAATAGGGAGTCTTCCTAAACTTAGAATAATGAATCATCACTCATCTAGATGCCAGTATGAAAGTCAGGGAATTATTGTGGGAAGGCTTTCAGCCCAAGCATCATGGTCTTAGAAGGAAGGCAAGTTGTCTACCAACCTACTGGAAATAAAATAAATATGTAAAAGCCCTCTGTCACTTTAAGGCCCAAGTCCTGAATAAATGGGTGAGGATATAAACCGATATAAACCCCAGTGTTTACTGCCCTTCAACCCTTCCGTAATTCTACGTAGTTAAGAGTTCCTTGTATATAAACCTCCTATACATAGCTTCCTCTTTTCAATTTTAATTTCTTCTTTTACTTCCTTTGAACTATGCCTCTCTCCCTTCTACACCTCACCCCCCTTCCCCCTCTCCTACCCCTACCCCTCTCCCCTCGCCCTGCCACCAGCCTACCTTCCCCTCCTCTCCCTCCCCTACTCTCCCTTGACTCTCTGCTCCCTTAGTTCATTGCTTTATAGTTTTTTTTATAGATTTTATAGTTTTTGTTCCTTTTATACCTTGTTGTTGTGTTAGTATTATTATATTGTTTTAATGTTATTTTGTTTTACTGTATCTCCCACCTGAGTTCATTGTAAACCGGCATGATGTGCTTCACGAATGTCGGTAAATAAAAGTTAATAAAATAAAAAAAAATAAAATAAAAAATAAATAAACCGATACAGTAATAGGGTCATCAACATGCAAATGCATGTTGATGGCCCTATTAGGTATGCGCCCACGATACAAAATAAAATGTGCAGCCAAGCCGCACATTTTACTTTAAGAAATTAGCGCCTACCAAAGGTAGGCGCTAGTTTCTGCCAGCACCGGGAAAGTGCACAGAAAAGCAGTAAAAACTGCTTTTCTGTGCACCCTCCGACTTAATAGCATAGCGATATTAAGTCGAAGGTCCCGAAGGGTAAAAAAATTTTTAAATGGGCCCGTGGCTGATGGGTCGAAAACCGGATGCTCAGTTTTGCCGGTGTCTGGTTTCTGAACCCATGGCTGTCAGCGGGCTCAAGAACTGACGCCGGCAAAATTGAGCGGCTGCTGTCAAACCTGCTGCCAGCTGCTGCTTCCATCAAAAAAGAGGCGCTAGGGATGCGGTAGTGTCCTTAGCACCTTTTTACCGTGGGCCTAATTTTAATAAATTAAAATACTGAATTGTGTGCACAGGAGAGGGGCCAGTTTTTACTGTATTGGCCTGTTTCTGAGTAGCCAGTGCTTGAATATGGACCTGTATTTTTCAGCTAGGAAGAACTCATAATTGAGGTTAAGTGACTCCATCTATCCAGCTGGAACTTCTGCTTGTAAATTTGTTCTGTTACTATCTACTGTGTGAAGGAATGATCTCAGACTCTGGGTTCTAGCGGCAGGCTGAGAAAAACTAGTTACCAAATAAGAAAAAAAAAATTTTTTTTTTGCCACTTGCAACTGTGAAGCTGAATGAACCAGTAAATAGTGTAGTACTGCCCTTTAGTGGTGCAACTGTAATATGACAGCTCTTAGCAAAACAAAAAAAAAAACCAAACCCTGTAAATTAGAAATTCAGCCTTAGTAAATGGATGGGGGAGGGAAACAAGGAGTTGGACAAATTTGCACCTTCATTCATTGCTATTGTGATTCTGGTTGCTTTGGACAAAGTTTGGTTTAAAAGAAAAACTAAATGAATACATAATATATGAAATGACTGCAAATGAAAATGGTTGATATAATCTGCCCTGCAAATTGTTTAGGGTGTCAACTGCTGCTCTGTGCAGGTTAGTTCCATGCAGAAATATTACATCAGTTACCACAGTTTACCTTGGTTTTTCATTGTTGCTTCTAGCCACTAGCAATCCTCTGTTTTTCTCGTAGCATATCGTTAAGAATTCCATTGCTGATCTTGTTGTTGCTACCTCTTCTGGGAAGAGTCATTTTAGGCTCCTGTTCTCGGAAAAGCAACTTCTTGACATGCATGAGTCTATGCCCTTAGAACTTCATATCATGACCTCTAGTCCTACAGCTTGCTTTCGATTAGAAAAGGTTTGATGCTTGTGCAGCATTAATACCTTTCAGATATTTAAAACTCTATATTCTGTCATATTCCCCTGTCTCTCTTCTTCTTCAGCTTCCAAATGTGATACTGACATGGACTGCAGAAAGGCAGATGCCATCTCTCTGAAAATATCCATGAAAAAATGCCTCGGAAAGCAGGAAGAGTCCAGCGCAGTAGGGTAGTGGCTAGTAACCAGGGCTACTTGTTTTCTTTGACCATGACAAGGGCTGGAAAATCTAGGTGTTTGGGTAATTGCCAGGTTCTTGTGGCCTGGTTTGGCCTCTGTTGGAAACAGGATGCTGGGCTTGATGGACCCTTGGTCTGACCCAGCATGGCAATTTCTTATGTTCTTATGTTCTTATCCTTGCAGAATCACAGGAAAGCAGATGCTGGATGAGGCAGTAGCTAGCTTTATCTCACACCCAATGCCCTGACCCCAGTGAAGTTTCCCCCCTACTCAACTCATCCCATGTCACTCCACCATGACAAATCTGGGCTGATAGGAGGAAGAGGTAGCATATAGGGTCTGATTTTGCACTTTTTGAAGATCATAGCACAATTACAGCTCTGGCAGCAGAGGAGAAGGTTGCAACTTAAAGCACCACCACTTTCTCCTCTTAGCCTAGATTAAAATTTATTTTATTTATTTATTTTTAATTTTTATATACCGATGTTCCTGTAAAGAATACATATCGCACCGGTTTACAAGGAACTGAACAGTCGCCTCCAGGGCGGAAATACATTAAAACAGTCGCCTCAAGGCAGAATACATTAACACAAGTATACAGGAAAACTATTAAAAGAGAACTTTCATAAACTCAATTAAATGTAACTGTGAACCATAAATCAGGAACATATGTACAGAGGTAGGTATATCGTCTGTCGCTTCACCAGATTTTAGCTCTCAGGGAAAGCTTGAGTGAATAGCCAAGTCTTTAGCTTCTTTTTGAATGTCGGAAGGCATGGTTCTTGGCGGAGGTCCGGTGGGAGCAGGTTCCAAAGATGGGGACCTGCAGTGGACAGAGCTCGTTTCCTCAATGAGGTTTTTGTTGGCTGGGTGTGAAGCATGTTCTGGTATTCACTTCTGATCGGTCTATTGGAGACGTGTTGCTGTAGTTGGAAGGATAGGTTGAGGGGGGAGATGTTGTGAAGAGCCTTGTGAATCATCATGAGGGATTTAAATTGTATCCTAAATTTTATGGGCAGCCAGTGAAGATTTTGGAGGATAGGGGTGATGTGATCCCATTTTTTGGTGTTTGTGAGAATTCTGGCTGTCGCGTTCTGGACCATCTGAAGTGGTTTGATGGTGTTGGCTGGCAGGCCCAGGAGGAGTGAGTTGCAATAGTCCAGTTTAGGGAGGATGATAGATTGTAGTACCAAGCGGAAGTCTTGGAAGTGTAGAAGAGGTTTTAATTTTTTTAAGACTTGCAATTTGAAGAAGCAGTCTTTTGTAGTATTGATTATGAACTTGGTGAAGTTGAGTTGGTTGTCCAGAAGTACACCAAGATCTCTTACTTGTGGTGTGTGGTCGATTGATGTGAAGGAGAGTTGGGTGGAACTAGTTGGGTTGAATAGAGAGCACTTGTCTGGAGCTATTATGAGGATTTCAGTTTTGCTAGTATTTAGCACGAGGTTGAGGCTTGTTAGCATGTTTTTGATTTCCGAAAGGCAGCTGTTCCAGTAAGACCACGTTTTGTGGAGGGATTCCATTATCGGGATGAGGATCTGAATGTCATCCGCGTATAGGAAGTGTGTTAGTTTGAGGTTAGATAGTAGATGGCAGAGTGGAAGGAGATAAATATTGAATAGTGTTGGTGAAAGGGATGATCCTTGAGGTACCCCCAGCTTTGATCTGATAGGGAGTGATTCTTTGTTGTTAATCCTGACCTTGTATTGTCTGTTTTCAAGGAAAGATTTGAACCAGTTGAGCGCTGAACCTGTTATACCAATATCTGCTAGACGCTGAATGAGGCAGGTATGGTTCACAGTGTCGAATGCTGAGGAGAGGTCCAGTAAGACGAGAAGGAAAGGTTGACCATTTTCCAGGTTGATGAGGATGTTATCAGAAAGCGAGGCTAGTAGAGATTCAGTGTTCAGTGACTTTCGAAATCCGAATTGATTGGAGGTTAGAATGACATTCTCTTCTAGGAATTCGGATAGTTGTCTGTTTACTACCTTCTCCATGATTTTTGCAATCATTGGGAGGTTGGCAATTGGTCTGAAGTTAGCTGGGTCAGTGGGTGGAAGGTTAGGTTTTTTAAGGAGAGGCTTGAGTTGGTCAAGGACTTGACCTTGGGAGAGCGAGCAGTTTATGATGTCTGCTATCGGTTTAGCGATGATGTTAGGAATGGAGAACAGTAGATTGGATGGGATGTGGTCAAGTGGGTGGGATGAGGGCTTCATCTTCCTAAGGATGTTTTCAATTTCTAAGGCGGACGTCTGCTCAAGGGAAGCCATTGAAGCTGTAGTTGCTTTATATTGCATGTGGGTTGGGTGAGAGTGTTGTGTGCTGGTAGTGGGAGGGTAGTTCGGTTGAGGAGAGGGCACCTTGAGAGGAGCGAGGAGGGTGTCTATTTTTTTCTCAAAGTAGACCGCCAGTTCGTTGGCTTTGTTGGATGCTTGTGTGTCTGGTATAAGAGGGGTAGTTGGTTTAGTGAGGGCTGACACATAGGAAAACAGAGCTCTAGAGTCGAAGATAAAGTGGTGGATCTTTTTTGAGAAGAATTCTTTCTTGGTTATATTGATGTTTCTGTAAGAGTTTAGGCAAGATTTATAAGCCAAGAGGGTAATAGTGGACGGGTTTTTTCGCCACCTGTGTTCCTTACATCTTAGCCCTTGTTTGAGCGACTTCAACTCCGGCGTGAACCAGGGTTTCCTTTTGTCCTTTTCAGGATGGAGCAATTTCGTGGTCATGGAGCATACTTGATCAGCCACCCTATTGGCTGATCAAGAGGAATCATTGAAGAATAGGAAGGAGGGGACCATGCAAGGAATGATGAGAGGGAATTGGCAGTGGGTGGGTGAAAAAAGGATCAGTTGGAGTATGCTCTTATGTGAAGGGACTGACAGAGAGGGAATCTGCTATGGAGGGCTTGAGTGCCCGAGATAGGGAAGGCATAAGAGAAGATTGACTGAGTGTGAAAGAGAAAGACAGTGGTTTGTGTGTGTAGGAGAAATAGAGATAAAGCACCATGAATGGAACTCCTGGTTTAAATATAGGCAACTGGCTAGGGCACCAAACTTTAAAGACACCAAATATCCAGGCCAAAGCCCAGCCTGCTTATGCTTGCTTTAGAGCTATGTTCCAACACCGCTTCAAAATGGCAATTCTATGACATGCTGCTTATGGGCACCCAAATCTTACATCTAAGGGAAATGTGAGGAAGGGGATGGGAAAAGACAAGAGGGGGAGACCACCCAGGCAAGAACCTACCGATCCTGGTTTCTTTGCCTCCCTCTGCCCAGTCTCAGAACCTCCATCCCTCCTCTTCCCTATCCCTATCCCCAAATCTGGTGTGGGTGTATATATAATCTTTTCAGTCCTTTTTTGTAAGGGCCTGCCCTTTGCACCGCTGAGTCCTTTCAAAAGCTGCAGTTCCAGGAGATAGTGAAAAGCACTTGTTCCCAGGCTGAAGGGGTTCTATAGCACAGTCATCTAACATTTTCTTGTGTGTGAACTACTATTTTCTTAGCAAACGACAGGTGGATCCAGAACCCAGGAGGTTATGCACCTTTACCAGCAGATGGAGATGTAGCAAAGCCGACATCACTGTATATATTTATATATACCCCTGCAGTGCCATCAGCCTGCCAGTTTTCTCAGTCTCCATCAGATGGATGTGCATCTTCTACTGGGGATTGCTTAAAAAAATGTTTTAAAGGAGAAAAGAAGGAAAATTAATTCACCCTGCTCTCCTGTGGTGATACCTTATGGTCCCTCCTTCAGTCGAGAATTCCTGAGGTGATATCCTTGGATCTCTCCCTCAGAAAAGTGTCTTGGGCTGGTAGCTGGTTTTCAGCAGGCATGGACTTAGCTGTAAAAAAAAAAAAAATACAGCTGAAAGGCATGTGGATACAGGAAGCAGAGTGTGGTGGTGAAGTTTCCGGCCCTCTTCCACCACAGCCAGAGGCTGACTTTTTACTCAGCTGGGATGGGCTGAGCTCAGGTAAAGAGCATTTAAGAAAAAAAGAGAGAGAAGAGTTAGGGATTCCTCCTCTTCTCCCCAGTCTCCGTGCTCAGCATGCTGATCCAACGGTTTCCTCCTCCGGGGGAAAGTGGGCAAGTTGAGCAGTCTTTTTGGGAAGGCCTCGCTTTCAGGCTTGTCATAGTCTCCATGTGGTAGGCTGTGGCGGCGTTCTCCTGCGCATAAAACTGCCCTCTTTAGTTGCGTCAGTTTGTGCCTGTGCGACTAGTTGGGAACCTAGAAAGGCGCATAGGTGAGCTTACTAGGGCGCTCAGCTGTGTGTGCTTACACGTGCACACACTATTTGAAGTGTCCTGATGGGAGCTCAGTTTGTGCACTTATCAAAGGCACATTGTTGAGTGCCTATTTTTTTGGGTGCCTAGTTCTTGCAGTGCAAACATAGCTGGGCACACTCTTGTCAGATGCCTGTTAGGTCCTAAGTGCCTTGCTTTTTGTGTTGCTTGTCATATTCAGCATCCCAGCCTGGCATTCCCTCTGACCTGTGTTTGGAGGCTCAGGTAGAATTGCCTCAGTCTGCTTCTTCCCAGCCTAATGAGAGAGAGAATGGAAAGAGGGCTGCCAGAAGTGTTGCCTAGTTTTGGGGCTCCCCTAACTGGTTTATCAGCAGGGGAAGGTAGTTCAGTGGGCACAAGTCCGATGCACCCTGGTTTTGGCCTGGATTCCTTTTCCTTTTCTTGGGTAGAATTTTTTTTCAAGGACTGCAGGCTTTTCTTCAGGCACAGTCCTCGACCCTGGCCAACCTTAACAGGCTGCTGCAGGTAAGTGTCAGAGGATGCCTAGATCTGCTGGCGGTCTCCCCGTTCCCTGTACGTACCTGGATCAGTCCAGACCGTGGGTTATGTCCCCAATCCAGCAGATGGAGTCAGCCCAAAGCTTCGAGGGGGCGTCACCATAAGTACTACTACCCCCTCTGCAGGAGTTCAGTATCTTCTGACTCCAGCAGATGCGAGTAGGGGAATCTGGGCTTGCTCCCGATTTCCTATAACCTATTCTGTTTTCCCTTGGTTGGAACTTTCTTCTCTGTCTCTGTCTTGTCTTGGATCAAGTTGTATTTAAAAAAAAAAAAAAAAAGATAGTTAATTGATTAATTGGGGAGGCGGGGCTCCTTCCTTGTGCTGGCTCTCTGTCTCCTTTGTTTCCTCAGCGCGAGCCTGTGTTCTTGCCGGGGTAAGTCGTTTTTTTTTCTTGGTTTTCTGGGCTGTAGTTTTATTTTCAGCTTGCTGATTGAGACTGCCGGTGTGCCCGGCCTGCCAGCGATTTCCCTTGCTCTCGCGGCCATCTTGCACGCGCCTCGTGGGCTGCAGGGAGCAGGGTGAGTGATCTCAGCGGGTTGCGAGGCCAGGACAGGCCCCCCCGCGGCGCCGCTTGTTTCTCTCGGCGGGTTGTGCAGGCCGTCCGGGCCCCCCCGCAGCGGCGCGCCGTTTCGCGGCCCCCCCCCCCCTCCGCCCCGAGGCTCACCGAGTGATTTTAGCTGCCGGGGGTGGTTTTTTTTCCCGAGCGCCTGCTATGCCGCGGCCGTTGCGTTGCTCGGCCTGCGGCGAGCCCGGTTCACGCATTTCCAGGGAGGGCATCTGTGCTAGGTGCCTCCCAGGGGGGGAAGGCACGTCCGGGCCCCGCACTCGTTTTCCAGCGGTGCTAGCCTTGCCCGGGCGGCGTGGGCCAGCCCCTCCCCCATTCCTGGCGGGAACGGCGGCCATTTTGCACGTGCTGCGCCGCGAGGGAGATCGGACAGCGCTGGGGGATGGGGAGGCTTCAGGGGACTCTCCCCCGAACTTGCTGCCGGAGGAAGATCCGGAGCTGGACTCACAGGAGCAGGGCCCTCCGGGACCCCCCCCCCGCGGAGATTCCCCCGAGTAGGCCGGGGTTCTCCCCAGAATTTATTTGTCTGATGCACACAGCGTACCTGCAGGAGCTGGCAGCTCCCACGGGCCTCCGCCCCCCAAACTACCGCGACCTTCGTCCCTCTCCTCGGCTCCCTGTGGGTTCGGGGGGGTTGGCTCGGACCCAGTTTTCCCCGGGCTCGGACCCTGCCGTTTCGGGACAAGGGGATTCTACTTCAGAGGGAGAGGATCCACGCACGCTGCGCCTCTTCCAGCGGGAAGAGCTGGATGACCTAATCCCACAAATCATTCAGGGGTTGGACCTCGATCCCCCGCCGGACCCGCCAGCTCCCGTCGCGCCCGCTGTCGTTACTTCTTCGAAGAAGGGGGACCCGGTCCTGGCGGCGCTGCGCCCGCGTGCGCGGGCATTTCCCATCCACGAGTCGTTCCTGCAACTTCTTACTAGGGAATGGGATTCCCCGGAAGCTGCGCTAAAGGGCAGCAGAGCCATGGAGAGGCTGTACCCGCTGCCGGAAGATTTTCTGGATCTCATCAAGGTACCCAGGGTGGACTCCGCAGTGACGGCGGTCACGAAGAGGACGACCATTCCGGTGACGGGTGGAGCGGCGCTGCGGGATACGCAGGATCGCAAGTTGGAAGTATTCCTCAAGCGGGTCTTCGAGGTCTCCGCAGTGGGACTGCGGGCGGCGATGTGTAGCTCTCTTGCCGAGGAGGCCGCCCAGGCGGACCGACTCGAAGCCGCAGTGGCATACGGGGGTGATGCCTCCTACGATCTATTCAGGGTCCTCGCCCGCTCCATGGCCTCGGTAGTGGCGGCGCGTCGACTCCTATGGCTCCGCAACTGGGCGGCGGACACGTCCTCCAAGTCGAGCCTGGGTTCCCTGCCTTTCAGGGGTAAGTTCCTGTTCGGAGAGGAGCTGGACCAGATAATCAAGACGCTGGGGGAAAACGCGGTCCATCGCCTGCCGGAAGACAGATATCGCTCCACCAGGGCGTTCTCGTCCTCCCGGACCAGAGCCAGGGCGCAAAGACGCTACAGGAGTTACAGGCCGGCGGTATCCCGGCCTCCTCCCTCCAGGGCTCAGCCCTGGTCCCGTTCCTTTCGCGGGCGCCGCCCAGCGCGGGCCGCTTCCACGGCGGGACAGCCCTCGCCCAAATCCTCTCAATGATGTTCAGCTCGCCCACTCCGCCGTTCCCAAGATCGGGGGATGGCTGGCGTTCTTTTACGAGGAGTGGGCACGGATCACCTCGGATCAGTGGGTTTTGGACACCATAGGACACGGCTACGCGTTGGAATTTGCCCGCCCTCCGAAGGGACAGTTCATCTTCTCTCCCTGCGGCTCGGCCATCAAGCGAAGGGCGGTGCAGCTGACCCTGGACAGACTGTGGGAGATAGGCGCCATTACGCCCGTACCCTCCGGAGAGGTGGGCTCGGGCCATTATTCCATCTATTTCGTCGTACCGAAGAAAGACGGTTCCTTCCGCCCCATCCTGGACTTGAAGGAAGTCAACAGATCCCTTCGGGTGGTCCGGTTCCGCATGGAAACGCTACGTTCGGTGATCGCGGCGGTACATCGAGGGGAGTTTCTGGCCTCCTTGGACCTGACGGAGGCCTACCTTCACATTCCCATTCGCCAGGAGCATCATTGTCTGCTACGGTTCAAGATCCTGGATCAGCATTTCCAGTTTGTGGCGCTTCCGTTCGGATTAGCAACGGCCCCGCGCACCTTTACCAAGATCATGGTAGTTGTGGCGGCTGCCCTCCGGAAGGAAGGGATTCTAGTACATCCTTACTTGGACGATTGGCTCATACGAACGAAGTCTCTTCCACAGGGACAGGCGGCAGTAGCCAGGGTGATACAGTTTCTGCAGTCCCTGGGATGGGTGGTGAACTTCTCCAAGAGCTCCCTCGTGCCCTCGCAGCGCTTGGATTTCTTGGGGGCGACCTTCGACACCCGTCTGGGCGCGGTTTTTCTACGGCAGGACAAGGCGCACGCCCTACGGGAACACATACAGCGATTCTCTGCATTACCAGCTCCCTCCTCCTGGAACTATCTTCAGCTCCTGGGGGTGATGGGCTCCACCATCGACATGGTGCCTTGGGCATTTGCGCACCTCCGCCCTCTACAAAGAGCGCTTCTATCCCGTTGGAAACCACTCTCGCAGGACTACCAAGTGATACTTCCGCTGCCCCAGTTTGCCAGAAACAGCTTGGCCTGGTGGATGGTCCCGGAGAATCTGGCTCGTGGCGTGTCCCTCGACCTACCAAATTGGGTGGTGGTGACCACCGACGCCAGTCTCGTAGGCTGGGGAGCCGTCTGCGACCGAAGCGCCACGCAGGGGACGTGGTCCGCGGAGGAATCAAAGTGGTCCATCAATCGTCTGGAGACCAGAGCGGTCAGATTGGCGCTTCTCCATTTCCTGCCGCTCCTTCGAAATCGGGAAGTCAGAATCTTATCGGACAACGCGACTACGGTAGCCTACATCAACCGTCAGGGCGGCACTCGCAGGTCGCGCTCGAGGCAGCGATGCTGATGCAGTGGGCGGAGCGGCATCTGCGCTGCCTGGCGGCCTCGCACATCGCGGGCGTGGACAACGTCCAGGCGGACTTCCTCAGTCGCCAGCGGCTGGATCCCGGAGAGTGGTCTCTCTCCGACACGGCCATGCAACTGCTCGTCCGGCGGTGGGGCTCCCCCCACCTGGATCTCATGGCGTCCGTCCAGAACACCAAAGCGCCTCGCTTCTTCAGTCGCCGGAGAGAACGGGGGGCGGAGGGCGTAGATGCTCTCGCGCTCCCGTGGCCGGCCGATCTGCTCCTATACGCGTTTCCCCCTTGGCCGTTGGTGGGAAGACTACTCCGACGGATAGAGGTTCATCAGGGGCCTGTGATCTTCGTCGCGCCAGAGTGGCCAAGACGACCTTGGTTTGCGGATCTCCTCCACCTGGTAATCGACGGACCCATCCGGCTGGGACATCTTCCCCGCCTCCTACACCAGGGACCGGTATTTTTCGACCAGGCAGAACTCTTCTGTCTTGCGGCCTGGCTTTTGAGAGGCGCCGCCTCCGCCGACGGGGGTACCCGGAGGCGGTAGTGTCAACGCTGCTGCGGTCTCGGAAGACTTCGTCGGTGGCCTATGTGCGAGTCTGGAAGGTGTTCGAACTGTGGTGTACCGACCGGAACACAAGACCCACGGAGGCGTCTGTCCCGCAGATTCTCCAGTTCCTACAGGCGGGAGTGGAAAAGGGGCTCGCTTACAACTCACTTCGAGTTCAAGTGGCCGCTCTTGGCTCCCTCCTGCGGGGAGGAGGATCTCTGTTACAGCACCCGGACATCGGCCGTTTTCTCAAGGGTGTCAAGCACTTGCGGCCCCCATTGCGGGATCCTTGTCCCTCTTGGAGCCTCAATCTGGTACTACGTTCCATGTCGGGACCTCCTTTTGAACCACTGAGGAGTGCGACGATCAAGGACCTCACTCTCAAGGCGGTGTTCCTGGTGGCTATATGCTCCGCTCGGCGTATTTCGGAGCTGCAGGCTCTGTCCTGCCGGGAACCTTATCTCAGGTTCTCCGATTCGGGCGTTTCACTTCGTACGGTACCTTCCTTCCTCCCGAAGGTGGTGTCCGCCTTCCATGTGAATCAGACGGTGGAATTGCCTTCTTTCTCTTCGTCTGAGCCGCGGGCTCTTCGTCTCCTCGACGTCAAGCGCACTCTGCGGGTCTACCTGGAGGCTACGAATGACTTTCGGACTTCTGACCATCTCTTCGTCCTTTGGTCTGGTCCCCGGAAGGGATCCCAGGCCTCGAAGACGACTATTGCCAGATGGCTGAAGGCCGGCATCGCCGCTTCCTACATCGGGACGGGGCGGACTCCTCCACCCGGTATTGTGGCGCATTCTACACGCTCTCAGGCGGCCTCCTGGGCGGAGAGTCGATCGGTATCTTCGCAAGAAATCTGTAGAGCGGCCACCTGGAAATCGTTACACACGTTCTCGAGACACTACAGGCTACACCTCGCCTCGTCCGTCCATGGACACTTTGGCGAACAGGTCCTTCGAGCAGGCCTCGCGGAATCCCACCCGGGTTAGGGAAGCTTGGGTACATCCCACGGTCTGGACTGATCCAGGTATGTACAGGGAAAAGAAAATTATTACTTACCTGCTAATTTTCGTTCCTGTAGTACCATGGATCAGTCCAGACGCCCACCGCATTTGGGTTCTACTCCTGCTCGGCTGCCTGTTATATGGTAGTGTCTTCTCCTTCTCCTACTATGTTCTTTCACGTGTTCCCCGTTTCACTGTCTGTGACTGTTTTTCTTGGGGGTCGACACGAGTTGTGACCTCCCATCCGTTGGTGGGATGGTACAGTTCTCTCTGTTCTAATTTCAGCGGCTCATTGTTGCCGTCTTGTTTAAACTTGATCCAATTCAGGGGTTTTCTGTTTACTCGGGCTTTGATATTCTCGATACTGAACTCCTGCAGAGGGGGTAGTAGTACTTATGGTGACGTCCCCTCGAAGCTTTGGGCTGACTCCATCTGCTGGATTGGGGACATAACCCACGGTCTGGACTGATCCATGGTACTACAGGAACGAAAATTAGCAGGTAAGTAATAATTTTCTTATAGGGACCCAGATGGCACAGATCATAAAGCCGAGCCGTACTTCCTGAAGGATGGGGAAACTCCTCCAAGATTGCAGCCATATAAAACTATATTACATTTCTTTCATAAGGATGAGTTACTGGCTCTCATTTCCCAGACATTAAAGATGCTTGGAGTACTGGGGGCTGAATCCATGTCTGAACCAAAGAAAGATCCTATTTTGCTTTCCTTGCATAAAGCTTCTTGTTACCTGTCTATTATGGAGGCCATTCAAGAGTTGTTTGATCTTGAATGGGGTGCCCGGAAGCTAATTTTAAAGGGTGATGAGCCTTGGAAGGACAGTGCCCCCTGGATCCAACTGTAATTGAGCTTTCCGAAGGTAGACACGCTTGTGTATGCAGTTATCAAGAAGACAACTATCCCTGTAGAAGGGGGAGCGGCCTTGAAGGATGCACAGGATAGGAGAATTGAGAACATCCTTAAGCAGGCTTGTGAAGCAATGGCAATGAATTTGCAGATAGCTTCTTGTTCCCTGGTGGCTTGCTCTTGTTTACTTCTCTCTCAAGAAGTTGATGTATCTGGTGTGAATTCTAGGGCAGTGATGGAACTAGCAGCTGCCTTTTTCCCAGATGCAGGCTGTGATTTGGTCTGCGCTTTGGCAATAGCGTCCAGGCATCAGCTATGACTGAGCAATCGCTCCACCGATATAACCTCGAAGTCTAACTTTATGAAGTTGCCTTTAAAGGCTCGCTCTTGTTTGAGAGCAAGCTGGAGAAAATGGCCAATAAGTGGGGTGAATCCCAGGTTCCTCAGTTACCAAAGAATAAGAAATAGACACTGTGCTCTATCTAGCACAAGAGGTCGTACAAGGGGGTTCAGACCTTTTCAACCCTACAGAGGAGTAGCCTTTCAGAGGGCTCAATCTTTGGGTAGGTCTCAATCCTTTTGTCTCAGGCAGCCCAGACAGGGCACCGGCTTGGAAAGTAGAGCCCCCCGAGCCTCCCATTGAAGGTGAGCTGACCCACCCCCCAGGATCAGGAGATATAGGGGGTTGCCTCCTTTTTTTTTTTTTTTTTTTTTTTTTTTTTTTTTTAATATCAGAGATGGGTTGAGATCACATCAAACCAATGGGTTCTCAAGGTGATAAGAGATGGCTATGTGCTGGAGTTATGCAGTGTTCTTCGGGACATTTTCATGGTGTCTCCCTGCAACTCTCCGCAGAAGACAGGCTGGGAGTGCACGTTGTCAAGACTCCTCTCCTTGTGGGCTGTCTTTCCAGTGCCCAAGTCTCAAGAAAATAGAGGCCGATATTCTATTTATTTCGTTGTACTCAAGAAGAGCTCCTTTTACCCCATCCTGGATTTTAAAGGGAGTCAAAAGTGATTTGTGGGTGACTCGTTTTCGCATGGAAACTTTGTGCTCAGTGATAATGGCAGTACAGTCGGGAGTTTCTGATGTCTCTGGACTTGTCTGAGGCATACCTTCAAATTCCTATCTGGCTAGATAACCAACGATTTCTGTGTTTCGCGGTGTGGGGCATCAGTTTCGAGCGATACCTTTTGATTTGGCCACCGCACTCAAAACATTTTCCAAGGTTAAGGTGGTGGCAGCGGTGGCAGAGCTGAGAAAGGATGGGATTCTGGTACACCCGTACTTAGACAACTGGCTGATTGGGGCCAAGAGTCTGGAAGAGAGCCTTCGAGTCTCATGCAAGGTGATTTCCTTGTTGCAGGAGCTAGGTTGGGTGATGAACCTGGCCAAGAGCAATCTTCAGCCATTACAGTCACTGGAGTATGCATGTGTTTGATTTGACACAAAGCAGGGCAGGGTGTTCCTGATGGAGGGTTGTTTTCAGAAGCTGATGGCACAGGTGCATCTATTAAGAACATAAGATATGCCATACTGGGTCAGATCAAGGGTCCATCAAGCCCAGTATCCTGTTTCCAACAGTGGCCAATCCAAGTCACAAGTACCTGGCAAGTACCCAAACATTAGATAAATCACAAGCTACTATTGCTTATTAATTACCGTAATAGCAGTTTATGGATTTTCCCTCTAGGAGCTTATCCAAACCTTTTTTAAATCCAGTTACACTAACTGTTGTAACCACATCCTCTGGCAATGAATTCCAGAGCTTAACTATGTGCTGAGTGAAAGAATTTTCTTTGATTTGTTTTAAATGAGCTACTTGCTAACTTCATGGAGTGCCCTCTGGTCCTTCTATTATCTGAGGGGCGGATTTTAAAAGACCTGCTCGCGTAAATCCGCCCGGATCTACGTGAGCAGGGCCTTGCGCGCCGGCGCGCCTATTTTCCATAGGCCTGCCGGTGCGCGCAGAGCCCCGGGACTCGCGTAAGTCCCGGTGTTTTTTGTCGGGGGCGGGGCCGATCGACACGGCGTTTTGGGGGCGGGACGTGGTGTTTCGGGGGCGGGCCCGGGGCATGGCTGCGCCCTCTGGAACAGCCCCCGGGTTGCGTCTCGGCGCGCCAGCAGCCCGCTGGCGCGCGGGGATTTATTTCTCCCTCCAGGAGGCGTAAATCCCCGGACAAAGGTAGGGGGGGGTTTAGATAGGGCCGGGGGGGTGGGTTAGGTAGCGGAAGGGAGGGGAAGGTGAAAGAGTTCCCTCCGCAGCCGCTCCGATTTCAGAGCGGCCTTGGAGGGAACGGAGGCAGGCTGCGCGGCTCGGCGCGCGCCGGCTGCCCAAAATCGGCAGCCTTGCGCGCGCCGATCCTGGATTTTAGCGGCTACGCGCGTATCTACTAAAATCCAGCGTACTTTTGTTTGCGCCTGGAGCGCGAACAAAAGTACGCGAACGCGCCATTTTTAAAAATCTACCCCTGAGAGAATAATCTATTTACTTTGACTTGTTCAAATCCTTTCATAATTTTGTAGACTTCTATCATATCCCCCCTCAGTCATCTCTTCTCCAAACTGAATGGCCCTAACTTCTTTAGCCTTTCCTCATAGGGCAGCTGTTCCATGCCCCTTATCATTTTGGTTGCTCTTCTCTGCACTTTCTCCAGTGCAGCTATATCCTTTTTGAGATATAGTGACTAGAATTGCATACAGTATTCAAGGTGTGGTCTCACCATGGAAAGATACAGAGGCATTATGACATCCATCATTCTATTTGCAATTTCCTAGCGTGTAGCAGATGGACTCAGGACCAATGGGTATAGTGTACTCCTGATAGCAGTTGGAGATGGATCAGATTTCAATCTGACGTCAGCCCTAGTAGATATACCCCTGCAGGAAGTGCAGCTCTTCAGTATTTTCCATCTCCATAGCACGCTAGCACAGCGTTAGAGTAATTTAGCAAAGAAAACCAAAACAAGAAGAAATCTTACCTCTACAGATGAGCCCTGCTCTCCTGCGGTGACACCCCTTGGGTCCCTCCCCCAGTTGAGAATTCCCGAGGTGATTTCCGCGATCCCTTGGAGGTAAGCCTCGGTCTGGCGGCCGACCCTCGGCAGGGACCTAGCCCCCGATATCAGGTGAGGTTGAGAGGCAGCAGTTGCAACTTAGAGCGCGGCAGTGAAGGCATTTCCCTCTTTCCCCCCCCCCCCCCCCCCCCCCCCCGCAGCCAGAGACCGCCCAGAATGAGACCGGGAAACGCTGAGACAAAGTAAGGTAGAAATCTATTTAAAAGTCTCCGAAGCTCGAGGAGTCGCACAGGTCGCCAGCCGGGACCACTGCCACCGGGTTAATCTGCCCTAGCAGGGCTAGACCCCGGTCAGATCCGAGGGTCCTCCCAGGTGGTCGCCATATTGTCCGCATGGTCGCCGTCACCATTTTGATCTGTTCGCTGCCCCGTCCGTCGCCCCGATCCGTGCGCATAGAGGCGAGCCATGCGCACAAATACCTTGTGCGCACAACGTCGCGCGCCCAAGTACGTGTGCACAAGCGACGTGCAGAGCCACACGCTTACTATGCTGAACGCATAACTTCAATCTGTGTGCACAACAGCGCGCACATCTCCCTGAGTGCGTACCAATCCTACGCGCACAACTTCGACGCACCGGAGCGCATAACTAAGCCACCCGGGCCCTGTATTTTACGCGCACAAGCCATGGCACCACCGGAAAAGAAGCTCAAGGCTCAGGGCCTTTGCCCAGCATGCCACATTAGAGCTGCACAGCATGAGGAAGCCACGGCCCTGTGTATACAGTGCGAGGAGGCCCTGGGGGATCCAACCCATGGCCCTCCCAAGCCGGTACAGAGTTCCAGCTTCTCGAACAGTATGCCGGACCTAGCATCTCCCAATGGAACCTTCCCTCAAAACGGGGCTCCCCAGGGACACACAGCGCCTCTTAATTTAGATCCAGCATCTATCTCCTGGGTGGAATTCTTCAAAGGCCTGCACACCTTCGTCCACATGCAATCGGGGCCTCCGATAATACGGCCACAACCTCCACCTGAGGACCTCAACATCCCGAGACCCTCTATGCCCAGGGAAGTGATTCCACCACCCAGAAGCCCCACCTTCAGGTACACGGACAACTCAGATGAGGAATCGGAACCCCTGGAGGAAGGGGAACTCCCTCTGAGGATAGAACCCCACTGAACCATGAGGCGCTTCACCAAGGATGAGCTTCCAGACCTGGTCACACACAGCTTGAAAGAGCTCGCTATCCCGGGCACAAGTGCCTCGGGGGAACCTAAGATGAATCCTCCTACTAGAGGGACTCCGTCAGATCTCCTGTCATTTCCCACTATTACAAGTGTCCAGCAGCTAATTGATCTGGAATGGGATGCCCCGGAGACTACGTTCAAAGGGGGTCGTGCCCTGGCAGCCATGTACCCTCTGGACCCAGCTGCCAAAGATCTCCTGGTATGTCCGAAAGTGGATGCTATGGTCGGTGCGGTCTCGAAGCGCACTACTATCCCAGTTGAGGGAGGAGCAGCACTCAAGGATGCTCAAGACAGACGTCTGGAATCCATCCTCAGTCTTTTAACATCTCCGCTATGTCTCTACAGATCGCGGTCTGCTGTGCCATGGTGACACGCGCCTGCTTATCACAGATCAGGAACAACACTCCTGGGGAAGCCCTGGAACCAGCAATATCATTCCTCACAGATGCCACTTCTGATCTGGTGCGCACCTGATCATTCTCTTTCCTTTATTTCTGCTACAGTCCAGAAACCCTCCTAGGATGTTAATTTGGGATTATTATTATTTGGGATTATTATTTATATTCCACTTTTTGGTGTTTGTTCATGAGACATTTTTCAAAAGAAACCTTTTTTTTTTTTTTAAAGAAAAGTAAAATTATGTGCTTTGTTAGAGAAATACTGGTTTTTATCACTTCTGCACTTGACAGTAGTAGTAGTGATGTCATTTTAAAACAGCTTTGCCTCCATCAGCTGGAAAATGGATTTAAACACAAATTATCAGGTAAGATTTAATTTTTCTTGTTTCTGTGCTGGAACAAATGATTGAGCTGTGGTGGTGAGTCTTGTACGGACTCTTTTTAAGGTATGGTTCTAGCATTGCTGGAGAAGTACTTGGACTGGGGAAAGGGCTGTAGACTGCAGCCGGAATGTTGCTGTGGTCTTACATTCCTCAGGAAGTGGTACCCTGACAGTTGTAGGAGTTAATAGGAATTTTTATATCACCTAGTTCATTCCTCTTCTGGCCACAGGGATAGGTAAATAAACCAATCATGCAAGAGAGGACTGACAGAATCATCAGAATTCTTTAATGCAACATAACTGTTTAATTTAGTTAATTGTATTAATTTCATAAGCAATTTAGCTCTGACTATAATGCATATGGAATTTACTTCCATGTAATCTGTTACTTCATCATCTGCCCTGGTTTTCAGCTATACTACACAAACAGCCTCAAAAATTGCTGCCGGATTTGTTCTTTTCCACAGAATTGCTGAAAACTAGCAAATTCAATCAGATACAGGAAGAAAGAGCTGAGATTGTGAGTGAGCCCTCTCTCCCTCCTTCCACCAATCCTCCTTCCACTCACCAACCCTCCTTCCCACTAGCTGAAAGAAAGTGGACACCCATGGTGCTCCATGATGTCCACACAAAAGCCAGGAAAACCAAAAACCAAGTTTTTATAAACAAAGGTCCTGCAGTAAGGATTCTGATGGAATGTTGCAAATTCAAAATTTTGGAAATTGAAGTCCCAAAAATAATCAGCAAACTGGTCAGTGTGTCCTGCATTGCACGGGCCACTTGATCTTTTCACTCATGTACTGGGACCTTAAATCCCAAAAATGTGTGTGTTAGAGATTTTCTTTTTGTGAAAAGCAATTAAAAGTGATTTAGGAATACTTCATGACAAAGCTCAACAACGGCCAACGTTTCACAAATGCTTCCTCTCTGGCAGAAAGCCACCCAGCACCTTGATGGTGGGTGGGGTAGGATAGTGAAGAAGTACAGAGGGCCAGGGATAAAAGGATGTGGGGGATAGAAAGAGGGAGCTGGAGAATGGGGTCTGCAAAAGGGATAAAAAAGGAAGTGAAAGAATAGAGGATGGACTAAAAGGAGAGGCTGGATAGGGGGTAGAAATAGGAGAAAACTTACAGCAGCAATCACACAGGACAGAGAGAGAAAGGTAGCCTTGTAAGAAGGGAGAAAATAATAGCAGATGGGTAAAACCAGGCAAGAGAAAAGACAGGCACTAGTGAAGTAAGATGTGAGAAATTAAAAGAAATGAAAAGTGGAAAAAAAAACAGGATAAAAACTGAATTCAAGAAAGGAATAAATGAAAACCTAGCTGGAACCAAATAATGTATGTAGACCCACAAGAAGGCTGAAAACTGTTTTTTCATAATGCAAGATAGCTTTACATGTTGAACTGTATACATTTTATGCCAAATGCATGACAGAATTCCTAAGCAGCCATAAGAACCTAGAAACTGCATCCTTAATTCAGTCATTTATATCACTTCTGACACATTCAATGCTTATCCTACAAAATGCTTTATTTTAAGCTCCACCCTGGAATGGATGCCACAGCCCATCTCTGGCCAATCACTAGTGACTGATGGCATCAGCTGCCTTCATTCAAGAAAGGGTGCTGCTAGCAACAATGAAGCCAAAATAGCACCACCATGAATCCATTTGACATCTTGTTAAAACATTTATGCAAGCAAATACATGCAAGAGTGTACTCATTTGCCAATTCTTAAAAAAAAACCCCAAAAACAATCTCTACTTGAGTTTAAATTAGTGAGATTACATAAGAACATAAGATATGCCATACTGGATCAGACCACGGGTCCATCAAGCCCAGCATCCCGTTTCCAATAATGGCCAATCCAAGTCACAAGAACCTGGCAAGTACCCAAACATTAGATAGATCACAAGCTACTATTGCTTATTAATTAACATAATAGTTTATGGATTTATCCACTAGGAACTTATCCAAAACTTTTTTAAAACCCAGTTACACTAACTGCTGTAACCACATTCTCTGGCAATGAATTCCAGAGCTTAACTATGTGTTGAGTAAAAAGAATTTTATTTGATTTGTTTTAAATGAGCTACTTGCTAACTTAATGGAGCACCCCCTGGTCCTTCTGAGAGAGTAAATAACCAATTTACATTAACTTGTTCAAGTCCTTTCATGATTTTGTAAACTTCTATCATATTCCCCCAGTCGTCTCTTCTCCAAACTTGCCTAGTGCATAACCATTATTTTCAATAAAACTCAGATTACTTATCAAGCATTTGTAGGTTAAATAGTACACAATGAACAGGTGTTTGTAAATGCTCATTTTTTAATTTACTCCCAACCCCTGTAGTATATAGTAGTTCAATACCCATTTGTTAAATACTCCTATTTATAGAAAAATGTGTTCTTATCTGCTAATTTTTGTTCCTGGAATACCACATATCAGTCCAGATTCCTGAGTTTTGCCTTCCTGCTAGCAGATAGAGACAGAACAAAAACTTTGGGGCATTGCTACATAACCTAGTGTGCCACCTACAGTCCCTCAGTATTGACCGGTACCCAGACAAGATATTAATACATACAACATCCCACAATAAGTGGGCGGAAGGTGAAGTTGTAATCAAATGGAAACTCAAGCCCAGAAAATTAAAGTAAATAGTATGAGAAAACTACCAATAATTCTGCAATATAAACAAATTAGTACAAGTGGTAGACGACTCTTCCCCCCCCTCTCCCACAAAGTGGTATTCCAGGAATGAAAATTAGCAGGTAAGAACCAATTTTCTTTCTTGCATACCTAGATCAATCCAGACTTTTCAGATGTGCTAAGCTCCCCTAAAACAGGGTGGGAACTGGAGAGTCCCATTTGCAGAACACTCTCACCAAAGCACATGAAAGCTGAAGCCCCAACATCCAATCGATAATATCTGGCAAAAATGTGTAGCAACTTCCAAGTAGCCACCCTGCAAATTCCCTGTGGAGAAATCTAATGTGACTAAGCCCAAGGGGGTCACTGAGAACGTGTCGAGTGAACCCTTAATCCCTTAGGGACAAGATGACCCTTGAATATATAAATCTAGCCAATTGCCTCCTTTAAGTAACACGTAGCCTTAGATACCTTATACCCCTTCTTTGGACCTCCACAGTACAAGCAGGTGACCCGATTTTCGAAAATCATTAGTAACCCTCAAATCTTACAGCACACTTTACATCCAAGAGCCATGGAGGAATCCAAATCTGGACTTTATTGATCTTGCCCTTGTAAGGGCAAGATCAATAAAGTCTATTTTTTACCGATTCCATCTCTTTGTTTGTTTGCTGCTAGCCACATTGGATCGGTTACCGGTTTGTTTTCTTGGCATCCAAATCTGGAAAGGTTGGAAGTTCCATAGTCTGACTAAGATTGAATGCCAAAATCACCTTTGGCAGAAAGGAAAGTTCTGTGTGTAATGATACCCCCCCACCTCTGAAATCTGCAGAAAAGGATCTCGACACGGCAACACCCAGAGCTCCGAAGTTCTCCTGGCTGAAGAAATAGCCACCAAAAAAACCACCTTAAGAGCCAGGTCCTTTCAGTTGCCCTCCTCAGTGGTTCAAAATGGAGCCTCATACATTCCTTTAAGCACCAGATTAAGATTCCAAGAGGGACATATCTTTCTCACTGGCGGACGCAAATTCCTTGCCCCAGAAGAAAACCTATGACATCCGGATGTATGGACAGAGGATATCCCTGCACCTTATCCCAAAGACAGCCCAAGGCTGCTACCTGTACCCTCAGAGAATTAAAGGCCAGGCCCTTGACCAAACCCTCCTGTAGAAAAGACAAAATATGTGACACCGTAGCCTGAATAGGCTGCACTCCGTTAACGGTACACCAGGACTCGAAGACCCTCCAAACCCTCTCATATGCCATAAGATGGTAATAACTTCTTCGGAATATCCCCTCTGCTTCAGCCGTCTCCTCAAAAGCCTGGCCATTAGACAGAAGTGAGCTGCCTGATCCGAAAATAGAAGATTAGACAGATGACTGAACCTCAGCGGTCCATCTATGGCCATGGTACCCAGATCTACAAACCATGGTTGATGTGGCCACCCCAGCACCACCAGAATCATGTTTCTCTATCTGCTATATCACCTTGCCCACTAGTGGCCATGGAGGAAAGACACACAGAAGAATGCCTTGAGGCCTTGTGTGCACCAGAGCATAGATTCCTTCTGCCCTAGTTTATCTCTGGCGGTTGTAAAAACCAGGCGCCTTGGCGCATTAAGACCATATGGGAACACCCCCCATTTGTTGGGAATGAGACATATCGCTGACTGACAGCTCCCACTCTTCAGGGACTAATTTCTCTGAGAACATTCGCTTGAACATTGTCTACCCCGGTGATGTGAGATGCCGCAAGTTGCTCCAAATGCTGTTCCGCCCAGAGAATCAACTCCTGGGCAACCTGAGCCACTACCTGTCTCTTGGCTCCTCCCTGCTGGTTCATGTAGGCTACTATTGTTGCATTATCCTATAGAACCCACGTTGGACGGTTGTGGAACCGTGGCAGAAAGGCAAGCAACATGATACGCACCATTCTCATCTGTAACCGATTAATAGACCATGATGCCTTCTTCAGCTGCTGGCCTGTGCCGACTGATCCTGACAGACTGCCTCCTTATCCGGAAAGGCTGGTATTGGTTGACTATCACCCAATCCGGGAAATCCAGTTCCACACCACACCCAACATTGATGTGAGTAAGCCACCAAGAAAGACTCTCTCTGCCTTTCTCCTCGAGCAGCAGGGAAGGATGAAACTCCTCTGATAATGGATTCTACGGGAGAGAGCGCTCTAAAGAGGCCGCATATATGCAAACATCCAAGGCACTAGCTCCAATGTTGACCGCAACCTTGACCATACCACCGGCAACTAACCGTGAACCATTAGTCTTAATGCAGAAACCAGTCAACATCAAATTGCAGACTTTCTGTTGCTCTGCCCCAATGGGAATATGTAGATATACTTTAGAGAGACCCATAGGAACCAGAACTCCCCTTTGCGGATGGCTGCAATCACAGAGTGGAAGGTCTCATACAGAAACACAGCATGCCCGAGCCGTATTCATCCTCAGAACTAGAATGGGCCAATAGGTACCCTCTTTCTGCATGAGCATGAAAAAGATGGAATATTGACCCTTGCCGCACTCCCCTTGGACACTGAGAACTATCGCCTCGAAGTACCATAATTGATCTAGGGTGTTGTAAACTGCCTCTTGCTTGATGCAGGAGGCACAAGAGAAGATTAGATAGGCTTTGTGGGTCGAACAAGTGTATCCTAAGGCATAAGACCTTTTTTTTTTTTCCCCCCCATGACTGTCAATCTACTGGTCAAAACTAAACTTGGAAGCAAGTTCCTGTGCCCAATGACCCCTTGGTCTGAACCAGCATAACAAGTTCCCATGTCCTTCTAGTCACTTATCGATAAGGGCCAACTGCCACCCCCCCCCGTGACCTTTAGACAATCTGCAAGACCCCTGCAACTTGGGCCCTACCTTGGCCAATCACTTCTGTAGCTCGAGAAGCATTCTATTTGAAAACGCCATCAAACAGCAAGACATACTGAACAAGGCCTATGCAATGTAGGCCTTGTATGTTACCTCAGACTCTAAATGTTCTGCATGCTTGACTGGGAGAAACAGATCCCCAACTTCTTTAGTTGAAGTTGCTGCATACAGCGCCAAGAAGCCAAAACAAAGATGCAGCTGTACACCGCAGTGCTTATGATCATATTTGTCGCATCGGCTAGCCTTCACTGTGTTTCCTTAAGCCCTGTGAGAAATCATGCAGAACTGTATTCTGCAAACAAAATATACCACTTCTGGGTCATCTGCTTCCGTCCCAGAGCTCTCTCCCAAGTCTCCATCCCTGTTGTCTTCATGACAAAGGAATTCTCTCCGTACCCACTCTGAAAGCCTTTGATGCCCGATCCACCTCGGATTGGGACTTTATTTCAGTTATTTATTGTCTTACAGGATGAAGCCATATTCCCCCTTCCTGGGGTCCCTTTTTTTTTTTTTTTTACTGCCTAACTCTCTGACCCAGAGGATAGAGGAGTCATACTAGCGGGAAGGGAATAATCACAGCAGACTCCATCATGGCTAGGAATGCCTACTTTGTCATCACCTGGAAAATCAGCAGCACCTTTATGACCTATTGGCCATTGTCCGAGGCCCGCTCTGACTGTAGAATGATCTCTCAGTACTTTATCTGCTCATTTGGGAGGAAATAAAATGGCCACCACTCTCACACTTTCCAGCTCACCCATGGCAGCCTAGCCTGGGATCAGTTGGAAAGTGAGGAAGTCTGGCCAACTGTGACTTCCAGAACATAAGGAGGACAGCTGAATTTCTGAGCCCTCAAGAGTCCTCTGAATGGTCCCCAATCAGCCTCTGAAGGCTGGGAGTGTGCAGGCAGGCCCAGAGACAACTCCATCCCCCTTGGCCTAGTGCATCTTCAGTGATAAGGGGGGGGGGGAAGGAATAGTGAGGCAGGGGTGCTTAGCCTCCTCTGCCTTCCTGACTAAAAATGCCTTGTGCCATAAAGTCCCAAAATCTGTGGAGAAAAACATGTTCCCTCGAGGCTGAATCATGTCCTGGGGGCAATCCGGTATGTTCTGATTCTCTCAGGTACTCAAAGAGCCCCATCAGCAGGGACTATGGAGGAGGAGAAGATGGCCCCTCCTTCCCACTTTCCTAAAGTGCAGGAGCAGACTCTAAGATGGCCATTGTTCTTGTGCAACAAGGAAGAGCAGCCATCAAAGACTCAGCCTCCCATGAAGGTTTCCAGCTACTACTGCCTCACCTCACAAACTGTGAGCTGCCTTCACATCCCAGAGCACCCTGTGTCCAGACCCAATGCATCCAGCACGACTTTGCATCTGAGCAGGCCTGGTAGCAATTCCTGAGGAGACAGCACTACATGGGGTCAGACCGAAAAATCCCGGACTAACCAAGCATTGGAAACAACACTACTGCGATCTCTAAACCAGCTCCCAGGCCCCTCACATCGATCTCACCTGACCTCTCTTCTCTTGCCAGAATACCACACCAGGCCATTCACCTCCTGCCCTTCCTTTTTTTTTTTTTTTTTTTAAGAAACAGGATCTGCAGCAAAGCAATTCTCATAACTGAGAAGGAGTGAGAACTGCCTGGGAGGAAGAGGGAACCAGATCCCCAGCTTTGTCTCCCTTGTGTCCGCAGAATGCCTTGCTGCGTGCCATGGCCATGTGGTCTGGGGCTGCGCACCACTACACTCACCGCTGCCCACAGGAGGAAAGCTGGTCAACAGTCCTGCATCCCCGATTGCTTAAAAGCCAGCTCCAAAAAGGTAACCTCAAGCACGGCCCCTGCCAAACTAAATGCGAGGTACTAACCTTTTTTTTTTTTTTCATTTAGTGACCCAGCCCATGTGAAAGGCAACAAAAGTAATACTTTAATGCTCCTCCAGGTTTATAGAGCTGCCAGCGGGTTCCAAGGCTATGTCATGGAGGATAATGGTTCTGGACCACCAGGTGTCCACCCCAGGGACTTCAGAAGCGTGCTAGCAAAGGGTCACCAACCCCCTGCTCATCCACCTCAGACCAGAGGGGACGGCCCCACCAGGACCTCGCAATCCCCTGGGAGGATCCAGAAATCTTATTTCTTTTTTTTCTACTCCAGACTGCAGGTTTAACACCATCTACCATCTGCTGGAGACGAGAAATAATGAGGGACTGCAAGTGGCACACTGGGTGATGTAGCAGTGTTGCTAAAACTTTCTCATTTTCCATCTGCTGGCAGGGAGGCAAAACGCAGGAATCTGGACTGATTTGGGATATGAACAGGAGCACCCCGTATTAATAACATCTCTGTCTTTAGTTAAGCAATGCCCCTTCACTCCTAGGAGCAGTTATGTTGGGAACAGTCGTTCTTTATCCTTCTGCGCCACCACTCAGTGACCAATGGGTTTAGTCCACTTACCTAGCCACTGAAGACAGATTGCTTTTAATGACATCACTAATAACATATATACTTAGCCCAGAACCGGTATTGACAATGTTCTCAGGCTCCAGTTCCTGGAGGGACAGCTTAGCTTTAGGAAATGGTATCGAGAGTAATTTTGGTTGAATTTGGCCAAGCTCCTGCAGTCACTATCACCTGCAGTGAAGCGTGCTGTTTAATCAGTAGTCAAGATGGGATGGCCTTTAAGCACTGCTACAAGGAGGTAACAAGGCTGGTAAACTCTTTAGCTAACACTAAAAAAAAGCTCTTATTAAACAGGAAAGGTATTAATTACTTACAATGGTTGAGAAAGTTAGGCATTGCTCTGGTTGTGGAAGCAAACGTGCAATTACTGACACCTTCATTTGTGCTGATTGCTGTGGAGCCCCAGATTAGAGGAAGAAACCAAAAAAAAGGCTAAATCCTGAAAAAAGAGGATTAAGTAAGCCAGGTCCCACCCCAAAAAGTAAAATAAAACATTTTCCAGGTTCTACAGAGACCTTTAACACAGGCTGCTCGACAGTTGAGAATGATGCAGCCACCGTTTTGAAATCAGTCTGTACAACTACAGGATCTGCACAGAGTAAAATAGGATACTTTTAGGAGCCTCTGATGTTAGTCCCTGAGAAAAATATTGAAACTGAGATAATAGATGAAGAAATGAGTCACTCATCTCTAGAATATTCCTAAGAATTTTTTAGATTTTTACACAGAGCTTTTCAAACTTTAAAGAGTAAAGGAAATAAGTCTGAGACTATATTCTAGTCAGGATCTGAATCAAACAAATATCAGAAGAGTTGTAGATTAGATGATCTGGAAGTAGATGTAAGTCCTTCTGAATCAGAACAGGTATATTTATAAGAAAATGATTTGGAGGATCCTGGTAGTAGCATGGATTCCTTGGAAGGAGAGTTATATTCAGAGGGTGAAGATGATCTTTTAGGTGAGATTATTTCATACAGCTGAGATGCCTTATTTCTCAGGTTACCACAGCATTAAGACTAGCAGAGACAAAGTTAGTGGGAGCTCCTGAGTGGGATCCTATTTTGAAGGGTATGGAAAAATCTGCAATTACTTTTCTTTTACACCCAGAAATAGAGGCTATGGTATTTTCAGAATGGGAAATTCCAGAATCAGGTTTTAAGAGATTAAGAATTTATAACAAGTTATACCCTCTTCCAATGGAAACTCGAGAGGCTATTCAAACTCCTAGGGGTGATGCTGTAGTTAGCCACTTGTTACACGCAAAACCACCATCCCCAAGGAAGGTGGTGCAGCACTAAAGGATTCTCAGGACAGGAGCTTAGAGTGGTCCTTAAAACTGTTTTTTTTTTCGACAAGATCCTTGGCCTTGCAGATGGTGATATGCAATAGTTATGTCTCAAAAGTGTTGCTGCACAGGATAAAGCAGCTTCCTGACTGCTAAGAGCTTTCTAGGTTGGAGTGTTCAGCTGCCTATTTGTCCGACGGTCTGTATGATCTCATAAGGTGTACAGAAAAGAATTATTATCAGTAGGAGAAAGAAGGTTTTTATGGCTCAGTCATTAAGCAGTAGACGCCTGGTCCAAAACCCACTTGTGTAAGCTACTTTTTAAAGTAAGACAGCTTTTTGGCGAAGAGCTTGAGAAGAAAATTTAGGTGAAACAATGCCACAAAGACTGGATTTCTACTCTTTTAGATGCCAGAACCAGTTTAAGGAATCTAAAAAGTATCATCCAGGTAGACAATATAATCCACAAGTATATTAACAATTATTTTTTTTTTTTAGAGGAAAAGGAAGAATGTAGCCCTTTCATGGGGTCTGAAGAAACAGTTCTGACCTTTTAAGGCCCACAAACTTTTCTCAGTCCATGTAATGAGTTCCTGTCGGTCCACTCTCTATTTATTTAAAAACATTTCTATACCGTCTTTCACAAACAAGGTTTGACCAAAATGGTTTACAAAGTTCGCCTATAGGGGCAGACTGCAAGGCTATTTCAAAGAGTGGGCCAAATAACATTAGATCATTGGTTTTGGACATCATAAACAATGGTTATGAACCGGAGATAGTCAAACTCGTAAAAAGATCTTTTGTGATCTCCGCAGCTCAATCTTCAAGGAAAGTGGTTCAAATTCAGTGTACTTTAAGCAAGCTGATAATGTTAGAGGTGATGGCATATATTTGAATTTAGCAAATTTTTGAGCTATGCGTAAGCGTATTTCTTGCTTTATAAGTGGGGTGAAATATATGTCTACCAGTGAAGCCTATAATTCCACAGTGGAGTTTTGAGTTTGGTTTTACAGGTATTATCTAAAGCCCCTTTACAATCTTTAATTGAAGTAACTAAAGGATTTGACGTTAAAATCAGTATTTCTAGTAACAATAACATCAGCAAGATGAGTTTCTGATTTGCAAGCATTATGGAGGGACCATTTTTACTTTTTAGCAAGGAAGCAGTAGTACTCAAGCCTGTTCCGTCCTTTCTGCTTAAGGTGATTTCAGTTTTTCATTTAAATCAGAAAATTGTACTACTAGTGTTTATCAAGGAAAATTGTAGAGACATAATCAGTTTCAGGCTGATACAGTACAGTGCGTTCCGACGGAGCGCACTGTTAACATGCTCTTGGATGCGCGTTTTCCCTTATCCCTTATTCAGTAAGGGACGGAAAACACGCGTCCAACCCGCGGCACCAAATAGCGTCCTCAACATGCAAATGCATGTTGATGGCCCTATTAAATATTCATTGCGATACAGAAAGTAAAATGTGCAGCCAAGCCGCACATTTTACTTTAAGAAATTAGCGCCTACCCAAAGGTAAGTGCTAGTTTCTGCCGGGACCGGGAAAGTGCACAGAAAAGCAGTAAAACCTGCTTTTCTGTGCACCCTCTAACTTAATATCATAGCGATATTAAGTCGGAGGTCCTGAAGGGTAAAAAAAAGTAAAAGAAAAAAAATTTAAAATGGGCCAGCGGCTGTTGGGCCGAAAACCGGACGCTCAATTTTGCCGGCATCCGGTTTCCGAGCCCGTGGCTGTCAGCGGGCTCAAGAACCGACGCCGGCAAAATTGAGCGTCGGCTGTCAAACCCACTGACAGCCGCCGCTCCGGGCTAAAAGGAGGCGCTAGGGATGCGCTAGTGTCCCTAGCGCCTCCTTTTGCCTGTTTCTACCGCACCACTTCATTTGCATACTGTATCGCGCGTGCCGGGAGATCGGGCGTTTGTCCGCTCTCCCGTGGACTTTACTGAATTGACATGTTTGAGAGGTTTAGACATGAAATGTAGTCTAAAATGGTATTTGGAAGTTACAAGTGAGTTCCAAAGGTCAGACTACTTGTTTGTATTATTTGGAGGACCTCATAAAGGGGAATCTGCTTCCAAAGCAACAATTGCAAGGTGGATTAAGGAGGCAATAAATTCAGCATATTTAGTACAAGGTAAAAAAACCTCCTGGTTTAATTAAAGCCCATTCTACACGATCACAGTCTGCTTCTTGGACAGAATTCAGTGCAGTTAGTCCTAGTGAAATTTGTAATGCAACATGGATATCTTTAAATCTCTTTATAAAGTATTACAATCTGGGTGTTTTTGCAAAACAGAATGCCAATTTCAGGTCTACTATCTTACAAACAGGTTTGAAATCGGTCCCACTCTAAATGAACGGGCTTTGGTACTTCCCATTGGTTCCTGACTGCTGGTGCAGAAATTATTCCTGTTTAATTTCCTTTCCTTCTCCAACTCCAGGCAGGAAACCCTCCTGAGGAGTAAACATTTTCTTACTTATAGTTCACATAATATTTATAATCTTGAAGGGAATCATAAAAAAAATAAAATTGAATATCAATATATTGATATACTAAATATAAGTTTTAAAAAATTATGTATGGTAAGTTGTTTTTTTCTGTTTTTTGGAGTTGATTATTTTTGAAGGGAAAATAGCAAATATTTTGATAATTATATATTTTGAATGGTATATTATTTTAAGAGTTTTAAATTTTTAGAGAAAGCTTTGGCAGCAGTACACTTGACAATATTGGTTCTGGGCTAAGTATATATGTTAGTGATGTCATTAAAAAAAAACTGTCTCCAGTGGCTGGATAAGTGGACTAAATCAACTGGTTCCTGACTGGTGTCGCAGAAGTAAAGGACAGGAAATTAACAGGTAAGTCATAATTTCTCCTTACAGATTACCTCACAGTTTGTGTCTGAGAAAAATGTTTACTACTTCTAGCTCAAAGAATGGTATGACTGGTCCATGCGGAGTTTGATGTCAATTCTTGACACTTATGGGGCCAGAAATTTGTACCTACGCCCAATTTTATAACATGCGCACGCAGCCACGCGCATGTTATAAAATCCGGAGTCGGCGCGCGCAAGGGGGGGAACACTTGTGCACCTTGCGCGAGCCGAGCCCTTGGGGAGCCCCAATGGCTTTCTCCGTTCCCTCTGCCCCCCCCCCACCTTCCCCTCCCTTATCCAACCTGCCCCCCAGTCCTACCTAAATCCCCCCCCGCCCCACCTTTATTTTTTTATTTACGCCTGCCTGCGCAGGCCGAGTGCTGGCACGCGAACCCTGGGCCCAGCAGTAGTGAAGAGGCCTCTGGCCATGCCACGCCCATTTTTTCAAGCCCTGGGGCTTACACGCGTCCCGGAGTTTGCGTGCCTCGCCGGGCCTATGCAAAATAGGCTCGGCGCACGCAGGAGCGGGTTTTCGGGGTTACGCTCGTAAGCCTTTTAAAATCCGCCCCATGCTGAATAGCAAATATGAACCAATCCGACCCAATGTGTGGGTGTAGTCACGTGTGATACTTTTAAACTATAACTTCCCTAGGGGTTTCAGACAAATTGTTGGGGGGGAGCTTCTTAACTACTTTAAAAAAAATAAAATAAAATAAATCAACTTGGATGCAAAGGTTATAAGAAACATGGAATTTTTTGATTGGTGCAATCTTGCATGGTACGTTGTGGGAACAGTTTTCAATTTTTTAAAGACTCAAACTATTTGCATAAAGATCACTACCAAAGACAGTGAAAATAAAATGATTAGGAAAAAAGGGGATTGGTGGTTAGGTTCCATGTGGGACTTTGATCTTTTTTGGGTAGATGCACCTAAAGTCGCTGCTAAGCAGATTAGATGGGCCTTTTTGGTCCTATCTGCTGTCATTTATTATGTTACTATGGTTGTACATATATCAGCCCTTCAGGGACAGCAAAGAAAATCACGTGCCACAGGGAGACATTTGGAGGTCCATATTGAGACACAGTCCGGCTATTAACGTTAGGCAGATAAACTTATCTGGCTAACTTTGGAGGTATATTCAATAGTGAAATGCACTATTGAATAGAGTTGGCTAACTGAGCTACATAACTTTAGGACAGCTCTTTGGCCTGGCAGATTTAGCTGGCTAAGTCATCCGGCTAATGCTGAATATTGAAGTTAGCCGGTTAATTGAGTCAGCTACCTCAACTGCCCTGGAGTGCCCCTCACTTATCCTAAATTCTAGCCACCTATCTTAAGTGGCTGATATTTTTCCAGAATGCTTTTGTATATGGAATTCATGACTTCCACGTTGTGCTTAATTTGCTCACTAATTAAAAATAAAATCATCTTTTCACACTGAGTTGCTGCATAATGAAAAACTCAAATACAGACTGGGCTTCTGTTTCATGGCTGGCCAGTCCATGGGTGATCCTCGAGAGCCACAAACAGGCCAGATTTTCAAGTAGAGTGCTCTATGTCACCTAGACTGGCTAAGCTAATCCTGGCTTTACCTCCCACCCCATCTCTTAACTTGATTTTTTTTTTTTTATTTCAGCACAGAGCAAATGCAGGATTCGTGTTGACTACAAGTCTAAGTGCAGTGTCTGAGCTTAGAATAGTCCTGTCGTGAACTTCTGGCTCAGCTTCAGAGCCTGTACCAACGAGGGGAATTAACGCCTTGCCACCTGATTCTATTGGGGATATGATTTTCTTACAACCCTTTTCAAAGCAGAAGAAAATTAACTTCTTGATTAAAAACAACTCCACAAGCACTTAAAATTTCCAGGGCCAGAGTACAGGCGTGTTCTTTAAGTACTGTTGGAAAGCCAAAGCGTTGCCCCATTTCTTCATGGCCTGTCGCTCCAGGACTGGGATCCCAGTGACGTTATTCAGCATGAACCACACGAAAAGTGGCGAGATGGCGCAGATATGCTGGGCACCCTGAAAAACTGATGAGGCTGAGATGAAGAGCCCCAGCCAGTGCAGAATCTCACCCAGGTAATTGGGATGACGACTGTAGGCCCACAGACCACTCTGTATAAATTTACCCTTTGCAGAAAAAAAAAGAGAAACTGTTAAGCAATATGTAATTGAGCTACAGGGCTGCCTCTCCTATCTAATGCAATCTCACTTCTGCCCACATTGCTGGTGTCACAGTTCAAGGCACTGGAATTAGTTAATTCCATACTTATCTTTTGGATTTCAAACCCCATATTCCAGTCACACTAGTCACTGGTAGTCTCTACCAACTGGTGGGAGGTCCTCGATCTCAAACAGTCTCCAACCTGTGCTGGTGCAATCCGTTCCTGCCGCTACTCACCATGTTGGCAGGGTCACGCTGGAAGTTCCACTTCTGCTGGTCAGCAACGGCCTCCATGATGAAACCCACTGCCCATGTGCACCAGCCCAGGTAATCCCTCATGCCCAGAGGCTTGTTGTGCTTCTCCAGATTTAGTATCATCGTGGGAAGAAGTGTTAGGAATACCCACACACCTGCAGAGACATGTATGGGATGAGTCTGCGTCTTCAAAGCTTTAGCAACTTTAAAGCATTTTAAACAGTTTAGTAACAGGATCACAACCTTCCCATTCACTGGTCAACTTTCTATTTCTTTCCCAAAGAACTAGGAGTGTCCAGTTTATTTTTAAATCCCTTCCTACTTAGCTACTTCTAGTATTAATCCAAATAAGTCAGGCTCCTGACATGCTGTTTCCTCATCAGAAACCTACACAGCTTTTACAAAGACACATGGAAAGTATGAACAAGGCATAAAAAGCTGAACACTAGATTCTGAGAAGGAAATAAAAAAAAAACTCAAAAAAAACCAAAATGGGATGTAGACCAGAGTGACAAACTTTTTTTTTTTTAAAGAGATCCACATTACTGGTGCTTGCCAGAGTCCCCCTTTGTGAGCTGGAGGAGGGGGAGTCCCTCCTTAAAACTCCATGACCAGCAAGCATATCAATAAAAAGATTCATTCAACACAATTAACAAATAGCGTAGCATCAAATAGTTAAAGTCTCATATAAAAATATTTCAAAACACACATCAGATACCAACCCAATAATTAAACTTGTAAGGATTTTAAAAAATTCCCTGCTCTCCATACCTGGGAACTTTTGAGTTCCAGTTGCCCCAAGATTGTCAGGGATTAACAGGCAGAGAGGAAGGGGGGGGGGGGGGGTGTTGCACACACATGTGCTCTCTCTCACCACCCACATGCACACATTGCTCTCTCATCTACATGCTCTCACCCATAAACACAATGCGCTCTCTCATTCACTCACTCTCACTAACTCCCTCACATACACATCCCAGGCAAGCTCCCATTCTTATACACACACACAGACTCCCAGACAGGCACCCATTCGCTCTCTCTCTCTCTCTCTCACACACATACATATTCCAGCCTCACAGCCTCTCTCTTGCTCCTCCAATGCCATTGCCACATGCCAAGTCAGAGCCGATCTTCGAAGCTGCTCTGCTGCTGCTTCTCTCTGCAAGCCATGTGGTATTGAAAAATTGCCGTTGTAGCACTTCCTCCATGCTGAGTGCATGATACACAGACAGTGTTGCCCTCATGAGTTTTTAATACTGCTTGAGGCCTGCAGAGATGTCAGACGGGCTTAGTTCGCCTGGCGGTGCAGATGCTTCAGCACTGCTGTGCGAACTGAAGAGTCTGGCCTCGTCTCTTCGCCACCGGTGGCATGGGATCCACCGGTGGCCGCATGGCCTCTCCTCTTTGCTGCCAGTAAGATGGGATCCACCAGCGGCCTCTTCCTTTGCTCGCTACCAGTGGCACAGACCACTCTACAGCTGGGTGCTGCTCCTCCTCTTCCTGCCTTGCTGCTTCCCAAGGGGAACATAACTTCCGGCCACAGACATCCAGATCAAAGTCATCAACAAAGGCCTGGATGTCTGGCCATTTTTTATATCAAAGTTGCCGGTGGGACGGATCTAATGGGGCAAATTGAGGAGGAGGCCAGAAAAAAAAAAATCTGTCATCGAGCTGGGTTTGGCCCACAGGCTGTAGTTTGACCACCCCCGATGTACACCATAATGAAAGGTGCAAAAACATAATGAAATATTAAAATAGAACCAGCAGCAAGACACGAAAGAAGAAATATGATGATATGAGCAGTGCAAATACACAAACCTTCAAGCCCCAACACTATCCACAGTGGATATGTTGTCTAGGACTTAGTCGCCCATCAGAATGCCTCCACTGATAATGTCCACATTACAGCAATGTTTCCCCAACCCTTTCCCGGTTGCACTACTATCTAGTTGAGTATTCAGGATTGCCACAATAAACATGCATGAGAGAGTTGCATAAACTGGGTCTCTAATATATGCAAACCTATTATGCATATTCCTTACAGATATCCTGAAAAGCTAAATGGGTAGGCATGCCTGTAGGAGATGGTTTGGAAACAATACATTAGAAGACTAACTATTCAAAGACATTTACTTTGCTGGCATATCTTCAGCCTCTCACCTTGAACTGTCCAGTAAATGAAGAAAGTTCTTGGGTTTCCTCGTACATAATTAAACCTCCTGTCATGGCCAGCTCTCAGAATCCGCAGAAAGAGAAAGGCTCCCAGCCTGCAGCAATACAGACAGCCAGTTACAACAGTGTCAACTCCCACTTTCCACAACCAACCAACAAGCCAAAACCAACAGAAAAGTAAATACATACCGTAACCCCCACAGAGTTACAAGCCATGTCTGAATTTTCTGCCGTTGATGTTTTGTTTTGCCCCACCGAAGGGTTAAATGTGCCAATAAGAGAGAGGTCCCACTTCCTGCAAAGGAGAAAGGTGATTTGATTAAAAAAAAAAGAGAGAGAGAGAGAAATTACTACTTACCTAAATTTCCTTTCCTCTAAGGCAGACAGGCCAATCCACACCAGTGGATTATGCACCTCTACCAGTAGATGGAGACAGAGTAAAAAATGTCACAGACATATAGCCCTGCCTAGACAGCCCATGAGTATTCCCTGGAAAAGCCAACCTGTGAACAAACTGATTATACTTGGACATGTCTATCAACCACTCATGCTTCCAACCAATAGGGAACACTGAGCTCAGACAAAATAATGATCATCCACTAAACTGAGGGGCTGGTTAAGACACTTACTTACCAGTCCACCAATGAATAGCAGGAACAACGCTCTGCATCACCCACACCTAGAGGATGAACCAAAAGAAAAAAAATTGGCAGCCGAGGGTGGCTCATGGATTGGCCTGCCTTCCTTAGAGCAAGGAATTATTAGTAGTAATTTCACCTTTCTCTGCACTCAGGCAGGCCAATCCACACCAGCGGGATGTACCAAAGCTACTCCCAAATAGTATCGGAGGCTGCCCACAGTCCAGTCAAAAGCTGTGTCTTCCTGAACCCGAACGTCCAAGCAGTAATACTTGGAAAAAGCATATAAGGATAGTGTCTACTCAGCAAATCTCGACAGGAGACAGTAATCTAATCTTCTCCCATGATACCGCCTGAGCCCTCATGGAATGCGGTCTAACCTGCTTCAGCAAAGGAATCTTGCCATCCACATAGGCGGCCGTGATGACTTCCTTAACCCAAGGAACTAAAGTTGCCCACATCATCAGGTCACTGTTTACTTCCACCATGGAGCACAAAAACTCTGACTTCCTGATAAGAACATAAGAAATTGCCATACTGGGTCAGACCAAGGGTCCATCAAGCCCAGCATCCTGTTTCCAACAGTGGCCAATCCAGGCCATAAGAACCTGGCAAGTACCCAAACACTAAGTAGATCCCGTGCTACTGATGCCAGTAATAGCAGTGGCTATTCTCTAAGACAACTTGATTAATAGCAGTTAATGGATTTCTCTTCCAAAAACGTATCCAAAACTTTAGTAATCTCTAAGTAACACAACAGATGCCGCTTGACATCCCGCGATACTCATCTCGATCCCTGTCCAACGTGGGGGACTGATTCAAATGAAATTGCGAAACCACTTTCGGCAAAAAAGGAAGACACAGTCACATGCAGAAAGGGCTCATGGCAAGAAAGAGCCTGCAGTTTGGAAGCCTGAAATGCAGAACAGGTTGCCACGAGAGACTTCAAGGTAAGCAGTCACAAGGATAAACCACACAGTGGCCTAAAGGTAGGATCCACCAAGAAATTCAGGACCAGATTAAGGTACTACAGAGGCACAGGCAGCAGCAAGGGAGGATGCAGATGCTTAACTCCCTTCAAGAACTGCAATACATCTGGCTAGACAAAGGCCCAACACTGACTCGCCTCCTATAAAAAGTGAGAGCTGCCACTTGAACCTTCAAGGTGTTAAGGGCTAAGCCTTTATGCAATCCTTACTCTAAAAATTCCAAAATGAATGGAATTTTCCCTTTGAGAGGCTAAGGACATCACTCCTCACATCAGGCTTCGAAAACTCTCCGAAAGGATGATGTCCAAAAAGGACGTGAAGCCAGCTTATCTGGCAAATGAGGGACCTGAGCTTCCCCCCCCATCTATTTGCCATCTTCTCCAACTCACTGCAAAATAAGAGAACCTTTAAAAGGTAATCTTGTAAGAATGAACTTAGAAATGGTGTCCGCCAACCAATTTTGCAGCCATAGCTGATGCCTAGCCGCTATCACGCAAGCAACCCCTCTGGCGGCAGTGCGAACAAGGTCACAGCCTGCATTAGCTAAGAAGGCGGTTCCCAGTTCCATTACTGCGTGCTCTCTGACCCCGCTCCCTCAGACTCCTGAGAGATACAGACAAGCTTGAGCCACCAGGGAGCAGCAAGCAATCTGCAAATTCCTCGCCATGTCCTCAAAGGCTTGCTTAAGGATAGCTTCAATTCTTCTACCCTGAGCATACTTTAGAGCTGCCCCTCCTTCCACGGGAATGGTGATCCGCTTAGTAACAGAACATACCAGCACATCCACCTTTGGGAGACACAACTGCTCTCCTGCCTTCGGATTCAAGGGATCAAACCCGCTAAGGCACATCCCCCTTTAATCCCTTTCCGGTCCACCCCGAATATATTAGTCAGTATGCCTAATGTATTGTGTTTTCTCGTCCGGAAAGGGGTTAAAGCTTGCTCTGGTGCACTCCACTCTTGAATTATATCCAGGAGGGGAAAGAAATATGACGTTTTGCGTGGAGAGAACAAGATGGGATCCTTTTTCTGCAGACTCGTAGTCACTCCCAACCACCCCCAAGCGTCTTCAGAGTCAGAGATAACAAACCTGGCAACTCATCTTTATGAAAGCAACAGAGCAGAGTTCCAAGTGGCTCCAAATCAGGGGGAATTTCCCCTTTCTCAACAGGAGAAAAACACAAATCATCAGTGTCTTCTTGATCCACATCCTCCTGAACATCAGGGACTGCTGCACCAAGGTGTTCACACACTGTAGTGGATAAGTGGGGAACCAAGGTATGCGACCTTGATTTAGGAGGTATTACCATCTCTGATGGGTGCTTCTGCAGAAAAGTCTATAGTCCCCGGAAAAATTCCACCCAGAAAAAAAGAGGACGGGTCCATATCAGACCTCACAGGCCCAAATCTGACGTCCTCTGAGCAAGTATCTCCTGAAGATGTCTCTGCCATTGGACCAACCAAAAACATGGACTTTCTTGCTATCGCCTACAGCCCCACTCTCCTCTGACTGAGGAGATGCACGAGCATCAGCAAAATCAGAGGCAAATCAACTCGAGCATCCAGGCACTGCTAAAAGACTCGAAGAAAGCTTTGGCTGTATTGCCTCTATGGCAACCAGCACAAATCGCTAACCACTTGGACTGCTTTGACACTGGCGCTATGCCTGTACCAGTTTGTGTGCCCAAATTAAGATTGCTCAAGTACATGCTAAGCTACGCAAACAATGCGCCCTCAATACACGTTCAGCTAAGAGCTCCAAATGTGCAAATGCACATACCGGCAGGCCACAGAAGTACATGTACAAACATAGGCCTCTACTTTGTTTATACAAGTAGGCGTGCACATGCAAGCCAGCGTCACTACACTGCCGCTTGGCAAGAAGGTGCACATGAAAGCATGCGAAAATGCTGCCGCGGCCTACCATATGGCCAGAAGAGACCAAGCCTGAGAGCGGGGCTTAGCCAAAGGCTGCTCAACCTGCCGCCCTGTGCCACCTCCGCACCTCACTAAACTCCCCAGAGACGTGAGCGGGAAGACGCCAAACCCCAATGCCAAGGGAGGAAGACCCTGTAAGGACAAGATAGACTAGGAAGGTTTTCTTTTCCCTGTCTTCAACTTTTTTTTTTTTTTTACCTGAGCTCAGCCCTCCCTATTTGAAAGCAGTAACTGGTCTCTGGCTTCGGGGAGAGAGGATGACAGCCTTCACTGCCGGGTGTCTCTCAGCCTTTGGCTGCCTTTTTTTTTTTTTTGGCCATGTCTGAAAATGCTACCAGTCTCCAGGCACTCAACTGAGGGAGGGACCTACCAGTATCACCTCAGGATGCAAGCGATCCTATCCAACTCTTTATTTTTCTCTGACATTCTTCAAATTTTTTTATTTTTATTTTTATTTTTTTTAATAACTACAAGCAATCCCCAGTAGGAAGATGAATTTCCAACATCTGATGGAGATAGAGAATACTGGTGGGGTGATGGCAGGGCTATATGTCCGTGATGTCAGCTTTTATGCCGTTTCCATCTGCTGGTAGAGGTACATAACCCAACTGGCGTGGACTGGCCTGCCTGAGTGCAGAGGAATAAGCAATTCCTCTTCTTCAGTGGCAGGTTGTAATATAGATCCAAGTATCAGGGCTCAGTCTGGTAAGGTCATTACAAAATATTCCAAATAAATTGCAGCAGCAAAGCTACCAAATGCCCCAGTTTCTAGTATAAGATTATTTCACTATCCCCTTTCCTGTTTGATGCATTTTGTACCTGCAGGGCTGATTTCACGTGGTTGGATCTTTAATTACAAAAAAGGACTGTTTAAAAGTCTTCCCAAACCTGACCTGGGGACCTGTCCATAATTTCTGGACTCAGGGCCAGGGCTACAAGAACACTCAGACTCAGTACAATGGTACAAAGTAAAATTTATTTGGCTTTACCAAGTGTTCCTGGGAGATGAGGTATGCTAAATGCCCTCTATCTTTCAAAATAACTAGCATCTCTCAGAATAACAGAAGTGGCTCTCCTTTATAGTCAAAGATACAGCATTTGCCGAAGTTTCTAGAATCACGTAACTGCCCAGAAATTCATTTACAAAACCACATGATGCTGTTGTCATGATAACCTAGTATGCATAGAAAATGCTTGTGAGGACATCCCTCATTCATTTGTAAAAATCATACTCTTTGTCTTCCCTGATACACCCTCCCACCATAAAAAGTTCCTTTATCAACATGGCTTTGATGCACTTTGTTCCTTCTGATATCCTGTTGCTCTTCTTTGTTGTGTAAACATATAGCAAGTCTATGTCCTGAATAGGAGATAGGCCTGAATTCTGTTTGCTGTCACCAGGATTTAATTAAAGCTGTAACCTCAAAGAATCTTCTTTTCACCTGGTTCCTGTCCGTTGAGATATACATTTGTAAGACAAAAGCTTACATCCTGGCTTCATACGAACCAAGTTTCCTTGTATTATGAAGTAAATGTTGCCATTGAATAGGCCTCTCTTGTTGGTGCCAGTAGGTCTATCTCAGGGACATTCTGCAAGTCATGCTCAGAAAGGCACTCAGAGTTCATTCAATTCTGACAGGCCACAGTACAGCAGAGGCGTCTGGGTATTTTTGGTTGTCTGATCAGGCATATTCTTCATTTCCCTCTTGGGACACCGTTAATGGACAGGTGTCACATCAACCAGTCTTCGATGATGAGCCATGACAAAGGAACTTAAAAGTGTGTCCTAACCCCTAACCTTGGTATTTATCAGGTGTAGTGCATAGGTGTGTGTCCCTCTAGATTCCTAATTAATATGAATGATACTCCCACAAGCATTCACTAGTTAATCAAACAATAACATCATAACTAATTTTCACTAGGTAGCTATTAGCTCTATAATGGAGCTATACAGATACCTGCATTATAAAAAAGACCTACTTCATAATAGCATGATCACATATGTTATCTTTCAGAATCAAGTAATTACATACTAGTGGTATAACATATAAAGATAAGTACACAGAGAGACCAGTATGAAAGTACTATGTTTCTCATATAATACTAGGTATACTGGGCAAGTCTTTGCAATGAATACTGTTATTGTGAACAACTACCCAAGATAATATTCATTAAACTGGCAAGCAGAGATATAATCAATGCACCTTACCAGAAAAGTAAAGGAAACCAATAGAATAGAAGAAACAAGAATCAGTAGAAGAACTCATACTGTGTTGTGCATACATGATGTGGGATGAATTATAAAGGTGTTGCAAAGCATAAGACATATTCTAGTCATATGCTGTAGTGATGGAAGATCAAATACAAAGGCATATGCATGATAGGCAAAGGCACAGCAAAAGTCCGAAACATCATACTAATTCTGTAGGGTATTTATAGTGCTATCCAGTATTATGACAATGACCTGTAGCAGTGAAAGCCCTCACTGTATGGACAGTCCTAATTCACTTGTGGCAGTCATATGTCCAAGAGATAATACAGCTGTGGATGGCAAGGTTTCTAAACCATTTTCAGTCAAGGGGTATTAATTATTAAGGTAGATGAGGGCTAGTAATACTGCTTCGTCTTCAGGTACGTCTAGGGAAATGGGGCTCATACCCTTCTTATATGATGGTAAGTCTAAGTGTAATTGGGGATAATCATAAAAACAGTGAAAGCTGACACTGTGAGAAAATCTTTAGCATATTATATAATCTAAAACAAAATAATGTACTTTGCAAAATTGATAAACCTTCAGTGTGAGTGTTCGCACAGGGAAAGGAAGGAATGTCATACAAATAAAAGACAGAAATAAAGAAAATTATATCTTCCCCTTTGGAATCCTAAATGGAAACAAACTTATAAACAGAATATTTTAAGTCACAGATAGGGTTTATAGTAAAAGGGCCAAGATAAGAAGAAAAGAACAATGAGCAATTAATATACCAAAAGATATAGTAATAGAATGTTGCAGATCCCCATGACAGAGCTCCTCATATGTAAGGTATGTATTTCTTTCAAGGAGAACAATCTCATAATAAGCATCACAGGCTACACTAGTAAGAAATCTTTGTGAAAGAGAGTGAAACAGTCATTAGGTAAAATCTAGTAAATAGTGTCATAGTAAAAAGATATTCAAAGACGGGTTCAGCGAAGAAATTAGAATAAAAAATAGAATATTGAGATATTAAAGATCAGCAAAGTGATTACCCTAAGAGCAAGCTGCAAAACAAAAGAATAGGAATAGCTTATAACTTATGCTGGTGTGGAAGAGAAACATATATAGATCTCCCTCTTGAACCCTAAATTATCATCTTTGAATCACACTGAAACACATCACCCTCTATGTAATCAAAGCAGCTTCCATAGATAAAGATAAAAAAACCTAGTACATATGCATTTAGCTGATTCAGCATATAAGTATTATAAAGTCTAAGACTGGAAAATACTACTTAACTTGGAACATACAAACTAATAAAAACAGCATCACTTCAAATGATATCATTAACTTGAACACCTAAGTACTGGCAGAGAATGAAAGAACCTAGATTCTGCATAAAGTCATTCCCACAGAACAAAGAGAAAAGCAATGATCAGGCATAAATTGTAAGCATTGCAGTCCATATAGTATGTAAGAACTTCTGTGACCAAATATAAATTTCTGCACTCAGTGCGTATATAGTTCTTAGTAGGATTCAGTGCTGATGGCAGGGCAGAATCTCTTAGCTCATTAGATTAGATGCATGTGTATGGATTCAAACCTAAATAAAAGTGCAACAAATCCGATTAAGTAGTAAGAAAATATTTTTATGTCACGTACTCCCTATATTTAATTTGCCAAATAATCCCCACATTATTTCAAAACATCATGCAATGGTCCAGACCACAAACATAAATACTCAGACGTTACATTAAAACATATATGTCACAGAACTGACTACATAATGCATGCATTCATTCATTCCTCATTGTACACATATAACATAGAACAGACAACATGACAAACTTTTGAGCTCAAAAAATTAAAAAAGTACTTTAAAAATATAAAAGAATTGGATCGATCCACAAAAGAAAACAAAAACTCAGAATTAAAATTAAAATAGATCTATTAAAAATGAAAAAGGAATCAAACTGGAATAAACTGTATTCTTTATCTCCCATGTACCTGAGGCAATGTAGGGTAAAGTGACTTGCCCAAGGTCACAAGGAGCGATAGCGGGACTTGAACCTTGGTCTCCTGGTCCATAGTCCACTGCTCTAACCACTATGTATCTCACATGCACCCGTAACTGTTTTAAAAACCAGCTCTACTAATTAAACGGAAGCCCCGCCCACCCTCCAATAGGAGCCAGCCTAGAGGGGATTTAAAAAAAGCCTCTGCCCGGCGCCATCTCCTTCTTCACGCTGTTACTGCCATCAGGGAAGGCCTGTGCTATCGGCGCCGAGCCCCACCGGGGGAAGGTAGGCAAGATATCAACACACTCCCCACCAGGCAGTCTCTTTGCCGACAGCGCGGCTTCATTCGCAGCAAGTCTGTTTTAAAAACCAGCTCTACTAATTAAAAGATAGCGCCGCGAACGGAAGCCCCGCCCACCCTCCAATAGGAGCCAGCCTAGAGGGGATTTAAAAAAAACCTCTGCCCGGCGCCGCGCGCCGAAGGAGCGCGACAAAGGGGCCTGCCCCTTTGTCTCGTCCCTTTGTCTCGCCCCTTCGGCTCAGCCCCGAGGGAGCCCCGAGTTAACTTTACGGTCTTTAGTCCCAGTCATAGTTCCTAGCAGATCCTTCAGTGGAATTTCTTTGATCCTTTAAAAAGGGACAATGTTTTGATTTCTCTCACCCAACATTCTTCTGACTGGATTCGCCCAGCTGCACACAGCATTCTTCTAACCTCCAGCATTTCTAGCAGCCAACTTCTACAAGTAACATTATGCATTCCTACAATATCCCAATCATCCAATACCAAAGGAGAATCTCCATAATCAACCCCACTCATAGCATACAAAAAAGAATTATTCCAATCATGACTTCACCATTGAATCAACTACTAAGCCTCACACTACTTTCAGTCACCCTTTTCAACGCACAATCCCTAACCAAAAAAACACACATACTAAACGACTATCTCCAGGACACAAAACCAGATATCTGCACTATTACAGAAACCTGGCTAAAAAATACCGATATTGCTTTAATCAATCAACTTCCTATTCATTTTTATGACATCTTCACCTTCCACAGACACAAAAAAAGAGGAGGCGGCCTTCTTCTAGCTACCAAGAAAGATCTTAAACTATCCGCACATTCCATCAAGACTGAGTCTAAATTAGAATTAGGCCTAGTTAAGTCAAAACAACAACAAATTCTTCTAGTCTACGCTCCCCCCGGAGTTCTAGAAACAGACCCCTCGCCACTCATAGAATCCATCGTGAAACATATCAACTTAGACCTCCCAACTATGATCTTAGGTGATTTCAATCTTCATACAGACATTATACCTCGCTCATCAAACTGCGAAGCGCTCCTCACTACCCTCAGTGCGATGGGATTCACGCAGATCATTAATAGTCCTACGCATAAAGCAGGACACACTCTCGATTTAATTTTCATCAATTCTAATTTCTCATGAACATCAGTACCTTCTTGCACTCCAATCCCCTGGTCAGACCATTTCTTGATAGAAACCTCCTTCTCCATAGATAAACAGACTCACACCTCTCCTCAACGTTCTACCATTCAATTCAGGAAATCATGCCCATCCGAAATACTTAGTGATCAACTCTCCAAAGAACTCATGAACCTAGATCTTTCCAATCCTGACTCAGCCCTATCCTCCTGGCACAAGATCACCGAAACAGTTGCTAACAAATGGTGCCCTATAGTCTCCAAAACTATCAATCCTACAAAAAAAGGCAATCAACCCTGGTTTACCCCTAAACTAAAACAGATGAAACAGGAGCTACGTCACAAGGAAAATATATGGCGAAAAACCCCTAACACAACTACTCTGTCTACTTACAAAGGCTTTCTACATCATTACAGGACCACTATTCTTCTAACAAAAAGGGAATTCTACGCCAAGAAAATTCATCATTTCTAATACGATGCCCAGGCCCTATTTGCATACGTTACTCAAATCACGAAATCAACCCCCCCGTCTATCCCAGACGAACAAGCCCTATCTAAAGCAAATGAACTCGCTTCATTTTTTCAACAGAAGATCCTGAACACACTCGCCCTTCTACCTCCAAATACGCTACCTCTTACCTCAGACAAGAATCCTCAACCACCCAAAGGAGCCAAATTCGACAGTTTCGAATCAATATCATCCAAAGAGATGGAATCCCTTCTAAAAAGACAGAAACCATCTAGCCACCCAGCAGATAACATCCCTTCAAAACTTTTGCTTCTCATTCCAAACTCGATCTCAGGACATCTGACAAGCATCATAAATTGCCTTTTAACCCAAGGGATCTACCCTGACAGGTTAAAAACCGCATCACTCAAACCCCTCCTCAAGAAACACAATCTAGACCCTAATCAACCAGCCAATTTCAGACCCATCTCCAATCTCCCATTTTTAGCCAAACTGACGGAGAAGTTGGTAAACACCCAGCTTTCAGAGTACCTAGAGGATCACGATATCCTACACCCTTCACAATATGGTTTCCGCAAGGCTCGCAGTACGGAAACTCTACTTATTTCACTTACAGATCATATTATAATGGGTCTAGACAAAGGCGACTCCTTTTTATTAGTTCTACTTGACATCTCGGCGGCATTTGACACCGTCAACCATTCCATCCTTCTGGATCGCCTAACAGATATTGGTATCTCCAGATCAGCCCTCAGTTGGTTTAAATCCTTCCTCTGCAACAGATCTTTCAAAGTTAAAATCAATAATAAAGAATCACCTTTAACAAAATCCACCCTTGGCGTGCCACAAGGATCATCCCTATCTCCAACCCTTTTCAATATTTACCTCCTCCCCCTATGCCAATTACTGACCAACCTTAATTTAATTCATTATCTGTATGCTGATGACGTGCAGATTCTAATCCCCATTACAGAATCTATTTCTAAGGCGATCACCCATTGGAATAACTGCCTTATATCTATCAATAACTTCCTCAGTAGTCTAAACTTGGTCCTTAATACCTCGAAGACGGAGCTCCTCCTCATCTCTTCAAAAGATGAAAATACTCACCTATCATCCCCACACAATGCACTCATCACCCACAAACATGTGAGAGATCTAGGGGTACTGCTGGATAATAGACTAAACCTAAAGAAAATGGTCAACACTACATCCAAAGACTGCTTTCATAGACTCCAGGTTTTGAAACGACTCAAACCACTTCTTTTCTTCCAAGACTTTAGGACAGTCCTCCAAGCACTACTATTTGCTAAGATAGATTACTGCAGTGCCCTTCTTCTCGGCCTCCCCAAATCGACCACCAAACCACTGCAGATGATACAAAATGCGGCAGCGAGATTACTAACCAACACCAACCGCGGTGATCACATTTCACCCATCCTCAGAAAACTACATTGGTTACCAGTAAATTTTAGATTCCTCTACAAATCAATCACCATAATACACAAATCTATCCATCATCAACTCCATCTTGACATTGAAATCCCCTTCAAATTACACTCTTCCAACAGACCAATTAGAGATATTCACAAAGGCACATTGAATTTCCCCCCCACCAAAGCCTCACGCCTTTCCTCTACAAAAGACAGAGCTTTTTCAATAGCAGGACCAGCTATATGGAACAACATTCCTTCAGGTCTCCGATTAGAACCTTGTCTAACCACTTTCAGAAAAAAACTCAAGACGTGGCTATTTCATCAAGCATTCGATGACCCCCAGACAATCTCTAATCATATTTTAGTTCTCATGGACGTAGAGGATAGAGGTCCACTATCCTTTTTGAACGAAGAACAATCACAGATTAAAGCATATTATGCTCTAACTTAAATTCCTTTTGTATTATGTTATAATTCCTTCTGCCTTCCTTTCTTCCAGCTTTAAGCTTCCCAAGTTTTTACTCCTTGTTAAATGTAACTTTGCCTTATTCTTCTCTTGTTAATTACTATTTTATTTATTGCTTAAGTTATACCCTTGTTCTATGTAAACCGATCCGAGATGGTTATTACTATGAAGGTCGGTATAAAAAAAAAAAAAAAAAAAAAGTTAAATAAATAAATAAATAAAACATTTTTTGGATGAACACCACTCTAAAGCAACACGTAAGACTGCATTTTTTTTTTTAAAGAAAAGCTAATATATTACAATGATCGTTTTCAACTAAAATTATAGGTCGGTTTCCGGCCACTTCTATACACATCTTGTCTTTGGCAGACAGATTGCTCCTTGACGCTGTTCGCCTACTTAGAATACAGACACAGCCAACCACGCTACGCCAAGTCAGCACATTCGCCAAGCTCCTCCCTCCCCTGGCGCCCCGCCCCTCTGACCCTGGCTGCGCTTCATCGGCCGGTCCCTCCCAGTTCCCGCTCACCCGCCAAGTCAAAGAAGCGTTCAGTTTTCAGGAGCGCCGCCAGTGCCCACAGGACCCACTGCAGCGCGAAATCCACGGAGGCGCATAGCGCCAACTCCCGCAGGAGAGTGGACGCTGCGCTCCCCATGGGAGTGCGATCGCAGGAAAAAAAAAAACGGAGCGGGCGGGCGGGCTGACCTACGGCGGGCTGCTCCAACCAATTGGCGAGGCCCTCACAGTTTGCACGGCCAATTAGCAGCGGATGGGCGTGCTGGGTTGGTTTGTTTTTTTTATCACGATACTGCCTATCCAATCCGGAGTTAGCCCAGCGTTGCTGTGCTGACGCTGTTCACGACTAAGCTGTGTGTTCTGCGAAGGTTCTTTAAAGGGAAAGGCGGTTTTGTTTTGTGTCGTTTTAAAGAGCGTCTGATAAAGCTATAAAACCAGTTTTAAAGGTCTCAGGCAAAGTTGTGTTAAAAGTAAGGCGTGAATGCTGATGGCCGTGAAAATAGCTTGGCCGGCTTTATCGTTATGGATTCCATAGGCAAAAGACTGAGGTGTTGGGTTTCATCCAAGCCTCCAGCCCCATCCCTGGAAATCAGAGAGCAGCACTGGGAGGTCCGGTTTTGGTGTGCTTTCATTATATAGCGCCCTAAGTACGTGCCTGTAGTCTATGCCTAAATCCAGCCACGGATCATGATAACTCAGGTGCACCGTGCACACTTTTCATCCACACCAGAATCCAACCCTTGACACCACTGTTGTGATAGGCAAGTTGACACCTGGGATGGATGACTTGGCAACGTTTAAGGTGGTGAAAACGAAAAAAAAAATAAAAGACCCTGCTCTCCTATTTTAGAAACATGACGGTAGGAAAAAAACCCCCAACATATGGCCCATCTTCTCTGTCCATTGGCCCAATTCATTTTGCATTTTAATTCCCATCAGTCTCTTCCCATTGCCTATATTTATCCAATGCTTTCTTGAGTCAGATATTGTTTTTGTCTCCACCAACTCTACTGGGAGGCTGTTACATGCATCCACCACCCTCTCTGTAAAGAAATATTTCCAAAGTTAACCCTCCTTTCCACTGAAAGAGTTGCCTCCTGTGCATGGAAACCTTTGAGATATTCAAATGTCTCCCCTATATCACTTTTCGTCTAGGGCAATGGTTCTCAGCCAGTGTGTCGCCAAGAACATGCAAGTGTGTCGTCACACTTCCCGGTCCCCCGCTGACCCAGCTGCTCCCTCTACCCAAGCGAAATAGGTCCTCCGCCTAGGCTTAAAATGCTGATAGCCCAGGCGGAGCACAGCAGGAGAGCTGGAGTCAGCGGCACCATGCTCTCTTCTTCCCACTCCCCAACATTCTGGATTGGAATTTTCTTGCTCAGTTCCATATTGACCATCCGTCCAAACCAAAACCCTCTGGGAGACGCCCTAAAAGGGGGGTACTGTTGTAGCAGCCAGCCGCGGCTGGCCCCTCCTACCTCTCTTCGCAGCGGTGGGGCCGCCGGCGACGTCACAACAGCGGAAGGGAATCTCGGGCTGGGCTCCTGCTCTCCTGGGCTGAGTCTCTACAGGACCTTCCGGCCGGGGGGGGGCCTCCAGCCTCCCTCCGGCCTCCCTCTCGCGGCGTCGGGCCATACTGGTGCGCTTCCAGGATCGGTCTTGGCCTGCCCTGCTCTTAGGCACGAGGCCATGCCTCCTGAAGACATTTAAAGGGACTTCACCCTCTAAAGTGGTTTCAGCTGCTCCAGTAGGGTCAGGCTCAGGGAAGTATTTAAGGAGACTTCCTCCTTCCATTCATTGACTTGGCAACGAGTCTGCTCACTCCCGTGAGTCTTCTGGTGCCTCTGGTATCAGTACCGCTGTCTCTGATCCTGGACGAATCTTGGGTGTTTGACTTCGGACTGGCAAGCAGTGATTTTTTCTGGTGTTCGACTTCGGACTGGCAAGTGGTGACTCTCTATTATTGGACCTCGGACTGGAGTTTGACAAGTCTTCCCTCTTCAAGGGCCACCTAAGTCTCAGCGGTCTGGGTCCCTATGGGCTCCTCCTGGGGGGGGGGGTCATGGGCTTCCAAGGGTGAAGAGCCAGCTGGCCCTTGCTTCCACGTTACGAGGCCTCTTCCTATCAAGGATCGCCTAAGTCCCCGCGGTCCGGGTCTTTATGGGCTCTTCCTGGGGGGACCACGGGCTTCCAGGGGTGAAGATCTACTGGTTTTCACTTATTTATTTATTTATTTAGAAACTTTTATATACCGGTATTAGTGGGGACATCATACCGGTTCACATATTAACAAAAGGTTTAGAAGTACATTTCAACAAGGTAGGCGAACTGGGCAGGGGGTTAACCTAGGGCAGTAGGGAAAATAGATTAAACAACAAGAAATCAACAAGAGGTCATAACAAGAAGACAACCTCAACAAGAGGTCATAACAAGAAGACAACCTCAGCCTCGCCATTCGACGGGGGAAACTCAGGGAGTCATCTCCTCGGGTAGTACCAACTCCTCCTCGGACTAGGGTTCACATCTTCTCAACTTTCATAACAGGAGAAGGTACAGAGAAGGGCAACTAAAATGATAAAGGGGATGGAACAGCTCCCCTAAGATCATGTGTGGTCTTGAATGAGTAGATGTGAATCGGTTATTTACACTTTCGAATAATAGAAGGAAGGAGGCATTCCATGAAGTTAGCAAGTAGCACATTTACGACTAATCAAATTCTTTTTCACTCAATGCACAATAAAGCTCTGGAATTTGTTGCCAGAGGATGTGGTTAGTGCAGTTAGTGTAGCTGGGTTCAAAAAAGGTTTGGATAAGTTCTTGGAGGTGAAGTCCATTAACGGCTATTAATCAAGTTTACTTAGGGAATAGCCATTGCTATTAATGGCATCAGTAGCATGGGATCTTCTTAGTGTTTGGATAATTGCCAGGTTCTTGTGGCCTGGTTTGGCCTCTGTTGGAAACAGCTGCTGGGCTTGATGGATCCTTGGTCTGACCCAGCATGGCAATTTCTTATGTTCTTAAATGAGGGACTAGAGAGGATGTAGAGTGAGTGAGTGAGGGGACTGGAGAGGGTGTGCGGTCTGAGTGAGAGGATTAGAGGGGTTATGGAGAGCATGTGTGATTGAGGGGATCAGGAGTGAATGAGGGGACTGGAGAGGGTTCAAAAGGAATAGGATGGGTGTGAATCAAAGGAAATGTGGAGGAGTGAGTGAGGGAATTTGAGGAGGCTGAAGGAGTGCGTGAGTAAATGAAGGAATTAGCATTGGGAGGATGGGTGTGAGTGGATCTACCCTCCGTTTCCCTCTCAGGATCCTGAATTCTTTTCCCTCTGCTCCTCCCCCTGAATGTAACACTATAGTTGTGACCTTGTGGATCAAATTAGTCCTAAGACTTTCAATGAAGGTTCTGTTGTTCAGAGATGTTTTTATTGGTTGCGCTTGTTGCATCAAGTCAGATTTTATTTAACTAGGAAAGATTTAGAAACAGTGAAGGTTCAAAAGTATTTACATGCTTAAAACTGAGTTTTACCCGTGTAAATGCACTTTACTCAAGTAAGTGGGCTTTTGAAAATTACTACAATATATGTCATTGGATTATTTATTTATTTATTTATTTATTTTTATATACTGATCTTCTTGCATTAGATACAAATCAAACCAGTTTACAATGAACGAAAACTTGCCTATAGGCTATACATAGAACCATGAACATTTAAGAAAACTCTGGGTAACATAGTTATAAAGTTAACTAACCAGTAAAACAATTTGAATTACATAGTGATAAAGGTCACAATAGGATTTACCCGTGTTAATTACACTTTAAACATGTAAAATGGGTTTTGAAAATTGCTACAATAGTGTTACAATACATTTTATGCATGGAATTCTATCAAAAGTTACCTCAATTGTTTTAAAAATCTTCTCTAGACTCACTTATTATAATGTGCTTTTTCAGTGCTGCACATTACTTCTGATTAGTTGATACAGAATACTGCTGCAAAATTTATACTTGGTGCCAAAAAAATGATCCCCTTACTCATCTTATGATTAAATCACACCGGCTTCCCATCATCTGTAGAATTAAATTCAAGCTCTTAGGTTTGGTCTTCAAAACCTTACTTAATGGACTACTCCCTGAGTATCTTGTTAATATTTTAATTCCCTTCCAGCCAACATGTTTATTGCTCTCTACTCAGCAGAACATAAGAAAATGCCATACTGGGTCAGACCAAGGGTTCATCAAGCCCAGCATCCTGTTTCCAACAGTGGCCAATCCAGGCCATAAGAACCTGGCAAGTACCCAAAAACTAAGTCTATTCCATGTTACCATTGCTAATGGCAGTGGCTATTCTCTAAGTCAGAGCTTTCCAAACTTTTCATGTTGGTGACACACTTTTTAGACAAACATAATTTCACGACACGGTAATTCAGTCTACTAGTAAACCAGAGGTTAAAGGTTAAATGAACGAAACATATTTCGACAATTTATGTATGTTTCCTTAAATATATACATAAATAAAATGTTTCACGACACAACCTATCTCATGAAAACCTTAAATTTATATTAAAAATATATATTCCAAGATTCATGTTATTGTTATAATTTATGAGAAACAATAATAAAACAAATTGTCTGTCCCCCACACACTCATCTCTCTCCTCCCCCCAGCACATGTCTGGCCCCCACACACTCATATCTCTCCCCCTCAAGCACATGTCTGTCCCCCACACTCATGTACCTCGTCTTTTTGATTGTTGCCAGTTAAGTGCTTCACTCCCTTCCATGATCACCAGACACTGCTGCTTGCAGTCAGTACTCCTCATGGCCAGGCCTCATCGGCAGCAGCAGCCAATGCAAGGATGGCTGGGCTCGTTCCACCCACCAAGCCCCCCCAAAAAAACACGATTGACAGCAAAAATCACCCAATAATAAGCAACCCATAAACTGAAAAAAAAAAGTGAATCTCTAGAAAAAAAAAAGCCCAAACTCGCATCAGAGTTGACCGGGCTTGCACGACACACCTGCACACTGCAGGCGACACACTAACGTGTCCCGACACACAGTTTGGAAAGCTCTGCTCTAAGTGAACTTAATAGCAGGTAATGGACTTCTCCTCCAAGAACTTATCCAATCCTTTTTTAAACACAGCTATACTAACTGCACTAACCACATCCTCTGGCAACAAATTCCAGAGTTTAATTGTGCGTTGAGTAAAAAAGAACTTTCTCCGATTAGTTTTAAATGTGCCCCATGCTAACTTCATGGAGTGCCCCCTAGTTTTTCTACTATCCGAAAGCGTAAATAACCGATTCACATCTACCCATTCTAGACCTCTCATGATTTTAAACATCTCTATCATATCCCCCCTCAGTGGTCTCGTCTCCAAGCTGAAAAGTCCTAACCTCTTTAGTCTTTCCTCATAGGGGAGCTGTTCCATTCCCCTTATCATTTTGGTAGCCCTTCTCTGTACCTTCTCCATCGCAATTATGTCTTTTTTGAGATGCGGCGACCAGAATTGTACACAGTATTCAAGGTGCAGTCTCACCATGGAGCGATACAGAGGCATTATGACATTTTCCGTTTTATTCACGATTCCCTTTCTAATAATTCCCAACATTCTGTTTTTTGACTGCCGCAGCACACTGAACTGACGATTTCATTGTGCTATCCACTATGACACCTAGATCTCTTTCTTGGGTTGTAGCACCTAATATGGAACCCAACATTGTGTAATTATAGCATGGGTTATTTTTCCCTATATGCATCACCTTGCACTTATCCACATTAAATTTCATCTGCCATTTGGATGCCCAATTTTCCAGTCTCACAAGGTCTTCCTGCAATTTATCACAATCTGCTTGTGATTTAACTACTCTGAACAATTTTGTGTCATCTGCAAATTTGATTATCTCACTTGTCGTATTTCTTTCCAGATCATTTATAAATATATTGAAAAGTAAGGGTCCCAATCCAGATCCCTGAGGCACTCCACTGTCCACTCCCTTCCACTGAGAAAATTGTCCATTTAATCCTACTCTCTGTTTCCTGTCTTTTAGCCAGTTTGCAATCCACGAAAGGACATCGCCACCTATCCCATGACTTTTTACTTTTCCTAGAAGCCTCTCATGAGGGACTTTGTCAAACGCCTTCTGAAAATCCAAGTATACTATATCTACCGGTTCACCTTTATCCATATGTTTATTAACGCCTTCAAAAAAGTGAAGCAGATTTGTGAGGCAAGACTTGCCCTGGGGAAAGCCATGCTGACTTTGTTCCATTAAACCATGTCTTTCTATATGTTCTGTGATTTTGATGTTTAGAACACTTTCCACTATTTTTCCTGGCACTGAAGTCAGGCTAACGGGTCTGTAGTTTCCCGGATCGCCCCTGGAGCCCTTTTAAAATATTGGGGTTACATTTGCTATCCTCCAGTCTTCAGGTACAATGGATGATTTTAATGATAGTTTACAAATTTTTACTAATAGGTCTGAAATTTCATTTTTTAGTTCCTTCAGAACTCTGGGGTGTATACCATCCGGTCCAGGTGATTTACTACCCTTCAGTTTGTCAATCAGGCCTACCACATCTTCTAGGTTCACCGTGATTTGATTCAGTCCATCTGAATCATTACCCATGAAAACCTTCTCCATTACGGGTACCTCCCCAACATCCTCTTCAGTAAACACCGAAGCAAAGAAATCATTTAATCTTTCCGCGATGGCCTTATCTTCTCTTAAGTGCCCCTTTAACCCCTCGATCATCTAACGGTCCAACTGACTCCCTCACAAGCTTTCTGCTTCGGATATATTTAAAAAACTTTTCACTGTGAGTTTTTGCCTCTACAGCCAACTTCTTTTCAAATTCTCTCTTAGCCTGTCTTATCAATGTCTTACATTTAACTTGCCAACGTTTATGCTTTATCCTATTTTCTTCTGTTGGATCCTTCTTCCAATTTTTGAATGAAGATCTTTTGGCTGAAATAGCTTCTTTCACCTCCCCTTTTAACCATGCCGGTAATCGTTTTGCCTTCTTTCCACCTTTCTTAATGTGTGGAATACATCTGGCCTGTGCTTCTAGAATGGTATTTTTTAACAATGACCTCACCTCTTGGACATTTTTTACTTTTGTAGCTGCTCCTTTCAGTTTTTTTCTAACAATTTTTCTCATTTTATCAAAGTTTCCCTTTTGAAAGTTTAGCATGAGAGCCTTGGATTTGCACACTGTTCCTCTTCCAGTCATTAAATCAAATTTGATCATATTATGATCACTATTGCCAAGCGGCCCCACCACCGTTACCTCTCTCACCAAGTCCTGTGCTCCACTGAGAATTAGATCTAAAATTGCTCTCTCTCTCGTCGGTTCCTGAACCAATTGCTCCATAAAGCTATCATTTATTCCATCCAGGAACGTTATCTCTCTAGCGTGTCCCGATGTTACATTTACCCAGTGAATATTGGGGTACAGATGCCACCAGCTGCTTCCTGCATTCCTGCATCTTCAGAGGCAGCATGGCCGCTCTCCAAGGTCCTACCCCCTTCCTAAGGGGCAGGCCCGCATCTTCTTCCCCTTCTTAAAGGGGCAGTGTAGGTGGGGGTCTACCTGGCCCTACCGGACGTCAGCTCTTCTGGTTTCCTGTGCCAGCCCTATTTAAGTGCTGCTTCTCCACTTCAGCTTTGCCTTGCATTAGAGTTACTTGCTGCTGGAAGTCTTGTCTTCCAGTGCTCCGTCAGATCTTTGTTCTTTGTTGGAGCTCCATGTCTCGTCTGCTTCCTGTGTTCGTGGCTTCCTGATGTTCCATGTCTTCATGTCCTGAGGTTCCTAGTCCAGGCTTCCTGTTGTTCCACTTCTTGATATTCCAGGCTTCCCGATGTTCCACTTCCTGGTGTTTCCGAGGTTCCGCCCTCCGCTCATTTTGAGTCCTCCTAACCTTCCAGCTTTGGTTCTCCAGATGACACCTTGCCTCATCATTGGAGTCTCGTCTGAGCTGGATTCCCTTCCTGCGCTTCCGAATCCTCTTGACCCTCCAGCTCCTGTGGTTTTCCAGATGAAACCTTGCCTTGTCATTGGAGCCTCAGCTGGCTTCCCTTCCTGCGCTTGTCCCGTTCTCTGCGTGGACCCTGAACAGCCTTCCAGGTTGTGTAGGGCGCGCTACTGGGACAGAGTGGTCCGTGACCAGCCCATTGGGTCCGCCTGTGTCTGTAGGCTGTGTAGGGCGCCCTGAGAGACAGTGCCAATGTCCGAACCTTCCAAACTTCTCATCTCGTCTAGAGTCTTCCAAGATCCTCATCCACTTCCAGAGTCTTCTTGTCTCGTTTCTAGTCTTCTGTGTCACAAGGCCTCCGTCTTCTCTCATCCTTAGTCTGGCCTGCTGCTTCTTGCCAATACCTAGCGGCAGGTCTGAAAGGGCTGGGAACGGTCGGAGGACTGTTCACAAACCAACATAATGTTGGTTTGTAAGTCACTTTATCTCCTGAGGCAACAGAAGATAAAGTGACTTACCCAAGTTTTCAAGGAGTGTTAGAGAAGGATTTGAATCCTGGTTTCCTGCTCATTAGGAGAAGTATTGCAAACAGGAGAAAATGTGCAGACCAGTATTGAGGCAACATCTGATTAGAACTGTGAGTAGAAGGAGCTCAACTACCATAATGAGTCATAGATCCAATTTAATGATTCAGTTTATTATTTTCAAATTTAACACACAATTCTATTTTAACTCATCTTTTTTTTTTTCTTATGGGCTTTTGGTTGTGTTTATAGATTAAAGAAAGGACCTATGGGGCCTTGAAAGCTTACGACCTGATTTTAAAAAGCATTTACACGCTTAAAATTGGGTTTGACACATGTAAATCCATTTTACCCGTGTAAGTGAGCTTTAGAAAATTGCTGCAATATATGCCATTAAATTGTCCATAGGATATTCACATGTAAGTGCACTTTATGCGCATAAATTGGCTTTTTAAAATTACTGCAATAGTAAGTAAGTTATATTTACATGTGTAACTACTTTCAAAAGCCCTCCTCATCTTCTTGTAATTCTGATGTCCTGTAAAATCAGTGCTGTTCTTTGATTGGCCACTAGGTGCCACTGGAAGTCCCTTCCCTCTGTTCTCTACTTGTTACTACTGGCTATCCCTCTGCCAACCTTTGAAACACCTTAAGAGAGAGATTTCTTCATCTGACATTTAAACTATAATAAGGAGAAAGCTGAACATAGTCTTTGTTTGACTGAATAATCAGGATTATCCCTCTCGGAGAGGGAGAGCTGGTAACTATAACTTTTGGGGTGTGTTTATGTAGTACTCTCGTGCCCAATCACCTTGCAGGGGTTTTCCTGGGTCCGGGACCAATCTGGCAGGAGCCCCTTTCTGGCAGACTCCTCGGTCCTTGTGTGCTTAGCGTCTGGTGCCTCCACCTGTGGAAGAAGGTATTTAGTGAGTGAGATTTCTCTCCCATCAAGACCCCAAAAAACAGATGAGACTGTAAACAGGGCTAGCAGTATTAAGAAATATGTATACGTTTTCTTAGTGTAACGCCCCCTTGACCGCTTACCTCGTGGGGCGTTCCTGGGTCCGGGACCGAACTGGTGGGAGCCCCCCTAGGGCAGACTCCATCAGTCCTCATGTTCCTAGTGCCTCCACCTGGGAAAGAAGGTGTTAGTGAGTGGGATTTCCCTCCCTTCACCCCAGGAAAACAAATGGGACTGTGAACAAGGCTGGTAGTATGTACAAATATATACAGGTTTATTAGACTAAATAAGTATATACATTTCTATATGACGATCTACATCGCTAATAGGATGTCAGACAGCACACTTATCTACTCATGGTTAATAGTCTCAGGCCACACAACTATATACATTTTTACAAGGTAGAAAGTACATTTAATATTTGGCAATTTGGGGTTGTTGGCCCCCACAGTATACCACCATATAGAATAGAAGGGACTTCTTGAGTTTCTGCTTAACCAAGTGTTGTTCCCTGTACGTACCTGGATCAGTCCAGACAGTGGGTTATGTCCCCAATCCAGCAGATGGAGTCAGCACAAGCTTTGAGGGGGCGAATCCATATATCCTACTACCCCCTCTGCAGGAGTTCAGTATCTTCTGACTCCAGCAGATGCGAGTAGGGTATCCTGGGATTCTCCCATTGCTATAGGTTTTTCCCTGTGTTTTTCTTTCTGATTTTCGCTTTGGCTTCTGCCTACTTGTCTTGTTTTGGATCAAGTTGTTGTATTTAAAAAAAAAAAAAAAAGTTTCTCTTTTAGAGAGCTGTTTTTCTCTTACCCGCTGTGTCCTCTCTCTTGCCTGTGCTGCGTCTTGGACGGGGTAAGTTTTGGATTTGCTGTGTTTCTTTTCCTTTGCAGCTCTCCAACCTCCGGTGCCTCGCGGATGCCGGTGGAGCCGGCCTCTCCGCGCTGAATTTCTTGCCGGCGGCCATTTTGCAGCTCCTTAGGGGCTGCTGTGGCAGGCAGGAAGGACGGTTTCGGCGGGTTGTGCGGCCAGGAGGGCCCCCCCGCGGCACTTGGAGCTTCATCCGGCGGGCAGTGCAGGCCGACCGGGCCCCCCCGCGGCGCCGTTTTTCAGGCAGGGAGCACGTTTTCGGCGGGTTGTGCGGCCAGGAGGGCCCCCCCGCGGCACTTGGAGATTCATCCGGCGGGCAGTGCAGGCCGACCGGGCCCCCCCCGCGGTGCCGTTTTTCGCTCTCTCGTGGCCCCCCCGAGGCTCAAGGCTTAATTGAGGCTGTTTTTCGATGCCGTTTCTGCTGCCACGCGCTTTCCGATGCCGCGGCCGTCGCGCTGCTCAGCCTGCGGGGACGCTCGGTTGCCTTCCCGGGAGGAGGGCACCCTCGCAGTCCCTCGCCGATTTTGCCTTCCTTTCCAGTTTGCCCGGGCAGCGTAGGCCGGCCCCTCCCCCATTCCTGGCGGGAACGGCGGCCATCTTACACACACAGCGCCCTGAGGGAACTCAGGGAGCGCTGGAGGATAGGGATGCGGTTACGGCTTCCCACCGACCCTGGTACCGGAACCGGGTCCGCCGGGGCAGGGTACCACGGCCTCTCCTTCGTCCGGGGCCCCCTCGGGCAGGCCGGGGTTTTCCCCGGAATTTATTCTGCGACATATTTGCAGGGGCTGGACGCACCTGCGGGGCCTCCCCCGGCTACGGCTCCTCGGATGGCGACTGCTTCTCAGGCCCCCCCCGTCTTGGCGGGCGTGGGGGCCCCCACCCCCGTCCGGGCGCGACCTCCCCCCCGGGGCCGGGGGGGAGCGGTGCCAGGCCCGGCGGCTTCTGACCCTGATGTTGCGGCCATGGACCAGGCGGACTCCACGCCGGAAGGGAATGACCCGCGCCCCGCTTCGCCTCTTCCGGACGGAAGAGCTAGGCGACCTTATCCCGCTGATTATCCAGGAGCTGGATCTGGGTCCGCCGCCGGATCCGCCCGCGCCTGTAGCGCCTGCGGTTGTCACCTCGTCAAAGAAGGGGGATCCGGTCCTGGCGGCTCCTCGGCCGAGGGCCCGGGCTTTCCCATCCTCGACCGGCCCATGGAAAAGTTGTATCCACTGCCGGAAGTTTCCTGGATCTAGGCACTAAAGGTGGACTCCGCGGTGTCGGCGGTCACGAAGAGGATGATGATCCCAGTGACGGGAGGCGCGGCCCTGCGGGATACGCACGATCGCAAGTTGGAAGTTTTACTCAAAAGGGTCTTCGAGGTCTCCACGCTGGGTATGCGAGCAGTGATGTGCAGTTCCCTTGCCCAGCGGGCAAGCCTCCTCTGGGTGCAGCAACTCCTCACCTCCCAGGCCCTTCCTCCCGAGGAGGCCGCCCCGGCGGATAGGCTGGAAGCAGCGGTGTCGTACGGGGTAGATGCCTCGTACGACCTGTTTCGGGTGCTGGCACGATCCATGGCTTCGGTGGTAGCGGCCAGATGTTTGCTGTGGCTTCGCAACTGGGCGGCGGATACGTCCTCCAAGTCAAGTCGGGGCTCCCTGCCTGTCAGGGGTAAGTTCCTCTTCGGGGAGGATTTGGATCAGATCATCAAGTCCCTGGGGGGAAAGGCGGTTCATCGGCTGCCAGAGGACAGATACCGGTCTTCTAGGGCGTTTTTCTTCGTCCCGGACCAGAGCCAGGGCTCAACGACGCTACAGGAACTACAGACCGGCGGGCTCCTGGCCCTCCGCCCCCAGGTCTCAGCCCTGGTCGCGCTCCTTTCGCGGGCGCCGGCCCGCCCGCTCCACCCCCGGGACGGGACCTCCCTTTCCCAAGTCCTCACAATGTTGTCAGGCTCGCCCACTCCGCCGTTCCCAGAATTGGGAGTCGGCTGGCGTTGTTCTACAAGGAGTGGGCGCACATCGCCTCATACCAGTGGGTCCTGGACACCATAGGACGCGGCTACGCTTTGGAGTTTGTCCGCGCTCCGCAGGGACGGTTCATCTTCTCCCCCTGCGGATCGGGTCCCAAGCGATGGGCGGTGCAGTTAAGGCTGGACAGGCGTCAGGAGATCGGCGCTATTGCGCCCGTGCCCTTCTGAGAGGTGGACTTGGGCCATTATTCAATTTACTTTGTGGTGCCAAAGAAGGACGGTTCCTACCGGCCCATCCTGGATCTCAGGGAGGCCAACAAGTCCCTCCGGGTGGTCCGGTTCCGCATGGAAACACTGCGGTCTGTGATCGCGGCGGTGCACCGGGGGGAGTTCCTAGCCTCCTTGGATCTGACGGAGGGCTACCTGCACATTCCCGTCCACCGGGAACATCAGCGTACTCTCAGGGTCAAGATTCTGGACCAGCATTTCCAATTCATAGCCCTCCCGTTCGGGTTGGCGACGGCTCCGCGCACTTTTGCCAGGATCACGGTAGGGGTGGCGGCTGCCCTTCGGAAGGAAGGCATTCTAGTCCATCCTTATCTGGACGATTGGCTCGTTCGAGCGAAGTCTTTCCGCCACGGACAGGCAGCGGTGGCCAGGGTAGTACAGTTCCTGCAGTCCCTGGAATGGGTGGTGAATTTTCTCCATGAGCTCCCTCGTGCCCTCGCAGCGCTTGGACTTTTGGGGGCGACCTTCGACACCCGTCTCAGCTCCTGGGGGTGATGGGCTCCACCATCGACATGGTCCCTTGGGCGTTTGCGCGCCTCCTACCTCTACAGAGAGCTCTTCTCTCCTGTTGCAAACCGCTCTCGCAGGACTACCAGGTGATTCCCCCTCTGCCGCAAGCGGCCAGGAACAGTCTGAGCTGGTGGTTGGATCCGGCGAATCTGGCTCGCGGCGTGTCCCTCGATCTCCCAAATTGGGTGGTAGTTACCACCGACGCCAGTCTCGGCGGCTGGGGAACCGTGTGCGACCGCAGCTCCACGCAGGGGACGTGGTCCGAGGTGGAGTCGAAATGGTCCATCAATCGTCTGGAGACCAGAGCGGTCAGACTGGCTCTACGACACTTCCTGCCACTTCCTCGGCACCGGGAGGCCAGGATATTATCCGACAACGCAACCACCGTGGCCTATATCAACCGACGAGGAGGCACTCGCAGCCCGCAGGTCGCGCTCGAGGCAGCGATGTTGATGCTGTGGCCAGAGCGGCTTCTGGTCCGCCTGGCGGCCTCGCACATCGCAGGGGTAGACAACGTCCAGGCGGATTTCCTCGGTCGTCAACTACTGGATCCCGGGGAATGGTCACTATCCGATGATGCGATGCAACTGCTTGTCCATCAGTGGGGGACCCCCCACCTGGATCTGATGGGGTCCACGCAAAACGCCAAGGCTCCCAATTTCTTCAGTCGCCGCAGAGAGCGAGGTGCGGAGGGAGTCGATGCCCTAGTGCTCCCGGGGCCGCCCCATCTCCTTCTCTACGCATTCCCATCGTGGCCACTGGTGGGCAGAACACTCCGCAGAATAGAGGCTCTTCAGGGGGCTGTGGTTTTCGTCGCACCAGAATGGCCCAGGCGTCCCTGGGTTGCGGACCTGCTACAGCTGGTCCTCGATGGACCCATACGACTAGGACGTTTCTCCCGCCTCTTGCATCAGGGTCCAGTATTTTTCGAGCAGGCAGAATCCTTCTGCCTGGCGGCTTGGCTTTTGAGAGGCGCCGCCTCTGGCCCCGAGGCTACCAGGAGGCAGTAGTGTCCACGTTGTTGAGTGCGCGAAAGACGTCGACGTCGGTAGCCTATGTTCGAGTCTGGAAGGTGTTCGAGGCGTGGTGTTCCAGCCAGAACACGGGCCCAACTAAGGCTTCTGTTCCTTACATCCTTCAATTCCGACATGCGGGGGTGGACAAGGGGCTCGCCTATAATCCCCTACGGGTCCAGGTGGCTGTCCTTGGTTCGCTATTGCGCGATGGGGGCTCTCTGCGGCAGCCCCCGGACATTGTTCGTTTTTTCCTCAAGGGTGTCCCACACCTGCGGCCTCCGTTGCGGGATCCTTGGCCCTCCTGGAGTCTCAACCTTGAGCCACTGAGGAGTGCAACGCTTAAGGATCTCACCCTTCAGACAGTGTTTTCTGGTGACAATCTGTTCCGCTCGTCGCATATCGGAACTGTAGGCACTCTCGTGTAGAGAACCTTATCTGCGTTTCTCCGACTTTGGAGTTTTCCTCCACGCCATTCCATCATTTCTCCCGAAGGGGGTGTCTGCGTTTCATGTGAATCAGACGGTGGAACTGCCGTCCTTCTCGTCTTCCGAGCCGAAGTCTCTACGACTCTTGGATGTCAAGCGCACTCTGCGTCTCTATCTGGCAGCTACGAATGATTTCTGGACGTCTGACCATCTCTTCGTCCTTAGGGCTGGCCCAAGAAGGGGTCCAGGGCCTCCAAGACGACGATTGCCGGATGGCTGACGGCTGGCATTGCGGCTTCCTACATTGGGGTGGGGCGGTCTCCCTCACCCGGCATTGTCGCACACTCTACGTGTTCTCAGGCGGCCTCCTGGGCGGAGGCTCGCTCGGTCTCTTCTCGAGAAATCTGTTGCGCAGCCACCTGGAAATCGTTATATACGTTCTCGAGGCACTATCGCCTACCTCTCGCCTCTCCAGTCTCTGGGCCTTTTGGCGAGCAGGTTCTCCGAGCAGGCCTCGCAGGACCCCATCCGATTTAGGGAAGCTTGGGTACATCCCACTGTCTGGACTGATCCAGGTACGTACAGGGAAAAGAAAATTATTATTTACCTGCTAATTTTCGTTCCTGTAGTACCATGGATCAGTCCAGACGCCCACCGCGTCTGGGTTCTCTGCCTGCTCGGCTCCTTTTCTGTGGCCTCGGCTCCTTTTCTGTGGCTGTCCTTTCTAACGTCTTCAGCTTTTACTGCTTCTCGCAGTTCCCCACAGGTTGTCTTACTGTGTAGGTTGTCTTCCTGTGTTTATAAAGCTTCCTACCCGTTGGTAGGATCTTTGCAGTTCTAGTTATTATAGTTGCACGGCTTCGTTGCCGGTTCCTTTTTCTACTTGATCCATTAAGGGGTTCGGTTTTTCTACTCGGGCTTTGATATACTCGATACTGAACTCCTGCAGAGGGGGTAGTAGTATATATGGATACGCCCCCTCAAAGCTTGTGCTGACTCCATCTGCTGGATTGGGGACATAACCCACTGTCTGGACTGATCCATGGTACTACAGGAACGAAAATTAGCAGGTAAATAATAATTTTCTTTTATTATCCTCCCCCTTTTTTCCCAAGTCTCACCCATGTGAAAAGATGCAACTGGGTTGGTGGGCAGTGTTGGCCTGGGGGTTCCATTGTATCTAAACCACTGCCATCTCCTTGGTGCTGCTTCCACTCCCCTGAATGCTGGGATCCGTGCCCTCTTGGGGACTTGACTCCACCTCCTGGTCTGTCACTGGAGTCCACGCCCTCCTGGGGAACCCAACTGCACCTTTGGACCTGCCACTGGGGCCCCCTTCTCAGGGGACCACTTAATCTGCTGCTGGGGTCCTCACCCTCCTGGGTGACCGCTCCACCTCCAGATCTGCCACAGTCCTTCAGTTCTTCTCCCTTGGTAGGAGGGTTTTCCCTGGCTTGGGTTTACAGCTCCACTAGGCTCATAGATTGTTTAACGTTCAGTGATTCAGGCCCTCCGTAGTCTCAGCTTTCAGTGATTTTAGCTCCGCTAAGCTCATGACCAGTCATTCGCTGTTACCCAGCTTGAATGGGTCATCTTCTCTCAGCCAAAAGGCCAAGACCCAGGCAGGACTATGGAAAGAGAATATGTGCACACATTTTCATCTTGCCTGGTCTTTTTTTTTTGTTGTTGTCTGAGAACTAGGTACCCAAGGGTCTGACTCCCCTTGTTAATCAGGGTGATAATCTGTTTGCTTCCTAGGACTGTTTTTCAGTACATTTCTCTCATAAATCCCTCTTTCATTCAGAATTCTCCAATGTAAGACTTTTCCAGTCATAGTTCAGTAATTTAGAATTTTGCTATCCTTTGATTTAAAGTGATATTTCACTGCAAGCTACCAAGAGTAGTCCAGAGGGCTGTGACATGCAAATCCCCTACCTGTCTCAGACTCATCTATTCAATGGTCATTTAAGCACTTTCACAGTAAAGGGTCTGGCAAACTTTTCAATCTCATTCTGGATTTCCTTGGGTGGCAGCTCATGTTTCATAGCTACATTGTCCTTTTTTTTTCCTCTGCTGCGGTTCACTTAAATGGTAGCTTGCTCTTTAACCTCCATCTCCCTTCGGAGGTGGGTTTCATTAGACTAAGGAGGTAATATTCAGCAAGCTGGTGAGTGGACAAGTTATCCGGCTAAAGTTAACTAGATAACTTGTACCCAGGGCTGGTGTGTCCCATTAGGTGAACTAGGCAGTTGCCTAGTGCACTAACCATTAGGGAGCTCTGAAAAGCAGGCATGTGGGAGAGGAATAGAGATTCGGCGGGCTGTGAGCAGCGTACGTCCTGTTCTCGGCCCAGAGAAGCACACACTCGGCAGGCCATGAACAACATCTCAGCAAATGAGGTAGGGGCTGGAACCAAGGGAGGGTCACGGGCGCAAGGCAGAAGGTTCACCTAGGGCACCTAATATTGTTCCAGATATTCAGCGGCATAAACGTCCTGCTGAATATACTTGCTTAAAGCTATCTGGCTACATGTTGCTGGATAACTAAAAGATATCTGTTTAAGTAGTGTGATCAAAACAAAAAACACAAATAAACAAGAAAAGGGGCCTGTGGCCCAATTCTATCCTCGCCCCCAAAAATGTATATTTGGCCCTTTCAGCCCATGCACCCTTACAGTCAAACCCCTCCTAAATTAACATTGCATTTATAGACTGGGCCCCCCACCTCCACCTTTTCCCTGTTTTGAATTATAGTTTAATCTTACTACCTTCCTGGATCCTCCCACCCACTCCTAGCGTACAGTGCTGCTTCTGACAGAAGCAGAGCTGGAAGAGTAAACCACTTGCAGTTTCAGAAGCAGCACAGAACATGTGAATTTAGACATTGCTCGCGGTAGTTTTTTTGGGGGGGGGGGTTTTGGCATCAGGTGCGTAGGTCTGGGGAGGTGGGAGGGGCAGCTCTGGCAATTGGGACTTTGGTAAGTGGGATGGTCTGGGAAGACAACAGAATTAAGCTATAATTAAATATGGGGAAGGGGTGAAGGAGCCCATTCTCCAAATACAAGTTTTATTTAATTTAGGGGGGGGGGGGATTTGGGGATGCATGGCCTGACAGGGCCATATATAAATTTTTTTAGGGAGAGGGAGAGAATTGGGCCACATGCCTCTTTACATTTTTTGGTTTTTCTTTTGACAGCATTACTTAACTTCTGAAGCAGATCTAAAGTTATCTAGCTAACTTGGCAGGTTATACCCAAAGGTTGGCTAAGTTAGCGAGATAACACCTCCCTGAAACGCCCCCGGAATGCCTCTTTTTCATCTGATTAGATTTTAGCCAGATAATGACTGATCTGGCTAAAGTCTAGCCGGATAAAAGGCTTAATATACCAAAACTTACCATTTAGATGGATAACTCCCGCTATCCGTCTAAATGGTTTTGAATGTTGACCGCTACATGATTATATGCATTTCTACACGACTATATACATATATATTTCTACAGGATACCATACATCACATTTATCCACTTGTCGGTTTGGTTTTCAGACTACACAACTGTATACATTTCTACAAGATATCAGCTTGCACCTTTACCTACTTGGGGGGTGTTAGTCACCACAAAATATAACCATATAGAAAAGAAAGGACCTCTTGCATTTCCCTTGATCAAATACAGTTACCATCCCCTGTTTTTCGTTTCCACTGTACCCCAAGTCTCACCTATCTGAAGAAATGCAATGGGCTAGTGGATACTGCTGGTCATAAGGTGGGGATCCATTGTGTCCAGACTGCTGCTGCAATCTCCTCTGCTACATTTCTCCTCTATTCCTGGGTACATGCCCTCCGGGGGGCCAAACTCTGCCTCTCAATCTACTGTGGTCCATACCCTCCTGGGGGACATGGTCCAAATCCCATTCAGCCACTAGATCTGCTTCTTCTTGGGGGACCCACCTCCACCTCTGTATAGCCAATAGGGATGTGAATCGTGTGCCTGATCGTTTTAACGATCGGGTTCGGCTGGGGGGGGGGGGGGAAATCTGATCGTTACAAGATGTGAATTGGAATCGGTTCCGATTCCAATTCACATCACTAATTTTTTTTAGTGAGGCCCGCGCCGATAAAAAAAAAACCCCACCCCGACCCTTTAAAATTACCCCCGTAGCCTCCCCCACTCTCCCGACCCCCCCCCAAAACTTTTTACACATACCTGGTGGTCCAGGGGGGCCGCGGGCAGCGATCTCCCATTCCCACGCTATCAGCTGCGCTAAAAAAAATGGCGCCGATGGCCCTTTGCCCTTACCATGTGACAGGGCAAAGGTAGCGCCGGCGCCATTTTGAGTACTGGCAATACGGCTGGAGTGCAGGAGGTCGCTCCCGGACCCCCGCTGGACTTTTTGCAAGTCTTGTGGGGGTCAGGAGGCCCCCCCAAGCTGGCCAAAAGTCCCTGATGCCCCCCAAGTCCCTGATGCCCCCCCAAGTCCCTGATGCCCCTCCAAGCTGGCCAAGCTGGCCAAAAGTCCCTGATGCCCCCCCAAGTCCCTGATGCCCCCCCCAAGACCTGCCAAATTAATTTACTACAACCCCCCACCATCCTGACCCCCCCCCAAGACCTGCCAAAAGTCCCTGGTGGTCCAGCGGGGGTCCAGGGCTCGCAGACAAATTAATAAAAATGTAAAAATCTAACAAAACCCTCCACCCTCCTGATGCCCCCAAGACCTCCAAAATTAATTTACTACAAGCCCCCACCCTCCTGATGATCCCTCCCCCCAAGACCTCCAAAATTAATTTACTATATCCCCCACCCTCCTGACCCCCCAAGACCTGCCAAAAGTCCCTGGTGGTCCAGCGGGGATCCGGGAGCGATCTCCTGGACTTGGACTGTCGGCTTCCAGTAGTCAAAATTGCGCCGACGGCCCTTTGCCCTCACTATGTCACTGGGGTTGACCAATGGCGGCGGTAGCCCCTGTGACATAGTGAGGGCAAAGGGCCGTTGGCCCAAGTCCAGGAGATCGCTCCCGGACCGCTCCTGGACCCCCACTGGACCACCAGGGACTTTTGGCAGGTCTTGGGGGGGTCAGAAGGGTGGGGGGTTGTAATAGATTAATTTTGGAGGTCTTGGGGGGCGTCAGGAGGGTGGGGGGTTTTGTTAGATTTTTACTTTTTTATTAAAGATGTGTCTGCGAGCCAGATGCAGCCATCAAAAGAGCCACATCTGGCTCGCGAGCCATAGGTTCCCGACCCCTGCAGTAGAGGTTATCATGGATGTACAGGGATAACATTTTATTTCAATTATTTTTCACAATTTTGGGGTCCTCCTCCCCCACATATTTTGTTTAATGTTTATTTCATTTCTGTAATTTCTAGAAACAGAACAAACATTTAAAAAACTCAGAACCAGAAAAACAAAATGAAATGGGGCCTCCCCAGGACCCTCCGAATCCCAACCCACCCACCCCAAAGTGCTGGGCCCAGGAGCCTTCCTGGCCTTCCCTCACTTTATCCTTGGGGATCTGCCATGGCCTGGTCCCATTCTTAAGGACTAGACTGATGCTGGGGCTCAGCCAGAGGCCCAGCTGTGGTGCCAAGGCCTAGGCTTGACACCAAAGCTCAATGCCAAGGTCCAACCCAAGGCCCAGTTCTGACACTGAGGCCCGGTCCCAGTGCTGAGGTGTAGGCTTAGGCCTGACACTGGGGACCAGCCCAAGTCCTGGTACTCTTGCCAAGGCCTAGGCTGGCACTGGGGCCCTGAGCCAAGGCTTAGACCAGGCCTCTGACGTCTTCTCCTTTGATTCTTCAAAAAAAGACATATCCATTTTAAGGATGCACTGCAGTGATATCAGTGCAGTGCATCCTTAAAGTGGATGTGTCATTTTTTGAAGAATCAAAGAAGAGAGAAAACTTTGGAGGCTGGTCAAGGCCTGTGTCAGGTCTGGGCCTTGGGCCAGATCCCAGCATTGGGACTAGGCATTAGTACTACAACCAGGCCTTGGCCTTGGATTTTTCATTTTGTTTTTTGTCTCTTCCTGCTGAAGGTGATTTCAATGGCAGCATGCTCTTCCTCTCTGCTCTCTTTCTCCCCACTCCAAGGAGCGGGATTTCATGTATTATAATGTATAGTGCTACTGTTTAACACAATACATAGAGGAGGTGGACTGCTACTTGCAACTAAGAAAGGCCTAAAGATAACCCTTCAACAATCAAACCTTATTTCTAATCTAGAATGTGCGTATTTCAAATCCAAACACCTCCAAATATGCCTTATCTATGCTCCTCCCGGAAATTTCGAAACCGACCCATCTCCCCTCATAGAATACATCGCCAAACACATCAACTACGACTCCCCTGCATTAATAATGGGAGACTTCAACCTACATGTAGACTCGGTCATACGCTCCACCAACTGTGAAACTCTCCTATCATCGCTTCGGCACATGGGCTTCAAACAGATCATTAACAACCCAACTCACAAAGCAGGCCACACTCTGGACCTGATATTTGTTAACGAAGTTATCTCTCTCTCATCCTCTCCCACATGCACACCAGTTCCCTGGTCGGACCACCAAATCATCACCACGGTCCTCAAGACAGCAGACTCCCTTCCCCTTTCCTTCCCTAAAACCACGGTTCACTTCAGGAAACCTTGCTCTTCAGACATCCTAACTAAACACCTAGCCAAGGAACTGCCACAGCTCCACCTTTCAGATGCGAATACAGCCATCAACTCTTGGCATTCTATCATCAACAAAGTCGCAGACCGAACCTGCCCCCTAACCACCAAGGTGCTCCACAAGGCCCAAGACAACAGAAAACCTTGGTTCACACCCGAATTGAAGGCTATCAAACTACTCCTCAGAAATAAAGAACATATTTGGCGCAGAAATCCTTCTCCCACGACTCTAGCAAGCTACAAATCCACCCTCAACAACTACAGTAACACCATCTTCAAAACAAAGAAAGATTTCTTCGCAAAAAAAATACACCATTTCATCTTCGATTCCAAAGCTCTTTTCACCTATATGTCTGCTCTCACCAAACCTTCTCCACCATCCATTCCAGACGACCAAGCTCTCTCTAAAGCCATAGAACTGGCCACCTTCTTTGAAAACAAAATTATCAATCTCACCAAACCATTTGCCACCCCCAACCCCCCTATACCCCTTTCGTTGACATCATCACCTCAACAGACCACAAGGTTAGATTCATTCGAGACCACCTCATCTCTCGAAGTGGAAAATATCCTTAAGAAACTCAAACCCTCATCCCATCCTCTAGACTCCATCCCATCGAACCTCCTCATCTCAATACCAAATACCATTGCAAAACCCATCGAAGAAATCATCAATTGCTCGTTAACCCAAGGACTAGTTCCCGATTCGCTAAAGCAGGCCATCTTGAAACCTCTCTTAAAAAAACCCAATTTGTCAACATCTGACCCAGCTAACTTCCGCCCCATAGCCAATCTACCCATCATCGCCAAGATCATGGAGAAAATAGTTAAACAACTCACAGAATTCCTGGAGGAACACAAGATCCTGGCACCATCACAATATGGTTTTCGCAAATCTCTAAACACGGAATCCCTTCTGATCTCTCTCACTGACTCCATCATCCTGAACATGGACAAAAGACAATCTCACCTACTCATTCTCCTTGATCTTTCTGCAGCCTTTGATACAGTCAACCATTCAATCCTTCTAGACCGGCTCGTTGACATTGGTATCTCTGGTACTGCTCTCGCCTGGTTCCATTCATTTCTCAGCAATAGATCATTCAAGGTAAAAATCCATAACAAACAATCTCATCCAATCAGATCTAACCTGGGAGTCCCGCAAGGTTCTTCCCTTTCACCAACCCTCTTCAACATATATCTTCTTCCTCTCTGCCTCCTCTTTTCCAAGCTGAAAATCAAGCATTACATATACGCGGATGATGTTCAAATTCTCATCCCTAGTAAGGAGTCTTTACAAAAATCCCTTAACTTCTGGGACAGTTGCTTCCAGGAAATCAGTTTACTCCTCGCTAAGCTTAACCTAGTCATCAACAAAGACAAGACTGAATTCCTCATCATCTCCCAGGATGAAAACCTCTTTATTAGGGAGACAACCACTCACCCAGAGGATCAGCCACAGGACGAAAGCCACTCTCGCCCAACTCCCCTTCAACAATTCCGGACAACCTCAAAAACTCGTCGTACGTAAGAGATCTAGGCGTGCTCCTGGACAACCAGCTGAACCTCAAAAGATTTGTCAACAATACGACTAAGGAGTGCTTTTTCAAATTACAAGTGCTTAAAAAGCTAAAACCCCTTCTGCACTCTTATGATTTCCGCCTGGTTCTGCAATCAATCATCCTCACTAAAGTTGATTTACTGTAATTCTTTGCTGCTCGGTCTCCCTGCTGTCACCATCAAGCCTCTCCAGATGTTACTGAACTCAGCCGCCAGGATCTTAACGAACTCAAAAAAGAGGGATCACATCCTCTACAACCTCCACTGGCTCCCTATCAAATATAGAATTCTCTACAAAGTCCTGACCATCATGCACAAAACCCTACACAACTTAGCCCCAATTGATCTCACCTTCCAGTTTCGCCCTAACAACTCCACCAGACCGATTAGAAGAGCATACCAAGGCACTCTTTTCGTTCCTCAAGCTAAAACATCTCTAAGGAATAGGGCCCTATCCACAGCAGGTCCTATTCAATGGAACACTCTCCCACCAGACCTCCGACAGGACCCCTGCCCATTTTCCTTCAAGAAAAAACTCAAAACATGGTTATTCAACCTAGCGTTTCCAGAACCCGCATATTAACCAATATATTCTCACCATAGTCTCAACATATCCCTACCAATCTCCTCGCAAGTATGATTTGCTACTATTCGCTTTCAAACTCGCTCTTATTCACTCTAAACACACGTTCCCTCGATGAGGGCCACAGATACCCTTTGGTCTTGTTTCCCATGTCATTCTTTCTTTTCAAGCCCTTTGCACCTCATATATCTTCCTCTCACCCTTAATGCAACCAAGCCCAAGTAATTGGATCGATCGCTTATTGTAATTGTATTGCTATGTAATTTCAAATTGTTTAAGTTGTTATTTAATTTTCATACTATGTTACTCAAAGTTTGCTTAGATGTTTCTTGTTCTATGTAATGCCCACAGGCAAGTTTTATTGTTCACTGTAAACCGGTTTGATTTGTATCCAATGCAAGAAGATCGGTATATAAAAGCTAAAATAAATAATAAATAGTTTGGAGAGAGGCTCATGGCATGCAAAAAATATGGCTTTCTTCTTTTGGAACTTTTGATTGTGGATGCTTAATGGGCAGCAGACCTGGAGAATGGGATTGATGCATTAAGATTGCTCGATAAAAGGGTTGTTCTTCCTTTCCAATGATACAAAAGTATGAAAAAGACAGCATTGTTTACAGGACAAGGTGTTCTTGGCCATTCTAAACACATTTTCTAATATTATTGTATATTTGTTTTATATTGATGACTAGAAACTCATGGAAGCTGGAGGGTTGGCTTGTTTGTATAAGGCATCTGTTTAAGCTTCTGATGTGGGTTCAAATCCTGGCATGCCTGAATGAACCTTCATCTTTCTGCATTAGATAAAATGAGCCCCTGCTGCAGGGTTACTGAAAGACTGCAGGTCATTAGGGACAGGCTGAGCCTGTCCTGGTTCTGCCCTACAGCCTTTCTGGGACTTGATGTTCCCATTTGTCAGAGAAACACGGAGCTAGAAGTCCATATGTGCAGTGGAGTAAAACGAATCAGCCTGCCCCTGATGATGTGCAGCCATTTGCTAGCCCTGCTGGGCACTGGGCATGGTCTTTTATGAAGTGTTTTAGACAAAGGTGCTATAAAAGAAAAGTGATGATATTTAATACTGAGTTAAGAAACAGAAACAACAACAAAAATCTTCAAACCCCCCTCCCCCACATTCCTTTAATAAATGATACCTCAAAAGGCTGCCTTCAGGGAGGAGTAACAGTCTGTGACTCAGGACAGGGTCCTAGGACACGAGTTCAGTTCTAAACTCTCCCTTCTATAATCTTATGCAAACACATTTTCTCACTGTCCTTCTGGGACCCAATTGAAAAGATGACATTTTATTTTAATTTGACTTTTTTCCCCATCACCAAATTTTATAGAGATGTGAATCGTGTCCTCGATCGTCTTAACGATCGATTTCGGCTGGGAGGGGGAGGGAATCGTATCGTCGCCGTTTGGGTGTTTAGAGTATCGTGAAAATCGTTAAAATCGTGAACCGGCACACTAAAACCCCCTAAAACCCACCCCCGACCCTTTAAATTCCCCACCCTCCCGAAACCCCCCCCCCCCAAATGCCTTAAATTACCTGGGGGTCCAGCGGCGGTCCGTAGCTAAATCGGGGGAAGGGGGAGGGCAGGAAAACCGGCACACTAAAACACCCTAAAACCCACCCCCGACCCTTTAAATTAAATCCCCCACCCTCCAAAACCCCCCCCAAATGCCTTAAATTACCTGGGGGTCCAGCGGCGGTTCCGGACCCCGGCTGAACGACCTCCTGCAGTCGATCTCCTGCCGGCGCCATTTTCCGTACGGAAAACGATTTGCGGCAGGAAATCGCTCCCGGACCCCCGCTGGACCCCGAAGGGACTTTTGGCCAGCTTGGGGGGGCCTCCTGACCCCCACAAGACTTGCCAAAAGTCCAGCGGGGGTCTGGAACGACCTCCTGCAGTCGAATCGTGTTGGTCTATGGCCGCCGCCATTTTGCGCCGCCATTTTGCAAAATGGCGGCGCAGAATGGCGCCGGCTGAAGACAACACGATTCAATTGCAGGAGACCGTTCCGGACCGCCGCTGGACCCCCAGGTAATTTAAGGCATTTGGGGGGGGGTTCGGGAGGGTGGGGGATTTAATTTAAAGGGTCGGGGGTGGGTTTTAGGGTGTTTTAGTGTGCCGGTTTTCCTGCCCTCCCCCTTCCCCCGATTTACGATTTTTTTGACGATAAATTGGGGGAATTGGTATTGTATCGTGGCCTAACGATTTTTGACGATTTAAAAATATATCGGACGATATTTTAAATCGTCAAAAAAACGATTCACATCCCTAAAATTTTAATATATGTTCATCTTTAAAAAACCCTGCTATTTCTACACTTCCAGGCATACCCTTGTCTTGAATATGTTGTGCTGACAATGGAACGGAGTGCAACTGGGAGCTCTCCAGCCTGGGATGAGGAGAGTGTGTGCCCTTGCAGTGAGAACGGTCCAAGTCTGGGAGTCAGGAGCCTCGAAACCTCCACCGATCTGCACGCCCATGAGACCACCAACGTAGTGGTGGTCTCTGAGTAGTCCTCTGACTACTCCAAGCCCTTTCAAACCTGCCACAGGGTGCAGCAGAGGCCGCAGGCCGGACAGAGGTCACAGTGGGAGAAGGCCGAAGGCACTGGAGCTTAGAATGAAAACTCAGACGTAACTTGAGACGAAGACAGGAAACAGAGAGGGAAGAGCAAGATCCTCAGGCACTCTACACAGCATGTGGGGCTGGTCGCGGAACGCACTGTCCCCTACGCGCCCTACACAGTTGGGCAGCTGGTCGCGGACCACGAGGGGAGCGGGACAGGCTCAGGAAGTCTCATAGCACAGGATTGCAGAAACCCCTCGGATCCTCTGGAGTCGGGACTGGAAGGACAAAGATAAAACTTGGAACTTGGAATCTTGGATTAAAAGCAAGGAATCTCCGGAGGCACGGGTCCTACAGGATGTGGAGCATTAGGACATCATTGGAACATCGGGAAGATCAGAACAGAGACCAGGAAGATACAAGAAGATCCATGGATGAAGATCAGAAATGCCTGGGTAGGAGCTGGAGATGAGGCGTCCTTGGGAGGACTTAGCCCCTTGCTGAAGCGAGGACTGAATGACCAGGCAGCCTATTTATAGGCAGAAGAAGGCAACTCCCTGGGAGGAGCTTGCAGGTGGGGCCCTGGGGCGGGACAGCCACGGGCCCTTTAAATCCCCGAAGAAGACGCGGGCCCGCCCCCTAGGAAGGAAGGGGCAGGACCCTGGAGAGCAGCCATGCTGCCGCTGTGACGCCGAGCCGGAGAGGAGGAAGTTGGGCCTCAGAGCAGGCCCCGACGCCGAAGGAAGGGCTGGAGGTGGCTTCTTTTGCTGCAGATCGCCCGGAGATGATCCGGAGGTCGCATCCCCGGGCCACCATCTTGTCTTGTGGCCCGGGGATGCGACCTCCGGGCCACAAGACAAGATGGGGTCGGGCTGTCTGGAGCAACAGTCGGGCGGCTCCTGCCACTAGGAAAATCCGGGGATGCAAGCGGCCTCCTGCCGCGGAGGTAAGAGATCTCCCGTGATTCCAGCCGTGGGAGGGATCGCAACAGAATATGCTTTAACTTTTTATTGGAGAGTCATTATAAGCTAGCTAGCTGAAAACAGTGGCTTGGATGAAATGTTATCTATAAGTGTATAGCACTACAACACAGCACTGTACACCCTCCAAGGAAGAGCTAACATAGAAATCCTAAATTATTTTCACCACAGTTCCTGGTCTTCCTTCCTTGCCTGCGTACCTGTGGGAGTTCTGGGCATCCTGACTGCAAGGAGACAGGAGCAGCACCTGGGAGGAATCTTGCTGCACACAAAACCATTGATTAAGAACAATTATTTAGATTTTTTATATTCTGCATTTTGACACTTCAAAGTAGATTACATTTAATTACTTGAGGCCAAAGTGACTTGCCCAAGGGGTGACAGCAGGATTTGAACTCTGGGTTCCCTGCCTCATAGCCCCACTGCTCTACCACTAGACTCCTCCTCCACTCTGTAGCTTTGAATGGGATTTTTTTTTTCTTTTTTGATGGCATGTAGTATGCTCCCTGCACTCTTGGGAGGCCCATAGCTGACTGGTTGATGTGCCTCTTGAAACATGTGGCATTCTTTATTTTTCACTGTCCATGCTCCACTCTTCAACATAGTCTGCTCTCTCCCTTGTTACACTGCCTTGGTTTTTGTATGTGATGCTGGTTACTTTGAATGCTGCTGCTGGAGATGATTTCTGTTCCAAGGCACAGTTCAGACAAGAAGCCCACTGATTTTAGTAAGCAGAGCTTCTGATAGCATGAAGAATTGGGAGGGCAGAACCTTTTTTTTAAATATTTTACTGTTCATATCTTGCATCTTCTACGATTGTTGTGTAAGGAGCTACTTTTTAGGATCTGGAGAAACACTCCATCTATTGTAATTAAACAGGGCTCAATTTTATTATTGACTTTAGTGCTCATGAAACATGCTGAGCAGACAGTACTCTTGTTTGTTTATCCACAGAACAGATACAGTAAAGACAGCAGCAGTGCAAGCTTCTCTCTCACACACAAACACACACACACACACAGCCCCACCACAGAACAGATACTGCGCGGGCAGCAGCAATGCAAGTCACACACACACACACACACACACACTCTCACTCACTCACACTCACACACTCACTCGCATCAAGGAACAGAAACAGCAAATGGGCAGCAGCAGTGCAAATTCTGTTATAATTCGTTATATTTATTACAATGTTATAATTTATTATATTTACTACAATGTTATAATGTAAAATAGGGCTGTTACTACCCTATTCATTTAGTTATCTGGAAACCGATGTGATATCTCGATCGAACGTCGGTATATAAAATAAATAAATAAATAAATGTCACACATACACACTGCCACACCACGGAACAGATATAGCACAAGCAGCAGCAATGAAAACTTCCCTCACAAACAGCACTCCCTTCCCCTGCCCCAAGACACAGCATGAGTAATAGCAATGCAAGCCACCCTCACACATGTTGCCCCACCATAGAACAGGTACACAAGTACAGCACAGGCATCGCAAGCTGCCCCCTCTTCCCCATTCCCCCCCTCCTCCTGCCACACCTGGGAATTCTCTATGTCTCATCCAGAAGCTCTGGGATTTAGAATGAATTGATTGGTCTTCAAAGAAATACCGGAAATCTCTGGGTGCTGCCAATGCTGGCTGAATTGGCTTGCTGGGCTAGAAGAAGATGGAGGTTCCACATACCCGGATCAGTCCAGACAGCTGGTTTTGCCTTCACTCGAGCAGATGGAGACAGAGAACATTTTGACTGACACTGCCAGTTAAGTTGAGGTGCTACCTGCAGTCCGTCAGTATTTCTCTGTCTCCAGCAGATGGTGGAGGTGCAAATCCCAGCAGTCTTGAGTTTCCAAAAAAAAAAGGGAAGAAAATAAAAGGAAGTTTTCATTTCGCTGGTTTGCAGGCAGGACAAGCGTGTCCCGGCTCTTGTGTCTCAGCTCCCCTGCTCTTTTAGGTGCTGCCTTCTTCAGTCTGGGGTTTGGAACATGCCGCGTGGTGCGGCCTGTACGGCCGCGTGTGACTTCCGTGCAACGGCCTTTGTGCAGAGTGCCTCCCCGGCGGGGAGGGACCCTCCAGAGCGGCTGTTGCGGGGATGCCTTCTTCGCGCTGGGAGCTTAGTAGGCTTGCTTCAGTGCAAAAGTCCTTGAGGGACCTGTTCCCGCTTAGCGAGGGAACTCAGGCCATTTTGGCTGCATTCGCACGGCCCATGGAGGGGGAGGGGGATTTTCCCCCTTGTTGTCATCGCAGCCTCAGGGCTCTGGGGCAGACCGAGTCGATGCAGCTGGAGGTTTTTCCTCAAAGGAAGGCACAGAAGACGGCTCTGACTCCTCCTCCTTGGTTTCTGCTGATTTTGTGCACTCTCTCAGCAGTTTGTAAGGCAGGACGATCTTCCAGGCGCCACGGCCACAAAGGGGGTTCCCAGAGCCAGAGGACCAAGTGCCCACAGCGGGACAAAGTGTTCCGGTGACTCCAACTAAGCTTGGGGCCCTGGAGGGGTCGGGGCCTCCTAAGGGGATCGGCCAGTTCGTTCTGGACCCCCTCCCCCGCCTGAGGATTCCTCCCTCGTTACCGCCCGGGCATCGGTTCCCCCGGGGCGGGAGGTCTCCTGATGCGGGGGACCAGGACCCAGACCAGTCCCTTCTGGATGTGTCAGGCCTTGCATGGGATGACCCTTGGGTGGTGCATTTGTTTCGCACTGAAGAACTAGCCCCCCCTAATTCCCGCCGTGTTTGAGGAGTTAGGTATTGAGGCTCCGCAAGAGAGCTCGATGCTAGGGGCCATGGATCCAGTGATGTTGGGGCTTAGGGGCCCCACTGCGGCTTTACCCTTTCATATGTCGGTCAGTGCCCTGCTCTTCAGGGAGTGGGACACGCCAGAAGCCGGTTGAAGGTGAGCAGAGCCATGGAGAAGTTATACCCACTTCCGAATGAGGCGCTGGATCTTCTCAAGATACCGAAGGTGGATGTGGCTGTGTCCGCCGTCACTAAGACGATGACTATCCCTGTCACTGGTTCCGTGGCACTCGAGGACCTTCAGGATAGGAAGCTAGAAGTTCACCTCGATCAAAAAGATTTTCGAGATCTCTGCTCTGGGGGCTCGGGCTGCTATGTGCAGCAGTTTTATATTGCGGGCAGGCCTTCATTGGGTGCAGCAGCTCCAAATGGATAAGGTCCTCTCAGAAGCAGAGTCCCTCCAGGTGGAGCAGCTGGAGGCTGTGGTGGCCTATACTGCAGATGCGTTGTACAATCTGCTGCGGACCTCCGGTAGAACCATGATGTCCGCTGTTTCTGCTCACAGACTCATTTCGCTGAGGAATTGGGTGGTAGACATTAATAGGCCTTTGTTGGCTGACCGTAAGATTCGTTGAAGAACGGTTTGATTTGTATTTAATGCAGGAAGATCGGTATATAAAAACCAAAAATAAATAAATAAATAAATTGCTGCATTTAACCAATCTGTCTGTTCTTCATATTTACTTTTATGTAAAATGGTAAGTACCTTGTATTCAATTCGGGTGCCCAACTCTGGTCCTCAAGAGCCACAAACAGGTCTGGTTTTCTGGATATCCAGAATGAATATTGCATGAGATAATGTAGGCAGTACATGCACATTTATCTCAAGCATATTCATTGTGAATATCCCGAAAGTCGGACCTGTTTGTGGCTCTTGAGGACTGGAGTTGGCCATTACTGCTCTAGGTATAGAGTTCGTGCAGGCACACTGGCTGCTTGCACAGCCCCGCTGATTCATTGGTTCAGGAAATGGTGATCTCATTGGCTTACAGTATGTCATATGTTGCTGGGCTCTCTGACCAGTCAAAAGGCTGCCCTGCAGAGCCAACAGGCACTATACCTGTGTTACCAATGTGCAAAGTCAGATGGCATCTAAAGTGTCACTGCCGCATTCCAGGCCTCTGACTCCACAATAAGGGAAGCTGGTAAATGCCAATCTATGCCCTGTCTCTCAGACACATCTCCCTCCTTTGATTATACTCCTGGTCAAGTGTTCCTCTACCCCATCCATACTCTGGAAAAAGGGCAAGCTCATGAAAGCAGGGACACAAGTTTGGAACCCTGTCACATTTGATAATAAGTCTGAATTGAAATACTTTCGGGTGGTTTGAGCCTCCTGTCCAGAAGTGGTGGCTCTGGACGTGATATTTCACATAGAGGATTTTGGTTTCTGGCTTTGGCAGCAGTGTGTGATATTCTGGATGGCCCAGTCTGCTATTAAGGCTCAAAAAGCAGCTGGGGTGGTGGATAACAATGTAAAGGAAAACTTCATTACGTAAATAATGTCCTTGTGCATTTGCCAAACTCTGTCTGCATTGGGGAAAGACCATGGATGGTGATTGTATAGAGGACAGCACAAGAGGTGCTTTAAATGCGGCTCTTTAAGCCCCCCTAGCTCAGTATGTGAGAAAGTAAAATGTAGCTTGTGTGTACCAGCAGGGCATCTGAATAGGATCAGGGCATTGTGTGCAGCCCGGGCACACTTTCAAACTATAATGAAAAACGTGATTTGAAGACAGATAAAATGGATAAGACAAACCGACAAAGGAAAGAATGGGAGCAGATCCCAGACACGGACAAACTGCTGCCTAGTGCAGTTGCCGGGAGACCACAGGAAGAAGAAGAGTTTAATTTTCCTTCTGCGGCAGAGCTTGTAAAAGAATTCCCAAATGCTGCCGAGGATTCAGCTATGAAGCCTCAGACTGAAAAATCTCCTGCACCAAATAGAGTTGCCAACTGGCTCCAGATTTTCAGGACAGGTTGATCCAGTCCTGGTTTTAACCCATTGCATGCTGGGATTTATTCTGCTTTCCCTATTGCATTCCCTAATAAAAGCAGGACTTCTAAGCACCTACATGCAGAGGAGTAAAACCAGGTCTAGATCAACCTGTCCTGAAAATCTGGAGCCCGTTGACAACCTTAGCACCAATGTGCGGTCCTGTTTCAGGAGAAGATCCCCCTGGAGGGAAGAAGAATGAGTTCAGATGGACAAAGCTTGTTGGCATAGGAGAGTAAAGCACCAACTGCTTTATCTCCTAACAGAGCTGGAGGCAGAGTCACTCTGACCCCCGCATCCGGAGAAGATGCTCCCAGGAGCCACACAAGAAGTTAATCATGCAGGAACCTGTCTGAGAAAGGTGAAGCCTTGAATGAGGGAAAACTCCCTTGCAGGCAGGAACAGTGAATGGCAGAAAACAGAAAAATACAAAACTCAGACTTTAAAGGATAAAAGAAAGATAGTTAAAACCTCCTGTAAAGAAAAACTGACTGAGGCTTTTTTTTTTCCAGTGACCCTGTAAGACCTAAAAAGCTTGCATTGGTAAATAGATTTTACCCTGTATAGGATGAAAACTGGGCAGATATGACAAAGCAAGAGGAGGCGGATCATTTCCGGATCTCTAGTGAAATGGTGATGCCCTCAGAACTGCCCATAGATGTTGGAAATGTGTACATCATTCAGTAAGACAGCTTTATCTACCCACAGCATCACAGATAGAAAATAAAAATGCAAGTAATCTATAATAATGTTATACATCTACTGTTCCTCCATGCCTTTCTCCCTTGAGAGTGGCAGCTATTAATGTGAAGAGCATTACGTCAAAAAGGGTAAGAAAGGAGGCTTTCCTGGTTCTAAAAGATGCTCTATGATGAATGAGGTGTACTGGAGAAGGTTTTCATGGGTAATGATTCAGATGGACTGAACCAAATCACGGTGAACCTAGAAGATGTGGTAGACCTGATTGACAAACTTAATAGTAAATCACCTGGACTGGATGGTATACACCCCCAGAGTTCTGACGGAGCTAAAAAATGAAATTTCAGACCTATTAGTAAAAATGTGTAACCTGTCATTAAAATAATCCATTGTACCTGAAGACTGGAGGATAGCTAATGTAACCCCAATATTTAAAAAGGGCTCCAGGGGCGATCCGGGAAACTACAGATCGGTTAGCCTGACTTCAGTGCCAGGAAAAATAGTGGAAAGTATTCTAAACATCAAAATCACAGAACATATAGAAAGACATGGGTTAATGAAACAAAGTCAGCATGGCTTTACCCAAGGCAAGTCTTGCCTCACAAATCTGCTTCACTTTTTTGAAGGAGTTAAACATGTGGATAAAGGTGAACCTGTAGATATAGTGTTCTTCGATTTTCAGAAGGCATTTGACAAAGTTCCTCATGAGAGGCTTCTAGGAAAAATAAAAAGTCATGGGATAGGTGGCAATGTGCTTTCGTGGATTACAAACTGGCTAAAAGACAGGAAACAGAGAGTAGGATTAAATGGACAATTTTCTCAGTGGAAGGGAGTGGACAGTGGAGTGCCTCAGGGATCTGTATTGGGGCCTTTACTTTTCAATATATTTATAAATGATCTGGAAAGAAATATGACAAGTGAGCTAATCAAATTTGCAGATGATACAAAATTGTTCAGAGTAGTTAAATCACAAGCAGATTGTGATAAATTGCAGGAAGACCTTGTGAGGCTGGTAAATTGGGCATCAAAATGGCAGATGAAATTTAATGTGGACAAGTGCAAGGTGATGCACATAGGGAAAATAACCCATGCTATAGTTACACAATGTTAGGTTCCAAATTAGGTGCTACCACCCAAGAAAGAGATCTAGGCATCATAGTGGATAACACATTGAAATCGTCGGTTCAGTGCTGCGGAATGTTGGGAATTATTAGAAAGGGAATGGTGAATAAATGGAAAATGTCATAATGCCTCTATTGTTACGGTTCTGGCTGCGAGCACCGCGACCAGTCCCTTACCTCCATGTTCCTGGACCTGTTCCCGCTTCACTTGGCCTAGTTCGCGGCCTGTTTGGCGGCGTCCCCGCGAGGGCCGTGCCGCCGAGAAACCTCCAATGGACGCCCTGCCTCTAGGTGCGTGCGCGCGCCACTTGGGCGCTTTTCTAGACCATTTCCCGCCAGTGGTGACTCTGCCCAATTCCTGACGTCAGACGCCACGGCCTTGATAAGCCGGCCGCGGACACTCAGTCTTTGCCTTGCAACGGGCTTACCTACCGGATCCCTGTTGCTTCGTGCCCCGGAGTGAGCAGCCTTTGGAATTCGCTCTGTTCCTGCTTGCCTGCTACAGTACCTGCTTGGTTCCTGCTTGCCTGCTACAGGCTTGCTACAGTTCCTGCCTGGTTCCAGTACCCGAGTCCTGCTACAGTTCCTGCCTGGTTCCAGTACCCGAGTCCTGCTACAGTTCCTGTCAACTGTTCTAGTCTGGTTCCAGTTCCCAGTTCTGCTCATCAGCCTGCCTGCTCCAGTCTCAAGGTCACCAACCCGCCTAAGTCCCAGCGGTTGGGCTCCTACGGGCTCCTCCCGGGGGAGTACCAGCTTCCAGGGTGAAGAACTCCTCTACGTCCTGCCTGAACATCTGCCTCCCAGCCTGTGGTGCCCCAGAGACTTTGAATACCTTTCCCAGTCTCCTGCAGGTCGGCCCAAGGGTCCACTAAACTGAGACTCCCTAACATCTATATCGCTCCATGGTGAGACCGCACCTTGAATACTGTGTATAATTCTGGTCGCCGCATCTCAAAAAAGATATAATTGCGATGGAGAAGGTACAGAGAAGGGCGACCAAAATGATAAAGGGAATGGAACAGCTCCCCTATGAGGAAAGACTAAAGCGGTTAGGACTTTTCAGCTTGGAGAAGAGACGGCTGAGGGGGGATATGATAGAGGTGTTTAAAATCATGAGAGGTCTAGAACGGGTAGATGTGAATTGGTTATTTACTCTTTCGGATAATAAGAGGACTAGGGGGCACTCCATGAAGTTAGCATGGGGCACATTTAAAACTAATCAGAGGAAGTTCTTTTTCACTCAACGCACAATTAAACTCTGGAATTTGTTGCCAGAGAATGTGGTTAGTGCAGTTAGTATAGCAGTGTTTAAAAAAGGATTGGATAAGTTCTTGGATGAGAAGTCCATTACCTGTTATTAAGTTCAGTTAGAGAATAGCCACTGCCATTAGCAATGGTAACATGGAATAGACTTAGTTTTTGGGTACTTGCCAGGTTCTTATGGCCTGGATTGACCACTGTTGGAAACAGGATGCTGGGCTTGATGGACCCTTGGTCTGACCCAGTATGGCATGTTTTTATGTTCTTATGTAGGAGAGAGTGACTCTGGGCTCCATCTTTCTTGTCCTTTGGATAGAAAGCAGTGATGATGTGGCCGTGCTGTTCAAGGGATATGATGTAATGTGCCAGAAATGAGTGGATTGTCTTCAATATGACTCAAAGTATCTAAATAAAATTATTTAGTATGAATATAGCCAAGCTAATCTGGATTATGTAACTTGAATACATCTAATAATAGACTCATAGCTATATTCAAGTTACATAATTCAGATTACCTTGGCTACACTCATGCCAAAGGCAAATCCAGAAATCATATTGAGAAGATTTATGTAAAACCAAAACAAAAAAAAAAAAAGACCTTGTTTTGTAACGCTGTAATAACTCCAGTAAATTTTTTTTATTTTACTATAAATTTACAGAAATCCGTTCTAGTAGGCCCTGGATACTGGAAATGTAACGCAGAAATCCTTAAAAATGAAATGGCAGTTGCTAAATTTTAAGAATGTATTTAAAATTAAACTGTAGAGTATATATATAAAGATGTTATTTATTTATATTGTAGAATGGTGGGAAGAAGTTAAACATGAAATTAAACGGGGTCATTTTCAAAAGAATTTGCAGCCTTAAAACTGCATTTTATGCACATAAGTGGGCTTTTGAAAATTGCTATAATATATGCTATGGAATTGTCAGTAGGTTTTACACACGTAAGTGCACTTTAAATGCGTAAAGGGGTTTTTGAAAGTTGATATGGTATGGTACGTGCTATTTTTACGTGTGTAAATCCTTTCGAAAATTACCCCCAAAGCCTTTTTACAGAGAAGGGAAACATGATTCACTGTTCAAAGTAGAAAAGATACTTCTCAGCAAGAATGAAACTGTACCAGGCTTTTTTGCTTTTTTTTTTACAAAACCCTTTACCTGAGCTCAGCCCGTCCCGGTTGAGTACAAGGTCGTTCTCCGGCTGTGGGAGAGACCTTCACCGCCATGCTCAGCTTCCTACATCCGCTTACCTTTCAGCTGTATTTTTATTTTTTTTTTTACAGCTCAGTCCACGCCAATTGAAAAACCAGCTACCGGACCAAGGCACTCATCTGAGGGACCACGGAAATCACCTCAGGAATTCTCAACTGAGGGAGGGACCATATGTTATCACCACAGGAGAGCAGGGCAAATTACTTTTCCTCTTCTTTTCTCCTTCAAAACTTTAAAGCAATCCCCAGTAGGGAGATGCACATCCTCCATCTGCTGGAGACAGAGAATACTGGCGGGCTGATGTCAGTGCAGGATATATATATATAGTGTGATGTCACCTTTGCTACATTTCCATCTGCTGGTAGAGGTGCATAACCCACTGGTTTTGGATTCACCTGTCTGTACTAAGAGAAAGGAAGTTATCAGGTAAGTAGTAATTTCTTCTTTTGTCAACCCTCTGGAAATTCCCTAAATAGAATTAGATGGAAATTAAGATTTAATTTCACTGATGGCTGTGTCAGAGGTGCAGGAAGCTATTAAATCTTTGGGTAGAAAGCAATCGCCAGGCTCTGATAGGCTTACATCTGAATTCTATATTTTCTTTTCAGATTCGATTAGTCCAATTCTTAGCCAAGGTATACAGTGCAGTATATTAAGTGGGTGTGGGGCTCTCTCCGTCACGGTATCAGTCACTAATGACATTATTTTATTAAAAAAATGATAGCCGAGATATTCAGAGGGCAACCTGCAGCCTTGCTTAATACAGATTATAAAATACGCTATAATTCTGTTACAGGTTGGGATATGTAGCAAAAGATCTTATTGATAAAGTCCAATCTCGTGGACTAAGAGGCCGGAATATTGATCAGCAGAGAGGCTCAAGATTGCACCCACCAAACGTGGAAAGTGAATTGCCTTTTCACCCTTAGAGAGAAATCTCGCCAGAGCAGGGTGGGGACACAATGGCAGGAAGGTGCAAGTGAGTTTTCACTACTGCCTGTGCTGTTCCTGTTCAGTGCTGGGGCAGTATGTGTGCGGAACCTTTTTGTTTGTTTATTTAATACAAAAATATAAAATATGTAAATACAAATATCACTTACATGAAATTATTTAGCAAAATTAGACAAAATCGTAGCTGGAACAGAAAAAAAACCCATGTATTTTTATAACTTTTCCCGCATTGTTTCAATTTCTTTTTTGTAAATTACTTTAATGTTTCCCACTAGTTGCAATGCTATGTTATGCTCTGATTGTTCACATTTTAAGAGACATGAAACATCTCACTTTCCATAAACAATAGACTGTAATAACATTTATTACCTAAAGTGTTCTGAATGGTGGGTTTTGTTACTTAAATTGAACAGGCCAAATACCAGAGCCTAAGTCTCCATTATTTTAAGGAGATATGATGTGTGTCCCTCCATACCTTACATACTCTGACTGAATATCAGGAAATGCTCCATAGTTTTTCGGTATTTGTGTGTGTGGCTCTGTTTTGGAGACTGTGTGTGTCAGGTGTGACTGAAGGTGGCTGTGGTGATAGTGATTGTAGGTCAGGTGGAGGATCAGGGGATGGTGGTGGGTATAGTGGTTTTGTTCTGGTAGTGGTGAGAAGTGCAGCAATGAGTGTGATGTGTGGATCCTGCGACAGCATGGTACGAGGAGGGTGAGACAATTGAGGAGGAGGAGAGCTACCCCCATGGACAGGGTATACAGGCCCCAAGTTCAGTTTCTGGATCTGTCTGAGGAGCAAGTCATGTGCAGGTTCAGGTTCAATAAGGAAACCAGAGTAACACTTCTGCCAGAGGTCCTGGGGAGGGCAGTGTCAGCTCTGGCAGGGCCAAGGAGGGGAAGAGGGCTCAAACACAGGGCCTCCTGAGAGCTGCTAGTACGGGGGAGAGGGAGAGGAAAAAGTGCAGCAGAGGTCTGAGAGACCGCAGCAGGGGAAGGTGGAGAGGAAACCACAGGAGGGCCAGCAGAAGCAGCAAGGGCAAGGGAGGGCAGAGCTTGTGGGTGGGCAGCAGGGAGAAGAGATGGCCAGGCCTGCTGGGCGGCAGCAGTGGCCTGCGGCTGCTAGGCATGCAAACTCTGCACCTTCTGCTGCAGCACGTCTTTGGTGCTGTGCGGGTCCTCCTGCACGCCCTCAAGGAGGTTGGCCAGGCGGTCGTTTTGGGGCCATCATCCTGAGTTTCCATGGTGTAGACTGGGCTTCAGTCTAAAGCACTGCGGACCCTGCGGGCTCTTCCCCCTGACACAGTGTGATCATCCTCTTCCTCAGGGTATAGCTCTGGGTGTGTGGAGGCCCTCGTAGCACCAGAAGCACTCATCCTCAGGCTGTCCCTCTTGTTCCACCTCCTCATCGCTGTCCTCCTCCTCCATCCTGGCATGTACTGGGTCTGTCTATGGCTGCTCCGGCGATGACTGCCCTGACCTGGACAAATTACTGGGGCCTGCTACATCCAGGTCTCTGTCAGCCTCTTCTCCTGCAAGGAGGTAGGCGTATGGAATGTGAGAGCTGATTCCTGCTGTTTCGAGCCTTCGGTTAACAGATACACCAGAGGGCTTCCTTTAGAAGCTTCAGCAGCAAGCATGGGCCCCCAGCCTTGGGCCTCAAACACTAATTCTGCCTTAGCAGTTTCTATAAAGCCCTTGTGCGTCTCTGCAAACATTTTGCATTATTCATTTTGGCAATCAGACGAGGATAAGGATTAGCGTACCAAGACTGACGCAGACTTTTAAAATGTTTGGAAGTTAGGTTAACAACAGTGTTGATAATGTTCGACTTGCAAGGTTGATACTAATAGTGCAAAAAAAGGCCTGCATTTTTGGTGAGGTGGGATAGGCAGGTGGGGCAGAAAAGGGACAGGATACAGTGCAAAGAAATGTGTCCACTCGAGGTCTTCACACAGACTCCAGGTACCCCATAATCAAAGCCTGGGTCTAATTGCCCATTAGCATTACAAAAACCATGGGACAGAGCTAGTAACCTAAACTGTTTGTTATACAGAAAGAGAAAAGTATAATGTTCAAACCACAAGATCAATTATGGGATTTATTTATTTGTACCATTTGCTAATGGCCGATAATCTGTCTTTAAAGCAATTAGGGCCAACCCATGTACCAATTGTAAAGATCAACCGGAAGGTGCTCGTTAGTGTATGTGTATAACCCTAATTTATTTATTTATTATTTATTTATTTATTGTTTTTGTTATACCGAGTTTCATGATAGGCATCACATCAACCCGGTTTACAAATAACAAGGAGTGTAAAGCATAACATAACGTAAAAAACAATATTTTCAATAAGAACCTTGAACTTTAAATACAGTGAATCAGAAAAAGGGAGAGGGAAAGTTACAAAAAACAAGGAAAATAAACTTGGGATGGAAGGGGAGAAATTGAACAGCACAATATTTACATTTCAGCCTATTGATACATTAGAATAGCAAGTGAAAAAATAAAACTATGAAACGGTACATAGGTAATCAAATGAATAAATATGACAGTTGTGAATGGTAATAGTATGATAAATATTCAGCAGGAATTAGTGAGAGAGGGTTTGAGGTTGGTTGATTCGTGTTTACATTCCATTATTGCATACGAGTTAGTGCTAGTGAGAGGAGGTTTTATTCAAGGCTTGGAAATGCTTTTTTGAAAAGCCAAGTTTTTAGTCTTTTCCTAAATGTTAAAGAGCATGGCTCTTGTCTCAAATCAGGTGGGATCGAGTTCCAGAGAGCTGGACCTGCTGATGAGAAGGCTCTGAGACTCAAGGATTTATGTTGGTAGGTTTTGGCCTTTGGAATTTGGAGTGACTCTTTGTAGTGTTCCCTGATAGGCCTGGCGGAGGTGAATTTTTTAAGTGGTATTTGTAGGTCAAGTTGCGTGTGTTGGTTGATAGTTTTGTATATGATGTTAATGGTTTTGTACATGATTCTATAGTGGATCGGAAGCCAATGGAGGTTTTTGAGAATAGGTGAAATGTGGTCAATTTTCCTGGAATTTGTAAGGACTCTGGCTGCAGAGTTCTGAACCATTTGTAAAGGTTTGGTGTAAGAAGCTGGGAGGCCTAATAGTAATGAGTTGCAATAATCTAGTTTGGAAAAAGATTATTGCTTGCAAGATTGTTCTGAAGTCCTGAGTGTGAAACAGCGGTTTTATTCTTTTCAGGATATGTAATTTGTAGAAGCAATCTTTGGTGGTTTGGTTAATGAATGTTTTGAGGTTGAGACGATTGTCTAGGATGGCTCCTAAGTCTCTTACGTGGGTTGTTTGAAGGAGTGTGGGTGGTTTAGGAAGTGTGTTATTGTTTTCCGGTGATATGAGCAGGAATTCTGTTTTCGAAGCATTGAGTACAAGGTTTAGACTGTTGAGGAGAAGTTTAATTTCTAATAGGCAACTGTCCCAGTATTCCATTGTTTTTGAGATTGATTCTTTTATAGGGATTACGATCTGTACGTCGTCTGCAAAAAGGAAATGTTTCAGGCTTAATTTTGTTAGTAGTTGGCAGAGTGGTAGCAGGTAGACATTGAAAAGGGTGGGTGAAAGTGATGATCCTTGCGGCACTCCTCTATTAGAAGGGTGGTATTGGGATTCTTTATTATGAATTTTGACTCTGTATCCTCTGTTTTCTAGAAATGTTTTGAACCAGTTTAGTGTGGCACCTGTTAAACCAATGTTTGCCAGCTGTTTTAGAAGAAGGGCGTGGTTGACGGTGTCAAAGGCCGCCGAGAAGTCAAGGAGGATTAGAAAATATGCTTGGCCTTTATCAATACCAGAGAGTAGGTAGTCCATGAGTGAAATTAGTAGCGTTTCGGTGCTTGCGGCTTTGCGAAAACCATATTGGTTTGGGGACAGAATACTGTGGTCCTCTAGGTAGTTGGATAGTTGGGTGTTTACCAGTTTTCCATGATTTTAGCTATAAATGGTAGGTTGGAAATAGGGCGGAAGTTGTTGGGATCACATGCATTTAGATTTGGTTTTTTTTAGCAGTGGCTTGATTGAGGCAGTTTTTAGGTCATCTCGGTAGATGCCATGTGATAAGGAGCAGTTTATAATATCTGCTAGGGTTTTTGCTATTGTGTCCGGGATAAGAAGAAGCATTTTGGTAGGGATTTGATCAAATGGGTGTGATGACGGTTTCATTCTTTTTAATACATTTTGTATCTCTGTGATTGTGATGGGTTCAAAGGCATTAAGCAGACCTTGTTTTGGTTGTCAGTGGGCAGAGAGTGTTTGCTATAGATTTTGTTATTTTGGACCAGGATTGGAGGGCAGCGTTAGGGGTAGATACTTCAATGAGTGGTAGATCCGAGGTTAGAGCTTTACTTAGATGTTCCGAGTTGCAAGGTTTTCTGTATAGGAAAGAGAGTCTTGAGTTGAGTTTGGAGTCTGATCGAGGTAAGGAAAAACTGGTGGAGATTAGAGAATGATCTGACCATGGGACTTTTTTGCAATTTGGTTGTTTTGTAAGAGAAATACCAGTGTTTGTAAAGAGTAGATCGAGCGTGTGGCCTGCTTTGTGGGTGGGTTTATTGATTTGTTGTCTGAATCCCATCGCTGACAGTGCGGTGAGGAGGGCTTCACAGTTTGTAGAGAGGGGAACTTTGTCAACATGTAAATTGAAGTCACCCAGGATTATAGCAGGGGAGTCAAGATTGAGATGCAGAGTTATGGTTTCGATGATAGGAGAGGAGTCTGACTCTAGTAAGCCTGGCGGGGCGTAGACTAGCAGGATTTGGAGTTGTTCTGATTTGAACAATCCTAGTTCTAGTTTAGTTACTGTACTGATGGGGTGGTGTGAGAACCTTAAGGATTTTTTTTGCAGCTAGGAAGATACCCCCTCCTCTTTTTTTTTGTCTTGGGATGGAGAAGAAATCGTAAGTCTGCGTTGGTAATTGGTTAATGAGTGTGATGTCCGTGGATTTGAGCCATGTTTCTGTTATGGCGCAAACGTCTGGGGTTGTGTCCTGCAGTATGTCGTTGAGTATAAGAGTTTTGTTGGTGAGAGATTGGGCGTTGAATAGGATTATGGTGAATAGGGTGAGGCCTAGTAACTGTGTAGTGGGGGAAATCATGATTGGGATGAGTGATTTGTAGGTGCGTGGTTGGTAGTACATTATTGTTCAGGTTGGATCGGTGCTGGATGAGTGCTACCGGAGCTTGGATGTGCTGCTAGAGACTGGATGTGTGCTTCTGTAGCCTGGATGAGTGCTGCTAGAGATTGGATGCGTGCCTCTGGAGACTGGATGCGTGCCGCAGGAGACTGGATGAGTGCTGCTGGATGAGTGCCTCTGGGGACTGGATGAGTGCCTCTGGGGACTGGATGAGTGCTGCTGGATGAGTGCCTCTGGGGACTGGATGAGTGCCTCTGGGGACTGGATGAGTGCTGCTGGATGAGTGCCTCTGGGGACTGGATGAGTGCCGCAGGAGACTGGATGAGTGGATGTGTGATCGCTGGATGGATGGATAAGGGTGGGTAATGGCTCTTGCTCTGGGACGCTCCAAGGAGCGCACTAAGGGGCAGGCCCCTTAGGTTGCGCTCCTTCGGGTGCGCGACGCCTGGTGCGCGACGCCCCAGGGAGTGTCTGCAATTTAAGGGCCTGAAAACAGTGCTGGGCTAGACGGCTGGGTTGGGGGTGGGAGCAGTATCACTCACCACGTGGTCCTGCTGCTTCTCTTTATTTTGCAGGTTTCTGAGCCCTCTTGTCTCTTTTTTTCTCTTAATTTCCCGGTTCACTGTTCACTGCTGGCTCACAGAAGGGAGGGGTGAGCGGGCTCTTGCCCCGACTGAGCTGTGCCGACCGCACGAGCCCCTGCAGTGGAGGAGGACAGAGACTGAGAAAGGATCCTGGCAGAAAGAGGGACGCCCAGGGAAGCGTCTGTAATTTAAACGCCTGAAAACAGTGCTGGGCTGGGGGTGGGAGCAGTATCACTCACCACGTGGTCCTGCTGCTTCTCTTTATTTTGCAGGTTTCTGAGCCCTCTTGTCTCTTTTTTTTCTCTTAATTTCCCGGTTCACTGTTCACTGCTGGCTCACAGAAGGGAGGGGTGAGCGGGCTCTAATTTGGGAGCCAGTTTTGCCTTATGCTTCATTTAAATGCCTTGCCTGGCTGGAATTTGGTTACTGCCACCACGGTGCTCTCGGCATGGCATAATGGGATTGCCTCACTGTGGGGACTGGGTGTGCCTTGGTGGTAAGGTTGTGCCAAGGGATAGCTGTCGAGAAATTGTAAATCATTTGTGCTGCCATGACGTACAAGCTGTCATAAGGTGGCATGTACCAAGAGAGGGAGAGAGAGGGAGAGAGAGAGAGAGAGTCTGAATCAAGGGGTGCAGTGGATTGGCAAATGGACCCCTAAACTTTCAGCTCTAGCTTGCTGGTTCAAATCTGGCCATTGCCACCTGAGAGCCATTCATTGGCCCATGTGAAAAGAGCTGATGATTGCCATGTAGTTTCATCAAGACAGGTGCCCAGATCAAGATTTAAAAAACATATGTCCATCATACATATTCTAGATTATTTTCCATTGTTCTTTTTATCATTTATATATTAATTTGCAGCCTCTTCCATGCTCCCAGCCACACCTCCTTTCTGTAAACCACATATTATAACAAATAGGAACCACACCCAGCATTATACTAACAATTTGATGTCACGGTTTATAGAATTATATAAACAGCATGACTTGGATAGGACAGTGCTCTATGCCACCACCCAGGGAAAGGGCTTGGAGGAAATATAGAGATAGGAGGGCAAAACATTCACGATCAAGGTTAGCGATCATAAACTCGGGCCAAACTTGATCAGCTGGTTGGGTTTTTTTTTTGGGGGGGGGGGGAGAGAGGGGGTAATTTTTCTGGATCATTTAAATAAGATTTTGAGTAGTCCAACTGCTGGATGGTGGGTGGAATTTTTATTGCTTTTAATTCTGATTTTCATGGTTGTACACAATGTGAGAACAGTACTCCCACAGGATCAGGCAAAAGTAACAAAACAGAGCATATTTCAAAGAAACAGATATTTAATAAAAGTATCCTCTGTTCCCGTCTTATGTCCATGGAAAAGAAAGAAAGGAATAAAATCTAAGATGTAAAAATGCTTCAAACTAAAACTAGGTATAATTATAATTAATGCTGCTAGAGAGACAAGATGCCGGACAGCTCCCCCTACAGACCAGAAAGAGTCCTAATATCCTAGGTCCTCGCGACAAAATAAATAAATAGTATATATATAAATAGTATAGCTAGCTGACTTTCTGTTGACCACAAAGGGTCTAAACCCATTTCAATCAGGTTTCAGGTCACATTTCAGCACAGAAAGTAGCCTAATAAGCCTATTCATGGAACTATGCATGGACTTGGCAGCCTTGCTGTTGCTCCTTATTTTCTTTACAGCATTCAGCAATTTTAACTACACCATCCTAATCACTCACTTAAAAGACCTGGAGCTAGCAGGTCCAGCAGTAGCCTGGTTCAATTCGTTCCTCATATTCACTTCCAGACTGTTTCACTGAGATCAGCATCTTCCTGCCCTCACTTGTTCTCCTGTGGAGTGCATCAGGGATCTATCCTATTGCCAGTACTGTTCTCTCTCTATATATATGTATATCTAGATATATAGCACTCCAAGGTAAAATCAGAGACTACCAGATCAATTCCTATGCATAGTAACATAGTAAATAACTACAAAGAATAAACAGGCTCACTAACGGGTCGATACAGTATTGTTCGGTCGAAGATTGCCCGTCTGTAACGTGCTCGGAGCGCACAATTCGGGCGCGTAAGGCGATCCAGCGATACAGTCTCCAGTTTCACGCGTCCTTAGCGCTTCTTAAAACAGACGCATAATCCTTTCCGCACGCGGCATGTAAATGAACGAATTAGCTGTATAATGCTGTATAATGAAGGAATTAGCTATTCCCCTCCGATACCGTAATGCGCGCTCAGATTATCTCCTTAGTAACCCGCTGTTTTGCCGCGGCCTTAACGTGTTAGTTTACCGCCTCCCCCTAGTAGGTGTTAGGACTGTGAGTCTAGTAACAAATCCATCGACACCGCTTAAGATACTCAAAAACAATAAAACACAATAAAAAAAAAGCGATACAGAGATGGTCGAGAAAATGTAATGCTGTGGGACACATAAAACCTGTCAGAAAAAAAAATAAAAATTTTTAAATACCTGTCGGAGGGCCGCGTGGGTCCAGGCGGGCGGCGGGATCCGGGGGGCGGGTGGTCGCGTGTTAAATCTAGGCCGGGTCGCACAGGCGCGCATTCATTCACTGCCGGTGGGGGCTGCCTCCGGGCAGCCCCCACCGGCAGTGAATGAATGCTCGCCTGTGCGACCCCTGCGATTCAGTGCTCAAGGCAGTCACATGCCGTGAAGTCACGCCTTGAGCGCTGAATCGCAGGGGTCGCACAGGCGCGCATTCATTCACTGCCGGTGGGGGCTGCCCCTGCTGGAGGCAGCCCCCACCGGCAGTGAATGAATGCGCACCTGTGCGACCCGGCCTAGATTTAACACGCGACCACCCGCCCCCCGGCTCCCGCTGCCGGTCGTCTGAAACTAACGCGCGTCCACCCGCCCCCCACCCCGCCGCGCCGCCTGGAACAGGCGCCCACCCGCCCGCGGCCTAGATTTAACACGCGACCACCCGCCCCCCCGGATCCCGCCGCCCGCTGGCCGCCTGGACCCACGCGGCCCTCCGACAGGTATTTAAAAATTTTGTTTTTTACACTCCCTGGTGCCTGTCATTTCAAATGTCATTTGAAATGACATTTGAAATCACAGGTACCAGCGCACCCAGGTTACTGTATAGGCGCTGTATTAAGCGCCCCATCGCATCCCGAATTCTCTTCAAAATTCTAACCATAGTGCACAAGTCCATCCACTCGCACAATTCCAATTGGTTGGATGAACCCTTTCGTCCTATACGCACTGAACGACCCACTCGCACTGTCAACAAAGGCACCCTCTCCATTCCCCCTTTGAAAAAAGCCCACCTCTCCTCTACTAGGGACCGTGCACTATCCATTGCAGGCCCTAAACAATGGAACGCCCTCCCTACCACTCTCAGGCTAGAGCCATGTTACGCCAAGTTCAGAAAAAAACTTAAAACATGGCTCTTCCGACAAGCCTACCCTGATTAAGTACACCGACTTCTGCAAGTATCTTGCCTACGCCTTGTATATTCCTGTAAATAGTCCGTTGCAGTTTTTTATTTATTGCTTTAATTCCTCCACCTCCTGCTCTTTGTATACTCCTCCTTGTTCGCCCTCCCTGTTCATTGTAATTTCTACCTTTAAAGTTACATTGTAAACCGGTATGATGTATGCATACTAATACCAGTATATAAAAGTTTTTAAATAAATAAATAAATGTTAATATTCCTTCCATTTATTATGCTTTTCTAAGTGTCACAGATCTTGTCACTTCTTTATCTGATGTTATATTCTCATATCCCCTGATGCAGGCAATGCCGAAACATGATCATGTTGGATTCAGAATGAATCCCTTCCCAGGCCAAGAACCAAGGGTCTTGCAGAAACTAAAAAAAAAAAATCAGTAAAAATTTCAAAAACAAACAATTCGGGAGGCGACCCAACCAGACAGGGAGTGTACTGGAAAGGATTTGTCCCCTCCTCCCCCTGGATTCCAGACTGTGAGGCCTGGTCCATGGAGTAGGCCCAAACTTCAAACAAGACAAATCCCCTGCTCCTTCTAACTTCCAAGCCAAAGCTGCACTGGCCACTTGTGCTAGGCTACAAGCTGTTTCTATAGCAGCAGGAGACTAGCCATTCCAGCAACATCCATGGAGATACTGTTATAAAATGGTGCACCACTTCCTCTGCTGCTGACTTAGAACCTAGGGCCATTTAGTGATGAGCCTGAAGGTTCGCCACATAAAAATATCAAGTTCAGATCCATTATTCCATGTGCACCATGTGATCCATCATTCTTTGCCCTTGCAATATTTCTGCCCCGGTATCTCCCAGAGTCCCTCATAGCTATGAAGATTGCAGAAAGTTATCATTCACCTCTACTATGGGAAAAACGTGTAAGTGTGGGAGAAGGAGAGGGGGGGAGAGAGGTGTGTTATTCACGTTTTCAGAAGACTGAGAATAAGCTTTTGATAAGCACATGCTTTTGCTTCACCTCAGCCACGTGTGCAAAATTACACTTCTCTGTCCATGGTCCTTGTCCCAGATAGAAAATTTCTTTGTAAGGTTCTCTGAGAACAGAAACCGAACTTCATAAATCAAAGGTGCTGGGGATTGCGCCAAGCGGCTTCACCCAGTTTTGTTGAACATCCCCACGTTAGATTTTGTTTTAAGCCTGTTTACAGTAGCGTACTATCCTCTGCTAGGGCTCTTTCCCTTGCAAGATCTGAAACCTATCTCCTCTCCACCCAGTACAGGATTTGTGCTATGCGGCTGTTCCTTGGGAAGAATGTGGATTAAACATGTTCCTTCAAGTCGGAAGAACAAGGGGAGGCTTTGAGCTAGAGCTGTGCGAATTTAGGGACAACCCCCAACGGTTTTTGGATTTGTCACAGCTGCTAAAAATAAAAGGGGGGCTGTGTCTCCAGAACTGTTTGTGGGTTTTGTGGGGAGCAAAAGAAAAGAATTAGAAAAGACAGCGGGAGAAAAATGGGAAAAAAAGTGAGAGATGGTTTGTTTCCATTTTACAGCGTGTGGGGTTGTTTCGTTTCACCCCTATGTTTTGCTATTTTGTTTTTAGATACTCTTTATAGTGAGTACCGCAGTAATGCCTTATGTGCTTGATGAAGGATTCATATGTGTAATTTTTCTATTGCGCGTGTGCCGGATCTTATGCAAGTAGCTTTCCTGCAAACGGGAAGTTGTGCCAGTAAAAAAAAATGTTTACAATGGACCACAGCTGGAGGCAGAAACATTAAAAGGTGAATTTTTCAAAAGTTGCGCACATAAAAATCAGCATTTAAGTGTGTAACTAAAATACTTCTCCCTGGGGGTCATTAATCAAATCGTGTTACAGCCTTATCGCGGGCGTTAGGGCCCTAATGCCCACAATAACGCCATAATGCATGTGATAAATAACGCATAGTGAGATGTGTATGCAAATTAGAAAAATTTATTCAAGTGGGAAGAGTAAATGAAAATGAGGGGTGCTTAACATTGCGTGCGATAACGTAATGCACACTATCACGGGATTTAACAGCGGAAATAACTACACCTTTTTTCCCCAGCATTATGCCTGCGATAGCTGTGCATTATGGCTGAGACAAGATTTATCACAAATCTCATTTGGGGGGGGGGGGGGGGTGGGGGGGAAGAGAGAGAGAGCCTCTGGGGAGCCACACATATAAGTCAACTTTTATACCACTGTAAGAGGGGGCATTCTGAACTCGGGGTGAGGTTTTGGTGGTGGGCTAGGTTTTGGGGTGCAGTCTTACATGCACAGTCAGAGGTACGAACAGCACAGTAAACATCAGTCAATATTTTATGTGATTTGGAGTGATGAAAGGTACACAAAGATGAGATTTCTACAATGTACTCATGCAAGAGTTTACTTATATGAGAGCCTTAAAAAGAGGCTCTGAGTCTCTCTGTCTCTCTCTCTCTCGCACGCTATTTTCACAAAATTTATAGCAAAATGATAAATCTAGGCCTGACATTGGTAGCATTTGGTAACCTGATATGTTTTACAGGATGCTGGCCTAGGTAATTCCTTATGAATGAGGTCATGGTGCGAGGCCTATTATATTCCTTATGGTGCGGCAGCATTATAATGTTGTATTGTTTTATTGTTTTATTGCTTTAATGTTTTATGTTTTAAGGTTTTTAATAATGTTTGTGATTTGTTAATTGTCTGTTGTGCAATTATTTATATGTTTATATTTTATATTATGTTTGTATTTCTGTAAACTGCCTAGAAATGCTGATAGGCGTCTATAAATTTTGTAAAGAAATGCGCCATCTCACAGTCTCAAACATGCATGTGTAAGTAAGAATCTGTGAGTAAATTTACATATGTAAAAAAAGGAGGCAGACCAGGAGCGTTCTGAGGTGGGGCCAACATTCATGCATGTATGTTGTTGTTTTATAAGTGCTTTCAGCATGCAGATTTGGCAGCTTCCTAACATCTGTTTACACCTGCTCTGTAGCTGGAGGAAGTGATCCTAAATGTCTTAAAAATGAAATATTGACTGGGTGGGGGGAGTTGAGGCTGAAGAGCTAAGAGGGTCTTGATGAGCTGCAGATGGACTGGGTGAACTGGTCTATTTGAATAAAACTGGTCATTTGAATGCCACACACAGGTTAGAAAATTTCCCAACTTCTACATGTAAAATCAATTTACTGGGGGAGAAGGCATGTAAATTACATAGGCAAAATCTCCTCGTGTATATTTGTAAAGTTAGATGTAAAAATACTCAACTATAGCAGTTGTGTTCAACGTATCCAGATAAATCTTGAAATAGGCACTTAGCTAGAAAAAGTCTGACTTAGCTGGATAAATTAAGTGGTGGCAAAGGTGCTACCTATCCGAATAAGTCTAAAAAGTGCTACTTACTTATCTGGCTAAGTGAGAATTGACTTATCCAGATAGGTAGTGACTTTACCGCTACTTAGCCGGACACATCGGAATTTATGTGGATAAGTGCAATATCTATTCACGTGAATTTATATATGTGCGTGCATATTGCAGGTTATATTTTTGCATATTTTAAACCTGCGCCTATCATATATGCGCAGATTATTAAATACAGGGGTAGATTTTTGCATGCCTATGTTCATGCGTATGGGGGAGCTCGCAGCTATTTGAAAGTTCTCCTCTCTAGACGGAAAGAGGAGGAGGAGGATCTTTAGCTCTACTGCCTATATCCATTGGTCAATGAATGATTTACCCTAGATGAAAAACAAATTAGTCAAAAGTTAAACTTCTAAACCCATGGAATTCCATTTCTGTCTGAATTTGTTAAACTTGGCACATTCTGATTTGTTAAGTTCAGTAAACTTCTCTAGTGAGCCTGACTTAATTCCAAAATCAGCCTTGGTTTAAATAGGGAGGCCATAGACAGACTTTTAATGGTAATTTACCTCTACAATTAGTCATGCTGGGTGGATGGTTCTGCAGTACAGGATATCCATATTTGACCAATTCTTAGGTTAATGCAGTGAGACAAATGTCATGTAGACGGAGTAGTATAGCCCTGATACATAAGCTCGAGTGCTGAGTGAGAGGGGTTTCTTTTCATATTAACAGAGGAAGAAGGAGTTTAGCGTCCAAGGGAATAGGACTCGTTCTGGGTCAATCCAATAAGGCAGACCTGCTGGTTCTGCCAGACCATCAGGGCCTTTTTTTTTTTTTTTTTTTAATGGATGCTGATGATCCAAAGGATTACTCCTAGATGCATCTTATCCAGAGGACTAGGAGGAAGGATGGACATCCCTGATTACAGGAACAATTTCCTCCCAGGGGAAAGCTTGAGCGGATGTATTCAGGGCATTACAGTGTAATAATGCCTGGCTTATCAATGAGATCAAAGCTGAAAGTTTTTTGTTTTTTTTCTTTCTTATGCAGTCCTGGAGCTGAGGGGGCTCTAATTGTTTTTGCTGCTATCAAGCTTTAGAATTTGTGCGTATACAAAGCTGTCTGTTAAGAGTTCTGCTGTTTGCCTCTTGTCTCCTGCCATTGTGATTTTAAACTGCTGGTATCCAGAGGAGTGAATAAAAAAGCTTGGCTTTATGGTTCCAACATATCATTGCGAGAGACTCTTTGTTCTCAATGAAGGGGATGCAGCCAGTGAAAGGCTGACCCAAGGGGATGGCCGAGTTCCCCTTTGGTGGGCAATTAAAAAGCTATCGGAGGGGAAAAAGGGAGGGGGGGTTTATTTACCATGTCCTGAAGGAAAAATAGTCACTATATCCCTCTGAGCCAGCATCTTACATGACCACGTTTTTTTTTTTCCTAACCTACAGCCGCTGATACCAGGACAGAAAACCCCAGCAGCATCAGAATCCTTCTTTTTATTTTTTACCTCCAGGAGTGAGTTACACAAAATAAACAAACAAAACGGACTGAAATCGACTTGGTTCCAGTTCAGCCTCGAATATTTCACACACTCTCCAGTTTGAGCTAGAAATGTAGAGAGGGATGTGCTTCAACCTGAAGTTGCATTTCTTTTTTTTAGATATCCCTTTGTCCTCCAGATGGCGCTGTACGTATCCCGCGGCCAATGGAAAGAAAGGCTATCAGTTCATTCTCCTGCCCATAGGGGGCAGTGACCAAGCAGTCTGCATCTTCCCATCCAACCTGCAGGGCACCACCATATCAAATTTGTGACATACAGGCAGGCTGTCAAATCCTCTTTAACCAGCTACCTTGTGGCCTAGGAAATGTTTTGATTCATTTTAGTTTAATCTTTAGTCCACATCTCACTGAAAGTATTCATCTTGTGTGAAAGACAGTGGAAGAGTGGCTCGAGATTATAAAGCATGAAATGTTCTTTATAAATGTAGATATGTAAATGTTCTTGTAAATGTTAGATAGAATTAACAGTACTGTGTGTTTAGCTTAAGCATACACTGGAAACAAATGCAAGTGTCAAATAGGAACATTTATGGTCCGAGGTAAGACATGTTGACCAGTCAATCTCAGGACTGCTAAACATGTAGCAAAGAAAAATCTGTATTCAGATTAAGCTGCACATTTAAAAACCAAATACAGTAATAACTTCACTAGCTTCAGCAGTGTAATGATTCACTGGGAAGGGTCTACACTTGTCAAGGACAAATCTGGCACTGTGTAATAATGATGCTCTCAGATGATGCCTTTATGACAGCATCGTTCTTCTGCTTCCTAACTGTTTAATTTATTGGCTCAACAAAATTCAGGCATGCAAGGGACGGTTACAGAGGGTGCTGGTGAGGGCAAGGGAGGAAGATGACTGGCACTGTAGTAGGATCTGTGATGACACAACAAATAGCGGCTGCAAAAGAAGGAGTATATGGGCGGGACAAGAGATCCTTATCTGCAAACAATTATTGTGTTGGGATTTAACAATCATTTTCTTTTATAAAATACTCACTGCACAAGGGTAACAGAATATGAGCCCAGGTTGTATATCTGATGTCACTGGATGGCCAGATAACAATATCAGATGAAGAAGACCATCCCAAAACATTTTGACCATCGCAACCCATTTTTTTTTTCTCTTTGTTAAACCAAGGAAGCAAAGGGCTGCTTAGCAATGGCAGAAGTGCCAGGTCTGGATCGCAGTAGGCCACTACTGCAATCCAGGCTGAAGATTAAGCTAAAATTAAGGTACAGAGAGGATAGGAAGGGAAGAGTAGGGGGGGGTCCCTGGAAATTTAAAATTTTCAAAACTTATACTGGACCAGGAAGCAGGGGTGGGGGAGGGGTCGAGACTGGCACTGGTCCTGACCCACACAGTTTTAAAAAAAAAAGATAAGAAGGGGTTTATTGGGGGGAGGGGAGTGCTGGGGAGCAGCCGGCTGTTGTGGTACATGTGGGCACCAACGACATAGGAAAATGTGGAAGCCAAATCTAGGATTTTAGGTAGGAAGCTGAAATCCAGAACCTCCAGGGTAGCATTCTCTGAAATGCTTCCTGTGTCCACGCGCAGGTCCCCAGAAGCAGGCAGAGCTCCAGAGTCTCAATGCGTGGATGAGAAGATGGTGCAAGGAAGAGGGATTCAGTTTTGTAAGGAACTGGGGAAACATTTGGGGAAGGGGGAGACTTTTCCAAAAGGATGGGCTCCACCTTAACCAGAGTGGAACCAAGCTGCTGGCACTAACTTTCAAAAAGGAGATAGAGAAGCTTTTAAACTAAAACAAGGGGGAAAGTAGACAGTCACTCAGCAGTGCATGGTTCAGAGAAATGTGTCCTTGAAGGATACTAATGAAACTGGAGAGGATGTGGTTAGTGCAGTTAGTGTAGCTGGATTCAAAAAAGGTTTGGATAAGTTCTTGGAGGAGAGGTCCATTAACTGCTATTAATCAAGTTTACTTAGGGAATAGCCACTGCTATTAATTGCATCAGTAGCATGGGATCTTCTTAGTGTTTGGGTAATTGCCAGGTTCTTGTGGCCTGGTTTGGCCTCTGTTGGAAACAGGATGCTGGGCTTGATGGACCCTTGGTCTGACCCAGTTTGGCAATTTCTTATGTTCTTGTGGGTTTTATTGGGGGGGGGGGGGGGGGGTAGTGCACACAGTATCTTCCTGTCTCAGAAAATGGTGCAGGGGAGCCTGCAACAGGGGAAGTCCTTCTTTGAAGGGTTCTGTGAGAGAGCCCAATCACAAAGGGAATCTCTAGAATTTATCGTATGTTAAATAAAGATCTCAGCTCTGCCCCCCCCCCCCCCACACACACACTTTCAGAGCTGGGAGAAAGAGCTGGGTTGTGTGTTGGAGGATAAGCATAAGAACATAAGAAATTGCCATGCTGGGTCAGACCAAGGGTCCATCAAGCCCAGCATCCTGTTTCCAACAGAGGCCAAACCAGGCCACAAGAACCTGGCAATTATACAAACACTAAGAAGATCTCATGCTACTGATGCAATTATTAGCAGTGGCTATTCCCTTAGTAAACTTGATTAATAGCCGTTAATGGACTTCTCCTCCACTAGAGGCTCGGCTCAAGCTTCCCTCTCCTATGGGTTGTCCTATTGTATTACATCATCATCCTCTATGCTGTGCAGCTCCTTCCCTCAAGGTTGCTTCTCCGGAGTACCTCCTGCTCGGTCAGTCTCGCGCCTCCCGCTCTGTGGCCTGTCTGGCGCTTCTCCCTTCAGGGTCCCTGCCCAGGTATTGCCTCCAGCCTGACTCTCTACTGGGGTACTCTCCTGGCTCCTTGGGATCTCTCCATTGCTTCAGCCAGAGCTCCCCGCCTTGTCTGACCTCGCCTCCCGATGGTGCAGACCTGTGGGGTTCCTCCTCGCAGGTGGTAACAACTCGCAACTCGGACCAAGGGCCCACATACCCACAAATCATAACAGGCTGAGCCTTTAGAGCTAGAGTGGGAGGGAGGTGTTCAGGCAGTAGGCCCAAAATCTTTGGATTTTTTTTGTATACCTATCACTTTGCAACTTAACTGGCTATACTCTTTTGCGTATAACCGATTTAGTCTAAAGTTATCTGGCTTATCATAGTCAGATAACTTTCTACTGAACCGGTAACATTTAAAAGAATATTCTGCTATGGTTAAAGTTATCTGGCTATGTTTAGCCGGATAACTGTAATTGTGGATATTCAGGGGAGTCTTTCTCCTAAGGAATGGGCTCCACCTTAACCAGGGTGAATCCAGGCTACCAGCACTAACCTTTAAAAAGGATATAGAGCAGCTTTCAAACTAAATCAAAGGGGTAAGCCAACAGTCGCTCAGCAATGCATGGTTTGGAGGGAGGTATCTTTCAAGGATACTAATGAAGCATTAGAGTCAGGGCATCCCAACAGAGATGTTCCAATAATAAGAAAAGTAATCCAGAATCACCTGAGCTAAAAGAATCCAATTTACCCCTGTCAACTGAAAAGCCGAATATTAATACAAACAAAAGCACACTTTGAAATGTTTATATGTTAATGCCAGAAGTCTAAGAAGTAAGATGGGAGAGTTAGAATGTATAGCAGTGAATGATAACATAGACTCAGGAGGTTATTTTCAAAGGAGTTACGCATGTAAATGTAACTACTACTATTGTAGCAATTTTCAAAAGTCATTTACTCAAGTAAAGTGCACTTACTTGAGAAAATCCTATGGACAATTCAATGGTATATATTGTAGTAATTTTCAAAAGCCCACTTACATGGGTAAAATGCATTTACTTGAGTAAAACCCAATGGAAAGTGGATAACCAATGGGATAGTGCTATACCAGGGTACAAGTTATATCGCAATGATAGAGAGGAGTAACTTGGTGGCGGAGTGGCACTTTATATTTGGGAAGGCATAGAGTCCAACAGGATAAAGATCCTGCAAGACACTAAATGCACAATTGAATCTTTATGGTTAGAAATCCCTTGTGTGTTGGGGAAGAGTATAAAGATAGGATTAAACTACCGTCCAAGAGGCCAAAATGATGAGACGGATAGTGAAATGCTAAGAGAAATTAGGAAAACTAACCAAATTGGTATTGCAGTAATTATGAGAGATTTCAATTACCCCAATATTGACTGGGTAAATGTAACATCAGGACATGCTAGAGAGATAAAGTTCTTGGTTGGAATAAGTGACAGTTTTATGGAGCAATTGGTTCAGGAACCGACGAGAGAGGGAGCAATTTTAGATCTAATTCTCAGTGGAGCACAGGATTTGGTGAGAGAGGTAATGGTGGTGGGGCCGCTTGGCAATAGTGATTATAATATGATCAAATTTGAATTAATGACTGGAAGAGGGACAGTAAGTAAACCCACGGCTCTAGCAATAAACTTTCAAAAGGGAAACATTGAGAAAATGAGAAAAATAGTTAAAAAAAACAAAAAAAAACCTGAAAGGTGCAGCTGCTAAGGTTAAAGTGTGGAATAGGCCCACTGGACATTGTTAAATAATACCATCTTAGAAGCCCAGTTCAGATGTATTCCACACATTAAGAAAAGTAGAAGGAAGGCCAAATGATTGCCAGTATTGTTAAAAAAGACTATTTTAGCCAAAAGATTTTCATTCATAAATTGGAAGAAGGATCCATCAGAAGAAAATAGGATAAGGTAAAGGTAATACATCGCAAAAATTCAAAAAATCAAAATAAAACCTTTAAAAAATATATCCGAAGTAGAAAGCCTGCGAGGAAGTTGGTTGGACTGTTAGATGATCAAGGGGTTAAAGGGGCCATCACAGAAAGACTAAACAAATTCTTTGCTTTGGTGTTTAGAAGAGAATGTTGAGAAGATGCCGTTCTGAGACAATTTTCATGGGTGATGATTCAGATGAACTGAACCAAATCACGGTGAACCTGGAAAGCATAGTAGGCTAGTTTGACAAACTGAAGAGTAGAAAATCACCTGGACCAGATGGCATATACCCAGGGTTCTCAAATAACTAAAAAATAAAATTTCAGACCTATTGCAATTAATTTGTAATCTATCATTTAAATCATCTGTTGTACCTGAAAACTGGAAGATGGTCAATGTAATCCCATTATTTTAAAAGGGCTCCGGGCTGATCTGGGAAACTATAGACCGATGAACCTGATTTCAGTGCCAGGAAAAATTTTGGAAACTGTTATAAAGAATGAAATCACACAACATTTAGATAGACATGGTTTGATGGGACATAGCCTAGCCATCATGGATTTACCCAAGGGAAGTCTTGCCTTTCAAATCTATATTTTTTTTGAAGGGATGAATAAACATGTGAACAAAGGTGAACCAGTAGATGTGGTGAATTTGGATTTTCAGAAGTCATTCGACAAAGTCCCACATGTGAGGCTTCTAAGAAAACTAAAAAGTCATGGGATAGGAGGCAATGGCCTATTGTGGATTGCAAACTGGATAAAAAGACAGGAAACAGAATAGGATTAAATAGTCTGTTTTCACAGTGGAAAAGATAAACAATGGAGTGCCTCAGGGATCTGTACTTGGACTGGTACTGTTTAATATATTTATTAATGATCTGGACAGGGGTACGATAAATGAGGTGATCAAATTTGCAGATGTCACAAAATTATGCAGAGAAGTTAAATCTCAAGCGGATTGTGATAAATTGCAGGAGTACCTTGTGAGACTGGAAGATTGGCCTTCCAAATGGGAGATGAAATTTAATGTGGACAAGTGCAAGATGATGCATATAGGGAAAAATAACTCTTGCTGTAGTTGTACAATGTTAAGTTCTATCTTAGGTGTTGCCGCCCAAGAAAGAGATCTAGGTGTCATAGTGGATAATTCATTGAAATCATCGGCTCAGTGTGCTGTAGCATCAAAAAAGCAAACAGAATATTAGGAATTCTTAGGAATTCTTAGGAAGGGAATGGTAAATAAAATGGTGTATATCATAATGCCTCTGTATCGCTCTATGGTGAAACTGCACCTTGAATCCTGTGTGTAATTCTGGTCGCTGCATCTCATAAAAGGTATGGTTCCACTGGAGAAAGTGCAGAGAAGGGTGACCAAAATGATAAGGAGCATGAAACGGTTCCCCTATGAGGAAAGGCTAAAGAGGTTAGGGCTATTCAGCCTGGAGAAGATACGGCTGAGGGGGATATGATAGAGGTCTACAAAATCATGAAAGGTTATTTACTCTCTCAGATAATAGACTAGGGGGCACTCCATGAAGTTAGCAAGTAGCTCATTTAAAACAAATCAGAGAAAGTTCTTTTTCACTCAATGCATAGTTAAGCTCTTGAATTCATTGCCAGAGGATGTGGTTATGGCAGTTAGTGTAATTGGGTTTAAAAAAGGTTTGGATAAGTTCCTTGAGGAGAAGTCCATAAACTGCTATTAATCAATAAGGAATAGTAGCTTGGGATCTATTTAATGCCAGGTACTTGTGACTTGGATTGGCCACTGTTGACATAGAATGCTGGACTTGATGGACCCTTGGTCTGAACCAGTATGGCAATTTCTTATGTTCTTACTTAATGAAAGCTTGCTGGAAGATACTGAATTCTGCATGCGGTTAAGTAAGGAAATGGGTGATTATTTGGTTGATAATGAAAATGGGGAGGTTTCTGCGGCAGTGTTTGGGAATGCTTTAAAGTGGTAGCTAGGGGAAAACTTATAGCCAGGGCACCCTATTTAAAGAAAACATGAGCGGAAAAATGCTTGCGACTATTGGAGAATCTAGCTAAATTAAAAATAAGACACAAGAGGCAAGTCGATGCAAAATTGGGGGGTCAATTAAAAAATTGAGAGAGGAACTAAAAGCCCTGGATATGGCAGATATAGCATATCAGATGGACAGAGTCAAACAGTAAACCTTTGAAGGAGGAAATAAAGCTAGTAAATTACTAGCTAGTAGCTAGGAAACTAAAGGCCAAAATTTTGCAGAACCAAAATCTTAAAATTAAAAGTAGAGATGTGGAAATGTTATCAGAGTGAGATTATACGATATATATATATGTTATCAGAGTGAGATTATACGATCCAGGTTCTCCCAGTTCTATAAGGAACTTTATGCCACCAGAGTAGACATTCAACAGCAGGATATTCTCGACTATCTAAATAACCTCCACTTGCCATCTTTAGACACTAACCAAAGGGATAAATTAAGTAAAGAAGTCTCACTTTGAGGCGACCCAAGCAATTAAAAGGTTGAAGTATGGGAAAACACCGGGGCTCGATGGATTCTCAGCAGGTTTTTATAAACATCTCAGTGATGAGATTGTCAGGCCATTGACATTAGCTTTTAACAGTCTGCTTTCCTCGAACCAGATAGCCAATGATACAAATATGGCAGGTATTACGATTCTCCCAAAACCAGGGAGGGATGCCACCTTGTGTGATTCCTACAGACCTATCGCCTTAATAAATGTAGATTTAAAAGTCTTGTCAAAAATATTAGCTAATAGATTAAGGGGAGTGGTAGATGTATTAATCCATCCAGATCAAGCTGAATTTATGCCAGGAAAGTTGGTCGCGGACAATATTCGCAGAGTAATTGATTTGATCTGGAGAGCACAAACCACTCAAGTCCCAATGGCCCTACTTACAATAGATGCCGAAAAGGCATTTGATATGGTCCACTGGGAATATTTATTCATTCTGCTAGAGAAATTGGGAATGGGGGGAAACTTTCTCTACCTGGATAGGCGAACTGTATAGCAATCCAAGTGTTACTGCTTAAAAGTACAACAAAGTCGTGTTGCTTAGTTGTGTTTCATTAGTGTACAAACTCATTGCTCTCTACAATTCCCTGGATTCTATTCTCCATTCTCTTTGCAGTATGCTTGTTTAAATAGCCATGTTTTTAGGATTTTTCTGAATAGTTTGATGTCTGTTTGCAATCTGATTTCTAGTGGCATGGTGTTCTATAATGATGGTCCTGCTAATGATAGAGCTCTCTCTCTTACTTGCGTTAGCCTTGCTGTTTTGACTGAGGGTATAGTTATTAGTAGTGCTTTGCAGATCTCAGGTTCCTATTGGGGACGTGTACTCGAAGTGCAGTGTTTAGCCATTCTGTTTTTTCGTCATGGATTAATTTATGTATGGTACATAGTGACTTGTATTGTATTCTCTGCTCAATGGGTAACCAGTGTAGTTCAATGAAGGTGTTAGTGATATGGTCTCTTTTACTTTTTCCTGTCAGAATTCTTGCTGCTGTGTTCTGCAGTATCTGGAGTGGTCTAATTGTTGTGTATGGTAAGCCCAGAAGTATGGCATTACAAGTCAGTGCTTGCAAAAATTAATGCTTGTAGCACTGATCGGAAATTGCTTGGTGTTAGCAATGGTTTTAGTCTTCTAAGAGTCATTAGTTTGTTGTAACCTTCCCTTATTTTAAAGGATATATTTGCTTCATATTTAGTTCAGTATCAAATATCACTCCTAGGTTTCGTACTTTCTCAGCTAGTTCTATCTTTTGGCTGTTTTTGAGTGTGATTGGGTTCTGAATGACTTCTAATTTTTTTCTTTCTAGATGTATGAATTCTGTTTTCTCTATGTTTATAATTAACTCCATTTGGTTGAGAAGCTGTTTAATGATATCTAGGTACATATTTGCCAGATCCAGTGGCTAGGCAGAATAGCGGCCATAAAAATGAATGCACTGCCCAAGTTAACCTATCTCTTCCAGTCCTTGCCTGTTGAGATTTCTGATGCCCAGATATCCCTTTGGCAACGCAACTTATTACATTTTATCTGGGAAAGGCGTCCACCAAGGGGTGGGCCATCGTATATTATATCTACCCAAAGATGGGGGGGAGGTGGCTGGGAGTCCCATGCCTAGCTTGGTATTATGGAGTGGCGCAGCTAAAGTTTATTTTCGATTGGCATAGTAGAAGTGAAGGGAAGTGGTGGGTGGGGTTAGAGACAGCTTTATTAAACAAGTGGCATCCAGATACCCTAGTATGACTACCTAGCAAAGCCCGGGACATTCAAACGCCAATCCCTCCCCCACTGGCCCTAACTTTGAAGGTCTGGGACAAGTGTAAAGTTGAGCTAGTGGGAAATAAATCTTACTTCTACAGATCCCCTATATTTATGAATAGTGAGTTTCCTCCTGGTTGCTCTCGGAGAGTGGCTGGAAATTGGGGGGGAAAAGGGCTGCAGCAGATCGAAGCATTTATGGAACGGGGCGAAGATAAGAAGTTTTCAAGAACTCCAACATGTATTTCATCTGGATAAGGTGGATCATTACTTTTATGTGCAACTGGTACATTTCATGTCTCAGGCGAGGGTGCAGGAAGGGTTGCAGAAGGGAAAATCCTTGTTTGAAGGTCTTTGTGATACACCTCATTCATTTAAGAAGGGTATATCTAGAATTTACTGCATGTTAAACAAAGATCCAAATTCTCCACCTCCACATACTCAAAGCTGGGAGAAAGATTTGGACCGAGCGCTGGAGGATAAGCAGTGGGATTCATGTTTCCTGTCCATTAAAAAGTGTTCAATCTCAGCAGCCATTGTGGAAAATGGGTACAAATTACTATACCGATGGTATCTTATTCCTGCTCGTCTACACAAGTTATATCCCAGGTTGGATGCGGGGTGTTGGAGAAGATGTGGCAACTTCATGTGTATATGGTGGGAATGTCCTGTTATTGTAGTATTTTGGGACAACATAAAGGAGATAATAAACGAGATAGTGGGAGTCAACATCCCAAAGACCTGAGGTTTTTTCTATTAAGTATACCAGAAGAGGACCATTCATCAGAGGTGCATTTCCTATCTCTACAAATAATTTTAGCAGCTCGTGGGGAGGTAGCGTGTTTTTGGAAAAACCCAGCAGCATCTCCTATATGCAGAGAGCGCCTGAGGTTAGCTCGAATTTATCAGTTAAACAGATTTACTGCCATTAAGCGCAAACTACTATCTAAATTCGAGAAATAATGGCAACCATATATAGAATGGCAGCAGAAAACTGTTAATGATTCATGATCTCCAGGGATGCAGAATTGTTTTCAGACATAAGTCTTTTGTTGGGAGGATGAAGGTTTAATGAGGGCGGAGAACTATGGTTCTGGGAGTGATTTTAGTGCAAACCTGTATGATGATTAGTTGTCTTTAACGGCGGGAGGAGGTAGGAAGGGGGAGAAATAACAATAAAATAATGATCGACACTTAAGTCAGAAGAGAATGCTTCATTGTTTATTAAACAGTTTAACGGTTTATTGAGGTTTTATAATGACAAGCTATTGTATGCAATGCAAATGTATTCTTTACATCAGATGGAATTGTATATGTAATGAGTACTTTATGGTTTTGTCAAATAAACAATAAATTAAAAAAAAGCATACATCCTTGCTTATGTGCAATTTCCAACTTGCCTGTTTCACACATTAACCTCAAGTGATCATGCTCCTTCTGGGCTGCTCTTGCAATTAGTTTTCCCCTATCCACAGCTTTTAGACTGTCTCATAGGGTCACCTCTGAGAGCTCCCCATTATCATTGACCCCCAAATTCTGGCCTGGATTTATGAAAAGGGGTGTGTTTTATGGTAATAGCAATTTATTGCAAAATGTGCTTTCTTAGCGCTTCGCATAGGTATTACTGCAAGCTGTGAAAAGTACCAGAATTGTTGTCTTTTCTACATACAACCACAGGGGGAAACCATTTTAAGCTGCTGGACATCCAGCCTAGCTATCAGGACCCTTCTACAACCATGGTGGGGGGAGGGGGAGGGGGAGAGGGAGAGAGAGAGAGAGCCTAGCCATACCTCTATATGAGGCCTACCTAGTCACTCGAGGTGAGGTTTAGGTATTAGTGTAGGGGATTAGGGGCCACTTGGACATTCAAAGTGAGATGTACGAACAGAACAGTGCTCTCTTGTAAAGATTTGATGACTTTCGGAGGGGAGGTGGGAGAGGGGCTTTTGCTTAAGCAGGTTTGGTGGGAGAGGGTACTTTTTGTTTCATTTAGGTTTTTTTTTTTCTTGTTTATTTGGATTTGGACAAGGAAACAAAATGGAATGAACAAGATACAAAACAGAAAACCAAGAAAAATGAATGAAAAAAACAAAACTAGTTTCATGTGCCATTCCCCAATGGTGAACATACAGTTCAGTGTCTAAATCAGTGGGTCCCAACCCAGCCAGTTGGGTTTTCAGGATATCCACAATGAATATGCATGAGAGAAAATTTGCATGCAATAAAATTAAACAAAGGTCAAAACATAACATATGTTCTCTTATTTACAAACTGCAGGAGAACAACCAAGATAGTAAAAAAAAAAAAAAAAAAAAGTGATTTCCCTTACCAGGCAATCAGGAGACAGATCCAATACAGTTCAGTCTCGTCCAGTGCAGGCCTTTTCAGACCCAGCCTTACATTTGAGAGATGTGCCAGCAGAGAACTCCCTGCCGGCTAGAACTTACGACAGCTGGGTGAACAGGTTGGGTCTACCTTATAGCCAATAAGATCCTGACTGGGCATAGCCCAGCCCACAATACCTGGGAAAGTAACAATGCTACTGCTTCCCCAATTCTCCCAAAAAGCTCCCTTTGTAGAGTTCCAGCCCAACACCTCTAGAGTCAGCAATCTAACTATCCTTGCATTTCTGTGCTTGTCCCATGCTTGAATTTCATTGCTGTTTTTGCCCCTACCACTTTATATGGGAAGGCTATCCCTGCATCCACCAACCTTTCTTTTTTTTTTTTTGATTCGGCAGTCTCCTCCTACTCCTTTGTACTTCCAGCTCAGTTGGAACCAAGGCTGGGATCCAGTGCCACGAGGCCTTCATTCACAACTATCTGAGGAGAGAAACTTTTAGGTTAGCCAGAGATTTGAAATTCCCATCGCTCTCATCAGCAAAGTTTTACCCTGTCACATCATTATGCAGCCAATATTTAGCTGGATAAAGAGTGGGGAAGTGTTCCAGGGCCCGAGCTAAAATTTATCCAGCTAGTGCCAATATTGTAGGAGTGTCCCTTCCATCCTCTCTCCCTACTCCCCTGGCCAGACCACTTTCACTCTGCTTCTCAGGCTCCAACTCTTCCTCTCTCCACTATCTCTTCCCCTCCCGGATATATTTAGTGGAGACTTACCTGCCTAATTTCTGCTGAATATCTGCTCCATCACCAATCCGCTGAATATCGACCTATGATTTTCTTTAACTTTTTCTATGAATATTGACCACAAATGAATTTTTCTAAAAAATATTTGAAAAAACTGACCGAAGATTGAGCGGTTTTTCAGTATAATGAGATCATGCTGATAATAAGGTATCGCAACGTACTAAGAATCTAGTTTTCTCCAGGACTAATGTGGCTGCTAAAACTGCTCTCAGTAGTTGATGAACAGATATTGAGTGATTAAATGTTAGCATGGATGAATTAGTATTGAAAAGTTAAGCCTTAAAACTTAGATAATGGAATGCATTGAAACAAGGAGGTGTGCTCGCTTGTCAGTGTCATGATGCTTTTCTGTTTTATTGTTTTAATGGAATTGGCTGAACCAAGGGAAGAAAGCTGTGTTTTTTGCTGTTTGCATTTCTACCTCCTGCAGAGAGGATTTGGAAGATAGATTTTCTATCCTAGGGCACTCTGTGTTGAGCGTTTTATAGCAGGAACAATAAAGAGAAGCTGAGGCATTAAAGCTATAGGCGTAACTCGTATAAAGCGGAGAATGTTGTGATAACTTTTTTTAGGTTTCCTGTCAGTCACCCTGCTAACACATGAAACCCCCCTCCTTTCCCCCTTCCCCTTCACATTACCGTGTAATATAATCTATGATTCACTTGTATTAATAGGAGTAGCCAGGACTAATTCCTCTCCCGGCACCCATCCTCTCACAAACAGTAGCAATGAAACTCGGACAGTCATTGGGATCAAACAGGCCGCAGCTTTATTAACAACAATCAGGTGCCCGAGCTCAAGTAATGTACATAGTACGCACTGTGCACCCACCACCCGCCAGCAAGGTGCACCGATACAGGGTATTTGCAATGTTCGCACCCACAACTCCTGCCACCATCCAGCAAGGAGCCACATGCGGGACAACTGCACCCAATTGTCCTGCCGTCATTACGACCTGACACCTGTCAGGTCATCACACTGTTAAACACCATGTTGCATCACGATCGGCTTGGGCCACCCACCTCAGGCACAGGATGGACCCATCCTGTGACCCCCCCCCCCCCCCCCAGAGATGCGGCCTAGATCCCTAATGTAACAGCTCTTCCAAGGCCTCCTGAAATGTGTTCAAGAACAGATCCATTCCTATAAAGGATAGATGTACCCCATCAGGGCGAAAGAGCCCTTGCTCGCAGTCCCAAGACCACTTGTGACGAATATGACGACCCCCGAACAAAGTTAACCATGAGCCAATTTGTCTATTTGCTTTGGCCCGGCAACGCTGCCAGATCCTTCTATTCATTTCAGCAGGCCTTGGAATGATGTCGGACCAACAAATAACAGCAGAAGGTAGCAAAACTGAAACAGATATCAAGTCCTTCCGAACCATACTGATGAATTTGCGCCCGGACATCGCACCCCAAGCATTTCCTCCCAAATGGATAATTAGAATATGCGGATGCCCAAAACGCAAGACACTGTACTGTAGGCAGGGAATCAATTCATCCTAACATATACCCCTGTGTCCCAACCAATGGATGGTCACATTATGCTGCGAGAAGTCCAAGTGAACCCCTCAAGGATGCTCCCGGGCATGCTTGAAAGCCCACACGACGTAGGAGTGTCCCACAATCCAGACTCGCCTCTCCTGACTTGTAGGACCTGCAAAGAGAGTAGCGTTAGTATACTGCATTGGTTATTGATGACCCGGGCGTATGTACCCCCTTGAACGCTCCCAACTTGCATCTCCCTATCCGCTGAATCACACCGCCTGACAATCCTGCGTGGGCAGCGGAGGTGGCCGCACCTATTTGGAAGGAATGTGTTCCGAAATGGGATGGGTCCAACTCGAGGGCCCTTAAACCCAAACGGAGCACTGATTCGAACTGAAATTTGGTGAGCGGACGGCAATCCAAGTGTATCAAAAATCTGGACCCCTTCCAGGGGCGCAATGCTACAAAAGCCTTGTAATTTTCCTCGGCATATGTCCTGTGGTCAGGTATAGCTCGCAAGATTAGGGACGCACCCTTACCCATCTGGTTTGTTTTAGATCGCGGTTTGAACAAAACAATGGAATCCACTATTAGAGTGACATGCTGGGTGAGCAACCCAGACGACTCCCAGCCTTTGGAAGCGCTAGCCACTAACACGCTAACCCAAAATGCTCCAAAAAACACGAAGACGAAAGCTACGCGGAACAAGCGGCATTCGAATTCAGAACTACATATACTCGGTAAAGCGTCCCATGATCTCTGTAGTATATTTTGGCTAATTGGCAATCTCCCTTTTGCAACAGGAACCCCTTCTTTGGTCCAACCTAGCAATAAACGCCGTATCAAAAAGCGTCCAATGGGGAAACTCTAACCGTGCGCGCGCATAAAAAATGAAAAACCAATCAGCTGTCTCGAGACCACCGCCTTAGAGCCCCCTTCTGCTTTGGCAGCCTCATTGTAGCGCAAAGTATCCAAATTGGAATCAGGTCCGCCTCCCCAGCCCCTTTGCACAAGAAAGGATACCACCTTCTCTGCCCCTTTCACATAAGCTGTCCACTTGGAAGGGGCTAATGATTCTCAGAGCAGCCTCCAGGCTTCTCGAACCCAAACTGCCAAAGAAAAGCAGGCACTGAAGGTCCCCGTGGATTGGACTCCAGTGCAAGCTTCTGGAACAGGTCCCTCTTCGAAAGAGAGAGAGAATCGGCCAAAGTATTAGAAACACCAGGCACATGGCAAGCCCACATGGTGACATTTAATTCCATGCAGTGCAGAATAAGCTCACGCAGCAATTCCGAGACTAACATGTTTTTTGCTGCTTTCTTGTTGATAACCTCCACTACTGCTAGGTTATCGCACCAGAAGATTACTTTTTTATTTCTGATACGCTCACCCCAGAGGACGACTGCTACTACAATAGGGAACAGCTCGAGGAATGTAATGTTCTTGGTAATGCAGGATTGCCTCCACTCCTCTGGCCACTGAGCCGCACACCAAGCTCCCTGACAATAGGCACCAAATCCTATAGAACCTGTTGCGAGTCCGGAAGTGGACCCCTGTTCCGAGGTAAGGTTAGCACTGCCAAAGAGGGAGTTAACCCTCTCTGGTCCTTACCGTCGGAGGGCAAGGCTTGAAGGTTCGCCAGTCGAGTACAAGACTTCGCCCTGGAAGCTCGCGGTTCCCCCAGGAGGGGCCTGTAGGAACCCAGCCTCTGGGACTTAGGAGACTCCCTCAGGACTGAAGATTAGTCTGGATGCAGGCGCCTCCTGTAGGTTGTTGATTCCAGACGGCTGGCGCCTCCAGCAGGTTGAGTCAGTCCAGGAGTCGAAGCTGAAGAGTAGACGAAAGCTGTTCCGAGGGTTGAAGCCAGAAGAAGTGTCCACAGCCAGTCCAGAAGCAAGCCAGGAGAAGGATCCGCAGCCAGTCCAGAAGTAAGCCAGGAGAAGGGTCCATAGCCAGTCCAAGGTCAAGCCAAACAAAGAACGACAGTCGGTCCAGGGGTCAGAAGCCAAGAATCAGTCCAACAAGGAAGGAGAACAGAAGCGGGACGAAGACCAGGAACGGAGACCAGGAACACCAGCACAGAATCCAAAACCAGAAGTCAATACCAAGGCAAGGTCTGAGAAGCAGACCTTGTCTTAAATACCTAAAATGAGGGAGGAGTCTCGGAAGGGAGCCACGACCATTTCCTGTCGTGGCCCCTTTAAATCTTATCTTCAGCCGCGCGTGCGGCTCTAAGGCAGCGAGGAAGGGGGAGGAGTCAGCTCAGCCCCGCTGGGCTCCGTGGCCAGCCTGGGCAGCGGCCAAGGCCGCGGGAAGAACGCCGGAGGGGGCTCCCTGCTCCTGCAGGAGCCTCTGGGCCCACCCGACGCCGCAGGTGAGTACCTGGTCCCGGCTGCAGACCGCCGTGGCTGGCGGCCATGACAGTCGGTCCCGGTCACGGCTTGCGTGGCCGGCAACCATAACAGAACTAGCTGCATCAGTTAACAGTTCAAGATCGTAACTAGAGACCGCTCCTGTCTGCCACAACAATGAGCCATTAAAATTGGACAGAAACCTGTGCCAGAGAAACAAATCATCTTGCATTCCCCGCAATATCCTGATATGGTGGAAACTCTTTTTGATGCCAGACATTGTGGCCAACAATCTATGCAAAAAGGCCCTTCTCATTGGGATGACCCTATACACGAAGTTCACTGTCTACCAGTGATTGAACCTGCTGTAGCGTCAGCTTTTTTGCACTCAGATCCTGGGACACCAGTTTTTTGAGCTCCTTCACTTTCTCCTCTGGTAACCGCGACATCATGGCTATTGAATCTAATTCTATGCCAAGGAATACCGGGCGTGTAGAAGGCCCGACAGTTTTGTCTTCGGCAATAGGGATGCCAAAATTGCCCGCGACATAGTAAAAACGACGCAAAAGGTCCTCACAAGCACCCGTTTCAGGGTGACTGACGAATAGGAAAATAGTCTAAATAATGTACCACATTAGATGACCCAGACTCCTGCTCGATTACCCAGTGCACAAACAAACTGAAAGCTTCGAAAAAGGCGCATGCGATAGAGCAACCCATCGCTTGACATTTGACAATGAAGTAGCAACCTTGAAAGCGAAAACCCAATAAAGGAAAGCTCTCCGGATGGATTGGCAGGAGATGGAATGCAGATTCAATGTCTACTTTGGCCATCAAAGCCCCCGGTCCGCAGAGTTGAACTAAATACATGGCTGAGCTGAATGAAGCATATTGGACTACGCAGAGCTCATGAGGGATGAAGTCATTGACTGATCCTCCCTCCGGAAAAGATAAATTATGGATGAGCCTAAACTTTTCTGGTTCTTTTTTAGGGATCACTACTAGTGGGGTAAGATCAGGTCCAGAAAAGGTGGCTTGTTGAACAGCCCCGGAATGCGACTTAAACCAATTTTGGACACTAATTTATCCTTTACAATCTTGGACATACTGCATACCGAGGAGCAATTGTCTCTTCCCCCAACTCCCGAAGGACCCATAAATGGAATGACAAAACCTTCCAAAAACCCCCGCAACAAGAACGGACATCTCAGCGTTTGGATATCTGAGCAGCCAAGGTCTCAAGGCCTCGACTTGTACAGGCATAGGCGCTAATCCAAGATCATCATTTCTGGATACCTTTTGGTGCCCCTCCTGAGACGGCCCCCCGCGCCTGTATTCCCTTCTCCTGTGCGCTTTCCGCATTTGGACGCCGGGTGCCCCTGCTTCACAATTGGAACAGCTGTAGCAAAATTTACAATCGGGAAATTTACATGCTGATCGGTTGAAGCGTCAGCACACGTCCGACAGGCCCTCTCCTACTTGCCCTGCCCCTCCTGCACCGGTGACGCGAAAGGAACGCCCGCCCTGCCCAGGAGTTGAACCCAAGAAACCGCCCAACGCAGAGGAAGGGATTTTCGCATTCATCTGTGTAAGCCACAATCCCATATCCCGCGTGCCCCAGGACGTAAATTTATTCTCTTCCATACGGTCCGTAATACTCATCGTAATTTAGCCAGGACCAGCCTTCATATTCCTTACTGGAAGACAGTATCGCGTCAGCATTCGCTAACATCAGACCGTACTGGGAACTATTACGATGCCCTGTTACACTCGCGAGTTGCAGGAAGGAGCGGATCCAATTTAAAATGTTCCGGGCGACCTTCTTCTGCATGCCGGGAAAGCGCTCAATCCCTCTCTTCTTTAATTCCTTTCGCCTACCCCTCCTACCTTCAAGCAGCCTAAATATATCTATGGATTTTCTTTGCCTGATTTTCTTGCGCAGGGCCCTGGGCACGTTTCAGAGGATGAAACTAATACTGGTGCGCCTCTATCCTGGCTCCTAGCCCCTTGTCCCTCCCCGTCAGAGGAGGATGATCCAGAAGAGCACCGCGACGAGGTGGAAGAGGACGCCGAAGAATCTGAAGAACTCGATATATAGCGCTTGCGCTTGGCCTTGACCTGCCTCCTGACTTTTCCACTTTCCTCTGACTTGGCTACTGGCGCGGCCTGTTCTAACCTCTCTAAGCCCCCCTCGGACTCTGCACTACCTGGCAGCGCTGGATTGGCATTAGCGTTCTCGTCGACAGCATTGGCTCCAGGATCACCTGTGTTCCCACCGTCGCCGTTCCTGATTCCAGCTGGCATGTCGGATGGTCCAGCTGCGCCCGCAGCAGTTGTGCGAGGGTCCGTGTTGCGCCATCCATCCGCACATGAGGGATCTGTTCTTTCTACCAGAGCCTTGAATCCTGGCATCTGTGGAGAAAAGGAGACAGCCGAAGCAGCGAGTCCCAGCATATCTATATTGCTGGTAGTTCCCCAAGCTGGCCGAGCAGCATCTATGTAGGGGCCAACCCGGCACTGGGCCCTGTGGTCTCCACGCTCCCGGGTTCGAACGTCCGAACAGGAAGCCTCCCTCGAACCCCAATGGCCAAAAACTTGCTGGGCCACTTCAACTGCCCAACGGGGAAAGCAGCCTGCTCTGAGAGCTGGTAGCAGCCCACGGCCCTCTCCGGAGCCATGGCCCCGGATGCCCCTCGCTGGGAAAATATGGGCCCCAATCGCCTGGCCCATGCCCGTGTATGGAAAGCCCGAGCTCCACTCACTCGCTGTGCCAGGAACAGGAAAGCCGGTCCTGTTCTGCCACGGTCTTTCTTGACTCCCGGCTGTGAACCTGGGTCGGCCGGCATCCTTGGTCACTGCTACTGGCCTGTGGTCCTTGCCCAGCACTCCGGCATCTGGAACTCGTGTGTTGCCGACTGCTCCTGTATGGAAGGCTCCAGTAGCAGCAGCTGCTGCTGCTCCAGGGCCCGTATGCCTGAGACTGGGGCCAAAGAATGCACCAGGGTGTGGGGGGGGGGGGGGGGTGGGCCTCCCCGAGGTGTCGATCTCCCCATTTCCAGGCCTGTTTGCCTCCCCTGGGGAACTCCCTCCCTGGAGCCTCCTGGAAGCAGGAGGGGCCCGGTATGGTGCGCACGTCGGAGGGAGGTGGGCCTCCGGGTGGCAACAGCCCAGTCACAGCGCAGCCGCAAGAGTGACGATGCCCTCTTAGGGCCAGGCATTCCCTTGCGGCTCGTCATGGCGACCGGCGCGTCTCCCCCCACCCTCTGCTGAGCTTGGCCCCGCTCTGCATATTGGGGGTCCACTAGCTGGCTCCCTCGCGTATCGAATCTCACTGGGTGTCGGGGGGGAGGACAAATCGGATCGAGTGGCTGGCCTCACAAGGTGCTACTGTCACTTCCTCCGATTCCATGGCAGCAGTGGGAAGCACGAGATGGGTAAGGCACTCCCGCCTTCTGGGAGCAGTGGCGTGCAAGAGGCAACTGCCGGTGCTCCAGGGAGACAGAAATGACCAGTGGCAGTCTGATTGGCTGCCTCGATCCAGAGCACTAATGGATTCCTAGTTCGGCCCCCCGGAGGTTTGGTTACAAACATCGGGGTGGGGACCACCAGCTGATTGGCTGCCTGGGTCCTCGGGGAACCAATGGGTTCCCGGATGGCATCAGCCAATGGGCTGACATGTCGGCACGGGCATTGCGTGCTGCGGGACTCCGCATCCCCTTCCGGGTGAGGCTTGACTTTAGCCTGGCACCGATATTACACTGGGTACCCCAATAATTATCAGGGCGCCCTTCTTGACAATGCAGAGCATTACAATCTGTACAGAGCGATGGACCTAGTAGCTTTCAAATTCAAAAGAGCACTCCTTAAAAGAGAGTATACCAGTCTTTCATTTCTTGCACAGCAACCTTTGAGAATTTTCAGCATTTTGCTGAGTCCCTGGTCCCATAAGTTGGCACGCTCTTCTAGTAGATAAAAGTCCTCTATGCCCCAGCTCCATGCTCATGGTAAAACAGCCCAGTACTCACCCAGGCATTGTCTGAGGAAAGATCTTCATCAAGGGAGATTTTTCTTAGCTCTTCTACATGAACCTTCCTAGCAGCAATAGGGATGCCCAGCTAGGAAGCTGGAAGTTGGTTTATGTAATCAAGCATTAAGTGCTAAAATATAAAAAGAGAAAAAAATGTTTCTGGTGGTACTTTTTATATGGAAGGCAGTGGCACTGAAAGTTAGAACCATTCCCAGGCTCTGATTCAGCAACCGTAATGGGTGGGTTGGTTTTTTTTTTCAGAGGCTGGAGAGTGCAGGAGATCAGAAACAACAAGCTGGCCTCACTGTAAAATATGACCCTTTGGGTAGAGCCCCGGGGTCCCCTGTGGCAGAATTTTCAAGACTCTGAGCCTAGAGCTAACAAATTCTGTGCCAGATTTTTCAAAATTCTACAGCAACTATATGAAAATTTTCATAATTATGCAAAAAGATTCACATCTCTGACTGTGCGAAAAAGTCATATTTTTATTGAAAAGCATTCATGTTTGTTTTATAAACAATATTTAAGCTATATAAAAATAGAAGAGACACAAGATGGCGGTCTAGGGAGAGGACGTGGCATTGCGAGCTCCTCATAAATTTCTTCGTTTTTCAATTCCTTATGCCTCATATCAAACATAAGGTGATAATCCAGAAGGGGACACCCCCCCCTCCCCCAGCCACTCCTGTGGTTGATCCCTCGCAACCTAAGATTGAGGGATTTCTTGCCCGCGTTTCCGAAGATTTGCCAGGAGCTATGTGAGGAGATCCGTGGAGTGAGCGAACTCCCTGCTGGATGTTGTCATCGCTGAGCCCCGGTGCGCTGACAATTCCTCCCCCCCCCCCCCCCCCCCCACTGGATGTTATCACAGGCAAAGTTTTGCCACCACGTGGGTGGTCGCCAAAGTCCAAAGCAATGGCGTCTGGGGAAGTATCACTATCCCTGGAGGGAGGGTCTCTTCTGAGATCCCCGGATGGGGTTGCTCCTTAGAACAAGATCTTGGTGGCTCCTCAGCAGTTGATGCAGCTGTAATCAGGGACGGATTTAGGTTTTTGTCACCCCTAGGCACTGTTGGAGGTGTCACCCCCCCCCACCCCCCTCAGGTAGGGCATTACCAATGAAATTAACACTGACAACCTAAACACAGAAATTAAGTAATGGTGCGTCTCAACCTCTTTTATTTCATGGCACATTTTTAAGTTTGCTCAAACCTTGTGGTACAACAAATCAAATATTGCACAATTCTCACCCTTCTTCCCCTTCTATCGGTAGGAGGGAAGCAGCACTTTTCACCTGTGGGTGCCTCCATTCTGCCAGCTTCAATCTAACACCTGAACATACGGACCCAGCTGATTACACAGCCCCACACATTCAAATATCAGATTGAATCTGGCAGAAGCTACACACACACAGGCAAGACGTGCTTTTCACCTCCCAGTGGGAAGGAGGGAGGGAGGGTAAGGTTACCGGTGTTCTGGTAGGTGAATCTGGGTCACTTATTCCCTGTAGTGCTTGTAATGAATTAGCAGTTCATTTTGATGGGAGGGAGAAGTCCAGTGGACTGTTCCCCAGTGCCGGTGCTAGTATTTTTGCTGCCCTGTGTGAAAAATTACTGTGCTGCCCCCCCCGCCAATTCATTCAGTGTCTGTCCCGGGCCCATCAAATAAAGCCCAGCTCCCTCCTGCAATCTATATTTTTAAAAACTGACACTCCACCCACTCCAAAACCCATGAATAGGGAAGGGTGTTAGGAATTCTAGACACATCTTACAACCTTGCACACACACCACCCCTCACATCCTTTGCAGACACACACAATTAAATTATGCATTTATAATTTTACATGAAAAAGAACATTCAAAAGTACAGTTTGCTGAGGATAAAATAACACTTACAACATGCATATTATATTTACATGCACTGCTGTGGTGCCAACCAGAAAACTCTGCAAGAAAGACACTTGGAACTCCTATGGAGTTACATTTTTTGTTGTAAGGCATATTGGGTGTGAGCTTGGCCCTCAGAAAGCCGTGAACAAACAGAATTACCATTACAATATAGTAAACCTCCCATACAAAACAACCCTAACAACCTTATCTATGAAAAGGCAACACTGCACATATTACACCAGGCCCTAGAACACCAATAATACTCTTATAGGAAACCAGGCTGCTATAGATCCCTACACAGAAATTACATGCCAGCAAAATACCTCACCTCAGACACATAGCCAGAACACAGAGAGACCCTGAGCAAATAAAGAATAAAGAGATCAGAAAGTATAAACAGAAATGTGCTGAGAAGAACTGAACTGGAACCCACAAGCAGCCAGCCTCTATATGCAGAGCAACAATGGAAAAATAGAAACATTACCATTCTTCATAAAGCATTCAATAATAAAATCAAGAAATATAAAACAATCATAATAGTAAAATCATATTCATAAAAAGAATATTTCAAACAGTGAGGGGTAGATTTTCAAAGGGGTACGCGCGTATCCTACGCGCGTACCCCCGAAAACCTACCCCAAACCCACCCTGCGTGCTCCGAGCCTATTTTGCATAGGCTTGGCTGTGCGCGCAAGCTCCGGGACGTGTGTAAGTCCCTGGGCTTGCATGAAGGGGCGTGCTGGGGGGGCGTGTTGGGGGCGTGCCCGGAGTGACGCTGCATGTCGGGGGCATGTCGCACGTGATGCGGAGTTTTGGGGGCGGCGACGCGGGCATGGTTTCGGTCTGGGGGCGTTCCGGGGGTGTGGCCGCGGCCTCCGGACCAGCCCCCGGACCGGAACACGGAGCGGGGCAGCCGGCCAGCGCGCACAAAGGTAGGGGGGGTTAGATAGGGCCGGGGGGGGGGGGGTGGGTTAGGTAGGGGAAGGGAAGGGAAGGTGCGGGGGGGTGGTGGAAGGAAAGTTCCCTCCGAGGCCGCTCCGATTTCGCAGCGGCCTCAGAGGGAACAGAGGCAGGCTGCGCGGCTCGGCGCGTTCAGGCTGCCAATTTTGGGCAGCCTTGTGCGTGCCAACCCCGGATTTTAATGGATACGCGCGGCTACACGCGTATCTATTAAAATCCCGCGTACTCTTGTTTGTGCCTGGTGCGCGAACAAAAGTACGCGCTCGCGCACATTTATAAAATCCGGCCCTTAATGAATAGCATATACAAAATTTACCAAACACTAAGAAAATATTTCAAAATATTTGATGAATAAAAAATCCAATAATTAAAAAATGTTCTATTCCCCCCACATTAAATATTTTGAAAGAGCAGAATTATCAAATTACACCCAATAATTAAAACTAATAAGGATTTTAAAAACTCTCCTGCTCTACATACTTATGATCTTCTGATTTCCAGTCACCATGAGATTGTTGTGGGTTGGGGGAGGTAGGGACGCCCAAATTTTATCTTCTCTCACACACACGCACAATTGCACATTCATTCTCTCACGCACTCCCTCTCTCTAACATACACAGGCTCCCTATCCCTCATAGATACATTATAAGGTAGATTTTAAAATGAGCTCGCATGCATCCATATGCGCATGGTTCCCGGCGTGGCACATGGACGCGATCAATTTATAACATGTACACGTCAGCGTGCGCATGTTATAAAATGTGAAATCTGTGTGCACATGTGCAGGCGGCCCATGACTCGTGCACACAGGGGGGGAATATTTTAAAGTACGCACGATGCCATGATCGGGCCTTTGCCCAGTTCCCTCCCAGTCCGCTCCAATTAAGGAGCGGACTGGGAGGGAACTTTCCTATACCCCTACCTACCCTTCCTTTTCCCCTCTCCTCCCCAACCCCTAAACTATCCCTAACTATCCCCTATTTTTTTGTTTAAATACTTGCTGCTCCTCCGGAGCAGAAGTATGTTCCATGCACCGGCCGGCTGCTGGCGTACTTCCCCGAGACCGCATCTAATGCAGGGGTCGGGAACCTTTTTGGCTGAGAGAACCATGAATGCCACATATTTTAAAATGTAATTCCGTGAGAGCCATACAATATGTTTAAAACTAAATACAAGTAAATGTGTGCATTTTATGTAAGACCAACACTTTTAAAGTACAATAAGTCTCTGAATTCTTTTTAATAACGTTGTTATGCTGTTGCTAACCAATGATGAATAAAGTTCTTCTTACCATTAATGTGACTTCTAGTGCTCATGGTTTTGCTGATGGCTTTGTAGTCTGGTTGATACGTGGTGAGGTTAAGCTTCATGCAGGCGTTGAGACTTCCATCCATTAAACGTGATGTGAGAAAGACTGCTCACATGCATACGTAGAGCCAAACATTGTCAGTACAGCAATACTCACAATCTGCAGTGTGTGGTATGTGACGGGAAGCGCGTTCCAAGTTTTAACAATCAGCTGGTCCGTGGGTTGAAGTTTTTTCATTTCTCCCCACTTGTGTTTGCTCGTCAACTCTGCTTGCTGTCGTGCAAGTCTTTCCAAATCTTCCTTCAGTGACTTGAACTTATTCACCCACATGTCTGAGGCCTTCAGGTCAGCAGCTTGTAGCTCAAAATCTCTGACGGAGACACCGGGGATGTAACTCAGGTCGGCGCTGTCCACTGCACACTCGTGTGGATGGGTGATGAACTTAAAAAGATGAGTGCGCTCACGAAATTCTCCAAAGCGCACTTTGAATGACTGCAGGAGATTAGATGTGAAGCCCACTAGCTGCTGAAGATCAAGATGTTGAGTAGGGTCACTTGCTGTGCATGCATCTTTAAACTCTCCCAGTTTTTCAAAGTGTAGTAAACGACCTGTTTCAATGTCGGCGATGAAGAGTTCTAGCTTGTTTTCAAATGCAAACACTGCTTGTTGAAGGGATAAGACTGTATTTCCAACGCCTTGCATTTTCACATTGAGCTGGTTCAGATGTTCAGTCATGTCCATGAGATAGTAGAACTTCAGGAGCCACTCAGTGTTAGCTAACTCAGGATGCTCGACGTTTTTCATTTCAAGAAAAGTCCGGCTTTCGCTCAGACAAGCCGCGAAACGGCTGAGCACCTTCCCTCTTGACAACCAACGCACATTGCTGTGCAGAAGCAGACCAGGATAATTATTCCCAACTTCATCCAGCAGTGTTTTAAACTGGCGATCATTTAAAGCTCGGGCAACAATAAAGTTGACCACCCAAATGACCAGCGACATCACCTCACCAAGCTGCTCGCCACACATCTGAGCACAAAGCGCCTCCTGATGTAGGATGCAGTGAAAACTTAGGATGGGTCTCTTTTCATGTTCACGAAGAAGCGCTACAAATCCTCTGTTTTTCCCCACCATGCACGGAGCACCATCAGTACGCACCGAAATAAGTTTATCCATCGGCAGATTTTTTTCTTTAGCGAGCTCAGTGAAAGACTTGAATAAATCCTCCCCTCTTGTTGTCCCTTTCATAGGCAAAACAGCAAGACTTTCCTCACGTAGTGTGTCACTGACAGCATACCTTGCAATCACGCTGAACTGGGATAAATGACTTACGTCTGTTGACTCATCCAAAGCGAGAGAAAAGAATGGTGCTGCATTTATGTCCTTCACTTGTGTTGCCTCAATTTGATTTGCCATCAAGATGGTACGATCGTGAGCAGTTCTTGCTGACAGAGGCATGTCTTTTATTTGTTTGATTATCTTGTCTTTATCCGAAAAGTCATCAAAAAGTTCATTGGCAACATCAAGCATGAATATTTTGGCATACTCCCCGTCTGTGAATGGCTTTCCGTTTCTCACAATTGCTAAAGCACCAGCAAAGCTAGCCGAATTCCAGTTACCTTGTTGGGCCCAAACACAGAGTTGCTGCTGACTAGCTTGCACTCTGCACAGTAGCTCTTGACATGCTTTCTTCCTGCTGTGCCCCGCAAGATATTTCGATGCAGATGTAGTATGGCGTGTGTCGAAGTGCCACTTTATATTTGACCGTTTCATCGATGCAATTTTATCATTGCATATTAGACACACTGCAGAACCTGCTCTCTCCACAAAGGCGAATTCCTCTGTCCATTCCTGCTGAAATGTACGATACTCCTCATCTTTTTTTCTTTTAGACATCTTCTTCGATAAAAGGGTTTCTGCAATTAGCTAGGTGACTACTTGATTAAAAGGAGAGAAGTTTACTTCCTGACCTCACAACGACCCATGTACGTTATGCATTATCCAATAAAAATTTGGTGTTGTCCCGGAGGACAGTTGCGATTGGCTCTAGCCACCCGCAACCATGAACATGAGCGGTAGGAAATGAATGGATTGAAATACATGAGAATGTTTTATATTTTTAATGTTATTATTTTTTTATTAAAGATTTGTCTGCGAGCCAGATGCAGCCATCAAAAGAGCCACATCTGGCTCGCGAGCCATAGGTTCCCGACCCCTGATCTAATGGAACTGTCCCGGCCCGCCCCAACCCCTACCCTGCCCCTCCCTGCCCAGACCACGCCCCCTGGCCCGATTCTTTCAGACAGGCCATCATTTTGGTGCATATTGGGGGTTTACGTGTGTGGTGGGCCCGTTCTAAAATGTGTGCGGCGAAAGCAAGGTTCAGCCACACGTGTAACCTCCGAAATTTACCCATGCAGCCCTTTTAAAATCTGGGCTTATGTGTATGTGTGCCTGTGAGAACCTATATGTGACACATGGGCTTTCACAGGCACATGCACAAACACATAGGCTCTCACACAGACACACATACATGCACAAACACACAGGCTCTCAGACACACGCATGCTCTGTAATTCACACACATACACACATGGCCTCCTGTTGTCTTCAGGCAGTGGTGGGATGAGCACCACCATGGCCCTGCGGTAGGGGACCCCGGTGCACGCTTGTGCATGTAAACACTTACGTGCAGACCTCAGGGTGCAGTTTCGGCTCACCCATGTTCCGCCCATACGTTGCCCAGACGACGCCCTTTCTCCGCCGCTTTTGGTGAAAACCTTTTTATACACGTACCAGGAGATAAGTGCATTCCCACGTGGGTTTTGAAATCCGTGTGGCGCGCGCAGGTCCAAGGCGCCCATAGACTTTTAAAATCGCCCAGTAAGGTAATTCGGTATTGTTCAGCAAAAACTTGTTCCCCCTCTCTTTCCTTTTCATTTGTTATATTTATGATGCTGAAACTGCTATTATTTCTGTACAAGGTGTACTTGTGTTTAATTTGAAATGCAGATAAATAATAAAAAATAAATAAAAATAAAAAATGTACTAAGTACAAATATCAACAATTTATCAAGTAAGACATATAAGTTACCATATAAACTTTTAATTGTGAAATGTCACATTTGTTTGTATTGAAATAATGCAAGCATCTTTTTAAATATTTTCTTGAGAAAGTCCTTGTCTTTCCAAGCATATGAGCTTATGTATGCTACAAGTGCCCTCAACATCAGTAGTTTGTCATGCTGTTGATTACATAGAAATATATGTGCACATATATTGGACACAAATAACAGATACAAAAAAGGGTTGAATTAGCACAAGTTTGAAACTTGTCAGCAGTAGTGCCAGTCATCAAGGTTTCGATGAATTGAAATTAATACTCTCTCTGCCACGCTGTGAGACACCAACAGTTGCAGACTTCCAAAACAAATCCAGGGGTTTAATAAATGGAATATAATTGGCCACATATGCAGGTGCAAGAATCTTGTATAAAAATGAAATTCTTCTGAAGCACATCAGTCCATTTTTATGAAAATAATACTTGGTTTGAATTAAGAGACTTTGAGGGAACAAACATTTTTGACTGATTTCATTATGTATTCCAATTTCGTGTGCCTCGCTCCTGTTCCCTTCAGGGTGGGGGACAACAGAAGGAAAGGGTCTGTACTAGAGAGCAGCATATCTTTTCTTTCATCTGCTACAGGCTCAGCCTCACATTCAAGCCGATGCAATATTTGTGTGTAGAAAACAGGTATTCAATGTTGAGCGCCTGCTTTCTTAACGCGTGCCCCAGCCACTTCTCCTGGGCACGCATACAATATTTAGATGAGGGGTTATGCTAAAATGAAGTGCTAGGGGAAATGGTGCGTCCCCTAATGCCTCCTTGGCAATCGGATACACAGAAGAGGTGGCTGTCAGTGCAGGTTGGGAAAACCGATGCTCAATACAAGCTTTCCATTTTCTTCTGCTGCTGGCACAATATACATGCACAGATACACAGTCTGGACCTGTTATCTTTCGCCTGTATATTGGGCCCCAGAATACATTATTTTTCTCAAGACTTTTTTTTTATTTTTTAATCTGAGATCTGCTTTTCTGTGATTCTTCCTACTTAGTGTTCACGACCAATACTATAGGAGAAATCACAGAAAGCAGGATTTTTTGTTTTTATCAATGAGCCCTTGAGCACGGCATAAAATTTGCCGCGTTGCATGGGCGCATTATCTGCGCGGAAACTTTTTGAAATTGCGGGTATTAGCTAATAGCTCTCATCTACATGGAATTTACCTGTGATAAGCGCTATTAGCCACGTGGTGATTTGGACATGTGGTTTGGATGCGCTAATCTCGTATTGCATTGGGGTTATGGATGCTCATCCAAAATGCATGTCCATTTGCATGTTAAGCTGTGTGCTAACCACAGCACACGGTATTGCATCTGCCTTATTGCTTCTTGTTCTCAACAAGCTGTTTACAAGGGGAGAGGCTGGAGGAAGAGCAGAGAGAGCTCAGACTGAAGGAAGGCACCCTGTAGCTTTCTTCAACAGATTGAATTAGGTGGTAGGAAAGCTTAACATATGGTGATTCTATGGTAAGTTGTCAATTATGCAGCAACAAGTTAATTATGCAGTTTCTCTTGTGGCTGCACAATCATGGGAGGCTAGGGGCACTGCCCCTAGCCTCCCATGCAGCAGCTACAGGATTTGGAGACAGCAGCAGCATGGAGTTTTCCTCTAGGGGAGCATATCTGGGGACAAACTGTTAGCCAGGCCTAAAAAAAAATGACCTTAATAGAACCCGAAAGAAAAAATTCTGGGAGTTTGGGTGTGAATAGTCTAGGCTCAAATGATATGAGACAGAAGCAGCAGCAGCAGCAGCAGCAGCAAGGAATCTGGTAAATATAGAGAAATATGGAGAATGTTTGTGTGCAGGAGATAAAGAACCAAGTAAGTATGCAAGAAAGGTGTACATGTGCCAGGGACAGGGGCGGATTGACCTATCGGGGGATCGGGCTTCCCCCGGTGGACTGGTCACTCCTGTCACGTGATTTTTATTTTTTTTGTATTATAAAATTTCCAACCAAAGTATTAGGGGGCGCCGCGAGCAGTGGTATCCCGAGGGGAGCCAATGCCCCCGGGCGCAAGAAGGCTCATGCGGCCGCTGAGCAGCAACATGTAATATAGCAGGCAGATCGGCAGGGCCGTGGTGGAGCTCACGTCACCACGGCCCGAAGAAAAAGATCACGTTTGAACGCGCTGAATGCTCCTCCTCCTTCCTGCCTGCGCGGCCCCGGAAGTAAACGTTGCCGGAGCCGCATGGGCAGGAAGGAGGGAGGGGCATCAGCACGTGCAGAAGAGGGAGCAGCGCTTACGGGCTGCTGCGATGATTCGCGGCGGCTCGAGAAGAGGAAGAGGCCCGGTAGCAGGGCCGCCGCGGCCCGAGAAGAGGAGAGGCCCGGTAGCAGGGCCGCCCGCGGCCCGAGAAGATCAGGGCCGCTGCAGAGCCCATCCTGCGCGCGACCCGCGAAGAGGAGACCCAGAGGTGAGAGAGAGGCTGAGGGTCTGTAGAGTGTGTGTGTGTGCGTGTATGAGATGAGTTGAGAGATTGTGTGTGAGAGTGAGGTCATGAATGTTTGCAGAGACAGCATGTGAGAGCCTCTGTGTGTGTGTATATGAATGATTGTATGAGAGAAAGCATGTGACAGTGAGAGCCTGTGTGTATGAATGATTGTATGAGAGACAGCATGTGACATTGAGAGGCTGTGTGTGGGTGTGAGAAGAGAGAGAAAGCATGTGAGAATGAGAACCTGAGTGTGTGTTTGAGGGAAGAAGATGGAGAGAAAAGAAATAGAATAAAAGACAATATAAAAGGAATTGGCAAAAAAATAAGAAAGGGAATGTGGAAAAAAAAAAGCCTGTGACTAACCGATTAGAAAACTAAGATCAGCCAGCAAAGGTAAAAAAAAAATAAATTACTTTTTAGTGATTGGCACATGTAATCTTTGGGAATGTGCAAGAATAGCACTTTCTCTATGCGGATCTCACAATGTACGAGATCAGCATGGAGAAAGTGGAAGCCCACGGGGCCTGCACAGAGGAGGAGCAGAATGGGTTTCAGTGTCAGTAGCAGCAATCGGCGCCTCCCCAATAGCCATGTGGAGGCAGTGGCAGTGGCAATAGAGGAATGAGAGAGGTTCCAAGGTTGTTGGCAAAAGAAAGAGAGGGAGTCTGCCTTTAGTGTGTGCATGTGTATGAATGGGAGTCTGCCTGGGGGTGTATGTGTGTGAATGCATAGGTGCCTGCCTGGGGGTCTGTGTGTGTGAGAATGAATGAGTGCATGCCTGGGGAATGGGGAGGGAGTGGTGTGAAAATGAATGGGAGCCTGCCTGGGGATCACCTGGGGGTGAGTGTGAGAGCATGAGTGTGTATGAGAAAATTCAAGGGAATAAGAGTTTGTGTGTATGGGGGGTGTGTGTGTGGAGGGAGAGTGTCTTAGAGCCTGAGAGTGTGTCAGTGTCAGTGAGAGCGAGAAGTTATGGTGGGTATAAGAGCATGAATATGTATGTATGTATGTGACAGTGTATGTGTGAGAGAAAATGGACATGTGATTATGTGTGAGAGAGAGAGGATAACCTCCTAATCCTCGACAATATCAGGATGACTGGAAATAAAGAGCTCCCACAGAAGGGGCAGCAGGGGCTTTTTAAAATCTTTATTAGTTTTAATTATTGAATGTTATTTGATATATATGCTGTTTTGAAATATTTTATTAGTGTTTGGGACATTGTATAAAATGTATATGATTTTAATTAATAGAAATTCTATTTATCAGTAGTTTTAAAATATTCTTTTATTATGGTTTCACTATTATTTATTTATTTAACTCTTTTCTATACCGACTTTCATGATCTCGATCATATCAAATCGGTTTACAAAGAACACGGGGTAAGAACATTAATGTAAACAATAAAAGAAAAACCAAAGTTACAATAAACAGGGTCATGTGAATTTGGAAGCTGACGTAGCTAGAAGCTACGGCTAGAGGAAGAGAAAGAGAATTGTCAAAAAATTTTAACAAAGGTGTATAGAAGACACCTTGAGCCATTGGCGAGTTCTGTCTTGTCTTATTGGCATTATGTGATGTTTATGTTTCTTGATTTTATTTGTTTTATGAGGAATGGTGGTTCTATTTTTCTATTGTTAATACATGGATTCTGGCTTCTTGGAGTTTCCATTTTAGTTTTTGTCATTTGTGCTCCTTCATTTTGTATTCTGTATTTAGTGAGAGTTTGTGTTCTGCATGCAAAGACTGAGATAAAGCATTCTTTTAGCATGTGGTTTCTCTGTAGGGATCTGTGGTAGCTTGGCCTGTTCTGTTTTCCTGATAGGAGGTGCATTGATATTTTAGATTCTGGTGTAATATTTGTGGTATTCGTGGGGTTGTTATTCTTTGAGTGTTGGCAAATAGTACTGTGTTGATATGGGAGGACCATACCGAAATATAGGGGTGTGTACATATATATATATATGTAAATTATATATGTAAATTATATTGTATATGTAATTGGTTACCCATGGGCCAGTATGGAGAAAAAGCCCCCGGGCCACTATTTTCCCACAATCCACCCCTGGCCAGGGAATGTGTGTCTTGAGTCAGATCTATGAAAAACTAAAGAGTTCTGTAAGCATAAATTATGATAAACAGCCTGTGAAAAGGGGTAGAGTAAAAACTGAGACAGCCAAGCTTGTGAAATGGTGTGAGACTAGTTATTGGAGAGAGAAATTATAGGGAGAAACAATGTTAACACTGTACCAGAGAGATCCTGGGAAGATAGAGTATTTCAGAGAAGCAAAGTTCCTGAGACAGAGGAGCCTAAATAAGTGCTAGAAACTTAAACCCTAGAAGCCAAAAGGGTTAAGTGTTGTGTAAAGCATTGCTGCTGTGAAAGCGAGAGAACCTGTGCAGTGTATGAGAATTAAAAACCTTATGCCAGACTCCTAAGAATAATTGTACTATGATTATCTTAAGATTTGAAATAAAGGATTTGTCTGTTGTGTAGAGAAACCAGATTTTCCTAAAAGAGGGAAGTTCTGTGTGAATAAGTATTTCTTTTCTTTCTTGTGGTATTTATATATATTGTGTTTGTGATTAGAAATTTCAAATTGCAGAGAAGCTCTGTGTATCAGTGAGTGTAAGAGAGAGTGCAGAGTGGCCTGCTGCAGCAAGAAATCAGTGAGATACATGTCAATTGTATTTTATTTTCAAATAGATTCTCAGGCCCATTTCTCAGTGAATTTGTCTCTGTACTAGACACTTTAACTTTCCTGATTACCTGCTGCTATTTTCCTGTCTCCATTGGAGCGGAGTTGGATAGCTCCATCCACCATGACATCATCCCTGGAGTGGTGTCGGATCTGCTTGCAAAAGGCCACAGCAAAGAGCAGTGACTCTTTGCTTGGCCCTTCGCTTGGACTGATGCTTGGTCTGATGTTTGGGACTTTGTCCTTATCTTTTTTATTGATTCTTAACAATATGTCAGGTATTCCGATTTTGATGGGGGGGGGGGGCGATACAATCCTTGTAGGAATCTCTTGCAAGAATCTGTTAAATTTAGGCCTAGAGTCTTGGCCTGTCCAACTCAATATTCAATTTCGGATACTAGCCAGCATTATCAAGAGACAAGGATGTTATCTATTGCCTATGTAAATATATGTTCCTTTAAAGCTAAGGCAGAATTAGTAGAGCTGTTTTTGGTTGAAGCAAGCCCTGATTTGTTCTTTCTATCTGAAACCTGGCATGCAGATTCAGCTCTTTCTTTGCTACAGCTGGTTTGCCCAAGTGGCTACCAGTGTTTTGCATAGAAGTAGACCGGGGCGGAGGTGTTAAATTATTATTTTATATCAAAATTTTCTATGAAGGATATTTTTTTGGAGTTTATTTATTTATTTATTTATTTCAAGTTTTTTATATACCGACGTATAGCAATCTGCCTTCACACCGGTTTACATGATAACAACTTAATACATCGAATTAACATTGTAAAGTATATTACAATTAACATTGGAAAGTATATAACAGTTGAACGAGAAACTTTTTTATAGCACGGCTGTAGCAAATTTTAACCGAACAATTACTAACATCAGGCACAATGAATGATATTGTAGGCAGGGAGAATTGGATCTTTAATTAGCTATAAGAAGGGTGCGTTGAAGGAGAGCGTGGAAGGTAGAGAGGGAGGGTTGGATAGGTGAGAGGTGGGAGAGGAGAACATTTGAACAAGTTTAGTGTGAGCAAACCGGAAATGGACATTGGGTAGCGGTAGTAGTATGCCGCTTACCCACGCCATCTCTGTACGTTTGGCTGAAAATCCAGGTTTTGAGTTCTTTTTTGAAGGATTTGATATCGCTCAGTGTGCTTAGGTATTGTGGTAAAGAGTTCCATAATTTTGGTCCTGCTATGGAGAAGGCTCTGTTCCTAGTGTTACTGAGCTTCGCCAAAGGAAGAGAGGGAATGTCTAGGTGTAGTTTGTCAGTGGTTCTGGTTGTTCGTCAAGGTTTGTGTTGTTGAATCATGTTGTTGAGTGCAGTGTTTTCTGTTTTGTATATAGCGTTATGAACTATTGTTAGAGTTTTGAACTCGATTCTTTGCTCGATTGGAAGCCAGTGAAGACTTCTCAGAACAGGGGTGATGTGTTCTGATTTCTTCTTGCCGGTTAGGATTCTGGCTGTGGCGTTTTGTAACAGTTGCAATGGTTTTAATGTAGATTTAAAAAGGCCTATCAGGAGTGATTTGCAGTAATCAAGGCTGTTGAAGATAAGAGATTGTAGCACTGTTCGGAATTCATGTTGGTGAAGAAGCGGTTTTAGATGTTTCAGGATGTGAAGTTTGTGAAATCCTTCTTTAGTTTTAGTTGCTATGTTCTTTTTTAGGTTAAGTTAGTTGTCGATCCAGATTCCGAGGTCTTTAACTGAATTTTTCAGCTGGATGTTGAGATTATCAATTTGTAGGGAGTGTATTGAGGTTGTTTGTTCTGAGTTGTTTCTACCTATGAGGATGCATTCGGTTTTGTTCATGTTGAGGCATAGCTTTAGTTGGTTCAGCATGTTTCTGATTGAGATTAGGTGTTTGGCTGCAGAGCTCAGTGCATCTTCAATTGTGGTGGTTACTGGGATGAGGAGTTGTATGTCGTCGGCGTACATATAATATGTTACGCCGAGACTTGAGATGAGGTGGCAGAGTGGGAGTAGGTAGATGTTAAAGAGGGTGGCCAAGAGGGCGGATCCTTGTGGTACTCCAGTTTCAAGTGGGAGGGGATTAGAGGATTTGTTGTTAATGGTGACCTTGAAGTATCTGTCTTTTAGGAACGATGTGAACCAGTTGAGAGTTTTACCGGAGAGACCGATGCTTGTGAGTCTTGATAACAGGTTTTTGTGGTCTACAGTGTCAAATGCCACGGAGAGATCAAGAAGAATTAGAAGGTGGCTTCGTTTGTTGTCAAAACCCCTTATTATTTTGTTTGAAAGGTTGACGAGTAGTGTTTCCATACTACGATTTTTACTGAGTTACAAGCAGGGTGTGAAAATCTAGTGATAAAATTGAATGATTGGGCCCTGGTCCTATTATACTGTCTGCCAGGGGATTTTAGAGGATTTTTTATGGCAATTTCTACTTGGGTAGATAAAATTTTTTATGGTGGGGCATTTTAATATGCTCCCTGAATGCCATCCCAAGGGTGTTTTTCAGGAATTTGAAATCTTGATGTCTTCTTTTGATTTGTGTCCTTTGATAAGTGTGCCAACACATAAGGCTGGACACATCTTGGACTAAATTTATGTTTCCGATTTTGGTCAGGATTATTATGTTGGGACTAATATTGAAATAGAGAGAGTCCCATGGACTGATCATAACCTTGTTACTTTGAAATGTCGATTTGGGTCTGACCTAGGCGCTGCTTGTGAGGCAGTGACTCTTAAAAGAGGTTAGAACCTTCAATAGATGAGGATAGGTTTAAAGTGAAATGAGGACTTTTAAGAGAAGGTGGTCTAGGATTCCATTGAGTCATTAGCTACCTTCTTCCTTGATCCCCTAGGGGAAATGTCAAATAAAATCGTTCCTATACAGAGTAAAGTGGTAAAATGCAATACTGGGAGAGTTCCATAGTACAATAGGGACTTGCATGAAAAGAAAAGGACGGTCGGGAGAACTGAACATAGATGGCGCAGGGTACAGACAACGGGGCATTTGTTGTCTTATCAAGCTGCATGTAAGTATTATAGGATTCAAGTGAATATTGCCCATAAGGCTTTTCTTCCTCACAACTACTATCCTCCATTAATCGTCCAAAGGAAATATTTAGTAGTATTAATAGGCTTGTAAAGCCCTTTGATTAAAAAAAAAAATTTTATAACTTGGTTTTACATCTCAAGACTTTGCAGATTATTGTATTGCCAGGTCAGGTACTTTCTTGTCTAGGGTACGAGGTCTGCATTTGAGGATTAATTGTGGAGCTTGTGTTAATGAGGGGTCCAAGTGAGTTATATTTAATCCTGTTTTGAGGATAGAAGTTAAGGCCATACTGAATGAGTTTAAGAATTCTTATTGTGCCCTGGATCCATGTCCATTTTGGATTTTCTCCTTATTGAAAGCAAAGTTTTCTGAATATTTGGTTAATTTGGTAAATCATTCAAAGTCTGAAGGTATAATTCTTAATAGACTTAAGAGGTTTCAGGTCCATCCCATTTAAAAAAAAAAAAAAAGGAATAGTGCTTCTGATCAATAGAGTGATTACAGACCTAGTTCCAACTTGATTTCACGTGGGAAGAATTTGGAAAGGGCAATTTTTAGACAGCATATTTAATTTTTGGATAAAAATAGTTGTATCCTTCATGAGAATCAATATGGATTTAGACAATATCAACATAAGAACATAAGAAATTGCCAAGCTGGGTCAGATCAAGGGTCCGTCAAGCCCAGCATCCTGTTTCTAACAGAGGCCAAATCAGGCCACAAGAACCTGGCAATTACCCAAACACCAAGAAGATCCCATGCTACTTATGCAATTAATAGCAGTGACTATTCCCTAAGTAAACTTGATTAACCTTGACTATCCAAACCTTTTTTGAAGCCAGCTACACTAACTGCACTAACCACATACTCTGGCAACAAATTCCAGAGCTTAATTGTGCGTTCAGTGAAAAATAATTTTCTCTGATTAGTCTTAAATGTGCTACTTGCTAACTTCATGGAATGTCCCCTAGACCTTCTATTATCCAAAAGTGTAAATAACCGATTCAGATCTACTCGTTCAAGACCTCTCATGATCTTAAAGACCTCTATCATATCCCCCCCTCAGCCGTCTCTTCTCCAAGCTGAACAGCCCTAACCTCTTCAGCCTTTCCTCATAGGGGAGCTGTTCCATCCCCTTTATCATTTTGGTTGCCCTTCTCTGTACCTTCTCCATCGTAACTATATCTTTTTTGAGAAGCGGTGACCAGAATTGTACTCAGTATTCAAGGTGTAGTCTCACCATGGAGCGATACAGAGGCATTATGACATTTTCCGTTTTATTAACCATTCCCTTCCTATGGAAACAGTTTTAGTCATGGTTAATGATTATATTCTTCGTAAAATTGTTTAGGAAAGGATTTAACTACTATAGACTTGGATATTTCCTTAGCTTATGACTCGGTCTATCATTTGCTATTGTTAGACCGACTGAGGGAACTGGGTCTTGGAGGTAAAGTATTCTCATGGTTTAAGTCTTTTCTAGAATGCAGGCAACAACAGGTTAAGATCAACTCGTTTTTTTCTGAAGGGTTTATTTCACCAGTGGTGGTTCCTCAAGGGTCCATATTATCCCCTGTTCTTTTTAATATTTATTTACTTTCATTATGTTCTCTTTTGAACTCATTTGATGTATTTTTTAGATGTTATGCCGATGTTCAATTGTCCTTTACCTGCTCTGGTGATTCTGTCTTCTCTTTCTCAGATCGTTAAATGTTTCAGGGCAGTTTGGAATATATGGGCTCTATTGGCTTGTTCTTAAATTTTGATAAATCTGAAGCCCTATGGATTTCTAGGAGGCCAAAGCCCCCAACCTTATTAACTATTTCAATTGATGAGAATACTATCCCTTTTGTGGATCAGGTGAGGAACATTTGGTTTATTTTTTATACTAGTTTGGACTTTAGAGCCCAATTGGCCATGGCTGGTGCATTCAATAGGCAAACAAGGTGGTCGCCTAGGGTGCCAGCCAATTAGGGGGTGGCAAAAGAGCAGCCATGTGGGGCTGCAAGCGAAGTCCATCCCACTCATGGCCAAGAGGAGTAGAGACTTCATGGGCTGCAGCACCCACCCTGCTTGCAGCGAAGAGAAGCAGAGACTCGGAGGGCCGCGAGTAGTGCCTCTGTTTGTGTGTGTGTGTGTGAGAGAGAGATTGTGTGTGTATGAAAGAGCAATGATGTTAGTAAGAGAGAGGCAGGGAGCCTGTATAAGGGTGCTTGTGAGAATGAGACAAGGAACCTAAGTGTGTGTAAGAGAGGGGACCTGTCTGAGTGAATGAGGTCGAAGCTGGGGAAGATTAAAAGGTGGAAGGGAGATTTTCTCTTTCGAGTTTTGTAAACCTAGGAAGGACAGTGGTGACTGGGAGAAAGCCTGAGCTGTGTGGTCAAGATGGAAAAGCCTGTACCGTGGGATCAGTTCTTCTCATCGGGACCAGCCTGCAGAGGACCAGGAGACCACCTGATCAAGGGCTCCAACAGACAATGATCATGAGCTCACATGCTGTTCACACATCTGCAAAACACACAGGGTTCCAGAGTTATTCCTATTAGAATAGAGAAACAGAGCTCTGCTAATTTGAATCATAAGACTTTATTAACATTTGTGAAACACATTGAACAATGTTTGCCTTTCCTGCTGATTGGACTCAGAGGACCTGGAACACAAAGTGAAAGAGTTTTTAAAGAAAGAATTGGGCACCGTAATCAATCAAACAGTTTATACAAAAGCAGCTGTGAGTTTTAAGTACTTATCTGATGTTGATGCTTGCTTCTGGGCAAACCTGGGTACAAAGGACAGAAGTTAAATTCAGAGAGTGTAATAGAGATTCATAACAAATATTGAATTTGGTTTGTGTGCTTTACCAGTAAGAGTGTTTAAATCTGTAAGAAAAGAAATGCAAAGAGTTCAAAAACATAGCGCTGATACAGACTCTTAAACAGAAAAGGTGAAATGAGTCCAGAGAGAACCTTACCTGTGAAGAAACATTTTATCGAACAAGATGAACCTGTATAAAGAAATAGAGGGGAAGAAAGGTTCTATGTTGCATTTGGATTATATGCAATAATTTATTGTGATTTACCTGTTTTTAGGACTCAGAGTCCATGTTCTGCATTGAACAGCATTTACCATCCAGTAGGAGAGTTGTAAAAAATTCTTTGCTTATTTAAATTGTCCATTTTTTAGACAATTGCCCAGTTCCATCGCATATTCTGCAACCTACCTGTACTTGAGCAGCATGAAGCTTCTTTATTTTCTTGGTGCTCAGCCTCTTTTCCCAACCTCTAGAAGCATCATTGGGTTTTTCCATTCCTTACTAGACATGGTAGAGAGGTGGGATTGCAGGGGACTGGGGTAGGGAGTCCCTCCTGTTGTGTATTCTCCAAAAAAAGGCAAGAAGTTCCAAAGAACATTTTATCATTTATCACCAAAAATACCCCCTGTGCCAGGCAAACAGTGGGAAGGACCCCACAGAAGCAAGTGGGTGTACATGTTTGCCTGTGCTTGCACTACCAGTCGGTATATACATTTACCAGCTTCAAGCTGGTCTTCTTTCTGCTCTAGACAGAAGGGCTCCTCTCTGCACGCCTGCTCCTTCACTCTCTGGCTCAATTCTGATTTACTGAATCTGGTGCACGCTCAGATATACTCTGGCTATAACATTAGGAGTCCCCAAACCCACAGGGTCACCTCAACTATAATACAGGGGCCTTTTCTCCTAAGGGTCTCCTGTTCATCTAAGCACAGGCCATATAGGTCCCTTCTTTTTTGGGTCCTGGCAGTCTTCTCCTGCTACTTTGGGTTCCAGTACAATCAGAAACAGACTCTATTGGGCTATGGTGCCATGAACCTTCATTTGCAACTACCCCAGGAAGGGGCACCTATTTTAGGTCCACCTCCCAACCCACTGAGTCCAGTCAATGCAGCAACAGTTCTCAGCCAAGAACTATGCACCAGGGGTCTATCTGGAAAGCTTCAATCATGGGCTCTGAATCCAGCCACTAGGTGTCATCACTGTGTAATGATGGGGACTCTGTCCTCAGGGCCTGTGAACATCGCCTCCGCAACATCCCATATAAGTCCTTTTTCACATTTTGATATTGAAAGAAGGGACCTAATGTCTGGAAAGTTCATGCATTGGTTCAGTCTCATTGCATTCTTGGACTTGTTCCGGCATCTGAAAGAAATATTGGACCACAAGTCCATAGATCAGTGAGACAAAACCCATTGAAACAGAGTGACTCAGCCTGTCAGAGTCATCAGAAGGGATGGATGAAATGGGTAACCATCCAAGAAATCAGGCTGGGATCCATCCCCACCTCCCCAGCCTTATGATGGAGCTTACTTCCACTGTTCTGGAGCTTCCCTGCCTTAACGACGGTGGCAGAAGCTACAGTGTGCTCTTTCCTGCACAGCCATGTCATCAGAAGGCCCTCCCCTCCCATGCCCAGATGGCCATGACATCAGATACGGCTCTCTGGCCACGATATTTGAGGGGGCTGGACCCAACAACTGCCCAGGTTGTTGTTTAGCCTACAGTGGTTCTGCAGTCTGGTCTATCTGGTTACCTAGTAACGCTGCATGAAATATTGATCCATCGAAGCAGCTGGCTACCGCTAGTGCCTTTATGGGTCTGGTTTTCGAAGCATTTTACGTGCATAAAACCTAGTTTTATGCACATAAATAGCTGTTATAAAACAGCCCAGGACTCTGCATGTACTTTTACTTGAATCAGCAAGAGACATTCCTGAGGGGGGTGGTGGAGGGGGGTAAGAGGGAGATGCATAGTTTGGATGGAGTTCAGACTTTGGTGCCTATTTTTTAAATTTAAAAAGTATGGCGCAGATTTTTAATCTTATGCGCATGGGGAACATTTGTGTGCACTACCCGGCGCGCACAAATGTACACCCGATTTTATAACATGCATGCCGTGAGCATGTTATAAAATCCAGGGTCGGCGCGCGCAAGGGGGTGCACACTTGTGCGCCTTGCGGGCGCCGAGCCTAGGAGGGGCCCGATGGCTTTCTCCATTCCCTCCGAGGCCGCTCCGAAATCAGAGCGGCCTCCGGAGGGAACTTTCCTTTCGCTCCCTACCCACCTTCCCCTATCTAAACCCACCCCCTACCCTATCTCAATCCCCCCCCCCCCACCTCTGGCAGGCGTAACTTGCGTGCACCGGCCAGCTGCCGGTGTGCCATCTCCCCGGCACAGCCGCTGTGCTGGAGGACTTGGGACCGGCCCCGGACCGCCCCCAGACTGCCGCCCCGCCCCCAGGCCGGACCGCCCTTTTTTCAAGCCCCGGGACATATGTGCGTCCCAGGGGTTGCTTGTGCCGCCGAGCCTATGCAAAATAGGCTCTTGCGCGCACAGGGATAGGTTTTAAGGTTACGCGTGTATCCCTTTGAAAATCTACCCCTATGTGTGTCAGCTCATCCACATGAGTTGCACCTTAATAGAGCAGGTGTAACTTTGTACAGGTGGATTTTGTACAAGTATCAAGGCACATTCTGTATACACAAATTTTCAAAGGAAACTTATGTGCATAAATTTATTTAGAAATTTTTGGGTAAAATATATTTATAACAGATAGGCATAGAAGATTTTACCCCACCACACATAATTATAAAATTAACCTCCATATGCTTAACTTATGTACTGACAGAAACAAAGTCATACAATGCACACCATATAACATCATCCTTCCTCCCCCCCCCCCCCCCCCCCCCAACATGGCATAGGTGCTGGTAACATGTGATGCCTGTATATTCTGCTTAGTGCTGCTTAATTAAGATAGTCCAACAAAAGGATTTTAGCTACACATTTTGTCTTTTATTTCTATATTAGTAATCAAAATGTTTCATTTGCAGTTTCAAAGCTGGCATTCTTAACCACTGCCTGAGGAAGCTTCAGCTTGGAAATGAACATTTTGCTCTGGCAGTCCAATCATGATCATCATAACCAGGTACAAAACCCCTTGTTTTCTATGAAAAATCTAAATGCTTAGAACCTCAATACATTTAAATGACTGTAAGACAGCAGCCAAAGAGAAAAAAGGATTTAAATTAAACATTGTTTAAAAAGTTTTAGTCGGCATAATTTCTGAATCTTTAACCTTGATCTTATGTAAACAGATAAGTACAAAGTTTACATTTAAATAATTTTACATCACAATACCATAATAGGAATGACATTTAGAGGAGATCCAATAAGATTTAATATAATTACAAATAAAAAGCTGAGTAGCTGTAATTAGATGGTTTTCTATATCTAGTTATTCAAATAAACATTCAGTGGTTTAACAGTGATACATGGGCACATTTCACTTTGCAAAACTGTCATAGATTGTAAATGTGTTGGCTGCAGAACTGTATAATCTACTCTGAGGTTGCCAAGAGAATTAAGGGCGTAGTCCATAGTTCAATGAGTCAGCCATTAGGCTATGCCAGTCCTGTGGGTTTGGCGAAATTTAGAACATTTTTTTAAGTGTGCCAAGTTGCATGTATGTCCTCTAGATTCGGCTTTGCTATGCTGCAGTAGGATCATTCCATTTCTTTCCCTTGAGCATTATAATACATTTCTTATTAGTATTTAAGCTGCTCGTACAGTATCTTTAGAGCAGTTTGAGGGCATACCATTTTAAGAAAAGTATTGTTAAAAGCAGCAGAGACACATTCAAAATCTACTAGCAGCAGCCCATGCCTGTATCTAGTAACAGCCATTTAATTTAGGAGGCACACTACTGGGAAAATATTTCAGACCATTGTTCTTGTAGTGTAGTCTTATAGCCATATAAGTAGGGTTACATATATCCCCTTCCTCCCCCCTAGGACTGTCCTGGAATCTCCAGGAATTAAACGTTTACTTCTCAGACACTGTTACAAGCAACTAGAGAGCCAAACAATTAAAGGTGCAATTTTTGAGTAGCTCATATAGTTGTGAGTATGCAGGTGCTTTTAAACGAGCATTCTTTATGCTAATTTTTTAAAAGGAACTATGTGGGTAGTTTCTATTTGAAATTAATGTCAAGTACATTCAGTAAAAGTGGTCACATACTTGCACCTGCCCTTTCATGTGGATGGCTAAGAGGGGTAACAATAATATGTGTGCACATGTAAAAAATGTCATGTGTGCATGCCAGTTTCCTCCTCTGAAATAAAAACATCTCTGGGGCCACATACTTCACTGTCTGTGGAAATTCATGCTTACTTTTAGCGAGGCAGAGGAGGAAAATTTTCAACCAAGCCATTTACCTGGATAAAATGTTCTGAAAATTGTCCCTTTGACTATTTTGGTTCCATTCCAGTTCAGATTCAGCTGCAATTGAAAGTATTCCGTTTCAGGGCAATAAAAGTTCAGCAACTGGTTTGGCACACATGAACCAGCCAGTTCAGTTCTGGTTCATATGTGAATATTTAAATATAAGGTACATTGTAATGATCATTTGCAAGTGGGGCAGAGCAAGCTAACCAGGGCTAAATCTGTTGCCATCCATGTGTAATGGCCAGGGAGTGGTTAAGTTTCATTAGGTGGCTCTTCTTCTTAATTCCCACAGATGCTAACAAAAATATCTTCATACTGTACTTAGCTGATTTTCACAAAACTGGAACAAAGATACAGGAAACACATTACGCCAACTCTCACATCACTACACACTGGCTCCCAATAAAATATCGAATCGACTACAAAGTACTAACAATCCTGCATAAACTAATCATAGGACAACAATCCAACTGGCTAAGCAAAACCATCGAGTACCATATTCCGAAACGAGATTTAACGCTCAAAGAATAAAGGCCTCCTCAAAATCCCTCCAGACAGAAACACACTACTAAATACAACCCATGAAAGAGCCAGCCCCTCACTATGGAACACACTCCCAACCGAACTAAGAACGCATCCCAACATAGAAACCTTCAAAAAAGAACTGAAACCTGGCTGTTCACCAAAGCCTACACAAACTCACACCATCAGCCGCACTGCCAGACAGTAGACACCAATGCCATACCGAGCAACAAGAAACTACAGTCCATCCCATGAACAATGACATATCTATGACCTCTCGAAATTCTAAGACATTTATAACTATCCTAAAAAGCATATTTAACTGCATATTAACTATATGTCCAACCTGAAAGCCTGTTTTACTAATTGACTTGTTTGACTCATCCCATTTACTTTCCTACCCAACTACCTCACCCTGTAATCCCATCCCACTTGTATGAGCAAATGTTATAACAACTAGCCACAACTTATCACAAATTTGTAAAATGATTTGATGACACTACATTGTAATGTTTTTTTTTAACTAATACACTTACCAAATTCTGTAAACCGTTCTGATGGCGAAACCAAATGATGGTATACAAAACATGACAAATAAATAAATAAAATAAAAAATGTATTGTCCCAGTAAATTGAGTGTGTGTATATATATATATCTATAGATAGATAGATAGATAAATAATATCTAGGATAAAGAAAACATTGCAATGCACATACGAATAAGTTATAATGTAAATAAGGGAAAAATACAAATGTAATAGAAGATAAGAATCAAGAAAGTGTATACATAGAACAAGTAAATCAAAATCAGAGAATATATATATATTTTTACAATGTTAAACTAAATCTGCTCACTTCCCTGAGGTTGTCCCATGAATCTCAGCAGTAGAGCAGACATGACCTCCAGGGGCTCAGCTGGTTATAGCATGTCACTGAATGTCTTCTGTACCACCAATACAAAGGCCTTGGTCTTGTGAGGTGGCTTATATAGAGTATCTCATTCTTTGATTTTTCCCGTCAATTCTCAGTCATAAATCCTGCTGTATACCCATTCCTTTCCCTTGCATTCCAGTCCTAGGGCAGAAAGACCCTGCCAGATACTGGCTCAAAAAGTTCAGTGGAATGCAACCTATAGGTTTCCCGAGAGCCTCAGAGACTCACCACTAGCACACACAATTCAGTGGTTTAGTTTTTTCAGAGAAGACAGAGAATTTACCAGAAAAGAGAAGCCAAAAGGCTTAACAAATCCTGAATGTACATTCATATTTATAAAGCTCAGTCAGTGGTTCAGTTCTTCGGCCTTGGCCCCATGACACTGAGATTTTTCACATTGTCGGTCCCTGCCTATTACACGTGTCCGCTGTAAGTGCCATGAAGCATGCCTGAAACAAAGAAGTGAATTCTGAGATGTTAACATTCAGTAATCTGGTGAGTTGAGAAGTTATCCAGAAAAATACCAAAGTAGCAGTGGTACAAATCTGGGTAAAAATGCTTCTGAATATATTCAAAGTTACCAGGATAAAGATATCCAGGTAACTTCGCTGCTTACTGGTTTTTTGACATGAATATTGGGAAAAAAATGTAGAGGCCAGCAGCACCTAGATCCCCCTTCTGTCCCAACCCTAGGATAAAAACAATGTAGGACAGGCCAAGGCCCCCCCCCCCCCCCCAAGTATTTCAAGAAAGTTAGTATGGGCTGAGAAGCACCTATCTCCACCGTCCAATCCTCTAACTTAAAAATCCAATCCCAGTTAAGAACTCAGTACTGAAAGGGAATTGGTTCCTTCACTGTCAATGTCACTATTAATGTTCCCTCTAAGGATTGGGTTGCTGTGTGCTAAAATGTTTACTCATTAGCAAAAATGTTTGGTTTCATTACACTGTGAGCACTACTTTATGTTGTGGGCATGGACCCTTGGACCGAGATGGAATTGGCGCAACCTACAGAGAGGAAACTTGCAGGTCCCCACCGTCAGCTGGAGGAACTGAGAAAGGCAGAGGCCCAACTGGAGCTTCACCTATACTAGCCCTCGTTCTCTTTAGGTTGCACCCTTGGGTGCTGAGACTGGCAGGTCTTAGGTAGGGGCCTTTGCTGATGAACTGGAGATCTGTAGAGATGGTCGGGTTGCAGGCCAGGTCCAGGGCAGGTGGTGATCAGACATAGTCTGAGAGCAGGCAGTGGTCAATGGCAGGCGGAGTTGAGGCATGGTCGGAAATTAGGCAATGGTCAGTGGCAGAAAGAGTTCAAGCAGAGTCCAAGGCAAGCTGAAGTCAGAACTGGAGATCTGTCCAAGGGAAGGAGGGACGGATAAGCAGGCAGGGAGGTGAGGAACAGCACATACACATAGATGAGGCAACAGATGACACTGTAGAGCTGAAGACTGACAACAAAACAAAGGCCACATGAAGAACTGAAGACTCACACAAGACGAAGACCAGGATCTCTGGAACAAGGAACACAGGAAACCAGAAACTGATGAGACAACCAGGAACACAGTCAGGAACATAAGAACATAAGAAAATGCCATACTGGGTCAGACCAAGGGTCCATCAAGCCCAGCATCCTGTTTCCAACAGTGGCCAATCCAGGCCATAAGAACCTGGCAAGTACCCAAAAACTAAGTCTATTCCATGTAACCATTGCTAATGGCAGTGGCTATTCTCTAAGTGAACTTAATAGCAGGTAATGGACTTCTCCTCCAAGAACTTATCCAATCCTTTTTTAAACACAGCTATACTAACTGCACGAACCACATTCTCTGGCAACAAATTCCAGAGTTTAATTGTGCGTTGAGTAAAAAAGAACTTTCTCCGATTAGTTTTAAATGTGCCCCATGCTAACTTCATGGAGTGTCCCCTAGTCTTTCTACTATCCGAAAGAGTAAATAACCGATTCACATCTACACGTTCTAGACCTCTCATGATTTAAACACCTCTATCATATCCCCCCTCAGTCGTCTCTTCTCCAAGCTGAAAAGTCCTAACCTCTTTAGTCTTTCCTCATAGGGAGTTGTTCCATTCCCCTTATCATTTTGGTAGCCCTTCTCTGTACCTTCTCCATCGCAATTATATCTTTTTGAGATGCGGCGACCAGAATTGTACACAGTATTCAAGGTGCGGTCTCACCATGGAGCGATACAGAGGCATTATGACATTTTCCGTTTTATTCATCATTCCTTTTCTAATAATTCCCAACATTCTGTTTGCTTTTTTGACTGCCGCAGCACACTGAACCGACGATTTCAATGTGTTATCCACTATGACACCTAGATCTCTTTCTTGGGTTGTAGCACCTAATATGGAACCCAACATCGTGTAATTATAGCATTGGTTATTTTTCCCTATATGCATCACCTTGCACTTATCCACATTAAATTTCATCTGCCATTTGGATGCCCAATTTTCCAGTCTCACAAGGTCTTCCTGCAATTTATCACAATCTGCTTGTGATTTAACTACTCTGAACAATTTTGTGTCATCTGCAAATTTGATTATCTCACTCGTCGTATTTCTTTTCAGATCATTTATAAATATATTGAACAGTAAGGGTCCCAATACAGATCCCTGAGGCACTTGTTGCGATCCCCCCTGCTGCTGCGCTGCAGGAGGTCTCTTACCTTCCTCCAGAGGCCGCTCTGAAGCCAGGGCCTCGCCTGCGCATCATCCAGGACTTGCTCCAGGGCCTGAGAGGCCTAGCTGCTCCTGAGGCATGCCTGTGGCTTGCAAGCCTCAGCGTTTGGACTTCCTGCTTCCAGCCACGCCCGTTTCTCTAGGGGCTGGCCCGCAGCTCTCTACCCTAGTTATAGGACCAGCGGTGGGCGGTCCTGGCAAGCTCCTCCCAGGGAGTTGCCTTCTTCCTCCAGTATTTAAGGACTTTCTGTTCACTGTGTCTTTGCCTTTGGATCAGGTCCTACAGTCGTCTGTATCCTTGCTGATCCAGGTCTTCCGTGATCACTTATGCTTTGATGGATCCCTGCCCAGTGTCTCTGCCTGATGTTTGTTCCTGTGCCTGCCAGCCGTAAGGACTTCGGATGTGAGTATCCCAGCATCGGAGTTCCTGTTTGCCTGGAGTTTCCCTGCACCCTCCTTCTCAGCGTGGTCCGCGACCAGCCTTCCTGGGCTGTGTAGGGCGCGTCTGGGACAGGGTGGTCCGCGACTCAGTCCCACGGGTGGGCTGAGTAGGGCGCCCTGAGGGACAGTGCAATGTTCCCGTCCAGCCTTGTCTTCAGTGTCTGCTTCAGCCCTTGTCTGGATGTCTACCTGTCTCTGCCTTGACCTGGTTCCTGAGCCTTCTGTCCTGTTGGGCCCTGGAGTGGCCAACAGGAGGGATTCGTCCCACGGGCTCTTGAGCTTCTGCCAGCCGAGGGGGCTTCGGATGTGAGTATCCCAGCATCGGAGTTCCTGCTCGCCTGGGCCTTTCCTGTGTCTCGCTTCAGCCCTTGACCTGATGTCTCCGTCTTGCTTCAGCCTGCTTCTGCCCCGTTTGATGTCTTCTGTTTAAGGACTCTGTCTGCCCTCGCCTCTGTCCGGCCTGCTGCCCATTGCCGTTCCCTGCGGCAGGTCCGAAAGGGCCGGGAACAGTCGGAGGACCGTTCATTAGTCAACTTCCCCGTGTTGGCTACCATGGGCATGCAGGTCCGGCTGAGGGCCGGACTTCCTGCTTCTGTTCCTGCCTGCCTGGCTCACCATGCCTGCTCAGCTCACCTCCCACGGTGTGGCCTTGGGCTCCTCCTGGGGTCCTGCCGTGGCCCAAGGGCTCACCACCCGCCCGAGACGACCGCGCCCGCGCGTGCTTGTAACAGCACTCCACTGTCCACTCCCTTCCACTGAGAAAATTGCCCATTTAATCCTACTCTCTGTTGCTGAGGCAACTTGCTTTATCAATGGTAGTGGATCTATTGCTGAGGCAAGGATGAATGGGCATTGTTGCCTTTTATAGGCTGGTGCCTATGAGGTCATCCCTGGGCACCATGGGAGATTTCCTATCACAGGCCCTTTAAAATAGCAGTTGGGCACGTATGCACTTAGAGCGAGCTGGAGGATGTGCTGGTGGCGTCTCTGTTGCACATCACATTGAGCGCAGAAGAGCACAGCAGTCCATCACATGGCCATGCTGGAGCCTCCTGGTGGCATTGGGGCTCTAGGTTGGCAGCTCAGGCCCGTAGCAGTCCCTTTCGGCATCAGGGCAGAGAGTAAGTGTGGTGGTTTGCGGGGGATAGTTGCAAACTGCCAAGTGCAACACTTTCTTTGATGCAAAAAATCTATCAATTTTATGTTCACAGCAACCCAGTCTTTTGAAGGGAACATTGTTAGGAGCATGCACACAAGCTTTCTCACATACCCTAACACACTTGTATATTCACTCATGCTTTTTTGCACATACATATGCTCATTCTCACAAAAACACACATACCACACACACACACACTCTCATTCCTTTCATTCACTCCCCAGTCTCTCACGTACATGCACACTCACTCAGTTCTCCTCCTCTTCCATACACACACTCATCTCAGTAACTGCAAACACTTCACTGCCAAACACTTTGAGAAGTAACACAAACCTCTGCCAACTCACAGCACTATCTTAGAACTCAAACAGAAGCAGCCTTATCTATGACACGGCTGCAAAACAAATATTAAATCACGCCCTAGAACATTAATACACCTCCTACTGGGGTTAACAGAACAAGCTGTACTGCTACAAAGCCCTACAGAAAAACTACATGCCAGCAGAAATACTGCACCTCAATTATTTGTGAAGAATACAGACAGACCCTTACCTAATACAGAATAAGGGACTACAAATTAGAAACTGAAACATGCAAAGGTAAAATGGAAAGCCTAAGAAACCAGATTCTGAACAGTGGAATACTGAAGGTATTGCACATTTCCAAAGATAACATATGCCAATCACTAAAAATTCAAATTGTTTTTTTTTTACTTTTGTTGTCTGATCTTATTTTTCTAATTGGTTGGTCCTAGGCTTTTTTTTCCATGTTCCCTTTCTTGGTCTTTTACTGATTCCTTTTACAGGGTCTCTTTTGTTTTTTTCAGCTTCTTCTCTCTTCACCTGTCTTCTTCCCTTCCTTTCTCAAACACATACTCAGACTCATTATCTCACAGCCTCTCTCTCTCTCTCTCACACACACACACACACACACACACACACACACACACATGCTCTCACTCTCACATGCTTTCTCACACACGCACAGGCTCCCAATCTTACATGCTGTCTTGCACACAGGCTTTCTCTCACACAGTGAGGCTTTTGCATGCTCTCTCTCTCTCTCATGCTCTTTCTCACACACACATGCTCTTGCATGCTCTCTCTCTCTCATATGCTCTCTCTCTTACACACACACTGGCTCACACTCTCAACTGCTGTCTCGCTCATACAGATGCACCGGTTCTCTCTCACATGCTGTCTCATATATACACACACACACACTCTCATTCCCACATGCTGTCAAACACACACACACACACACACACACACAGAGGCTCTTACTCTCACATGCTGTCTCTCTCATACATACATACAGTACCTGCTTGTTCTCTCTCACATGCTGTCTTACTCACACACACACACACACACACACACAGAGGCTCTTACTCTTATATGCTGTCTCTCACATACACAGTCTCTCAACTCTCTCTCTAGAGGGCAACAGCCTCCCTCTCCCCTCTGGGTCTCCTCTTCTTGGGCTGCCACAAGATGGAATCCGTGGTGGCTCTGCCACAGAAACTGTTCCTTTTCTGCATTTAGGCCAATGCTCCTCCTCCTTCCTTCCTGCGCGGCTCCGGGAACTTTTTTTTCCCGGGCCACGAGGGCTGGAAGCAGGAGGACCATGCAGAGTTTTAGAGCCGCCTCTTTTCTTAGTGCCGTAGTGGGATGGGCTCCACCATGGCCCCGCGGGTCTTCCTGCGTGGGGGGAGTAAAAGCTGTGCATGGCCGCAAGAAAAGTTGTGTGCAGCCGCGCAGGCATGCAGCTTAGAGGGAACAGTGGTCACTATCAATGAAGGGACCAATCCCCATTCAGAACTGACTGAGAGGGAAGAAGACAATCCCCAATCCCCATTAAGTTCTGTGCTCTCAGTGGAGATTGAATGTTCAGTTCTGTACTTTTGACCTGGGCTGTCCACTATCAGAGACAGAATGCTGGGCTCGATGGACCTTGATCTGACCCAGCATGGCACTTCTTATGTTCTTATGACTCACTGTCGGCGTACAATGAATACATGAATACTAAGTACCAGTATCTGTCAGTTATTCTGATAACTTAGTATTCAGTCCAGTGGAAGGGGATAAGAGCCTCTCCTCCTCCTGTTGGGCTTCCAGGGCACTTTTAGGAATTTGTGGGTAGGGACAGGAGGTATTGATTTGTGTTAACATGTTTTTATAAGTTAGAGGTTGGGGGAATCATTCTACCTTTTTAGAAATATTTCAGGGTGGGGGTGGGGGGCCATGTGGCTCATGTAGGGCTGCCCTAGGTGAAACTTGCAGCCTGCACCACCCCCCCCCCCCCCCACCCCGGTCACACCCTCGCCACACACAATTTAAAATTATGCAATTATAATAGATTTTATATGAACAAGAACACTTAACTACAGTCTTCTGAGGTAAAAATATCACTTATAACATGTATATTATATTTATATTACTATAAATCCCTAAACAAAAAGTACAGCCCCCTTGGAATTGGTATTAGGTCTATTGCAATGTGTGTTGGATATGGGCTTAGCTCTCAGAAAGCCACAAGTACACTGAAATACAATTTCAATATAGTAAATCTCCCATATCAAAACTACAATAACTGCCAGCATTCAAACACTAACAACCCTACTGTAGTTATTACACCGGGCCCTGAAACGCCAATACACCTATTAGGAAAACAGAAAAAGCCAAACTGCTATAGATCCCTACTCAGAATCTACACACTAGCAGAATACATCAACTCAGTCACAAGTGCAAAATACACATATCCTCATAAAAATGCAGAATAAAGTAACCATAAAGTATTAATACAAACCTGCAGACAAAAACTGAACTGTTAACTGCAACAGGCCAGACTATTATGCAGTGCAACAATGGAAAAAGAGAAATAGTACAATTCCTCAGAAAACATCAAACAATAAAATCAGGAACTATAAATGATCAATAGAAGTAAAACCATACTAATAAAAAGAATATTTCAAAACAGCTGACAAACAGAATAACATCTAATATTTTAAAACTCATATAAATTTTCCAAAGACTAATAAAATATTTCAAATACCTTCCAATACTTAAAAAGGATTAAAAAAATCCCCAACTGGGATCTTTTGATTTCCAGATGCCCTGAAATTGTCGTGGATTAGCAGGGGAGAGGTGAGAGGTTGATCCTCATAATCTCTCTCTCTCTCTCATATATATACACATGCTCAATCATAGAACATGCTCTCACACCTACAGTCACAGACATGCTCTCTCAGACACAGCAACACACACACACACACACACGCTCTCACAGATACACATGCACATACTTTCACATACACATGCACATGCTGTCACTGACAGACGTTCTCTCACCCACAGACACGTGCTCTCACAGATACATAAACACACTCTCTCACAAAGACTGCTGTCGCAGTCACAGACACACACACACACACATACTTACTCATTCACTTCCTCCACCCTCTCCAATACAAGTCCAGCGGCAGCCTCCTCTTTCAGCACGCTCTTTCTTGAAGTCACGGGCACTGATATTGCTGTTTCCTGTGGGGGGAGGGGGGGGGAAGGAGGCATTGTTTCTGTTCCTCCTGTGCTTGAACCTGGGCCGATGATGCCTGTTCCTGCGACGGCCCGGGCAATGCACCTGCATGGAGGTGGGGGCGCTGTTGCTGTTCCTCCTGAGCTCGAATGCTGTGCGAACCTGGGACCAATGCTACCTCTTCCTGCAACGACCTGGGGGATGCACTGTTCTTTTTCCTGCATGGCCTCTTCTTCTTTCCGCCTGTGTGGACCCACCATTTCCTCTTCTGGGCCGCATGGACGGGAAGAAGGAAAAGTCATGCTATTGCCGCCTCCAGACCAATGGCGCTCTAGGCAACCACCTAGTCTGCCTAGTGCTGTTGCGTCCATTGGTCTCAGAAGGCTTCGACCCTTGTGCCTCACCTTTTTCTCTGCTCTCCCCGCTAGCCTTGGGAAATTGGCTACCGCCGCATCTGTAAGCCGCGTTCTCCGGCATCCCCGGAACGGCTTTGGCAAAGCCTCACACCATGTTTCTCCTAAGGGTCTTCTAGGGTGCAAGCACGCACGCCACCCACGTCTTTATCCACGTCATGGCGGGAACCTCGGGAGCGTCCCCCTCGAGTGAAGTCACGCCATCCAGGTATTTAGCCTGCCCTTGTTTGCTAGCTCATTGAGTTAGCAAGGACTCAGATCTTAAGGATTGGACTTGTCCGGTCTAAGCTACTCTGCCGCTTCTGTGCTGCCACTGGAAGCTTTCTCTGCCCTTCGGGGTATTCTCTAACTTGGGTACCCGCTCCATGGGGCCCCTTTGCTTTCTTTCAGGTACCTTACTGGGATCAAGTACTCGCTCCTCGAGGGCCTGCTCTCCCTGCCTCGGTGCCAGTAACCATCTACTTCTGCCTGGTGGAATCGTCAACCTTACAGCTACCACCTAGTGAGTAATCTATTCTCAGTCTGTCTCATCTACAGCTTTTCTGTGCTGGGAACCTACACCTGGATCTCCCTATACCATTTCGGTGAGACGGGTCCCCTCTGCCGAGGGTCCCTGGACTGCTACCTCTGGATCACCTCACTACTGCCACCTCTGGTGGTGTACATCAGCTGTACAATAAAAGACAAAACTCTGTGTTTGTGCGTCTCGAGTCTAGCCCATTACTGTGGCTCCTCACGGGGCTCCTCCCCATGGGCATGGTCATCCCCCACAGTACCCAGGAATCCACTCAAACACCTCAAAACCATAACAAGTGCTTCCACTGGCCCTGCCTCATGCTACATTTTTGTAATCCTGGGGGACTAGTTTTTTTATTTTAGTTTTCTGGCTATCTTTAGTATAACAAATTTTTATGACTAGTGTAGGGAGACCCCAAATATGATGATGCACACTTTTTGAATCTGGTAGCCATAGAAGAGGTTCTGAGTGGAGGAAACCTAGGGGATTATGGTTGCTTTGTTTGAAAAAATATTAAAATGTTTTATGCATGTAATAATAACACATGTCCACTGGATTTTAGAGGTATGAGCATTGTAGGTTAGTCTGATAATGTGATTATGGGAAAATTGTATGTTTGTTCCCTTAAACTGTGTGGTTTTCCTATTAGTTGGCCAAATGTAGAGGGAGTTACAGCATACAAGTAGGAACTTTTGTCAAGTTTTGGCCCTTATTGGAGAGGGGTGGGTAATAGGGACTTCAGTATGTGACCAATGGGAGTAGCAGCTCACGGACTGGCAAGGCCCAGAAATCCTCCCAAGTGTGAGAAGGGCCCTGTAGGTTCTCTTCCTCTCAAGGGAGGAGACCCATGGCCATGGGTATTTCTTCCTCCCAAGGAACTAACCAAAAGGTGGAAGAAGAGCTAACCAAGAGGTGACAAGAAGAAGAGGTCATTCCTCTCTCTGAGGAAGTGGGCCTAGAGTTCAGGAGTTGGGATAAATCCATGATGAGGAATGCCACAGAGTATCCCTTGAGTGCAGTGGTCCGGAAAACATGCAACAGGTGTAGAATCCTGAGTGAAGGTATATGATCAGCAGACGAATGAATAAATCTTGTAAGCTGAAGTTGTATTTTGTCCCCTTAGATGTGAATTTTGATATGGGTATGCTAAAAGGAGAATCTCATTCCTTAACTAGGATTGGGATAGAGGTAAGACTTAACGAGGAATTTGAGAGTTCAGACTAACTCTTATGGTTGGCCCAAAGAAAGTAACTGTCTGCAGAAAAGGAGATGGGCATAAAGGAACGTAATTAATGTTCCAAGTTCATTTCTGATATATGTGATTCTCTGACTGTGAAAGCCTATGAAATTCTGATGTATTCAGTGTTTTAAAATTGTAACCTGCATCACATCCCTGTAAATAGTTGCTAGCTGGTTCATCCAGGAAATAGTTAATGGTTTGGAAGTTTGAAACTTGGTGTCTGCTTACCTGGGATAGGGCATGGGCTTGGAGTTAATGGAGGGGAGTTGATGGGTATGTTCCCTGTCCAGTCGATCAAAGAAGGGAATGGAATCATATACACGATTTCTGCTGTTAACATTCAAGTGCACCTCACCAAGTATATATCACCAAATTTTAGAACCCACCAAACAAATTTGGAAGGGATGACCCTTAAGCAATGGGGAACCCCCCTTCCATTATTTTATGTACCCCGTGAGAGGGTTATACTAACACTGAAGATCAGCACTAACCACTTTGGGCCCAATATTATTTATTTATTTATTTATTTTATTTATTTGTTTTTATATACTGATATTCACCCGTGGGTATCATGTCGGTTTACAAGATAACTTTTTTGATAATGTGACGGTGGTCATATTATCTTTACATTGTAACATTGTAAAAACTATATCTGTGTAGTGCTTTAACAATTATAACATTATAACATAACATATATTCAGAGTTATCTGGCTTTGTAAGTTGGCCATATAAGATTTATCTGACTAACCTACAAGGATTATTCAGCAGCATGGCTCTGCTGCTGAATATCCCAGTAGAAATTGGTTGCCACTTAGCTGGATAAAGGAAAATTAGTTCTTACCTGTTAATTTTCATTCCTGTAGTACCAAGGATCAGTCCAGACTGCTGGGTTATGCCTCCCTTCCAGCAGATAGAGTCAGAGAAAAGCTGAAAGGCACCTCCCATATAACTTGGTGTGCCACCTGCGATCCCTCAGTATAATCAATATCAAAGCAGAATGAATGTAACATATGGTAAACAACCAATCGACTAGATCAAGCAAACAGTAACCTCTGAAATAACTATAAACGTTTGACAAAAAGAACTATGTCGCATCTGAAGGTATGTTCTGAAAAAAATCTGCAAAGAGAAACAATACAATCAGTCGAGCGGGACTAACCTTCCTCTGGGTGGGTGTCTGGACTGATCCTTGGTACTACAGGAACGAAAATTAATTTTCCTTTCCCTGTATGTACCAGGATCAGTCCAGACTGCTGGGATGTACCCAAGCTGCCCTAAAGGGGGTGGGACCTGGAGATCCCTGCTCAAAGCACACTGCTGCCAAACAAATCCATCTTCGGATCCCGAACATCCAAGCAGTAACGCTTGGCAAACGTGTGCAAAGGTTTCCAAGTAGCCGCCCGGCAAATCTCTTGGGGCGAGACACATTCGCTCTCCACCCAGGACGCCGCATGCGACCTAAGAGAATGCGCTTTAAGTCCATCCGGTACTGGACGCCCGTGACATATATAAGTTGAACCAATAGTATCTGTTAACCAGCGAGCAATAGTAGCCTTAGAAGCCTTAGTTCCTTTCTTAGGTCCATTCCACAAGACAAAAAGATGGTCGGATAATCGGAAAAGATTAGTTACTTCCAAGTACCGCAAGAGGACTCTGCAACCATCCAGCCTCTTGAGATCCTGAGCCTGATGAGCATTCCTCTCCTCATCTGAGAATGCTGGCAACTCAATCGACTGGTTGACATGGAAAGCCGATACCACCTTAGGCAAGAAGGAAGGTACAATCCGAAGGGAAACCCCCGAGTCAGCGATGCACAGGAAAGGCTCCACACAGGACAACACTTGAAGTTCTGAGATCCTTCTAGCTGAACAGATAGCCACGAGAAACACCGTCTTAAGTTTTAAATCCTTTAACGTAGTTCACTTAAAAGGTTCAAAAGGAGGACTACACAGGCCACAAAGAACCAAATTTAAACTCCAAGATGGACAGATCGAGTGCACCAGCGGCTTTAGATGTTTGACACCCTTCAAGAATCTGGCCACGTCTGGGTGAAGAGCGATGGAAGTACCATCAACCTTACCTCGAAAACAGCCCAAGGCTGCTACCTGTACTCTTAGCGAGCTGTACGCCAAACCTTTCTTTAGGCCGTCCTGCAAGAAGGCAAGAATGTGACCAATGGCGGCCTGCCGTGGGGACACACTCAACCCACGGCACCTTGAATCAAACACCTTCCATACCCAAACATAGGTAACAGAAGTAGAGGTTTTACAAGCGTGGAGAAGAGTAGTAATAACTGCCTCCGAGTATCCCTTCTTTCTCAATTGCCTCCTCTCATAAGCCAAGCCGCTAGACAAAAGCAATCGGCCTGATCGAAAAATGCCGAGCCCTGCTGGAGGAGGTGCAGTAGATGACCGAGGTGCAGGGGGCCGTCCAACACCAGGTTGATCAGATCTGCGAACCACGGCCTTCTTGGCCACTCCGGGGCCACCAGAACAATCTGCCCCTGGTGGGATTCATTCCGGCACAAAACCTTCCCCACCAGTGGCCATGGGGGAAACATGTAAAGGAGAATATGTGGAGACCAAGGAAGAACCAGAGCATCCATCCCTTCCGAGCTGTGCGGCCTTCTGCGACTGAAGAAACGAGATGCTTTCGCATTCAAACGAGTTGCCATCAAGTCTAACCGGCTGGTGATGAGCCGCAGTGCCTCATTTGATAGTTACCATTCTCCTGGATCTAGCTTCTGCCGGCTGAGGAAGTCCGCCTGTACGTTGTCGACCCCGGCTATGTGGGATGCTGCTATGCGAGACAGATGGCGTTCCGCCCAGTCCATCAAAATGTCCGCTTCGGAGGCTACTAGTCGACTTTTTGTGCCTCTTTGTCGGTTTATGTAAGCCACGGTGGTTGCATTATCGGATAGGACCCGTACTGCCCGGTGGTGAACCAGTGGAAGAAATTGGCGTAGCGCCAAGCGAACTGCCCTGGTTTCCAAGCGATTGATGGACCACTTGGTCTGTGGCAGTGTCCAAAAACCCTGCGCTGACCGCGACTGACAGACTGCCCCCCAACCTGTCAGGCTGGCATCCATCATCACGATTATCCATTGGGGGGGCTCCAGGTCCACGCCTCAAAGCAAGTGTTCCGGAATCAACCACTAATCCAGACTGGACCTGGCCGGTTCAAGGAGCGGTAACGGCAGCTGGAACTCTGCCGACTTAGGGTCCCAACAAGAAAGTAGCTCCCTCTGCAAAGGCCGCATATCAGCAAAGACCCATGGGACCAACTCCAGGGTAGATGCCATAAAACCAAGAACTTGCAAATAGTCCCACACCACAGGTAAGGGAAGAGCTAACAGGCGCAGAACCTGAGACATTAGCCACTCCATCCTCACCAGTGGCAGGGAAACCTTGCCCATACCGGTGTCAAAACATGCTCCCAGAAATTCCAACACCTAGGATGGAGCCAGCTGGCTCTTGGTATAGTTGACAACCCAGCTGAGGGAACTCAGACGACTCAAAACTGATTGTACTGCGTTCTCGCAGAGCACTTCCGACTTCGCTCGGATGAGCCAGTCGTCCAAGTAGGGATGTACCAATATGCCTTCTCTCCGAAGGCTAGCTGCTACCACCACCAACACCTTGGTGAAAACCCTCGTAGCTGTCGCCAGCCCGAAGGGTAGGGCACAAAACTGGTAATGTTGCCCCATGATCATGAACCGTAGAAATCTCTGATGATATTCCTGGATCCCTATGTGGAGATAAGCCTCTGTTAGATCCAAAGAAGCCAAAAACTCACCTCTGTGGACAGCCGCAATGACGGATCTCAATGTCTCCATTCAAAATCGAGGGATTCGCAACGCTCTGTTGACCTGCTTCAAATCCAGTATCGAGCAGAATGAGCCCTCCTTCTTGGGAACGATGAAGTAAATGGAGTAGCGACTGGTCCAACGCTCGGCTGCGGGAACCGGAACAATGGCCCCCAGAGCCTGCAATCGAGAAAGTGTTTGAAGAACCACTTGCTGCTTCGTCTGAGACCCGTTGGAAGATACAAGAAACAGATCGCAAAGGGGTTGTGCAAAATCCAAAGCGTAGCCGTGATTTATAATATCTAGAACCCACTGGTCTGAGGTTATCTTGGCCCATTCCTCCCAAAAGCGGAAGAGTGCCCCCCCGATCTCTGAAACTGAGGGATGGGCTGGCGCCCCTTCATTGGGACGCTTTCTTGTTGGCGAAGGCATGAGAGATTCCAGAGCGCTGAGGCCACCTGCCACGAAAGGAATACACCCATGCTTGAGACCTTGTGGGCGTCTGCCGAGGGACGTAGGAGGAAGAACCCCTACTTGAGTGGAAATGGCACTATCCTCGAAAGCGGCCCCTAAATGCGCTGGTGAACGAAATGATCTAGTCAGAGGATTCTCCCTTTAGCGTAAACCAAACCTGTAAGAAGAACCCTCCCAAATTTAGAGATGATCAGGACCGCAGGTTATGCTCTCTCAATCTGCTGGAGTCAGAGAAATACTGAGGGATCGCAGGAGGCACACCAGGTTATATGGGAGGTGCCTTTCAGCTTTTCTCTGACTCCATCTGCTGGAAGGGAGGCATAACCCAGCAGTCTGGACTGATCCTGGTACATATAGGGAACTCATATTTGGCTAAGTTTAGACGTGCTATTGAGTAGATCTATCATAGATGGATAAGTCTGAATATTGGCACTCATCTGGCTACGATAGATGGATAAGTAGCTCCTCTCCAATCTGCCTATTGGCCGCCCTTTCAATATCCAGTTACCTACATAGCTGGATAAGTACTTATCCATCTAAGTGGCGACTGCTGAACATAGCTGGATTTTCAGCAGCTGCCATTTAGTTGAATAAATTGCTACTTATACAGCTAAGTAGAACTGAATATTGGCCTCATAAAGTTCAATTACTACCTCTTCTTATCTAGCTAAATTTTGTATGGGCAGTGAGTTACCCACACAGAATTTAGCCAGAGGGTGAAAGGAAATATTCAAATCCTGATTTTTGTCCAGATAACCTCAAAAGTTACCTGGACAAAGCTTTTGAATATTGACCCCAAGTACTTAATAATACATTTGAAATGCTTTTATTATTTGTACAGTCAAACCCAAAATGTAAATCCACTCAGATACAGATTTTATGTTCTCATTCTGGTCTTGAGCCAGTGAGTGTACCACATCACTTTTTATAAGAACACATGAACATAAGAGATTCCATGCTAAGGTCCATCGAGCCCAGCATCCTGTCTCTGACAGCGGCCAGTCCGGGTCACAAGTACCTGTTAGAAGTAATTTCTACTCCCAAGGATAGCAATAGCTTTCTTTAATTTACTGGGTTACTAATGTGTTATGGACTTTTCCACTAATAACTTGTCCAAGCCTTTTTTAAATCTCACTATGTTAGTTGCCTTGACCATGTCCTCTGGCAAACGTTTCCATAGTTTTATTCTGCACTGAGTAAATAAGTACTTTCTACAATTTGTTTTAAAACTGCTGGTTCTGGAGGGGGTGGAGCCAAGATGGCGGCGGGACCCTAACACTGTGCTGCTCGGCGTTTTTGTTCTCTTGAAAATTTTCCTTTAAACAATCGAAATGCTGGCGAAAAGGAAGGGAAAAACAAAGATCTATCCCTCCGAATCCCCTACCTTAACCGGGCAGCCGACCATCAAGCAGTGTCTGGAGACAGCTATCAAGCAAGGGCCAGGAGGTCCGGCTGTCGAAGGCAACGGAGGAGAGTTACCTTCGACCTCGGAAGATGTTTCCCTGAGCCCAGACGTCAGACCTCCGCCGCAAGAGCGAGAATCTCAGCAGAAGTCAGCCAGCCAAAGCCCTGAAATGGTGACCTTGGATTTGGTCTTGGAGGGAGCAACTGCTGAGACTGATCCCGCTCTAAAAACGCTGGAATCCTCAACCGGAGAGAGAGATGGGTGCCCGGCGGAGGAAACATCTGTGAGCGGAGGAGAAGGTGAGACGCTGAAAATTCAGCCAGCCTTTGTCATGATTCCAAAACCAGCAAATGTTACCCTTGATTCTATTTGGGACGTATTGAAGAACATGGGTAATGCAGTAAATGATTGCTCAATGAAAATAACAACTTTGTCTCAACAAATGGAAATAATTTCTAACAAAAATAATGTTCAAATAAAAGAAAATCAGGAAAAATTCGTGAAAATGGAGGAGGATATAAAGGTAATAAAAGAAGTGCAAAGTTCCCTTATTCAAGATGGAGATTTCTTGAGTAAGAGGGTGGAATTCATAGAGAACAGACTGAGACATTTAAATCTGCGTTTCTTAAACTTTCCCAAAGTGGTGGGGGAATTACCCCGTGTTACGTTGAGGAGATATCTCCTAGAAAATTTAGAATTTACCTCTGAACAAACCCCACCTATGGACAAAGTTTATTTTTTGCCAACTAACGCAAAGGCTCGAGTACAAATACAACCGATGGACCTTGAGAATCTCACAGATTACCTTGAATCCTCCCATTATGAAATCATTGAAAGAGCTACACTGTTGGTTACTTTTCTGACTGAACTTGACCTTAGCTCAGTCATGAAGAAATATTTCAAAAAAGCGAATAACCCATTTATGGGACAGCCAATAAGAATATTCCCTGATTTATGTAAAATCACTCAACAAAGAAGGAAAGGCTTTTTAGCCCTGAGACAAGAAACCCTAAATATTGGGGCTTCCTTTTATTTAAGGTATCCAGCTAAATGTTTAGTTAAAATAAGAGGAGATAATTTTGTTTTTACAGCCCCAGAACAGTTAAAAAAACTCATAGAATCAAGGAAACAGGGAACAGCAATTGGAACCAGTGAAAAGACATAAATAATTGGAATATAGCTATGTAACCCGCTAGGTTATTTTTCCTATAATTGTTTCTTGTTTTATCTCCTTAAAAATTTCTCCACCCCCAATGTTATGGGGTCTAATGGATACTAAGATAAAAGTCATATGGTTTCCTTTTGAAATATGTTTTAGTTTCTTGTTAACATGTATATGTATCATGTTTCTCAAGCAAAGTTGTATCTTTGTGAAATTATTTGAAATTAATAAAATATAAATTAAAAAAAAAAAAAAAAACTGCTGGTTCTTGGTTTCATGGAGTGTCCCCTTGTTTTAGTATTATTTGAAAGGATAAAAAACAGTCCTATGTTTACCTGTTCCATCCCACTCTTGATTTTATAAACTTCTATCATGTTCCCTCTCAGCCATCTTTTTCCCAAGCTGAATAGACTTAACCTATGTAGCCTCTGATTGTAGAAGAGATGTTCCATTCTCTTTAAGATTTTTGTCACCCTTCTCTCTATCTGTTCTAGTTCTGCTAGGTATTTTTTTTTAATGTTTTATTTATTGCAAATTATAATTAATAACACAACATAGAAATGACAGAAATTTAGGGCAAATACAATTTTCAAAACTACTATATATATATAATTAGAGTAGTCAAAAGAAAAAGAAGGAACAATTCAAAAGCCCAAACCTTTCAAGTAAAGGGGAGACAAAGTGTAAAGGAGCCAATTGGATAAGAAATGAAAAAAAGAAAATATGGAAGGATAAGGCATTGGATAGCATATTGACCCCTGAATGAGACTGGGCGTCACAGCTCTGCAAGAGTTCAAGAAGAATCTCAGTTGCGACAGCTCACAATAAACATATTTAGCATCTTTCAATTTCAAAATACATTTTCAAGGATAACATACTATAAATTGTGCCGCAAGCCAAAAGCCTTGTGGCACATAGCCAGGAATTTACACGGACGATCCTGAGTGGCTCTTGAGACATCTGGGTAAATCCAAAATTTTTGGCCTAGAAACCAAGAAAGGCGGTTTTGAAGAAATAATCTCAAGACCATATCCCGATCCTGAGAAAAAAATAAAGGTGAACAGAAGAGTGCCTCTATTGAGCACTTCCAGAGATGTCGAATGTTCCAGGAATTCAGTCAGATTAAGGCCATTTCCAGCAGCTTGAGAATTCTCAGGGGCTCTATCACTAGTAGCCTCTTCTTTTTCCATAGGCAGAAAATACACTTTAGTCATAGGTGGAATAACCTCAGCTGGAATCTTTAATACCTCTGATTATGTATTTTTTAAATTGCTCCATTCGGGAAATATATTCCAAGAATGGAAAATTTAACACTCTTAAATTTAAATATCTGGAAGAATTCTCAAGACTTTCTAATTTCTTGATTTGAATCAGATTCCCTAGCACCAGGTTTGCTTGAACATCCCGAATTTCTAAAACCTGTTTCTCCAAATCTTCCAATTTCTCCTTTTGAGATGTAACCGAGGTCTCAGAAGCTTGGATCCGTCGGTGTATGTCAGTAGTCAAGATTGTTAAAGAAGAAACAGATTTTTCAAGTAAAGTTAATGTCCCCCAAACAGAGTCCAAAAGTAATAAGGTCTGGTTTCTGCAGGGCACTTCGAACACCCAAGTTGAAAGACTCACCATCATTATTTTCCCCCAACATCATTTTGGGTTCAGCAAATCCCCACCGGCACAGGGAGTGGAAGACCAGAAGGAAGGGCCACCATCTTGAATCTTCATCATTCCACAACTTGGCCCGATGCTTTCCCACTGATGAAGCCTCTACTACACCTTTGGGCCATACCCTTGTGGACAATGTTTAGTGTGCAGCATTACAAGTCAGTTAGGGTCCTTGCAAAACCCAGGTTCAGGCCAGACTTTTTATTTTAAAGGACAAATGGTTTGTTTGTCAAAAAATGTTGTGTATGCTATTTGCTGCCCCTTTATATTGGACATACTCGTTGTATGATCAAAATGCGTCAGAACACAAGAGCTGTTTGTTTACAAAAAAACGACAAGCTCCAATGGTTCTTCATTGGAGAAATCACATTCTTTCATGGATCTCTGCTGGTGGATTAATGAACAAGTGCAAGCCTCTAGTTGGAATTTAAATCTAGACTATCAGATTAATTTTAGGGAACAATTCTGGATTTAGGGAACAATTCTGGATTTTTACTGCTAATACTGTTGTCCCTCATGGGTTAAATGCAGAAATTGACTGGTACTCTTTAACTTGATTTTTGGTGGAAAAATATTTCAACAAGGTCCGTATGGCAAATGATGACATCAGTTTATGATCCTATGAGCCAATAGAAAATTTCCTAAATAATTTTTCAATAAAATGATGGATTATTTCCAGGGTCTGGTTGGAACCCATGGAATTGTTGGAGTTTAAAAGGACGGCATGTATGCAGTGTTTCTTGGTGAGTTACGTGCTAGTATTCTAGTTTTACCCATTTCTTTTATTTCAGTATTTGGTACTATGCAAGACCATCCCCTGAAGCAGAATCTTAACTCGAAACAGGGCACATGTCGGGATCGATGGGATTTGATATACCAGCTGCAATATGAAAAGAACTAAGCACTAAAAGATACTAAAGATAAGTGGTGGTTTATTTATTTTATTTGCAAGAAAAATATAAAAAAATATTGGAACTTTGGGACTGATGATTATACATAAAGCAATGAAGGTCTATAGTACTGATAGTGCTTAGTATGATGGTCCTTTCACAGTCATATATTTTTAAGTGATCAGTCTATTTGTTCCTTCAACGATTCTTTGTGAATCTAATCTATGCTATAAGATAATCAATGATATAGTGGAAAAACTTAGTCCTATATAGACGGAAATTACTAAGAAAGATAGGAATAACACTAAACTTAATAAGCCCTGGTACAATTAATAATTAAGAAGCACTAAAAAGAAAATTAGAGAAAAAGAAATGTCCATCTGCTGAATCCCTAGGAAAAAACAAATCCTTCCTTACAAAATACCGAACACTAACCTATAAAGTTAAAAAAGATTACTATGCCAAACAAATCTATGGGGTTATATTCAATTCTAAACTGCTCTTTGATGAGGTTAAACATTTAATTAAAGATCCGACATCTTCCATCTCTGGAAATAACAACTACACAAAAGCCTCCTGCAGTGAACATGCAAGCGCACTCTTAGACAAGATCAATAAGATGAAAACTCAATTCCTCAACTGTACCATAATAAAAATACTTCAAGAACAGAGTGGAATAATTAAGTGGTCTGCATTTTACAGAGTATCGAAGCTGGAAATTAGTCAAATCGTTACTAAAATGAAACTTGCCACTCACCCTCATGACTCAATTCCAGCCAGCTCCCTGAAACAAATACACAGGATTATCACTCAGGCAATCACAACATTAATTAATCTGTTTCTCTCAGAAGGAACTGTCCCAAATGGACTAAAACAAGTGGTGATAAAGTTGATCATAAAAAACAAGTCTGGTAAAATGGACGATTGGGACAACTACCATCCAATATCCAACCTACCATTTCTAGCAAAAGTTCTTGAAAAAGCAGTGTTATCCCAACTTGATAGTCACCTGGAAGATCAAATTATTCTATTCCCAAATCTATTCGGATTTAGGAAACATCACTCAATTGAGACATTACTCTTCTCACAAATGGACTCGGTTCTAAGAGGGCTAGATGCAGATAAATCTTATTGCCTTGTACTAATCGCTTTAACAGCAGCTTTTGACACAGTGGACCATAATCTGCTATGCCATCAGATGAAAAACATTGGAATCAATGACAAGGTTCTTAGATGGTTCCATTCATTTCTATCCAACAGAACATTAGGATTCCAAGTCAAATTAGGCAACCACATATAAGACACCTTCCAGTGTGATACAGGAGTCCCTCAAGGCTCAGCCCTCTCAGCAACACTTTTCAATATTTACATGCTCCCTCTATGTAAACTACTAATGAATCTAGGAATATCTTTCTTCTTGTATGCTGATGACTTACAGTTTTACATATCATTCTCCAAAACATATTTAAATACTGTTACGCATGCCGCCAGCGGGAAACCCACGGCACGGCCCTCTCACCTTCTTGTGCAAACTCCAGCCCCTGGTTCCTCTTCACTGGCAGCGGTGGGCCACCAGCTCCAACCTTGGGCCACCTCCAGTGCCTCTGGCTCTGCCATGGTCCCCAGCGTTGCTAGACAAGATGCCCCTGCTCGTCAGGCCTCTCCACGTGGCCCGCAGAGAGACGCCGCCACTGGCATCACGCACGCATCACTGACTCTTTTAAAGGGGCCCACTGTGGGAACCTGGCCACGGCCCCGGATGCTGATATCAGATTATTCAGTGTATTTAAGCTCAGGCCTCGCTCCATAGCATTGCCTTTGCAACAGGTTTCCTCATACTCCGAGTACTCGTTGCTGATCCTAGTATTATCTGTTCGTCGTGTTCCTGATTCCTGTGGTTCCTGGTTCCAGTTTCGTTTATGTGTTGGACTGACTCTCTGGATTTGACCTCCGCTACGCCTGACTACTCGTCTGCTTCTCTCCAGCCCCGGACCTCTGCTACGCCTGACTACTCTACTCTTCAGCTTCTCTCTATCCCCGGACCTCCGCTACACCTGACTATTCTTCAGCCTCTCTCCAGCCCCGGACCTCTGCTATGCCTGACTACGCCTGCCCTCTTCGCACCCTGACTTCTGCCTTGCCTGATTACGCTTGCCTTCTTTGTGCCCTGAACTCTGCCTTGTTTGACTTTGCCTGCCTTTTCCGTGCCCTGACCTTTGCCTTGATTGACCACGCTACAGACTCCTTTGTGTCCAGAGTTCTACTTTGCTTGCCACGACCTCCGCTTGCCACTGGCTCTGATCCTAGCCTGTCAGAGACGCCTCCTCTCGCCTATTCTCTGGACGTGGACTCACAAGGCCCAGGTCTTTCTTTGCTTAAGTGCCTCCTGCCTCCCTATGTTCCTTTGGCGCCTAAGTTCCTGTACCGAACCCAGTCCAGGGTAGGACCATGCCACCTATTGACTGCTGTCTCTGGGCTGAAATACTTGACTCTATTTGCTTTTCTCGAGGCCCACCTAAATCCTGCCGGCCCCGGCACCCAAAGGCTCAACTCGAGGGGAACGAGGGCTAGTATAGGTGAAGCTCCAGCGGCCTCTAACCTCAGCTCACTCCACCTGCCAACGGTGGGGACCCGTAGGTCCCTACCTATGGTTGCGTCAACCCCACCTTGGCCCAAGGGTCTGCTCTGATGCAACAAATAAAGCCTTGATACTTTCTAACTAAGGCCTAGATTTTCTAACCTACCGCGGCGTCGTGAATCGCGTGGTACAGGGGGGCGAAAGCCGGCAGCAATTGTACTTCTGTGGTGCGATCGCTGCCGGCTTTTGCACCCAATAGCGCCATCATAAAAGGTGGTGCTATTGGATGTGAAATAGGCAGCGAAAAGGCTCCTTACCTTTTTGCCGTCCATGCTGTCTTTGCGGCGTCCGCCCCGGTGCTGCCCCGACTCCTCCTGTTCCGGTCTTGACGCCGCCCCTTTTCGCGTGCAATCGCTTTGAAAAATGACCCCTTAAATGAAAGCAATACAGAAAGAACTTTCACAACTTAAACTCACATTAAACCCCCAAAAGACCAAAATCATCTGGCTAAGTAAAAACACAGAAATAGTTAAACCACCCGTCCTGGACCTGGGCAATTTTCAAATAAATCCCTCAGACCAAGTACGAGGCTTAGGAATACAACTAGATGAGAAGCTAACAATGAAAATGCACATCAGTAAACTAATCAAAACTGGTTATGCCAAGCTGCATATACCAAACCGGTTGAAACCATTATTAACAATGGCAGACTTCCATGCTGTATTGCCAATTCTAATATTCTCAAACCTAGACTACTGCAAATCCTTACTTCTAGGTCTTCTGGCATGTCAACTAAAACCACTACAACTATTACAAAATGCCGCAACAAGACTCCTACTAGGATCCAGGAAATTTAACCACATTACACTCTCGCTGATCTCACTGTTGATTGCCAGTACAATCCAGAATTTATTATAAAATACTAATGATAATTTTCAACATCATTCATTACAATAACCCCAGCTTGTTAGGAGTGACACTACAACAACCTTACATACTTCAGCGAACATTAGGATCACAAAATAAAGCACTATTGACAATTCTGTTATTAAAGAGCACACATCTGACAGAAATAAGAGATTGTGTGTTCTCTGTAGCAGAGCCAAAGCTATGGAAATCTCTGCCTGAGACGTTACGTATTTTACTTGATAGAAAGAAATTTAAATGCAAACTAAAAACATGACTATTCAAAAACGCTTATGAATTAACCTAATATACCTGAAAGACACTACAAAGACAAGAAAGACAAAAGATAATAATGGAAACATGAAAATAAATCCAGCGAGAGATGTTATTAATATGTAATAAAAATTCACAAGATAGATATTAATACATGTATAGGAATACTATCTCTGTAACCAATCATTGTTTGTTTGTTGAGTTATAAATATGAATGTCACTTTGTAAACCATTTTGATCTATATATGGAACGACGGCACATAAATAAATAAATAAATAAATTAAATCACAAGTTTATTCTATGTGCTGTCTTATTATTTATTGCTGCTAATCAATCGAATAAGAGAAGTGTAAATATTAGTCAATCATTTAATAAAACTATCAGCAAAAAAAATTGGAAACTTCTTCTCCTGTGTGTTTATTGGATGCAAAAACAGTGAAAATTGGCAGTACAGTGAAGCAAAGGATGGAGACAGGGCTTGATTGCAATGAAACAGGGTACAAGAGCTATTGTTTGTCCCCACAAATGGGAGCCTGGTCTCAGAGACTAGAGCCATCCATGGAGCAAGGGAGAAGTATATAGAGACAGTGGAGGCATTTTGAGCGGAAAATATCCATCCTTTATTCTTTCAATGTACCTCTTGGTGCCAAGTAAAGGACCCATCCCGCCCAGTGGTTACAGAAGTTGGTACCCAAACAGGGACCGTTTTGTTTTTTTTGCAAGTTTACAGTAGCCCTGAAGTGGAAAAAATTTGTTTTGTGATAATTGTGACTGTTTTTGCTGTCCTTGGGCGTGAAACCGCGGTATTTTTGTAAACTGCAACATTGCTTAAAGATGACCGATGTTCCCACCACTGGGGCGTCTTGTAAAAGCTAAGCGTGCGCGAAACCTATATGAGAATTGTACTATGCATGTCAGAGAAGCTAGCTTTGGTACCAATGATCACCAGCCGATTGAGAGCAGAAACTAACTGAGAGGTGCCATGTCATTATGCTAATCACAGCAGTCACATAGTGCCACAAATATCTGAAACCACCAACAACGATAAGCACAATGTTTCCTGAGGGATATAAATTGAATATCAAAAAAACGGATATCACCTCACTACAATATTTTGGAACAATTATTGTGAACTTTATGCTGAGAAAAAATCTCTAGAACCATTCTAATGAGTACAATATAAATGTATATTATCCACCATCACAGTGGAAAAATTTATGGGAAGGGTGAGGAAGGTTTCATACAACTTTGTAACATCGCATCCAGCGACGTATAATGGTTTTAATCACAAACCAACCTCCACCAACCCGTGAGTTTTTTTGTATTTTTTGCGTGATCAATTTTCATGAACTAAAGTGACTTAAAAAACGATTTCTTTTTAATTTAATTGCAATTACTCAACCCCAACGGGGTAAATGTTACGCAAGTCCCAGAACAAGTTTGTATGAACGCCAAGAAAAGACTTATCAGCTGATTTAACCACAAATATCTGAAAAGCACGAGGAGCCAGCTGTGGCGCAGACACAGGAGGAGAGAGAGTCGTGCTTACTAGCTGTGCTGAACCCTCATTATCTCTATAAAAGATTTTCGTTGGGAGATTGCCAAAGAGCAGTTTCACGATTCCTGCAACAGGACGTCAGCTGCAAGAAGGATCAATCGAGACTCCTGGAACAGCCTCTAGGCCTATAGCATTAATGGAATAGCCGCCCCCAGCAGCATCTCCACAGCCCTCTGATGTATCCATGATAAGACAAGAGGCTGCAGGGGCTCAGGCAATTTGAAGGTCATCTCCCCCTAAACTGGGAGCCCGAACCATTGGGCATGGCCGCAGTGTGCTGTGAGAAATTAATGAGTGGGAGGTAGCGAAGCCACTCAGGGAGGCCAATGCCATAGAAAAAAATGGATTGAGGCGTTGGAAAAGTTAAGGATCTATCCATTGATGAGGAGCTTGAGAACGACAACTATATGAGAAAAAATCCACCGTTTATTACCACCCAAGCCCGACAACCTCCAGAAGTATTTAGAATTGACTAAAGAACCTGGGCATAGTTTTTCCTTGTCTGATTTCAACGATGGCGTGGGTAGGCTGGGACAGCGCCATTAGGTGGAACTTACTGCTGCTTGGGAGAGCAGGCAAGTTCAAAAATAAAAAAAAATTAGGTTACTTGGTGCGGGGTTTAGGGGTTGGGCGGAGAGGGAAAAGGGAGGGGAAAAGGGAGGAAGATTAGTTAGGGGGGTTAAGGGAACTGGGGAAGGCCCAATAGCATCACCGTGTGCTTCTAACTAAAATCCCCTCCACTTGTGTGCATGAGTTGGAACCTGCCCGCACATGCGCAAGCTGATATAAAATTGGGCATGCGTGTGCACGCGGGTATCGGATTTTATAACATGCACGCGCATATTATAAAATTGGCGCGACCCTTCTAAAATTTACTCTTAAGTGTGTAGTTTCTATGTAGGGGTCTATAGCAGTTTGGCTTGTTCTGTTTTCCTAATAGGGGGTATATTACTATTTTAGGCCTGGTGTAATATTTGTAGGATTAACTTTCATAGGTAGGGTTGTTGCTGTTTGAGTGCTGGCAGTTAATGCTATTTTGATATAGAAATTATTTTTTCTCGTGGCTCTCTGAGGGTCCTGCCCATGCCCAAAGACGCATTACAGTAGGCCTAATACCATATAGGTTCCAAGCTTCTCTTGATTTTTTGCAGGGTTTTCTGGTTGGCACCACAGCAGTGCATGTAAATATAATATATATATTGTAAGTGATACTTTTACCTCAGAAGACTGTGCTTTGAGTGTTCTTTTCATGTAAACTCTGCTTTTATAAATGTTTAATTTTTAATTGTGTGTGAGGAGGGTGTGATGCGGTGGGAGGAACTGTTGTGTTCTGCGGCTGTGGACTGCCGCGGCCGCGATCCCCTATCTGATCCGCAATGGTGGGGCCGCTGCGGCAGCAGCTGGGGAGGCCGCGGGAGTCCAGCCCCAGTCACCCCCGCACACCGGTGCGGACTTCCGCGATGACTGCCGGGTTGAGAGGCGTCCCTGCTCCTCCCTCGCGGCGTCGGGCTGCTTTCCTCCGCAGCCGGGAATCCAAGATGGCCGCCATGCTCTTAGGCGCGAGGTCACGCCCCCTTACAGAATTTAAAGGGGCCCCGTCCCACAAATTGACTTCACTTGTGCCTGATTGGCCAGGCACAGGGAAGTATATAAGGAGACTGCCCACAGTCATTCTTCGACTTGGCAACTTGTTGCTTCAAGTCTGCTCGCTCCGGTGAGTCTCCTGGTGCTTCGGTTCCTGGTTCCTGATTCCTCTCGGCGATTCCTCAGTGTGTGACTTCGGACTGGCAAGCGGCGATCCTCTGGTACTCGACCTCGGACTTCTCTCGGACCATCCTCCTTCAAGGGGCCCACCTAAGTCCCAGCGGCCCGGGTCCCTACGGGCTCCTCCTGGGGGGACCACGGGTTTCCAGTGGCGAAGAACCAACTGCTCCTTGCTTCAACTTCATGCCTCACCGCCCTCTGAGAGGCCCTCGGAGTCTCCAGCAGTGAGGATCCAGCCAGTCCCAACTTCTGTTCCGCCTCACCACCCAATGGGGGAACCTGAGGAGCCATCTCCCAAGGTAGTACCAACCTCCCCGTCAGTCCAAGGGTTCACGTCCCTCCTGATCATAAAAGGAACAAGGCTGTAAAGTTTTCCTAGGTCCTCTAATATCCTTGCACTGGCCATGGGCATTGCTGTCCAAACATTGAACAGAGTCCCCCAACTCCTGGTGTCATGTCTTATGTAATGGATGAGGGCGCAGTTTTTCACTTGGCCATAGGTGCTAAATTGCCTGGCTACAGCTCTGAATGTAGCAATGCAACTAGTGGGAGACATTAAAGCAATTTACACAAAAGAAATTTAAACAATGCAGGAAAAGTTATAAAAAGGAATTGCTGTGTTAGAAAACTGCATGATTTCTTTTCTGTTTTAGCTATGATTTTGTCTAATTTTGGTAAATAATTTATGTAAGTGATATTTGTATTTATCTATTTTGTATTAAATGAACAAAAAGGTTCCTCACACATACTGCCCCAGCAGTGAACACGAACAGCACAGGCAGTAGTAAAAACTCACTTGCACCTTCCTGCCATTGTGTCTCCTCCCTGCTCTGGCGAGATTCCTCTCTAAGGGTGAAAAGGCAATTCACTTTCCACGTTTGTACAATCTTCAGCCTCTCTTTCAAATAATAGAAGGACTAGAGGGCATTCCATGAAGTTAGCAAGTAGCACATATAACACTAATCTGAGAAAATTATGTTTCACTCAACGCACAATTAAGCTCTGGAATTTGTTGCCAGAGGATGTGGTTAGTGCAGTTAGGGGCGGATTTTCAGCGCCCTGCTCGCCTAAATCCGCCCAAAACCGGGCGGATTTAGGCGAGCAGGGCCCTGCGCGCCGGTAAGCCTATTTTACATAGGCCTACCGGCGCGCGCAGACCCCGGGACTCGCGTACGTCCCGGGGTTTTCGGAGGGGGGCGTGTCGGGGGCGTGTCGGGGGGCGGGCCCGGTCGACGCGGCGTTTCGGGGGCGTGTCGGCCGCGTTTTGGGGGCGGGTACGGGGCGTGGCTACGGCCCGGGGGCGTGGCCGCGCCCTCCGTACCCGCCCCCAGGTCGCGGCCCGGTGCGCAGCAGGCCCGCTGGCGCGCGGGGATTTACGTCTCCCTCCGGGAGGCGTAAATCCCCCGACAACGGTAAGGGGGCGGTGTAGACAGGGCCGGGTGGGTGGGTTAGGTAGGGGAAGGGAGGGTAAGGTGAGGGGAGGGCAAAGGAAAGTTCCCTCCGAGGCCGCTCCGATTTCGGAGCGGCCTTGGAGGGAACGGGGGGAGGCAGCGCGGCTCGGCGTGCGCAGGCTATACAAAATCGATAGCCTTGCGCGCGCCGATCCAGGATTTTAGTGGATACGCGCGGCTCCGCGCGTATCTACTAAAATCCAGCGTACTTTTGCTTGAGTCTGATGCGCAAGCAAAAGTAGGCTGTTCGCGCGCCTCTTAAAATCTACCCCTTAGTGTAGCTGGGTTCAAAAAAGGTTTGGATAAGTTCTTGGAGGAGAAGTCCATTAACTGCTATTAATCAAGTTTACTTAGGGAATAGCCACTGCTATTAATTGCATCAGTAGCATGGGATCTTCTTAGTGTTTGGGTAATTGCCAGGTTCTTGTGACCTGGTTTGGCCTCTGTTGGAAACAGGATGCTGGGCTTGATGGACCCTTGGTCTGACCCAGCATGGCAATTTCTTATGTTCTTATGTTCTGCTGATCAATATTCCGGCCTCTTAGTCCACAAGATTGGACTTTATCAATAAGATCTTTTCAGCAGCAGATTCCCGAGGAAGACCGGCTCGGGGATTTGCCACCCAGGCTGGCCCAGGACGTATCACATGGTCTGCTGAGCGAGTCTCCATCATGGTCGCGCACGGCAGACCACATGACTGGAGCAACCGGCCCACCGGGGGATGCCCGATCCCCCGATAGGCCAATCCGCCCCTGGATCTTTTGCTACATAGCCCAACCTGTAACACAGAATTTAGCGTATTTTATAATCTGTATTAAGCAAGGCTGCAGGTTGCCCTCTGAATATCTCGGCTATCATTTTTTAAATAAAATAATGTCATTAGTGACTGATACCGTGACGGAGAGAGCCCCACACCCACTTAATATACTGCACTGTATACCTTAGCTCGAATTGGACTAATCGAATCTGAAAAGAAAATATAGAATTCAGATGTAAGCCTATCAGAGCCTGGTGATTGCTTTCTACCCAAAGATTTAATAGCTTCCTGCACCTCTGAAATTAAGTCTTAACTTCCATCTAATTCTATTTAGGGAATTTCCAGAGGGTTGACAAAAGCCTTCGTTTCACCCTGGTTGATATTTTTTCCTTTAAACAAAATTCCATACAAAGAAGAGACCCAATTGAGCATCTCTGTTGGGGTCACTTATAATAACTTGGGCTCCATCCCACATCTTGGACACCCCTCGTCTCTGCCTTTTCTCTTTACACAGCTCATATAGGTCTGGGTTAAAGATGCCATTTGTATCATACTCCTCCTCATGGCACAGGTAATAGACACAATCAGCCCGTAAAACCTCATTTCTTCTTTAACTGCACTTATATACCGAGCACCTTTAGGGGCAATCGCTGAGAGAAAAAGAGACCAAAAAGAGAAAAAAAATTGTAAAAACTTAGCGCTGAAACTGAGAATGCTGTGAACTCAGGGATGAAGAGATCCGCCCACACTGACGTCATCACACTCAGCGGCGAGCCGGTAAACGGCCACATTCCGCCATGCGTTGCGCACCGAAGGGGTGCGCCAAAGGGGCACTCCCCTTTGGCGCACCCCTTCGTGCAATCTTTTGTACTACGCTTATTTTAATTCCCTTAAGTTTTTCCTTTGTTAATTAACCTTTTTCATAGGGGGTAATTTTCAAAGGAGTTACGCATGTAAATGTGACATACTATCATAGCAATTTTCAAAAGCTATTTACTCGAGTAAAGTGCACTTACTTGAGTAAATTCTATGGACAATTCAATGGCATATATTGTAGCAATTTTGAAAAGCCCACTTACTTGAGTAAAGTGTATTTACTCGAGCAAAAACCAGTTTTGCTCGAGTAAATGCTTTTGAAAATCTGGCCCATAGTGTTTAGTAATCTCTTGTTTATTAAATATGTTCAATGTATTTGACTTAGGAAACCTATTTTCCTGCATACTCTGTTTTTAATGTAAACCGATATGATTTGTATCTGATACAAGAATGTCGTTATATAAAAATTCAAAATAAATAAATAAATAAATATATTCTGGATTTATCTCAGAAAAGGCCCGGTACAGTTTCATTCGTGCTGACCAAGTATTTTTTATAGTTTGAACAGTGAATCATTTTTCCCTTCTTCTGTAAAAAGGCACTGGGAGTAATTTTCAAAAGGATTTACACACTTAAAAGTAGCACGTATCATAGCAGTTTTCAAAAACCTATTTACGGTTTTAAAGTGCACTTACATGCATAAAACCTACTGACAATTCCATAGCATATATTATAGCAATTTTCAAAAGCCCACTTATGTGCATAAAGTGCAGTTTTAAGGCTGCAAATCCTTTTGGAAATTACCCCCTTTAATTTCATGTTTAACTTCTTCCCACCATTCTACAATATAAATACAATTTTCATATATATATATATATATATATACTGTACAGTTAGTTTAATTTTAAATACATTCTTAAAATTTAGCAACTGCCATTTCATATTTAAGAATTTCTGCGTTACATTTCCAGTATCCAGGGCCTACTAGAATGGATTTCTGTAAATTTATAGTAAAATCTAAGAATTCAACTGGAGTTATTACAGCCTTACAAAACACAGTCTTTTTTTTGTTTGTTTTGGTTTTACATAAATCTTATCAATATGATTTCTGGATTTGCCTTTGGCATGAGTATAACCAAGGTAATCTGAATTATGTAACTTGAATATAGCTATGAGTCTATTATTAGATGTATTCAAGTTTCATAATCCAGATTAGCTTGGCTATACTCATACTAAATAATTTTATTTAGATACTTTGAGTCATATTGAAGACAATCCACTCATTTCTGGCACATTACATCATATCCCTTGAACAGCACGGCCAAGTCATCACTGCTTTCTATCCAAAGGACAAGAAAGATGGAGCCCGGAGTCACTCTCTCCTACATAAGAACACCTCATTCATCGCAGAGCATCTTTTAGAACCAGGAAAGCCTCCTTTCTTACCCTTTTTGACGTAATGCTCTTCACATTAATAGCTGCCACTCTCAAGGGAGAAAGGCATGGAGAAACAGTAGATGTATAACATTATTATAGATTACTTGCATTTTTATTTCTATCTGTGATGCTGTGGGTAGATAGATAAAGCTGTCTTACTGAATGATGTACACATTTCCAACATCTATGGGCAGTTCTGAGGGCATCACCATTTCACTAGAGATCCGGAAATGATCCACCTCCTCTTTCTTCTTCATATCTGCCCAGTTTTCATCCTATACAGGGTAAAATCTATTTACCAATGCAAGCTTTTTAGGTCTTACAGGGTCACTGGAGGAAAAGGTCTCAGTCAGTTTTTCTATTTTGTGGCCTGTGTTTCTCTGTTTTCTGTCGTTCACTGTTCTTGTCTTCAAGGGAGTTTTCCCTCATTCAAGGCTTCACCTTTCTCAGACAGGTTCCTGCATGATTCACTTCTTGTGTGGCTCCTGGGAGCATCTTCTCCGGATGCGGGGTCAGAGTCACTCTTCCTACGGCTCTGCTAGGAGATACAGCAGTTGGTGCTTTACTCTCTTGTGCCGAGAAGCAGAGCCGTGGCCAAGCCATTTTGCATCTATGGCCAAGTGAAAAAGTTCGCCCTAACCCTTAACACAACACCACCAAGGGGCTGGGAGACTCTGTTACATGGAGGGGTTTTTGATTTTTATTTTGATCCAGCAGTTTCATCCTGCTCCTTTGGGCTTCCAGCCCAATTGGAACCAGTATAGTGATCCTGGAGCTTTCCCCCCTTATTTTATAGCTCCTCCTAACTTTATTTACTCCAGGCATTGCGGTGTCAGTCCTGGGCTGGGGGCCATGCACCAGGGATCAGAACCCTTCCATCATGGACCCCCAATCCAACCACTAGGTGCCACCCCCCTCCCAGTCACACCTTCCCCACACACAATTCAAAATTATGCATTTATAATACTAGATTTTACATGAACAAGGACATTCTGAGGTAAAAAAAATAGCACTTCCAACAACATGCATTGCTGTGGTACCAACCAGAAAACCTTGCAAAAAAAGTAAAAAAAAAAAAAAAGGAGGCATTTGGAACCCATATTGAATCAGGCCTAAGGTAACAGGTGTTGGGTGTAGGCTTGGCCCTCAAAAAGCCATGAATAAACTGATTTCCAGATGTCCTGAGATGTTCATGGATTAGCAGGGAGAGGGGAGGGAGTTATTTCATACATGGTCAACCATACCCCACACACATACATACTCATTCGTTCTCTCTCGCATGCTCAGTCATACTCACATACAAATACTCAGTCGCGTTCTCTGGTATGCTCAATTATACACATAAACACTCATTTGGTCTCTCTTGCATTATCAATAATACCCTCTCACTCCTTCACTTTCTCTCATATGCTCATACACACGCACACACATGCTCATTTCACTCTCACATGCTCAGTCATACACACACACTTGTTCACTCTCTCTCACATGCGCAGTCATACACACACACTTTTTCACTCTCTCTCACATGCTCAATCATACACACATGCTTGTTCACTCTCACATGCTCAATCATCACATGCTTGTTCACTCTCTCCCACATGTGCAGTCATACACACACACACATTCCTATGCTCTCTCAAATGCATAATTATACACACATATGCTCATATGCACTTTCTACCATGCTCAATCATACACACACTCATATGATTTCTGTCACATGCTGAAGCATACACACACACACATGCTCATATGTTCTCTCTCACATGCACAATCACACACACACACGCGCGTGCACACACACGTACACACACACACACACACACACACACCCACATATGCTCTTTATTTTCACCTCTGGAATCAAAGGGGCAGTAGCCTTTTCCTTCAGCCAGTAGGATCCACCAGACTTCCTCTTTCTTCTAGCTTCCAGGTTTGCTGCTCCTCCTTCCAATTGTGGGGTGGTCAATGCTTCTTGTGCCCTGTGGGCTGTGCTGTTCCTCACTGTGGGGGCAAAGAAGGGAGGTCTTACGGCCTGCACTGTTCCTCATTGCTGGGGTGGGGGGAGGAGCAGATGAGCTGCTTCTATTGCTGGAGCTGGGCGAGGAAGACGGATGCCGATGCTTTTCGTGGGCCCCCAGACCATGCAAATCTTCTGCCAGGGCTGGGAGAAAGAGAAGTCAGCTGATGCTTTTCGTGACCCCTGCAGTCTACTCTGCTCTTTATTGCTGGTGCAGGGAGAGGGAGGAGGAGCCTGAGGCCAGTGCTTTTCATGGCCCCATGGAGTGCGTTGATCTTCACTGCTGGAGCGGGAAAAGGAAGGACGACACCAATGTTTTTTTGCAGCCCTGCAGGCCGCCGGGCTCCTTATTGCTAGTGCAGGTGGAGGGAAGAGACCGATGCAATGGCGCCTCTGGTGGATGGTGTCTATGGCAGAGGCCACATTAGCCATAGGCTAGCTATGGCTCTGCATCCACCACTCTCTCTGTAAAGAAATATTTCATAAGATAACTCCTGAATCTACCCCCTTTCATTCTCATCTCATGACCTCCTTTCACCTCATCTCATGACCCCATCTTTCCCTTGAAAAAGACTCATCTTCTGTGCATGGAAACCTTTGAGATATTTGAATGTGTCCATCATATCTTCCCTATCGCGCCTTTCCTCTAGGATATTCATGTTTAGTAGAGATGTGAATTGGAACGTTCCGATTTACATGTGGGGTTTTTTTCATCGGGCCCGATCACGGTTTTGTTTATCGGCTGCGCCCGAGCCGATAAACAAAAAACCTACCCCGACCCTTTAAAACTAATCCCTTTGCTTCCCCCACCCTCCCGACCCCCCCAAAAACATTTTACAGTTACCTGGTGGTCCAGTGGGGGTCCTGGGAGCCATCTCCCGCTCTCGGGCAGTCGGCTGCCACTAATCAAAATGGCGCCGATGGCCTTTGCCCTTACCATGTGACAGGGTATCTGTGCCATTGGCCGGCCCCTGTCACATGGAGGGAGCACTGGATGGCCGGCGCCATCTTTAAAAATGGCGTGCCTTGTCTCTATATTCCTGTGTTTCATCTTGCTGTCCCAGTTCCTGCTCCGTGTTCCTGATGTCTTGCCTTGTTGTGACTCCTTGCCTTTGTGCCTTGCCTTGTCAACTTGCTGTCTTGCCTAGTACACCCTGCCTGGTCTTGTTTCCTGGTGTGTTGTATTGCTTGTCTCACTTGTCTTGGCCTGATTCTCTAGTTTTGGCCTCAGCTTTGGATTCTGACCTCGCTCCTGCTCTGACCCTGGACCTAGATCCAGATTCCATCTGCTTGCTGCCTACTCTGATCATTACCAGTACCTGGACGCCCTCTGGACGCCCTCTGACTGTCCTATAAGGGACACTAGCCTAAAAGACTTAGGCTAGTGTCAGGCTCTGGAACACTGAGAGGAGAGGATCACCTTGCTGGTGGCTGAAAGGAATCAGTAAGTTTTTGCTTGGAACATTGTCTTTTTTAAAAGTATTGGGGCAAAGTTAACTATTTGGGAATATTATTTAGTGTTTTTGTGTGTTTGTGCCTTTAATAGTCAGAAAGGCAGTGAATAAACAAGTTAGACTGTATTTTTAAATAGTCAGTCAATAAGGTAGCTAGTAAGCAGTAGGTAGTGTTAGACTGTTTGTATTTTTAAATAGTCAATAAGGTAGCTAGTAAGCAGTAGGTAGTGTGTTTATTTTTAAAAGTCTGCAGACTTTTAAAGAACTGAGTGTTTGTATTTAATACAAACTGAGTGTTTGTATTGGAAAAAAAAAACCCACAAAAAAAAAAACCAACCCCAAAAAGTAGCCAGAAGCTACAAATAAGCTAGGAGCAGTGTATACCTAAGTTAAAAAGTTGAATAGTTCAGCTCAGTTACTCACCTTGGAAAGGTGTTGAGGTAGTGTGATTGGGTTTTAATAGGGACCAACATTTGTTAATCAAGAGAGCAGTGAGTCACTCTGGCTGACTAACTGAAGTTAGACTGAGGATATCTCCCCAAGGCCTACTGCCCAGGAGGGAAGGGTTAGGTCGGCTGTCATAGTTGGTGATTCGATTATTAGGAATGTAGATAGCTGGGTGGCTGGTGGGCGTGAGGATCGCCTGGTAAAATGCCTACCTGGTGCGAAGGTGACGGACCTCACGCGTCACCTAGATAGGATTTTAGACAGTGCTGGGAGGAGCCGGCTGTCGTGGTACATGAGGGCACCAACGACATAGGAAAATGTGGGAGGGAGGTTCTGGAAGCCAAATTTAGGCTCTTAGGTAGAAAGCTTAAATCCAGAACCTCCAGGGTAGCATTCTCTGAAATGCTCCCTGTTCCACGCGCAGGTCACCAGAGGCAGGCAGAGCTCCGGAGTCTCAATGCGTGGATGAGACAATGGTGCAAGGAAGAGGGATTCAGTTTGTAAGGAACTGGGGAACCTTTTGGGGAAGGGGGAGTCTCTTCCAAAGGGATCGGCTCCACCTTAACCAGTGTGGAACCAGACTGCTGGCGCTAACCTTTAGAAAGGAGCTAGAGCAGCTTTTAAACTAGAACAAAGGGGAAAACCGACAGTCGCTCAGCAGCGCATGTTTCAGAGAGAGGTATTTTCAAAGATACTAATGATGCATTAGACTTAGGGCATCCCGACAATGAGGTTCCAATAATTAGAAAAATAGTCCAAGTGCCTGTAACTAAAAACTCACCTGAGCTAAAAAACTTCTAACTTATCCCTATCAATTAAAAAGCAGAATGAAAATACAAACAAAAAACAAACTTTGAAATGTTTGTTTGCTAATGCCAGAAGTCTAAGAAGTAAGATGGGAGAATTAGAATGTATAGCAGTGAATGTTGACATAGACTTAATTGGCATCTCAGAGACATGGTGGAAAGAGGATAACCAATGGGAAAGTGCTATACCGGGGTACAAATTATATCGCAATGACAGAGAGGAGCACCCGGGAGGAGGTGTGGCGCTTTATGTCCGGGATGGCATAGAGTCCAACAGGATAAACATCCTGCATGAGACTAAATACAAAATTGGATCTTTATGGGTAGAAATCCCTTGTTGTCGGGGAAGACTATAGTGATAGGGGTATACTACCGTCCACCTGGTCAAGATGGTGAGACGGACAGTGAAATGCTAAGAGAAATTAGGGAAGCTAACCAAATTGGTAGTGCAGTAATAATGGGAGACTTCAATTACCCCCAATATTGACTGGGTAAATGTATCATCGGACATGCTAGAGAGATAACGTTCCTGGATGGAATAAATGATAGCTTTATGGAGCAATTGGTTCAGCAACCGATGAGAGAGGGAGCAATTTTAGCTCCAATTCTCAGTGGAGCACAGGACTTGGTGAGAGAGGTAACGGTGGTGGGGCCGCTTGGCAATAGTGATCATAATATGTTCAAATTTGATTTAATGACTGGAAGAGGAACAGTGTGCAAATCCAAGGCTCTCGTGCTAAACTTTCAAAAGGGAAACTTTGATAAAATGAGAAAAATTGTTAGAAAAAAACTGAAAGGAGCAGCTACAAAAGTAAAAAATGTCCAAGAGGTGAGGTCATTGTTAAAAAATACCATTCTAGAAGCACAGTCCAGATGTATTCCACACATTAAGAAAGGTGGAAAGAAGGCAAAATGATTACCGGCATGGTTAAAAGGGGAGGTGAAAGAATCTATTTTAGCCAAAAGATCTTCATTCAGAAATTGGAAGAAGGAACCAACAGAAGAAAATAGGATAATGCATAAGCGTTGGCAAGTTAAATGTAAGACATTGATAAGACAGGCTAAGAGAGAATTTGAAAAGAAGTTGGCCGTAGAGGCAAAAACTCACAGTAAAAACTTTTTAAAATATATCCAAAGCAGAAAGCCTGTGAGGGAGTCAGTTGGACCGTTAGATGATCGAGGGGTTAAAGGGGCACTTAGAGAAGATAAGGCTATCGCGGAAAGATTAAATGATTTCTTTGCTTCGGTGTTTACTGAAGAGGATGTTGAGGAGGTACCCGTAATGGAGAAGGTTTTCATGGGTAATGTTCTATTTATGAAGGTTGCTATACACATTTCAACAAGAGTTCCTTTTCAGCTGAATATTCATATTGTAGTTCAAGAAGTAGTGCATCTCTATGGTCTGCCATTTCATATTATCTCCAACTGAGGCTCCCAGTTTGTTGTATGCTTCTGGAAAGAGGTAAATAACTTTATGGATGTCCAATTCCATTTTTGTCAGCCTATCACCCACAATCCAATGGGCAGATAGAACAGCCAAATCAGACTCTAGAGCAGTATCTCCACTTCTTTTGTAATTTTCATCAGATGAACTGGGCACAGTTAATCCCTATGGCAGAATTTGCTTAACTCCGAGCACTCAGCAGCTAAAACCTCCCCATTCTTTGCAAGTTATTGGTATCCACCCTCGCTTCCACTCAGGGAGGTTTGGCAGTCCAGGGTCTATGCACCGGCACAACAGGTAAATGCCTTAACAAAGGTACGCGTGCAAGTCCAACGTGAATTGGAACAGGCTAAAGAGTCACAGAAGACATTTGTGGATAGGCAATGCCAGGAAGCCTCACAGTTCACAGTAGGGGACAAGGTCTGGTTCTCCACAAAGCACATAAAGAGCAAAAAACTCTCAAGTAAGCTTGAGCAGAAGCTTTTGGGACCAATCCTTATTCAAGAGCAAATAAACCAAGTAAAATTCAGGTTTCATCTTTCAGCCAATTTGCATATTCATTCAGTGTTCTATGTGGCCCTTCTAAAACCCTAAAAACCCTAATCCCTTCCTAGGATCATGGCCCCTTCCTCTAGTACCAGTCATGGTGAAAGGTGCCAAGAGTTCATTGTCTGCTAGATTCTGGATGCCAGGGTTATCAGAGGATGCTTGCATTATTTAGTGGACTGGAAAAGGTATGACCCTGGGGACCACAGTTGGTAACTGGCCCAAAATGACCATGCCAAAAAATTGGTGGCCAAGTTTTACCAGGAACATCTAGAAACGCCAAGACTCAGAACCACAAGAAGGGGGTGGGGCAGTATTAGTTAGTTGTAGTAGGGATCAAACCTGTGGTAGTGGGTATTCAAGGCTAGGAGAGCTTGCAGAGGAGCCACCAGGACTTTGAAGTACCAAGAGCCCTACAGAAAATAGTAAGCAAAGTGAAGCCAGGAAGATCTGTCTCCAGAGGCTCCTTAAAAGACCAGCATTAAGTGTGTCCTAAATAGAGGGCTGCATATAAGGAGTTCTAGCCTGACACACCTTTGCTTGTCTGCCTTGTCATAATCCTGCATTTCCTGATTCCTGCTCCTCAGCTACTCTGCTGCTTCCTGCTCCGGTTCTGGTCCTTAGCTAAACTCCTGCTTCCTGCTCCAGGCCTTGTGAGACTAGGAGACTGGGCTTCTAAATGGCAGATGCAATTTAATGTGAACAATTGCAAAGCAATGCACATAGGGAAAACTAATCCCAACTACGGGTACACAGTGCTGGATTCCACGTTAGGAGTCACCACTTAGGAAAAGGATCTCAGAGTCCTTGTAGACAATAATTAAAATCTTTGGCTCAATGTATGGCAGTGGTCAAAAAGGCAAATAGAATATAGGAATTATTTCAGTTACTGAGAGAAAATGGGCTACATTTGGTAAGGAGATATATTACTTGTCTAGGAAAACAGGTCTAGGGAGGATTAATCCAGAATTATTCTTTAATTTTTGTGTCCTTTCGTTTTTCTAATGGTTTTATCCAAGATGATCCAGGGTGAAGTAATTATGTTAAGAAATGGTCAAGTCCCACTATCCTACAATTGGCAGGATAGGGACAACATTGGAAGGACAGGGAAAGGAATCTGATTTTTACAATCCTCTATGCTCTAGTCTGCTAAAATAATCAGGAAATTGATCTCACCAACAATGAACTAATACATTAAAGAACTGTATTCCATTCTTTTAGAGAGGAAATATTCTGAACAAATAGCTCTTAAACAGAGTGCATTGCAGAAACTGGTAAGGAAAAGGTTTGATAGCGCCTCCGGGACTCCCGTCAAAAATAAGAGATGTTACAAGGTTAGCACTTCATAGAAAACTTTACATGAAAGGGAATTTAAAGTACGGAAATGCTGATGAGAGAGACCGTCTGGGGCCAAGCTGTGCAGGTGTTCCAGAAACTATGACAAAACAGTACAGTAGAGACAGACGCAGTCTTCACACATATTGCCCCCCACCCTCCCCCCGCCCTACTGGCCACAAAAATGGTACAGGTCAGACATCAACAGTGCAAACTTCCCTCCCACAGAACAGGCAGCAGTGCAAGCTGCCCACGCATTCGCACACACAAACACACACACACACACACGCACGCACACGCTCGTATGTGCGCACAGCAGCCGTGCTCCACCACAGAATGAGGACAGCAGCACTGCAAGCTTCCCTCACTCACTCCTGGCACTCAACCTGGCTCTTTTGGGATCACCTCTGAGAGTGAAAGGGAAATTCACTTTCCATGCTTGTGAATTCTTTGCCCTTTGAGTACTCCTTATGGCAACTGATTTTTTTGCTACAGAAACGTACCACAGACTAAAAGGTAAGATAAAATTAGCATCACTAGGGCACCCATGTGTTCTAACATTCTTTAATTATTATACGTAGATACTTTTAAACACTGTTCATCGTGATGATCACTACATTGGTCATTGGTTTGGACTGGTGAAATTGAGAGTGATATAACCATACGATCTTGGTGGTGGTTATACTGGCAACAGTGCCTATTCATTCTTGATGATGCAGACACTTGTAACAGTTTAATAGCATCCGAAATGAGTTTTGTTGGCAAAGTAAAGCACAAGTTAATAAGTATGATATGAAGCTGGAAAGAAAGTAGACTCTGGAGTAATGCAATGAAGCATTTCTTTAGAGAAGGGATGGTGGTATGTGCATAGAACAAGTTCCCAAAAGAGATGGTGGGGGCTAGATAACAGTATTAGAGTTTAAGGAAGGCAAAGGACAAGCACGGAGTTTCCCCAGCCTTACCAAATAGGATAAAGCTGGAGATCAAGTAGGGTCCATGGTATTGCAGTCGAAAGAGAGAATGGGAAGAGATGGCTTGCTCCGGAAATCTTTGTCCGCTATCATATGCAATGATGGAATGTTTCAGTGATTTGCATATCACATTTGACTTATTTTACCCTTGGTCTTCCTCTCATTCTATTGAGGAAGACATCTGAGAGCAGCGTTATGCTAAGTTTGCATCTTCAAGCACAACTGTATTTATTTTAAGCAGTACAGACACATCTGAAGAAGACGCAGATAGACTGGAAAGCTCACGTGCTACTTCGTCTCTGGATATTTTTTTAAGCTGGTTCAATAAAAAATATCACAACTAATCCAATTCAGTTTTTGTTCAATTTTATTTTATTTTTTGTATTGCCCAATACAGCATACACTAAAGTGCTGAGCCATACGATAACAGCATCATAAATACAATACATTAAATAAAAAATAGACACACATTTTAAACTTGCTGTATGGGTGACCCTTGTAAAAAAAAAAAAAAAAAAAATCAAGAGAGCACAGTTTTACTTCACATAAAAAATGAACTATCCAGCACACTAAACAATAAAACATCCTTCATTGATGGAGTATTAAACAGAAAGGCTCTTCTTTATTGCTGACAGTCTGTCTTCATCAGTATTCAATCAATAGTCAATATATTATAATATTGGAACAGATCGGCGTGTGATGCACTGGAAGCATATGCACCAAGTCAGGCATGAACTATATACAAGAGTGTATATGCCTGGAAGCAGATCAACAGAGCAACAATGACATGCCAGCAATAAAAAAAACCCACTGCAGAGCAGGGTAGCAGATAAACAGCTGAAGAGCCACCTCCTAACCACAGGAAAAAATCTTTTTGCAGTAATATTAAGAAGACTGTTTGAGAAAGGCACTCCAAATGGCCAGAGGGCAACACACACATCGCAGATGAATTGGTCCTGTAACAACTCTTCCAAAGCATGGTTTATCCTCCTGGCACGAATATGCTAAAGATGGATCTGAACAATGAATTGCATTATTTGCCTGCTCTTAGGTAACCCAGCAGTTGACTGGTTAAGGGTACAAGCAATAAATCATAACATGAATGAATCTATTTACTGGTCATGTCCATGGTTTCCCTCTCTCTCCCCGCCCCTCTCCCTCCCATATTGCTACTGACGCTTTCTTCTATAAGGTAGCAAAGTACACAATATAATCCAACTCACTTTTCAGTAACATTTTAATAAAATTTGGTGCCTGTGCATTTCTTAAAGGGAAGTATATTGGGGAGTACGGAAGCCCATGATGGGCCTTTCAAAATGAGGCATTGAATTTGCCGGCATTTGAAATCGTAAGAAAATCAGTGATAGCAGAGTTTTGCAAGTTATGCAACAGCTCAAGGGTGACCAGCCCTAGCGTGACCAGGAATCCGCAGGACTCCGCTTGTCTGTAGTTAATGCTAACATCTGTTGGAGAGCTCTTCGGGGGCTTCTACCAAGGGGCACAACTCTTAATAGTTTTTCCCTTTAAGAAAAAGCAGCAATGCAACGTGACCTTCTGCCACTCATGCATAGTTTTTGCTTCCAGGTCACTCAGACCAAAGAAAGGGAAAAAAAAGAGCCATTTATGATTATAGCTGGTGCCATAGGCTTAAAACTTCTCTGAGTTTTTGGGCAGTGGTTGGGCAGAGTAGAGTTCTACAGATTGTGTCTTGTTCTCTTGCTTGTGTTCCCACACCTCTTCCTCAGGTTCATAAGTCCCTTTCAGAATAGCGATCCTTTCCTTCAGGCTCCTCTGGTAGGGAAAAAGCAAATAATTGTAGAACAGAGATGCCAGGATGGCACCAATCAAGGGTCCTACCCAGAAGATCTGCAGAGAAAAACACAACATTCCTTATTACCAGTATGCCAAATGCCCTCCTCGTCATTCTCTCCCAGTCTTCCCTCTAGGGGTACCATCTGGACCGATTTTTCAGGACAGGGTGAACTTGTCTTGGTTTTATCCTATTGCAGTGGTTCCCAATCCTGTCCTGGGGGGACCTCCAAGCCAGTCAGGTTTTCAAGATTATGCACAATGAATATGCATGAGATAAAATTTGCTTTGAGGTCCCCCAGGAAAGGATTGGGAACCTCTGCCCTATTGCATCTATGGCAGGGCTTCCCAAACCTGTCCTGGGGACCCCACAGCCAGTCAGGTTTTCAGGATATCTACAATGAATAAGCATAAGATAAATGTGCATACCATATAGTCTCAGTGTATGCAAATGTATCTCAAGCATATTCATTGTGAATATCCTGAAAACCCGACTGACTATGGGGTCCCCAGGACAGGTTTGGGAAGCCATGATCTATGGACTTAAAAGTTTCAATTGTCCTAACAAAAAAATATGTGCTTGTATTGCACTACGTCTTCATACATGCAATGGGATAAAACTGCATCAGTCTGTTCTCAAAAAATGAAGCCAGTTGGTAACTTTATTAAGAGCTTTCTCTTCCCCACTGCCACCTGCATTGCCCTTCTTTTCCAATGTGGCATGTGTGCTTTCATACTTACCTACTGAGTCTATTTTTGCTGGAGATGAAGCAACTTTTGAGAGAGATTCTGAAACGTGGTGGGAATGATAGATGTAATTAATGTTTTACTGATCTACATTGGACAGTGGGAGCTTTTTTATTATTATTTTTTTGCAAGACAGATTAGCCACCCTACTGGACATCATATGGCAGACTTGGTTTTCTATCATCTTTCCTCAGCCCTGGATTTGTCACTAGGCACCCATTATGCTTGTGCCTAAGGTGAGAAACATTCAGGGGCAGTAGGATCACTAAGATTTGCTGTCTTCTGGCTCTGCTGAATCTCATTCAGCAGAGAGCAGCCCTTTGCTACCCTGTAACAAACCCTTACAGGAGGTTGCGGAGGGGAGGGGGAGAGGGTGGTAATGAAAGCACTAGGGACGTGCAGCAGGGACGGATTCGTCCGATTCGGTATTCGTATTTGTCAGGACCCAAATCTGTTGCATCTGTTTTTGGGGGACCCCGATTCGTCCATTAGTTACATATGGTTTTTGTTTTCCGTTAAAGTTGAAAAAAACCCCATCCCAACCCTTTAAATTTAATTAATTACAACCCCCCACCCTCCTGACCCCCCCCCAGACTTGCCAAAAGTCCCTTCTGGTCCAGCGGGGGTCCCGGAGCGATCTCTTGCACTCGGGCCGTTGGCTGCCGGTATTCAAAATGGTGCCGATAGCCTTTGCCCTTACTATGTCACAGGGGCTACCGGTGCCATTGGTCGGTCCCTGTCACATGGTAGGAGCAATGGACAGCCGGCGCCATCTTGTGCTCCTACCATGTGACAGGGGCTGACCAATGGCACGGTAGCCCCTGTGACATAATAAGGGCAAAGGCTATCGGTGCCATTTTGAATACTAGCAGCCGACGGCCCGAGAGTAGGAGATCACTCCTGACCCCCCCAAGACCTGCCAAAAGTCCCTGATGGTCAAACGGGGCTCCCGGAGCAATCTCCTGCACTCGGGCCGTCAGCTGCCCGTATTCAAAATGGCGCCGATAGCCTTTGCCCTTACTATGTCACAGGGGCTTCCAGTGCCATTAGTCGGCCCCTGTCACATGGTAGGAGCACAAGATGGTGCCAGCCGTCCATTACTCCTACCATGTGACAGGGGCCGACCAATGGCACCGGATGCCCCTGTGACATAGTAAGGGCAAAGGCTATCGGCGCCATTTTGAATACCGGCAGCCGACGGCCCGAGTGCAGGAGATCGCTCCGGGACCCCCGCTGGACCACCAGGGACTTTTGGCAAGCCTTGGGGGGGTCAGGAAAGTGGGGGTTTTATTCATTAATGATACATTGCATTTGTGGGGGTTCGCTATACGTTTCAGAACCCCACGAATGCAATGAATAGGGACCTATACGTTGCAGATTGCGCATTCATTCAAAACGAATGCACATCCCTAGAAAGCACCTTAACTGCCTAGGGTCAGCAAAATCCTAAATCCATCCCTGCCTATCCTAATGCATTCTGATCCCTGTAATCCTCATTTCCTATAGAAAAAACTACCTCTAAATTTACTTGTGATTAGTAAGTGGGTAATCAAATCTAAATAAAGAAAAGCAGGACTACAGAGATCAGGGTTCATTAGGATAGGAAATCAGAATTGGACTGGCGATCTGATCCACACTCAGAGAGTTATCTTAGCAAGCATAGACTTTCTACCATAGGTCACTCCTTTTTTCTCCTTATTTAATTACAGGCATATGCCAATTTACTTGCCCATATTTCTTTTACTTGTGTTGCAGATGCTAACCCTACCAACCCATTTTTGCCAACATATTCATCATATGGTCAACCAATAGTTATGGGAGCCCTTTCTGAGTCTTCCAGTGGTACAGAGCGGTCACTTTCAAATGGGATTCTGATGTCATTTTAAGATGTATGATAGCCATACTTCATGATAGACTTATCACAAACACACAAAAATCTATCCTCAGTAGACTGGTGGTCACTTTTGGTTGCATCGTAGAGCTAAAGGACCCCCTATTTTAATAAAAATGAAATGAGGGCCTGTCTCTCCAAATGTGGGACAGCTGACCACTCTTACCAGTGCTGTCTCCTACATATTTGAAGAGTCTGTCTGCCTTTTTTCTGTAATGTAGGCATGCAGGCATCTTGTTAGTCTATTTAAATACATGGAAATAAAAGTCAACAAGCAAGTTTGTCGACAATACCTTTTTATTTTATTCGTATTTTTATTGCACTAATGTTTCATCTACAGTTTGTCTGCTGACCTTAATAGTATTTTCTTTAGTACCTCTGTATAAGGTTATTGGATGACTCCATGTCACCTAGAACAGGCCATGCCAGACCCGATTTTATGCCTACTGCATGCATAAAGCTGTAGTCCAGCATTCCCTCGAGAAATCAGAACTACAAGTCCAGGCATGCAATGGGGCAAAACTAGGATTAGTCCACTCTGTTTTGAATCAGTTGGAAACATTAGGAAAGTATAGGATGGCATTTGAGAAAGTCAAAACTGACATAGCCTGTTAAGGCTGACCTGAGGTGAATAGTTCCCAAACCAGGAACAATGAGAGGGCATGGGGGAGCATTGCTCCCCAGTTTTGGCTCCATGCCCACTCCTTCCCAAGTGTTCTTCTCTCACCTTCCCCACTCCCCCCCCCCCCCCCCCAACTCTAGCTGGCAGAAGAATAGTGGCATTTAATGCTGCAGCTGCCTCCTCCATTGGCTGGCTTCAGTCTGGTGGTTTTAACACACGGGGCTCCATAGCCTTGTGAGACCTGCTGGCATCACACATTCAAACTGCAGCTTGAAGCTGACTGGTGGAGGAGGCGGATGCAGCATGAAGTACCGCTCTCCTCCCGCTAACCAGGGGGAGCAGAGGTGAGAGAAGATCACAGAGGTGAGGGGATGAGCAAGGATTACAGGGGTTAGGAGGTGGTTGAGAGGATGAGGATCTCATGGGGAAGGGGGAATTGAGAAGATCATGCAAGGTATGAGGGGAGATTGTGACAGACAGCATTATGCAGAGGTGAAAGAGTGGATCCTACAGGGAGGGAGTAAACCCCACCACCACCACCACCACCAAACCATCTGAATACCTTCTGCCCCCAGAGCCTTCATGTTGCACCAGCCATGGTAGTGCCTTTACTCAAGTACTCAGCTGCCTGTACGAGGTCCTTAGGATCTTACCCAGTGGTCTTTAAAGTTTCTTGTTATCACTGAAGGGCCAAGGGATCGAGCAGGATTCATAGAACAGCCAGTGAAGTAAATCTAGAGAATAAGGTTGAGAAAATATTAGTAGATCACTTACAATATTTTCTAGAACTGGACATTCCCAAACTCATACCTCTGGAGCCTTGACCAGCCTTGGTTTTCAGGGTACTTAGAATAAATGATAATGAGCAATATCTGCATATAAATGGTCTAATAGCATATTTGGGTATCTTGAAGATGAGGACTGATTGAGATTTCCAAGTACCATGGTTGGAAATCCCTACTCACATAGAACAATAAATTAAAATTCTGTTACTGTTCTGTTTCTTCAGTTTTATGTCACTGCCCATGCTGTTTCCACCTCCTGGGAGATGCTGAGCAGCTCCACAACCTGTGTCCCTGCACCATTTCCTACAGTGCCTCCTGCTGGGGGAAGCTGGGACTCCAGAAGTTTACAGCTCCCCACAGCCATCACTCTACACACACACACACACACACACACACTCTCTCTCTCTCTCTCTCTCTCTCTCTCTCACTCTCACTCTCTCTACACCCCTCTCCTTCCCAGGACAGCACTTTGAAGCTTACTTGTTACGTTATGTGGAAAATTAGTATTCGCCTAAGCAAACATCTCTTTTTATCCACGAGCGAAATATGATGCTCACCCCTATGAGATGCCCCAGGGCCACGGACAGACCAATGGATAGGGCGGGCGATCCTACATTGTCATTTCGGCGGCCATCAGTCGAAGCAAAGATGCAGAGGACCAGCTGGAAGGTGATTAGCAATTCCACGACAATAGCTTGCCCGCTGGTCGTGTTGTTGCTGAGCTGAAAAATAAAAACGGAAAGGACCCCCCCTTTGATCGAGAGCTCAGAGACCCACTTCAAAAATGGCAATTTGGAAACTGAGGGACCAGCTGCACGTTGCATGCCGGGGAGGGGGACGGGGACCTTTCTGCCGTCGTCTGTGCACTGAGGCCAGTCTGAGCAACCCCGCCGGAAGGCTGTGTATCCTCTCCCATCTCTGCTTAGACCCTGCTGCGCTAAGCCTGCTAACGCTGTGGAAATATGAGACATATGGAAGCTTAACGGAAAGCACCGGTGCCTGTTTCAGTGATGTGAAGACTCGCCCCCCCCCCGACGTCATGACGACCAGCCAGCGGCGACCCGATTAACGGCACGATTCCACCAGGCGCTGTTACAGAGGGGCAGCCCACTACCATCGGGCACTTAAAGAAAACTACATCTTGTGAGAAAAAGACACAAAAAAATAGTAAAAATGAACTGAGATGTTAAAAGAGAAAATCAGCGATGTGAAGACTTGCCCCCCCCCCCCCACGTCATGACGACCAGCCAGCGGCGACCCGATTAACGGCACAATTACACCAGGCGTCGCGTGCCGGGTGTGCTCCCCTTCATGCTAACCTTTGTGCTCCTTCTAATATAATTATGTTTATGTTAATAATTTAACTTTTATTAATGTTATTTAGCTTTTTGCTTTGTTTAAAATTATTTCATTATTGACGTTTAAATGTATTAGACTAAGGAATTTTACTTCCTGCTCATTCTGTTTCATTGTAAACCGGTTTGATATGCATTTTATGCAGGAAAATCGGTATAAAAAAACTTTAAATAAATAAATAAATAAATAAATAATGATTCTGGCAGCTTGCACCTTGAATGAGCTGCCGAGCTGGGAGGGCAGAAGGCTACAAGCCAGGTCCCAACCCCCTTCTCTGCATGTAGTTTGCCCTTGAGCAAGTCACTTCACCTTCCTTATACTTTTTTTTGGGAGCCAGTGGGGCTTCGTAATTAAATGAATTATCTTGTACTGTGCTGTGCGCAATGACAGGTGCCGTATAAGCAGCTCTATTACCGAGCGATATCCACTTGGCCACACGTCAAAAAAGTCAAGCTGGCACATTCATCTCAATTAAGGTTTAACCACTTCCTCTACAATCACCATGACTCAAGCTGCTGACTGAGTACTCACACTGTTAACAGCCAGCTTCCCTCGCACATCTACAGGGGCCACCGCATACAGGATGCCCGCGCCGGCTATTGCTCCCACAATCTGGGCAACGATGTAGAAGACGGCCCGCATGATGGAAATGTGAGAGCTGACCAGGAAGGCCACGGTCACAGCCGGGTTGATGTGGGCGCCACTCACGTGCCCCAGTGACTGGACCAGGGTGCCTATGGCGAGGCCAAAGGCCAGCGAGATCTGCAGGATGACCGGAACAGCCGACTTCCATTCAAGGGCAGAGCCCAGTCCCAGGAAGACAAATATCAACATGGCCAAGAACTCAGCAAACACTGCTCGGGCAAATGCCAGGGTGCAAATCTCCCTCCTCATTGTGGCGGTCAAAGAAAAATAGGCAAGCTAACTCTCTCTCAGCCTTTTCTGCTCTGTTCTGTCCAGAGGGACAGCAGGGATATATATATATGTCAAGGAAAACCAGGGAACCATTCCAGAAAGGGGTGGAGCCCAGAAGGCAGGAGGCCTGACAGTTACTACCTTGACAGAGGGAAATTTTCCAGCTCGGAGGAATTCAAGCCTTCCCTATTAACAAAATGGAAAGTTGGTATTTGCAAAAATGATGCATGCTGCGTCATGCGACAACTTACTGCATGCCACAGCTCGATGACATCCTTGCGTGTCTTTTGCTGTAGGCAAGTGCTGTGTGCTCTGTGTGTGGTTCTGTGTGCATGTGTGCGCGCATACAACATTTTACAGCTGAGCTTAAAAATAATTCTTTTATGCGTTGCCGCCATCCCTCACGCTTTTATTTCCTCCACAGAAACCTGACCTTGCACTGGAATATTTTTCGAAGGTAATATCTGCCTCTCCCTACGGAGCTGCAAGCCTGCTGCACACTTACTGCACAGGCGTTGTACATTTCAGCAGCAAGCAGTGTGTGTGTGTGTGTGTGTGCCTTGCTTGTACAGCTCATGTACATTTGAGGCAGGAGGCTAAGTCATGTTGTTCTTCCCTTGTACTCAGGCTGGGCTGGTTCTTGAGGGGGTTCCTTGGGTAAGGTCACAGAATGTCCCAGAAGCTGTCATTTGCCGCAAAGCTAAAATCTAAACTGTGAAGTCTCCCTGAGAGGAATTTATTGGACTTTATTTCTATTTTCCATTGCTCTACCGTCTTTCTCCAAACCGACCCAATGCAGTTTACAACAAAAATATAAATACACGACTAGACGCACCTAGTGAAACGGAGCCAACAGATATTTAGGTTTCCTACAAATGCCCCCTTCAGCGCTATTTGTACCGTTTCCATTTCGTGGCCAGGACAGAGACTGTTTATTTGTACAGAGGAGAAATGCAGAGGCTTGAAAGGGTTAATTCCCAGAGGCAGTCAGAAAGCAAGTTTGTTTGTGAAACGTTTTCCTGGGATCCGGTTCTGAAGAGTTTCCACTTAGAAAACAGGCTGAAGGGTGTTTATTGTGAACCCTGGGGAACGGTGTGTGTAGAACTACAAACAAAGCCCTATTCAGGGTGAGCTGTATATGCAAGGAGAAGAAGATGGCCTTTCAGTGAGGAGGAACTGTTTAAATGGGCAGTGCCACGGAGCTGTAGTAAGAGGGTGAACTTTATACATGGCACCCACTCAGTTGTCTGTAACAGAGCCCTGTAGTGGGGGAGGAGCCGTGCAGGCTGAAAAAAGTTAGTAGTGCATAAGAGAGCCCTATAGTGAGGGTGAACTGTATATTTACCAACACAGTGCCCCAGGCTTGCCTATCCATTAAAATATCATGATAATATCGGTGGGACAACTACGGGGGCACATCTGGAGCAAGACATTAATAACGCTGCCTCCTCTCTGCGTTGTAACAGTGCTGTACCTTCGTGCTGAATGGTTTGTGGTACATGCGGTGAAGGAAAAAGAAACATCCCTAAGCTATCTATAATAACCGGGAGGCTCGTCACCTGCAAAGGGAAGACCTGCCTTGTAATTTCGCCTGTCACCTTGATTTAGAAAGGCCTGATTATTAATGCTAAGATGGACTGTGCCCGGGGTTCAGCCCCTCCCGGAGCAAAGGCAGCCCGCGTCATCATATCACCGTATAAACTAAGCCCTGCTGTGCATCCTGTACTTTTTCATGGGCTGAGAGAGGATTCCAGTGCTGGGTGTTAAATAAACTGAACCATAGTTATCTAAACTACAGGTATAGGAAGGGCGTATAGCATTTTGCTGGGGATGCTAATGCGCTGAGGCCATGCAGACTACTATTGCATAACTGGAGCAAGGAGCTGCCCATGTCAAACACTAGATGCTAGCGGCCCAGTGTCTGATGCTACCCATTTCTGTGCGGCAGACCTAGGCTCAGGGACAATCTGAACTCGGGTCATCAGTTTGGTAGGCGTGTGTGTGTGTGTGTGGGGGGGGGGGGGGGGGTGACAGGTTTGCTGGGAGGGCGAGCAGGCTGCAGCATATTCCAAAGGATGACCAAGAGCGGCAAGGAAGCGCCACAAAGTCACGCGAGCTTCTTCCACCTGGCTGAATCTGTGCAGCCCACCTCAAGATGGGAGGGGGGTTCTGGGAGGAAAAAGAAGTCGGTGAATGCTTGCAGTGCGTCTGACTTCTGAACTCCATCCCCCCCCCCCCCCCCCCCGTGCCCTCCCCAGACTGTTCAAGCTGGAAAACAATCTCTCCCCTCAAGGGTCAGGCTTGGTCCAGCTGCAGTCCTTCAGTGATAGGAGTAAGCAGAATAAGGTTACTGAACTGTTTTATGTCCCAAAAAGGGAGGTCAAGCCATTCTGGGTTTTACTCTCATTGCGTGCATGGATCTGTAGATCCAGTTTCTTAAGAAACAGAAACCACGAGTCCATGCAATGCAAGGGGGTGAAAGTCCTGGTCCAGCTCCACCTCTCCCTACAGAAATGGAGTTTCATGGCAAACCCAGCACAGAGGGGCAGTGGTGCGGAGGCGGTGAGGGAACTGGGGTAGCCTCGGCAGGGTTAGTGCTAACGGGGCTAGAGAGAAATAAACAGGCCCCAAAAAGTGGTGGCGTAAAGTATTGCCCTGTAGAAGGGGGATTAAGTAGCACCATCTGGATCAGATACAAGTGCATGGGAGAAATATTATATGCTAATGAAAATAAGGCTAAAATCACAGAGCTATGAGCCTCCTCGATCATGGAGGCTGCCACTTGAGAGGCAGCAAAGCACCTGAGTAAAGCTACTGTGAAGCTCTTTTAGTCGGTCTATAATAATTTCAGACTGCAAACTGCCGCTTGCATGGAGGTATTTCAGTAGAATAGTCAGCAGTGTATAAGTGGGATGAGTTCCAAAATCCTTGTTAAACCACCTTGGCCTATGATTTAAACCAGATTTGTTCCTGGGGGCCTCAGTAGCATAGTCCATATTTCTGCTGTCACATTGCGCATTTATGGCCCATGTTTAGCACCCCTTTCTCACCTTGCCACTCAAAGCAGCAATGGTAAAAGGGGCTGGTCAGTTTGTGCTCCCCACTTTTATTTCTTCTGGAGCCTTTGTCCTGGAGGTAAACCAGGCGGACATGGATTCTCTCCTAAGATGGAATCTCATATTTCCTGCTCAGGTTGCCCTTCTGGTCAGTAGGCACGGTAATGTCTCAGATTTTCATTTCACCAGCATTCCGGCTGGTGTTTGCTAGTGAACGATACACTAGCAATAGTGAACTCTTTTGAACCTGGGTGGCATAAAGCATCAGGCATCTGGAATTACCAGCTTGGTGGATGCCAACGTCAATGAGATTTCGTTTATTCTTGGTTGGGAATTATGACTTGTGAGTACCAGGTCATGAGTGTAACTCTGGGCAGTAGTGTGACTTGATTTGCATTTCGACTATTCTGGTTGTAGCTGCATGGATGGCATTTAAGAAGCTTAATTAAGCCATCAACTGGTACATTTTGCTAATCATCTTTTGGCATACATAGTATGCAATGTATACACATATAAGGGTGAATTATCAAAGCCATTTGCGTGCAGAAAAACCACAGGATTCTGTGCATAAATAGCTTATTATAGAATTGCCTAGGTTTGTGCACATAAAAGTACATCTGCAACCCAATTTATGCACACAAAAAAAGGGCGTTCTAGGGGGCAGAGCTGGGACAAGGTTTGGATATGCGTGCATGGTTTTGACTTTTAAAACTGTGCACGTAAATTCACATGCACAGGTGGTGCAGTGCAAAATTCTGGTGTAACTTTGTTTAGGTGAGCTTGTGCCCACTATTTTGCATTATTTTCAAAGCAAACCTACAGTATGATTGCTTTGAAAATTGGTGCAACTTGTGCACATAGCTGCAGCATAAGTTACCCACGATGTTACAAAATCACTCTCCCTTTACTAAAGCAGCAGTACTAGCTAGAACCCAGAAAATATTAATGCACCTATGTTTGGCTCTGTTGTTGCCTCTTGTGGGCTTACTCCTGGGTCTCCTTGCTTTTTTATTTCACTGTATTGGATTGCTTGTATTTTTACATTATTTTTGTTATAGCCATAGCTCTCTATTTTGGAAAATAGCTTTCCTGAGCCCACTCATTACTTACCCAGGCTTTATTCATGATTTAAGTATATAACTCTGATGCCTATGTGAGGTTTTAATTGGTCTAAGTACAACACTGCTTCTAGGGTTTCATTTGATTCATAATAGGGTGCAACCAGATAGGAGGAGCTTTCAAAATCTTAAATCACTTGTAACCTCCTCATAAACAGCTAGGGTTGTCAGTTGACTCCAATTTTCCTAGACAGGCGGATCCAATCCTGGTTCTACCTCATTGCATTCTTGGAGTCATAAACATTCTTTTCTCAGGAAATCATAAATGCAAGTCCATGCTTTCAATGGGGGTCATAGCAGATAAACTTTTGGGAAGCTCTGGTCTATAGACATGGAACTATATGGTAACCCTAGGCCTAACCCAGAGGTTAAGAACTACTGAAACAGGCTGTAATGTCTTTCTAAATAAAAGTTATAGATGAATTGTCTCTCTCCGCAGGCAGTACTTATGTAGCCATCACCCTGGCTTGTCCTGTAGCCGAGGAGGCTGAAGAACAATGCAGGGAGGCTGAGGAGGCCGCAGATCAAGGCAGGAAGGCCGAGGAGACCACATGGCAAGACAAAACAAGAAGGCAATAGGGGCCATGCAGTAGCAAGGCAAATCAACATGGGCCAATGCAAGGAGCCAAGGTGACTCAATGAAGAGGCATCGAGTTGTGGGAGAGGCAGGGCCTTGCTGAGTCATGGGATCATTAAGGAGGTGGTTAGAGCAGGAGAGAACGTGGCTCAGTGGAGGACCTCTGCTGGCAGGGGGAAGAAAGGGCGCTGCCTAGTAACCAGGATCGCTACAATGATCAAATTTACAGAAGACACAAAATTATTCCAAGTAGTGATATAAAAAGAGGATTGTGAGAAACTGCAGGAAGAACTTGCGAGGCTGGGAGACTGGACAAACAGATGGCAGATGAAATGTAATGTGGACAAGTGCAAATTGATGCACATAGAGAAAAGTAACCCACACTGTAGTTATACAATGTTAGGTTCCACATTAGGAATTACTACCCTGGAAAAGGATCCGGGTGTCATCTTGGAAAATACTTTGAAATCCTTGGCTCTATGTGTGGAATCGGTCAAAAAAAGCAAACAATGTTAAGAATTATAAGGAAAGGAGTAGAGAATGCCATAATACTTCTGTATTGCTTTGTGGTGAGGCTGTACCTAAAGTTCTGTGTGCAGTTCTGGTCGCCACATCTCAAAAAAGATCTAGCTGAGGTGAAAAAGGTACAGAGAAGGGCGGTCAAAATGATAAAGGGGATAGAATGGCTCCCCTATGAAGAAAGGCTAAAGAGGTTAGGGTTGTTCAACTTGGAGAAGAGACGACTGAAGGGGGATATGGTAGAGGTCTTTAAAATCATAAGTGGAATAGAACGTGTAAATGTGAATTGGTTATTTACTCTTTCAAAAAAAAAAAAAACCCACAAAATCTAGGGGACACTCCAAGAGGACAGTAATTACCACACTTAAAATAAATCATAGAAAATTATTTTTCGCTCAACACACAAGCAAGCACTGGAGTTCACTGCCAGAGGATGTTGTAAAGGCAGTCAGCGTAGATGGATTTAAAAACAGTTTGGACAAGTTCGTGGAGGAGGAGTCCATAAATTGTTATTAACCAGGTAGATCTGGGGAAAGTCACTGCTTATTCCTGGATGTTAGCAACATGGAATCTGTCTCCTGTTTGGGATCCTTCCAGGTACTGGTCACCTGAATTTGCCACGGTTGGAAACAGGATTCTGGGCTTGATGGACCCTCGATCTGACCCACTATGGTAATTCTTATGTTCTTATCTTCATAGCAGCAGGAGAAAAAATGTCTTCTCTAAAAGAGGGGGGGGGGAGGGAACCAGCTGAGTTTGATCTATCATTTCTTCCTCCCAGCAAAATCTGATTGTGATGACACCTAATGCAGACGGATTCTCTGCAGATTGCATGATGCCTTTTACTGGAGCTTTGCAGACCTTTGTGGTTCCTTTTTCACGTGTGGGCCTACACCGTCTGGAAAGCTCCTGTACATCTTCCGTGGACAGTTTTCATGCTGGTCCAATAATAGGTGTTACAAAAGCTGCAAAGAATCTGGTGGCCTCCAGCACGTTATGGCTGCAAGTGCTCCGATGGAAACACACATTCATCATTGCCTGCACGCTGTTCCAGCCTAGCTCCTGTTGTTGGAACTGAAAAGGTCAGTGAAGAGCGTTGTGACGTGATGGAAGTACTGCCAGCACCCGGATAGCCGACGCATTTAATGATCTGCTTCTTGTCCTGTTTGTGTTTTATTTACTCTTCTGTACTAGAGGGAGTTTCTCTGTGTTATTTTTTCTCTCTCTCTCGTCTGTTTGCTTCCTATTTCACTTTGCCTTTTCTTGCTTATTTTGGACATGCAGCTGTTTTCATAAACTTTTTTTCCTTTGTATAACATAAGCCCTTGTGAAGGACCATTCAAAGCCATCCCTTTAATCCTACTACGCCATGCTTCTGCTTCCCATTGACACATTCTGCTCCCAGGCTGACTGTATGTAGAGAATGGCATTATATCCAACTTACGGAAAATTTGGGTTCACAAATACTGTGGCCTGCTGTTGGAAGAGAATTCTTGTCAGTTAGGGGAACTCCTGGAGCTATAGGGCTTGCCGTGTGGCATGTGATTAAAATATAGGGAAGCCCTGCTTCCGTTATTTATTTATTTACAAATTCATATATTCTGCAACTTCCACTTCGGCGCCTGCCGCCCTCACCACCATGCACTATGATGGTGAGCTAAGCATTTAACCTTCTCGTTTCTTAAGCTTTGCTTGAATGTGGTCAAGGCTGACCAGGACCTTGTCAGCTCTGGCTGTTGCCCAAGTGAGGCCTTCACACCCCTGATTCTCAGACCTAACAGAAAGGTAATTTGGGATAACCCATGTTGATGTTGCTGTTAATTCACACCTCCGAGTCTTCAATTTTGGAGATCCTGTATTCCTCCCTCTGCATTAGCTGTGAAATGCCAAAATAGTGGTGACTGAGGACATTGCAGGTGTGCCAGGCAGGAACAGAAAGAAATATGATACCCCTGGATAAAAATGAAGCTCAATGAGAAAAGATTAACCCTTCCTCTAACTCCAATGCATTGAGAGGGTGGTGGATACGTGGAATCATCTACCAGCAGATGTGGTGGCAACCAAAAGTGTGATGGAGTTGAAGCAGGTTGGGGGCAGATACAGAGGGTAGTGGTAAGGGAGGGTGTGTGTGTGTGTGTGTGTGTGTGTGTGTGTGTGTGTTGTGGGGTGTGGGGTATGACCCGAGATTGAATAGGGTCTGCAATGACTTAGCAGGCAGGGAGCATGCAGGTCCTTTTCTGCTGACAACAACCATAGTACACATTTTTTTTAGAAATGCAGAAACTTTCTTTCCAGTACACATGAAAGCAAATCTGCAGCATTTTTCACTTTGCATCTAAGGCTTTGCTCCTTTGAGAGAATGCCACTGATCATTAGAGATGAGTATCGTGTGATCGATCGTCTTAACGATCGATTTCGGCTGGGGGGGAGGGAATCGAATCGTCGCGGTTTTGTATTTTTAAATATCGTGTAAATCGTAAATCGGGGAGGGCGGGAAAACCGGCACACTAAAACATCCCTAAAACCCACCCCGACCCTTTAAAATAAATCCCCCACCCTCCCGAACCCCCCCCCCCCCAAATGTCTTAAATTACCTGGGGTCCAGTGGAGGGGTCCCGTTGTGATCTTCCACTCTCGGGCCACGGGTGCGTTGATAGAAAAATGGCGCCGGCGCTACCTTTGCCCTGTCATATGACAGGATATCCAGACTGGCAATTTATTAATATATCACAAACCAATTAACGACTAATATATATATTGTGACATCAATCCAATTTTATCAAACTTTATTGGTGAAAATTTTTTATAAAAGACAATCACAAATTATCCCAAATACCCCACACAATAGATATAACAATAAAACATGATCATACCCAATCATCCATCACATATCATCCACACTCATTTATTCAACCTCTCATAAGATCTCATTTTCAAATTCCTAAACATTCAAATGCTTCGACATAAAATACAAATCATCTCATAGCATATTGTCAAATGTAGATACAATAAATTTTGTAGCTCTCCTGAAGAAGCCTGAGGGAAGGCGAAACATGTAGAGAGAATACAAGGAGATCAAGAAGATTGGCGTTCGTGTAACGCACAAATTTACGTGCAATTAGACTCTTTCTGCTTACAAAATTTATTGTATCTACATTTGACAATATGCTATGAGATGATTTGTATTTTATGTCGAAGCATTTGAATGTTTAGGAATTTGAAAATGAGATCTTATGAGAGGTTGAATAAATGAGTGTGGATGATATGTGATGGATGATTGGGTATGATCATGTTTTATTGTTATATCTATTGTGTGGGGTATTTGGGATAATTTGTGATTGTCTTTTATAAAAAATTTTCACCAATAAAGTTTGATAAAATTGGATTGATGTCACAATATATATATTAGTCTGTCATATGACAGGGCAAAACTAGCGCCGGCGCCATTTTTGTTCCTATCCCCCGACGTCACGAGCGTAGGAGATCGCTCCCGGACCCCCGCTGGACCCCCAGGGACTTTTGGCCAGCTTGGGGGGGCCTCCTGACCCCCACAAGACTTGCCAAAAGTCCAGCGGGGGTCCGGGAACGACCTCCTGCACTCAAATCGTGTTGCCGTACGGCAAAGGTAGTGCCGGCGCCATTTTTCTATCAACGCACCCGTGGCCCGAGAGTGGAAGATCACAACGGGACCCCCCCACTGGACCCCAGGTAATTTAAGACATTTGGGGGGGGTTCAGGAGGGTGGGGGATTTATTTTAAAGGGTCGGGGTGGGTTTTAGGGTTGTTTTAGTGTGCCGGTTTTCCCGCCCTCCCCCTTCCCCTCCCCCTTCCCCCGATTTACGATTTTTTACGATAAATCGGGGGAATTCCTATTAAATATCGACTCTAACGATTTTTGACGATTTAAAAAATATCGGACGATATTTTAAATCGTCAAAAAACGATTCACATCCCTACTGATCATACCTTTGGTGAGGCTTCTTGATTACTGTGTCTTGTTTTCTAACCAGAATGGAAACAAAAACCATCCCAATTGTTCTTTATTTAGCATTAATTAAAAATTGGCTGAAACCCATCGAAATTCCCCAGACACCCATATTGAGTCTCATCTGTGCCAGTTCAAACCCAGCACTCCCTTCCAGCCTCCTCTGCGGTACCCCAGCACATCACTTCTCCCCAACACACTCTGATTCCCCTCCCCAGCCGCAGCACAATTTTACCATACACCTCCCCAGCCTGATCCCCCTTGCTGGCATGACTCCAGCACATTCTTCCCTGCTGCTCCCCAGCTCAATCCCATCACTTCCTTCCCCCCTCACCAGCCCAGCCCCAACACACCCTGACCTCCTGCCCCAGACCAAACCTAGCACTCCCCTCTCCCTCCCCAGCACACCCTGATCCTCCTGCCCCAGCCTGATCCCAGCATTCCTCCTCACCTTTCAGGCACAAGGGGGAGTCCCCAGCCCTCTCCCTAAGTCAACCCCAGCACACTCTGCACCCCGTAGTCTGATCCTAGCACACTCCTAACTCCCCTCCCATCATCCCAAACAAAATAAACACAAAAAAGCACCAGTAAAACCAAAGGAAACAAAAGTTCCCCTTCTCCCTCTCCACCAAACCCACTGAAACAAGTGCTCTTACTTGGAAGCTCTTGAATTGAAAAAGAATTGCCGGGTCTCTGGGCCAAGACTGGAAAACTCTGAGTATGGCAGGGAAGTACCCATGCAGACCTCAGAGGAGGAAATCGCCTGGGCCTGTGCAGATAGACAGATGGAGTCCTGTCGGCTGCACAGGTAGGAAGAAATAAAAGGAGAGTTCCTGTCTGTCATTAGGGTTGCCAACTGCCTCCAGATTTTCAGGACAGGTTGATCCAGTTCTGGTTTTAGCCCATTGCATGCTGGGACTTATTCTGATGTCCCTATTGCATTCCCTAAGAAAATCAAGACTATAAGTACCTGCATGCAGGGGAGTAAAACCAGGACTGGATCAACCTGTCCTGAAAATCTGGAGGCAGTTGGCCACCCTATCTGTCATGCAGGCAGGAAGAAGAAGGCAGAAGAGAACCACTGCTTTGTGCAGCAGGAAAAAGGTGATGAAAAAGGAGGAGGCGGAGCAGGAAGAGGAATCCTATACACCGTGAGGGCCCGCAGAAAGAAGTTGCTGTCACTGGTGTGTTCAGGACGGGAGAGAAAGAGAATGAGTGAATATGTGCAAGAATGTATGTGTGAGGGAGTATATCTCAATGGACACGTGAGTGGGCATGTGTATGTGTGAGGGAGAATATGAGTGGGTACATGAGTGGACATGAGTGCGAGGGAAAATATGTGATTGAGCATGTGTGTGTGAGAGAGAATATGTGAGTGGGCATATGAATGTGTGTGAGAAGGTAGATGGGGTGATAGATGTGGGGGTGGGGATGTGTTTGGGGGTGTGGGCAAGTGTGTAAAAAGGACAATATGTGAGTGGGAATGTGTGCATGAAGAAGTAGATGTGAGTGGGTATGTGAGGCTAGATATGAATGGGCTTGTGTGGGGGGTTAGATATGGGAGTGGGTGGGTGTGCGGGGCTCTGGGGGTAAATGTTAAATGGGCATATGAGCAGGTAGACATGAGTGGGAGTGTAAGGGGTAGATGTGTGAGTGGGTATATGTATATATATGTGTGGGCGTAGATGTGGAGGACAGATATTGGGGTGAGGGGGGGATAGATGTTGCAGAGTGTGGGGAGTTGTGCGGGGGTAGATGTTGGGGTGGAGGATGTGAGGGGTAAATGTTGAGGTGGGTGGGTGGGTGTACCCATGAAGGAGAAAAAAGTGAGTGTTCATCCTGCCCTTTTTTCCCACCCCAAACAAAGGTCATCTGAGGGTGACGGTATGAAATGCCCCAAGGAATCCCCTTGACCTTCCCCTTCCCTAGCCCTTATCCCGTTGAGGATCCGCGGTCTGTTCTGGGGACAGGATTGATCCTCTGTTGCTCTAGCCCCACTGCTCCGGTTATACAAAATGGGCACCGGTCAACCCCATGGCTGGCGCCATTATGTTGTACTGCAGCTGCACAACATAATGCTGCCCATCCTGCACCCAGAACAGTCCTTACCCCTTGACGGGGCAAAGACTGGGGAAGGGGAGGTCAGAGAGGGGCCCTAAGGCAGTTTGTACAGTGAGTTTGGCAGGTGGGTGGAGATTTTTTTTTTTTTTTTTTAAGTAATAGAGTTCCCCACCAGTTTGCTGATGAGACAGATAGGACATCCTGCAAAGCTGATAATATATATATTATATAGAGAGAGAAAATGTGTTGAGTTGCCATATGGCTGAGTAACAAGGAATAGGCGAACTCAGTCTGTTCCTTTTCACTCTTGCTCTTCGAATTGAAGTATCCCTGTGATAAGAAAAGGCGACATGTAAATTCAGGGCTTGTATATGAGCCATGATCGCCAGTTTGTGTTTGCTCAGCTTATTGGTGAAAAATCACCTTTTAAACACATTAAAGGCCAGATATGTTAAAGGGTTTCTTTCAAAGCCATTTACATGCATAAACCAACCTTTTGTGGATGTAAATTCTGTGTCAGGCAAGGGGCGCTCTGTTGGGCCTCAAGCCGAGGTTGGCCTGGGTAGAAGCTGGTGCTTTTCATATCCTGTAGAGCCACGGAGCCACGCTCCAAATACTAATGGCCTGTTACATGGCTTTGCCTGCACCTCCCTCCTATCTCCCGAAGATCCAGATTGGACCTCAGGGGTTTAAAAAGGGATTGCTGGGAACACCGCAGTGTTCTGGCAATTCGAGGACTCAAGGCAGAGCGGAGGGCCACCATCGGGCCCTGGAGGTAGGCCTGTGACTTCTACAAACCATGTTCTTGCTGTTAAGACCCTGCTAAAATATTCTTGCCATACTGTGCCAAGTCTTGTGTGATTAAGCGCACGTGCGTTCAAGGAGAAGGATTTTGCTGGGTTAACTGATTCAGCCAGGGTCTTGGATGGTGTCTGCATCATCTCTGTGCTGTACAGTTTGCCCTGCAGAAATGTAAGTCAGGCTACCGTGTTTTCCATCAAGCCCAGCATCCTGTTTCCAACAGAGGCCAATCCAGGCCATAAGAACCTGGCAAGTACCCAAAAACTAAGTCTATTCCATGTTACTGTTGCTAGTAATAGCAGTGGCTATTTTCTAAGTCAACTTAATTAATAGCAGGTAATGGACGTCTCCTCCAAGAACTTATCCAAACCTTTTTTAAACACAGCTATACTAACTGCACTAACCACATCCTCTGGCAACAAATTCCAGAGTTTAATTGTGCGTTGAGTGAAGAAGAACTTTCTCCGATTACTTTTAAATGTGGCACATGCTAACTTCATGGAGTGTCCCCTAGTCTTTCTATTATCCGAAAGAGTAAATAACCGATTCACATCTACCTGTTCTAGACCTCTCATGATCTTAAAGATGTCTATCATATCCCCCCTCAGCCGTCTCTTCTCCAAGCTGAAAAGTCCTAACCTCTTTAGTCTTTCCTCATAGGAGAGCTGTTCCATTCCCCTTATCATTTTGGTAGCCCTTCTCTGTACCTTCTCCATCGCAATTATATCTTTTTTGAGATATAATTCAAGGTATTCAAGTGGGGTATCACCATGGAGCGATACAGAGGCATCATGACATTTTCCGTTTTATTCACCATTCCCTTTCTAATAATTCCCAACATTCCCTTTCTAATAATTCCCAACATTCTGTTTGCTTTTTTGACTGCCACAGCACTCTGAACCGATGATTTCAATGTATTATCCACTATGACGCCTAGATCTCTTTCTTGGGTGGTAGCACCTAATATGGAACCTAATATTGTGTAACTATAGCATGGGTTATTTTTCCCTATATGCATCACCTTGCATTTATCCACATTAAATTTCATCTGCCATTTCGATGCCCAATTTTCCAGTCTCACAAGGTCTTCCTGCAATTTATCACAATCTGCTTATGATTTAACTACTCTGAAACAATTTTGTATCATCTGCAAATTTGATTACCTCACTCGTCGTATTTCTTTCCAGATCATTTATAAATATATTGAAAAGTAAGGGTCCCAATACAGATCCCTGAGGCACTCCACTGCCCACTCCTTTCCACTGAGAAAATTGTCCATTTAATCCTACTCTCTGTTTCCTGTCTTTCAGCCGGTTTGTAATCCACGAAAGGACATCGCCACCTATACCATGACTTTTTACTTTTCCTAGAAACCTCTCATGAGGAACTTTATCAAATGCCTTCTCAAAATCCAAGTACACTACATCTACCGGTTCACCTTTATCCACATGTTTATTAACTCCTTCAAAAAAGTGAAGCAGATTTGTGAGGCAAGACTTGCCTTGGGTAAAGCCATGCTGACTTTGTTCCATTAAACCATGTCTTTCTATATGTTCTGTGATTTTGATGCTTAGAACACTTTCCACTATTTTTCCTGGCACTGAAGTCAGGCTAACCGGGCTGTAGTTTCCCGGATCGCCCCTGGAGCCCTTCTTAAATATTGGGGTTACATTAGCTATCCCCCAGTCTTCAGGTACAATGGATGATTTTAATGATAGATTACAAATTTATACTAATATATCTGAAATTTCATTTTTGAGTTCCTTTGGAACCCTGGGGTGTATACCATCCGGTCCAGGTGATTTACTAACCTTCAGTTTATCAATCAGGCCTACCACATCTTCTAGGTTCACCGTGATTTGGTTCAGTCCATCTGAATCATTACCCATGAAAACCTTCTCTGGAACAGGTATCTCCCCAACATATTCTTTAGTAAACACTGAAGCAAAGAAATCATTTAATCTTTCCGCGATGGCCTTATCTTCTCTAAGTTCCCCTTTAACCCCTCGATCATCTAACAGTCCAACTGACTCCCTCACAGGCTTTCTGCTTCAGATATATTTTAAATAGTTTTTATTATGAGTTTTTGCCTCTACGGCCAACTTCTTTTCAAATTCTCTCTTAGCCTGTCTTATCAGTGTCTTACATTTAACTTGCCAAAGCTTATGCATTATCCTATTTTCTTCTGTTGGATCCTTCTTCCAATTTTTGAATGAAGATCTTTTGGCTAAAATAGCTTCTTTCACCTCCCCTTTTAACCATGCCGGTAATTGTTTCGCCTTCTTTCCACCTTTTTTTAATGTGTGGAATACATCTGGACTGTGCTTCTAGGATGGTATTTTTTAACAATGATCACGCCTCTTGCATACTTTTTACCTTTGTAACTGCTCCTTTCAGTTTTTTTTCTTATAATTTTTCTCATTTTATCAAAGTTTCCCTTTTGAAAGTTTAGCACGAGAGCCGTGGATTTGCTTACTGTCCCCCTTCCAGTCATTAATTCAGATTTGATCATATTTAGATCATTATCCTGGATAAAATCTGCATGTACAGCCTACACACAAGACTTTAGCCCTGCCCGCACAGTTATAACCCTGCCTAGAATAGATATCCAAAGCCTATCCAGGTAAGTTACAAGGGATATCCAGCGGCATGGGTATGCCGCTGGATATCTGTGTAGAAGTTGAAATTTAGCCGGATAAGTTGTAGCTGTCTAAGTTTTTAGCAGGTCTAATTTAGACGGACAACTTATCCGGCTAAGTATCAGTGGAGTCCGTAATCAAAAGCCATTTAGATGGATGACTCAAATGTTATCTATCTAAATGGCAAATTAGGCATATTCAGCTACTTATCTGGCTAAATTATAGCCTGATAACTACTTATCCTGCTATAACTGAGCCGGCTATAAAAGGGGAGATTTGAGAGCATAGCGGGGGGGGGGGGGGGAGGGGTTGAGTTAGCTGACTAACTTAGCTAAATATCGCATATATCCGGCTAGGTTAGCCAGCTAACTTTAGACCTGCTTCCAAGCAGGTCTAAAGTTATCCAACCTTCTGTGGATAACTTTAAAAGATATCTGGGTAAGCAGCACTGGGATACTTTGAAATCAATTAAAGTGCATGGCCCTATGGCCTGATTTCCTCCCACCCAATCATCAATTTTTGGAGGCCATAGTGGCCTTGAACTCCCAACCTCAAATCACCTTGATGTAATCCTTTGCCCTCAGCAGTCCTTCCCTCTCTCCCCACCGCCAAGTTGCAATGATACCTGCCGCACCCCTACCAAACATACTCCCTCCTGGCATCGTCCAGGGCAGCTTTGACAGCCACATAAGGCTGGCCGGATAACTTAGAAACCTAACCAGCTATATTCAAACATAGCTACATGTAGCCGGATAACTTTAAGGAGGTGTATTCAGCCGGTCATTTATCCAGCTGAATATATGGAATAAGTTATCTGGCTAATCTGTAACCAGATAACTTCTGAAGTATTGGCCTCAATGAAAATACATGTAATGCATTTGTATTCAGTGGAGGCAGGGCATGCAAATGTCTCTCATGCATATTCATTGTAGATATCCTAAAAACCAGAAGTATATGCTGCAGTCGAAGACTGGAGATGCCAATCCCTGAAGTGCATGATCTGGCAGTTTTGAAGTTGCCATCATAAGACAATAGACTGGTCACTATATAATATCACCTTTTATTTTACGTTCACTTTGCAATATTTGATCTATGTATACATTTCTTTAAGACTATCTGCTGTTTAGAAAGAAAGTCAAAACACATTTTTTCCATCAGGCCCTCAATTAATTGGATATATGATCATATTCCAGTTGGTTTTATCGTCTTCTGTCATTTTAGTACCTGTTTCTATGTTTTCGTCTTTAATGGGTTAGGATATGTATTGTGATATGTTTCTTGTATACTTTGTATTTTATGTTTCAATTTTGTTACCTTATTTATTTGAAAAATGTTATATACCACTATCTACAATAGTGCATGAAGCGGTTTATAGAGTTCATATACATAATTTTTAAAAACGTACATTAAAACATTCCATTTTTAAACAAACTTACAAAGATTGCCTGTGATTTTCTAAGTCCAACCATTCAGCATTTACAATATAGGTTTGATTGCTATTTTAAGGAGAAACCATAAGCACTGGTCCTAGGAACTCATATAAAAAGAGGGTGACTGCTTAATTTTAGGTGTTATTGCCGAAAGCTTGTTTAAATAAGTAAGTCTTAAGGTCCCTCTTAAATGACTTCACATCAGTGATCAAACATAAACTGTCTGGAAGCGCGTTCCAAATTTTTGGGCCGGCCACTGCGAAAACACGGTTCCTCGTTAAGTCAAGTCTTGCTGTCTTCAAGGTTGGGATATCAAGCAAGCTTTTATTTGCAGAGCGTAGCTGACAAGCTGGTTTATAAATGTGCAATGAAGAACTCAGTCAAGCATTGTAGTCCTTGTTTAGCAAGTTAAAGATCAACATATGTTCTCTCCTTTGGATGTTCATCAAAAGCCGAGCAGTGGAATTTTGGCAAATTCCCTGATGTAAGAGAAAGGGATCAAGTATGTTAGGACTAGCAGACAAGAAATGTATGGTGCAGGGAATGATGGTGCAGGGAAAAAGGTGAGATATCAGATGTTTCACTATGGCATGCAACTGAATGTAAATACTGACTCCACAAGAGGGACACCAGCTTCATATAAAATAAGATGAAAAACTTTGACCAGAATAACAACATGGGCCCAGTTTATTGGATCTGTCTGTTTAACTTAAAAGGCTATAGCGTCTTTCCACAAATAATGAAGCAAGCTGCCCCGGGACAGGGGCAGGTCAGAGACGCGCAAACAACAAATCTGCCCAGAGACAAAAGACAGCCTAACCAAAGGGCGAATTTATCAGACAGGTCAGCTTACAGAAAAGCACTGACACCACGGGGCACAAACAGGGATCCCCCCCCTCCCAATGGGGGGGGGGAGGGCAGCGGTCTGAAATGAAGAAACAAAACCATCCATCCATCCCTCTGTTTGACTATGCATGAGCTGTTTACATATGCATGTCTGGGCTGTTAAAAGCAGCCAGGCAGAGGGCTCATGGAGGGGGGGGGACTGGCAGAAGAATTCCATACACACTAGCAGAAGTATCACCACTGCCATGTAAATCCTGCCTGTTACCTGACTGTTCATCTCGAACCTGTCTTTTTCTTCTCCAGGGTTCAGACCAGCCTTAGCCCAGCAAGCGACTGTGTCCAAGAATACCTTCTCCCTTCAGATACTGCTTCAGGGTGAAACAGAAGGTAATCTCCTAAAGTTATGGGGTTAGTTAGGTAATTACATTTATTAATATACCCAAAGCAAGTTAACATCTCTGATATGTTTATTAATGATGCAGAGCTTTACTTAGTATAATCCTGTGCTATGTTAAATTAGGAACTAAAGGGGATTTCATAGCCTTTGAAGCTGTGCTCAAGAAGCATTTTAGTGCATATGAAAATGCTCTCTGTACCAGGGAAGCAGCCCACAGAAAGACCTGTAGTGAAGAGGATAGCCCAGGGATGCTTAGCCACAAGCTAAAGCAGGTTTTCATCTATGATGCCACCAGAACAAATGAAAAAAGCCGGAAAGAGCTTAGAGACTTTTTCTATGGAGCTTGTCCTATACAGAACAGATTTCTCCTAGCTGCCTACAAGGAGGCAAGCTTAGTGCCCCTAATACAGAAAGCGGAGAGGCTTTATGAAATATACTACAAGAGAAACCAATCACTAGGTGTCAGTACACTGAAACTAGGGATAGCAACCAGGTATTCACTATGATTCAAAGTCCAGATATATGCCTTAAAGTCAATGCTGTCTCTTTTTATCCCACATCTGACAGAATTGGTGGAAAATCAAGAAACCAGCTCAGGTGATCCGCAGGATCTCCAGAGTCTCAGCAACCAGCAGGAGAGGACACTTATGACACCTGAAAGAGGGCCCCAGGGAAATCAGAAAATGTTTGGGAATCCCAAGAGCAGCACAGGACCTGGAACCCCCGAAGCAAACACCAGTTCCTCTGAGCCTTCTATTATTTATTTATTTATTTATTTATTTAAAATTTTTATATACCGGCATTCATGATACAATCACATCATGCTGGTTTACATAGAACAGGGGTGTACAAAGAACAAATGAGTAACCTATTAGTGAGGAGGAAGCAGTTACAAATAACAAGGTACTAGAACTGGGAGTAGAGAAGAAAGGGAGAGGATAACATTAGATAAAGATATTTACATTAAATTAACATTTTTACAATGCACAATGACTAAATAACCCTGTTTTTACTTCCCAGGGATCTACTGCTAGTGCAAAAGAATTTCCCATACCTGAATCTGCCGATGAGGCCGCCTCTACACCAGGTGATATCCTGTTACATGAGAGCACTACCACTATTTTGGATGTATACCCCATCCAGAAGCACAAGTATGCCTTTGGGAAAGGGGAACCTCCATGACTCCAGTATACTATCCCTGTCAAAATACAAGATGTATAGTTGTGAGGGTCTCCTGGATACGGGTTCCCTTAATCACACAGAGCTTGCTTAACAAGTTTTCTTCTTTCTTAAAGAGTAGGTCTGCTCTGAAGGTAGTTCTATGCGATTTGGCCCTAGAGGTCTATGTAGGAATGCCTGTGGACATTAGAGGTAAGGTCTAGTTCACTATTCTGTTAGGGAAGGGGAAAGCAAAGCACCCAGTTCTAGGAATGTGAATCGTTTATCTGACGATTGAAAATATCATCCGATATTTTCATTATCGTCAGATATCGGGGGGTCCCCGATAGCGATAGGAAACCCCACGATTAATTTAGTGGGTTTTCTTATCGTTATGGGGTGGGGGGGGGGGGGGCGAGAAGAAAGGACACAACCTAAAAACACAACCTGACCCTTTAAAATGAGTTTGTTAGTATCCCCCCACCCTCTGGACCCCCCCCCCAAATTTTTTTTAAATATCTGGTGGTCCAGCGGGGGTCCCGGGAGCATTCTCCCGCGCTCGGGCTGTCGGCTGCCACTAATCAAAATGGCGCCGATGGCCCTTTGCTCTTACCATGTGACAGGGGCTATCGGTGCCATTGGTCGGCTCCTGTCACATGGTAGGTGCACTGGATGGCCCGCGCCATTTTTAAAGATGGCGCCGGCCATCCATTGCTCCTACCATGTGACAGGGACCGGCCAATGGCACGGATACCCTGTCACATGCTAAGGGCAAAGGGCCATCGGCGCCATTTTGTTTACTGGCAGCCGACGGCCCGAGCACGGGAGAATGCTCCCGGGACCCCCGCTGGACCACCAGGTATTTAAAAATTTGGGGGGGGGGGAGCGGAGGGTGAGGGGATACTAACAAACTCATTTTAAAGAGTTGGCTATATTTTTTGGTTATCGGCTCGGGCGCAGCCGATAAAAAAAACCCGATCGGACTGCAAGATAAAAATTTCACGATGTGAATCGGAACCGTAATCAGAACCCATACCGGTTCCGATTCACATCTCTACCCAGTTCTAGTCACAAAGAGCCCTGGAGAGGAATTTCTGAATGGAAAGGTGGAAGCTGTCCCCATCCTTGACTATGTAAATGAGATAATTTGGACTCAGGTCAGGTTCCCCCTCCCATACAGAAGTGGACCTGTAGTTCCGGCTCCATAGAGCAGAAATATACTAGTGAGAATAAATTTCCAGAGGTCAGCAGATCCCATGCTACTCATGCTCAGGTATAAAAGAGCTGAGGAGAAGGAGAATAATTATGACAATGTTATCTTCTTGAAAAAGGAGGCAATATTCAGCATTGCCCTAGATACTAACTGTTATGGTTTTGATGAATTAGTGAACCCCGGGCTGAGGAGAGAGATGTCTCTGCCCAAAGGGAGGAGCCCCATGAGCCTCACTGTCGGTGGGCGTGGTCTCAGCAACGTAGGACACAGCTGTGAGAGAGACTTTATTAAGGAGAAAGATAGAACATAACCCGAGGAGCGGGAAATGTAATTAAACACAGTCTTAGCAAGTACAGTGGTCAGGATAATGATGTATATACGTAGGTCCTGGTAATGGCCCACAGCATATGGTACACCTGGGAATTCCTGTAGGCTGATGTAATACCTCTGAGTGCAGATCCGGTAGTGGCCCGCAGCGCAGGGTAAGCTGAGGAAGCTGTACTGTGTAGAAGTCAAAGAGGCAGAGGTCAGTTTTACAGGAACAAGGCCATAGACCCAGTATAGGAGATGAAGTATCCTGAGGCACAGATAGAGTAGAGTGGGTGGACTGAAGAATGGTAGTGGCCCAAGGAACAGAGTACACCATGAAGTCTTCAGTAGAGATGACAGAAGTTGGAGAATGTACTCACACAAGGAAGTCCCAGAAGATATACCCGAGGAGCAGGTCAGGATGTCCCAGGCAGGAGGGCCCTCCGAGGAATGGGTACTCAGAGAGTCCAATTGCCTGAAGGAGAATCTGGAACAGAAGATCCAAATAGAGCGGATTTAACAAGCGAGAGAACTCCTTGCTAACTCGTCTTAGCAATGGGCGAGTCCATATAAGTACACTAGCGGTATTGATGTCATCAAGAGGGGACGCCCCTGAGGTTCCCGCCATGACGTATTGATAAGGAGGCCCTGTGCTCACGAGTGCGCATGCCTAGGTGATGCCAGAAGTAAGATGGCAGTTGGCAGTGCCCACACTGTCCCGGGGATGCCGGGGAAGTCAGCGTTGGTTGGCGGAGGCCACCATTCTCCCAATGATTGATGGTGCAGGGAAAAAGGTGAGCATGAGAGGTTGTAGCCACCTGCGACTGATGGGCGCAACACTGACTGACTGGAAATCTGCTACAACTGACCCCCGCCTCCATCTGACCAGCACAGAGTGGGCCCAGAGTGGGCCCAGAGTGGGCCCAGGAGCACAGGAGGTAAGTCTACCTGTTAACCCAGGAGTGAGTACCTGGTTCCAGGGAACAGCTCTGAGGTGAAGATGGTAGTACTCACTGGTGTTGAAGATAGCGAATCCTTCCAGGCAGAAGAGAAGGTAGGAGCAGGCAGCGAGTCAGGGAACATGGGCCCTCGAGGAATGAGTACCTGTTTCTGGATAGCGACCTGAAAAGCAAGTGAGGCCCCGAGGAGCAGGTACCCCCGTTAGCGTTAAGAGTCCAATGGAAATTGAAGAGGCAGAGTAGCTGGGTACGGAGAGTGAATCCCATCCATAAGATTCCGCTTGCTAACTCAAAGGCTAACAAACATCGTAGGCTTTAAATATCCGGGCAGCGTGACGTCATCACAGGGGAACGCCCCTGAGGTTCGCGCCAAGTAGGAAATAAGAGTGAGGGCCGCATGGCGCGCGCGCCCTAAGGTACCAGCGGAGCATGGCGGGAGGCAGCGCCCAAGCCGGTCCAGGGACACAGGAGAGGACGGTGGGCAGACGCCAGAGCAGCCAGGTGTCCATCCATAGCGAGAGGAGGTGCAAAGAAAGAAAGGTAGGTGGAGTGAAGCCGTCGGGAAGGGACAGTTGCAACAGATATGGAGTCAGCTGAGGGACTATGGCCCCAAAAGAAGAGAATAGAAGCCTTGCAGAAAACAAAAATCCACCTCTCTGAAAGCTACATTCTTTCCTGGAAATATGAAATTACTCCCGTTAGTTCATTGATCAGTATGCAGAGATCACATAGTTTCTGATAAGATTCCTGCAAAAGGATGAATTGTGGCAGTAGGGATCTGAGCAGCAAGCAGCGATGGTTAAGTGAAGGGAATTCTAGGTGGAGCTCTTGTCTTGCTTATCCAGAGAGCAACAAAGAGTTTGCCCTGGAATTAGCCTTTACTCCCAAGTTCACGGGTACTATCTTGTAACAGAAGCCTGATATCAACTGGAGAGTTGTGGCATATGCCAGCAAGCTCTAACAGATATGGAAAAGAAATATTCTGAGTGTGAGAAATCCCTGCTAACCAAAGTATGGGCTTTTCAACCCTTCAGGAGTTATGTGCAAGGAAACAACTAACAGTGGAGGTATGTCTCCAATCTCTAAACCTTTTAGACAGGGACCGAATCAAAGCCGGTCAAGTCTCCCACAGCAAAATCGCTTTCTGGACACTCGCTTTTCAAGGTTGGCTGCTTGAGGTGCGATATGGCCAAGGCCATAAAGTGTTGGAGGATCTGAATTTAGTCACTTAACACAATTGCACTGCTGGGAGAAAACTGGATTTGACCTTGGAACCTGAAACAAACCACAAATTAGTCAGGAAGGGGAATAGTCTAGGAAGAGAGTCACCCCTGTGATTCTCTCAGCTATGCACTAGCATCTAGAATCCAATCATTATGCAAACCTTGCTGCTGCACTGATAGCTGTACAAACTGCTGTATGATGACATGGCTTGCAATCCATCACAACCTACACAAACTCTGACTATCGGGCCGATACATTAAACCGTGCGGGAGAGCCGGCGAGCGCCCGCTCTCCCGTCGCGCACCCAGGCCGCTCTCCTGGGCGCGTGATTCACTAAGCAAAGGTATGCAAATTAGGGCCCGCAGTAATAAGGAGGCACTAGGGACGCTAGTGCATCCCTAGCACCTCCTTATTGATAGAAGTGGTGGCTGTCAGCGGGTTTGACAGCCAATGATTAATTTTACTGGCGTCGGTTGTCGAACCCGCTGACAGCCACGGGTTCGGAAAACGGATGTTGGCAAAACTGAGCTGCTGCCAGAATTCTAACAAGCACTAACAAAAAAGATCACATCACCCCAATCCTTAGTAACCTACATTGGCTTCCCATTAAACAAAGGATACTCTATAAGGTACTCACAATCATCCACAAAGCGACAAACAAAATAGCTCCCATCACGGTAAGCTTTCAACTCCAACCGCACACATCTTCTAGACCAATCAGAAGCGCTTACAAAGGAACACTGCATGCCCAACAAGTAAAATCATCTCTGAGCAAAAGAGCGCTATCCTTAGCAGGCCCCCACCAGTGGAACATGCTCCCCCCAAATCTAAGACTTGAACCCAATCATCAAGAGTTCAAAAAAAGACTAAAGACTCTTCTTTTCCAACAAGCCTTCCCAGACTCACAATCCTACCAAGACGAAAAGTCTTCCCAAATAAGAAGTATCCCCTAATTATGGTCACCATACCAAGTCCTACCTTCAGGTCTCTGCAATTGGACAACAATCTTTGAGTTCTAAAAATTAATCTTAGTATTTATATTTTCCTCTGCAACTGGACTACAATTTCTAAGTTCAAAAATTCATTTTATCTTATTATTTATATCTGGCATGGTTAATATGTCACTATATCCAAGTTAAATAGTTAAATTATACAGATTATATTACATAATTTTATTAATTACAATGTTAAACTATACTATATTATTTATTATCATTATGTTAAATTGTCATCCAGTTATATTGTTCCATATGTGCCACTGTTCTATGTAAAGCCCCTTATCTCTGTTGGGCAGTTTATCGTTATATGTAAACCGGAGTGATTTGTAGTCTCTATAAGAACCTCGGTATATAAAAATTAAAAATAAATAAATAAATAATGGTTCTTTTTTTAGATTTTTTCTTTTCTTTTATTTTTGGGGCCTCCAACTTAATATCGCTATGATATTAAGCCAGAGGGTGTACTGAAAAGCAGTTTTTTCTGCTTTTCTGTACACTTTCCCGGTGCTGGCAGAAATTAACACCTGCCTTTGACAGGAATTAATTTCTGAGAGTGTGGCTGCACATTTTATTTTCTGTATCGTGTAGGACTAATAGGCTCATCAATATGCATTTGCATGTTGTGGGCGCTATTCGTTTCCGGGGGGGGGGGGGGGGGGGGGGGGGGGGTTTGGCCGCGCATTTTCCATGCGCTATTACCCCTTACTGTATAAGGGGTAAAAATAGTGCGTTGAAAACATGCGTCCAAACGGGGGCTAACGGTGCGCTCGGCCTGAGCGCATTTTACTGTATCGGCCCGTATGTCAGAAACAATTTCATTACCTGCAAGTTCATGAAGCGTTCCATATCTTTGTTCAGCTATTGGGGGCTGCTGACCAAGGCCCTCCCTATAATGAACAAGTGATTAAAATTATGTGGAGATTGTTGTGTGAGAAAATAAACTCCACATATCGTATCACCAGACAGATGGGAGAGAACAGTAACCATAATCAGCATTCTGAAGAAGTAATGTATGTGTCCACATCAGGTAAGGACTGGGATGTCAAATTGCCCCTCATATTGATGGATGTCAAAGCCATGCTACACCATACCACAGAGTTCTCACCATTTAAAATGTGACAAGGAGAGAAATGATCTTACTAATGCCTTTGCTTTATAGGATGCAGGATGCTAATTTAGCTAGTGCTACCACTGCCCGTAAACATGTTACTTATCTGCGGGAACATTTGCAAAGCACTCTTGCCTTACGCTGTATTCAGCTAGAAAATGCCAGTAGCAGAAATACACCAGCAACGCATATTTATGACATATGCAGAGGGATCCACAGTCCTGGGGGTAGGAAGACGATGGTGGTGGCATCAAGAATTTCTGACATGCTCACAGGGTTCTTAGTCCCTGCAAGCAGGAAGAAAACAGTGGCAGCGATACATATTTATGACGTACCTACAGGGATCCCCAGTCCCGCAGGTAGAAAGAAGATGGCGGTGGTGAGAATTTCTGATGTGTTCGCGGGGCTCCCAGCCCTTGTGAGCAAGAAGAAAACAGTGGCAGTATAAATTTATAACAGAGGCAGCGGTGGTGCAGGTTTATGATGTATCCGCAGCAGGGGGGATTTCCCAGGCCCAAGTCCCCAGATCCCATGCCCTGCGGGGAAGAAGAAGACAATGGCAGCAGCTGAAATTGATGTACCAGTGAGGATCCCACAGCCTGCAGGCAGGAAAAAAGAAGAGACCCAGTGGGTGAAGTATAAGGGAGGGGAAGAGAAAATGGGGTTGTGAGTGAGAGGGAATGGCATGGGAGGGGAGGGTATGTGAGAAAGGGAATGGAAAGTAAAGGGGTGAGTGAGAAGGGGGGAGGGAGAAAAGGGAGAAGGTAAGTGAGTGAGAGTGGACAGAAGGAAAGCAAAGGGGTCCGAATGAAAAGTAATGGAAGAGAAGGGGTGAGTGAAAAGAAAAGGAAGCAAGAGGGAACAGGTGAGTAAGTGTGCATGCATGAGAGCATGTGACAGTGTAAGAATGCGTGTGAGTGAGCTTTGTGTGTGAGAGCATGTTAGTGAGAAAGTTAGCATTTGACCGTGTGAGAGTGTGAGCAAGCGTGAGTATGTGAGAGAGAGAGCATGTGAGAGTGGGAGCGAGTGTGTATGTGAGTGAAATTGAGCATGTGTGTTGGCAGGGTGTGTATATGAGAGAGAGTGGACATAGTTTGTGTGTAGCCTCCCAATCCCCCACTAATCCAGGCTAATTTCAGAGTGACTGGAAATCAAAAGTTTCCAGTTATGGAAAGCTGAATTTTTTTTTCCTTATTAGTTTTAATTATTATTGGCTATTATTTGATATGTCTGCTATTCTTACATATTTTATTAGGTTTTGGGAACACTGAAAATTTTTATAATAATTTAATTTGAAAATGTTATTCTATTTGTCCAGCTGTCTTGAAATTTTTTTTATTAGTATGGTTTTACTATTATGACTGTTTTATATTTCCTGATTTTATTGTTTTATGAGGCATGGTGATGTTTCTGTTTTTCCATTGTTGCATTGCATTCAGAATTTGGCTTTTAGCAATTTCCAGATCAGTTTTTGTCTGCATGTTTCTATTTATACTTTATGGTCATTTTATTCTGTATTTGGTAAGGGTCTGTCTGCGTTCTGATATGTGATGGAAGTGAGGTATTCTGCTAGTGTATAGCTTATGTGTGTAGACAGCCTGTCTTGTTCTGTTTTTTTAATAGGTGGTATATTGGTATTTTAGAACCTGGTGTAATATTTGCAATGTTGCATTTTCATGGGTAGGATTTTTACTGTTTGATTCCTGGCAGTTTATGCAATTTTGGTATCGGAGGTTTACTAAATTATAATTGTAGTTCACTTTACAGTATTCATGGGTTTTTGAAGGCTAAGGCCAAAACCAACACTCCTTACAATACATCTAATACCATATGGGCTCCAAGTGTCTTTTTTGCAAGGGTTTTTCACTGGCATCACAGCATCGCACGTAAATATTCTTGTAAGTGAGATTTTTACACCAGAAGCTTGTACTTTGAATGTCCTTTTCATGTAAAATCTGTAACTCTTGCATAATTTTAATTGTGTGTGGTGAGAACTGGGGAAATGAGGGAGCGCGAGGCTGAAAGTTTTGCTGAGTGCCTAATACCATTGCCCTGGCCCTGAGAAGTGTGTCACACATAGACGCTCATCATTCACCCATCTCCCACCTCCCCAGATTGCAAATACTGGCGAAGAGTGGGAAAATGTATATTATATAGGAGTAAAGGTTTATAAACTGGGCTGGTACATGATGGAGCAGTTGTGCTGTTGGCTGCTTCAGGCCCATTGCATGGCGGGAGGCAGAAGACTGCATCATTGCACATTTCTCCCGATACCCGCGCCAGTATTTTCAGTTGTTAGGATTTATTGAATTCATAAATATTCACTTTTTTTTTTGCTTTGAATTGATTCAGAGAGGGTGCACTGATTTTGTTTTCAGGAATCAAAATAGTAAAACCATTCTAATAGAAAGAATAAATATTTCAAAACGGCTGACATATAGAACATCATTCAATAATTAAACTCATAAACATTTTAAAAATGTTATTAAAAACCAATAAAATATTTCAAATCATCAGATACTTCAAACAAATTAAAACCAATAAGAATAACAATGTTCCCTGCTTGCCATACCTGGGAACTTTTGTTTTCCAGTCACCACAAGATTGTTGTGGATTAGTGGGGGGGGGGGGGGGGGGGGGGGAGGCTGCACAGAACCTTTGTCCCCTCTCACATACACATATTCTCTAACACACCTAAGTATATTCGTGCACACACACCAATAAAATATTTAAAAATAGCAGACACAAAATTTTTGATATGAGCTTTTAATTTGTTGTGTTCCGCGCCCGCGGTCATCCGCGGGCACGGCCCCCTACCTCCTCTGACGACCAGGGCAGAGTTGGAGCTGACTGCCCTGCCCCGAGCTCCGCACCCCCATGCGGCGGCGCAAGCCTTTGGGCTGGCCGCCGGGATCGGAGCTGTCCCTGCTCCTCCCGCCTGGCCGCTGCTGCTCTCCTCCGCGGCCCGGATCCAAGATGGCCACCGCCATCCTTGGACGCGAGGCTACGCCCCTTCACCAGAGTTAAAGGGACCTCGTCCCTTTAATTGCCTGCAGATGATTCTTACCTCCAGGGCCAGAGGAAATATATAAGGAGACTTCCTCTGACCATTCCTTGACTTGGCAACGTCCTCCAACGCTGTCTAATCTGCTTGCTTCGGTGAGTACCTTGAGCTTGGCTTCTGGTTTCTGCTTCGTCTTCGTGTTCCTGGTTCCTGACTTCGGATTGGCAAGCGGTGATTCTCCGGTGTACGACTTCGGATTGGTGAGCGACGACCCTCTGGCACTCGACCTAGGACTTCTTCAAGACTACCGTCGCCAAGGGCCCACCTAAGTCCCAGCAGCCCGGGTCCCTACAGGCTCCTCCCGGGGGGACCACGGGCTTCCAGGGTGAAGCTCCAGTCAGCCTTTGCAACGTCACTTGACCTCTCAAAGGTCCACCTAAGTCCCAGCGGTCTGGGTTCCTACAGGCTCCTCCTCCTGGGGGAACCGCGGACTTCCAGGGGTGAAGACACAGCTCCTCTTCTCGACTCTTCCTCCGCTCCCACTGTTGCCACAGTCTCCAGTGCCAAGGGTCCACCGGTCACATCTTCGGTTCCTGCCTCACCACCCGATGGGAGAACCATCGGATCTTCCCCAAGGTATTCCATCCTCCCGTCGGTCCAAGGGTCCACAAACCCGAGCTTAACAGATTGCCAAGTCCATGGACCCAGCGGAGGTATCTGCCCGCTAGGCCATTCCAGGGATGGCCCAGCATCTAAAGGACCAACAACAGCCCCTCGATGCCCTGGTTTCTGCGGTAGAGGGCCTGACGCAACGCCTAGAAACATTAGGACCTATGAACCCTGCACTGTCGTCTCCGCCTGGGGCTCAAGGAGGCCGCCCTACTCAGCCTCACTCCGTCCAGGCCTCCGGAGGCGACCTGGGACAAATAACTTCCACACAACTCCCGGCGCCCTCTCGATACGCCAGAGATACGAAGTTGTGTCGAGGATTCCTCAGCCAGTGCCAGGGCCGCTTTTCATTGCTGCCTGCGCAGTTTCCCAGCGACCGGGTCAAAACCAGCTACATCATGTCCCTGCTCGACGGGAAGCCCCTGATCTGGGCCTCTCATCTATGGGAAAGAAGAGATCCGGTCTTTGAAGACCTAACTCAGTTCCTGTCTGCGTTCCGGCAGATGTTTGATGAACCCGTCCGCAAATCCACCGTCGAGTCTTCCCCAAAATATTCCATCCTCCCGTCGGCCCAAGGGTCTACAAACCCGAGCTTAACATAATTATTGGATATTCCATTCATCAGCTATTTTGAAATAATCTGTTCTTTTTATTATTATGGTTTTACTGCTGTTGATTTTATATTTCTTGATTTGTTTTATAAGGACTGGTGATGTTTCTCTTTTTCCTTTGTTACACTGTATACAGAGACTCTGGCTTGTTGCGGTCTTCAGTTCAGTTTTTGCATGTTTCTAGTTATTTTATGATCTCTTTATTCTTTGTTAGGTGAGGGTCTGCACATGTGACTGAGATGAAGTATTCGTCTGGCATGTGAGAGACATACACTCTCTCACTCTTCTCCCCCTTTGGAACTCAGAAGCACAGCAGCAGCTTCCACCTTCAGCCCTCACAGTTGATGGGACTCCTTTTTCTTCCTGAGGGGTGTGGGCTGATGCAGCTCCTGCTCCTGTTCCTTTTTTCTGGCCGCACATGCCAGCACTACTACTCCTGCTCCTCCTCCTTATGGCTGCAGTGATTATGCCTCCTTCTTCCCACCTGGGCGGGCCTAGACAACATAACTTCTCTAACGCAGCGGTTCTCAACTGGTGTGTTGCGACACACCAGTGTGTCGCCAAGGACACGCAGGTGTGTCGCCACACTTCTCGGCCCCCCGCTGGTCCAGCTGCTCCCTCTGCCCCAGCGAAATAGGAATTTATCTTTTGCCCGGGCTTAAAATGCTGATAGGAGAGCTGGAGTCAGCAGTACCAGCATGGTCTCTTCTTCCCGCCCCCCTGTGGCCCTGAAGAGGAGGTGGATTGCAGAAGCTGCACATGAGAGAAGAAGAGATCGTGCTAGTGCTGGCAGCACTGGCCTGAGGAAGAGAAGAGAAGCGCAGAGCACAAGAGGAGCAACGTCAGCCCCCCTCAGCCAATGGGACTCCTTTCTCGAGGCCGCGAGGGCTGTAAATGGAGGAGGCTTCTGCTGTCGCGAGTTCGGTGGGGAGAGAGAGAGAGAGAGAGAGTGAGTGAGTGAGTGAGTGAGAAAGCATATGTGTGTGAGATCTTGTGTGAGAGACAGCATGTATGTAAGTGAATGATTGAGAGCATGTATGTGAAAGTGTGTGATTGAAAACCTGTTTTTGTGAAAGAGAGTATGTGTGTGTGTGATTGAGATCCTTTGTGTGTGAGAGAGTATGAATGTAAGTGTATGATTGAGAATCTGTATGTGTAAGTGAGAGAGATCATGTGTATGCATGATTAAGACCTGTGGGGTAGATTTTTAAAAACAGAGCGATCGCGTACTTTTGTTTGCGCAGCAGGCGCAAACAAAAGTACGCAATTTTATAAGATACGCACATAGCTGCACGTATCCTCTAAAATCCTGGATCGGCGCGCTCAAGGCTGCCGATTTTGGGCAGCCGGCGCGCGCTGAGCCGCGCAGCCTGCCTCCGTTCCCTCCGAGGCCGCTCCGAAATCGGAGCGGCCTCGGAGGGAACTTCCTTTCGCCCTCCCCTCACCTTCCCCTCCCTTCCCCTACCTAACCCACCCCCCCGGCCCTATCTAAACCCCCCCCCTTACCTTTGTTCCTAGATTTACGCCTGCGAGAAGCAGATTTAAATCTACGCGCGCCAGCGGACTGCTGGCGCGCTGTCCTCCGACCCAGGGGCTGGTCCGGAGGCCTGGACCACGCCCCCGGGCCAGCACCACGCCCCCGGTCCCGCCCCCGAAATGCAGCGTCATCGGGTCCCCCCCCCGACACGCCCCCTTCGACAAACCCGGGACCTACGCGCGTCCCAGGGCTCTGCGCGCGCCGCCGGCCTATGGAAAATAGGCACCGGCGCGCAAGGCCCTGCTCGCGTAAATCCGCCCGGATTTACGCGAGCAGGGCTTTTAAAATCCGCCCATGAGTGTATAAGTAAGAGAGAGAGCATGTGTGTCTGTGTGTGATTGAGAGCTGGTGTTGATGAGAGAGCATGTAAGTATGTGATTGAGAGCCTGTGTACAAATAAGAGAAAGAGAGAGCATGTGTGTAAGTGCATGAATGAGAGATTGTGTGTGAGAGAAAGAGACAGTATGTATATAAGTGTGTGATTGAAGGCCTGTGTGTGTGTAAGTGTGAAAAGATAGACAGCATGTGTGTAAATGTGTGATTAAGAGCCTATATAAGTGAGAGAGATAAAGCATGTGTATATGTATGTGATTGAGAGCCAGTATGAGAGAGAGAGAGCACTCATGTGTGACAGAGAGAGAAGAAATGTAAAAGCAAACCATCTCTCCTCCTGCAAATTCAAAGCAATCTCAAGGCACGTGGATATCAAACATATCCTTATTTTTTATTATTGGGTTTTTGTATCTGCTATTTTGAAATATTTTATTGGTATCTAGAAATTTTTGATATGAGTTTTTAATTATTGGATATTCCATTCATCAGCTGTTTTGAAATAATCTGTTCTTTTTATTATTATGGTTTTACTGCTGTTGATTTTATATTTCTTGATTTGTTTTATAAGGACTGGTGATGTTTCTCTTTTTCCTTTGTTACACTGTATACAGAGACTCTGGCTTGCGGTTTTCAGTTCAGTTTTTGTCTGCATGTTTCTAGTTATACTTTATGATCTCTTTATTCTTTGTTAGGTGAGGATCTGCACATGAGACTGAGGTGAGGTATTCGTCTGGCATGTAATTTCTGTGTAGGACTCTGTTTTGCCTTGTAAGGAGGTTACTGTTTAAGTGCTAGAAACTGGTGCTCTTCTGGTATGGGCTGTTTACAATGTATGCAATTTCTGTTCAGACAGAGTACTTATATTTCCCTTGTGTCATTCTTAACAATAAAAATAATACTGGGCCTTTATTTTTTATTTCCGCCGTGACTTCTAATGAGTAGTGTGTCACACATGTGAACACTTGCAGATTTACACTGGCTCCCAATAGAACAAAGAGTACAATTAAAAACAGTATGCACAGTTCATAAACTAATAAATGACGAACAGGCTGACTGGCTAAACACCGCACTACGATTACATGTCCCTCAAAGAAGTCTCAGATTGGCCAATAGAGCTCTACTAACCATACCCTCAGTCAAAACAGCAAAGTTGACCCACGTTAGAGAGAGAGCACTATCTTTGGCAGGACCTTTACTATGGAACCCATTACCCCTGGAATTAAGACTAATGAAAGATTTAAAGCTCTTCAAAAAAAAGGCTTAAAAACATGGCTCTTCAAAAAAGCATTTCACAGTGAGGTAGCTGAATAACAACACATACACAAAGCAGGAAGTCACCAGTATAAAATGCAGTTGCTTATTTTTATTATTTTTTTCTCATATTTAAGTATTAAATTAGAAAGACAGTATAAACGTATGATTACACTAACAATCATAAATGGTAACCACACCCATTCCCCATTTAGAGTATATTATTCAACTAAGTAACCGTACAACACTGGCACCTTTTGGATAATTTAGAAACCAAACCAAACATATTTGTGCCTAGCTGTAAACCTTTGTGATGGTGCTTTACTATACGACGGTATAGAAAAGTTTTAAATAAAATAAATAAACATGGTCTGTCAGGTGTGTCACGATGGGAAAAAGGTTGAGAACCACTGCTCTAACGAGCCCACCCAGGCGGGAAGAACAAAGAGGGGCAATCATCACAGTCCTGGCACAGCTTTGCTGCCCCCAAAACTGTCGCACTTAGGCAGCCCTGCACTCTTTCCCACTCATACCCCCCCATACATTCTTGATCCTGCTCTAATTCCCACCCTTTCCATCTTTCCCTCTCACTCACCTCTTCTCAAGCACATCCCCTTCCTTTCCTCCCTTCTCACTCACCCCTTTATCTTCCCTCCTTTCTCACTCAGCCCCTCTCCCTTCACTCTCCTCTCACCTGCCCTTTCCTCCTTTCCCTTCTCAACCAACTTCCCTCTCTCTCACTCACACCTCCTTCCCTCCGCCCCATTCATTCACCCCTCTCTTCTCACCCTTTCCCTCCTGTCACCCCACTCATTCACCCTTTTCTCAGCCTCTGTTTCCTCCTCTCACCCTTAATCCCTCTCCTCACTGCGTTTCTCCTCCCCTCTCCCCCCTCTCACCCCTTCCCTCCTCTTTCATCCCTCTCTTCCCTCCCCTCTCACTCATCCCTCCCTTCTCAAGAACTCCTCCTTCCCTCTCCCTCACCTCCTTCTTCTCCCTTACCCCTCTTTCCCTCATTTCTAACTCACTCATCCCTCCCCTCCTCTCACTCATCCCTTTTCCCTCTGCTTTTACTCACTCACCGCCCTTTTTTCTATTTCTGGCTCCCATTCCCACATGCTCTCTCTCTCTCACACACACCCACACCCCCAGGCAGGCTCCCATTCACACACAGACAGGCAGGCTCTCATTCACACACTCCTGCCCAGGCAAGCTGCCATTCGCTCACACAAACACAAACCCCAGGCAGGCTGCCATCAGGAGTAGAAGGGGGAGCCTGTTCTGCTGCTCCTCCTCATGTGCCAGCCCTGCACTATCCAAAACTCATGGAGCTAGTTCTTCCTCTATGCTGATCGCGTGCATTGTGAAATCAACAAAGAGCATGTGCTAGCTTCAAAAGTTTTGAATTTTGTAAGGCTGGCACGGAGGCAATGCAGGAGAACCGGCTCTCTCCTGGCAGGGCCATCTTCTCTTTTCATTCCCCAGTGGGAAAGGGGGTCCACCAACAGCCTCCAAGGCCTCTTTCTTTTGTGGGTCACTGGTGGGGTGGGGTCCACCCTCCTTGCCACTGTGGCGCCCTGAGGTTCCTCTACTGGCCCGCAGGCTGTGGGGGGAACTTTGTGGGTTCTTTAAATACTTGTCTCATGGGAAGATGAGGCAGCTGCTAGAGCATTTTGGGGAATACTTTTTTTGCAGCTCCCAAAATGTTGCCATCTGAAGCAGTCACCTCACCCTGCCTCATGATAGAACCATTCCTGCATACAAACATGCAAAGCCCTTCCTCTCTACCCCTCAACAGGCATGCACACGTACATACTCCTGCCTCCATCCCCCGCAACAGCCATGTGTGCACACTCACTCCTGCCTCCCTCCCACCAACACACACACACAAACACACACACACACACACACCCCTGCCTCCCTTCCCCAACAGGCATGCATGCACCACCCTACACCCCTCCCCATACGCAATCAGCCCCATGCCACACTCCTCCCCCCCCCCCCCCCCCCCCATTGCATTTACATATACCACCCAGCAAGGCCATTTTCCGGCCACACCAGTTGAAATGCACTTGCCATTGCAGGCCTCAGAGGACATTTTCTGTGGGATGATGTACATAGCAGCCATGGAGGAGAGAAAAGTGAACAGCACGACTACAATAATGACAATGATGATCACGTCTTCAAAGTATCATTCAACAATCAATCATTCATTACTTTCATACATACAGCAAGCATTCTCTGGTGAAATTTCAATGAGTATCAGCTAGTCTTTTAATTAATAATCAGCTTCTTGAACTGACTTGACATAATGTACCACTTCTTGGTAGATAAATCAGTATCCTTCATATTTCATACACTAGCCATGCACTCTCGGGATCCTGTTGTCCTTACTGGCAGCAACTCCTTCTGGAATGGGCTCTAGGGATCCCTGTCCCCTTAAAAGATACCTCTGCTATGCTTGAATCAGAACTGGCTCCACTTCAAATCTCCTTTTCTTCCCCTCCTATAGGATTATTACTAGATTGGTTTGGGTACTCTCCTTTGTCCTCCTTCTTGAAGTATTTAGTTGGCATAAATATAGCAGATCGGCAAACTAGTGAAACTCCTTCGCCAAGTGCAGGAGATTGCTGCAGGTTCCCAGAACCCTTTCTGAATACCAAAAGCAGACTCTCTCCCCCCACCCCCCCCCCCCATACATACACACACACAAACAAAAACAGGATTTCTTAGCTTCTAGGCAGATGAATCCAGAACCAGTGGGTTATGCACCTCTACCAGCAGATGGAAACAGCAAAGCTGACATCACAGTATATATATACCCCTGCAGTGACATCAGCTTGCCAGTATTCTCCGTCTCCAGCAGATGGTGGATGTAGATTTCCCTACAGGGGATTGCCTTAAAGTTTAAGAGAAAAGAAGAAGGAAATAATTGGCCCTGCTCTCCTGTGGTGATACCTTGTAGTTCCTCCCTCAGTTGAGAATTCCTGAGGTGATTTCCTTGGTCCTTCAGATGAGTGCCTTGTTCCAGTAGCTGATTTTTCAACTGGTGTGGACTGAGCTGTAAAAAAAAAAAAAAGTTGAAAGGCAAGCGGTTGCAGGAAGCCAAGCACAGCGGTGAAGGTTTATACACTCTCTCCCCACAGCCGGAGACCGGTCTTGAACTCAGCCAGGACAGGCTGAGTTCAGGTAAAGTTTTAAAAATTGTTTGATGAAGAGAAGGGGAGTTGAGTAGAGATTCCTCCCCCCTCTCCTGGTGTCCACACTCAGTGAGTGATCTGACGGCCGTTCCCACCTCCAGTGGTGTTTGGCGGACAGGGGCAGTCTGGCAGGTTGAGCAGTTCTTGCAACGAAGCCCCGCTCTGAGACTCGGCTGGTTTGCCTTCGCATGCTTTTTGTGCCGCCATAGACTGCCCTCTTCAGTTCCGTCGGATCATGCCTTGTGCACCCGATTGTGTGGCTTGTTGTGCATTTTGTTGTACGCCTAATTGAGCACCTAGCTGGGCGCCTAGTTAGGCACATAGGAGCACATAACAGGGCGCCCATTTGTGCATGCACGCACATGCTTTTTTTCCGTGCATTTTCCGAGCTTCCTGACAGAGCTCAAGTTGGGCACTTATTTCGGCAGTGTTGTCCACCTTATCTGATGGCGCCTATAGTGAAGAAACCTAAGCGCCTTGCTCTATGCGTGGCTTGTCATATTTGGGCATCTCAGTCTGGCTTTCCTTTTCACTTGTGTCAGCGTTGTTTGGAGGAGCAGGGGGAGTTCCCCCCCCCCCCTCTGATTTTCCTAAGCCCAGCCTGGTGTGGGAACGGAAAAAGGGCTGCCAGAAGGGTCGCCTGATTTTGGAGCTCCCCTAACTGGTTCGTCAGTGGGGGAAGGTAGTTGAGTGGGCAAAGGACAGCTGCCCCCAGATTTTGGCATGGATCCTTCAGCTTTTTATTGGCTGGAATTTTTTCAAGGACTGCAGTCTTTTCTTCAGGCGCAGTCCTTGGCCCCGGCCAATCTGATTCAGTCACAGTGAAATTCTGCATGCCTTGTGTTGTGGGTAAGTGTCAAAGTACACCTGGAGCTGGTTTACCTGATAGGGATCCAGGTGGCACAGATGATGACACCGATCCTTGCTCCCTGCAGGATGGGGAGATTCCTCCAGGATTGAAACCTTATAGAACTATGCTGCGATTCTTTTACAGAAATGAGTTACCGGATCTCATTTTCCAGACATTGAAGATGCTGGGAATACCTGGGGCTGAATCCATGTCTGAGCCAAAGAAAAAAAAATCCCATTCTGATTTTCTTGCGTAAAGCCTCCTATTATGGAGGCCATCCAAGAATTGATTGATCTTGAGTGGGGCACCCCAGAAGCTAACTTCAAAAGGGGATGAGACCTGGAAGGACTGTACCCAGTGGGTTCAGCTGTGAGAGAACTTTCCGAAAGTGGTTGCACTTGTGTGTGGCGTCGCAAAGTGGACGACTATTCTCGTAGAGGGAGGAGCGGCATTGAAGAATGCGCACAATACGAGAAGCAAGCATATGAAGCAGTAGCAATGACTTTGTAGATAGCTTCTTCTTGTTCTCTTGTGGCTCGCTCTTGTTTACTTCATTCTCAGGAGGTCGATGAGTCTGGTGTGAATTCCAGAGCAGTGATGGAGCCAGCAGCTGCCTTTTTGGCAGATGTGGGTTGTGATTTGGTCCGCACCACAGCCAGAGGGTTTGCTTCAGTAACACCGGCCAGGCGTCAGTTATGGCTAAGAAACTGGTTGGCCGATGTGACCTCCAAGTCTAACCTTATGAAGTTACCTTTTAAAGGCTCGCTTTTGTTTGGGAGTGAGTTGGAGAAGCTGGCCAATAAGTGGGGCAAAGCCCAGATTCCTTGATTGCTGGAGGATAAGAAGCAGGTGCTGTGCTCCTTTAGTATGAGAGGTCGTGCCAGGGGATCCAAACGTTTTTGACCCTACAGAGGAGTGGCCTTTCAGAGGACGCGACCTTCGGGTAGGTCTCAGTCCTTTCATCCCAGACAGCCCAGATGGGGCACAGACTCAGGTGGTGCCCACCCACCTCCAGAGTCTCCCAATGAATGTGTGCTGACCCACCCCCGGGAACAGGAGATAGGGGGGGGGTCACCTTTCTCTCTCTCTTTTGTCAAAGGTGGGCTGAAATCACGTCAGACCAGTGGGTTCTGGACTACTGTAATGTTATCTGTTGTTAATCAAGTTTTTGTTAGTCTGTCCACAGTTGCTTTTCAAAGAATATTGGCGGGCTGATGTCACTGCAAGGATATATATACTGTGATGTCAGCTTTGCTCATCTCCATCTGCTGGTAAAGATGCATAACCCACTGATTCTGGATTCATCTGTCTATTCTAAAGAAAAAGAAATTATCAGATAAGCAGTAATTTCTCATTTTCTACACCCTGGAAACAAATGTTTGGAGTACAAGCTATCCTCCCAATCAGTGGGGAAGTTCACTTCTTTGTAAGTCCATGACTTTTACAAAAAGCAATGGAAAAACTCACAAGCCATTTTCCTTCAGAATGTGGCTATTTTCAGAACCCATGGAGATCAAACACTGCTAGCATCCCTCTTGTAGATCCATGCAGGGATAAGAGAGGTCAAAGTACTCCTTCCTCTCTTGGTCCCTACCTTCCTACCACTCCACTTTCATATTCTAACCCTGCTTCTGGAACATTCTAAGGGTCACTGTATTGTTTGTGTTACGCCCGATGGTCGCAGACAGCTGCGACCGTTCTTGCTCACCTCTTTCTTTACAGCATTGACTCCATTGGGTAGACTTGCGGCCTCCGCCAGCTTTCTCCAGCCTGCCTACCACTTCCAGACCTCCCTGGATGGCACGGATGCTGACAACCCCCATATTGCCCTCAGAATCCCTTAGGCAGGCGCACGCATGCACGCACGCAAGGACCAGTCTTAAGCACATCATGGCGGGAACCTCGGGGGGCGCTCCTCTGGATGACATCATTCCACCAGGATACGTAAGCTGGCTGGCCCTGCCTACCGACAACTTGGCAATGAGTTCCCTCGTTGCTGAATCCACTTCGCTCACTACATGCTTCCCGTTCCTGTTGCTGCTTCTTCGGCATATGCTCTGAGTACCCGCTCCTCGTGGCCCTTTCCTTGTCTCTGGCTATCCGCTCCTCGGAGGGCCTAACGCCTTGGACTGCCACCTGCCCCATTCCCCGGGGTTTCTCTTGGAACCTTCGCTACTGTGAGTACCTCCGCTCTGCGGACCATTACCGTACCATCTCTAGTGAGGAACCCTCATCGGTGTACCCCGCGCTGCAGACCACTACATTACCATCTCTAGTGAGGAACCCTCATCGGTGTACCCCGCGCTGCAGACCACTACATTACCATCTCTAGTGAGGAATCCTCATCAGTGTACCCCGCGCTGCGGACCATTGCCGTATCTTCACTACAGAGGTATTCCCATTGGGTATACCCTACCGCACAGACTCTGAGACTTTCTCCTGCACTCCCCACTCCACAGGCAGTGCCTCTCTATCTCTTAATAAAGACTCTAATCTATAGCTGTGTCTGACATCACTGAGACCTCACCTCCCGACGGTGAGGCTCACAGGGCTCCTCCTTGTGGGCGGTTCCATCCCTCACCTCGGCCCAGGGGCCCACGTACCTACAAATCCTAACAGTTTGATGGAATGATCCATTGTGGAACCTTCCATGGGGATATTTGGCAAATGGATCTTTCCATCTACCTGCTGTCATTACCTGCTGTCATTACCAATATGTCCTTGCTCTAAAAGTCACATCCTTACAGATTTATTTGGCATTATCAGCATATTTGGGATTCTTCAGGCGGAGGGTGGAAAGGAGAATCATGTTTAGTGAAGCTCACACATGAAACTGACAAAGCCATTGGCTCCCACGTGGCAGATTCTGCCTGATCAGAGAAGAACTTAATCCGTCAGATTCCTGGGAAGTCAGAGTGAGGATCGGGCAAGAGTTTTGCAGCTGCTGTTTATGCTACTTTCAGCTGGTGCAACTTTTTCATGCAGGTGTTTGCCCAAGGCTAAATTTAGGCCTCAGGAAAAAAAGGTACGGTATTCCAAGCTCATGCTGTCCAAATGTTTCAGGAAGTTGGGGGGTTTTGTACAATTTTCTAAGAATAATTTAGAGACTAAAAAGGAATTTCTTTTTTTTTTTTTTGAGGGGGGGGGGGGGGGGGGGGGGGGGGGGGGGGAGGAGTGGGGGGTTTGCTAGCTATATCTGCCATGCAAACAGAAAATGGCCTTTTCTGGCATGGCCCAATGCACATCATGTTTGCATTCTGATACCTTTTTTTTTTTTTTTTTTTTTGCTCATACCTCCTCCTTCATCAAATGAGTATGTCACAGCAAACATGTCTACGGTGCGCAATCCAAGCAGGAGAGCCAGTAGAATTAAGGCACATTTTCTTATTGTTTGTTGCTACATACTGGATGGGGTGTCAGTGGAATGCTCCTGTCCATATTTACTCTTTAGTTGTGGAGACACAGTGGTCTGGCAAAGATAAGAAACTTCCCAGAGTTGCTTTTTTTTTTCTATAGGGAATATGCCTTTATGGGCTGCTTACCTATGGTGATCACTGCCAGGGCTTTCCGCCTCATGTGATCTCCTTTGAGGATGTTGCCTCTCTGGTGGAGGGTCTAATTCTGTTTAGGGGAATTAACAGAGGACTGTGCTGCTGAATTCTGAGACTTCTTTGTATTCACTTTGTTGTTAAAAAATAAATGAAATAATAATAATAAGCAGGAAACTAAATTGTGCCTTTTCATTCTTATAGAGTGATTTTTGTTCTAAGGTCTCTCGCTCAACCGGTTTACGATGAAATTATGAATTGCTGCATTCAGAATCTTCCTGGTAGCATTGCCAGCATTAATTTAAACATAGACCCTGGCACCTATAAAATATCTTAATGCCAGTCCACTCGATTGCAAAACATGGCTTGGCAGACAGTGAGTATATTCCAAACATTGATACCTAGGAAGCACAATGAACACTGAAAAAAACAAGATTAAAAAAAAAAAAATTTCCAGTGGGATGGTGGTTGCACTTCACGCTTTCAGGTAAAGTGATCAAAGTTCTGTCCTCAGCTTAGGCTCTTGGTCTTTGTGCCAGCTGGAGCAGGGATGGATACGGAGGCAGCATTCAGGGGAGGTAAGGAGAACTCGAGGTGGCTGTCGAGTTACTAGTGGGCCACCTGCTAGATGACGGTGAGCAGGCCAGTGAGAGTCATGGCCACAGAAATCTGGTGGGAACCTCTGGCTTTTTGAGGGAGCTGAGGAATAAGGTGATAGGGATGGGAAAAGACCAGGAGTTGAAGATGTTGGCTGTATGGCGTTAAGCCTGAAAACATCATTCTACTGCCTCTATTCACATACATGGCCACTGCCTTGCAACTGCTTTCTCTCAAACTTCTCCATCTCAGCTCTTCTTTATTAGGATTTGTAAGTGTGTGGACCCTTTGGCCAAGATGAGAAGTGGAACCGCCCAGGGGGAGGAGTCTCATTGAGCCTCACTATCGGGAGGCAGAGTCTCAGCTGCGAGATGATATACAGCAGATGTGATGATGGAGAAAGAGAGGGTGACCCCAGGAGGCGGGCCACGGAACAGCAGCGCCGACGCTGCCATCAGACTCAGCTCGGGAAACTGGAGTCAGGCAAATATCTGCGGCACTACCCGAGTTTTTTCTGCTTTTCTGTACAGTTCCCTGGTGCTGGCCGAAATTAACGCCAGCCTTTGGCCCGGTAGTAACTTAGAGGTCCATATTCAGTAGGCTGCTTAATAGACTGCTTAAAGATAGCCGGATAACTTATCCCATATATTCAGCGGAATAAATGTCCCACTGAATATACCAGTCTAAGGTTATCCAGCTACATATAGCTGTATAACTTAAAAAAACTACCCGGCTGTGTTTGAATATAGCTGAGTGGCTTTTTTAGTTTTGCAATCTCGTGTGGCCGGATAAGGTGCTACTTAACCAGAAATCTTGAAAAGACATCTGGTTCAGTGGTGCTGTCACCTACTAAACGAAAGGTAAAAATAAGCTGCCCAGTCCCCTCCCTCCCTCTGCCAAAACATAATAGAAGTCAGTCCGTGTGTCCCAAACCCCTACCCCCCCTAAACCTTTTTAAACAGTAGTGAATTGCCCTGTATTGTGGACCGGGCTCCATTCCAGTTTTACCATAAAAATCAGCCTGGTTCCCCCCCTTCCCACCCATCCACCCCTGCACCCTCTTCCCCCTGCCCATCCCCGTTCCCGTTGATACCTTTTTTTTAACGAGCCAGGAGTGAAGGACCCTCTGCCACGCTCCCAGCGCCTCCAGCATTAGGTTTGTTAGTTATCTCAGCCCCTCCCCAGAACTCCCCTTTTTTTATGCAGCTAAATTATAGCCAGATAAGTAGTTGTCTGGCTGTAATACAGCTGGATAAGTGGCTGAATGTGCCACATTAGCTATTTAGACAAGTTATCCATCTAAATGGCTTTTGAATATTGACCTTATAGTGAATGACAGCAGATAAAACCAGAAAGATCCGTCCAGTCTGCCCACAAATTTTTGTTTTTTTTTAATTTTTGTATTTATTTTTTTTAGGATAGTAGTAGCTGCCGCTCCATGCAGGCTACACCCAAGCCTTATGTTAAGGTTAGAAATATTAACAATCAAAACTAAGAACTGTCAAACCCATATCAACATTTGTACAGGGTGACCAGCCTTCTTGATAATTCAGACAATGCTGCTTGAACCTGCTATACTTTTGGCCTTGTCCGTAGAAGCAGTCCTGCACTTTTTCTCTAATGTCTGCGTATCGGTACCCTGGCCTGTAAAGTCAGAGACCTGACGTTTTCCCCCAACTGTCGAAACGCAGTTCAATGTTGCAGTTGTGTCGAAATCATGATAACTAATTGATTGAGGGTAGTAATCGCATGCCTTCTGTTAGGATAGTGGCTTCCACTCCATGCAGGTTACCCTCATACACCCTTTTCTTTATTTCCACCTCTGGACTTTAGGGATTCACAGTGTTTATTCCATACTTTTTAAAATTTGTTTACTGTTTTCATCTTCACTACCTCTTCCAGAAGGGCCTTCCAGTCATCCCCCACCCTATCCATGAAGAAATATTTCCTGATGTTGATTCTGAGTTGTCCTCGCTGGAGTTTCATTTAATGATCCCTAGTTCTACTGCTGGCTTTCCAACAGAAAAGGTTCAAGCTTCGTGTATCATTAAAACCATTCAGGTATTTGGAGGTCTGTATCATTCAGTGCTGGTGGAAGGGTATCCAGCTGCCATAGGCGGTGATGTCATCACGTGCTATCTCTCTCTCGTTCTCTCTCTGTCTCGTCACACATGACAATGTCCCCAACTCCTCAAAAAAATACATAGCCAAAAACAGAAAACACCCTCCAGCTCCATGCCTCACCTACGCCACTTCTCATCTCATCCATCCTTACAAAACTACCACCCTTACTGGCTACTCTGTCACCCTGCCCACTTCTGGTGCCCCAGGCCACTGCCTACCCTGCCTAATGCTTCCACTGGCCTTGGTATTGTATCTTCCTTGCACCTGCTCTCTTCCAGGGTGTACATATTCAGATCCTTCAGCCTATGCTCATAAGTCTTCCAGTGCTGAGCCCACAGCATTTTGGATACCTTTCTCTGGACTGTCTCCATCCTGTCTCTATCCTCTTGAGATATGGTCTCCAGAACTGAACACAGCTCTTTTGGTTTACTACATCCCAGATGTATGACTTTCTTGGCGTTGAATCCCAGCTGCCAAACCTTAGACCACTCTTCAAGCTTTCTTAAATCACTTTTCATTTTCTCTACTCCTTCAGGCATGTCCACTCTGTTACAGATCTTAGTATCATCTGCAAATGGACAAACTTTACCTTCTATCCATTCCGCAATGTCACTCACAAAGATATTGACCAGAACTGGTCCCAAAACTGATCCTTGTGATACTCCACTTAACACCGCTCTCTCTTCTAAATAGGTTCCATTTATGACACCCAGATTCTTATCCTGAGAGGCAACTCCTAGTATGGAACCTAATATCATGTAACTACAGTTGGGGTTACTTTTCTCCATCTGAATCACTTTGCCTTTGTCTACATTAAAGTTCATCTGCCATTGGATGCCCAGTCTTCCCTTCTCACAAGATCCTCCAGCAATTTTTACAATCTGCTTGTGATTTAAAAACTTGGAATAATTTTGTGTCATCTGCAAATTTGATCATCTCACTCACTGTTCCCCTTTCCAGATCATTTATGTTCAAATCTATTTTATTAATTTTTCAAGTAATCACACAAAACATACAAAGTAAGTAAGCACTGGTCCTAGTACATATCCCTGAGGCATGCCACTGGTCACCCTTCTCCACTGAGAAAACTGAGCATTTAGTCCTACTCTTTCCCATTATTTAAACATTTTTCTTTCCTAGGTTGCTTTTCATTCTTTCTGCTCCTTCAAATGTGTCCACTCTGTTGCAGATCTTAGTCTCATCCATAAAAAGACAAATTTCACCTTTTAATCTCCGTAATATTCCTCACAAAAATATTGAACACAACAGGACCCAGAACTGATTCTTGGGGCACTCCCCTTATCATTCTTCTTTCTTCAGAATAGGTTCTATTTACTATTATTCACTGACATCTTTCAGTCAGCCAATTTGTGATCCATTCTACTACTTGGTACCCACTCTTAAACTTCTCATTTTATTTATAAGAACATAAGATACGCCATACTGGGTCAGACCAAGGGTCCATCAAGCCCAGTATCCTGTTTCCAACAGTGGCCAATCCAAGACACAAGTACCTGGCAAGTACCCAAACATTAAATAGATCATAAGCTACTATTGCTTATGAATTATCATCATAGTAGTTTATGGATTTATCTTCTAGGAACTTATCCCAACCTTTTTTAAGCCCAATTACATGAAAGTCATGTGATGTGGTGAAGCCAAGCAGATGCTTTAGCTCTGGATCTAGGCACCATCCTCCCAAAGCAACAAAATATCCCTGGCATCCTGACCTAAACTGCTTATCCTCTTACAGAAAAAGACGATCTACATGTATGTTGAAATCTACCAGTAGTATGCCCTTGAAGGAAGGAAAAAGAGAGAAGGAAAAGATCAAAGAAACCTCTGAGAAGATGGCTGCTAACACTGGCCGGAATTCTCCTTCCCCACATATCAACGATACGAATACCGACCTTACTACATGGGTGACTAATGCAGTGGTCAACGTATTGGTTGCTCGATTCAAAGACTTCTCTTCACAGTTTCTGGAACTTAAAAACACTATCGCAGAGCTACACCCTTGTATGGAAAATGCGGAAGGCCGCATAGCTTGCCTGGAAGATGAGAATCTATTGCTAACTAGACAATTAGCTGCACTCAAAAAGACTTCAAGTGGCCAAGAAGAAAAAATTGACAACTTGGAGAATAGGGCAAGGCACAGCAATATTAGAATAGTTGGAATTCCTGAATCTTTGGAAGACAGAAATTTAGAAGGCTTTCTCGAAAAATGGCTGCCTCAGGCCTTAATGATGCCTGAGGTCACGGGAGTGCTTCACATTGAAAGAGCTCACTGGCTGGGGAGAAGAAAAGAAGGACAAAAATGACTCCGCATTGTTATTGCCAAAGTGCTGAACTGGTCACATAAGCAGCGGTTAGCGTAAGCCTATATAGGACTGTATGAAAAACCTTGCTGAAATCCACAGAGCACTCGTCCTTAATCAAATTTTCTAATCAACCAATGAAAAAAAATCAGATTCATTTGACAGCATCTTCTTCTGGTAAAACCATGTTTTCTCTGATTCTGTAACCTATTGGATTGCAGATAGATCATTATCCTTTCCCTTAGTATTCTCTTCATTAATTTTCCCACCACCAAGGAAAGGCTAACCAGCCTTTGTTCCTTAGAGAAAATCGTACTGACGTATTTATTTAATAATTCTGCTATTTCTTCATTTTTGTCCACACTTTGCTCCTTGTTTCCTTCCAGTCTTACTGTATCATCTCTGGTCTTCCTCCTTTTTCTGATTATATCTGAAAAAATTTTTGACCCTAACTTTACCTCTTTGGCAATCTTTTCTTTCACGTAAGCTTTCATAGTCCTGATACCTTTCCTTGCATCCTTCAGCTTCATCTGATATTCCAACCTGTGCTCCTCTCTTTACATTCCTTTATACTTTTTGAATGCTGATCTTTTTTCTTTTTATTTTCTCAGCCATCACCTTGGAGAACCAGGTATGTTTCCTCTTATTTTTTTTGTCACTTTTATTTCTTCTTTTTGCATAAAGGTTTATTGTCTTTGTTACAGCTCCTTTTGGTTTGACCCACTGTCATTCCACTTCACCCATCTCCTCCCTGCCTTTTAGCCTCTAAATCCACAAACTTGATCTTTGTGTGACTTCCCTCCCTCTTGGCTGCTACAGTATATTAAACCATACGTCTGATGATCACTGGTGCCCAAGTGGGCACCTACCAAGACATTAGAGATACTGTCATCATTTGTGAGTACCAGATCCAGAATTGTTCCTCCACCCATGGGTTCTATCACCATTTGTCTGAGCACAGCCCCTTGAAGGACATCCACAATCTCTCTACTTCTTGCAGATTCTACAGCAAGGATACTCCAATCCACAACCAGCAGATTAAAATATCTAACAAGCAACATTTCTCCTTCCCACCTTTTGGATGTCTTCAGCCCCTATCTCTATTCAGTTCTTCTGTCTGATTTAGAGGCCTATAGACCACACCAGTGTAAATGGAAGACAGCCCACAACACGTCTTCCTACCCCTACACCCCCTGCATTTCAGTTGCTCAGATATTGTTTTTGATGTAAAGAGCTACTCCTCTCCCATTTCTGTCTTCTCTGACCTTTCTAAAAAGGTTATTGACTGGTATGATCATATGCCATTCATGAGACTCATTGATCCATGTTTCTGTAACAGCAACTGTAACTCCTCTTTTACCAGGGCTATCTTTGTAGGCTGCAGCCATGAGAACATTCATGGCCCTCCAGGGATCACAAGTAGGGACCAAAGAATGCTCTGGGAGGCCCAGGGGTAGACTTACCAGCATCAAAGTCCAAGGTCCACACTGAAGTATTGGTTATAAAATGGAATTTTATTGTAGATCCAGAAAAAACAATTCAAACTCTTGAGGTACAACTCTTCAAATGACCAACTGGATACATCTTAAACTGCTTCATGGAGCAATTGGTTCAGGAACCAACAAGAGAGGGAGCTATTTTAGATTTAATTCTCAGTGGAACACAGGATTTGGTGAGAGGGGTAACGGTGGTGGGGCCACTTGGCAACAGTGATCATAACATGATCAAATTTAAACTAATAGCTGGAAGGGGGACAATAAGTAAATCTGCAGCTCTAACACTAAACTTTCAAAAGGGAAACTTTGATAAAATGAGGAAAGTAGTTAGAAAAAAATTGAAAGGTGCAGCTGCAAAGGTTAAAAGTGTTCAACAGGCATGGACATTGTTTAAAAATACAATCCTAGAGGCGCAGTCCATATGTATTCCACGCATTAAGAAAGGTGGAAGGAAGGCATAACGATTACTGTCATGGTTAAAAGGTGAGGTGAAAGAGGCTATTTTAGCCAAACAAATCCTTCAAAAATTGGAAGAAGGATCTATCTGAAGAAAATAGGATAAAACATAAGCATTGTCAAGTTAAGTGTAAAACATTGATAAGACAGGCGAAGAGAGAATTTGAATTGAAGTTGACCATAGAGGCAAAAACTCATAATAAAAACTTTTTAAAATATATCCAAAGCAAGAAACCTGTGAGGTAGTCGGTTGGACCATTAGATGACAGAGGGGTTAAAGGGGCTCTTAGGGAAGATAAGGCCATTGCAGAAAGACTAAATTAATTCTTTGCTTCCGTGTTTACTAATGAGGATGTTGGGGAGATACCAGCTCCGGAGATGGTTTTCAGGGGTGATGAGTCAGACGAACTGAATGAAATCACTGTGAACCTGGAAGATGTAGTAGGCCAGATTGACAAACTAAAGAGTAGCAAAGCACCTGGACTGGATGGTATGCATCCTAGGGTACTGAAGGAACTCCAAAATGAAATTTCTGATCTATTAGTTAAAATTTGTAACCTATCATTAAAATCATCCATTGTACCTGAAGACTGGAAGATAGCAAATGTAACCCCAATATTTAAAAAGGGCTCCAGGGGCGATCCGAGTAACTATAGACCAGTGAGCCTGACTTCAGTGCCAGGAAAAATAGTGGAAACTATTCTCAAGATAAAAATCGTAGAGCATATAGAAAGACATGGTTTAATGGAACACAGTCAACATGGATTTACCCAAGGGAAGACTTGCCTAACAAATCTGCTTCATTTTTTTGAAGGGGTTAATAAACATGTGGATAAAGGTGAACCGGTAGATGTAGTGTATTTGGATTTTCAGAAGGCGTTTGACAAAGTCCCTCATGAGAGGCTTCTAAGAAAACTAAAAAGTCATGGGATAGGAGGCGATATCCTTTCATGGATTACAAACTGGTTAAAAGACAGGAAACAGAGAGTAGGATTAAGTGGTCAATTTTCTCAGTGGAAAAGGGTAAACAGTGGAGTGCCTCAGGGATCTGTACTTGGACCAGTGCTTTTCAATATATATATATATATATATATATATATAAATGATCTGGAAAGGAATACGATGAGTGAGGTTATCAAATTTGCAGATGATACAAAATTATTCAGAGTAGTTAAATCACAAGTGGACTGTGATACATTACAGGATGACTTTGCAAGACTAGAAGATTGGGCATCCAAATGGCAGATGAAATTTAATGTGGACAAGTGCAAGGTGTTGCATATAGGGAAAAATAACCCTTGCTGTAGTTACACGATGTTAGGTTCCATATTAGGAGCTACCTTCCAGTAGCTAGCACCCAGGAAAAGGATCTAGGCATCATAGTGGATAATACTTTAAAATCGTCGGCTCAGTGTGCTGCAGCAGTCAAAAAAGCAAACAGAATGTTAGGAATTATTAGGAAGGGAATGGTTAATAAAACGGAAAATGTCACAATGCCTCTATATCACTCCATGGTGAGACCACACCTGGAATACTGTGTACAATTCTGGTCGCCGCATCTCAAAAAAGATATAGTTGCGATGGAGAAGGTACAGAGAAGGGCAATCAAAATGATAAAGGGGATGAACAGCTCCCCTATGAGGAAAGGCTGAAGAGGTTTGGGCTGTTCAGCTGGAGAAGAGACGGCTGAGGGGGGATATGATAGAGGTCTTTAAGATCATGAGAGGTCTTGAACGAGTGGATGTGAATCGGTTATTTACACTTTCGAATAGTGGAAGGACTAGGGGGCATTCCATGAAGTTAGCAAGTAGCACATTTAAGACTAATCGGAGAAAATTCTTTTTCACTCAACGCACAATAAAGCTCTGGAATTTGTTGCCAGAGGATGTGGTTAGTGCAGTTAGTGTAGCTGAGTTAAAAAAAGGTTTGGATAAGTTCATTAACGGCTATTAATCAAATTTACTTAGGGAATAGCCACTCCTATTACTGGCATCAGTAGCATGGGATCTTCTTAGTATTTGGGTAATTGCCAGGCACTTGTAGCCTGGTTTGGTCACTATTGGAAACAGGATGCTGGGCTTGATGGACCCTTGGTCTGACCCAGCATGGCAATTTCTTATGTTCTTATGTTTTTTTCTTTGGTACAAGGTACTCTACTTCCCCAAATAGGAGACAAACAGATATCCTACCCCATCCTTCTTTCCAGAAGAGACTCTCTCTATCCTACATGGTTCTCTGTTTACTGAATTCTGTGATTGCTCCTGTCTATGCATAATGTACCATTGCAGTCCCTGTGTAGGGAAAGTAACATTAGAAAGGAGCACAAGGGGTCTCTATATGGATAACTACAGGAAATCACACTAGCACTGGAACCTAGTCCTTGCTTTGGAACTGTAGACCAGTGATTTGTGATGGAGTCAAATGGTCTAAAAAAAAAAAAAGCAAAAACAAAAAAACCCAGCTCAGCCCTACCCTTCCAGATTTGGAATGTGGTAGATATTACATCACATATAACTGAACTCTCATTAATATTAAAGCGCATGTTAGACTTAATTTCCTTAAATGACTTCCTGCATGCTTGAAAAGTTGCATCAGACCTGGATGGAGAATCCTCCTCCTCTCCACTGACATTAAATGTGTGGAAATGTTCCTTCGCATGGTTCTATCGTTGGAAAGAACCTATTTTCTAAAGGGTTGTGTCATAGGCCTAAAATGGGAGAAACCTTTGGGAAATAGGGCCAGCAAAGTTTTAATTGCATTGCTTCTAATAATGACTAATAAATCAATTATTACACTGCCAAAGAGAGAGCAAATGAGAGAAAGAGTAAATAGGTATTTCATAATACTGCGATTTCTCCATTATAATTAACCACATTTATGCCCTAGGTCTTAGAATAAAAAATTTCGAGAGGGCTTAGTAGTTGCAGTAATGAGCTAGGAGACCTGAGTTTAAATATTGAACTTTGCTTTCTGTCTTGCTTCTGCTACTGGCAATTGCTGCAAGCTTAGGTAAGTCACATTATCTTCTCTTTACCTCAGGAACCCCTCTCAAACTGTAAGCTCTCCAAAATAGGGGCTCATTATTCCTGTATGCAATTAGGTACATGGTGCCTTGGCTTAGGGAGTCAAATAAATGTCTGCTTTTATGTTATTTATTTCATTTTGGTGAAATCATATGGAATCATGTGCTCATTAAAATGAGAAAATGCTAGAGTTGACGATAATATTTTGTAACTGAAGTGCCAGTATGAAGCACAGTTGGAGGGCACTATTCATAGCCCTTTCCACAAGTAAAAACGTAATTTTACCATGGATATGGGGGTTTTGAATATTGCCCAACCTGTCTGCGGGTAAAAGTGTGCACATTATTCAACCAAATGCATATTTATTAGAAAGGGCACGTAAAATATTTTCATTATAGTTTCATTCATTTCATATGCCTCAATTTTTTGTTCATGTGAAAAGATAAAAACATTTTCATTTATTTGTGTCATCGTTTCCCCTTTAAAGTCAATGGGGGAAGCAATGTATTCTAATTTGAGCTCCAAAATTAGGGTTTTCTATTCCGTTCTAATGAAACTTGCAGGTAGACACCATCAGAAGGGAGAAGACCATTCCAAGACACCAAGAGTGTGTCAAAATGGCATTGAGTGGCATGAATAGCCCAAAGCATCGTGACAGGGCAAAGTAGCCAAAACACGGGCAACAATACACCAGAGCACCAGGAAAGGAGCAAAGCAGCACCAAGTTGGCAAGAACACCTCAAGATTCCAAAAGTGGGGCAAAGGGTACCAAGAATAGTGACATAGAGACCAAGGTACCAAGAGAGGTGCAAAGCAGTAACAAACGTGGCAAGAAATAAAGCGGTGAAATCAGCACTAACAGTGGCATGAAGATTCCCCAAGCACCATATGAGGCATGAAGCGGCGAGGGGTGAGCATTTCGGGACCTGGCCAAGAGATGGACGCATAAATGTTTGTGCGCCGAGCTCCCCTGTCATGTAACTTTACTTCTGCTATGAATGATGTGTAAGTTAAAAATGAGAAGGCTGGAGCCATTCCTGAAGGGGTTTAAAGGATCTGGGGCTAACTTGGGGGAGTGTAGGCTATCAAACTAGGGGGATTAGAGGACCAATCTGTTAACTGGGTGACCTGGTGCAACAACTGGTAAACTAGGAATGGTGTAGGCGCGGGCCTCTTAAAATCCCCTGATTTACGCATTAGAAGTGAGATAGGCACGCACCCACTTACATTTTGATGCATGTGAGAGCAGCCAAGCTAATTTATAACATGCACACATATTCGCGCACACACCCTGGGCGTGGACCGATGTGCACGTATGCCTGAGCATTTGTTTGAAAGTTACCATCATAGACTTCAAATGGGGGCAATGGGCACCAATATATGAATGTATGAAGACCCCAAGTCAGCCAAAGAGGAGCAGGTGGTAACAACAGTGGCATGAAAAGCCCAAGGCACCATGAGTGTGACTGAGGGGGTTCTGGCTGTGCCACCTATCACCCAATTGATTACTAAGATGGATTCAGCTGATCAATAAGGGTAGGTGAGTGGGTGGGTGGGTGTTGCCTTTCTCCCTCATCACTCCATGCTTGACCCTCTGGATGCTGAGTGCTTGATCAAAGTGGATGACCTTCTCCGACAGAAGATCTACGTTTCTTCGGTCAAGGTTATATGAGTGCCTGCACTCCCTAACGAGCTCTAAATCACCACAAGAGGGGGAAATCATTATAAATCATGACCCGAAGCTTGAGAAGTCTGTAGCAGACATGGAGAAGGTCTATGGCAGTGCAAATTACACCTCAGATCCATGTATGATATATAGGGGAAAAGACTAATCAAACCATCTGGAAGCTGAAAGATGGTGGAACTTACTATCGCTGAGCAGAAAGAAGCCAGAGGAAAACTTATCCGGCTAACTTTGGAGGTATATATCGCATTACTGAATATAGCCAGCTATCTTAAGGTTAGCCGGCTAACTATAGCCACCTAACTTTAGGAGAGCTCTTTGGCCTGTCCAGATTTAGCCAGCTAACTCAACTCCTCTCAGTTACACCCTCAGAACGCCCCTAATTTAGCCAAATATGTGACCAAATATTCATTAAGCTGGTTAACTTCTGAGTTACACACCAAAACCTACTCCACCACAAAACAGTGATGTATAACTATAATTAATCCAAAAGTGGGACAATACTGTTCTGTCACTGTAATATAATATCAAATATTGAATATTGATTTCCCCCTTTTTTTTGCTATACATAAAAAAAATGTATTATTTTGAACAACACTCACTGTGTTTTAACATATCTTTCAAAAAACAAGTTTTTAACCAATTTCCAAAAAGGAAAACAAATTTTTGGGGGGTAGATTGAAAGTTTCATATGTTAATGTAGGTGACCCTGCACCATATTGTGAGTATAATCATTAACTTCCAACCACCTCCGTGAGAAGTTTTTGAAATTTTTCTTAATATGTTAAAGTCCCAAAAGAATGTTTTATATGACATCCATTAAGCGATGCATCACTCTTGAATTGAATTTAAATGTTACCTTCTTATTTTTGTGAAATCTTTCAAATCGTTCGAGTATGAATACCTTAAACCCTTCTACTGATCCTGGATAGATGTGAAAATCCCGACATGGTCATGTTTCAGACCGTCCGTTCTTCTTCACGGGATGTAAACTCTGTGAACACACTACAAAAGACAGGTTATTGCCATACTGTTGTTTTTTAACATGTCTTGTCTCATCGTCCCTTCGATATTCAAACCGATGCCATGAATGAATTTAAGCTCCTAGTTTTATTAGGGATCCTAAATAATGTGTGGTTATAGGGGTGGCGTTAGGGCAGGTAGAGAAATGAGTTGAACACAGATTTTCAGAACTAGGCATCTAACTTAGGTGTCTAATCTAGGCAATGAATAGCAGTCCTAATTTAAAAATCTTAAATTTTAGGATCCTAAATTTAAGTGAATTTTCACTGAAAGCTTAGGAACCAAAGGGGGTTATTTTCTAAAGCTAGCGCACGCGAAAAGTCCCTTTTCGCGTGTGATAGCTACATCAGGGGGGAGTCGGGGAGGAGTAACCACCGGAAGGGGAGGAGTCAGGGCGGCACCGGGGTGGACGCCGCGAAGACAGTGCGGATGGCAAAAAGGAAAGGAACCTTTTTGCTTCCAATTTCGCGCCCAATAGCACCACCTTTTAAGATGCCGCTATTGGGTGCGAAAGCCCACAGCCTTCACACCACTGCGGTGTCTTCACTGCCGGCTTTTGCACCGAATAGCACCACCGTGAAAGGTGGTGCTAATCGACGCGCTACTGGCGACGATAACGTTACTAACCTTATCGCCACCAGCGAAGACACCACCGAGCCCGCCCCCTTGCCGCCCTGACTCCTCCCCTCCTCTCGCAGCCCCGACTCTGCCCCAAATCGATTTTGCATGCTATCGCACGCGAAAGGGGCTTTTCCGCGTGCGATGAGTCTTTAGAAAATAACCCCGTTAGACATTTAACCTATAAGTCTAACTTTATAGACTTGGCTTTTTTTGAATATTGGCCTCAAAAAGTCGAAAAGGCGATAAACAGTTAAAGAATAGGTAAGATTTGTATAAAGTATTGGCTTGACATGGAAAGATCAATAAACACTGATAGTAAGTACTGTAAGGGAATATGAAAAGACTTGAATACAGCAGCAGCAGAGGCAGAAACATCCATCACCCAACGGCACCAAAATAGACTTGGAGCAGCAGGAGCTCTAGTGTTTAAAACTACAAACTATATAGTTGCAGAGCAATGCATTGCTCTGCATTGCAGAGCAATGCATTGCAGAGCAATGCAAGAAGAGTGGCATCAACATCCCAAGAAACAGAGTGAGGGCTAATGTAGGAAGAAGAATGGCATCAAAACCCCAAGGCACCAAAAGACGGGCAAAGTTGGTACCAAGAGTGGCCTGAACAGGCTGAGAGTCTATTCAAGTACACATCAAATCGTCACAGCAAAACCAATAGCCAGTAAGTACTGTAAGCGAATTTTGAAAGAAACAACCAGAGGCATCAAGAGAGGCTTGGAGCAGCAGGAGCACTGGCGTTGATGAAAACCACAAACCACAGGTGCAGAAGCAACACGGTAAGAAGCGTGGCATCAGGGCCGGCGGAAGCACTAGGCGAGCTAGGCCTGGGCCTAAGGCGCTGACCATTAGGGTGCGCAAGCGGCGGCAGCAAAGAGGAGTGGGGATTCGAATCTCCACTCCTCTTTGCCGCTGCTCGCGAGAGGTAGGAGCCAGAGTTGTGGCCGAGGGGGGGGGGGGGGGTGGGAAGGGTCAGCGCAAGGCAGAAGGTGCCTAGGGCACCTAATCCCCTTGCACCGGCCCTCAGTGGCATTAAAATGATCCAAAGGTTCTGAGGGAAGGGGAACAAGGCATCTAGAGCAACAAAAGATACCACCAATACTGTCATGAGCACCACAAGGCATCCAAAGAGGAGTAAAGGGCACTAATAATAATGGAATGAACATTACAAGACGATTTTTATATTTAGCTCACACCTTTTCATTGGTAGCTGCCTGCCTGAGCTAACTTTCAGTGACAAAAAATTAAATCTCTGTCAATCCATGCAGATGGCAGCTAAGATAGGCTGGTTATAAAAAATGCTTCACCTTGATTAGTCTTGCTTTCTGTCTTTTTCCTGTCCTGGCTCAGTCAGTCTAGGGTTAAGTGTGACATCACTGGTAGCTAAGCATTGTGCTAGCAGCCTGGAGTAAAAAAAACCTGAAGGTTTGCTTGTCCCACAGACTAGAATGGGAATTGAAAACAAAAGGAAACACAAATTTCATTGGTTTTGGGAGCACTGGCCATTTGCATTTGTTTTCCAAAATCCAAAACAAATCCACCTGATTTGGTTTGGATTTCCTATTTGTTTTAAACAAATGCACATCTCTACCAACTTTTCTTGCCTCTCACTCAACTGGTTGCTAACCCAGCCGCTTTAGGGTTCACACCTAGGGTGCTCAGATCAAGGTGAATTTTTTTATTTTTATAATTTCAAATAAATATGTTACTGAAAAGGGAGGATCATATCCAATTGTAAATGGGAAATAATATAAAAATATGAAATACAAATCCTCTTAATCTACCCTATATATAGGTAGAGAGATCCAAAGTAATATGGGCCGGATTTTAAAAGGGTTACGCAGGCCGGGCCTATTTTAAAAAGGCCCGGCGATGCGCGTAAAGCCCAAGGACGTGTGTAAATCCCGGGGCTTTACAAAAGGGGCGGTCCGGAGGCAGACACGAAGCCTCCGACAGAGCAGCCATTGCCGCTTTGTCGGAGGATTATGTGCCGGAAGGCTGACGGTAGGCGCAAAAGGTAAAATAAACATTAGAGTTAGAGTAGGGCTAGGGGGAGGAAAGGTTAGGGGAAGGGGTGGGAAGGTCAGGTTAGGGGGAAGGGAATGGGGAAAGGCAGCGTGACTCAGCACGCACAAGGTGCACAATTGTGCACACCCTTGCGTGCACCGACCCCCGATTTTATAACTTGCGTGCGCCCGTGCGCAAGTTATAACATCGGGTGTACATGTGCTCATGCCGGGTAGCACGCGCACATGTACGCCGTGCGCGCTCCTTTTAAAGTCTACCCCTTTGAGGGAGTGCAGCTGGAAAGATTTACCTCCTGTCGGAGGGAAAACGGCCAGAGGGACTGCTCCGAGCCTGGGGAACACCTGAGATCACTTGCCTGCACGGAATGAGTTGAGCCACGCCCCCTGAGACGTCACCTGACCGCAACGGAGACCGGATAAAACTAGGGGTCTATGACAGGTTCGTGGGAGTGCAGCTGGAGAGAGTTACCTCCTGTCGGAGGGAAAACGACCAGAGGGACTGCTCTGAGCCTGGGGAACACCTGAGATCATTTGCCTGCATGGAACGAGTTGAGCCACGCCTCCTGAGACATCACCTGATCGCGACTGAGACCAGATAACACCAGAGGTCTGCGAAAGGTTCTTGGGAGTGCAGCTGGAGAGATTTTCCTCCTGCCGGAGGGAAAACGACCAGAGAGACTGCTCCGAGCCTGGGGAACACCTGAGATCATTTGCCTGCATGGAACGAGTTGAGCCACGCCTCCTGAGACATCACCTGATCGCGACTGAGACCAGATAACACCAGAGGTCTGCGAAAGGTTCTTGGGAGTGCAGCTGGAGAGATTTTCCTCCTGCCGGAGGGAAAACGACCAGAGAGACTGCTCCGAGCCTGGGGAACACCTGAGATCATTTGCCTGCATGGAATGAGTTGAGCCACGCCCCCTGAGATGTCACCTGACTGTGATGGAGACCGGATAAAACTAGGGGTCTACGACAGGTTCTTGGGAATGCAGCTGGAGAGATTTTCCTCCTGCCGGAGGGAAAACTGCCAGAGGGACTGCTCCAATCCTGGGGAACACCTGAGATCACTTGCCTGCATGGAACGAGTTGAGGCACGCCCCCTGAGACGACGCCTGACTACGACTGAGACCGGATAAAACCAGGGGTCTGCGGCGCGCAGCTGCTGGCATGCTGCCAAAGGAGGGCGCCTAAGGGGCACGCTCCTTGTCGTGTTCCAGTAACATCGGAGACCGTTCCTATTGAAGATACATTGGCAAGAAAAGGAAAATTAAGGTATTTCCTTCAGTTCCAACCCCGGTGGCAGTTAGGGGGTCCTATGGAGACACACATTATTCATAGGATGAACTATGATTCTTTAAATCCTAATCCGGAAGTATCTTTTTCTTCGGGTTGACTTCAGAGTCCCAGCCATCATTCATCACCTCAGAGTCAAGACTCTAGAACTGATAAAGATACAAATAATTTAAGTGTGTCAATAATTGATGATAACCCTCAAAATAAGGAAATGGCTGCAGCTGAGGGGGGCTTAGGTGCTTCATCAGCTGCAGTAGTTTCCAAAGGAATAATGGAAAATGCTAATGTTGAGATACCTGATTTAAATGATGTGACTTTGCTTGATGTATGGAGGTCTTTGAATAATATGCAGAAATTATTGGCCCAAGCTATGACCCAATTTGGGTCTTTCAATACTGAAACTAAAATCACACTCCAAGATCAAGCGATGGGCCAGATTTTAGTACCTACGCGCGGGCGTAGATTTGTGCGTGCAACCCGGTGCACACAAATCTATGCCCTATTTTATAACATGCGCGCGCATGTTATAAAATCTGGGGTTGGCGCGCGCAAGGAGGTGCACACGTGTGCACCTTGCATGCGCCGAGCCCTAGGGGAGCCCCGATGGCTTTCCCTGTTCCCTCCGATCACCAGCCGTACCTACCCCCCCCCCCCCCCCCCCACCTTTATTTTAGAATTTGCGCCTGCCTCTGGGCAGGCGTAGGTTGCGCGCACCGGGCAAGTTCCGGCGCACGATCCCCCAGCCTAGTGGCCCTACAAAGGCCTCTGGCCACGCCCACACCCCGCCCTTTTTTTCAAGCCCCGGGAGATACGCGCGTCGCCAGGCCTATGCAAAATAGGCTTGGCACGCGTAGAGCTTTTAAAATCTGCCCCAATTTGTTTAAATAATCTGGAAAGTAATTATTTAGTGGTAAACTTACAAGTTTCAAATTTACAAGTGGCTAATACATCTTTTGTTAAAGATATCTGAGTAACATCAAGATAGGTTGAGAATTTAGAAAACGTAATAAGGTCTTAGAATCTTTCTTTCTTAAACTTTCCAATTACTAGGTCATTGTCTGCTACAGAACTGCTACGGATATATCTAGGTGAAGTCTTACAAATTTCCTCAAATAAAGAAATGGTGTTATCTAAGTTATTTTGGGGCGGAGTTTTAAAGGGTTACGCGCCTAACCCCGAAAACCCGCTCCTGCGCGCACTGAGCCTATTTTGCATAGGCCCGGCGACGCGCGCAAATCCTGGAACGCGCATGTGTCCCGGGGCTTGAAAAAATGGGCGTGGAGTAGGCGGGCCAGGGCGGGGGCGGGACCGAGGCCTCCGGCACAGCGGTCGTACTGGGGGCTCGCACGCCGGCATTCGTCCGGCACACGAAACCTACGCAACTTCGCCAACAAAGGTCAGGGGGGTTTTAGATAGGGCTTGGGGGCGGGTTAGGTAGGGGAAGAGAGGGGAAGGTGAGGGGGGTGGAGGGAACAAGGACCAAGTTAGGAGCTTAGCACTGGTTTTCAGAAATAGGCACCTAATTTGGGACCCTAAATCTAGGCAAATGAATAGCAGGCTGAAATTTAATATCCTAAATTTTAGGCCCCTACATTGATATGACTTTTCAGCTGAAAACTCAGGGGATGATATTCAAAAAATGCTGCGCTCCTAAATTTAGTCTTATAAAATAGGAGTTTCATATTCAAAAGCCATTTAGAAGGATAATGTAATAGTTATCTGTCTAAATGGCTTACTTGGAGAAAATTTAGCCTGATAAGAACATGGCATACAATGGGCAGGCAAGATGTGTTGCGTGCCCTGTCTGCGTCTGGCCCGTGCATGGGCCTGCTCACCTCGCTAGCTCCTCTGCAGGTCATGGGTTGGCCTCCCCAGCGGCAGCCGCGAGCTCCGCTAGGCCTCAGCGTCTCATGGTGGTGGTCGCCAGGCCTTTCACTGCGCACCAGGCCTCACACCGGAGTTTGGCGACTCCAGTGGCGTTGGCCACACCCCTACGTGCTCGCGGACTGCCCGGCCTTGGCAATCGGGTCAGCATTGTATTGTATGCTAGTTTGCCTCCGTGTTCATAGCCTTGTTCCAGTGTCCTACTGTTCCAGCGTCCTCCTGTTCCTGCGTCTGTCTGTTCGTTTTCCCAGATAGTACCCTTGGACTGTCTCTCTGGTACTGACCTCGGCCTGTTCCTTGACCTTCCTGTCTGTTGCCTGCATCCTGATCTCTGCCTGCCTTGTGACCTCGTCTGACCTCTGGAACCTGACCTCTGCCTCATTGACTACTCCTCGGATTAATCCTTGGATTCTGACCTCGGCTGCCATTGACTACGTCTCCTGATTCTGGCTCTGTCCCTTGCCTTGTCATCGCCTATGCTGTTTGGGCCTTCCTTGCCTCTCCAGGCCAACAGCGTGAAGTCCGACCACGCTCCCTTGCTGATCGTGGGCACGCCTCTCTACTACCTCTCCGGGAGACCCTGCGAGGCCCACCAAGCAGCCCGGGTCCCTACGGGCTCCACCTGGGGGGACCTCGGGCTTCCAGTGGTGAAGCTCATCCTAGCCTCTGCCTCCTCCTCCTGTGCTTCGTCCCCCTGGGGGCAGGTGTTTCCTGGTCCCTACCAGGGAGCCATTCTCCACTGCTCCAGGACAAGGGTCCACCTCCAAGCGCAACAAGATGCATTCCGAGGAGGAGTGGAATTAACTGCATAAGTTAGGTAGCTAATTATGTGGCTAACTCTGGTCAGGTCATAAAGCTGTCCTAAAATTAACCAGTTAGACATAACCGGCTACCTTTAAGATAGCTGTGTATATTTAGCGGCATGACCGCACTGCTGAATATATCCTGCTAGTTAGCTAGTTGACGGTGGTGAGCAGAAAGACTTTGTGCAGATTTGATAAGATTTGGCATCCTTCTGAGATTTGGAAACAGTGAATGGACAAATGAGCATGCAGTTGGGAGTTTACATTTGAGAGGGGGTATCTGGTATTAATGGTATTATTGTTTGTCCCTGACCATTATGTAACTTATTACAAAAGTTGTTTATTGTGTATAAATATATTAAAAATATGAATGAAAACCAATTCTTTCAGTTCCTCAGCCAGACCCTGAGAGGCCCTGTGCCTCCCACCAGCAGAGGGCTTCACTGGTCCTCATGGACTGTCTGTTTAGTCCTCCCAGCTCTATGGCACACACTTCCTGATGGCACACATCTTGTTCCTGTTTAGACATAGTTATATTCCAGTTATAGTCACTGTCTGTACTTTGCCAGAGCTTGATACTAGATCGGTCCTACATTTTATGTTCCTGTTTACTCCTAAATTGCTCTTGTGTGGTCCTAGTTTGCTTTATGCATCCAGACCCTTCGCGTCTCCAGGTTTTCCTACAGTGGTCTTGCCCTGCTTCTTTGGGCACTTTTATGTCTCCAGGTTTGGGGTCCACCTTGCTTTAGTGTGTGTCTTGTGCTTCCTATTGTGCTTGTCCAAGTCCTGAGGGCTCAATCGGAGGGGAAGATGGCCAAGGCAGGTGGAAGACGCCATGCCCCTGCCCCTGCTCCAGTTAGAACTCGCCAGGCTCACTCTTTCGGTGCACCACCCGTCCTGGGCTTTGGGGGTCACACTTCCGGCAGACTACGCTGTCACAGACCCTCAGCATAACGGATGGCGTCATACAGCACATGTCACACGCACAAACACCAGCCCAGCCGGTTGCAGTCAGTAGGATTTTATTAGCTGGGATCTGCTCAGAAATCGAAACAGCTTCTTAATAATTGACATTATCGTAGTTATGCATGAAAATGTATTTATTTATTTAATAGCTTTTATATACCGGCATTAGTGTGAAACATCATGCCGGTTCACATTTTAACAACATGAGTGGAAAATACATTGAAACAGGGAGAGGGGGAGGGGAGTCAATGCCAATAGGGCAACGATAGTACAGGCTTGAAAAGAAAGAATAAAATAATACAATCAAATAGCAAATTCAAAGACTGAAATTACAACTATTATTCATGATAATTACAACAGATTCTCAGAGATTACATTGTATTAAAGGGGGAGTTAGAAAGTGAGAGCACATGGTTCACAACGTAAACGCTTGGATCAAGCGGTATAATAAGAAGGGGGTGATGGCCTTAGATCAAGGGGTACAGAGGGTGGGGGGTAGAAGCGAGGAGGAGGAGGAGGTGGGGTACCAATGGGCAGGATGAACAAAACAGAAAAGCAAGAGTCAGGGAGAGCAAGGAGACTAATCAGGGTAGGCCTGTTGGAACAGCCAAGTTTTTAATTTCTTTTTGAATTTATTCGGGCAGGATTCTAGGCGTAGTGTCATAGCCATGGAATTCCAACGTGTGGGGCCAGCAATAGAAAGAGCTCGTTCTCTAGTAGAAGAGAGGTGTGCTGTTTTTAGAGAAGGGACGTGCAGGGTTCCTTTGTGAACTGTTCTCGTGGGTCGGTTCTGTTGCACAGCACTGAATGGTATATCCAGCCACAAGGAGTTGTGAGAGTGAATGGACTTGTGTATAGTGGTTAGTGTTTTATAAGTTATTCTGAAAGGGATGGGGAGCCAGTGCGAGAGTCTTGAGAGTGTAGCAGGGGCTTAAGTTTTTTTTAAGACACTGAGTTTATAGAATCCATCTTTGAGAATGGAGCTCACATATTTTTTATTGTTTACAATTTTAACTACTCAATCCCTGGTCCCATCTCCATATCCAAGGGACTGAAGGGGGCATCTCTTGGCTCATCCCAGTTGACCGGTTTGTGTGCTTTATTATTGCCTGTTATTCTCCAAGGGACTGAGAGCACAGCACGTTGCCAACCATGAAGGGTTAAGGGACTCATGTATATGTAGCACAGCCATTGCCTTCTGAGAGCCTGGGGGAAATTGTATATGCTTATGCACATACTGAGCCAGTTACTAGTGTAAACATACCCTCCAAGGCCTTGGCACCAGTAAAGTTAAGGATGCATATTATTCATAGTTTATTGCTCTAGGGCAGAGTATCGCTGAAAACCAGTTTCATTGTTTCATATCCGTCTGTGGTTAACTGTTTATGTAGTTACTGCAGCCCTGCTTCTTGAAATAGAAAAAAACTGCACTCTTTGGTGTGTTCATTGGCTCATAGTAAAGGGGGCTGGTTGCACTACTAGAATACTTCATTTTAGGGACAGCTCCACTCAGACATCTATTCACCGACAGGGGGGGGGGGGGGGGGGGAACCCATCATTATACAGAGCCCACCTCTGGGTGAGGTTATATTGGTAAATACGGACCACTTGACCCACCCAGTCTGCCCATTTGCCCCTGTCCTACTGCATCATACCCAGACTCTACTCGATCTCTGGTCATCACCTTTCCGTGTCCTTGTGGCCGCCCTCTGTGTTCTGTTACTTCACTGCCACCTCTGCTGGCGGGCTCTGACAGGAGTCCACCACCTCTCAGTAAATAAGTATTTTCATACACGTCCTCCGAGCCCCCCCCCCCCCCCCCGCCTCCTTCCAAGTTCTTATCATGCAATCACCACCCGTTGTCCTTCAGCATCTCTTTTATTGGAAAATGACAACCTTCGTGCACCTTACGGAACAACATACGTACATTTGGCTCTATTGAGGAAGGGCAGTCTTCAGACAGTCAGTTTTTGGGTGCAAATCATTATTTACCCATGTATATGGCTTTGAAATTTGTCTTCATCTTAAGTTGATCAGATGATGACCTTCAAGAGCCAAGGAACACTACCCAGAAGCTTGCTCAGGGATAAGCTGTATACCTCAGCTGCTATATTTTTACAAAAAAGCAAATAACGCTGGGGTAGTGCTCTCACCGTGGCTGTCTTTCTTACGTGACTATTTCTCAGATTACCACCCAATGGGAGAACATCCAACCATTTTCCAATTTAATGCAGGCAAATCGGAAAGAAAGCTCACACTGATGACTTTCGAGTCTTTTGGAGCCACAGCACAGTCCCAGATTGCTGGGGTTTTACTTCTGGTTTCCCCAGCACGGACTCCTGAACAGAAAACTTTGATTCGACAGACCGGGCTTTGGTACAAAAACAGATAACACCGTTCCCAAAAGCTGTGGACTCCTCTTTACCTCCACCAGCCGGGACAGCCAGAGTATTTTCCTCCTCTCACTTGCCTTGCACTTCATCAATTAACTTCATAGGCCTAGTTCCTATAGTTTCACCCTGCTTGGGGAAAGTCTGCTGAACAGCCGACTCACTACCCTGCTTGCGTCTCCTAAGTAAACTCCGGTTAGTGAACAGACCAACCATTGCTTAAGTGAAGTGAATAAATTAATACTAAAAGCTGAATGCAACTAAAGGTTGATATTTAGCGTTACTTAGCCAGATAAAAATGGTCTTATCCGGCTATGTGGCAGCCACTGAATAACTGGCTATGTTCAGCAGCTACCACTTAGCTGGATAAGTACTCATGTGGCTAAGTAGATAGCCGGATATCTTGTCAACGGTCGGTGGGCAGATGGCAGAGGGGCAACTTATCTGGTTATCTTAACCCAGTGGTTCTCAACCCTGTCCTGGGGACCCCCCCCCAGCCAGTCGGGAGTTTAGGATATCCACAATGAATATGCATGAGAGAAAATTTGCATACAAGGCCTCCATAACATGCAAATTTTCTCTCCCTGCATATTCATTGTGGATATCCTGAAAACCTGACTGGCTGGGGGGGTCCCCAGGACAGGGTTGAGAACCACTGTCTTAACCGGATAAGTTCCTATGTCCAGCCTTATCCCGTTAAGTTAACCAAATAAGCTAGACCTGCTATGGGTCTAAAGTTATCCAGATATAACTTATCCGGCTAATTAGAACGGAGGAAGGCTGTGCGGCTCGGCGTGCGCAAGTTGCCCAATTGTGTACCCCCTTGCGCACGCCAACCCCGGATTTTATAACATGCGCGCGCCGTGTTGCGCGAACAAATTTACACCCGCGTGCACCTTTTAAAATTCGGCCCACTGTGTTTTGGGGACAGGTTAGAGGGGGAGGGCTTGAGGGAAATCATTTTTACCCACGTTATCTTTAAGGTAGGGAATGGGGTGAGGTGGAAATCGCTTGAGCTCCACAGTGCTACGATTTGAAAACATATCGGGGGATGGGTGAGGGGCTGCTCAGCCCATGCTACAATTTTTTTGCACATAGTAGGGGATGGGGAGGGATTTGCCACTGCTCTTCTGCTAGGTTGTGGGGTATTTTTTTTTTAGCTATCTGACTAACTTCAAGACAGGAATTCTTCCATCCAGAGTTAGTTGGATAACTTTATCCAGCTAGCGATGGATAACTGCACTAGCCAGATAAAATTAAGCCATGACCCAGCCATGACCTTTTTTAGCCAGGTAAACAGATATCCTGACACAGAGAGAGACACACAGACACCCCATACCCAGACCAACAGACGAAGTGCAAAACAGATCCCCAGACAAACATAGGGGCCGATGCAATACAGTGCGCTCAGTCGAGCGCAGTGTTTAAGGCGCATTTGGACGCGCATTGTGTAGGCGCTACCTAACCTCCTTATGCAATAAGGGGATTAGCGCCTCCACCATGCGCGTCCAACGTGCGGCAAAACTTATAGCGCTCATCACATGCAATGCAAAAAAAAAAAAGTGTGTCTAAAATGCACATTTTTACGCTCAAAAATTAACGACTGCCTAGAGCAGGCATTAATCGCTGAGCGCACTCAAAAAAAGTTGTACAGAAAAGCAGAAAATGCTGCTTTTCTGAACACCCTCCTGCTTAATATCATTGTGATATTAAGTAGGAGGAATAAAAATTTTGAAAAAGTTAAAAAAAAAAAAAATGTAAAGAGCCAGCGGTCAGGTTCAGGAAACAGCTGCTTAGTTAACCAGCTTCCGTTTCCCGATCCCCTGGCTGTGCGCCAATTAGGAAAACGGACGCCAATAAATTCGGCATCTGTTTACTAAACCTGTGGACAGGCGACCGCTCAAGGGCTCCCGCTGTCAAGGAGGTGCTAGGGGCGCGCAAGTGGCCCTAGCGCCTCCTTGACACGCGGCCCCTAATTTAAATGCTGCTGTGCTTTTGTTATTTCTTTGTGGTATCTGGCTACTTTAGCTAGATAACACTGAAAATCAGGCTTCTCCAGCTAACTTAGGCCTAGATTCATCAAAGCACAATGTGTTCTCACAGGAGGGAGTCCCACTATCGCGGGGGGGGGGGCCCCCTCTCCCGAAAACACATTGCGGTTCCATGGCGCATTCTTTTGGGTCACGGCCAAACACCATGACTCAAAAGACCGCGGGGAGTGGCTCTTTAATGCGATGGCAGCCCCAAGCTCACGGGACAGCAACTTAAAGGCTGCTGGCCGCCGAAAAGAAAATGCACAGCCAAACAGGAGGTTGAGCGGGGCTCATTGCTGACCCCCAACTCCCCTAAAGAAAAATAAAGTTGACAGTAAGCACATGGCGGCAGCGACCCCCTTCCCTCGGCCCCTCGATAGCCTAAGCCCCTCCCCCGATAGCCTCAGCCCCATCCCCTCCTCCCTGACCCAATAGCCCTAGCCCCCTCCCCCTGACCCCTAATAGCCTCAGCCTCTCTTCACCTGAACCTCCTGATTGCCATAGCCCCCTTCCTCCACCCCAGCCCCCCTCCAGAGACCCCCTTACCTTAACCTCGATCTCACTGCAGGGAGGGGTGCAACCTCACATCTGTCCCGGTCGGCGCCATTTTCCATAATGGAGCCATCTCACCTTGCTCCAGCCGTGTGACTGGGGTAAGGTCCGCAAATTGGACTCAGGCCTCATGGGATCGAGGATAAGGTAAGGGGGGGTCTCTGGAGGGGGCCACGGGAAGAAAGTTATGGCAGTTGGGGGGAGGGAGAGGGAGCTATGGCTATCAGGGAGAGGGGACTGTGGCAATCGGGGGGGGGGGGGGAAGGGGATGAGGCTATCGGGGGGCCAGGGGAGGGAGGTTTTGTATACGGATGTAGGGGGGCAGCCACCATTGTGCATTAGTGTCAACTTTTTTTTTGTTTCGGGGAGTCGGGGCCACCTCAACTGGCGACCCTGGGTTCAATTGGTCAACAATAACCCCTGCTCAACCTCCCCTTTTGGCCACAATTTTTTTTCTTTTGTTTCCCTGCTGCATTAAATGTGCAGCGGGAGCCTCGGGACCTGTGTTAGGATCCCGGGCCTCCTACCGCACATCTAACGCATGCCAGGGAGGTGGTGTTATTTTATTGTGGCTCAACCACCTTCTCGGTTGGCCACGATAAAATATTTGCATAGAATTGCCTAGTAATGACCCTATTTGCATGCATTTGTATTATTCATGCATGCAAATTGCATGCGAAGAAGATCATTGTAATAGGGGAGGGTATCTGGGTGGAGACATGCAAGATGTCATATATATCACGCAATATTTCCACGATAGTGCATGATATACGCGATATAACACGTGTTAGAGTCTAGTATTGCACCATAAGGCCCTAAAGCAATTTGATGAATGACCCTGTTGGCTGGATAATAGTGCTGTGCCCTGGAATGCCCCTATTCTGCCCCTGATAGAGCCAGATAAGTTTTTAGCTGGATAAAAACATCTGGCTATGTAAAGTTGGCTAGACCAGCAGGATTTTCAAATTCTGGTTTTTGCCTAAGTGTCAAACTTAGCCAGACAAATATGCTGAATACGGACATCTGTATCTTTACCTGAGACATTAAGGCCTCAATATTCGAAAATATCCATCTATGTAAGTTAGCCGGATAAGACTTATCTGGCTAAGTGACATGGGATATTCAGCAGCACAGCTATGCTGTTGAATATCCATGCGCAAATCGCTGCATAGCCAGATAAGTTATATCCAGCTAAGTTATAACTGCTCTATGGCAGGTCTAACTTATCCAGTTAACTTAACCAGATAAGTCTGAATATCATTATCAACACTTATCTAGCTAAGTTAACTGGATAAGTAGGGACATCTGTTTTGCCCATTGCTTGTCCCTGAGTTTTCTGGCTATCTACTTGCACAGACTCACAAATTTGTACTTTTCCCCAGGGTGAGGACTCTGATTGGGTGTCTTCAGATGTTTTTCAAAATAGTTCTTACTCATAGCTCTCCTCTTCTGATGACAAATAGGATTTGTCTTGGAAGAGGTCCAGGAAATGTGGCAGGCTTCACTTTATTACAGGTTTGCAGCAAGGAAATGATGACCGCAGATACTCAGTTTAGCAGTTACATGCTCGTTTTGTTGAAGCCTCATGCTGTTTGCCGCAGAGTTGCTATTAGCACATAGAAGCTAGTTTTATGAGTTAGTGTGAATGCTGATAGTGCTCATGAACTATTGAGACTATTTTTGACCACACGAGCCAACACATTTAGTGCATCATATGTTAAGTCATGCTTTAGCATGCATGGTAAAAACCTTAGAACATAAGAATTATCATACTGGGTCAGATTATGGGTCCATCAAGCCCAGCATCCTGTTTCCAACAATGGTTAATCCAAGACACAAATACCTGGCAAGTACTCAAACATTAAACAGATCTTAAGCTACATTTCCTTATTAATCAATAGCAATTTACAGATTTTTCCTCTAGGAACTTATCCAAACCTTTTTTAGAACCAGTTATACTAACTGCTGTAACCACATCCTCTGGCAATGAACTCCAGATCTTAACTATGCACTGAGTGAAAAAGATTTTTCTTCAATTTGTTTTAAATGTGCTACTTGCTAACTTCATGGAGTGCCCCTAGTCCTTCTATTATTTGAGAGAGTAAATAAATGATTTACATTAACCTGTTCAAGTCCTTCCATGATTTTGTAGACTTCTATCATATCCCGTCTCAGCTGTCTCTTCTCCAAACTGAACAGCTCTAACCTTTTGCATGAGTTTTAGTGTATAGGCCTCTAAATACAGTTTACTGGGAGGGCATGATTACACAACTGGCACGTTGACATAGGGTTGCCAACTGGCTCTAGATTTTCAGGACAGGTTGATCCAGTCCTGGTTTTATCCCATTGCATGCTGGGATTTATTCTGATTTCCCTATTGCATTCCCTTTAAAAAAACAAGACTATAAGTACCTGCATATAGGTGAGTAAAAGCAGAACCAGATCAACCTGTCCTGAAAATCTGGAGCCAGTTGGCAGCCCTACGTTGACAGCACATGAAGACGAGGTTTGGAAAGTCACAGGTAAAAATTGGCGTTTCTGGGATTTCCGGCAGAGTTCAATAAACCATCCAAACTTGAAATCTTGTTGAGGACACAAAAAAGTCACTTACTTAACCGGTACTGAAATATTTCCATTGAAAGCGCTCTGTTGGAACATTTGCTCAAAACTATAAGCCCTCTGCGTGATCAGTGCCTTTGAGATGACTGGATAGATATTCCCTGAGTACTGGCAACTCTTTACTGCCCTCTGCAGACTGCGTGTGGATCTGCTCGCTGTATTCCAAACGTTTATGCCGCTGACTTTCTACTTACAAGTCTGAGTAGTGCCCATTCACAATTAGATTTACAGACATGCTGTACGTGGGAAAATCAACACTGTAAAGCTTTCCCTTTGTGGGAGAGAGGTTCTTTTAAAACATCAACTGTTTTCCACTTCCTTCCTCCTAAATTCTCTTATGGCATGCAGCTGAAAAGAGCAAGCAATGCTTTTGTCTTCGCTAAATCTACCTCATATAGATGTTAATGCTGGCACGTATGGAAAGTTTGTTACAGTATTCCTGGACTCATTAAACCAGCATTTTATCTGGATTGGTTAAAATATAAATTTGCCTAGTTCTTGTTTCTCTTGTTCCCTCTTTTGGTTTCATTCATAAAGTTATCTCCTTTTCTTGCCCTAACACATTTGGGGGGTAATTTAATTACTGTGTGCAGTCAGGTAAAGGCTGCTTGTACCTTGTGAATGCAGATTTTATCCCGAATTTTCAAAGTGAACTTATGTGCGTAAGCACTCTTGGAAAACCTGTGAGTATCTGACCTGGAACATACACAAATTAACTCGCACAAAGTTACACCTGTTCTTCAAAGGGTGTAACTCGTACAAATTAACTTATGTGCAGGCTTTATAGAATCAAAAACTATGCGTGTAAGTTCCATCTCTTCCCCAACTCTATTCCCTGGAACACCTTTCCCCGGTTTGCATAAAAGTGCACCTGTAACGGGGTTGCGCACGTATTTTCACATGCATTGAGTGCCAGCCACTTGTCTAACAGCCACTTATGTGTTTAAAATCCCGTTTTATGCCCGGAAATGGCTTTGAAAATTCAGCACTTAGAGGGTAATTTTATAACTGTGCAGGTGTAGCTTTCACAAGCAGACTTTACAAAACAGATTTATGCACCAAGTTTGCTTTGAAAATTCCCAAGTAAGTGCCCTGGTACACATACAAACTAGAGATGTGCATTGGGTTCTTTTTTCGTTTCGGGCTTTGTTTTCGGGCCCCTGGGGGAAACTTCGTTTTTTCCAAGGTTCGTGGGGTTTTTTTTTTTCATGGGCCCCGATTTTCAGGTTACTGCGTGCTGCTAACTCCTGTTAACATACAGCCTGATTCAATGAGGCTTCTTCCACCAGAGGCATCAGCCAAGGGGCCTTGGTGAGTATGAGACGCAGCTGCAGCAGTTCTGGGGGCCAGTTACTGTGCAAATTGCCTGGGCCTCCAGATGTATATTCTGCCGCTCCATGGCTGCCCGCATCCCCTCGACATCCTCCGATATTTGTCTGGTGAGGGCCAGCTTTTTTCTGTCACTTATTTCCTTGCACTTTTGCCTTTGAAGGTGTTCCTCCAAAGAGGAAGGAGATCCTGTGGCCCCCCTCTTCTGCCTCAGATTCCAAAATCTGGGAAGGATCCTATGGCCTGCTTCTTCCCCAGCTGCAAATTTCACCTGTTCTGGTAGCTACTGTGATGTTCCTGGACATGGTCCACTATCCTGCCTGCTGAAACCTATAGCAGGGGTGGGCAAACCTTTTTTAAAGAGGGCCATATTACTGGCACTTATCAAAGCCGAGGGCCGGAGTCCCCCTTAGAATTTTGGGAGGGGGGTCCCTTTTAGAACTCCATGAGCGGGGGGGGGGGGGGGGGGCAGTTACACTGGCAAAATCAGAGGACCAAAGCAGCAACCATACCAATAAAAAGAATAATTCAACAGAATTAACAAATATAATAAATAAAAACAAATAAATAACATCAAATAGTTAAAAGCTCATATAAAAATGTTCCAAATACCCATAATCAAATCAGCAAGGAGAATGTGCAGAATAAACTCAATGTCCACACATAATTCAATGAAAGGGGTATATTTTTTTAAATTGGCAACTCCACAGTGTTTTGATAACAGGAATCAATATAAGGAGGGTTCCCCGACATGGACCTGTGTTTCGCCGCGAGGCTGCGTCGGGAGGGACATACAAAACTTTATTGGTTATGATTATGGTTATGGTTAGACATCCAGCGTCACTGGGAGATTTGATTGTCTACGTGCAGCATTGCTCCTTTGTTGTTTTTTGGATCATTTCCAAACACCCATAACACATTTCAAAACAGACACATCAAATAATACCCAATAATTATAGAGAAAAAGGATTTTTAAAAATTCCCTGCTCTCCATAGCTGGGAACTTTTGATTTCCAGATGCCCTTATATTTCATGGAATAGCAGACGGAGAGGAGGGGGGGGGGGTTGTTGCACACACACATGTGCTCTCTTTCTCTCATTCACCCACATACACACAAGCTCTTCCTCACCAATGCACACAGTGCTCTCACTCACCCACATACATGCTCTCTCTCACCCATACATACAATGTGCTTTTACTTACCCCAACACATTGCTCTCTTACCTACCCACATACACACAAAAATACACTCACTCTTACTGTCTCCCTCACATACACATTCACATGTACTCACTCTGGCTCCCTCACACACACACACACACACACACACACAAGCATGCACACTCTCACTGGCTCCCTGACACACACATATGCACTCAATCTCAGTGGCTCCCTCACACACACACCCCCAGGCAGGGTCCCATTCATTCTCACACATACATACAGATAACCGGGCAGATACCCATTCATTCAAACACACACACACACACACACACACACACGTAGGAAGGCACCCATTCATTCACACACACACACAGATCTCCAGGCAGGCACTGATTCATTCTCTCTCTCATACACACTCACAGCAGCCTCGGACCCTCTCTTGCTCCCACCACCACAGTATTGAGAATTTGCGTTTGTAGCACTTCCTCATGTATTGTGAGATCAGCAGAGAGAAAGCGCTGCCCTTTCGAGCTTTTAATACTGCGAGGCCTGCACGGCTCTCCCAGCGATGCAGATGCAGAATTTCTGCATTGCTGGGTGAACTGAGATGGGCCTCTTCCTTTCTTCACTGCCATGGGATGGGGGTCATCCAGAGGCTGCACGAACCTCTTCTCTTCAACGCCAGTGGGATGGAGTTCACCAGCTGCCTCCTCTTCTCTTTGCCGCCAGTGGGGTGAGTTCCATCGGCGGCTGGGCAATGCTCCTCCTCTTCCTGCCCTGCTGCTCCTCCTCTTCCTGCCCCGCTGCTGCCTCTGAGGGGAACGTCACTTCCGGCTGCCAACAACTAGGTTGAAGTCAACAACAATGGCCTGCGATGTCAGGCCATTGTTAATACGTATAAATTTTGAACTGTTGAAATTATGATGAATTCTTTAAGTCAATATTCAAACAATCATCATATTTTACCATCAGACTTTACCGAAGCCTCACCGTCTGTTAATTACAGAGGCCATTGTTAATGACATCGAAGGTGCCGGTGGCCTGGATCTAATGGGGCAAATTGAGGAAGAGGGCTGGAAAAAAAATCAGTCATTGCGCTGAGTTTGGCCCACAAGCAGTACTAGTTTACCCACCTCTCTTGTAATACATTTTATTTGTCAAAAACAATACATTGTCATCATTGGCTAATTCTTATGTTGATCTGAATGAAGGTATCACAACCCACAGATAATAGCCCAGGGGCTTCCTTAGGCATGAGCACATGGGGCTCGTGCCCTGGCTTTTTCCGACAGTGCTTGTTTCTGCGATTCCAGTGGTACCAGAATTGCAGGCCTTCTCACCCTACCCCCCCCCCAATCTGCTCTGCCCTCTCCCATGTCCCTTATGCAGCCTCTCCTCCTCCCTTGATTTCCAGGCGAGGGCATCTCCTGTACTCTTCCTCACCCCCAGCCAGCAAGAAGAACCCATGCTTAATACCACAGGCAGGAAGAACAGGAAAAGAAGACAGGAGCCAGAAAAAAAGGGTGAGAAATGGAGGGGGGGGGGGGGGGTGGCAGAAGGAAAGGAAGAGAATGCATTTAAAATTCCCACTGCTGAAGGAAAGAAACAAAAAAAAAAGGATGAGAGAAAACTGAAACAGAAAATGGAAGGAGGACACCAGAAAGAGAGGGGGAAAAGACGCAGAATCAGAAAAACAAGCCAGCGACATCAAAGGCTGGAAACTTATTGCTTGATAAAGGAATATTAGTAACTCTTCAGTGTAAAATGCTGTTCTCCTGGGATCCGATTCAACATCTCTGCCCTGAACAGATCTCTTACATGTTAGAAATAAAGAGGATTTTGCTGACTGATTTGGCTTTTTCCAGTGCACAATCATTTCTCTTATTTTACTCCTGGGGGAATTCTGCACAAAAAAAAATTAAAAATTCTGCACACAAAAGCTTAAAATTCTGCAAACTTTATATTAGTCAAAATAACACAATTTACATGACAGTCTTTAAGTAACTACATTTTAAATTAATACAGAAAAAAGCTATTACTTAGATGCAGAATTTTAAATATTTTGAGCAGAATTTCTCTAGAAATTCACTGTCAGAGTGTCCCTTTCACTCGCTCTCCCTACTCCCCTGGCCTCTTTACCCTCTTAGGCCCCAACTCCTCCACCTGCCAGTATCTCTCCCCTCCACTTCTAGGCTCAACCCCTTCCACTCTATTGCCAGTCCCAGAGTTTGACCCCATTCTCAGTACTGCCCCTCACACAGGTTCTATCTGACCCCTCCCTCTCACACACATCCTCCCTCTCTCTAGTGCACATACACACACCCTCATACAGGGCCCTCTCTCTCTTGCATACACACCCACATAAGCTCCCTTTCTCTCTTTCACACATACATCCTTAACAGGCTACCTATGTCTCTCTCTCACGCACCCCTTCACATAGGCTCTGTCTCCCACATACACAATCCCTTCACACAAGCTAGCACCCTCACATACACATGATCCCTTTTTCATACACACGAGCTCCCAATCTCTCACACACATACACACTCCTTCACAATCTCCTTATATAGCCTCCATCTCTCTGGCACCCACACTCAAGCATCCCCCCTCACCTCCCATGCTCTCTTTCACCTCCTCCTGCTCAACCCCCTCCTGCTCACCCCCCCTGCTCACTCCCGCAGCACCAGGGGCCTTTATTTTCACCGCGAGCGGAGCGCGTCCCACGGCACGCCGGGGCCTTCATCTTTGCGCGCGCCATTCACGGCACGCCGGGGTCTCCTCTGCCACTTTCTGCACAGAATTGCCAAATCTGCGAAGAAAATGGCAATTCTGCGCGGGGGGGGGGGGGGGGGGGTGGAAATTTGCCCAAATTCTGTGCTCTGCAGTAGCGCAGAATTCCCCCAGGACTATTATTTACAGGACAACTTGCCAGCCTTGGACTTTTGTATTGGGTCTAAAAGATTTTATGGTAATAAAACTTAGTGTTATTTTAGGCATATTTTGAGAGTAGATTACTACAATTTTCCATGGGGACAATCCATTGGACGCCTCTACTATCATCATCACCATAAACGGAGGAGTAGCCTAGTACTTAGAGCAGTGGGCTGAGAACCAGGGCAACCAGGGCTCAAATCCAGCTTTTCTCACTGATGTTTCATGTGACCTTGGACATTGCCTCAGGTACCTAGTTAGATTATAAACCCTCTAGGGCAGGGAGCTCCCCACTGTACCTGGCATGGGTTTGGAAAGGTAATTAAATCTGATACCCTGAACCGCTCTTTCACTACTGGTACTATGGAGAACATGTGTCCCAGACTTGTCCACCAAAAATCTGGTAACCTTACTGCCACAGATCTGGCAGTGCCTCCCTCTCCCACCCCGACAAGCAGCACCAGAGCTCCCTTAGCCTGAACGGTCCAGCTCTCGCTTTCCATTCCCTCTAGGTCCTCTTCGCCAATTTTATCCTGGCCTCGTGCCAGTGTCCCCTCTGCTCCTCAGCCACTGTGCCAGCCAAGTAAGATTCTGGGAGGGATGGAGCTGTGCATAGCGCGCAGGTGGCGTGCTGTCAAACTGCACCACACCCCTGCAGGGGAGAGGCAAATAACCTTTTCCATCTGCAGTCTGAAGCTTCCTGGCAGCCAGCAGATCGTGTTTGCTAAGTTTAATTTGCAAACTCTTCAGAGCATGGGGTGCTGACGGGGTGGGGTTTTTTTTGTTTTTTATGGGCTTAGGCCCTAAATCTTTTAAGTACCTAGCAATGCTTTTGGATAATCAGCCTGTACGAAAAACAGCAACTGAATCTGGTTACTCAGCACCGATATGCAGCGGCCACAGGTCCATACTACATGGAGACCCATCTGAAAGCTGTTGAATTACCGGGGAGTGCGTGCCCACTAGTGCCACATTATTTTCCTGGTGCTGTGCTTCATCTGCTGGCCAGGGGAAAAATAACTCAGGTTCTTACCTTGACATTGGGTTTTAGCTTTTTATTGATGATTAAAAAAAAACAACACACCCAACAAATAAAGAGGCAAGAAAAATATTACAAGAAAGATAGAATACTTTCGTACAAGTCAGTAACACAGAGTTCCCGTGGAACCCAGAGATAATCCAAGAGTTCCCATTCAATAACCCATAGAACGCAAACATAGAATTTAATAATACATTCATTACACACAGGAAAAAAAGGCTTTCTTTCACTTTCCATATGTCTGGGGAGGGATAGGTACCTTTTCTGAGTAATTATTACCCTATGAGCTCTGCTTACGTGCTTTCAATGATCTATGAAAGATGGATCAGGAATCAAGCAGTGTATTCCAGTTGGCAGCATTGAGGGCATTGATGGCTATACCAAAAATTTTTGCTTGCCTCATCTGCACCAAACAAGATCCATATAACGTCCCGTGGGCAGAACTGTGCTTGACCCTTCTGAAAAAGGGCAGTGGTTCGATGTCAGACCATGAAATGTGCTATTTCTTGCATGCATCAAATGCCTGGAAAGAGTAATATCCACCACCGAGTCAGGAACAGTTATAGCTCCAGCCCTCCAGTGCCATGGACAGGTGTAGCTTGCAGGCATACAAGAATATGCAAATTAACCTGACTCTCAGATCAAATGTTTTGCAGCATGAACATTATGGATATCCTAAGTACCAGACCTGTTCATGGCCATCCCAGGACCAGAGCTGACCATCCCACCACTAAGCCATCAGGCCAGCTCCATAGATCCCATTTCTAGATTCACGTCCAGAACGGTAAAGCGCTTTGCAACATATAGGCAGAGCTTGGGAATAAGGTGAGGGAGCACGGAAAGGAAGGGGCCGTTGATCCCACTGTTTCCAGTTTGTTTAGGAATGATGATGATCTCCGAACAAAACCAAGGGGCTGCTCCCTTATAGTCTCTTAACCCTCTATGCATGGCAGCCTGATACTTTTCAAGACAATCACTTTTTCAACGTTGAGATCATGGTTATAACAAGAATAAGTAAATAGGATACTATAAAATATTAAATTAACTTCAACACAGACAACTAGTTGCCCTTCAAATGCATGCCCAAAATACAGTGTCAAGTTGTAAAACCTCATTTTGTGGGTGGGGACTGAATTCTTCATAAGCACAGTCTGAAAGGTGACGCTCATCCTCTTGTTTCTTTTGGACAATCTTTAGCATGGGAACCTTTCACAGCCTCCTATAACTAAAAAAAAGCCCCTCTGTGACATTTACTGAGCATAAAAACTACTTCTCAGAAATATACATTGAGAATGAGCCTCCAGCCATGATCAATCTGTTCTCCACACCCACTTCCCCCTTTAACACCGCTCCACTGCAGTGATACCCGGACTGACCGCACCTCAGTTACTGCAGGGCAGGCAGAGGCCAGGCCCTAAAGGCTGCTGCTGAAATGCTGAGCCATAAGTACCAGTGAGAAAATTCTAGTGCCCTCTCAGAAACATGGATGTGTGGCAGGTCACATCTAACAGCTTCTTTCCGGATTTTGGACTTATCGGTGCCGGGTGTGGCTTCCGGCAACTAGAGTACATCTGAGACTTATCCTCATAAGTCTTGCTGCTACAGTGTCTCTACTGGGCGGAGCAGCCATGATCAGCAGTGCGACTCAGAGCTTAATTCAGCCTGTCCCCCTCTGTAGAAATAAGGTCACTATAGATATAGATTTCAGTGTACAAATACTGGGGACTCTGATCCACAGTAAGCCTTGGGACCCATGAAATATCCTCGTTCCATAAAATCCAGCTTCTGGCATCCACTCACCCTCTGGAACCAGGGAGCTGGAATCCAGAGTTAAGTCTGGGAATGCTCACCCATGTTCTGTAAAGTCTGACGATCCAAGATCAGATGAGAACCCACAAGCCACCTCTTGGGAATAAGCCCTGAAGAAGGAGGATGAGCGTTGTTTGAACTGAGACTTGAAGCATACATTTCTGCCTCCTATGCATAAAGTCTATGGGGGTCGAGCAGGACTGTGAATCAGGACAAGGGCTAGGATGCACAAGCCCTTCTTTCCAAATAATGTTGTACACAGTGGGTATTTTGGAGGCCTAAATTTAAGGCAGCATGAGACTGAGTTTTTAAAATATTTTTATCATATCTCACTGAGCGAGAATATTCATGCATGTGAAAGCTTAAGAGCCGTTAGCATCAAAAGTAGAAGTCACTCAAGCCATACCTTCCCCTAACAGTAAGTATAATCCCAACCTCGAGCAACAGTCCCATCTTTGGTCCTTGAGTGTAGGAGTAGAGGTTGATTAGAGGAGAGGAAGGAAGAGGTGGCTTTAGTCTCCGTACCAACTTTTCCTAGAGCTCAGCTGGTCAGCTGTATGAGGTGAAGACTGAGATGAGTTTCAATAGGCTCATTTCTCTCAAGCCCTCAAACTGGATTTGAAATTTGGTCCCTGAAGTGAAAGGTTAGGGCTGATACTCACTTTGAGTGCAGTTTGTTTTTACCTTTCACATATATATCGGCTGTCTTTAAAACAGATATAGGATCATGAGGTTTCTTAACAGTTGCTATATGCTACTAGATCAGTGGACTCAGTAGGAATATAGTTGGCCTCCTATGGTTTGATGCACAGTTCATTTCATAGGGTAGGGAGATCTATGGAGCGCCTCTTCCGTGTTTCCTGCCGCTCATCCCATTCTTCTTCCTCAGGCTCAAAGTTGCCCAGGAAAATGGCCAGCTTCTCTGCTACAGTCCTTTTGTATGGGAACAGAAGATAGTTGTAAATGACAGAAGCCAAGATTCCACCGACCAAGGGTCCTACCCAGAAAACCTGTAGAGCAAGAAGAAAACAAATTTTAGGTGTTTCAGTAATCCCTGCTAATGAGAAAAATGTTTCTGCAGAGATCGAAACAATTCCTTTGTCTTTGACAATCAAGTAAAAACTCCCAAGAAGAATGTTGGATTGACTCAACCCAATGTCTTTCCTTGTTACTCGTATGAAACTATCTCACTTTCCTTAGTTTAAGTTGAGACGGGCCAACAATCCATGATCACAAAATCCATCCATTCACCTGCAAGCATAGTTTAAACTTTAGTTGACTGTAATAATAGGAACCCAATAACGTGAAGATATATAAATTCCAATAGTCTTCGATCTATCAATATGATTCAATAAACTATATTCCCCACGGAGAGGTGCCCAAATCTTGGACAGAGTGGAGTTTGCGGCCCAGTTTCTGGTGGACATTTTAAGTCTATTCTGGTGTTTTACTCTCCTTCCTGATGTTCTCTATTACCTACCCTGTATAATAAAAAAAAAACCCAACTTGCTGGGCAGACTGGATGGACCACTTGGCTCTTTTTTTTTAATATAAGAAACAAGGACCACAATTATCACAATGTATTATAATGAAAGTTCAAAACCTAGGATTTTGGCAAAAAGTCTCTTTCTAAAAACTGGGTCACTTGGCATGGCTCTGGTGATCTTTCAGGATACCAAAATCAACATTTTCCAATAGAATTGCCAACCATCCTTGTGTCATTTGGACAGGCCGGGTCAGTCCTGATTTTACCCCTTTGCATCTGTTGGCTGCTAGTTCCATTTTTATTAAGGAAAGCAAGACAAGACCCTAGATACAATGGGGGTCAATCTAGGATTGATAGGTTCATCAAGCGGCTCCAGTTTCCCAAGCTCTCTTGGCCTTTGCTGGAAGCTGCAGTGCGCTACAATCTACAGGACATGCAAGACAATGCTAGTGGATGACATGGCTCTGAAAGCTGCCCCTGTTCCAGAATTGTGTGGGTAACCCAATTTTCTCGTATCACATCCAGTGTTAGTATGTAGATCTGAAATTGTTCCTTAAACTAGGGATGGCCCAAAGATTCAAGCTGACTAATCCTTAGCAGCATTTTCCTGCAGCTTCACATGTTCAGGCACGATGATGAAGGCTATTCTTGTACTGTGCCTGTGCCCTTCACTGTCCACTAGAGGGAGCAAGTCCTTCGCTTACCCAATGGTTGTTAAACTTTTTCACTACCACGGCTGGAGCAAAGGATCGGGCAGGGTTCATGGAACAGCCAGTGTAGTAGATCTAGGGAGAATAAAATTGAGACATGCATTAAATAATATTTATTAACTGATGAACCATTTCTCTCCCTATGAGTTTGTGTGCATAATATATGTGAGAGAAGGAGAAACAAAGATTGTGAGAGACAGAGAGTGAGAAAAAGAAAGCACTTAATTGAGATCTGTCATTTTTTAACTGATGTAATACGTTTTTTGTTATTTATGCATGTTGTAAAATCATATATACTAGTTTACTGATTTGTTTTCTAATTAGTTTTAGGACTTTTTCTAGTATTTTTGTTGTATGCAATATGATTTATCAATGTTTAGATAATGTATTTCCCTGTTTTATGACACATACTTATGTAATTTGGTTTCTTAATATTTAGATGATGTTTAACACTGTTACTGAGACACTGCTTAGAACTTGTTTTAAAGCCATCATTAGGTTGCCCTGTTATGTTTATTATTCTGTATGACGACTCTCTTGCTGTTCGCCACTTTGAGCAGCAAGGAGGGATACAAATTAATTTGTGGGTTTTTTTTTTAGAGATCTCTAAGTTGAGACATTTCTAAAACCCCCAAATGTCGAAGCTATGATGGGTGAGAATGAGCTGTTTTATCCGGAAGCCGATCGTCGTGCAATTCATTTCCCGCTCTCACCAATGAGTCTGAAAGGTATTTCATTTGAGCTCCACTGTCCTCCTTGCCTTCTTCGTCGAAGTTGTTTGTGAGCTTTTGAGACCACATTCACCTCCCTTCTTCCGATGTCCCCACCACACACGGGACCTGTGCGGTCAGGAAAGCTCGTATATATGTCTCCCGCCTCTGGATAATTCTTACATCGCTCTAAGAAAACGTATCGAGCGCTGCCATGATGAATGCAGTTTTCTGCAGGACCATTACAGCTACCAGAATCCTCCTTACGTTTGTGACTTAACTGATGGCGACGCAAGCGGAACCGGAAGTAGAAAGCACTATTGCTGACCGCTGGGAGCTCTTCTTTGGCGCATGCAGTGGTGTTTCTGGACAGAGGTATTTGGGGGGGGGGGCAAGCTAACGGAGAGGAGCAAGCTAACGTGGCTTTTCCACACATCACGCCCCCCCTCCCCCCACCCCGACATGGCTTCCTGCCTTTAAATTGGCTATAAAAATGCAATAAGAAAAAGTCCCAAGGACCTTCAAGGCAATTTAAAAATGAGCATGTTTCAAGCTCCCAGTAAAACTACCATTAAAATTTGGTAGCACCCTCCAACCGGTTCTTCACTATGGATAGTAGAGTGAAGTCTGGAGTCTACACAGGAAGGGACAGAATCTCAACATAAATCCTGCGCCTCCGGTTCTGTGACACACACTCCGCATCCACAGAAATATCCCAACGGATATGGGGTATTTCCCCTTACAATCCACCAGTTAAAATAATATATTCAAATTCCGGTGTCACCTCAGTTATAGGAACAGAAACACCTTGAGTGACGTCATACAAAACCCTTCAGAACACTCAGACTCTGTGTAGCAACCCTGCCATGGTACAACAGCATTAACTCCCAGGACTGACAGAGCCAAATCTGATCTCTAAAAGGGCAGCCCTGCAGATGTTACACCGGACCCTAAAACACTAAAACATCAGCCAGGCTGCTGGAGACAGACACTCCCCGCCTGCAGATCATCCATGAAGAACACAGGCTGACCCTTACCTTCTACATAGCAAGGGACTGCAACTGAAAACCAGCTTCATATGGAAAGAAACTAAAATGGAAAGCCTGAAAAGCCCGACTCTGAACCCTGCAACCCTGGAGAAAGAGAAAACAGAAATGCACTTCTGCCAATACTGAGCAAAATACAAAAATATAAGAAATGCGCATTCCCACTCTCTAAAAACTGAAAATAAAATGTTTTCTTTTTCACCATTTTTGATCTGGGCATTTCTTTTTTTTTTTAAATTGGGTTGGCCCTGATCTCTTTTCAGTCTTCGAAATTCGTTTCCAAGGTTCCCCTTTCCATTTCTTCTCTCTTCTCCTGTCTACTTGCCTTCCTTCCCTACATCTGTCTCTGATATTACTCTTTCCCTTACATCTTTTTTCTCCCTTTCTCTCTTCTCTACCTCTCTGTCCATTCATTGCTTCATTTCATCCCTTTCTAACCCTCCAGTCAGTCTCCCACCTCTCACCTAACTCCCAGCTTTCCATCTCCCATCCCCTCATCCCATCCTCAGCCCTCCCATGCATTCTTCTGCCTCTCATTCTTTCCTGAGCCTCCTATTCCACCTCTGTCTTTCCCCCACGTCCTAGTTCCCCATTGCACCCCTTCCCACCCACCCCTCATCTACTTTCCTCTGCTTCTCAACCCCTTACCAGTCTCAGCTTCTCCCTGGCCACCGGCCCTTTTCCTTTCTTACCCCTTACCTAGACTCTTAATATTCACCCTTGCCCCTCTCTCCAGCACCCTTCCACCCTCTCTCACCCCTTTCACAAATCCTCTCTCACCTCTCCATATCATTTCCATCCCTTTCCACTGCCTTTCACCCTCTCCCTTACTCCTCCAGGTCATTCACCTTTCAATCCCTCCCCACCCTCCAGCCCTCTTTTCTTACCCCCCCCCCTTCTACCACCTGAACTCAGAATCCCCACTTTTCCCCACCCCCAAACCTGAAATGTCCACTCATCTGCAACCCTTGAGTCTCTGCTCTCCCCAAGTCCCTAAGTCTCGGCCCTCCTACCCGGTCTTCTCCTGCTCTTCCCCCTCCCCAAACCAATTTCTGAGTCCCTGCTCTCCTCCAAGTCCCAAGACCCTGCTGGGGAGACGGGATGGAGCATTTTGGTCCTTTCCTGCCATCATTTCTATGTTACTGTGTTACCTCCATCTCTCTTTCCTCCCTCCCCCCCAAGAAGCTTCTACGGCTTGGCGCGTCTCTAACCGGCGGTGGCTGAAGCTGAGAAGGGTTAAGGGGGGGCCCTGCAGTTGATGGAGCTTTGTGGCTCCAGAAATTGGCCCCCTCAGTTCAAACATCTCATGTTTCAGCAGCGTAGGCCGTAGGAGGGAGGGGAGGGAAGGAAGAGGGCTCAAGCTGGAAGCAGGGGCAGTAGCTGCAGCCACAGCAGTGGCTGCCAAGGCTGGGGTGGAAAGACATTTTTTTGAGGGGAGGGGGAGGAGGGGAGGGCACGTGCCACTCTGTAGCAATGCCTACAAGCATAAGGAGCTATGGGTAAGGGTTAGGAATCGCGATGACCAGAATGCAGTAGTGGGGGGGGGGGGGGGGGGGGGGAAGCGAAACCGATAGGAGGGGCCAAATAGCGATCTGCTGACCTCCGCTATGTTATTATGTTATTCAAGAGCCTGATGTGGAAAGCATTTTCACAATAGTCACAGAATGGCTTCATTTTGTCCAGTCCACAGGGTGATATAAAACTCAGACAGCCACTTATGCCTGATGGCCGGAAACAAGTGATGTTTCAGGAGGAGTGGCTCCCTCTAGTGTCTGCAAACAGGAGTTGGTTGCACGTTTTCCACCCGGACGGAGAGCATTTGAAAATAGGATGTTCAAACACTTTGAGGAAAAAAGCAGAAAAGGACTTAATAAGGACATTGACTTTCTCACCCATTGTCAGATATAGCGAGTTTCAAGACTAAACATTTTTCTTTCTCATGACTTTACTATCAACCTCATGCCTTCCTTTACTGAACTGTAATGACACATGAAGGCAGCCTAAGACCTGGATGTCTCTGTACTGTTTAAACGCAGCGTAACTGCCCTGTTTCTTCACTGACCTGATGAAGAGACGAAAACTCTCGAAAGCTCATCACAGATATACTAAATTAGTCCAAATTATAGGTCTCACCTACAACCCTGTTTTTCTGTAACTGCAATGTTTATTTTAACTGAAAGGTTTTTTGTTATGCACCTGTTATTGTTGTTGTTTACTCTTCTTACACCCCTTTGTTAATTGTAAACCGGCCTGATGTGATACCTTTCGCGAATGCCGGTATAGAAAAACACTAAATAAATAAATAAATAAATAAATAAATAAATAAAAACTTGTTTGTTGACCCTTAATTCTACTACTAGCCATGATAGGAATAATGTTTACTTAGTCTCTCTCTCTCTCTCTCATACTGCTCTGTTACTGTGTTCATGTTACATACTGTTTTTTGTAAAGGCTTTGCCTATATATCCTTTGTTTGTAAGTTACTTGTAAACCGGCACGATGTGCAAACGGTTGTCGGTATATAAAATTAAATAAATAAATAAAAAAATACTGTATATCTAGATTTATATATTTTAATATTTAACATATATATAATTGTACATATATACATTTATAATAAACTCCTTCTTCCATGAAAACTTGGAAATTTACTGTAACAAGGGAGCAGTTTCACAATAAGGCTGAGTCATAAACATTGGAAAGCATCCATCACTGTATGTGTTTATCCAGGCAGGCAGACAGATATAAGTGCATACAGAAAGAACAGCCACCCTTAAACTGTCTCCTAATATACTTGAAACCAGTTTCAAATCGGTGTTGAATGTATTCCAGGATGATAGAAGTTTACAGCTGAAAACCAATTTCCTTTTTCATGGGGAATGAAATTTAAATGAGAACTGTAATTATATATATATATATATATATATATATATATGAACACATACACACACACACATATATAATACAAATGTAAAAAGTATATTCCCAAACATTTACAAAAATGTGGCTTAGCTTAATCTTACATAAAGTTTTATTATAATTTTATTCGTTAAGAAAAACATTTGAAAAACATAAGGAGGATACCTTCATACCGGCACACGGGTGCACATGTACGTGCATATGCGGCTCGTGCTAATTCACCTGGCCATTTTATAACATGCGTGTGTATATGTATGCATATTATAAAATAGCTGTACATATATATACATGTGCGTGACATTTTATAGGACGCGCGCAAATGCTGCCTCTACCGCGTCAGTGATAGGATTTTAATAGATACGCGCACAGATATCATTGCCAATAAAACCAGTTCATTCCCAGTTCGCCCAGTTAAGGGATTAGACTTCCTAACCCTTCCTGTAAATTAGTCTCCATTTTAACCGGTTAACCCCAACCCATAAAACCCTGCTAACCTCATTATTTTTGTTGTTTTAAGACTTACACGCCATCCACAGCAGAAGTAAAGTTATGCAGAAGGAGATCCCAGCGCGCACTTGTACGCATAAATACTTACGCGCAGGTTTCATTGCCCAGACCAGGCCCACTCCCCGCCCCTTCTTCATAGAAAAGGAAATACGTGCATACTCTCATACCTTTTAAAATCCAGCCCAACCTCTGCGCATATCTCTCGGCTTCGGCACGCATAGGGCTTTAAAAATTTGTCTTTAAGCTATTTAGTTACTCAGAAACAACAGTTGTATTAGACACCGAGTCGTTTGAACTGTTGGTACCAGAGTGGTATTGATTGGTCTTCCATTCTTTCAATACCAGAAAAGAGAGCAGAGCTCCATTCAGCCACATTGAATGCATATTGCTGAGCGAGGAGAATCCCTAGAGGATTCTGGATTTACAAAGAACCTTTTTGCATCTTTGGACTTTAGATAAAGCATTTACAGTATTAAATGTAACTTTCAGAAAACTTTGCTTCTCTGACTCATGAGCTCCAGTAATGCCACTTAAATATTTTGTTTTGTTTTTTTAAATAAAAAATGTGTTGTGCCTTCCATAAGTGTGGCAATGCATGTATAAGGTGGCTTGTATTTGTTTAGATTCATTTGTTAGGTAGGAAGCTAATGTTTTTTTTTTAAATTAGAATAGTCACTAGTGGACTGGTATATTGAGGTGTGAATGAAGAAGGAGCTTTGCATAGAGTGTATGCATAGATTTAGCAGGTGGTTTGTGACTTATTTAGCGTAATGTTTTTCAATTTGTTTTACTTAATGTATGAAATTATAGTAAACTTCAATTAAGATTAAGTTGAGCCACATTTGTATATCCCCAAAGTAACCCCCCGCAGTTATTAGGATCGGTTTAGCGCCTAGTTGTATATATCACACCATTATCATACACTTCTTGTTAATATATATATATCAGCTATGCGAGCTCCTGCTCTATACTGGTGCCTGTAGGCGCTCTTAGCTCCCCTACAGCCAGTGTTCCTGCATCATTCTCTGCAAAGCCTCCTGCTGGGAGAGGCTTGGATTAAAGGAGCTGGGACCTCCCTCAACAGCCAATGCTCCCGCGCCGTTCCCTACGGCGCCTCCTGGTAGAAGAAGCTGGGACTGCAAGAACTATGAGCTCTCCCACAGCTAGAGCTATTGCGCCATTCCCTACAGCGCCTCCTGCTGGAAGAGGCTGGGACTGCAGGAGCTGTGAGCACCACAGCCAGTGCTCCTGCCCCACTCCCTACACCAGTGCTCCAGTGCATGCGCTGGAATTTGCGAGTATCCCTGTTTATTTTATTTTTTTTAAGTAATTGATTTTGCACATGAGCATTGTACATACCCCTATTAGGTGTCCCAGCGCAACAGACAGGCCAATGGATAAGGCTGGAGATCCCAGGTTATCATTCCTGCGTCCATCGGTAGAGGCAAAAATACAGAGAACCAGTTGGAAGGTAAGAATGATTTCAATGGCAACAGCTTGTCCAGGTGTGGTATTGTTGTTGAGCTGTGGGAAGAGAAAATAGTGCCTTCAACTTCCTGAGAGTCTTTTCCTGCCTCTAAAGACATTTGGTCTCTTCCTCCCTCTTGGAGTTCCCAACTCAGACTCAAACAAGTTGTCCTGCTGAGATTCCCCTAGCTGGAAAGGAGGAAGTGCAAGTTTAACCACAGGTTTGCTGCTACCACCTGCACCAGTTCTGTGCTTCTTAACCCCCAGGCAGGAAAAGAAAAATCGATTAAACCGTTAGGGACAGGGCAGGCTGTTTCCTTCCTAGAAGAATTTCATTGAAAATGCTTTTATTTTATGAAAAATCTTTTCATATTATTATCAGACAAGAGAACATCAGCCAACAGTAACCTGACACAGCCAAGAGGTATATGGGTACAGCACCAATGCTCTGAATTGATACCTACAGATGCCAGTAAAGCCAGCAGCCTACACCCCCCACCCCACCCAAAATACAACAAAGGTTTTAGGAGCCATGCGGGACTGGAAGAAAACTGAATCCCTGCAAGCTATGATATGGCCCTTAGGAAAAGGACAAAAGCCTGGTTATACCCAGGGAGGGAAGAGAGGATTGTTAAAATGTAGGTGCCAGCAGGCAGATCTTGGCTGTCCTTTCATTTTAAATTGGGGAAAGTGCAGTAATTGTATTTTTAATGTTATTTAATGATGATTTTACTGTCTTTGTGTATTGTATACATTGTGGTTTTGTACACCGTTCTGGCCAGCTTTTGTTGAGTGCGTGGTATATAAAAATTGGAAAAAAATGAATAAAATAAATGTACATAAGCTTTTGAGATCACATGCAGTCCCTTCTTCAGATGCGAATTTGGAAAAGTTCACAAATTTATATTTATCTATTTATTTATTTATTTTTCAGGGGGAGAGCACATAAGAACATAAGAAATTGCCATACTAGGACAGACCAAGAGTTCATTAAGCCATCATCCTGTTTCCAACAGTGGCCAGTCCAGGCTATAAGTACCTGGCAAGTACCCAAAAACTCAGTATGTCCCACACTACTGATGCTAGTAATAGCAGTGGCTATTTTCTAAGTCAGCTTGATTAATAGCAGGTAATGGACTTCTCTTCCAAGAACTTATCCAATCCTTTTTTAAACCCAGCTACACTAACTGCACTAACCACATCCCCTGGCAACAAATTCCAGAGTTCAATTGTGCGTTGAGTGAAAAAGAACTTTCTCCGATTATTTTTAAATGTGCTATCTGCTAACTTCATGGAATGCCCCCTAGTCCTTCTATTATCCGAAAGAGTAAATAACTGACTCACATTTACCCGTTCTAGACCTCTCATGATCTTAAAGACCTCTATCTTATCCCCCCTCAGCCGTCTCTTCTCCAAGCTGAACAGCCCTAATCTCTTTAGTCTTTCCTCATAGGGGAGCTGTTCCATCCCCACATCCTCTCCAATCCTCTAACTAGCACACACGCTGAAACCCTTTTTACCATGTGCGCTGATCTGAGCTTCCTAAGACAAGAACGTAGCAGCAGCAACGTGGCGCCTTGGGACGCTTCCTTCTTCTGTGCCGCCCAGGGCTGGAATGTTGTCCATTGAAACATGGGGGCTGCTATAGAGCAGCATGGTGTAAAGCATGTTGCTCTGTCTCTGGACTGTACAGAAAGAGGAATCAGCCCAAGGCGCTGTGTTGCTGCCGCTAATCTCTAGTCTAAGGGAGCTCATATTGGCATGCAAGGGTGGGGAAGATGGCAGAAAAGATGTACTGGCAACTGCTACTTATAACATCCTAGCCCCTGGTCTCCCATAACAAATCCACGGAGAAGAAGGAATTCCATGGGAAGGACTGGATTTTGTGGCCCTTTCTGCAGCCACAGAATCACGGGAGACCAGGGGCCCTGCTTATACCTTGCTGATGTTGTTATAAGTATTAGTGATGGATGAATTAGTTTATTTATTGATTGATTTTAATTGATTTTTTTTTTATTTTTATGCTTGATTATATTAGGATTTTATATTGGATTGCAATTATTCAGTTTTATTTGCTGTTATCCGCTTTGAGTAGCATTTTATATTAGCAAGGCAGGATTACTTCCTTCCTTCAAAGGTGTCGACAGCTGGTTAATTTTCAAGGGTCATGTTCCTTCTTAAAGGAAGTGAAGTATGGGGGTGCCTCAGGGATCTTCTTCATCTCCACTTCTTTTCAATGTGCATCTACTCCTTTGGGGAAGTTGATTCGTTCCTTTAGTTTCATTCCATTTATATATGCAGATCACATCCAGGTGGTGGCCCCTTTAGGATGTGATACAGATGAAATGATTGGACATCCGAATACTGGTTTACAGGCAGTTGTAGGCTGGTTGACAGAAAGTAAGTTGGTGCTGAACAAACTGAGGTTGAAGCTGCTGTTGATAAATGCAGATTAAACACTGGAGGAGTGGAGGTGACCGCAATGGAGGAAGTAAAATCTTTAGGAATCAGATTAGACTGTGCTCTGACTTTGGAAAAGCAGATGCAGCACATAATGCTTGTTTAAGATCGAAATGGGTAAGGCAGTTGAAACCATTCCTGGAATTTAAAGTTTTAAGATCAGTGGTGTTTGCATGAGTCTTATCACAGATAGATTACTGCAGTGCCTTTTAGCTGGGTTTACCTGGGAGGGTGCAAAGGAAGCAGCATGGCTGCCAGAATTTTGTGTGGGAGATCTAGGGAGGAGGCTGCAGCTCCTCTTTTGAGGAGACTGTATTGGCTACCAATCAAATTGGCAATGTAAGTCTAAATATTTGGTTTTGGCCTTTAAGATTCTGAGAGGAGTTTGTTCTCAGCAGTTATTTGGCCTTTAAGATTCTGAGAGGAGTTTGTTCTCAGCAGTTATCTAATCGCTTGAGTTGGAGGTGTTCTAATCGTCGCCCTTTAAGATCTAGCCAGCGACTGATTTTGCAACTCCCTCTAGTGTGAGGGCTTTCCATTTGGTTAAGAATGCAGAATGAGGATATTGGTTTTTTTCACCAGTCCCAGTATAGTGGAATGAGATGCTGCTTGCAGTAGGAGAAAAGAAGGAACTGTTGAAGTTTCGTAAGAAATTAAAAACCTGGTTGGTGATTTCTGGGGAGTAGGAGGACAGAGAGGAAAAGACATTATATGGGTTGGAGTGGGAGTTCTCGGCCCGGTTCTCGGGGTGCACCTAGCTGGTTGGGTTTATAGGATGACCACGGTGTGAATGAGGGAAATTATTTCATGGTGGTGGGTCTCTTAGTGTGTGTTTGTTATGGATGTCCTGGCAGTTGGCTGATCGGGGTGCCCCGGGAATTGTGTTGAGAATTATTGGAGATTATTTTATCACTGACAGCTGGATGCTTTTGTTGTGATGTTATTTTATGTTGTTGAATTGTTTTATGTTGTGTTCATGGACCCTTGGGCTGAGGCAAGATTGGCTCTACCTCCAGGGAGGAGCCCTGCAGGTTCTCATTGTCAGCAGGCGGACCCAGGTGAAGCAGAGAGCAGTCAGGGCTTTCACCTATACCAACCCACGTCCCCCTTAGATTGAGCCTTTGGATGCCAAGGCTGGCAGGACTGGAGACATGGTCCAAGGCTGGGCCTCAGCAGTAGGCTGGCAGTGATCAGATGTGACAAAGGTCCAAGCAAGGGTCAAGGGCAGGTAGCAATCAAGCATGTCCAGGCAAGGGTCAAGGCAAGCAGACGTCAAGCGTATCCAGTGTCCAGGCAAGGGTCAAACTAAGTATCCGTCTGAGGAAGAGGAAGCGGGACAAATAGGGCAGAGGCAGTCAGGCAAGAATTAAGCAGATGAGGACCGGAACAGGCTGGAATGAAGGCAGGAACAGCTGGGAAACAGCATACACTACACATGATAGTTGCATGTGTTGCTGAGGCAAGTTGTACCTGGGGAGCTGCCCTTATATAGGGCAGCATTGGTGAAATCATCACTTGAGGCCACAGGGACTTTCCCACCACGTCCCTTTAAATGGGAGTCTTTGTGTATGTGCACACCTAAGCAAAAGTGCAGCATGTTGGTGGTGTCCTGCCACATGGTGTGCTGGTAGTGTCGCACCACGCCTTGGGAGCAGCAAGGCCAGCCTGAGGCAAGGCCAGCCGGAGGTAAAGGCAGCGGTTCGTGGGGGCAGCCCACAGACCATCGATGTAGGCTAGGCTGACAAGGCTTGAGTCTCTGGTGGAGATAGGGGGGTAAACCCAGCCTTGCAGGGGTACGGCTCCAGGAAGGAGCTCTATACCTCAGTCATACATGCAATGAGGAGATAAGGTTTCGACACTCTTCTTAGAAAAGACATCTTTGTAATCTGCATATTGAGGGGAAAGCCCCAGAAGTGCAGAAGCCATGGTCACCAGACAAGAATGCTCTGCTGGTAATAAGCAGGAGTCTGTGCAACCAAGGCCCCAGCAGGCGAGTTCTAAGGCAAACTAGTCAAAGTGAGGTTGGTGTTGTTGGAGCCACGGTAGACCAAGTGTGATAAGATAATGGCTCTGGGGTTCATGTGGAAGCTGATCTTCTCTAAGTGCAAGAGGCTGATGCATAAGGTCAGAGGCACCATGGTCCAGGTCATATTCCCCCTGAAGTGGGTCCCCCATAGATCAAGGAAATTACCAGCAATGGAATCATCTAGACAGTTGGTATCTGGAGTTGGTTGAACAAATCCTGCAAAATGAAGTTTCCCCCAGAGTCTGACTCTGCAAAGACGTGGGACCCAGTTCCAGTGTGACTGGCAGGAGGAGTTGGGGAGCAGGAACAGTAAGACCTAGGCATTTAAGTTTCCTATCCTCTCAGGACATTGGGCCAGAAGATGGCCTTGAGCCATACAGTAGAGACAGAGGCCCTATTGCCTATGACGGAGTCTCTTTTCGGGGTAAGAAGCAGCAACCCAACTGCATAGGTTCCTTGGGAGTAGAGGGAGAGGCTGAGAGTGTGGCAGCAGCAGGCGAGAGCATGCTTAAGACGTAAAGTGCCAGAGACATGCTACCACATGCTGGAGGGGTCTCTTGGATCCTTTGCTGTGAGCGGCAGAGTACTTTGTTGGTCAAGGCAATGAGGGCCTCCAGTGAGGTGAGAAGGTCCTGGGTGGTGAGCTTGTCCTTAATTTTCCCTGGGAGGTCTTCCAGAAAGATAGTGACCAAGCTGTCCTCCTACCAGTTTAGTTCAGAGGCCAGAGTCCTAAATTCCACGGAGGACTTGCTCAATATTTGTGAGCCCTGGTGGAGATGGAATAGATTCGAGGCCATCGCAGCTGCCAAATCTGGCTCCTCAAAAACAGAGTGGAATTATTCCATGAACTGCTGGAGATTGTGTAGGATAGGATCCCCTCATTTCCAGAGTGTGGAAGCCCAAGCCAGTGCTGTTCCATCTAGTAGTGAAAGAATGTACGTTGTCTTGGCTTTGTCGTCAGGGAACAGTGGAGCCTGCAGCTGAAAGTGCATTCTGCACTTATTTAGAAATCTCTGAAACCGTTTGGGATCCCTGCATACCAGAGTGGAGCTGGCAGCTGAGGGACTGGCCGGTTGGGCAGCGCAGGAGGTGGCAGCACCAGTGTGGGTGGAGGTGGTACTGCGGGTATGGTCAAGGCATCCAAGTGAGTGGTGAGGTGGTCCATAGCTGTGGCCAAGAGCTCCAAGGCACTCTGTTGGTTCTGTAGTCTGCGGGCTATACCAGGAATAGCTTAGAGCGAAGTAAAGTCCACCGAGTCCAGGCTGGGAGGAAGACTGGAACCAGGCTGGGACGAAGGCAGGAACAGGATGAGACAAGGACAGGAACCAGGCTGGGTTGAAGGCAGGAACAGCTGAGAAACAACATGCACTACACACAGTAGTTGCTGAGGCAAGTTGCATCTGGGGAACTGGTGCACACCTAAGCACGTCATCACTAGGGGCTGCATGGGGACTTTCCTGCCGCGGTACCTTTAAATGGGAAGATGTCATGTGTGCCTAAGGAGAGATGTGGTGCATTGAGGCCGGCGGCATCCTGTCACATGGTGTGTTGGCAGCGTCTCACCACGCCCTGGGGCGCTTGCTGGCCTGGTCCTGGAATTAAGGGTGGCAGTTCACGGGGGCAGCCCTTGGACCACCAAATGCAACATTTTAATTTTGCAAAGTGTGTATTGTAATTTGATGTTTAACTCTGTACATTGCTTTGGGCGATTTATTGAAATCTGTAAAGCGATTAACAAATATGTTTAAATAAATATAAATCAAAATTGTATTGCAATGTATTGCATCATTCTTATTTTGGTCTAATGGAAAGTATCACAGCCTGCGAGGTTCTAAGTTCAGGCTGAGGACATTTTACAAAAAGAAGCACACTTCAGTTCAGAGTAGCATAGAAGTTATATTGGAGAAATTACTTGGTACAATATACCCAGTCCCTAACTACAATCTACACGGTAGGCAGCAAACAGCACACTTTTCCCTTGCAGGGTTTAAGTGGACAGATGTAATGCTCACAGTTCTCTTCTGGATCCATCCAGCTCAGCCCTCTAGCCCTCGAATTGCAAGGCACACTATGGTGTTCCCAGCAACCCTCTTTAAACACCAGAGGGGCAATACAGATCTCCCGGGACATGATTGCAGATCCATGCCTGAGACCGCAGGCAAGTCCTTCTGTATTGCTCTGCCTCTGATCAGTGGATTCTTCCCATGGCTCAGCAGCAGGACTTTCTCCCCAACCCAGGCAAATCCGGCCAAAACCCCTTTTTTTTCTTCTGACGCCCTAAAAGTGCATTGATATATTGTTTGGATTATCACTCGAGTAGTCATTAATATGCTAATCGTAAAACTCCAGTAGGAAAGGTTACACTGTAAATGTCGTAAATGCAAGCAATATCTGTTGACTCCTTTCTGCTTCTAATTACGATGACATTCAGGCCTGCAGTGATATTTTTTATGCTTGAGAAAGCCAATGAGTTCATCCTGGTTTCGAATGGGATTTTCTGAGCGGGTCTGGCTGAACTCACCGCTCATATGGACCCTTCCCAACCCCACCGACTGCTACCAGTTTTCATATGGAAGAGTCCCAGGCTGAGCTGCTATGGGCTTTTCTGCCCTGCTCTTCAAAGTTTCTCTCACACTGCAGCCCACCCACTGCAGGACCATTCTTTGCCTTAGGGCAGAATGGGGAGTTTCAAAGCTCATAGCTCTCTCCGAGAGCCCTGGATTCAGCCAGCAGGTGTCACTGTGCAGTGGCTGGGACTCCATCCTGCAGCATTCCCAGTTCTGGCCCTGGAGCCCCGAGAAGCAGGAATGAGTCTGAGCCTTTATTTCTAAAGGTGATCATTGTGTATGTGGACGAGCTATGTTCGACATCTGAGGCAGTTTGGCCTATGGATGAGGTTCTATTTGCACAATGTTGTGCATATCTGAAAAAAAGGGATCTGCGTGGTAAGAACTGATGCACTGCAACAGCTTTTGATAATTCTAAAAGGAGCAATAAACCTTCTAGAAACGTGGCCTCATGGTGTTATGCATGATGACTCATACCATATGGTGTTCTCCGAACAACAGAATTTTGCATTGTAAATACTTAAAAAATAAGTTTACTGCAGAAGCTCAAAAAAAAATATATATATGCAGAGAATAAGACAGAGTAAAGATCACATAGCTAGTCAGACGATTAGGCTGGTAGAAAATCTACCTGTGCAAAATAAAGTGTTTGTACAAACCCATTGTGTCAACCTCAAGAGATTATTAGTGTTAGTTTAAGAAAAAAAACCCTGCCATGTGCAAAAGAAATGTCCGGTGCATGGTCCCTTGCCCCACCCCATCCCTGAATGGTTTGACCGTTCTACTGTTCCGTCCAGAATCTGGAGACAAAAGGTCAGCATCGGGTCAAACCAATTGTTCACAGTTTAGCTGATTTTTTTTTTTTCAGTTGTGCATTTCTTGCAATTGATAGCAGGCAAGAAAAACGGTCTGAGGGCTGGGCTCAACTTTGCTTCTGTTTCTTATGCAATTATTCACATTTTTTCGGTTCTTATATGATGCCCTGAGTAGGCCCATATGTACAGTATAGGTCTCTGTGGCAATCTGGTTACAGCTCGGGTAGACTCTATGCCATCTCTTAAATCTGCCAGCTTCTGCAGAATTAACACCCTATGTTTACCCTTCTCAAGACTGTGCACCTGGGGAAATGCAACTTAAATTCGTTTACTTTGCAGCAAACTAATCTAATTGCCTAAAACTTGTCCCAAAAAAGCCACCTGCAGACACAGCTCACAAGCCATAAACTGACACACCTGACCAACATGAAGTCTAACACACAAAATATTAGGTCAGTTTCAGGTTTAACATTCACTTTAACGAATACTGGAGGGGGCTCATCGCTTGTCTTCCTGCAACTTCAAAACTCACACTGACATGGCTTTAGAATTTGCCATAAACTATTGGGTGGGTTTTCTTTTCCAGGAATTAAGCAGGGTTGTGCCAATAGACTTTTACGCTATGATTCAGAATTTCTCTTGCATTTGACCCCTTTGTATCTTTGAAGTTTGTTACTTTAGAGGTAGAGGCCTTTTTTGAGGATATTCATTTTTCTTTTTACGTTGTACGTTCACCAGCAGGATACTGATTGGCCACTGACTTTGTGCTTTAGTAGTTTTTCTTTGGATAAATCCAGGGACTGGATCAACCAGTCCCGTAAAACAATTAGATCCAGCTGGTAAGCCTTTACTTAGTATTCCCTTTCAAGACCTTTAGCTTAAATTCTGGCCTGCACTGCAGTGTGATTCTACGTGCCCCCACCATCACCCTCACTCTCTCTATCATCACTGCTCTCTTTCCTGAATAAATTCAAGTGAATAACAGATAGGTCATTAATAATCTCAGTCCTCCATGTACTGGGATCCTGCACTAATGCAGATGCTGTAGTCCCTCGGACTATCACACGCCCCTTGAAAGATCACTTTAATAGCTTTGAATAAACTATTCACACACTGAAAGTACATAATGAACATGCATCTCGCAATACATAGGAAAAAAATTCTGCCGTTTTATAGCACCCTGTTTGTAGCTGCATCAATCTTATCAGGGTAATCTGAGATCATAATGTCAAAGCTGGCATTGCATAAGGTAATTATTATTATCACTGTGCAAGTTATCTAACCTAAATCCTATCTGTTAACACCTTCGGTCCCACCTAATGACTGATAAAGCCTTGATTGTTGAAAGTAAGAGTCTATGGGATTTTCAGAAGTTCTTAGGTAATGACAGGAGGCCATCAGAGCAGTGTCACCTGCCTTCCCTCCCTCTCCGAAATTTAGCATGATGCCTCTGTGGCACCCCTTATTCCAGCTGTCTAAAGGCAACAGACTGAAACACAGAGCCGTGGCCCGAGTCACGGAGCCAAGGACATCTTTTTATTAAGGATGTTATGTTCCAGTTCATCACGTCTCCTTATTCTGGACAACTTTATTCTTTAAAAAGACAAAAGGACCGGTCTTATTGCATTCTCCAAATTGCAATTCAGATTTCGGGTATATCTTTCAACCATTTCAGAGGTACCAGCTATCAATCTTTAGAAGAAAACTCTCTCTCTTATTTAGTCAAAATAGTTTCCATTTTCTACTCTTTACCTCCTAAAATATCCCTTCCTTCAGTGCACTTCCATGGGTCATCATGTTCTGCTCAGCTCCTAGAAATCTGTCTTCGAAGAACTTCCTGATGTGGTCAGGCAAGTCCTCGACCTCAGAGTTAAGACAGCTGCCTGTTCAGCAGTGGGTCCTCCCCAATCCTAGTTGCAACCAGTCATCTTTTCATCACCAATAATAAATTTACCGGTTATATATATACCGTACATACCGCGTTGATAGCAAGGTTTCCTCGGACACCGGACGGTGCCACCGCATAGAGTATGGCAGCTCCCGTCATCCCGCCCAGCAGCTGGGCAACGATGTAGAAGAAGGCACGCAAGATGGAAATGTGGGACCCAACGAGGAATGCCAGTGTCACAGCCGGATTGATGTGGGCGCCGCTGACATGTCCCAGAGACTGGACCAGGGTGCCTATGCTAAGGCCAAAGGCCAATGAGATCTGCAGGATGGTCGGCAGGGCCGACGGCCATTTGAGAGCAGAGCCCAGTCCAAGAAAGACAAATATTAATGTGGCAATGAATTCGGCAAAAACTGCACGGACGAAAGCCAAAGAGCATACTTCCCTCCTCATTGTTCTGGTGGAAAAAGAACTCAGCAAGAAGCACCTTTCTCTTACTTCTCTTGGATTTCTGCAGAAAGGTGGCAAGGATATATATATATATATCTATCTATCTCCACACACTGGATAAATACTGTAAGTAGTCATTCCAACAAGGGGCGGAACGCAGCCATTGACATGCTCCACCCCATCTGATGCCAGCCAGAAAATGTTCCAACCAAAGGAACTTACACCTCTCATTAGTTATTTGGAAAAGTTTCACATGTTTTTGAAAGTATGACGCACATGAAAGGAATTTTATACAACATATCATGTATTATACTACTGGCATTCTGTATCTGTTTTACAAGCTCACACAAAACCAGTGCAGTTAGCTATCTTCTCCTGCTGTCTCTCTTCCACGCCAGTCTTGCCTTATGCTGACTTCTAGCCTCTTCAGGATTCATTTTATTCTAGAGAGATATTAAAAAAAACAAACTACTTGCAGCAGTGTGCGGGTGGTGGATTCCTGGAATCACCTACCAGCAGAGGTTATAATAACCAAATCAGAGATAGAGTTCAAGAAGGCTGGGGACAGACACAGAGGGTTATGGGAAGGGCATGAGAGAGAGAGAACCAAAGATCAAGTAGTGTCTGCGATTACACAGGGGACAACTGGGCAGACTAGGTGGTCCCATTTAAATCATCTGGAAACAGAGCTGACAGAAGGGTTGGACAAGCAGGTGACTGCCCATAGTGCTGAGCCCTGAGTCTGTCCGTGAGTCTGTGAACACGTGAGCCCAAAAGGGAAGGGGGCTGGGGTGAGGGCCACCAAAAGCAATCTTGCCTAGGATGCTGTTTTGTCCAGCAATTACCCTGTCTGGGATATGTTCTGCGGAGAAGGAAAATATAAACCAGAAAAGCAAAATCATTAACTAAATTCATCTTTTCCCAGAACATAAACCTCTCTATGTGGGACATACATGTAGCCTATGATGCTTTAAATTGGGTCCTGGGATTCTTTATGTTGATTAGCTAATTAATTAATGTTCTTTTTTTTTAGAAAATAAAAATTTCACAAACGTTGGTATCTCTTGTATTACTTTCTGTTTATTTTCTCACTCTTTATTCTCATCCTCTGTTTCACTTCTCTTTCCTTTGTTTTTTTTCCTGGCTCTTTGTGTCTTTTGGTTTCCCTTCCTTTTCTCCACTTTAATTGTTTCTTTTTTCTTTGTCCTCTTTCCCATAGTGAATTCTTTGTTCCTTTCCCTCTATCTTTTTTTCCAGTCTCTGGACTCTCTTCTTGTTCTCGCTTTCTCCCTTTTCTCTTTCTCTCTCCTTTCCACCTCTTCTTCCTGCTTTCCTCTTCTCCTATTGTCTAGCCCTGCCTTGATCTCCCTTCCCTCCTCTCCTCTTTTGTCTATCTTCAGTGGTAAGTTTCTAAAATAAAAATTTTAAAAAAGGTACCAGCTTGGGGCCAGCGGCAGCCTCCACTTTCCACTCCAGTTCCTAAGGTGAAACTGAAGAAAGTTCTAACTAATAAGAGAAAATATTTTTTTACTCAGTGCATAATTAAGCTCTGGAATTCTTTGCCAGAGGATGTGGTGAAAGCTATTAATGTAGCTGCATTTAAAAAAAGGTTTGGACAAGTTCCTGGAGGAAAAGTCCATGAACCATTATTAAGGTGGAGTTGCAGAAATCCACTGCTTATTCTTGGGATAAGCAGCTTGGAATCTTATCTCCCCCTTGGGATCCTACCAGGTACTTGTGATCTGGCTTGGAAAGCGGTTACTGGGCTTGATGGACCCTTGTTCTGACCCAGTATGGCAAGTCTTATGTTCTTAAGTTCTTAGTTGATGACCTGGCATAGAGACCAGGAAGAATATCTCCATTGCTGGTCTTCCTTTTGCATATTCCTTTCTTGTTCTCTCTTCTCCTTCTTTTCTTCTTGTTGTCTCTCTCCTCCCTCTCTCTCAGAGCAGCAGTTGTACAACAACTCCTACAGCATGTCAGATCCTGGCAGCCACATAACCATATAAAAAAAAGTACCAGCATGTGCTTTTCAAACACTTTGCGTTTGTGGTGTGACTTTTTTAGCAAAAGTGTGACTGATTTTGTGTCTAAGTTTTTGATAGGGCCCTGAGCTGGTAACTCTCAGCTCTGCTCTGATCCCAGGGCTTAGGGAGCAAGGTTAAGTTTCTATGGAAAGGGAGACCGTGGAAAACATAAAGCTGGATTCTCATGAACTGCTCTCCTTCTCTTTGTAATGTTTTCTTTGCTGTGAGTCCCTAACTGCACCCAGGACTCCTCCTCTTGAATGACTTGGCATCACTGCTGTCTAGTCAGGGACTGAGCCTGGAGTATCCTTATCCTGCAGGAGATGAGGGGAGAGAAAACCGTAGGAAAACAGGAGTAGGAGGTGAGCAGCACAATGCCCACTAATGCCCACCCAGGGCACCAGACTTATGTGCTACTACTACCTAACAATAATTACGATAAGTTAGTTATTGCATCACCAACCATAAACACATTGATCACTTGAGATCAGCAGATACTTGTGAATGTTCATGCATGAGCTCCAGTTATTGCTTACATCTCATGTAAACTAGGATGAACGCAATCACTGAGGTTTCACTAAGCAGTCATTATCCCATTATTAAGGATAGCATGGCTCTAATCCCTTTTTGAGACCAGCTAGATATGTATTTTCCCTCTGGCAATGCGTGCCACAGGCGTTAAGTCCTGCAGGTCCCAAAAAATGAATAAAGTGTCCCGGGGGATTTCAGTTGGAGTCCCAGGAGTTTTCCTGATTCTCAGCTCGACGTGTTTCACCTCCTGTGCCTCATAAACTAAGGTGCTATTTGACCACCCGTTTTAATGAAAATCTGGTGAGCTGATCAGTTTTTTTCACGGTCACAGTTTGCTATTGGATTTCTGCTGCAATAGCTGAATCTAGTCATATGGCCACCTGCTGTTGAAAACTGGAGTCCAGGGTAGATTTTATGTTTATCGTTAGCCTCTGTGTTTCTGCCACACTGATGACCAACATAGAAACATAAAAGATGTCTGCGGAAACGGGTCATTTGGTTCACCCGCTCTGTCCAATTGTGCCTGCCTAGTCTGCAGTCACTCCATCCGTGGAATTCTCCCTCCCTCCCTCTGCCACTGAGATCCCTTTGAGGGGGGGCAATGCAATATTTATGTGCAGAGAGTGGGCGCTGAATAGTCAGCTCGGCTGAGCGCACTGTATTGCATCGCCCCCCTTTGAGTTTCCCTCCCTTCAGCTTCCTATTCTGACCCCTTCCTCTTGAGCGTGTGAATCTATGGAAAAAATGCTTCCGGTGCTTTATTGAAGCCTGCTAGATATGTAAGAACCAATGTCAGGAAGTATTTCTTCACGGAGAGAGTGGTGGATGCCTGGAATGCCCTTCCGGAAGAAGTGGTGAAGTCCAAAACTGTGAAGGACTTCAAAGGGGCGTGGGATAAACACTGTGGATCCATCAGGTCTAGAGGACGCGTATAAAGAGGAGGCAGCAAAACACTGCACGGAGCGGCAGTAGCCACAGAGGCATTCACGGAGCAGGATGCCAGTGGCCAGTGGTTGGTGTTCCACCTTCACGGAGCGGAAGGATGGAGGGCTGTCATCTCCAAATTAAAACAAAAAAAAAACAAAAAAACAGGGGTGGGTTCATGGGCTATAGGTATTACCAATTATTAGGCTTATTAAATATTTGTTGATAGTTAATGTGACCTTCAAGGCATAATTCACTTTCAATGCATATCCAGCATAACTCTCTGCTTCAACAGCAGGGGAGAAGAAAAACTAATACTTCACGCATATCCAGCATATCCACGCATATCACGCATATCCACACATATCCAGCATATCTTACTCTCTGTTTCAACGGCAGAGAGCTATGCTGCCGCTTACCCAACTAATCAAGCTTGATATTTCACTTGGATGCAGCTCCATCACTGCTCTCTACATTAATGGTGGGGGTGAAAGGGAAATAGAACCTAAGGTTACTAAGAGCTAAGAGAAACAGATAAGTATGAGAAAAAAAGAAGTGTGAAGCTTGCTGGGCAGACTGGATGGGCCGATTGGTCTTCTTCTGCCATCATTTCTATGTTCTATGTTTCTACGTTTCTATGTAAATGTTTGTATCAGAGATGATGGCCCCTCCCCAAGTCTCTTTCCAGTTTGGTGACTGCTCATTCTTCTCCTCTAAAAAGCGATTTGGCCCTTGGATTTTTGTATCCCAATTGCATGATTCTTTTTATTTTATTTTATTTTATTAAAGTGTAGTTGTAATGATTCTGACCATTTCCCCAATTTTTAAAAAAATCATTTTTCATCTTATTTACACTCTCCGGCACGTGTGCTCTGGTCACCCCATCTAAAAAAAGACATGACGGAACTAGAAAAAGTGTAGAGAAGGGCAACGAGAATGATAAAGGGGGAGGAATGAGAGGCTACGCAAGTTAGGGCTTTCAAGCTTGGAAAAGAGACGGCTGAGAGGGGACATCATGGGAATGAAGTGGCAAATAAAGGAGGGTTATTTAATACTAAAAACAAGAGGACACTCCATAAAAATAACAACAAGCACATTCGAAACAAATCATAGAATGTCCCTTTTCACTCGGCGCATTATCAAGCTGTGGACATGTTCAAGGCGACTAGCACAGCGGGGTTTAAAAGAAGTTTGGACAAGCTCTTGGAGGAAAAATCCATAACACATTGTTAGCCAGGTAGACTTGGGAAGGTCATTGCTTATCCCTGGGAGTGAGCTGAAACAGATCTACAGTTTATGTATTTTCATATTGATAGACAGCATCTCTCACAAAGCTCCAACATGGTTTTTGAGGTCTACTGTGATTCGAACTGGCCACTGTCAAGAGACAGGACGCTGGGGTTGATGGAGCTCGGCCTGACCCAGCATGGCACTTCTTATGCCCTTATGTTCGTATCATCTGCAAACAGGGCCCCCTTTCCTTTCTAACCCTTCTCCGATGTCACTTACAAGGGCACTGAAGAACAAAATATAACTTATCAGATTGCAGCCTGAGTTTAAGGACATTCTAATATTTGTATTAATGTTACCAGGATTTGTGAATTAAAGCTATTATAAGCAGTTTAACCTTAATTAGTTCTCTTAATCATATTACAAAGGGCGAGTCAAGAACAGAGCCATTAAAATCATCTTATTATCCAGGCTCCAAAGATTACCAGATAATCACTAGCTATAGAAAATTCTATCAAATATTATCATTATAAGTGAGTATGCATTGAAACAAACAGCACAATATCTTTAAATTTTAACATTAAAAAAAAAGAACTCAGTGCTGTGGGGCTGGACCTCTGGCTCAGGTTTCAGTTTTATGCCGTGCAGATTCGGATCCCTGGTCCGTCAGGCTGCCCAAAGTGCTGCACGGAGGGTGCGCTGCCAGGAGTTTCCCAAAGTCGCCCAAGAATGAGCTCAAAACTGAATGACGGAAAAGGGAAAAAAAAGGCTACTTCAGAACCATAGTACATCTCTGTGCTTCTCGTCATGGAGGTAATTTTCCTCTGAAAGACATTTTAACTTTCTAAAGAGTATTCTAACATATGGAGTCTGCTGTGCTGGACTGCCTCCAAGTCACCAGGGACAAGCTAAGCTGGTCTAGGTTTTTGCTCCATTGTACGCAAAAATACCTAATTCTGATTTTCCGTGGATTTTCGCAAGAGATTTACGAGTCCATGCATGCCCTGGAGCCTAACCAGTACTGGCTCAGTCTGTCCCTGATGACTGGGAGGTCTCTCTAGGGTTGCCAGCTGGCTCCAGATTTTCAAGACAGATTGATCCTGTCCTGGTTTTACCCCATTGGATGCAGGGACTTGTAGTTCTGACTTTCCTATTGCAGGGGGTCCTTAGGAAAAAGCAAGACTACAAGTCCCTGCATCCAATAGGGGAAAACCAGGACTGGATCAACCTGTCCTGAAAATCTGGAGCCAGCTGGAGCCCCTGTCATTGCTCGTATGGTGGGCTGGCCTTGCTCGCTTGATGTCCAATGAGGCAGAACAGAACTTGAAACCCAACAAAGAAGGTTAAAACAAACACAAGCAAAAAAAAAAAGACTATTAAATTCATGACATACTGGCAGAAATAGTGTTTGTTTACCTGGTGCAGCTGCAGCTGAATACCAGTTTGGGTGAGAGAAGCTATTTTCTTATTGTGAGCAAGTATGAGATATGTGGTGTAAAAGGAGAGGAAATACGTTATATAATTTATTTGCTTACAGATAGATTTCAATTTTGTGGGAGATTAAAAAACAAAAAGGAACCTGTTTAACACAAAACAGGAGAAGGTACAGCAGGACAAAAAGGTTTAACAGAGGAGTAAGGATCAGGGGAAAGCCCAATAGGAAAAAAGAAAATATTTACAAAGCTGCAGTTTCTTCCGAGCGCACAGCTAGTTGACCTGCAGTAGACAGGGTTTCCCTCTCTCACTTTTTCCATACAAGCCAATCCAGTCCTGGTTTTACCTTGTCTCCCCCATTGCATGCATGGACTTTTAGGTTCCTGCTGTGCTTAGAGCAGGGTTTTCAGGATACCTACAATGGCTGCACATCAGATAAAACAAGTGCATGACTGGAGAGCCAGTGTATGCAGATTTATCTCATGCATATTCATAGTGCATTTCCTGAAAACTCGATTGACTCTGGGGTCACCAGGACAGGTTTGGGAAGCCCTGCCCTTAGGTCTGGATTAGTCTGACCAGACAGAAATGAAGCTGGTCGTGGCATCTGGAATGCATAAAGCACTCTTGGGTTATCCAGTCACCACCACCCCCCCCCCCCCCCATCCATGCTCACTATAACACCATGGAGCATACTTGATCTCTAGTCCATCTCCCTTTCTCATCCTGAGTGCCACCCTTCATATCTGTCCCAAGCGCTGCTACTACTTCAGCTGCTAGGCAAACCCAGGCAGCTACTGCCCTCTTGGTAAAGAAGTGTTTGCTAACATTTCTTCTGAATGTCTGGCTGAACCACCCTCCTTCCACTTCAACTGAAAATCATTAGCATTTCATTTTATTCTGATTTTTTCCCCCCCATTTAAACTGCATTCTTTAGAGCGCCTTTTATTGGGCCAGTATAAGAATTAATCAAAGATAATGCAATAAATGAGCTTTCAAGATCCCTTTCTCCAGTGTGAAAACTGGGGCTGCAGGAAGGAAGCAGGTGAGCCAGAATTAACATTGCCTATGATCTTCCATCAGGTTGATACAAAAACAGCACAAAGAGATGACGAGAGGGCTGAGTGGAGGGGATTTAAACACAAATAGATGTGGCCATAATTAGAAGTGCACACCTTTAATTTCCGAAGGCACAGGGTAAGATGAACCATCCAGAAAGCACCACAGCATTAGGTTTTCCTCTCGTCTCATCTCTAATTAAATCTGTTTGTAAACATATATATTTTTTTTGGCTTAAACAAGCACCATCAGTAAAGAGAGTAAGATTATTCTTTTTCACAGTGCAAATGAACAGATGGGCAAACTCTCTTTTCTCTGTCCCTTAACTATACAAGATGGGCACATTCTCCTTTCTCCCTCTGAAACCATGGCTGGGTGGCACTTGCACGTGCTGACTGACACAGTTGTACAGTGGCCAGGGATGTGCGTGGGGAAAAAAAAACGTTTTGTTTTTTTTTAATTCAATTTGTCTGATGTTTGTTTCTTTTTGTTAAGTTGAAATGAAATAAATATAAAAATTGAAAGAAAAAAAAACAAAACAAAAGAAATGAAGGGGCCAGGTTCTTTCCTCCCCCCTCCATGCATCACTGAAATACAAAAGTTAACATCCCCCCTCCCCCCTCCCCCTGCTCTCCTTGGTCGCACGTCTGTTGTCCAGACGTGCGACCAAGGAGGGGTGGTGATCTGGACCGACAGCTATTGCGTTTAGAGCAGTCATGGATATATAAATTGAAAACCTTTGGCCCGGGGGGGGGGGGGGGTGTCTAAATGCTGATTTTCTGGGGTAATCTTTCTGCTGCTGACGTCATAACCCTAAGTTTGTGCCTTCTCATTTCCCAGGTGCTGTGCCGTCTTGGGCGTACTCTGGTCATTTTCACATTTTTAAAAGACGTTGTTGTCCCTCTGCCGCTCTCCTGACATACAAGTGAGACCTTCGGTCCAGCATTAATTGTATCCCTGGCTTGGAGATAAGTACTGTTTTTCCTTGATCCTTTGATAGTTTACTAACCTCGGGGGCCAATGTAAAACAGTGCGCGCAGCAGAGCGCATTGTTTAACCCGCGGTTGGACGCGCATTTTGGACGCACGTCCACAGCCCCTTATGCGTACAATGCGCCGCAAAACTAATAGTGCTCATCACATGCAAATGCATGTTGATGAGGCTATTAGTTATTCACCCCATATGCAAAAAAATAAATGTGCACCGGACCCGCACATTTTTACGCTCAGAAATTAACGCCTGCCCAGAGCAGCCCAAAAAGTTGTAATATCGTGGCGATATTAAGTCGGAGGAACCAAAGGTTTAAAAAGTGGCTGCGCACAAGTTAGGAAAACAGATGCTCATAAAATTGAGCGTCCGTTTTCCTAACCGGCTGACAGCTGACCTCTCCTGGGCACCCACTGCCAAGGAGGCGCTAGGGGCACACAATTGACCCTAGCACCTCCTTGGCAGCACAACCGCTCCTTTAAATATTGCATCACATACACGGGAGAGGTGCCTAGGTACACGTTAGAAAAACAAGTGCTCAACACTGAGCACCCACTTTCAACGCACTTTTATTGCATCGGCCCCTGTCTGTCATGTTACAGACCACAGTCTTTTTGATGAATTACAGATTGTTGGATTAAACCCCTGAAGAAGCTGTTTTTACAGTGAAACACTGGCCACGTTGGGCTTGGTGATTTTCTCATCTGACCGTTGGTCTCGTATTTTACTTGCAGAAGAAACCCCAATAGATTCTTCTTTGGTGCAAGCTGGCAAACTTGAATATATTAGCTGTGATGAGTTTATGGCTTTTTTAGCCAAGAAAGTTTCAAAGATCTCTGCATCTTTCTCCACTGTCGTGCGGGTTTGAGGACTTGCCTGATTCTTGAGACATAGAATGGTCTTGTTTTCATAATGTTTCTGAGTTTGAGATATCTAATGTCTTCTCTTCACTGAATGCTTCATGTTGCCCATTAAATCCTTGCAAAGTTGCTATTCTGAAGGCATTGAACAATGTCATTGTCCCCTGTTTGGTATCCATGGTTAATCTTTGCTTAACAGAGAGCCATATTTCTAGCTCTTTGAAACCTCCGTCAGACCGTTACTAAAGAAACCAAATCTAGATCTAACTGATTTGGCTAATTATTGACCAATTTCCACTCTAACTTAAAGGTGAATTTTCAAAATGTTACACACAGGAATGGTAACTATTAAAGTGGTGCATGGGCACACATTGGTGTGTGCGCATTGGCGCATGTTGTGCTTGGCGGACCATGGGTCTGTCCCGTGGCCTGTTGCACCTACCTCCAGCCTGGACCTATTTTGTCAGCCTCCTTGCGGCGCAGCAGATCCTTCCGGTTGAGGTGCGACCATCCGCTGTGACGCAATTCGGCCGATGCTGACGCTGCTGCGGGTCCTGCTGCAGTGTCTCCTTAGGTGCATATGTACCCAGCTTGCTGGGATTTAAAGGGCTCACGGTGGTAAATCCACCACAGCACCCTCTGATGACATCATAGGGCCTCCTGTATAAAAAGCCTGCCTGGACACACATCCTACGCCTCGGCAAGAAGGTCAACTCCGTTGGAGTAGCTGTTTGCTTCTTCATTCCTGGTTCCTGATCCTTGCCTCCTGGTTCCTGTTCCACTGTGTGTCCTGTTGAATTCCTGTGTTTTGTTCATGGTTCTCTTGCAAGTCTGGTCTTCTCCCGAGTTCTTGTCTTTGTGGTCTGTCTTCAGCATCTCGCCTGTCCTGCTGTTCTTCCACTCCTCACTCCTTCGGATTGGACTCTGGCTTTGACTTTGGATTGGACTCCTGCCTTTGACTTGGGATTGTACCTTAATGCTGCTTGACCTCCACCTGCCTTTGACCACAGCCTGTTCTTCTTGCTTGAATTCTGCCTGCCCAGACCTCTGCCCAAACCATGACACTGAGCAAACTCTGCCTGCCTCTGACCACAGCTTGCACTACCAGCTCCGCCTGCCGATGGTGGGGACCTACAGGGCTCCTCCCTGTGGGTTGCGCCAACTCCACCTCGGTCTAAGGGTCCACTCCTGCATCAGCATGTGCCCAGGGATGCGGCGATTTTATAACATGCACGCATGTTATAAAATAGCCTGAGCGTGTGCACATTTGTGCCTAATTTTAAGTGGGCATGTGCCTAGGCACGTAAATCCCGTTTCTACTGCATAAGTCAGGGTAGATTTTAAAACCAGTGAGTGTCCGTGCCATGACCAGTTTCACTAGTTTGTCCACCAGTTTGCCTAGTTTTGAACTAGGTCCTCCAAACCCCCCGCCCCCCAGTTTAATAGCCTGTAGTCCCTCCAGTCACCTCAGACCCTTTAAACCCAAAAGAGCTAGGTTTAGATTTTTTCTTTTTACTACTTATATCTCCTCCATAGCAGAAGTAAACTTACATGGCAGTGGACTTGGGCGCATACTGGAGCTCTGTGTAGTTGCCCGTGCATCTCTTGGCCACACCCCAAAATGCCCACGGCCCCACCCAGACCACTCCCAGACCATGACCTATCTTGAAAGCAAATGAGATGGGCATTCAGCGGGAGATAAGCGTGCAGCGGGAGATAAGCGTGCATCTGGATGGCTTTTAAAATTCCGTGGGCGCACGTGAGCCTGACTTGTGCGCGCATCTCCCTATTTTGTCACTTGCCGGACTTTTAACATTCACCTTGTAAAATATAGCATATAAGCGCATTAAGTAGCCTCTACTCATTTATTCTGTACTTTATAAAAGTAAAAACTACGTGCCTATGTCCATTTGCTCACACATATGTATGTGTGTGAAAAAGGGGAAGTCTAGGGACATTTCAAGGCGGGGCGAACAGTTATGCTCATAAGTTGCTATTTTAAAAGATGCTTACACACATACCTTTTCCAACTTGCTCGCTTATTTTTACACCTGCTAATTTTCTGGTGCAAGTGATATTAAACGTGTTTGTTGTGTACTACTGACAGGGTAGAAGATCTGGATGGCCCAGGGAGAGTTTAGGCTGAAGAATCAGGAGGATCTCGATGACCTGGAGGACCTGGCAAACTGGTGGACTAATTGGTAAACTGGTCAATGTCCTTGATGCGCACATGTTTTACATTTAGCCAGCTTAAGCGTGCAAATCAGGTCTTACGCGAATAAGTCCTAGTTTACTTCACGTGTAAAACATACCCACATATATATTTAAAATAGGTGGGTAAAATATGCACACTCAATCCATTGATAAACGTGGTTTCAATGCATTACATGTATTCATGTGCAAGCCTATGTACACGCATATGTTGCATGGTAGAATTACGCATATTTTATAATACACACACATAGCCGCGTATTCTATGTTTAAATCTGTTTATTGAAACATGAACATAACAAACAGCATAAGCCAGGGTGAGTGGACTCTGTGTCACCCTGACACGAACTACAGAGTAATAAATTCCTAAAGTACCCCAAAAGCCCCATCCATCTCCTTTAACCCATTACAAATACCTATGTGGCCACATACATACATACATACTGTATATGCTGCTGCATGCAGATGTTTGAAAGTTATCCTCCCTTTTTTGAGAGGATCATCAAATTTTGGACCAATTTCACTTGTGGTTCAAAGAAATCTCTGAGTACCGAGCTCCTACTGCTCTGAACCATTGACGCTATTAGAAGAGGTCGTAATAATAGTTGGAGTTATGTTCTTGTATTGCTCAATATTTAATCTGCATTTAATATGCTTGATCATCAGATCCTCCTTTATTGGCCAAAATAATGTGGACTCTCTGGTACAATGTTAAATTTGCTTAAGTCATACCTCATTGGGTGGATGCAACCAGCAAGGATTGGTGAGAACTGATCTAGTTGATACCCTGCTTGCAAAGGAGTCCCAGAGAGCTCAGCTTTGTCAGCCTTGTTATTTAATATCTAAATGTTGCCAATACAATCTATATTCCTTACAGAGTCCAGCCGACAACTTATAGATTTTGGACACATAGATGTTCAATAACAATGCATGGGCCCCGGATTTTAGCCAGAGATGTTCTGCAGAGCAGGCACAAGAATGTGGGAAGCAAATTCTAGGGGTGAGCCTAGGCTTGGATTTGGTGCATCTTACAGGATGGGTAAGGGAGGGGAAAAAGTGTCTAAAGTATAGTGCAAGAAGAAACTGCCTCATCAACTGAATCAGACAACGTAGTGGAGTAGAGCGGATAGTAGTGGAGAGGATGGAAGTGTCAACAGCCTGGAGATCCCTGAAGGTATTGGCAGTGACTAGACAAGTCTGTAGGGTGAGGTGGTTTAGTGTCAAGATTGTTAGATGATGGCCTGCGAGGTGAAGAAATAGGCCCTCACTCCATCTCTCTCTCTCTCTCTCTTCACTGCCTACTTCTCAGCCCCGCCCCACCTTTCTCTCAGGCTCCTCTCAGTCCCTACCTTCCCATGTCCATCCTCAACACCCATTTGCCCATTCTCTCTCTCTCAGGGCCACAGATCTCCTCTTACCCTTCTTAGCCACAGCCTTCCATCTAGCTCCAACTCTCAGGACACAAGCATCCTTTAAGCCCTCATAACCTTTCATCTCCCTAATTCACTGCTGCTCCGCGATTGGATGAGCGTTTGACGCGCTAGCATTACCCCTTATTCAGTAAGGGGTCAAAAATGCGCGTCCAACCCCCCCCGAACCTAATAGCGCCCACAACATGCAAATGCATGTTGATGGCCCTATTAGGTATTCCCGCACGATTCAGAAAGGAAAATGTGCAGCCAAGAGGCGCTAGGGACGCGCTAGTGTCCCTAGCGCCTCTTTTTACCTCTTTTTACCGCCGACCCTAATTTGAATACTGAATTGCGTGCACAGGACTTTACTGTATCGGCCCGTGAGCTGGAAGAAACTGCTGTGGCCAAAAATAAACAGATAAGAAAGAAAGAGTACTGTTTTGCTAATTTTCAATGCCATTCTACTGGAAAAAATAATTGACAAAAATATTCTCTTAGTTAGGGAGATGGAAAATTGATATATGATGCCTTTGTGGTTTAAGAAGATGCAGTTTTGTCAGCATTGCTGCTTTGATGTGAAGTATCCTGTGCTATCAGCGGAAGAAAAAAAAAAACCCAGGCAAAATGCTTTTCACTGCTAAAAACTGTCAGTGCTGATGACAGTAGTGAAGTCACACCCACGTCTTAATCAATAGAGATGTGAATCGTGTGATCGATTGTCTTAACGATCAATTTCGGCTGGGGGGGGAGGGAATCTTATCGTTGCAGTTTTGTTTTTCTAAATATCGTGTAAATCGTAAATCGGGGGAGGGCGGGGAAACCGGCACACTAAAACATCCCTAAAACCCACCCCGACCCTTTAAAATAAATCCCCCACCCTCCCGAACCCCCCCAAAATGTCTTAAATTACCTGGGGTCCAGTGGGGGGGGGGGGGGTTGTCCCGTTGTGATCTTTCACTCTCGGGCCACGGGTGCGTTGATAGAAATGGCACCGGCGCTACCTTTGCCCTGTCATATGACAGGGCAAAGGTAGCGCCGGTGCCATATGACACCGGTGCCATCTTTGCCCTGTCATATGACAGGGCAAAGGTAGCGCCGGTGCCATATGACACCGGTGCCATATGACGCCGGTGCCATATGACAGGGCAAAGGTAGCGCCGGTGCCATTTCTATCAACGCACCCGTGGCCCGAGAGTGGAACATCACACCGGGACCCCCCCCCCCCCCCCCACTGGACCCCAGGTAATTTAAGACATTTTGGGGGGGTCGGGAGGGTGGGGGATTTATTTTAAAGGGTCGGGGTGGGTTTTAGGGTTGTTTTAGTGTGCCGGTTTTCCCGCCCTCCCCCTTCCCCTCCCCCTTCCCCCGATTTACGATTTTTGACGATAAATCGGGGGAATTCCTATTATATATCGCCTCTAACGATTTTTGACGATTTAAAATATATCGGACGATATTTTAAATCGTCAAAAAACGATTCACATCCCTATTAATCAATAGTTTAAATTAGAAAGCATGCCATCAGCAAAGCCATCACTCTCTCTGCAATTAGTCAGGATTCAGACAGGGCTGCAAAGAACAGCATTGGTGATGCTAACTGCCAAATATAATCTGACCTAGAACTTCCCGTCCCCTGCTGCCTTATATGTGGGTGTCAGAGGAGTGTCTCTATAGCTTGGAGTTCATATTTATATATCTAGTTCTAAATAACTAGCTACACAGATATATTTATTTTCTACTTGCTGTTCAGAACTGTTTCTTTTTTTCTGTGCCCTTCCCTTCTGTTGCCAGATCTTGACTCTGCGCCTTCCACCTTGCTACGTCACCACATGCCTGGAAAAGCCTTCCCAGGCGCCTGCACCATTGCTCCCTCTCTCACGAGATTCTGATCCAGCCTGAAACCTCACCTCTTTCAAGTTGCTTTTAAAACTTGATTCCCTTGCTCATGGCCTTCTTGACCTTAAGCCATTTCTAGAGGCAATGCTTCTTGGAGCCCCTTATGAAATCCTTCAGTAAGGCCAAGC